>NC_073746.1:189141568-191541568 GCF_029784135.1 Toxorhynchites rutilus septentrionalis
AGAGAGAGAGAGAGAGAGAGAGAGAGAGAGGAGAGAGAGAGAGAGAGAGAGAGAGAGAGAGAGAGAGAGAGAAAGAGAGAGAGAGAGAGAGAGAAGAGAGAGAGAAAGAGAGCGAGAGAAAGAGAGAGAGAGAGAGAGAGAGTAGAGAGAGAGAGAGAGGAGAGAGAGAGAGAGAGGAGAGAGAGAGAAAGAGAGAGAGAGAGAGAGAGAGAGAGAGAGGATTAACAAAAACTAACCTTCACATTTAGCTCGATAAAGTCGCTCAAAATCTGCCCTTTGATGAACTGTCAATTCACGTTGATGGCACGGAGCTTCGTGCTCAGCTTTTGGGAAATGATAATGATAATGGATTTTCAGGTGCAGTAAACTCGTATACAAAATAAAAATTATGAATGAAAATAAACATTTTTTTAACAAATATGTTTCTATATAATAGAGCAATACGTTCTTCCGCAAGTAGTGGATAAATCCTGAACAAGAATTGTGTTTGATAATGATTTCGTATTATAATGATTTGGTTTTGGTGAAAACATCAGGAAAGTTATACAAAAATGATTAAGTAAGAGTCAGTTCTACGTTATTTGAGTAGGCACATAATATGAAGTAAAAATTTTCATTCAAAGTTTGAACAACTTATGGTCTGAGAAAGTTATAGAGAATGATTTGCTTTCCCAAACTGATTTCTCCACCAGATGTCGACACAATACTACTGTCATCGCGTATAATGCTTGTCCGATCACCGGACATTGCAGTCGCAGTAGACGGCTGCATCACGGCGCCGTAAAGAGGTTGGTACGGTCGAAATTTGCCATTTGGGTTTCAGACCGGTCCGGCGGAAACCGGATAATGTGTAATCGGCCTTAGTGTTGTTTGGATACCATCTATGTAAATAAGTTCAAACTTACGGGATACGTCCGAACGGCGATTCTGACATTACGTTTTACCTTCCACTTCACTTACCTTGGTCTGGACTGACTAGTGCATCAATAGTAGTGAGGCTGTGACGTGTTAGCTTTGCAAGTATCATGGGACGGTATTAAAAATTTGTCTAAAATAGTTTATTTCTATTGTATTTTAGCTTAATGTATATATTCATTCATTGCAGCGTAAAGATAATTCAATTAGGTTTTCTTCCTAATCAAAACCTAGGGGAGATTGTGAATCGGCAATTCGGATTTTAGCTTCCTGAAGCTTTCTGTGGCTCTCCGATACATTTGCCGCAGTGCTTGAATTAAGCTATCCGAAGCGGCCGAATCGCTAGGTTTAGAGATGTTGATGGTGCTGCTCGGGATAGGCATGTTTCCTCCCACTAGAAAACTGGACCGAAAATTAGAAATTTATGTTCAATTTATACTTTCAATTCATTTGTATGGCAGTCCCCCCCAAACTGTCGCGAAAACCTTCCCCGGCCACAAAAACCCGTACATAGCAATTTTCATGTCGATCGGTTCAGTAGTTTCCTAGTCCATAAGAATCAGACAGACAGACAGACATCACTCCATTTTTATATATATATATATATATACTCGCTGAGCTGGCAAACTTCCTCCTGCCCAAAATTGGTTTTTTTTTATCAATACCTTCAAACATTCACGTTTTTTTTTACTAAGCGCAAGTTCATGGGTTCAATCGCAGAACTGTTCATTGATTGATCTTCTAATCGACCCCGTTGGCCCCTTTTACTATAAAATTCCTAGTATTTCTACCAAAACTCATCATTATAATATAAGATTATTTTCAGACACAATTCTCGTTCAAGATTTTTCAACCACTTGTAAATAACATGTTTCAGCCCTAAATCGGAAAATTCCTTCCTCGAGTTCTGGTCTTATCAACACATTCGGCGATACTTTTTTATTGATGTAGATATCAGATCAATCAGATCAATCAATTTCGAAGATCAATTTTGCTAGCGCAAACATCAAATGGATTAACAGCACTTGTCATTATGTAATTGTAGAACATATGGAAATTTAATTTTTCGAATTTTCCTTTTTCCCTCAGGAATAGGAATATTTTTGGGTGAAATATGTGTAATATTGGGTTGGGGAAAAAGAAATGTCGTATATTGTCAATATATGGCAACACTTGAACATATCTTGTGTTGTACTTATCGCATCGGGTCATACTATACGGCTATTTAAAGATGACAATCTGTGCTACAAGTTTTGACGTTTTGACAGTATTGTGATTGTCCTTTTCAGTCTCAAGTTATAGCGCGTCATAGATGGAGTCCACCAAGCAAGAAATCGCCATATTTAATATTTTTACTACCTGTGAGGTAAAACTGCAACGAAGGCGACCGAAAAAAATCGTGTAGTTTATGGATCCGATACTGTAACAATTCGCACAGCACAGCGTTGGTTTGGTCGATTTCGTTCTGGTGTAGTTGCTGTATAAGATACACCCCGTACTGGTAGGCTTATCATCGTGGAAACCGATAAAATCGTTGAAATCATCCAAGTAGACCGGCATGTGAATGCTCACGTTGGCCAGGAACTGGGTATAGACCATAAAACCATTTGCAGAAGATTGGATTCCAAAAAAATTGTAATGGGTTGTATCTAGGACACGACCGCAGTTTTCGACGTAGAACTACGGAATTATATATTATTCAATCCACTTGTTTATCACTTCGGATATTATTTTAGAATGCATCGAAATTTTTGTGATATCTTTTTATCTATTTAATTTTTTATTACTTCAGTAGACTCCAAAAAGTCGAGTAGAGTCGAAAGCTATCAGCACTCGTTTATTTGGTTCAACTAGCATCAGACTTTCTCCTTCCCACTCAGATATCGATCACAAACTATGAACCCTTTTGCTCCTATATTCCGCTTCAGATGTGATCGAACCCCACAACATGCAATAGTAAGGTGTCCCTGCTGGAATTTGAAAGCATACTTCCATGGAATATACGTTTATCTAAATAAATGCAGTGTATATCTATATTCCAAAATTCTTGATACTCTTCTGTATCCGCATTAGCACAAAAATCTCGTATGCTGCTCTTCTTTGTCGTAGCACACCTCGATACAGAGGGCGTTCTCTCCCTGTATCGAGCTGTGTGTGTATGTGTGTATATCCGCTCACTCGCATCTGTGTTTTCATTTTATTCTATTTTTGGTTTCCGCCTGTAGCCCTGAGAAGGGCCCGTGTGGAAAGAAACTCTATTCCATACTCCTCCTTCACCCTACAAGAAAACAATCCTCTCCCGCTCGACGCTCTGCGGCAACCATGTTGCTTCGATGACCACCTAATGCGAAGTGGTGTGGCTTCAAATCGCTGATGGAAGGAAGGAAGGGATGTTTTGCATTATAGAGACTTTAAACTTTGTCAGTTCGTTCGTCTCTAGCCTTGAGAAAGGCCCTTGGAAAACATTACTCTACTCCAGCACTACACCTTCACCCTCTTGCCTCGAGAAAGGCACTCGATCCCTCGCCGTCCAGCTCGTCCAGCAACGATGTTGTCCAGTCGGTGTCCACGCAACGAATGGCGACGAATGGCTTCAAATCGTGGGTAACTTATTTAAACCAAATATGTTGAAAACGGGCAGAAACGAATGTATCAGTTGCTCGTTATTGACAGCTCTGTTCGGGAATGCACACAAATCGGCAGAACAAATGTATGGGAAAATGAGAATGCTTCCAGTTTTCATTAATTTAAACTGTTTAGGCATTAGTGGATTGTACTGTATAGTATATCAAACGAATCTTAGAGAATTTCCGATTCCATTGGTGTGCAAGGTATCAGAATTTGTTCGCTGTGAAAATAGTTATTAACGTTAACTTTATTTCACAAAAACGCGACATGTTTTCTGATTTGGCACCCTTCCTGAAAGACGTAGTTCTACGTCAAAAAGCTGGGTGCCTCACGAGTTGACGCAAAAAAACCTTTTAGACCGAATCAACGCCTGCGATGCACTGCTGAAACGGAACGAACTCGACCCATTTTTGAAGAAGATGGTGACTGGTGATGAAAAGTGGATCACGTACGACAACCTAAAGCGAAAAAAGTCGTGGTCGAAGCGCGGTGAGCCGGCCCAAACCATCGCCAAGCCCGGATTAACGGCCAGGAAGGTTTTGCTGTGTGTTTTGTGGGATTGGAAGGGAATCATCCACTATGAGCTGCTCAACTATGGTCAGACGCTCAACTTGGTTCTCTACTGTGAGTAGCTTGACCGTTTGAAGCAGGCGATTGACCAGAAGCGGCCAGAAATGATCAATAGGAATGGTGTTGTTTTCCACCAGGACAACGCTCGGCCTCACACATCTTTGATGACCCGCCAGAAGCTACGGGAGCTCGGATGGGATGTCCTATTGCACCCACCGGACCTGGCTCCAAGTGATTATCATCTCTTCCGGTCCATGCAAAACGCTCTTGGTGATACTAAGTTGGCCTCAAAAGAGGCTTGCGAAAACTGGCTGTCTGAGTTTTTTGCAAATGAGGGGGAGTTTTATAAGGGGGTAATAATGAAGTTGCCTTCTAAATGGCAACAAGTTTGCGAACAAAACGGCGCATATTTGACTTAAATTGGATAATTTTAAGTATGTTAAATAAAGCGTCAAATTTCGAGCTCTTGGTATATACAGGGTGGGCCATTTAAAGTGGAAGGATTTGTTTTTGCAATAGCAAAGTAACGAAGTGGAATTTTAAAATATTTTTTTTGAAATTCATTTATTTTGGTCAAAGGAGATTTGTTCTAACTACTTTTTGATTATGATATCTCGTAAATGACCGCCTCTGGCCTTGACCGCAAAATGTGCCCTTTTTTCGGCATTTTCCATCACTTTGCCCAATGTTTCGGCCGATATGGCAGCAATTTCTTGTCGGATATTGTCTTTCAGCGCAGCCAGGGTCCTTGGTTTACCAGTGTATACCTTGGATTTTAAATATCCCCATAAAAAAAAGTCAGGAGGCGTCAAATCAGGTGATCTCGGTGGCCAGTCATAATCGCCGTTTTTCGATATTAATCTTCCGGGGAACATTTCGCGCAATAATTTGGTCGTGGCAGCCGCTGTATGGCATGTAGCGCCGTCCTGTTGGAACCAGTAATTGTCCAATTCATTTTCACGAACAAATGGCAATAAAAAATCGGTTATCATTGTCCGATAACGCTCCCCATTCACGGTTACCGTTGCTCCATTTTCGTTTTCAAAGAAGTACGGGCCGATGACTTTATCGGCATAAATGCCACACCACACAGTAACTTTTTGGTCGTAAAGAGGTTGCGTTTCGATGAATTGAGGGTTTTCAGTAGCATAAAACCGACAATTTTGTTTATTCACTCCTCCATTCAAGTTGAAATGCGCCTCATCAGACATTATGATTTTTTGCCAAAAGCCACGTTCATTTTTGGCCATTTCGATGGTCCATTTCGCAAAATCAAGTCGACGTGGTAAGTCAGATGGGTTAAAATGTTGAGCCATTTGAATTTTATACGGAAACATTTTCAAATCAACACGAATTATGCGTCGGAGAGTGGTTCGAACGATGGCGACCTGATGTCGATGGAGTCTCTGCAACACTGGCTCGAACGGCATCAATATTCTCGTCGAAACGTCTTGGTCGTTGTCTGGACAGATGACTGGCATTACCAACACAACCAGACGATATAAATTTGGCATATAATCGACGTATAGTGTTGTCTCCAGGCGATGTTTTAACTTTATTTTTACTTTTCCACGCACGTTTAGTTAACACAATTGAGAAGTTATTTTGAATGTACAGCTGAACAATTTCAGCGCGTTGTTTAGGTGTGTATTGTTCCATGATTAAAATTGTACTGAAATGACGCTTCCAACGCGGTATGACATTTGTTAATCTGACATCTCTGTCAAAAGTTATGGGGTTGCCAGATGCTTCCACTTTAAATGGCCCACCCTGTATACAGGGTTTTCCAACCGTATTGAATTCAGAAGTGTAAGCGAGAGAAAAAAACACTGAGTTGAAAAGAAGGTCGATCCAAGGTAAATACACATTGGATCGATCGAACGATGAATGTCAAGAAAACAAATTGGTCAAGTGATAGGAAGGGTGAGTGAGGGATATTATTTACACATTGTGAATTTATTTTACATAAAATGGGTAAAACTGAAGCACACATACAAAAAAGTCACAGGAGGGTTGTGTCCGAGACACGACCGCATAGTTGACGTAGGATTCCGTTAGACTATCTGTTGATTTTGGATATGTTTAAAGAATTACATCGTTAAACTTTTTGATAATGATATGGTGGCCCTGAAAAGGGCCGTTTTGTTTGGTTGTTGGGTATTGTATGTTAACTCCACCAGTGTTTATCGAGTGATGATGGCAGAAGGATGGTAAACAGTCGTTGAATGGTGCGTATCAGATAAAAGATACCGAAGTGGAACGATATATGATGAAAACCGCCCTCTGTGATCCTAGACGAGATGCCTCCTGTGATATGTATGCATGAAATAAAGAAAAAAAACTCACCAATGTAACATAAGACAATTACCAATACCGAACACAATTATAATTTTTCCTCATCAGTAAAAACATGTTACTTTAATATAGAGAAAACATATTTGAAATGGAAAAGGTATTCTTTTTTTATAATTTTTACTTTCTGAGTGTTTATTCAACCCAATTCAATTTTAATTGGATTAACAACAACTAATACTATATATAGAGGATATGGGAAATCACTTTTTCGAATATTTCTTTACTTTTCCAATTTTTCTCGCCGTATAAACTTCCCTCGGGTGAAAATGAACACAAAAAATAGACAGCTTAAACTAAACGACCCGTTCTCGAGCGGGAACACACCTTGGTTTTTAATTTTAGGAAATTAAAATAAATCGTTTCATATATCAAGTCATTCTTAGCACAACTGCTACCATATACAATTTTACACTTACACTTGTGCTAAATTTTTCACAATAAACGATCGGTCATTGATATGAAATTTCATGGAGCAACCTCCGACTTGCATATATTTGCAATACCGATTTCCCCGAGCACCTTGGTTTTGATGTCTCTGTTAGGGAACACATTTCGATAGAAACAAAAGCTCACCCTACTTTATGGATTTGCAATACCGATTTTCCCCAGGCAGCTTGGTTTTGATGTCTCTGTTAGGGACTCGCCGCATGTGTCATCAATTTCGACCAATCAGAAGTGGGTATTTCCGTTAGGATAGGGGATGAGATTATTTTCTTCAATATAAAAAATTGTTATGGAGTACCGAAATCGATTGACGCAAAAATGTCATCAATCCACCATGAAATGACTGAGCAATAAGCGTTTGAAATTGTACAATTTTCAAGATGTAATCGATTTTCGATTTTCAATTAGTACCCCAATATTTTCCCGAAAGACGTAATCCAACGTCAAAAAATCTTATATGAAAATTGCGCATGAAAAAAAATGTGTTTGAATGATGTGTTTTGGTAGAAACATCACGCAATATATATAAAAAATTATGTAATTGTTTTGAACAATCAAAAATCAAAATAAAAAAAATAAATACATTTAAATTTTGTCAATTTAAAACTGCCTTCGGGCCTGCTAGTTCGATGGGAGATTAATCTGCCTCCCTAAATAAATATTGCTCATGGCGTCGCTTGGTGCCGCCGAAAGCAGACTCGTTTGCTGAGGAGTGCTGAGCGACAATGAAAATGTCTTTCTAAAGATAGGTCGAAAAAGAGTATGAACTAGTTTTCTTCGCAAGAGCCCTTCTCAGGGCTAGAGACGAATGAACGTAAAGTTTAAAGTCTCTATAATTCAAAAGAAGAAAAATATTGCTACCAGATGTCACGAACTTCGACATTTTTTGCTAGTATGGTGCTATTCGCCCGTGTAGTTGGCGCAAAGGCACCGCGAAAATATTATTTTATAGAATTCCTTCATGCATTTGTCTGATACGGGCTGTGTATCGTTCGTTCTTGATTTTGAAGGAACTTTAACCCAAAGGTCATTCGTCCCTAACGGACTGTGTATGACTGGAGCGTTCCGTTATATACATGCATGTATATGTCCTTCGCTTCTTTTGCCAAATCCAGTAAAAGGTGGTTGATGAAACGTATGTTTTTGACGTGATAGTTGTTATGTTAGTTGTTAGTAGAAAATGTAAAAATAAACAGTATTTTTGATCGGTTTTATATAGTTTTTGTGGTAAGCGGAAAACAGTAAAATAAACTCTTTTGTTTCAAAACAAATTGATAGTCCTGAGAAGGACTGGAATGGTTTAATGGGTTGTACGGAATCTGCTGCGTTTCAGTCGGATATAGCAGTTTAGTTTTGGGAGCGGTAGCTTTTACGGATTCGCCGACTCTTTCCTTGACTTTGGCGCCATCGGCTTCTGTGCGTCGATTTGCGAGGGTTTGATTGGCACCACCACGACGAGCTAAACGACGGATAGGCGGGTGTGATACGATGCGATGCAATGCACTTCGCTCCTCTGCCTCCTTTGCCGCATCCAATTGTTGATGTGAAGAGGAGCGCACCAGCAATGCACACTAGATTTAATTCGATGCTCTCCGCTGCTTCCTCTTCTTTGCTCCCTTTGCCACACCGCATCCATCGTTGGTTGCCGATGGCTTCCTCTCCTTTGCCGCACCGTATGGTGTTGGTTGATTTGTAGAGCACTGCACACTAGAAGCCCAGATGTTTGCCGATCTGAGCGTTGAACGAGAATGAGAAATCCAAAAATGCTACCGTCCTTTTATATCAGTTGGTATGTGAGAAATAGGCGCCCCCCACTCGCTCACCATGCAAATATTTGACTTATCGGGGAACGAAAGAAGCGAAGCATGCGAAAGAGAAATGACGTCAATTTCGACCAATCAGTATCGTTTGGATAGGGGTTGAGATTTTTCAATTGTTCGATAGTTAATTACATGATATATATTATTTTATTCAAGGTGAAAAATTGTTATAGAGTGCCGCAATGTTTTGATGTAAAAATCTCATCAATCCGTCATGAAATGACTGAGCAATAAGCGTTTGAAATTGGACATTTTTCACGATGCGATCGATATTCGTTTTTCAATTTGTACCCCAATATGTTCCCGAAAGACGTAATCCTACGTCAAAACTGGATAAAAATGGATGATATTTCAAAAAACTGGAAGATTCAGGGCTTAACTGTTTGACTGGATCGAAAAAAATGGAAGAATCCACTTTAAACTGGAACATTGGCAACGCTGTTGGGGATAATAGAGCAGAACCATCTTCCAAGATCATCCCTTCATCGATTCTGGCAACTCATAAATGCCTGTTTGCTCGAAAATGGATAATAACTCATAATATGCATCCATTCACAATGTGGGCTAACGCCCGTATGTAGACAACAAAATTGCTCGTTGCGTTGTGGGGGAAAACGAGTGGCTTGTAAAATCGAAATGACATATACATTTAAATCGTCAAATTGTTTACATTTTCTTCTTTGTTCACTGTTCACGTTTGAAGAAAAAAAAAATTCCTGTCTAATGGTATACAACATCACATCATACATACAACATACAATATCACAATAACGATTTTGCGTAAAATGTGTTTAAAAATTCTTAATGAATCGTTACATTTTTTGTAGAGTAACCCCCCTATATAGAAATTAAAGACATAGGGCCCTATTCCAGAAAACGAGACTAGCAATTCGTCTCGTCTCGGCTTCAGTCACTGTCGAGACGAACAAAATATCCCATTCCAGTACACGAGTTTCATTGAAATGTTTTATTTGGTAGACTGGAGAAATTTCAGTCAGTTTTTCTCGGTAAGATCAGTGATGTCAGATTGGAAGACATGTTTTTGTTTTGAGAAAAACAACAACCAACAGTTTTAAAATTGATCAATCGATACTCTTTTTTCAGTGCCAAGATATTAAAAAAAAATAACAAAAAGGAATAAGTTTCATACATATTTTGGTTTTATTGATATTTTTCCTCGAGCATATGGTTTTATCATCAGACGTTTTGTTATTATGGATTTATTAGGGGCAATGTTTGTCTAATCAACTATTTATCAAGAAAAGTTTTAAATCTATATATACGTATTTCCAATAAAGTAGTTGTTTTGAATTACTCATTTTCGTTCAATATGTGAAGACCCTTTTCGTGCCGTGTTTATATATTCAAAACAGTCATCTAGCATACCTGGATATGAGTTCAATGTTTAAATTTGGTTGTGTTGTTTGGGAGAGGTCCATTTGAAAATCTGTAAAATCTTGCAAGTACTGAATTGAATTTGATGGTTGCAGTTGAAAACATACATTGCTTATGCAATACTAGTTTAGCCGTGGAACAATTTTTGAAGATAAAGGCGTAGCAGAAGAATACCGATGCTTTCAATCAACAAGGTGAACAAACACATCAAACAAACTAGACGATTCGGTTGATTCATCGACGAGCGCGGCCAAACGGTCGTCGAGCCAGACGAGCTACTCGTCTGTTTTTAGTCGAGCTCGGCTTCTGGAATATGAAAACAAACGAGACGAGCGCTCGTCTGCTCGTCTCGTTTTCTGGAATAGGGCCCATAATCCTATGTCAAAATTCTTAAAGCTGCACCTATAGCGTGAAAAGGGCTAAGGAGCCAAATTCTTATCGCCTCGATTTCTAACATAGGGCCCTATTCCAGAAAACGAGACGAGCAATTCGTCTCGTCTCGTCTCGGCTTCAGTCACTGTCGAGACGAGCAAAATATCCCATTCCAGTACACGAGTTTCATTGAAATGTTTTATTTGGTAGACTGGAGAGGCTTCAGTCAGTTTTTCTCGGTATGATCAGTGATGTCAGATGAGAAGACATGTTTTTTGACGTAGGACTACGTCTAACCGGAAGATATAGGGGGTGAAATGGAAATCTAGGCACTGCACAAGTAGGAAAAAATGCAAGATTTGGAACGCTTATAACTCGAGCATTTCTCAATAGATCGCAAAGGTTTTTGCATCAATTGATAGGAAATATATCTACGCGTCTATCATAACGAATAACATTTCATTTTTCTTGAGATAAATAATTGAATAATTGTGAAATATCAAGCATTCTCAAAATTCACTATGTGCCCATTTTTGATTGGTCCATTTTGTGCTCCTCAAATCGTACCGACCAAAACGGGCAACCAGAGCAGCAGCGAAATAGAATGAAGCACGATTGGAAAGGAAAAAGAAAAAAATGAACGAAACATTGGTCGCAGTCTCACACATGCGTAATTCTCGAGCCAGCCAGTCAGCTTAAAAATCCCCGCTCCGCTGCCGTAACGATCATTCTCATTCAAACCGTACACCACATCGGTTCGCATCACAACACATCAACAAACCAACCCAAGCAGCCATGTCTGGACATGGTAAAGGAGGAAAAGTGAAGGGAAAGGCAAAATCCCGCTCGAACCGTGTTGATCTGGAGTTCCCCGCAAGGGTAGCTAGGCCGAGCGCTTTAGTACCAGTGCAGCAGTCCACCTAGCCGGCGTTATATAGTTTCGGCCGCCGAAGTGATCGAGTTAGCTGGCAAAACTGCTCGCGACGATAAGAAAACCCACATTCGGAACAGAACACATTCGGTTCGGTGGACATCAAGACAACAGGCAGTTGCAGCGAGTGGCGAGTGGCAAACGCAATCGCAAAACGACAGCAGGTAGCGGAAGAAAAAAGTTTGTTCTTTATACAATCTGCTTTGGTGGGAAAACCAGAACAAGGCGGCATCGAGGGCGTTCGAAATGGCATTCCATAAAACAAGGCGCTTTTCAGGGCCATTAAACCTTCCAAAAAAGAGTTTAGGAAATACAGTTCAATGCTTTCTAAAACAATATTCAAAATAATAATAAAACACAAATTGATTTTTTCATAATTTGTTTGCCAGAATATGATGAGTATGTGAATTTGGCAGTTGTTCTGAGCTTATTGATTTTCACCAATTCATAAATTGCTTCTAGATTGAAAGTACAGTAATTTACACTTATCTCGACATTTAGCTAATTGGACGGATCTGTAATGCGACATATTTAGTTGGGCATTTTTGTAAACATAGAGTTCGGGGTCCAAATTATGACCCCACATTGAAAGTCGACACTGTACCACTGTCATCGCAAATGTTCAATTACAGGTTAAAATTACCTCCAATCCGATACTGAGTGGTGGTAATGCGACGTGCCATTGAATGTAATTTACTGTAAAATATGTCACAAGCTGGATGGGAAGAAATTTTCCAACTGTGAAAGCTGTGGCGAGTGGCAAATGCAATCGCTAAACAGAAAGGTTTAGCCGAACAAGATGGGGATATCGAGTGATAACAAAACAATAAACTCTTTAGATTGAAGATAATTTTGTGATCCTGAAAAGGACCCTTTTTAGCCTGCATGTGAATCCAACGAGCGAACAAATCGTAATGAATGTATTTTTTTGCCATCGCTCCCTTTTAAGGCTTATTCGTTCGTCTCGTTGGACTCGCCCCTCTGGCTGAGTCTGCCGATTTGTCTCTATCCTGTGAGTGTGTACCGCTAGAGTATAAAACACGCGGACCCCAAAAAAATATCTTATTTTCTATCAAACCGTAAACCCGTGTGGTTGTACGGCATCGGCATCGTGGACGTAACAAAGGAGGACAAGTTAAGGGAAAGGCAAAATCTCACTCGAACCGTGCAGGTCTCCAGTTCCCTGTTGGTCGCATTCACTGATTGCTCCGCAAGGGTAACTAGGCCGAACGGATTGGTGCCGGAGCACCAGTATACCTAACAGCGATTATAGAGTTTCGGCTGTCGGAGTGCTCGAGTTGGCTTGCAAAACTGCTCACGACAATCAGAAAACCCGCATCAAGAACAGAGCAGCTTCGGTTCGGCGCTCATCAAGGCAACAATTAGTTTCAGTGAGTGGCAAAGTGTTTCTCCGGCACGTCGCATTAAATGTAATTTACTGAACAATATGTCACAAGCTGGATGGGAAGAAATTTTCCAACTGTGAAAGCTGTGGCGAATGGCAAACGCAATAGCTAAACAGGAAGGTTTAACCGAACAAGATGGGAATATCGAGTGATAACAAAAAAACAACACCAAAGGTTCTGTTCAGAACCATCAACATATTCATAAAGAGTAAATAGTAAACTAATCCATTTTCAGGTATATAGGTAGGTATTCACGTAGGAGAAGAAAATAAAACAATATATTTAACAAAAGCTGTCCCCTTTGTATAGTCCTACGTCACTCCGGTTATGTCCCCGACATTACCCACCCGTCTTTTTGTTTTGCGAAAAACAACAAACAGTTTTAAAATTGATCAATCGATACTCTTTTCTCAGTGCCAAGATATTAAAAAAAATAACAAAAAGGAATAAGTTTCATACATATTTTGGTTTTATTGATATTTTTCCTCGAGCATATGGTTTTATCATCAGAAGTTTTGTTATTATGGATTTATTGGGGGCAATGTTTGTTCACCTAATCAACGATTTATCAAGAAAAGTTTAAAATCTATATATACGTATTTCCAATAAAGTAGTTGTTTTGAATTACGAGCTACTCGTCTATTTTAAGTCGAGCTCGTCTGCTCGTCTCGTTTTCTGGAATAGGGCTCATAATCTCGTACCGAGCTCGAATTTCATGTGTTTTTTTTTTAATCCAAAATATATATTTTATTAAGGCTCATATGGCGTCAGCCTAACGGGGTCGGGAGTTCAATATTTCGACAATGTTTGCTTACAACTATGTTAGTAATATGTAACCGATTACTCGCGGTTGGCTCGAGGTTAGTATTACAAGTGTTCTCATAATTGGTATGTTGCAGTCTTCGATGCTCTGTACGTGTGCCCGACACGGGATACTTCCTATTGGGATGCAGCTGACCATTAATCAGCAACGCCCCCCTAGTCTGTACCCCATATCTAGCGTGGTGCGTCTTTCTCGACTCGAGGAATCCAGGATAGAATGGTCACTAGCCGGCGCAATCATCAGCTCGTGTAGAGTTGTCATGAGCGGTACAACCTTTGGCTCTTGTTGAATCATCAGTGGACTGCACAACCTTCGGCCCGTGCATCTGTAAAGAGTATGTGTATGTATTTCATGTGTTGCGATTTTATATATTTAGGCGTTTCTGAAATGTCCCTCAAAGGACAATATCAGGGACGCAAACTAAAACAAAAGAATTCTCTGAAGGTATGCGATAATCTAACTAAAGCCCTATGATTTTATTGTACCTCTCTTTTTGCTTACGCTAACATATCTGCCAAAACAGCCCTCCGTCATCGTCATCGGTACACGCTCGTCACAGTCACACTCGTAGGATTTCTCTTTTCAACGAGGCGACAATTAGGCAGGTTAGAAGCGCGTAATTTCAAGAAAATCTCGTAAAGCGGCTCATAGAGTTCAATATTATTGATCAATAATATGGAATTTAAAAATTTGGGCAATATTATATTTTGGGTATCATTCACTTTCTAATCACTGCGATAATCAAAATTCTAATCGGCGGAATTGCATCCTTTCCCTGATTGGTGACGAAATTCTCTTATTTTCCGTGACATTGTTTGAAATCCCGGATATTCCCTGATTTTCAAGGTTTTTCCATGCACAATGTGAATTGTTTACTACTCCGTCCGCTGGTTCAAGTCAATCATGGAGAGCAACTACGAAGTGTACAGTCTACCTAAACTCAAATTCCATTCGTAAAAGTAGGTTTCGTGAGGTGCTCCTTTAGTTCTGTCTAGGTTACCAATAAGTAGAATAAGATACATCATTGCTAGATTTTTTTTTTTGACGTAGGACTACGTCTTTCATTTCTATACCGGGGTGTAAAATCAAAGTTTCGAAAACGAAAGCGTTACGCCGGAGACCGAGATTTTGAGCGTTAAAAGCTCCTAAACAACTGAACGAAATGGTATGAAAAACACTTCATTCAAAAGATAAAATGTCTACGCGTTCTATACTTGTTACTTTCTGATCCAAAAACTTGTTTCAATAGTATTAAATTTGCTTTCAAAACATGCTATTGAAATCACCAATCGGTATATAAGCGAGCGCCGCTCGGAAATCCACTCAGTTCTAATTGAACAGCGATTGGAGCATGTTGTCGCTGTTGTGGTGAAGCTCTTCATTTATCATGAAAGCGCGGATGAACGGTGTCACCAAGAGTCTGTTTGTGCACCTTAGGCCAGAAGGGAATCCATCAGGAGGAGAGTGATGCCACAAACGGTTCCCCGGGAAGATCACGAAGCAGCCGCTACAAACACACACACACATACACGCGCGGAATTATTTCCGTTTGGATGCCATTCAGCATCGAGAAAGATCCGGAAAATAATCTGCCAGTTCCTCTGGGAATTTAAAAATACATTCATGTGAAAGAGTTTATTTGAATGTTTTCTATCCATGTAACACTGTGATCAAATACATTTGGTTTTGTGATTTTTCAATCATTTCAATTTTCAATAATCGCAATTAACAGGATAACTTCTGAAGATTATTCTTTTCCATCAGTAGGATATTTCCGTATCCAATATTGTATGCGCCCGCAATCGATTATTGCTCAGTCGCCGAAAGTTCCGAGCTCAGAGAGTTCATTCCCCTCTAGTTTGCCTTCCAAATTGCCATCATAAACCACGCCTTCTCTCGATTCAATCACGCACAAAAAGCATACTTAAGCGATATTCTGGTGGTGAGACGCATTAATTTTTCGTGAGGATATCGATAAGACAACATCGTTGCTGAGAACGCTGGCCGGCGAAGGATCGAGATCTGCCCTGAAACGCAAGCAGTTTGTTTGAAACTGTGAGGGAGCACATACACGAACGGAATTCTTTCCGTTTGGATGCCGTTCACCATCGAGAAAGATCCGGAAAATAATCTGCCAGTTCCTCTAGGAATTTAAAAATACATTCATGTGAAAGAGTTTATTTGAATGTTTTCTATCCATGTAACACTGTGACCAAATATGTTTCAATCAAGTGCTATTAACAGATGGTTATCGAGTTAGCATTAACCACTGGTGGGCTTCCAGTATCGAGGAAAATGTGGAAATAACTAATCGTTACTGAAAATAATCTGCCAGTTCCTCTGGGAATTTAAAAATACATTCATGTGAAAAAGTTTATTTGAATGTTTTCTATCCATGTAACACTGTGACCAAATATGTTTCAAGCAAGTACTATTAACAGATGGTTATCGAATTAGCATTAACCACAGGTGGGCTTCCAGTATCGAGGAAAATGTGGAAATATCTAATCGTTACTGAAAATAATCTGCCAGTTCCTCTGGGAATTTAAAAATACATTCATGTGAAAGAGTTTATTTGAATGTTTTCTATCCATGTAACACTGTAACCAAATACATTTGGTTTTGTGGTTTTTCAATCAATCGCTATTAACAGGTGGTGATCGAGTTAGTATTAACCACTGGTGGGCTTCCAGTATCGAGGAAAATGTGGAAATATCTTTACTGAAAATAATCTGCCAGTTCCTCTGGGAATTTAAAAATACATTCATGTGAAAAAGTTTATTTGAATGTTTTCTATCCATGTAACACTGTGACCAAATATGTTTCAAGCAAGTGCTATTAACAGATGGTTATCGAATTAGCATTAACCACAGGTGGGCTTCCAGTATCGAGGAAAATGTGGAAATATCTAATCGTTACTGAAAATAATCTGCCAGTTCCTCTGGGAATTTAAAAATACATTCATGTGAAAGAGTTTATTTGAATGTTTTCTATCCATGTCAATCAATCGCAATTAACAGAATAGCTTCTGAAGATTATTCTTCCCATCAGAAGGATATTTCCGTATCCAAATTGTATGCGCCCGCAATCGATTATTGCTCAGTCGCCGAAAGTTCCGAGCTCAGAGAGTTCATTCCCCTCTAGTTTGCCTTCGTAAACCACACCATCTCTCGATTCAATCACACACAAAAAGCATACTTAAGCGATATTCTGGTGGTGAGACGCATTCATTTTTCGTGAGGACATCGACAAGACAACATCGTTGCCTAACGTGCTGGAGGAGGTGGACGGCGAAGGATCGACACATACACGCGCAGAATTCTTTCCGTTTGGATGACATTCAGCATCGAGAAAGTTCCGGAAAGATCTAATCATTGCTGGGAAATAATCTGCCAGTTCCTCTGGGAATTTAAAAATACATTCATGTGAAAGAGTTTATTTGAATGTTTTCTATTCTAGTAACACTGTGACCAAATATTTTTCAATCAAGTACTATTAACAGGTGGTTATCGAGTTAGTATTAACCACTGGTGGGCTTCCAGTATCGAGAAAAATGTGGAAATATCTAATCGTTACTGAAAATAATCTGCCAGTTCCTCTGGGAATTTAAAATTACATTCATGTGAAAGAGTTTATTTTAATGTTTTCTATCCATAAAATATCCATATAATACATTTGGGTTTGTGATTTGTCAATCAAGTACAGTTAGCAGGTTAGCTTCTGAAGATTATTCTTCAGAACAAGGTTTTTCGTATCCTATATTGGATGCATAAAACCTTGTGCCTCCAACGTAACGCTCTCGTTTTCGAAGTCTCCCAAATATTCATTTATTCGTTCATTCAGAATGGATTTAGATTCAACTTCAAACAAATGATCTCTAAATCAACGATAGTCCTACGTCACCCTTGCGGTTATACCATAGATATAACCCACTTCCTGTTTTTTATCCAAAATATATATATTATTAAGGCTCATATGGCGTCAACCTGACGGGGCCGGGAGTTCAATATTTCGACAATGTTTGCCTTATAACTATGTTAGTAATATGTAACCGATTACTCGCGGTTGGCTCGAGGTTAGTATTACAAGTGTTCTCGTAATTGTGATGTTGCTGTCTCCAATGCTCTGTACCTGTGCCCGACACGGGATACTTCCTATTGGGATGCAGCTGACCATTAATCAGCAACGCCCCCTAGTCTGTACCCCATATCTAGCGTGGTGCGTCTTCTCGACTCGAGGAATCCAGGATAGAATGGTCACTAGCCGGCGCAAACATCAGCTCGTGTAGAGTTGTCATGAGCGGTACAACCTTTGGCTCTTGTTGAATGATCAGTGGACTGCACAACCTTTGGCCCATGTATCTGTAAAGAGTGTATGTATGTATTGCCGCGACTAAGTAAAAGTTTATAGATCGGATAGGAGGGATAAGAAACAGGGACACAACGAAGGAAACATCATTAAACGTTGACATCGGCGTTTCTGAGGAACAGGTATAGATGAAGCAGAAGATCAGGATCACGGCTACCTAAGATATCCCGGACGGGGATATCCGATTGTCTGCCTTTTGCTCTCAGTGGTCTAGAGAGCTGAGAGCGAGCAGCATGGAACCGGATACACGACCAGACAACATGCTCGATGTCGTGGTAGCCACAATCACAAAGATTGTTTGCTGCGAGCCCAATGCGATAGAGATGCGCGTTTAGGTTGTAGTGATTGGACATAAGCCGAGATATCACGCGAATGAAATCACGACCTACATTCAATCCCTTAAACCAAGCTTTCGTCGAAACCTTAGGAATAATCGTGTGTAACCAGCGACCGAACTCATCTTCACTCCACATGCGCTGCCAACTAACGAGTGTGTCCTGACGAGGAATGTGAAAAAATTCATTATAGGCAATTTGCCTTTCAAAAAGTGTGCCTTCTGAAGCGCCCACCTTAGCTAGCGAGTCCGCTTTCTCATTCCCCGGAATCGAGCAATGAGAGGGAACCCATGCTAAGGTAATCTTGAATAATTTTTCGACCAAAACACTCAATAGATGTCTTATTCTTGTTAGGAAATAAGATGAGCGTTTATCAACTTTCATTGAACGAATTGCCTCTATTGAGCTGAGACTGTCTGAAAAAATAAAATAATGGTCGATGGGCAGTGTTTCAATGATCCCTAGTGCGTAGTATATCGCACCCAGTTCAGCGACATACACGGAACAAGGATCTTTGAGTTTGAAAGAGGCACTGGAATTTTCATTGAAGATGCCGAAGCCAGTGGACCCGTTTATGAATGAACCGTCAGTAAAGAACATTTTATCAGATCTAACTTTCCCATATTCTGCCGAAAATATCGGCGGAATAGAATCGGAGCGTAGATGATCTGGGATTCCATGGATTTTTTGTCGCATGGACAGATCAAAATTGACAGAGGAATTGCAAAAGTATGGGAAGCAAACTTGGTTGGAGATGCCCGGTGAAGGGTGCACTTCATGGGTAAGGAAATCATGGTACAAAGACATAAAACTTGACTGAGGAGTCAGTTGGAGTAGATTTTCGAAGTTATCAATCACCAATGGATTCATGATCTTGCAACGGATGAGAAATCTGTAGGATAATTCTGTGAATCGAAGAGTAAGCGGGGGTACTCCTGCCAAGACTTCGAGACTCATCGTATGTGTCGAATGCAAACACCCCATTGCTATACGCAAGCAACGATATTGTATTCTCTCCAGCTTGAGAAAATGAATCCTGGCAGCTGATCGGAAGCAAAAACTGCCATATGCTAACACTGATAATATCGTTGTTTTGTACAACTGAATGAGGTCTCCTGGATGGGCGCCCCACCATGTTCCGGTTATTGTTTTGAGAAAATTGATTCTTTGCTGGCATTTCTGTTTCAAATACGCAATGTGTATTCCCTAGGTACATTTAGCGTCAAAATATACTCCAAGGTATTTGAAAAACATCGAGTGCCTGATCGCTTTACCGGATAGGTGAAGCTGGAATTGGGCGGGTTCGTGCTTCCTAGAAAAAACGACCATTTCGGTTTTCTCCGTAGAGAATTCGATACCCAGCTTGAGAGCCCACGTGAACAGGTTGTTCAGGGTATCTTGCAAGGATTTTTGCAGAACGGCGGGATTAGTACCGGTGATGGAAATAACTCCATCGTCTGCAAGTTGTCTCAGCGTGCAGTTTCTAGTTAGACAATCATCCATATCATTGACGTATACAAGAGGGGGCTTAGGCAGGAGCCTTGTGGTAGGCCCATAAAACTGTATCGAGAAGATTTCAAGCTGCCATTATTGAAAAACATGTGCTTTTCTGAGAGTAAATTGTACAGGAAATTATTCAGAATTGGCGAAAGTCCACGATTATGAAGTTTCTCTGAGAGAATTTCCATGGAAAGTGAATCAAATGCCCCTTTGATATCGAGAAAAACAGGAAGTGGGTTATATCTATGGTATAACCGCAAGGGTGACGTAGGACTATCGTTGATTTATAGATCATTTGTATGAAGTTGAATCTGAATTCATTCTGAATGAATGAATATTTGGAGAACTTCGAAAACGAGAGCGTTACGTTGGAGGCACAAGGTTTTATGCATCCAATATTGGATACGGAAATATCCTACTGATGGGGAAGAATAATCTTCAGAAGCTATCCTGTTGATTGCGATTGATTGAAAAACCACAAAACCAAATGTATTTGGTCACAGTGTTACATGGATAGAAAACATTCAATTAAACTCTTTCACATGAATATATTTTGAAAATTCCCAAAGGAACTGGCAGATTATTTTCAGTAACGATTAGTTATTTTCACATTTTCCTCGATACTGGAAGCCCACCAGTGGTTAATACCAACTCGATAACCACCTGTTAATAGCACTTGATTGAAACATATTTGGTCACAGTGTTACATGGATAGAAAACATTCAATTAAACTCTTTCACATGAATATATTTTGAAAATTCCCAAAGGAACTGGCAGATTATTTTCCAGCAATGATTAGATCTTTCCGGAACTTTCTCGATGCTGAATGGCATCCTAACGGAAAGAGTTCTGCGCGTGTATGTGTCGATCCTCCGCCGTCCACCTCCTCCAGCACGTTAGGCAACGATGTTGTCTTGTCGATGTCCTCACGAAAAATGAATGTGTCTCACCACCAGAATATCGCTTAAGTATGCTTTTTGTGTGTGATTGAATCGAGAGAAGGTGTGGTTTACGATGGCAATTTGGAAGGCAAACTAGAGGGGAATGAACTCTCTGAGCTCGGAACTTTCGGCGACTGAGCAATAATCGATTGCGGGCGCATACAATATTGGTTACGGAAATATCCTACTGATGGGGAAGAATAATCTTCTGAAGCTATCCTGTTAATTGCGATTGATTGAAAAACCACAAAACCAAATGTATTTGGTCACAGTGTTACATGGATAGAAAACATTCAATTAAACTCTTTCACATGAATATATTTTGAAAATTCCCAAAGGAACTGGCAGATTATTTTCAGTAACGATTAGATATTTCCACATTTTCCTCGATACTGGAAGCCCACCAGTGGTTAATGCCAACTCGATAACCACCTGTTAATAGCACTTGATTGAAACATATTTGGTCACAGTGTAACATGGATAGAAAACATTCAATTAAACTCTTTCACATGAATATATTTTGAAAATTCCCAAAGAAACTGGCAGATTATTTTCAGTAACGATTAGATATTTCCACATTTTCCTCGATACTGGAAGCCCACCAGTGGTTAATGCCACCTCGATAACCACCTGTTAATAGCACTTGATTGAAACATATTTGGTCACAGTGTAACATGGATAGAAAACATTCAATTAAACTCTTTCACATGAATATATTTTGAAAATTCCCAGAGGAACTGGCAGATTATTTTCAGTAACGATTAGTTATTTCCACATTTTCCTCGATACTGGAAGCCCACCAGTGGTTAATACCAACTCGATAACCACCTGTTAATAGCACTTGATTGAAACATATTTGGTCACAGTGTTACATGGATAGAAAACATTCAATTAAACTCTTTCACATGAATATATTTTGAAAATTCCCAAAGGAACTGGCAGATTATTTTCCAGCAATGATTAGATCTTTCCGGAACTTTCTCGATGCTGAATGGCATCCTAACGGAAAGAGTTCGGCGCGTGTATGTGTCGATCCTTCGCCGTCCACCTCCTCCAGCACGTTAGGCAACGATGTTGTCTTGTCGATGTCCTCACGAAAAATGAATGTGTCTCACCACCAGAATATCGCTTAAGTATGCTTTTTGTGTGTGATTGAATCGAGAGAAGGTGTGGTTTACGATAGCAATTTGGGAGGCAAACTAGAGGGGAATGAACTCTCTGAGCTCGGAACTTTCGGCGACTGAGCAATAATCGATTGCGGGCGCATACAATATTGGTTACGGAAATATCCTACTGATGGGGAAGAATAATCTTCTGAAGCTATCCTGTTAATTGCGATTGATTGAAAAACCACAAAACCAAATGTATTTGGTCACAGTGTTACATGGATAGAAAACATTCAATTAAACTCTTTCACATGAATATATTTTGAAAATTCCCAAAGGAACTGGCAGATTATTTTCAGTAACGATTAGATATTTCCACATTTTCCTCGATACTGGAAGCCCACCAGTGGTTAATGCCAACTCGATAACCACCTGTTAATAGCACTTGATTGAAACATATTTGGTCACAGTGTAACATGGATAGAAAACATTCAATTAAACTCTTTCACATGAATATATTTTGAAAATTCCCAAAGAAACTGGCAGATTATTTTCAGTAACGATTAGATATTTCCACATTTTCCTCGATACTGGAAGCCCACCAGTGGTTAATGCCACCTCGATAACCACCTGTTAATAGCACTTGATTGAAACATATTTGGTCACAGTGTAACATGGATAGAAAACATTCAATTAAACTCTTTCACATGAATATATTTTGAAAATTCCCAGAGGAACTGGCAGATTATTTTCAGTAACGATTAGTTATTTCCACATTTTCCTCGATACTGGAAGCCCACCAGTGGTTAATACCAACTCGATAACCACCTGTTAATAGCACTTGATTGAAACATATTTGGTCACAGTGTTACATGGATAGAAAACATTCAATTAAACTCTTTCACATGAATATATTTTGAAAATTCCCAAAGGAACTGGCAGATTATTTTCCAGCAATGATTAGATCTTTCCGGAACTTTCTCGATGCTGAATGGCATCCTAACGGAAAGAGTTCGGCGCGTGTATGTGTCGATCCTTCGCCGTCCACCTCCTCCAGCACGTTAGGCAACGATGTTGTCTTGTCGATGTCCTCACGAAAAATGAATGTGTCTCACCACCAGAATATCGCTTAAGTATGCTTTTTGTGTGTGATTGAATCGAGAGAAGGTGTGGTTTACGATAGCAATTTGGGAGGCAAACTAGAGGGGAATGAACTCTCTGAGCTCGGAACTTTCGGCGACTGAGCAATAATCGATTGCGGGCGCATACAATATTGGTTACGGAAATATCCTACTGATGGGGAAGAATAATCTTCTGAAGCTATCCTGTTAATTGCGATTGATTGAAAAACCACAAAACCAAATGTATTTGGTCACAGTGTTACATGGATAGAAAACATTCAATTAAACTCTTTCACATGAATATATTTTGAAAATTCCCAGAGGAACTGGCAGATTATTTTCAGTAACGATTAGATATTTCCACATTTTCCTCGATACTGGAAGCCCACCAGTGGTTAATGCCAACTCGATAACCACCTGTTAATAGCACTTGATTGAAACATATTTGGTCACAGTGTAACATGGATAGAAATCATTCAATTAAACTCTTTCACATGAATATATTTTGAAAATTCCCAGAGGAACTGGCAGATTATTTTCAGTAACGATTAGATATTTCCACATTTTCCTCGATACTGGAAGCCCACCAGTGTTTAATGCCAACTCGATAACCACCTGTTAATAGCCGCGCGTGTATGTGTGTGTAGCGATGTCTTCCCAGGGAACCGTTTGTGGCATCACTCTCCCCCTGATAGATTCCCTTCTGGCCTAGGGTGCACAAACAGGCTCTTGGTGACACCGTTCATCCGCGCTTTCATGATAAATAAAGAGCTTCACCGCAACAGCGACAACATGCTCCAATCGCTGTTCAATTAGAACTGAGTGGATTTCCGAGCGCCGCTCGCTTATATACCGATTGGTGATTTCAATAGCCTGTTTTGAAAGCAATTTTAAGACTATTGAAACAAGTTTTTGGATCAAAAAGTAACAAGTATATAACGCGTAGACATTTTATCTTTCGAATGAAGTGTTTATTATACCATTTCGTTCAGTTGTTTAGGAGCTATTAACGCTCAAAATCTCGGTCTCCGGCGTAACGCTTTCGTTTTCGAAACTTTGATTTTACACCCCGGTATAGAAATGAAAGACGTAGTCCTACGTCAAAACGGAAGCCATTTGTTCTTTACGAGCAAATGCGATTTGGATTTCAGAAGATAGCAGCGCGAGACAATCGTTCGTCCCTTTACCTCGGCGGAAGCCAAACTGCGTATTTGACAGCAAATTGTTCGCTTCAACCCACTTGTCCAAACGAAGTAGAATCATTTTCTCTAACAATTTACGAATACAGGATAACATTGCAATCGGCCTATACGAGTTGTGATCGCAAGCCGGCTTGTTGGGTTTTCGTATGGCTATCACTCTCACTTGTCTCCAGTCATGCGGGACAATATTCAGCTCCAGAAACTTGTTGAACAAGTTCAGCAAACGCTGTTTCGCCAAGTTGGGAAGATTCTTCAACAAGTTGAATTTAATCTTGTCCGACCCCGGAGCTGAATTGTTACATGAGAGGAGGGCAATTGAGAATTCTACCATCGAAAAATTCTCATAATCGCATTGGAGCGGAATGTCGCGTACGACGTTTTGTGCAGGAACGGAATCGGGACAAACCTTTCTTGCAAATTTGAAAATCCAACGGTCAGAGTATTCCTCACTTTCATTTGTATGGTTCCAGCCACGCATTCTCCTAGCCGTATTCCAAAGAGTGCTCATAGCTGTCTCCCTTGACAAACCATTGACGAATTTCCGCCAATATCCACGCTTTTTTGCTTTAATCGGACCTTTTAGTTTGGCTTCTAGAGCTTGGTACTTTCGAAACCATTCGACTAATCCAGTTTTCCTGAATTTTTTGAAAGCGGATGATTTTTCAAGGTAGACCTTTGAACACTCCTTGTCCCACCAAAGTGATGGAGGACGACGTCGGAAAGTGGTAGCAGGAACACGTTTCTTTTGAGCTTGAAGTGCGCTTTCGTAAATCAAACTCGATATAAAGTTATACTCTTCGAGTGGAGGAAGTTCATGCATTGAAACAAGTGCTTCAGATATTGTTTCTGCAAATTTTCTCCAGTCAATATTTTTCGTGAGGTCATACGCAATATCGACTGACTCACGAGAACCTGATTCATTGGCGATCGATAAAATTATTGGCAGGTGATCACTACCGTGGGGATCTTGGATTACCTTCCACGTGCAATCCAGGGATAACGAAGAAGAGCAAAGTGATATGTCTAGCATACTTGCCCGTGCAGGAGGGTTGGCTATCCTAGTTGCTTCCCCTGTATTTAAAACTGTCATGTTGAAGTTGTCGCACAGATCATAAATCAACGTGGCACGGCTGTCATCGTAGTGTGACCCCCATGCTGTTCCATGGGAGTTGAGGTCACCTAAGATTAGCCGCGGCTCCGGCAATGCCTCGATGATATCAAAAAACTGATGGCGGCCGACCATGGTTCTTGGAGGAATATATATCGTGGCAATGCAGAAGTCTTTGCCATTGATTTGTGTCTGGCAAGCGACAACTTCAATGCCTGTCATCGATGGGAGAGTGACTCTATAGAAGGAGTGACATTTTTTGATCCCCAATAGTACGCCACCAAACGAGTCATTTCGATCGAGGCGAATAATGTTGAAATCGTGGAAATTCAGCTCGTCGGCTGAAGAAAGCCATGTTTCACAGAGGGAAAATACATCACAGTTATGAACTATGAACTAAAAATTTAAATTGATCTAGTTCAGGGATGATGCTTCTGCAATTCCACTGTATTACAGTGGTCAAATCCTTGACCTCTTGCACTGAATTAGGCATCGAGGGAAATGAACGCTGCTAAAAAACACATTTTTCTTTCGAAAATGTTCTCACAATCGGAAGCAAACATAATACTATGCTTTTAAGAGGGTCATTTATATTTAAAGCATTTAAAATGTTGTCCACCAGGTCAGAAAGCACAAGCAAACCAGATTGTGGCTGTTGCCTCGACCGCGAAAATGGAACAGACGGGGTGGGTGCTGCTCCGGGAAGTGCTGAGGACCCCTGGTGCGTAGACGAACAGCTTAAACCAGGAGATACTTGCTTCGGTCTATTCTCAGCACGTTCAATTCGAGTTTTCATTCCAACTTGGGAAGTTTCGGTCGTCTTTCTGGGGAGTGATGGAAAAGAAGTAATTTTTCTTTTCCTGACGGCGCCCTGCGATGTACCGGAACTTCCTGCATTGGGAGCGTCAGCAACAGGCTCGTCGTTCTGCAGAATGGAGTAGGGATTGTCCTGATTCGTTGGTACGGAATTCTTAAGCATTTCTGCATAAGTCCGCTTGGAACGTTCCTTTAAGGAACGCTTGATTTTCTCCCCTCGTTGTTTGTACACCGGGCATTGGATAAGATCATGAGGGGTCCCGCCGCAATGAAGACACTTGTGCTCTTTCGCGCAAAGATTCTCATCATGGCTGTCTCCACAATCTGCGCAACGTTTTTTATTGCAACAATAGGCGGCCGTGTGACCGAGTTGCATACATTTGTTGCATTTCATTACCCGGGGTACAAACAACCGAACAGGTAAACGAAGTGCACCTATTGCAACGTAGTTTGGAAGGGCGGAACCATCAAAAGTCACACGAAAAGAGTTTGTCCGATTGAGAACCCTTTTGTCATTTTTTTGTGACACAGATTTCAGTCGATCGCATGCAAGAATCTTCACAGTTTTTAGTGAAGAGTTCTTGAAACGACCGACACCATCGATAATCTCTTTTCGAGTCAAACCCTTTTCGGTTATTACGCCGTCTATTTCGACGTTGCAACAGGGCACGTATACGCGATACTCAATCGCAAAGAGGTCGCAGCGCGTGATTTCGTTCGCTTGGGTCCTGCTTGAGACGACAACTCGTAGTTTGTCTGGCCCCATCCGTGTAATCTCGGTAACTGCAGAAAACTTCTGAGTAAGTTCCTTCGAGATACGAATGACATTGAGAGGTTTAGATTTTCGTCTAAAGTATACAATGAATGGGCCTTTGGAGCCTTCATGGTATTCTTTTGGACGAAAATCCTGTTTTTCGTCAATGTCCTCATCTTCGGAACTTCCAACTTCATATATAGAAGTTTCTTCCTCAACTTCTGCTTCATCTTCCTGCTCTTCAGGTGGAGGATCGGTATCGGAAATATTTAATGGCGTCGATGGGGGATCCTTCCCGACCTCAGCCATATAAAAAAAAATCGGTCAACTGTTCGATATGAACAGAATATAATGATTCAAAATAAATAAATGAGAAAAAAAAATTTTTTTTATAAGGTTATGATTTATTTTATGTCAAATAAAATGCTAAAATGAAAAAAGTTCCAATAAAAA
This sequence comes from Toxorhynchites rutilus septentrionalis, assembly GCF_029784135.1. Classification (NCBI taxonomy): domain Eukaryota; kingdom Metazoa; phylum Arthropoda; class Insecta; order Diptera; family Culicidae; genus Toxorhynchites; species Toxorhynchites rutilus. The sequence continues at coordinate 189,168,932 of NC_073746.1, forward strand.
TTCAACGGTATATAAGAAATAATGATCACCCCTAATGCCAACGTTTGCCGATTTGGTTAACACAAAGTTGAACAATGGTGTATATCGTGCACAGAAGGAAGAAGGAATGATAGCGAAACAAAAGAAAAATAAATTTCTACTTGCCGCGGCTGTGTGGCGTGTGTGATGAATGTGTCTGATTTGGATCCTCAGCGCGCACCACTTTAATTTTCGCTACACTCGCAAGCGCAACCGATGAAAAAGCACACTATTATTCGATGTGAAAAAACACCTTTGTTGGATCGATTAATAACTTGTCCGATCTGCTTGCGAGTTGTCGAACCAATGAATGTAAGGATATACTGTATCATTAGGATTGTAAGAATCTGTTCATGTGGAAGTGTGAGAGGTTTATATCCGTTTATGGAAAAAGACTTGAATAAATAACACTTAAATTGGATTTCCCCATACTTCGAAAAAACAAATAAACCTGGCGATCAAAAATATCCTCCATGGAGATGAAAACCGGTGTGAAAATTAAGAGAATATTCTCACAATTATGGTAATGGTAATCGGAGAAATTAAATTACACAAACAATGGTGTTTCCTTTTCATCTTCTTTATTTATAATTCATTGTGCTTTTTGCAAAAATGTTATATTTTGTTGCTATTACAAGAAAATCCTACATACTCCTTTCATGTTTTCTTCAATATTCCGAACAAATGTGTGAGATTATTTAAAAGCTGAATGGAATAAGTTAAAACTAGTCCTCGATCTACATACTTATAAGGCAATTTAAATCCTAGTAGAGTTTTCGTCCTTGTTTCAAAAGTGTGAATCATAATCATCACTCGAACCTTGTACATTATTCAGCACACTCCACTGGTTCGTATGGTGTGACATCTCGTGAGCATCGCTTATAAAGCGATTGTAAATGTATGATTGTAGATCGTCCGGTGCAGGTTCATATCTTGGAAAAATAATCATAGAAACTAAACTTTTTATTGTCAGTTGCTAGTAGACATATACTTCGTTGAATGGCTTTGATCGGAATGGGACCAAAAGCGTTCTCAAACGATAGGTATCATAAACGTAACTCACCTATTCAGAGCAAGCGGATTGAGTTGCAGATTGCTAGCTTGTTCTAATGAGCTAATCGGCAGTTGATATGGAAAAGTAGATGTACTAGCAGTAGTAGATGAAACATCTGTATGTATGTGTATTTGTGTTCATAAATTATTGAATAATAATTCAAGGTCTTAAAAGTAATGGAACGATTAAATACAAAAAAACAAAATAGTAAAATTACAAATGCAGCTGAAGGCGCTAAACACTTACTATTTGACATCGGTGGCATAGTGCTCTCATATGCTGGAGGATTAGGTGTTGATGGTGGCGAGGGCGAATCTAAAGATATAACTGATTGCGGAACATCTGCTGAGAAATGAAAGTGTGTGTAAATACAGTCGCATGTGTAGAAAGTGGTCGATCAGGTTGTTGAAATAAGTTTTTTTTTTCAGAATGTCTATTTTTTTATTTGGGTCATTGCCATGGAAGCAGAGGATATCCTTTCATATTTTCATTCTCTATTGATTTTCAGTTCTTGTTTTCCCTTTTCCACTTTTGAGTTGAAGAAGGAAAGTTGTAGAGCGCTTCAAATATTATAAATGATTCCCAATGAAATTCAGAAATATGAAATTAAAAATGTTACTATACAAATCAACCGCATGTCCATATTGCCACCACTGTCCGTTTTACCCGCACCTCCCCTAACTATTGTAAATGGGATGATCCATCAGACATTTATCTCATAAATAGATCCCATCTTTATGAAAACAGTAAGAATTCTTCGATCCATCGTTGTTACATAGGTACACATAGTGATCCCCGATTTTTGAAATTAATCGTTCATCAGTTAATCGAATACTTTTTAGCAGTATGTTATTCGATACGATTAATTGCCCCAAATCGATTAATCGTCACACTGAGAGAAATAATTAGTTAGACTAATATTTCTCATTTGCTAGAAAGCCATCTGGATTCAAAAAAGTGTTGATTCTGCTTGAAAAACAAATAATTATCTTTTACGATCTTCTAAACTCGTAAACGAAGCTTAACTCGCGTTGACGGCATTGAGCTTTTTTTACGACTTTAGGGGAGCGTCAAAGATAATGATTGAATATCAGGATTAAGTGCGCTACACATACAGCGTCACCGTCCTGTCAACTATTCTCTTGGACTTATTTTGCCGACGTCAAAGTTGCCGGTGATGTTGTATGTGTGAATTCTACCATATGATTTCCATGGGCGACTGAAGCTCCAAAGGATGCTGAAGAGGAAGATCGAGGGAAAAGTGGCTACATTGCTGCGTGCGCTTGCCCTGGAGGTCGGTGCAACCGGCCAAACAGTGAAAAAATACCTGGCGAACATGGACATGCATGTCAGGAAGCGGAAGTCCCGTCCACTGGTCTCGCAGCAGCAGGCAATGACGCAGCAGCAGCGGCTGAATAAGATGGTCAAGTCGATTTTCCCGACGAATCGCAACGTGACGGTGGTGATGGACGACGAGAGCTATCTCACCCTGGATGCCAACGACTGGCAGGGCTCTTCGTATTATTTCATACCATGGCGAATGTTCCGGTTAACTGCCGGAAGGCCGCTCGCTGGGGCGTAGATTTTTTTTCCAAGTAAGCTAATATAATTACCTTCCATGGGAAGTTTATCAAAGTCAATTATCTATCTTAGTTTTTTTTATTACCATCCGAAAAAAGTCGATTTTTAATGCAAACGTTAAAATTACAAAACTGCTAGGTATCTTTTCTATGTCTTTTCAAGCAACATCCGGCACAAAGCAATATGTGGACAATGTGAACGCTTTTTGAGTTTCAGTAGACTAGCATTTTTAATTCCAAGTCTAGACGGATTTCAAACGGTAGGGTAGATAGGGGCAATATGGTCCCCCTAAGAACGAAACGTCCTAAATCATGTAGGAACATTTATAAATTATGCTACATGTTAAAAACTCACGATTTGAAACCTTATTGATTGATGTATGAATATGCTTTAAAAACAATTTATGTGGAAAATTCACACTTTTAAAAATGTGTTCCATTTCCGTCGATCAAAATGGGTCACCATGCGGGGCAATATCACCATGTTAGTTGATTAAATCTTTCAAACATGTTTCCGCTAGGAAATAACGTAACAAGTTCATAAAAGGAAAGTTTATTCTATTTTGCAACTATCACGTATATTTCATTCGATTTTTTCAGTTTATATGTACAAATAATACAATGTGATCAAAATGATTGGATTGCTACTTTACGTTACTCAAAGCAGGAACAGGGAATATCTGTGCAGTTATGTACCCACAAGTGGCATCGATAGAATTGGTTCCATCCATCTCCGTCCGTAGAGGAACTGAATAGTTCCGCAGTAGCAACATAGGAAGTGGAAGTAAAAGATTCTATAATCGTTATTCCGTTCTCAGCACCTAACGATCAGCTGAAGTTATAGCGCTCATGTTCCTTTTCCCCGCATTATTAATATTTTGGAATTTTTGGTCTGCACCTGTTGAATGAAGGTAACAGTTTACTTGCTTCTATTATTAATGAATGATAGTTACTGGAATCACTGATGTCTCATCGACGTTGAATTGCTACTAGTGGAATGTTATATTTTTGCTGTGTACCCTCGAGTATTTTCCGACTGTAACGCAATTAAATGGCTATCTTCTGTCGGCGGAGGTTGCTTCTGGTGCCCGTAGTGAGAGTTGTGGGTGGCGCATTCGAAAACCAGCAAACTAATCTATTCTGGCCAATTGCTTTTCGCTATTGGAAGGATTAGAAATATAATTTCTTTCAGTCAAGTCATACGTCAGCTTCCGGATATAGGCGATAAGCAGTTCTCTTGTTCCGTCGTCAAACCACCATCAAATGATCCGAGCAGCTAGAGCTACAAAGGATCTGCACAATGTAAATAACGTTTAAGTGTTTCTCGTGGGACACAATGCACTAAGGCTTTATGTCGCACTGACGTGCCACTCTTCACTGTTTCGATGGCCGCATTCAAGTTGGTCTGTGACCGGATGTTCTGGTATAATTCCACACCATGATTCCACATCTAGCTATTTCAAACTATGTTTACAAATTATGACAGCTGTATGTACAGGTTATGTTAAAAAATACCTGGTCATATTGCCCCAAGCAGGTATGCCCATTCCGTCCGTACATTTACGCTCAATAAAAATGACTTGATCTTTTACATGAAACGGCAGAACAGCGCAATAAATCAGTGGAAATGTTAAGCAATAATACCAGTACGAATTGATATGAACAGATGAGTCATAAATTTCAGTATGAAGCGTACAGAGCTTACTTTGCTGCTTTTCTTTTATGGTTTTCGTGATAATGTTACTCTAATAATCTTGAAATTTTTTTACAATATTTTTATATAACAATTGCATTTGAATACGGTTTTCCCGGGGATACTTAATAAGAGTATTTCTAACACATTTGTTGGAAAATAACGAACATAAGTGTTATTGGTCCAATAACAAGCCTAAGCGAAGGGGGGCCCATTTCGCCCCGCCTGGTCATTTTGCCCCTATCTACCCTACTTGTTTCATCTCTGGAACTAGTTGGTTGATCGAAAATTGCTTGCATTGTGTTCAATAGAAAAACAATATCTTCTATTTTGTGGTCGGTGCTTCCGGTGCTTTCGATTTAGTGATTGCATGTGCTTTTTTATTTCGTTACACATACATACACAAATTCAAGAAATATATGCACGCAATTACCGAAACAAAATCTAACCGTCATCCTATATCAGCTCAGAATTATAAATAGGTACAACATTGTTCCAACTTGCCCCGTAATGCGGGGCAAGCTGGAACAGCACATATACAAATCAAAATTTGAACAAATATTATTTTTCAAAGTTTGTGGTATGGTTAATTATTTTTCTATTGACGACTTATAACTTTTTTTTATATTAACATACATGTTAGATATTAATACAACATGGTTCTTATGATTAGAGAAGATCTAAATTAGATAAATTAAATTTATTATTTCAGATACCGATGTTATGTATAGATTTGACGTGACTTTCTAATCGATTGCATTGGAACGTTTGGGGTTAGTAAATTCAGTCAGTAAATAGTTAAGAAATGTAAACCGATATGGCCCTAAAATGAATTAACTACTTGTACGAAACCATTTCAAAAGAAAGATAACGAATTTATCATGTTATAAAACAAAATTGAGAGAAAAGGAATAGTGGAATAATTTTTTTTCTCGATAATTTTCTTCTTAATAAAACTACAATTTGGTATTTTTTTAAGGTATTATATTATTCATAATAAATAGATACTGATTATCTTGTAAATAATCATGAGTGTTCCTTACAATGTTCTTTTATTTGAAATGATTTCTACATATTAGTACAGTTAATTCTTCGCCTGCTAGTGATAATTATAATCATCTATTGACATCGATATATTCACAATTTCCTTAGGAAACATCGTTTCTTGATTCACTTAAATGAATTTATTCTAAGATCTACGATTCGAAATTAAATCTTTGAAAATGAAGAGAAATCTCGAACTAATTGAAGTGGAATACAGCAATTCAAATATGCTTCCGACTGTGAGCCACAACTTAAACGTATTCGTATATAAAAATACGACTTCACTGTGAATAGATTGTCTTTCATTACGATTCGCCTTTCATACCTAGCAATTATTTAGAAACACCAAAGAATTCATTTCCCCGTTTGAACACTACATTGCCAAATAATGTTAGAACCGTTGCCATTTTTTAAATGCCACCATCTCGAAAGTCAAAAGTCGAATATGCTCTCAACAATGGTTTTAGTTGTCTGTTCACAAAAAATAACGAAATCTAACAGCTGAATCACACGAAAAAAATGTTTGTGTCCCACTGCCAGCTGAGATATTTTCTCTTCTTATTCCTGCAAAGTTAGAATGAATAAGAGTGGTTTGGATAGGATCTGACCCAGTTGCCGAGAAAGACAATGCTGATAGAATCCACAAATGGCCATCGTTACGGTAAATTTGATATTGTTCTCGGGATTTTGGTTCGACTTTTTGCACGTCTCTCAGGAACAATAATTTTCGAGTTATTTGAAATTGAAAATTCAGAGTATCAAGGCAATTTCATCATACTGGTGGTCGATGATTATATAAACATACTCCTTTTGGACTAGAAGTTAGAAGCACCAGAAAAAAATATTTTTCGAAATCATTTTTATGTAACTTTTGAAATGACATCATATCCTTTTTTACATGACTGCTCATTATTATTACAACAAATTAAATATTCACTCGACAAATCCAATACTGAAAGACAATTATTTGAATAGATCGATTATTGTAAAATTCTCGATTAAATGAAAAAAAATTGGAAAAAAATTATCCATAATAATGTATACTGGGGCAAGTGGAATTCGGGGGTAAGTGGATGAAATACAAAACAAATAACGACAAGTATTTTGCTTTGTTTCCACACAACATCTGCCAAACAATCAATAAACATCTACTAAACGTACTTTTTAGTCTTTGTGAACTACCAGACGCAACCAAATATTGCTTTGTTTACATTCGCATTTTTGCAGCTGCGGTCAGAGTTGATTACGCTGTCAGTAAAACTGCATTTTCGACCATCGGCAGTTCGGAAAACTGGTTACATTTAACTACATTTCATTTTACATTTTACTACGCTTAACAAGGGGTAAGCGAGGGGGTCTCCGTAGCCACATTGGTTGCGCGTTCGCTTAGTAAGCGATCGATCGTGAGTTTAAAACTCAGGACCCTCATTGACCATCTTTGTGTTGTTACAGAATAGCTACGTCCACGCAACAATCATCAGCGATGGAGATCGATCCACGGACGAAATTAGATCGATTCATCCATACAACTGCTCTGCTCTGCAAGACACATCGGGCTGCTGTTCTATAAATAGCTCAACAATGATCAATCATCTTTCTCCGCTGTCCAGTGGTCTAACTGGATAATGGAAGAAAAATACAATACAGAATACTCTTACGCCTAAATGGCTACTGTGTAAATGTACCATATGCAATGGTATAGAAGGAATACTGGCGAATGGCAACTGTGTAATGTAATGTAATGTGCTATAATTATAGATATGATAACCATGTGACATGTACACGATTTAAATTCGGCTCTACAGCTAAAATGCTAAAGAGCCTGAAATAAATAAATGGGATAAAAAAAAACAAGGGGTAAGCGGGCTTTGGGGTTTAGAAATTATTTTTGGTCAATTTTAAAATCTAGTTGACGAATTCATTTTTCGGTTCCATATATTAATAGCTAATTGGCTATAGTAGTAATGTATGCAATTCGTTTTGAAAATAATCAAAAACAGGAAAAATAGGGTACTTTATTTTTGAAATAATGATTTTCGGGATTCCACTTGCCCCAGTGTACCTTAAATCAAACATAGTTCACAATTCGATACTGACGGCATTGAGCTTCGTGTTCTGTTTGTGTGAAGGGAAAATGGTAATAGATTTTTGGGTGAAACACACTTTTAGAACAAAAATTATGAATGAAAATTAACTTTTTTAATTAATATATATATATATATATATATATATATATATATATATATATATATATATATATATATATATATATAATATATATATATATATATATATATATATATATATATATAATATAATAGAGCAACACATTTTCTGCAAGTGGTAAAAAAGTCTTGAACGAAAAATGTGTCTGATATGATTTTAAATTATTTGAGCAGAAATGTAAAAAAATCCATAGAAAATAGTTGAGTAAGTGTCAGGAACGTATTGGAAGTACTTGAATAACATCAATTAATAATTTTAATACAAACATAGAACTTCCTTCAGATCCTTCAGTGAATCGTTTCACATATACAGATGATTTATTTTGACGTTTGTTTTGCGCCAAAGTAAGGTTGCAGTGCAGGTCACTTGGATTTGAGTCGAACGGATTGAAGAATTCGATCGATCGATCGAAAAACCAAAAAAAAACTGACCACAGGACTAAAATTATGAACTCCATTATTTCACAAAAAAAACTTTCTGCTTCACCTCTTTTGTTCGACGAAGTTTTTTTTACCTATATTTAACGCCCACAGTGAGATAATTCGTGGGAGAATAAATGCAATTCTCGAATGATGGATTGTTTTTCAAAACATACATCGGATAGAAATAAATGAAATTATGGTCATGAAATCATGAACACAAAATAATACATGGGATGCTAATGTTGAACAATAGTGTAAGAAACTAGAAAGTCACTAGTCACTAGAAAGTGACACAACACGTTATTCAGGAACAACGTTGCATTTCATTCGGGTATCGTCGTTTAACAAAAAAGTAACTTAGAATGATGGTAAATTTCTAACATTTTTTTCTTTTGTGTATTAAATAAAATACAAAATTTGAAAATATTGACATGAATCAAAAATATAAAAACCTCACTTCTCTGGGTTGAATGTCCACATTCATAGCACGTATGTGATACTTTGTTATGTTGCCCAGTATTTCTAGTTGCATATTTCTTCTTCCATTAATTTGTTTCGCTATCCATAAGTTCTTCGCTGATAATATTTTCTCTCTCGACGGTCTCATCTGTGTCAACAAGCGCAGGTTTTTTATATTTTCAGGCACCACGTGTGTAGCGTGAGGAGTATAGGAAGCAGAGGAACACGATTGGCAATTAGTCACTTTGATATGGTTATTTACTTCAAGCAAACTGTATGTAAATCAGAATTCAATAGACAGCGTGAAACGATTAAATAATAAATGTACTATTCGAAGAAACTAAATCGTATAATTAAAAATCATGTAATGAAGATCAATGACTGTGGATGCCCACTTATTAATATCAATCAGTTATACCATTCTAGCAATTTTGCGTCTTGGTCTAGTAATTGTCGTAGAATCTGCTACTGTTTTAGTATCAGTTGTACAATTTTTCGGTTGAGACCTACCATTTGTTGTTTTTGGTTTGGATACCACCACAGTCGCAGCAGTCGTAGGAACTGTGCTTGTGGAACTGGTTGTAGTACCTGTGGCATTTGTACTGCTTCCTTGTCCGCCTACGCGAGTTACTACTTTTCGTTTCAGCGGCAAATCATCATCGTCCGAATCGCTCAACGTCAAGTCGACCTACGGAAAAAAAATGTTCAGATTATTTTTTCATTACCTTCTTCTTTACAATTCTTATCAACCGTTTCATTCGATGGCGCCGTTGTAGAAGAAGGTTCGCTGCTCGATATAACACTGGCTTGATTGATGCTGGATTTTGGTGGATCAGTCGATATAACTTCTGCAAATCGAAAGTTTAATATGTGCGAATAATTTTATTTATATGTACAAGGTACACACCGATATCATCAGATATCACTTCAACTTTCTGCAATGGCTTACTAGGAGTATCTACACTACAGGTGTCATTTGATTTAACATGAGTGCTCCATGAGCCGTCCTTGTGTAATTGTATCTCATTGTCATCACACGAAAGATTGTTCGACGCCAAAACTTCTTGGAAGTAGCTGAGAATTAAATTGGGATGAATAAATTAGAGTATTCAATGTGAGTAATTCTAATTGAGGGGCTTAGAATGCAAGGGGTGTAAGCGATTTGATCGATTTCTTTTCATCAACTTTTTCTTTCGTGAATAACTCAGCGCACAAAAACGTTCCAATTTGATTTTGCTATAGAAACCGATAATTGAGGTTCTGACCTATCGTCTACAATGTCAAATAAGCTGGGAATGTGTTTGCAGTTAAGTTATGATAGTTATGATCAAAAGAGAAAGTCGATGAAGAGAAATCGATCAAGGCACTTACACCCCTTGCATTCTAAGTCCCTCAATTAATATTCAATCAATATGATATACTGAACTCTGTCCTGAAATATGTATCTTTATGGTGGAGGTGGAAGCTAGCCATTGTAGTAGTATATGTAAACCCACGAATAAAAATGGGGTAATAGTGTATGTGAGAAAAGAGCAAAGCACACGTAAATAGATCAATTCACTTATCAGACTGTGTGGCGCTTCATTGACACGAGTCTTTGAATACTAAAGTAAAATGTATGAACGATATGTTCCGATGAACAATTGCAAATATAAATATATATAGAAGGTGCATTTGCATGTGAAGTAAAATTTTGATAATACGCGAGCGTAACATGAGCAAATTTATAACACATGCGAATTGGGGCTCTTTTGGTATTTATAAGTTTTTCCGCATAGTAACTCGATGTTGATAATTCCTTAATATTTTCCTTCCTTGATCGTATTGTTTTCACATATTCACGTTGGAGAGCCTTAACCCTTTTCTTCGTTGGCCGAGGCATTTTGATTCAATGTAATACTTTTCCGTTTACTGTTTTTGAAACCATAGGCAGCCGTGGCAGTGTTCCGAGCTCTACATACAATTTTTTTGCACAATGCTAAAACTAACATTATAGACCCATTGAACGTAAAAATAATAGTTGTATTGATATCAACACAATTTTATTCTATTGGTTTTCATGACATGAAAAGCTATGACTCAGGAATAACATTTTATTGAGTGGTTTTTAAAGCTGTTTCGATTGTCTGGCATCAGTGTCGAAAAAATAACGATGCTTTCACCATTGTTGCAAAACCATTGTTGAAGATTGAAAAATGAAAATTTATCTTTCAGAGCACTTGCTCGAGTTTTTCGACGTTTTTCGCTATACAGTGCGACAGCAGATGAAAATTTAATATTTTGTGAATAATCGATTAGATTTTGGTTGATATTACTTGATGGGAAGTGTGCGAAAACGATCATTTTCTCATTGTCTCGCAAAATTATTGATTTTTGGGCGAGGGGTGAGAGAGGGAGATGAAAGAAATGAGCGCTATTGTGGCTAGCTTCCACCTTCACCTTATCGATTTTTTTGGCTTTTGGCATCAACTTCGATGCAGTCATTAGCCACAGTTTGATTTTTTGATATAATTCATGTCGTTTTCTTCTTCTTGGTAGTAGTGTTGTGATCGACGGCGACGAGCTCGACGTGGTGGAGGAATTTGTCTACCTTGGCTCGTTTATAACAACTGACAACAACAACAGCCGTGAAATTCGAAGACGCATTGTCAATGGAAGTCGTGTCTACTATGGGCTCCGCAAATCCTTGAGGTTCAACAAACTCCGACCCCGTACGAAGTGTACCATGTACAAATCCCTAATTCGACCGGTTGTTCTCTAAGGGCACGAAGCATGGACGATGCTTGAAGAGGACTCATAAGCGCTCGAAGATTTCGAACGCCGAGTGCTCAGAACAATATACGGTGGTGTACAGGAAAACGGAGTATGGAGAAGGAGAATGAACCACGAACAATCTGCCCCATCTATAAAAAAAAGTAACAAGAGCAAGAGCTACCATGCAATCACGATCCTAAATGGTGCCTACAAAAAATGTCTCAGAATCCTCAGATCTGTTGGAATCGTTTGAAACTCACAGGAAAAATCGAGATATTCCACCACAGGTGCGATCTCGATTCCAAGTTTGCGATGGTAGAATTCTCTCTTGCTCTCCTTTCATGTCACAATTCTGCTCCGGGATCGGTTGGAATGAAGTTCAGTCTGGTGGAAAACCTCCTTGATACGACGACACATCGTTTGTTGGATTTATTCAATCAGTTTCTGAAACATGATATTGTTTCGGATGATTGGATACAAGCACAAGTTATAGCTATTCAAAAACTCGGAAAACCGAACTATTTGAACTAGCTAAACATTTTTAATTATGTCTAGCTGATCCGGCAAACTTTGTCCCGCCCAAAATTTATTCAAACATTTGCATTTTCTTGCTAAGCCAACGTTCATGGGTTCAAATTTTCAAATTTTCAATTATCATGTTTGGTTGAAATATGTGTAATATTTTTATGGGGCCCCCTCTCCATTCTAGAGGAGAGAGGGGTGTCATACCATCATAGAAACATTTCTCGTACCCAAAAACACTCACATCCCAAATTTGGCTCCATTTGCTTAACTAATTCTAGAGTTATGCAACCTCTCTCCACTACTTTAGGGAGGGGGAAGAGTGTCGAACCACCATATCAACATTCCGTGCCCTCTAAAAACTCCACATGCCAAATTTGATTCAATTTGCTTGATTAATTGTTGAGTTATGTAACCCCTCTTTCGTGCCCTCTAAAACCTCCACATGCCAAATTTGGTTCCGTTTGCTTGATTAATTTTCGAGTTATGCAGAAATGTGTGTTGTTTCATAGCACAATCGTTTCCCCCCACATGTTTTCATAAGAACATTCGCTATTAATGGAAATGCCCTCTCAATGTTGGTGTTTCCACACGAGAGACAGAAGACCATTTTTGGCAAGAAATTCCTATCTTTAACTGCTCCAGTCGTTCATTTTTCGGATCATAGTGAGCAAACTTGTTTATGTTGCTAGCAATATTGTTTCAGTGATAAGTCTGCTGGAGCTCCACCTCTGGAATTTTTTCCTCCATTTTTTATCGGAATCAATGATGGAAAAATCAAAGATACACCAACGCTTCATAAGCTTTAAAACCAGTGCTTCGCAACGATAACCAACAACAACGATTTACCAATTCTTCCTCTTCTCCGTCCTAAAATCTGACATTCATCTGTAGCCTTTTTGTAGTCTTGTTCGAAGACTCGTCAAAACCAACGACAATGTATGGGGATCTTCGTAGCCTAATTGGTGGCGTGTCCGCTACTAAGCGAACAATCATGAGCTCATAAATCAGGGCCCTCAACTGTCCATCTTTATATGTTATTCTAGCTACTATGTCCATGCCACAATCATCATGTGACGGTAATCCCAGTCCCTTACCACCATCATTACAGTCTGCTGCATCGGTAATTGGTACTATTAATAACACAACAATGGAAGCCTCATATCAACAGTTTCGCTGTGTATGGTTCAAACTGTGGAAATTCGAACAATATCCTCACGCTGAAAAAAGGGGACATGTGTATCGATAGAATAGGAATACTTCTAAGCTTAAATGGCTATTGTGTAGTAGATAAAATGCGTATCAATAAGATAGAAATACTCTTACGCCAAAAAAAGACTACTGCATAATATACAACAAATATCGATAGATAAAAATGGACACGAATGAATTCTCTCTGTTACAGCTGAATTGCTAAATGAGCTAAATAAAATAATCAGATGGACTAAAAAACGACAATGTATAGCTTACAAAGTTTTATCGAGCCAAACATCATAATAAAGCTCATTTAATCATGCCCTAGTTAGATCTTCTCAGCTTTGTGTCTGTCATGAAATATTCTTCTCTACACAAATCAGCAGTGCGGAGTGATTTGTGACCCATATTGGTTTCCGGATATCACAGGATCTCAACTTTGATAGTATAATTTTCGAGCATGAATTTATCAATAGTTTTCGAAAAAGAAAAAGAAGGGAGTTGGTTGAAGCTGAACTGATGCTGATGTTAAATGCTAGTGAAACAGCGCGAATGTGAAAGCCGTTCACTTTTGCGCTGTTTACCCTTCGAAGCGACTAAGTTCACCTACAGGCAAAAGTTAACAACATATACTGAAAGAACTACAGAGAGTCAAACTAGTCAAATGCAACTTTTTTGGTATCATTAACATTCTTGCTGCAATAATCAAAATTCTAATTGACGGAATTTAATTTTTTTTCCTAGACCCCGTTCGGGTATTCTTACCAAGATAGGTATAAATTTGAAGATATAAAAACAAAAACCATCGAATCAAAAGATTCTTCAATTCGCTTTGTGGAAACTATTCGTAATTCATTTTTTTTCTTCTTAAAAAGGCGACTCGACTGAAATGTTAACAGATGGTGCCTTGATACTTTGAACCTTTTGGATTATGAACTCACCCATCAATTACTAGATTATCGTAAATAGCCGATTTATCACATACAGGACAGTTCCAGGTTGGTTTACGTTCATTCATTTGCAAATACAATGATGCATCGAAGCATTGTAGATGCGAGCAAGTCGATGATCTAAAACATAGAAAAAGACATTTATAAAAAAATCGTTTCATGTGCATAAAGACAGCAATAACCTGCAGGGTGTTGACATTCTCATCTTTCCCAGAGGACACACCAATGAAACCTTCAACATGGTTGTAGCAATCTCACAATCGGCATCTTCATTGAGCTTTTCCTTAACTATGATGAAACGCATGACAATGAGATAAATGTACTTTTTCTATCTATACTCACTCAAGGCCCTTGTGTAGTCCGCTGGTTTAACACCTTTGGTTTTCATGCGTTGCAACAGTTGGGTAGAAGTTAGCTTGCGGACCAGATAACACGCAGCGGCATAACCTCGATTGTATTCCGTGCACCATGAAACTGCGATATGATTGGCGACCAGCGGTGACAGCTTTACGTTTGGAGTAATATTAACAGGTCGAGGAGGCCGTTTTGGCTCAACTCCGGGTTTATTAGTTGGAATGGGATTCTAGATTGAAGTAATTGAATGTTATTATATGTTTTACTAGTTTCCTATTATTCAAACGCGTGTCAAACTAATTATGGATGATACAGGCCTTCAAAACCATTACAAAATACGTTTTGAATTCCTAATTAGCTCAACACTGGTTTAATCTTTAAATTTACCGGAAGAGGACACAGTTTATTATTCACTTTCACTACTATATTTGGAGGGAAATAATCTTCTTGTTCACAAGATGTTTCCAGCAAACAAAACCGCAGTTGAACTTGGATTGTATGCTCAATTTTGTTCGCGTTACGGATATCTCTGTTGGTAGCGATATCTGTGGCTTGCTGCGGAGTTAAGTGAAAGAAGAAAGACCCTTCCTGTACTCGTTGTGTTGTATTACTAGGAACCAAAGTGGCCGGTTTCAAAAGCGTTGCCAGAACGTCGAAAAAGGCCAGCTTCTTGAGCTTTACGTCAGGGTGTATCGGGTATCCCGGGTTGGGCGTTGTTTCCGGATATGGAATCGGAACGATGCCATTAGAATGCACTTGAGCACCACGGTTGTCATTTTGTACTGTATTTGCATATTGTTGCTGGTACATGCCTGATGTTGGACGAGCTATGGCCTGCACAGGGGAATTTATAACTGTTTTGTTAATATTTGGCTCTACCGGAACCACAAGAGACTGCGCGGTTGTTGTGGGTTTAGTAACAACTGATTTATCAAATGCCTCAGCTTCCTCTTGACTGAAATAAAACAAAAGTGATTGATGTGTAATACATAAACATCTACCATCACATACGCTTTTTTATGGAACTCGCGGACTTTATGCTTCAACACAGATATATTCTGCCGCACCAAAATAAGTACACGTTCTATCAGTTCACTTTTACGACCACTACGGCTTATGTTGTACTCGCCAAGAATTTGCTGTAAATCAGAGACTCGAAGTTGATGAACTAAATCCTGAAAATTGAAAAATTGATTAACATAAAATAGGTCTAGTATTATCCATCAAATAAAAAAATTCAAAAAATTATCAATAGTTTTTTATTTACATAAGTTTAGTATAAGAACACCGCTTCAGTTCGACTTCATATAAATACAACAAGCGCGAATCAATCTCAATCAATTGCTGCAAATACTTGAATATGGAGCACAAAGTACAAGATGGAATGGCATGATGTTATACGAAAATTTTTCAAATAGTTATACGTCTGTAATATTTCAAAACATCGATAATTTTATGATTTTTGGCACAGATCCTCTTTTTTAAAACTTACTTCAAAAACATTTCGTTTTTATTTTATTAGATATTAAATGAAAAAAACATTATCATGCTTCTGTTTTATTTTTTTGTGCATAACGCTTTAGGAAGAGAAAATTGAATCATTTTTCATTACGGTGGCTGTGCTTTTGATACTTACTAAATACTGTCGTCTCCATGAATGTTTCTCAATTTCCAACTTAAGCACACATTCTTTTCGTTTCACAGATATCTGCTATCCTCATTCTAGTTTGATGTGAAACAAAATGAACCTACTTTCTTCCATTACACTTTTTTAAGTGAACCAAATTAAACATTTAAAACTCTCGGCGGTCTGTAATTATTTTCTCGTTTCTGGCGAGAATTAATCAGTGAAAACTATGAAAACAATGCAGTTTCAAAACTATGCTTGGCGTGTGAATGAAGAAACAAAATATGTACAGTTTGCTATCTGTCATTCGGATTCGCTATGCCTTCGAAAGTGATGCCAGATTGTCGAAAACTGAATCCGGATTAAACAATGTTGGGAGTGTAGTGGTGCGGGTGTAGAAGAAAATTAGAAGATGAAATCTCGCGTAACTTTTGAAAAGGTCCAATGTAACATTTTCGTCAACTCGAGAAAAACGAAGTTGAAGACCCAAACATTATTCCGCGAATTGTCTTAAAAGCTTTCGATCTTTATCGCTACTTTCACCACTAGCAGTCAAGAATAACTCTGAAAAACCAATCGTAACTGTTGTTCCGTGATTTGAGATTAAAGTTGAAGACTAGGAGCGAAAAATGTTACATTGGACGTTTTGACTACCCGCATTTGCACATTGGACATATTACGTTGCACGATAAGAATTTGAAACTAACTACTAAACAACAATCCAAATAACAGCATTTCATTCTAAAGGCAGATTATTATTGTTATCACTCGTCGAATTGCACTGAAATCTGTAACAACACTTGTAAGAAACAAAAACTCGAAACGACCGAAGTACGACTTCGGATTGTTTTGACTGCTTTGTTACTTCGAATGTTTCGGGCGTCGGAGGAAAGAAGCGTCCGAAGTAACAACCGGGCGCTTAAAATCCGAATCTGTACATTGGATATTTTTTGTATCGGCGATAAAAAAATGAAGATAGATACGTGAACGATTGTTTTTGTAATACATTCAATGATTGAAAACTAATAGCGTGCATCCATTAACTCGATTTGTTTACATTTGTTACATAGGACCTTTTCAAAAGTTACGCGAGAAATCTATATAAATGTGCGTAACCGCAGGGTTGTAGTCTAAACCACCAAACTGATCCTGGTTTTCAAACACAATTAGCTATTAGTGATATTTGTAAGTAATTTTTATTCTTTTTTCAATTAAAAATACCATTATTAAAATTATAGAAACCATTATTAAAATTCGTTTGAATCCCTATTTAGCACAAGATATTCACGGTAGATCCTTATGTTCTTTTTTTTCGTGTTTGCACCTAATTTTTAGTCTTTTATTGCGTTATCCGGGATTTTCGTTATTCGCGGTGACCTTGCCAGACGATTTTGCTTAGGTTTTGGGATCGAATGAGGTGTTTCATGAGTAAATATCATAAAGCACGTGTTATAATGGATGAAATGATCCTAAAACTACATTTTAGCGTTACGTAATTTGTGTACCACGCCAAAGCATTATAAAAGAGAAATCCCTGCTGCTTGTACTCTTGAAGCATTGCTTCTTAAGGTAATATTATATTATAAGGCACGGAGCGTAACCGGCGCAGCAAGTTTCATACAAGACAAATATTATTGCGTGTGTTTCAAATGTGTATGCGTATATATAGCGGAACGGCTCCGGGCATTCACAGCACGCTTCAGACAAATGCTTGAAGGAATTCTCGAAAAAAATATTTTTCCGGTGCCCACGAACTACACGGGCGAGTAGCACCATATATTTTACTCTCCCGCTACGAAAACAAATTTCTCCGCTCTGTCTGCACTGCCTGTCCGTACAAAGAAGTCGCTATGTCTGATAATATGAATACATCATGTATTTGTCTGCCCGTGTCGGTACGTGCCGTTTACGCTACGTGCTGGATAATATAAAACGACCTTTATACAGCAGAAAATGAGAAGTTGATCAGACTCTCAACAACTTACGAACTACTGAGATCTAATGACACTCGTCGTGGGATTTTATATTTTCAATTGCATTGACTGAAATGAGTAGCTGACTCAATCTCGTGCAATAACTTTGTTTCTGTCGGGTTTATTTAGCTCTCGTCTCCCACCCGATAAACAGCAGACGAATAATAGGTGCAATCGGTTGATTTTATTACTAGCAGATTCGGACGAATCTTATCCCGTCCTCTCATATGAATTCTTTCGAACATTCACATTTTCTTAATAAGCGAACGTTCGTGGGTTCAATTGTATAACTCGCCATTAATTGATCAAGTAAATTGCTTATTATTACTACCAAAACGCGTCATTATAATATAAATTTATTTCCAAATACAATTTTTGCTCAGGATTCTTGATTCACTTGCAAATAACATATTTCTCCGTTGCATGAATACATTCGAGTACAACAAAATAAAGACGATATAGATCGGACATTCCCTCCTCGGATTATCCGCTTACCAACATATTTGGTCTCCCATTTTTTTATAAAGATAGGAGACATAGAAAAGCGTTATTTCGCCTGAAAATTCATTTCCACAATTTCATTAGGGCAAACATCGAATGGATCAACAACGCTTATCATAATGTAATTGTAGAACATACGGGAATTCAAGTTTTCGAGTTTCCCTCAGAGTTTTCCGATTTTTTCTCTTGCTATATTCAATAAATCTATGGGTAGAGACGAATACAACAGAATAAAGAGGGCTCAAATCGGGCCATCCCTTCCCCAGGTTTTCCGCTTACGAACACGTTTGGCCTTCTATTTTTATTTATATAGATATTTACATGCTCACGCGAAAAAAAAGCAGAATTGATGTTGAAATATTTGCGCTGATTTATGTTCTTAAGTAATTCGTTTGTTTTCATAGGCTCACTTAGGATTGAAGGAGCCAAATTCTAAAATCTATTTTTATTTCTTTTGTTTGTCTCTTTTTTTGCTCTACGGTTCATAAGATGGGAAATCAATTATTCGCGAAAATTTTGAGGTTAGTAGGATGATCTATTTTCATCAAAAAGAATGCCCTCTTCTTAATAATAAGATTGGAATGATATTGATGATTACAGTGATAGTTTTGAGAAAAACAAAGATTTCGAGCATATAATCAAGGTCTTTTCTAGCCACCAAATTCCTCGGGTCCGGAGGGAGTGTTCTAAAGCCAAGCTGGCAAAACAATATATATCGCACGACCAAACAACGTGCTCGATGTTATAATAGCCTTGGCCAATAACGCGTTTGCATTAGCTCGTAAAATTGGTGATTAGAGGGGAATTGTTGTTTGTAATAGAAAGAACATAACCAAAAATTTTCCCGTATATAATTTCAAACATCATATGAGAAATCCCACGTGCAAAATTGGAGATTAAAATCGTTAAGCCTTAATGGAATCTTTACTGCATTTACAAATAAATATATATTTTTTTTCTGTCTTACATTTTCCGGAAAATGATAAAATATTGAAAAATCGACAAAGCATTGGCAAAATCCTGCATTTTTATTCCTGTAGAAGGTTGATCGTTAATGATTTGATAATAGACTTTTGTAGTATTCGATTAATCGAACGATTGCCGGGCATCGCTAGCCACAGGCAATACAACATAGGCCGTCCGCACACGAGTCAACTGGAAACCAACATCAACTTGACGAAGATTGAAAGCATGTGAAATCAAATGGGAGTCCGCACACGGGGCAACCAGTTGAAAAGGTTGATTCAACAACCTTCCAAGCCTTCCAACAACCTAGCATGTCGAGTTGCCGCTGTTCGAGATTGACATTTTCGTTCAATTTTTGTTCGCGTCATTTTCTGTGGTACGTTAAAAGATGTTGTAAATCTGTGTAAATTTGTTTTATCAAATGAAAGATGTTTTATGAACAAATAAAAAAAAGGATTCATTAATATGTAAAAGCAGATATAAATATGTGCTCGTTATGCATTTGTGTTTTACTAGGTTTATTTGTGAAAGATGTATTGATGTTTGATGAATTCTCCCGGGTATAAAATTTTATTTTTGAATTCATGGTGAACAGTAGATCTTGTGGTATACTAAATGTATATAAATGTATTTTAAAAAAATTAACTGCGTACAAAATGCCGGACTAACTATTTTTTTCTCAAAACGTCATTAATATGGGTATCAAATGAACGGGTTTGACTAGCAGTTAATTATGAAAAATGCAAATCTGAAATAGTCTCCACCACAAAATGGAGATATATACATTTTTTCAAAACCTCATCAATAAGGGTATCAGATGAAAAGGCTTGACTAGTAGAACACAGTTATTTATGAAAAATCTAAATTCAAGATGGCGACAATCACAAAAAGGCCAATTATTTTTTAAATTTTTATGCAAATCCAGCAGGAATCAAGTGAAAGATTTCGTTTGCTTTTGAATGTAGTACAAACCTTTGTTGTCATTATTATTATGCGTATTCCATAATATGATAAATCCAGTTTGTATATATTCTTATATTCATATATTGTAAAAAAATATAGATATGTGTATCAAATGAATAGCCTTGCCTTCGAGAACACACTACATTATGAACAATATAAAACTAAAAAAGTCGCCGCTACAAAATAGCAAGCCTGTATTATTATTACGTTTAATCACAATGAAACCGTTTAACTTAAAAAGATTTTTTACATATTTTACATCAAAGACATGGGGTCATAATAAGTTTTTATATGGGTGTCGTACTGGTTGACAATGATTTCCCTTGAAATAGCAGTGAAGTATAACATGTAAGGTTATGAAAAATAAAGAAAATATTTTTTTTGTAAACTTTGGATAAGTATCTAGTGAACAGTGTGTTTTAATCTGATGTTTTATATAATAGTATAATTCACGAAGGAGAATCCCAGCTTCGTGACTATTCTTCTATGTTTCCAGGTTTTTGGATATTTGTAGCGAATCTGTTAATTGATCTGTCGTGTACCGAATATTATTCTTAATGGATTACTCGATTTGATTGACATCAATGGCGGCACGAACTTTCCGGTCCAACCCATAGAAGAGTATTTCTCAAATTACCACATTTCAATAGAGGGCAATAAAGAGCTTCGCTGTTAGTAACCCTTCTTCAAAGATACACCTTTAAAAAAATTTGTTGTTCGTCTTCCAATTTTGCAAAAACTTGGAAGTTCTGAAGAGATAGTAACGAAGTGGTTTTTGTATCATGAATAGCCCGCATCTAAGAATACAATGTCGACCATTTCTTATACTACAATACTAAGATGGCTGAAGAGTGGTTTTAGCCAGTTGGCCCACCTTAGTATATACTTCTAGTCGAGTTTCAGTTGACCCGGGTGCAGACGGCCATATGTCAATGCATTCGGAAAAGTATATTATTTGAAGCGGTTTAGGAACCGGCGGTTTCATTGCTCCATTTTAAGGATGAGGTCCTCTACGTTACTTTGCATGGTGCATGGCCCGCTATCGCTCGATGTTTTAGGATTTTTCTTTGCCGAAATAAAAACATTGGATCAGAGTTTCAACTATTGTTTCAGCACCAATTGAAAACCTTAGGGGTCAATATAAGAAAACAATGTAAAGAATATGAATGAGTTCCGGCCTGAAATCGAATCGAAAAGTAATGTGGTACAAAAACTAACCAATAACAACACTATTCCTCGATGCTTAAATTTTTGATCAAGTAAAGCGATTGAAAGACCCGGTGCTTATTCGGAAATGTTTCCAAGTTCAAATGAAGAATAAGGTTATGTGGCGTCTAATTCAATAGCATCAAAATTTGCTATCTTTGTATTGGTTTGAGTTGTTATATCTCCATGAAAGCAGGAATTTTTAAAATACGATGGTCCAATTTCAACTGATTAAAAAGTCACAAAAAGTATGAATCGAAAAACAAGTTTGCTTTGTATTCCATATTATATTATGCATGTCGGTTCAGAATGTGATGTATTGAAAACAACTTTGTTCATTAGCGGATAACATTGGATGCATTAAACTTGCAGGAACCTAAACAAAAACAATGCCCCGAAATCTCTTATAAATTCAATTTTGAGTTTGAGGAAGAATTCGATAGTTATCAGAAATCTATTCACTCCTATCTTCAATCATTTAGACTGAGAAACTGCATCGAAGGTATCCGACGGATATTGATAATAGAATATATAAATCACAACATTTAACACCTACTCACCTTTAATTCCGAAAATTCAGCGGCTTGCCGCGTTTTTCTCATCTTCCAGAATCAATAAAAGGATTCTAAAATTATTACTCTTCTCGGAAGTATATTCTTCTTTATTTCACTGGTTACTATTAGTTGAAGCCGATTACAGTTACGCCGTGCATAGACAAGTTATGCAGAAGCAAAATATAAACCACTTCTAATGTACCAATGATGCCAAATGTAATGCTTCATTAATCCTGACATTAACTAGAATTTAAGTCACACACTATTCGAAAAGATGATAAGTCCATACAGAGAAACGAGCGCTAAATTCAGATAATAAATCTGTGTATGAAAGCTGGTAATGTTAACAGCCTGTCCCAACAGTACAAACATGTCTTGTCACTGCAGCATAAGGCCCTGTGCACACGGAGCGACTGACACAAAACACAAATTATTATTTGGTTTTCAGCGTTTTCAGCTTATGCAATATTCAGCACCGCACAAAATAGTATGATTTTAATGTGTTGCGCGAAAACCTCAATTCGACAATTGCTGTGTTTTTATTGAAAAATATATAAAAGTTTTATACAAAATTTGAAGTATAGAAAAGTCCTCACGGATTATCGCTTATGTTGCAAAATTGTGAACAAATTTGTGATCACTTGTTAAAATGCTCAAAGGCTATTAAATAGTTCTCCCTCTAATGGATCAGAAATTGATTACAGTCATCGATATTGATATAGGAAATAGAAAATCGTTTTTTGCATGTTATAAGATTTCGGATACACATGATGTATCATTTGATTGGTATTTTATACGATTGTAATTTGATACGAATTTATATGCGACCTGGCATGTGCAAATGTTATAAGATTTAATGTTTACTGGGAGTGATACCGTACCTGACTTGCTATCATCAGTTCAATTAGACTTCACTGAAATCAGTGACTTGATTGAAATGGTTTAATCTCAACTTTTGATTCAGCGATTGAGATGACATGCTGCCACTGACTTAAACTCAGTGGGCTCAAAACTACCTAATGTGTTCCCAGCAAACATTAAGTCGTATGAATAGCTATAATTGGAGGCGATATACATACAACCAAGACACATTTGTATGATATATGATGCAGATAACTAGCATATACACACAAAAGTGGAGGCGATATACGTATATGCCACATTTTGTACGCATATAAAGCCGTATATAACGATATGCGATGCTTTTTGGACTGATATGCGATTTGATACGACAACGTTACCACTCAATCCATCGATGACATGGAAAATCGTGTTTTTGCATTTTATGCGATTTTAGATATATATGATCGATATTTTGATTGATATTTTATGCGATTGTGATTTGATACGAAATTATATGTGACTTATCTTGTGCAAAGTTATACGATTTAATGTTTGCTGGGTTAGCAGAAGCTAATTCGCATCGAGCGGTTCAATCAGAACGCGTCGCGTTCATCGCAAATCAGTTCAGCTGCATTCGTTCGTTCGCAAACAGTTCGCCCGCAAACACTTTGTTCTCAAACAATTCTTTCCCATACAGTTTATTCACAAACAGTTCACTCTCAAACAGTTCGTTCACAAACAGTTCGCTTGCAATCAGTTCGTGGAGCGAACTATCGTTCTTTAAAGAAGAACGAATGTTCGTTCATTATTTTTGGCGAACTAGTTCTTTCGTACCGTTCGTGAATGGTTTGCCCATCTCTACTGGTGTTGGCAGTAGCTGAACAGGCATCCGTTTTGTTTTTGCACGTTCATCCGTTCCTCTTTTGTTTTGTTCTACGTTTGTTATCTTCTCAGTAATAAAATAAATTATGAGAGCTTGAGGTTTTTATGTCTTTATTAGTTGGAAGGTAAAACTAGAATAATCACAAATCTAAAAGCATGTCACTCCTGCTTCTGGCATGGCTACTGTGATCTATCAACAGGCATGGTAGCCAAGATAGCATCTCCCCCTCTAATTTGGTAGCAGTGGTAATCTTGAAACTTGATTGGTGGCCGGGTTGATCGCACGGGACGTTGCAAAGGTGTCGATGTCTGAATCGGCTGGGGAACATCCATTGACAGTAGAGTTTCATCTCCTTCACTCGACAACATATCTTGAAGATCAAGAACCTCGGCTGACTCAACGTGCTCCTCATCGGATATTGGTTGATCCAAGTTCAGGACTTCATTAGGTGTTGGTTGATCGTTCTGGATCGAAGATTGGGTTCTGTCCAGCTGAGGTGTTGGTTCAGCTGGAGTAAGTCCAAAGTCGTCAATCAAGATGCTGGTGCAGGAGCAACTTCTTCCATTTCCGTTCGGAGTTGATCAATGTGCGAACGTAGCACTTTGCGTCGACCAACTTGGCAGTCCAATAATATGTTGTAGTTGACGTTGCCAATAGCTTCGAGTACAACACCGGGCATCCACTTCCACTTCTCGTTTGCAGAGTAGACTTTAGCATAAACTCGAGCACCAGCTACGAAACTTCGCTTGACTGGTTGATGTTGTGGGTGAAATTCTGGTTTGGGTGACGGTCGTAACAGGTCCAAAGTTGTCCTCATCTTGCGTCCAAGCATTACCTCGGCTGGAGATTGTCCACTCAGAACCGCTGATGGAATGGATCTGTAGACGTACAGGAACGTTTGAAGTGCAGTAAGAGTTGACCTCTCTCCTCCGTCGACAATTTTCTTCAGCGATCTTTTCAAGGTGTCCACAAACCTCTCCGCTTGCCCGTTTGATTGTGGATGATACGGAGCTGTACGGAAATGGACGATCCCAAATCCTTCGCAGAAATCACGGAATTCAGCACTGGTGAACTGGCTTCCATTGTCCGACACAATGACTGTAGGAATTCCAAATCTTGCGAAGCATTCTCGAAGAAATGTGGTCGTTGTGGAAATAGTCGGGTAACGAGTTTGCAGTATTTCCGACCACTTTGAGAAAGAATCCACCACAACTAAATAGTATTTTCCATCCACAGGTCCAGCGAAATCGAAGTGGAGTCGTTGCCAGGGTCCTTCAGCTCGGGGCCACGGTTGTAGTTGAGCATGTGGTGGAGATTTTACAGCATTCGCACAGCTTGGGCATCTACGAACGTAGTTGGTGATGTCTTCATCTATTGTCGGCCAGAAAACGATTCCACGAGCGATAGCTTTTGCCCGTTCGATGCCAGGATGTCCTTGTTGAACTTGCTTGAGGATCCTTTTCTGCAGGCTTTTGGGAACTACAATTCGATCCGCCATCATGATACAGTCGTCAATTACGGAGTAGGAATCTCGACGGCTGAAGAAAGATCGAACTTCTACATCTTTGATACTTTCGCACCGTGATGGCCAGGAACCCTGTGCGTAGGAAATTATCTTCTGGAGCACGGCATCCTTCTTAGTGGCGATCTTCAGGCTCTTGTGAGTGACTGGAAGATCTTGAATAGAGTCATGGAACCAGGAACTAACGTCATCTTCGACTCGAGCCATAGCGATGACTGCTTCATCGTCGGGTTTCGGATGGTTGCTGACAGTCTTCAGAAAACCAAACCCAGCGGTGCGCTTGAGTTGAATTTTCATCAGCGCCGGCTCAAAGAACACTTGTGTTCTCTCTTGGTGCGAAGCGCACAAAATTCATAAGCACGACAGCGCTAAATGTACCCGGCACAGAACTCAGATACTAACTTGCTTCTCACTTGTGTGATGCACGTCTCATTCTATACCCACACACACACATACACATCAAATTCTAGCGCCCGCTTTGTCTTCGTTCGTTCTAAGCAAAGCATAAAAACAACAGTGCGCCCTCATTTGAACCGTATACGCTTGTGTGAAGAAGAATATCTCAACAGAGAGAGCAATCCAGATTCAAGCGCACAGTATAAAAATACGGCGAAAGCACTGGGTGTAAATCTCAGCTTAACACTCGACGCAAATCTGTGCTCATTTGCCAGAGCGCAAGTGCAAACACGGAGTGGGAGCTCAACTGGGTACAAAAATCTTGTTGCGCAACAGCACCGAGTTGAATTCTGAAGACTGGTTGCTGATAAGCCGGGAAAGTATGTCATAGTAACTGAAATCTTGAGTTGATACGTATTCGATGTTGAAATCGTATCCCAAAAGTGTCAGGGCCCATCGTTGGAGCCGATTTGCGGTATGTACAGGAATGCCCTTTTTGGATCCGAAAGTTCTCAGCAATGGTTGATGGTCCGTTTGAAGCGTGAACCGGCGACCCCACAGCAAACGATGGAACTTCGTGCAAGCAAAAACCAATGCCAACGCTTCTTTTTCGATTTGGCTATAGTTCTGCTCTGCTACAATAGGCGATCTCGATGCATGTGACACAGCCTTGATGATGCCGTTCGGAAAACGATGAAGAATAACTGCACCAATGCCAGTTTTTGACGCATCTCCTGCCACGATAATCTCTTGCTCTGGATTGTAGTGGGTGAGCAACAGACCAGATTGTAGCACTTTTTGACGTAGGACTACGTCTTTCATTTCTATACCGGGGTGTAAAATAAAAGTTTCGAAAACGAAAGCGTTACGCCGAAGACCGAGATTTTGAGCGTTAATAGCTCCTAAACAACTGAACGAAATGGTATGATAAACACTTCATTCGAAAGATAAAATGTCTACGCGTTCTATACTTGTTACTTTCTGATCCAAAAACTTGTTTCAATAGTCTTAAAAATTTCAAAACAGGCTATTGAAATCACCAATCGGTATATGAGCGAGCGCCGCTCGGAAATCCACTCAGTTCAAATTGAACAGCGATTGGAGCATGTTGTCGCTGTTGTGGTGAAGCTCTTCATTTATCATGAAAGCGCGGATGAACGGTGTCACCAAGAGCCTGTTTGTGCACCTTAGGCCAGAAGAGAATCCATCAGGAGGAGAGTGATGCCACAAACGGTTCCCCGGGAAGATCTCGAAGCAGCCGCTACACACACACACACACACACACACACACATACACGTGCGGAATTCTTTCCGTTTGGATGCCATTCAACATCGAGAAAGATCTGGAAAATAATCTGCCAGTTCCTCTGGGAATTTAAAAATACATTCATGTGAAAGAGATTATTTGAATGTTTTCCATCCTTGTAACACTGTGACCAAATATGTTTCAATCAAGTGCTATTAACAGATGGTTATCGAGTTAGCATTAACCACTGGTGGGCTTCCAGTATCGAGGAAAATGTGAAAATATCTAATCGTTACTGAAAATAATCTGCCAGTTCCTCTGGGAATTTAAAATTACATTCATGTGAAAGAGTTTATTTGAATGTTTTCTATCCATGTAACACTGTGACCAAATACATTTGGTTTTGTGATTTTTCAAGCAATCGCAATTAACAGGATAGCTTCTGAAGATTATTCTTCCCCATCAGTAGGATATTTCCGTATCCAATATTGTATGCGCCCGCAATCGATTATTGCTCAGTCGCCGAAAGTTCCGAGCTCAGAGAGTTCATTCCCCTCTAGTTTGCCTTCCAAATTGCCATCGTAAACCACGCCTTCTCTCGATTCAATCACGCACAAAAAGCATACTTAAGCGATATTCTGGTGGTAAGATGCATTCATTTTTCGTGAGGACATCGGCAAGACAACATCGTTGCTGAGGGTGCTCGACGGCGAAGGATCGAGATCTGCCCTGAAACGCAATCAGTTTGTTCGAAACAGTGAGGGAGCACAGAGAAGTCGATCCTTCAGGAGAAGAGAAGGTGACCATCGAAGTAGCCGCTACATACACACATACACGCACGGAATTCGTTCCGTTTGGATGCCATTCAGCATCGAGAAAGATCCGGAATATAATCTGCCAGTTCCTCTGGGAATTTAAAAATACATTCATGTGAAAGAGTTTATTTGAATGTTTTCTATCCATGTAACACTGTGACCAAATATGTCTCAATCAAGTGCTATTAACTGATGGTTATCGAGTTAGCATTAACCACTGGTGGGCTTCCAGTATCGAGGAAAATGTGGAAATATCTAATCGTTACTGAAAATAATCTGCCAGTTCCTCTGGGAATTTAAAATTACATTCATGTGAAAAAGTTTATTTGAATGTTTTCTATCCATGTAACACTGTGACCAAATACATTTGGTTTTGTGATTTTTCAATCAATCGCAATTAACAGGATAGCTACTGAAGATTATTCTTCCCCATCAGTAGGATATTTCCGTATCCAATATTGGATGCATAAAACCTTGTGCCTCCAACGTAACGCTCTCGTTTTCGAAGTTCTCCAAATATTCATTCATTCAGAATGAATTCAGATTCAACTTCAAACAAATGAACTCTGAATCAACGATAGTCCTACGTCACCCTTGCGGTTATACCATAGATATAACCCACTTCCTGTTTTGACGTAGGATTACGTCTTTCGGGAACATATTGGGGTACAAATTGAAAAATGAAAATCGATCGCATCGTGAAAAATGTCCAATTTCAAACGCTTGTTACTCATTCATTTCATGATGGATTGATGAGATTTTTGCATCAAACGATTACGGCACTCCATAACAATTTTTCACATTGAATAAAATAGTATATATCATATAACTAACTATCGAACAATTGAAAAAATTCAACCCCTATCCAAACAGTGATACCCAGTCCTGATTGGTCGAAATTGACTTCATTTCTTTTTCGCGCCCGATTCGTTCTCTCACCGGCAAGCTGCATGGCAATCGAGTAGGAGGCGCCTACATCACACATACCAAATGATATAAAAGCAAGGAGCATTCGTGGATCTCATTCATTCTTACAACGGACGTGGAACGGACAACAACAAGTGGAGAGCAGCAGCAGTGAAAGCGGCTAATATATAGGCGAGCATAGAAGTTGAGCGGTCAAAATGCGAGCTGTGTCTCGCATCGAGCTTCTATGGCAGCATAAGCAGCGGCAAACAGTAGCAACGGTTGTTGAAACCGGTCTACTACTAGTGGCAGCAGCAAGCATCACGAGCGGATCGTTTCAGGCACGCTCTCTCCGTCAGAAGTGCGAGAACGTTTCTTGGCATCGTGAAAGTGCAGCATCGAATCTGAGCGGCCAACAATTGAGCTGTGTCTCACATAAGTGGCAGTAGCAGCAGCAGCGGCGGTAAACATCGATGCTGAACCTCAACAATGTGTTGAGGTTCAGCATCGATGTTGTGCTGTGTCTCGTATCGGTCCACTACTGTTGGCAACAACAAATATCATGAGTAGAGAGTTTCAGGAATTCTCTCTTTCCCTGCTGCTGCTGCTGCTGCTACTCAGTCAGATTTCTCATTCTTGTTGGACGCTCAGATCGATAAACATATGTGTTTCTAGTGTGCATTGCTGGTACTCCTGTTCACATCAACCAATACAATTGGATGCGGTTATGGAGTTAAAGGAGACAAAGGACCCGGTTAAGGAATAGTGTATCGCACGGTTCCACATGGCAACATCCAGTGTATCAAACCCGCTATCCGTTGTTTAGCTCACCGTGATGGTGTCAACGAAACCCTTGCAAACTGACGCACAGAAGCCGAAGATGCCAAAGCCAAGGAAAGCAGCAGCGACTCCGAAAAAACTACCGCTGCCAAAAAGTTAACAACTACTACATCCGACTGAAACCTCATTACATTAGCACGCAGCAGATTCCATACAACCCATTTAACCATTCCAGTTCTTTTCAGGACTTTCGATATTGCTTTAAAACGAAAGAGTTTAATTTATTGTTTTCCACTTATCATAAAAATGATATAAAACTACGATCAAAAATACTGTTTACTTTTCATCATTCTTTGTGTGGACACCGACTGGACAACATCGTTGCTGGACGGGCTGGACGGCGAGGGATCGAGTGCCTTTCTCAAGGCAAGAGGGCGGAGGTGGTAGCGCTGGAGTAGAATAGAGTAGAGTTTTCAAAGGGCCTTTCTCAAGGCTAGAGACGAATGAACTGCAAAAGTTTAAAGTCTCTATAATACAATACCTTCCTTCCTTCCTGTTTACTTTTACATTTTCTTTGATCATGTGCAACTAACAGGAAACTTATCACGTCAGAAACATACTTTCCATCAACCAACCTGACTGGATGCGGTAAGGGAGGCGAATGACATATGTATGCATATATATATAGCGAAACGGCTCCGGTCATATACAACACGTTTCAGACAAATGCCTCAAGGAATTTTCTAAAATAATATTTTGCCGATGCCTTTGCGCGAACTACACAGGCGAGTAGCACCATAATAGCAAATCAAATGTCGAAGTTCGTGATATGGGTGCGTTCATCGCTATTCGGTTCGGCGTCGGTTTAACCCTTTCATTACGGCAGTGTGCTCCGCCGAAGTGCTACCCCTGTACGAAGCACTGCGCCGAAAAGTATGCACATCGCGCTGGTGTGATCGAAGAGCAGTATGAATTTCATGTCGTCTAAAGACGACGCTCGTACACACAGCTCGTCGCGTGGATGTCGTCTATAGACGACATTCGTACACACAGGACGTCGCGCAGATGTCGTCTATAGACGACGCTCGTAACGGATGGGTTAACCATCAATAACTACGCTTGGCAACATTGACATCTGGTAATTTTCATATAAGATTTTTTCCCCGCATGTTAAAAGTGGTTTTTCATGTACATAAAAGCGCAGCGTAGTATGTCAACTGCTTCCCGGTTAGAAAATAAATGATCGTTAGAAAATAAATGAGCGACCCGTCCAATTTTATTTATTTATTTATTTCATATAGCTCATAAACTTAAGGCTGCTGCCTTTTATGTTCTAGGTTTCAATTGGTAAAACAAAGTGCGTCGTATAATATTTGTTTCTTGGTATTGATTGTTTAAAATACGATTCTTTCTAATTATCTAAAGTGCTCATTGCAGTTTCTCTTGAATTTAATGGCAGAAGTGACGGTCTGTATATTGTGAGGTAATTGATTCCAGTAGGCAATTCCCCTGATAAAAAACGAATTTGAATAATGAGATGTCCTACATCTGTAGATGGAAAACTTCCTACCTCGCTGTGTTCTTAATGGTTTCATGATTTCGAGTAGATATGACGGACTCTGTTTTTTGAGTAGATTAAATATCAAATTAACAGCTCTCAATTTTCCAAAATTTATTAATGGGCATCCCAATAATGTATGTTGTAAATGTGAAACGTGGGAATAACGATTGATGTTATAAATATAACGAACGCAACAGTTCAATGCCACCTTCAGCCTACCTAAGGCATATGCAGAGGCCTGTGGAATAACGAAATCACATGAGATAAAATGAGGGTATATTAGGCTTTTGAACAGTAGCAATTTAGTAGCAGGTCTGAGAAAAAAGGTCTTCATTTTCAACGATCGTAAAGAAGCATAGATCTTACCACACTGCTTCAATATATAGGTGTCCCATTCTAAATCCTGTTGAATTATGACTCCAAGGCTAGTGACTGTATCGTGATATGGCAAGAGATTTCCATTCAAGTAAACCGGGGGTTTACTGGAAATTTGATTTTGGGGTCGTGAAATGTATATAGCCTGTGATTTATCTGCATTCAACAGAAGTTTATTAGTTTCTGCCCACTTTGCGATCAGTGATAAGTTCCTATTTATTAATAACGAAGCATCTTGGTTCGATAAGCCGGAACAATCAAAATAAATTTGAACATCATCTGCGAAAAGGTGAACTCTGCAATTATTTAGATTGTTCGGAAGATCATTGATGTAGAGTGAGAAAAGCAAGGGTCCTAGCACAGACCCCTGTGGCACTCCGGATGTTACTGGTAATAGCTGTGAAAAAATGCTGTTACTTAGAACGGTTTGGAAACGATTCGACAAGTATGAGTTAATTAGCTGAACAGCATTACGATCGAAGCCAAATTGCAAACTCAGTTTTTGAAGCAAATTCTTATGCGACACTCTATCAAATGCTTTCGAAAAATCCAGCATAATGAGCACAACAGTACCAGAACCATCCAAAATTAAGCCTATGTCGTCACAGATTTTCATCATGGCCGTTTTAGTACTGTGCCCACTGCGGTAACCGGATTGTAATTTATAGATAAGATCGTTCTCAGTCACAAATGAATTAATTTGCGCTTTGACAATTGATTCAAAAGCCTTCGATATTGAACTTAAAATGCTTATTGGCCTTAAATTATTGAGACTAGCTCCTTGAGGTTTCTTTTTGAATGGAATAACCTTCGAGGTTTTCCAAATATCCGGGTAGGTCTTTGTTTTTATAATTTGGTTGTACAAAAAAGTAATGGGTTTGAGGATTAGAGGAAGAATTGATTTAATAAACTTGATGGGTATTTCATCTAGACCTACTGCATTAGAATCAATGGAATGAATTGCATTCACCACACTGTACTCTTCGATTAAGCGAAAGCCGAATGAATTTTCTATGACAGTTGATCTGTTGCAAGTAAAGCTGTCAGAAATCATTGAAAAATTGTCAATGAAAAAGTCGTTTATTTCATCTGGAGAGAATGTATTCACTGTATCGGTGGTGGCTTTGCAAACCCCCAGAGACTTTAGGCGCATCCACATTTCCTTGGGCGCTTGATGTTGTGAAAAAATATCGTTATGATAATCCCTCTTTGCTGAGTTTATCATACTAGTGACTCTATTTCGTAATACTTTAAAAGTATTATGATGATTTTCAGATCTAGTTACTCTCCATTCACGGTAGGCAAGCTCCCTATCGATGATAGCTTTTGAGATGGCAGAAGTAAACCACGGGTTTATTCTCTTTTTCATTTTCATTGTTCTCATCGGCACACAATTTTCCAGCATGTTTTTCAAATATGAATTAAGGGTTCTGACTATATCGTTAGGATTATCATAGTTGTATAATAAATCCCAGTCAATCTGGTTAAACAGTGCAATAATTGAACCAGGATCAATGCGATTGTAATCACGGAAATAAATTTGTTGTTCCCTCACAACTGTGTTTACATCAACAGAGGCAAATAGTAGATCATGGTTTGACATGAAAGGTACACTAACCTGGTTAAACTTAATGAAATCTTCTGGAGTATTGGTCAAAACCAAATCAATTTGTGAAGATCCAGTGTTGAAGAAATGAGTTGGTTCAATACCTACCGATTCTAGCGCAAAATTAGCCATGGCATTTTCAAAACGTTTAGTTTTATTAGATAATCTGTTCAAAAGGTTGGTATTGAAATCACCCATTAATATTATTCTGGAGTACTGATATCTTAAATCGCTCAGAATATCGGTCATCTGTTGTGAACAATCGCAGTCCGCTGGATTGTAGAAAAAACCGAAAAGAATCTTTTCCTCGTTTATGTCGATTTCGATCAGTATGAACTCAGTGTCAATTTCAAACGCTTATTGATGGATTGATGAGATGTTTGCATCATACGTTGTCGGCACTCCATAATAATTTTTCACATTGAATAAAATAATATATATCATGTAACTAACAATCGAACAATTAAAAAATCTCAACCACTATCCAAACAGAAGATACCTAGGCCTGATTGATTGAAATTGACGTCATTTCTTTTTCGCGTCCGATTCGTTCGTTCACCGGCAAGCTGTATGACAATCGAGGAGGAGGCGCCTACTTCACACATACCAAATGATATAAAAGGATGGAGCGTTCGTGGATTTTATTCATTTTTACAACGGACGTGGAACGGACAACAGTGGAGAGCAGCAGCAGTGGACGCGGCTAATATATAGCAGAAAGTTTCAGGCATGTTCTCTCTTTTTGCTGATGCTGCTGCTTAGTCAGATCAGATCAACATCAACCAACATGACTTCATGCGGCAAGGAAGGCAAAGGAGGATCGAAGCGTATCGCAAGGTTCTACATGACAATATCCAGTGTATCAAATTCGCTATTCGCCGTTTAGCTCGACGTGATGGTGTCAACGAAAACCACCAAAATAAAAACAGAAATAAGCAGCAGCGGCTCCGAAAAAGCTACCGCTGCCAAAAAACAACAGAAGTGAATTGTTGTTTTTGTTTCTCCATAATGTTTTACGCGAGTAAATATGTCGGAATATATGTTCACGCAATATGAGCGCCAATCTCGTAAACGTGCATCGGAGCTGAAACAACTTTCTATCACTGATACCGAAAGCTCGATTGTAACACTGGTGAAATGAACAAAAAATACCCAACAACCAAATCAAACGGCCCTTTTCAGGGCCATCAGATCATTATCAAAGAGTTTAACAATATATTTTTTCAAACATCCAAAATCAGCATGCGACAGATAGCCTAACGTAATCCTACGTCAACTATGTGGTCGTGTCTCGGACACAACCTTCTGTGACTTTTTGATGTTTTGGAAAGCGTGCTGACACTCCTCACTCCAATCGAACTTCGTGTCCTTTTTTCAGAAGGTTGTCTAACGGATGGTGTAGTTGGTGCATCTCGCGGACGAATTTGCCGTAAAAATTGACTTCATCCAAGAACGAGCGCAAGATGGGAACGTCGGTTGGTGCGGGCATTTCCGAAATGGCTGCAATCTTGGCTGGATCGGATTGGATACCTTTAGCAGAAACGATATGTCCAAGGTACTTGATTTGATCCTGGTGGAATCGGCACTTCTCCACACGTAGACGGAATCCATAGTCACGCAGACAATTGAAAAGCATGTGGATGATTCGGTTATGATCCACGAGAGTCTTGCTGTGCACCAGAATATCGTCGAGGAAAACTTCCAAACCACGTAGACCCGAAACCATTTTCGCCATTAGCTGCTGGAATGCACCGGGTGCTGACTTGACCCTGTAACCGGTAGTTCCAAAATAGAGCGTGTGACTCTGTCACACTTTTTTATAGGACACTTGAAGGACGACCAAAATCTAACTCTCCGCACGATGTTCAGTTTCCCGCACCTTCTAGTCTCTCACTTCATCACTCACTCTCGGCGTATGACAGTTGCCGTTCACCCGAGAAGGTCTTCCATGGATCGGATAGGGATGAAGGCACTCGCGAGTAGGATCCAACACATAAATACCGAAAAGCTCGGGTTTTCTAGGTTAATAAGGTTGATTGTCGACCTCTTGCTCGGCGTGTTAGCAGGAGTCAACGGAGTTCTATCCTGACTACACTAGAGAGCAGTTAGTGCGTGCCGTGATTAAATTGGGTAAGTGGCCGAAAGAGCCAAGAGAATTAAAAAGTGATTTTTACTAACGTCATGCCTGGTTTCTTCCGTAGGTTGACGGTGAGGAAAAGAACCACTTTTGGACGAATGAAAACTGTGTGTTAGTAGGTTTGATATTCGCTTTAAAACTATCTCAAAGTGTGCAACGTACAGTCACACTTTATGTGAGAAAAAGGTAAATCTTTGAATATACTCATATACATATGTAGGATTGTGAAAAAGCGGGAAGAAGCGGTCCGTTGCGGTTTCGGGGCACCACAATGTGGCGATTGTGACTAATCATGGCGGTTAGGTCCAACAAAGGGCCTTTTTCTTTGTATTACATACAGTTATTCGCCAGGATCAAAGACGCCATTGTGTTCCTCGGCGCGATCAGGATTGAATAACCAACAATAGAACTGGTGTTGTAGAAAGTCTCCGTGGCTAAGCAATCTGGAAATATACTATACCACATCCATTCAAGGGAAACGGTCGCACCTCCACTCTCAGCAGTCGAGAGAGGTGCGTGTTGTCTGTCGGTGCTCTGCAGATTGAGGAGAGGTTTATTGCACGGTTGGAAGGAAACTGCATGAACCAGAAACAGAATTGAAATCATCGTACCACTCGCACCGCAGATATCACGTCATCGCCACCCACCCTGATCCGTCGCCGTGAGCCACATAAACCTTATAAACTTCATAAAACCGCAAGTAGAAGCATGTGACGTCACATTTAGATTTAAAATAAGTATACAGAAGAACCTTATATAGGAAAGTTAATTTATTCCAAAAAATTATTATATTGTTGTTTGTTGTTCCATGTAAAGATGTTAAGAATGAGAATAGTTTGAAGCCGTTCATGGTGTTGAAAAATCACTACATTTCACTATTTATTGCGTTTTTCGGACACGAAAGGTGTCTTCATGCCTCCCTCACTGTGCGGTTCGGCATAGAACAGTTGACCCTGTGGCCTTTGAGCATTAGAAACCTTAATCCGCTCGCAGTTTCAACCTCCTTGTTCGGTTCAGGATTGTTGCCAGATCCTATGTGAATTACATCTGACAGAATAATATGGATAAGTGTGAGTGATGTACCTTTGTTCTTATTTACGACCCTGTAGATCCTAGTTTCCACTGAGCAGTAGGCGAAGGGTTATAACCCCTGGAGCTAATCGGTTGAAACAGAATAACCCACGGTGGGTGTTAATCGGCAACAGCTTCTTGGATTCGTCATCGACCTCCACCTGAAGGTAGGCATCCGACAGGATGATGCTGAAAACTTGACTGCCGGATAGCTTGCTGCAGATCTCCTCCGGGGTAGGAAGAGGGTGATTGTTGGTCTCCAGTGCTGCGTTGAGCCCAGTCGAGTAATCGGCACATACACGCACTTTTTCCCCCGGTTTCTTGATAACGACGATGGGTGCTGCCCAGTCCGAAAAATCGACCGGCGAGATGATGTCCAACCGCTCGAGTTGATCCAGCTCTTCTTCTACCTTTTGGATGGCATGAAAAGGCACCGGTCGCTTTGGTCGGAAAACGGGTTGGGCATCCGGCTTCAGAGACAGTGAAATTTTCGTTTTCATGCAGTGGCCCAAACCATCCTGAAAAAATTCAGGATATTGCTTAAGGAAGTGCTGATCAGAGGAAGGCGAAAAATTGGAAAGATTCACCTGTTTGCAGTTGGCAGCAAGCGGCTTCGACCATAAGTCAAACTCGTCCAACCAGTCCAGTCCGATGACGTTCAGATCTTCAACTGATGTGATTTAGCAGACCGATGCCTTGGTAGTTTTGAGTGGTTCCCCTGATGCCGTTGATGCTTCGGCTGCTTCTTTGACTGCCGAACTACCTGAACCGCTGAAGATGTCGGTTTCTTCTCGACCAACGCCGTGTCGTGTTTGAGATTCGACAGTCGTTGGCACTCGGTGACCAGTCCTGCCAGGTTGATGGTTTCAACTTGATTGGACTCGAGCTTCGACAGAAGTCAGGTCCTGACGTCGGCTGACGTATGCTGACCAAAAATGGTTGGTGGGTGGGTGGTACGGCAGCAGGTAGTTGAGGAATTTCTCGTGCACCGGAACACTGAGACTCCGCAGCAAAAGTCTAACCTTCGCGGCATCGTCCAAGCTTCTTCCATCCTGCCTGAATAGATCCTCGTACTTAGAAAACCAGCGATCGAAAGTCAATCCGTTTTCCGGATCGAAGTGGAACTCCTTAAGGTTGGTCGCAAGGGATTCGATAATTTTCTCTGGAGCGTTTTGCTGTGTTGACGTTGCTTGGTTACCGGTGAACTGTTCCAGTAACTTCACCAAACGGCTGTTATGCTCGGCCATTTGCTGCATCACAACGGACAACGGAATTTCTCCTCCACTTGCTCCAGCTTCGGATCCGGCTTGAGTTCCATATTCGGTGGTCATCTCGGAAGAATCTTCAGGCTTCAATCTCGTCGCCAAAAATGTTACCTTCTCAGTAATCAAATAAATTATGAGAGCTTGAGGTTTTTATGTCTTTATTAGTTGGAAGGTAAAACTAGAACAATCACAAATCTAATAGCATGTCACTCCTGCTTCTGGCATGGCTACTGTGATCTATCAACAGGCATGGTAGCTGTAGAGTTGCTATAATTAATAAAAGCGTGACACCCCTGCGGTGGTATAAAGTGTTGGACCCCTGCGATAGTAAAAGACAGAGAGGATAGAATAGGATGGAGAGAGAGTGCTATGTGACTAGCGGAACAGCTTGAAAGTGAGGACAGGTAGTCAGTTAAGTGTAGAGATGGGCAAAACAGTTCACTTTGATGAACGGTTCACTCACTAACCGTTCATCTAAGTGAATCAGTTCTTTTGAACCGTTCTTTCGCTCATTCGTTCAGCGGTATTAAGAACAACATAGAATGTTAGCTGTAACCCAACATTAATAGACAGCTATTAATTGATATCGTTGGACTGGATAGTGTACGTATGGGATTTCTATTTTTGAAATTTAGTGGGGAAAGATAAGCTGCTCCATTAAAAGTCGCAAACTGTATGTGAAAATATGTTTATTGGTCGACAAAAGTTTATGTAATAATTTGATACGGACAAAATATGTGCAATTTTTCATATTATGTTTTTGGACAACACACAGGTTCCATGTAAGATCATATTTCATAATGTTCATTCAGAGAAAAAAATCATCACCGATTTTCACTAACAATCAATCATACAAAAAATCACGATAACACGTACACGCCAAACAATGAATTGAAAGCAACGAAAAACCTTTTTTTTTCTCAAAATGCCCTCACTATAAAATTTTATGTTCACCTAATCCTATATCACCCCAGCTTCCTCCAGATTTTTTTCTGATAATCAGAAAGTATATGATTGTTACGCGGAATTGAAAGAATACATGAAATTGAAAATATATAGCTTGCTTTTAAAACTACGAAAATCTAATTTAATTTTTAACCCAAAATTGAGTATACATTAACATAATAAACCCTGCGTTACATACATTTTGCTCATAAATGACAAATCGTTTTATTTTCCTTACAAGCGTTCTCGTTTTATTTATCCATTCCGTCCAGTGCAAATCAGTTCAGCTGCACTAGTTCGTTCGCTAACACTTCGTTCTCAAACAGTTCGTTCCCAAACAGTTCACTCTCAATCAGTTCTTTCCCATACAGTTCACTCGCAAACAGTTCGTTCACAAACAGTTCACTCTCCAACAGTTCAATCTCAAACAGTTCACTCGCAAACCGTTCTTACGGAATCAGCTCGTTCACAAACCGTTCGCTCGCAATCAGTTCGTGGGGAGAACTACCGTTCTTTGAAAAAGAACGACCGCTCGTTCACTCTTTTCGGCGAACTAGTTCTTTCGTACCGTTCGTGAACGGTTTGCCCATCTCTAGTTAAGTGGTGATACGATACGTGAACGGAATAAGAAAGATACTTGTGCGGAAACTAAAATAGTTTATGATATTCGGTGAAAATATCACGGACTGGAGTACCTCTACAAATTGGCGCAGTCGGTACGATATTAAGGTTAGTATTAACAGAAACAAGAAGAGCCCGCTCATTAAATGTTTAGCAAGATTTTTTTTTCGCGTTGTTGCGGTTGAAAAGGTGTTGAACTGCAAAATGGCCGATGGGTGTTAAATTTATTGAAGTTAGATCAGGAAAGGAAAAAGATCAAAGTGTGAAATGATGCGGGACCGGTTGACGACCGTAGCGCCTGAAAAAAAAGAAAATTAGTAAGTTCTAAGGTTTCGGAAAAAAAATATTAAATTAATCAAATGCATGTAAAAGATGTGGGATCGGTTGACGACCGCAGCGCCTGAAAAAAAGAAGAAAAGTGCAAGTGAGATGGAAAAAGAACAAAATGGGTAGTTAAATTGTATATGTGAAGCGAGGCCGGTTGATGACTGCAGCGCTTGAGAAAAAAAAAATGAGAAAATGGAAGGAAAAGACGCGGGTCCGATTCACAACCGAATCTAACAAAAACTAACAGAAAAAAAATGCAAACGAAACATTTTTCGATGTCGTTGAGGAGGAATATATATGTGAACAGCAATTCCTGTGTGAACTCGTGTTGGTGACAGCTTATAAAGCAAAACGAAACGATAGATCGAGTGCTTATGTATTTTTTTTAGTTTTGAATGGATCGAATAAAATGAATAACGAAATGACTGAACGAAGATTCAGTACTCTTTTACTACTTTGTATTTAAAATGTACTTTCAATCCGGAAAGGCGTATTAAGCAACATTGACTGAATTATTCTAGACGTGTCGTATATTTCGCAGATGGACTCCGAAAAGCAATTTCAGCTCGACCGCTTTAATGATTTGGTTGAGGACTCTAGTTTGCGATAGGAGTGGGAGGAATGGCACAGGTCATGCGAGCTTGTTTTAGAGTTGAAAAATATTCAATGCCAACACCAGAAGCTACTGTTTATGCTCACTCACGGAGGAAGAGGATTACAACGAATTTATTATAATCTTGCTCCGGTGGCTGATGAAATTCATCCTGCTGCGGTCAAAGTGCCATTCGCTCCACAAGAGGTCCCGGAATACGATAATGCAGTAAAACGATTGAGTGCATTTTTTGTAGGCAAGCGCAACGAAAGAGTGGAGTTGGAGCTTTTCAGATCGCTCAAGCAAAAAGCAGGAGAATCCTTCAACTGTTTCGTCTTGAGACTGCGTACGCAGGTGGCGCGTTGTGACTTCCGAGACCGAGAGTCGAAAGAGCTACTACATCAAATCACGGTCGGTGCTTTTGACGAGAGGATTCGGGACAAGGGTCTCGAAAATGTTATGACCTTGGATGACCTCATCAACTATGCGATAAATAGAGAAGTGTTACTGAAACAAAAGGAAAAATCATTACCGTTCCGATCCGAATCTGGTGTTGTAGCATCGGTTAAGCAGAATTGGGAAAGACCGTCTGGATCAAGAATTGAAAGTTATGGTAACCCTGCAAAGCGCAGCCGGAAATGGGACAATCCTGGGCGAAGCAATAAACAATGCGATCGGTGCGGATCGTGGAACCATCACCGGGAATCAAGAGAGTGTTTTGCTAGAGAAGCAACCTGTCGTAAATGTGGACGATATGGCCACTTCGCCAGGAAGTGTTTGGCTGAGATGAAGTCGAACACTCGTTACAATTGGAAGAAATCGGATGCTGCTAACACTTTGCGAGATGAGGATTCACAAGGAGCTGGATCTAGGAGAAGAGTAACTTGGAAACCGGAGAATGAGTCAATCTCGAAGGTA
The DNA here is from genome assembly GCF_029784135.1 of Toxorhynchites rutilus septentrionalis. Lineage (NCBI taxonomy): Eukaryota > Metazoa > Arthropoda > Insecta > Diptera > Culicidae > Toxorhynchites > Toxorhynchites rutilus. The sequence continues at coordinate 189,209,801 of NC_073746.1, forward strand.
GAATGATTAGTTTACAGTATTGTTTTATGTTACACTCATTTCATATCTAATAATCGATTCATTACCTAGTTTGTAATATGTTAGATGATCAACGGATTTTCATTTATTGCTTTGTTGTAGAACATTCATTAATAAATCCAGAATTGGTTAATAAGATTGAATTACTATTATTTTGTTGACAGGTAAAAACGACGAACGATGGTGTTATCACTTGCTTCATTGACCAGTTCCCAGTGGAGTTCCTAATAGATTCGGGTGCGGTAATAAACACAGTTGCTGAGCAATCTTGGACAAACCTTCTGAGAACAAACGCACTAGTTTTCAAGAATAGGTCTCAAAACAACCGACAATTTACAGCCTACGCTTGTCAAGACCCGCTTCTGGTACTTCGGGTTTTTGAAGCATGGATTTCTATAAACGAAACGAAGCCCAAGATCTTTGCGGAACTTTTTGTAATCCAAGGTGCGCGCCGGTCATTACTTAGTAAAAAGACGGCCGAGGATCTTAAGGTGTTAAATGTTGGTCTTGAAGTTCAAAATATTGAACAAAACAAAGAACCATTCCCCAAGTTTCCAAATATTCAAGTCCAGCTGTCCATTGATCAGAATGTTGTCCCAAGAAAGATTGCCTACCTTCGAATTCCCGCAGCAATGGAGGATAAAGTAAATCAAAAGATCCAGCAAATGTTGAATACAGATGTGTTCGATAACATCATAACCGTTGTCGGTCCCTCGGAATGGATTTTACCAATGGTTGTGGTTCCTAAAGGAACGGATGACATCCGTTTGTGTATAAATATGCGGTATCCAAACCTAGCGATAAAGAGAGAGCATTATCCGCTCCCGCTAATTGACACGTTGTTAAACAAACTCAAGGGAGCGACGCGGTTTTCTAAGCTAGACATAACATCAGCTTTCTATCACGTTGAACTGCATCCAGAATCGCGTGATGTCACAACATTTATGACAAACAGGGGTTTGATGAGATTCAAGCGACTAACATTCGGTATCAATTGTGCACCTGAGATCTTTCATCGTATTATGTGTGAAATGCTGGCGGGTATTGAAGGCGTAGTGGTGTGTATTGATGACATAGCTGTGTGGGGGAAAACTCAGGATGAGCATGACGAACGTTTAAAGAAGGTTTTGGATGTTCTTGAAAGAAATCACGCCTTACTGAACAAGGCTAAATGCTTGATAGGACTAAACGAGATTGAGATCTTGGGCTTCAAGGTCAGTGCAGCCGGAATCAGCCCTACCGACGATAAAATTGCTGCAATCAAAAATTTTAGAACTCCGGAAACGAAAGAGGAGGTTCGTAGTTTCCTTGGGTTGATAAACTTTGTTGGTCAATTCATTCCACATCTATCAACAAGAACTGAGGCTTTGAGGCAGTTCATCCGAGGTGAAGCGGAAGTATTCGGGGAAAAGCAACGTGAAGCGTTTGACAATTTACGGGAGGAGTTATCCAATACTGTACATCGACTTGGATTCTTCGATCCGAAGGATAAAACTGATTTGTATGTTGACGCGTCTCCAGTGGGTCTCGGGGCCGTCTTAACTCAAAAAGACAATTCAAATGTCGCAAGAATAATAAGCTTTGCGCCGAAGGGATTGACCAAATCGGAGCGAGTTTATCCGCAAACCCAACGTGAGGCGTTGGCGGTTGTATGGGGTGTAGAAAAGTTCTACCCGTATTTGTTTGGTATTCGTTTCACGGTTTTCACGGATCACAAAACTCTGGAATACATATTTGAGGGAAAACACCAGGATGGGAAACGAGCTTGTTCTCGAGCTGAAGCATGGGCTTTACGGCTCCAGCCCTATGATTTCTGTGTAAAATATATTCCGGGATCTGACAATATCTCCGATGTTTTCTCGAGGTTATGCCCACAATCAGAAACACCATTCGACGAAGCCTCAGAACACTATGTTTGTGCGATCGGAGAGGGACCGGCGGCAATAACATTGGCGGAGATAAGAAAAGCGACCGAATGTGATGAAGAACTTAGTGAAGTCGTTAAAGCTATTGAAAGCCATGCTTGGTCACCGAATCTCTTTTCTTACCAGGCTTTTTCGAAGGAACTTGGTATCATCGAAGGTATTGTTGTGAGGGATGATAGAATTGTTCTCCCGTTGATTCTTCGTCGTAGGGCCCTAGATATCGCGCACCGAGGACATCCTGGAGTGGTCACCATGAAACGAAATCTCAGAGAAAAAGTTTGGTGGCCGTACATGGATCGCGATGCTCTCAAGAGAATCCAAGAATGCGTAGGATGTGCTGCAGTGAGTTCTCAGACACCGCCGGAACCTATGATACGGAAGGAGATGCCCGATCGAGCATGGCAACAGTTGGCGATAGACTTTTTCTCGGCTAAGGAATGCTCAATGTTCTTGGTAGTAATTGACTACTACAGTCGATTTTTGGCAGTCGTTGAGATGAAGGGAACCAATGCTGAAAAGACCATTGATGCCCTAGAAAAAAATTTCAGAGAGCATACATATCCGGAAACTATTCGAGCAGACAATGGACCGCCGTTCGCTAGTGAAGAATTCACTGTACTGTACTAGTAAGAACATCCGCCTTGTGCATACTATTCCGTATTGGCCGCAAATGAACGGTCTGGTGGAAAAACTAAATCAAGGAATCTTGAATTGCAAAAGCGTTGATGGAAGATTTACGGGATTCAGTACATAATTATGTCTACGCATACAACACGACTCCGCATTCTGTTACCGGAAAGTCACCGTTGGAGCTTCTTACCGGGAGACCAGTGAAAGATCTTCTGCCCTCACTAAGGACTGAACCATACTGGAAGCGTGACGATGATACCCGGGACAGGGATGCAATCAAAAAGATGCAGGGGAAGCTTTATGCAGACAAGCGACGACAGGCAAGACCAGCGGAAATCGAGGTTGGAGATGAAGTCATGATACGGAATTATGCTACGGAAGCTGGAAAGCTGGAACTGTGAACATCCACGTTCACCGATGTTTGAAGATTGCACACAACGAAAATTAAATAAAAAGGATAACCTGGTTTCCAAAAATGCAGAAAATCCGGTTACGGAACGGACCAAGAGGATCACGAAACCACCGGCACGTTATACCGAGTAGCCGCTGTTAGGATGAAGATGTTTTTTTTTCTTTCTTTTGTAATTCATCTCATGTCACTTCATGAAGTAGGAAAGGGATGTAGAGTTGCTATAATTAATAAAAGCGTGACACCCCTGCGGTGGTATAAAGTGTTGGACCCCTGCGATAGTAAAAGACAGAGAGGAGAGAATAGGATGGAGAGAGAGGTCTATGTGACTAGCGGAACAGCTTGAAAGTGAGGACAGGTAGTCAGTTAAGTGGTGATACGATACATGAACGGAATAAGAAAGATACTTGTGCGGAAACTAAAATAGTTTATGATATTCGGTGAAAATATCACGGACTGGAGTACCTCTACAGTAGCCAAGGTAGCAACGTTTTACACATTTGCATCACACATTTGGTCACCTCACTGTGCCAGGGCTCTGCTGTGACCAAGGATGGAAAACAAGGGAGCATGATGTGATTTACGATTAATCGCAAACTGCACAGATCGCAATCTGTGCAAACTGCGACTAACTATTAATCCTCACCCATCATAACCAAATGATTTTCTCTTGGTAACTCTGAGTTGACCAAAGCATTGCTAGACTGAAACTAGTTCGAATAATTGAGTTACTCTCTTTCCTCGTTTTGTTTTCAACTCCTAACAAGAATTTGTTCCATGGGAATGAGTGTCTCTATGACGTACGCTTTACGATTCTCGCTCTCTCGTCCGGGCGTTCAATTTTCCTTTCCGAGCGCGTTTACTTCGATGAAACTGGGTAAAATAAAAAAATGCGCTACAGCAGATAGGACGACTTTAATGTTTAAAATTTCACAGAGGATTTCTCAGATGGTGTTTAAATTAATCTACAGACAATAATCCGAGATATATTTTTCCGCCAGCCCAAATACAGACCACTTTTTTCGGGGCCGAGGTGTCTAGAAAAGACCTTGATTACCTTGAATTAATCAAAAAACATAAATTAGCGCAAATATGTCAACATGTTTTTTTTTGTGTAAGCACGTAAATATTTGCTCATATTTTTTTTGGATTGTGGAACTCTACATAATTTGTATGCAGATAGACTATCCACAGTTTGTGGGGGGATGGAATACTCATACAACTCAAATGGGTAATGATTATCTGCTATCACAAAGCTGAGAAATTTTTTGACGTTTTGTTTTACTATTGATTCATTCAAAAAAAAAAGCTTTTTTTTAAAATGTTTTCTTATCCTGAGACTGGCTCACCATATTGCACTGCTACTAAAACCGTAGGCTAACTTCAAGGATATTTTTTATTTATTTTCGGCGAATAATCAATAGAGTGCCGTGTTATGAAACATCAGAATAATAGCAAAAACAATATTACGATCATAAGGTGTTGGACAGGTTATTCCAGACGACATTGGAATATATTCCATCTGATCATCTTTAGAAAGGTTAATGACCTTCAAAGGATAAATTTATCTTGGGCACATTGAATTGATGTTCATGACTTCCAGTCGGACGTTTTTCGCTCTGATAATAATTGTGTGGTCCTCACAAAGCATATATTCCAATGCCGTCAGTTCACTGAAATTATTCGCATACCGTTTGATGATAAGGTAGGATGTTGATAATCATTTGCTGTGATACCTATTGTTCCAACAGTATTCATTCGACAATATGAAGACTGAATACCTGAAATTAACCAGATTCAACCATGCAAATCTGCGGTCAAAGCAGTATGTACACTTGAGAGATGCAACAAGTTTGAAGGGATATAAGAAAAAAACATTAGTCGTTCGATAAATCTACTGCCACATATGTCGGAAGTCCACGATACATGAATATCATACGTCCATACTATTTCATTACATTTATTCGCAACGAAGAACGTAACCACACAGAATTGAATTAATCAAATATGTGATCCGTTCTATCTACAAAATAAAAAAGGGTCTGAAATTCAATCGAATTCGAAAGGTGTTTCGTGAAGTCACTAATTGAATTACTATTGGAAAAATTATTTGGAGAGAAATGTGAATGTTCAGAATTATTGGAATCTAAAAACATTTTTTTTGGGCGGGATGAGATTCGCCCAAATCTGCTGGTAATAAAATTAATCAAATGCATCCATTACCCGTCTGCTGTTTATATCAGGCGGGAGACGACAGCAAAATAAATTCGACACGAGACTGAGTCAGCCACTCACTGCGGTCTGTGCAATAGAGAATTAAAAATCCCTCGATGAGTGTCGTAAGATTTCAGTTGTTCGTCTCTTGTTACACTTTCCGATCAAGAACTCATCATCCGCTCTATGGAATGGGATTAATCGTTTGTGGCTTGCACTCACGATAAAACTTGAGTAGTAGAAGTAATGCTTCGAGAGTGCGGGCAGTGGGGATTCTGCTTTCATATTGCTTTTTTGAGATCTTGGTAGCTCACCGTTCCAAGTATTCTCTCTGTGTACATATGAAGAATAAAAGAGCCTCGCCTGCTGGGGGTGATTTAAAAACATCCGACTAGAGGGATATACTTATTCATTGATCATTGAGTGTGATTTTTTACCATCCCTGGCTGTGACACAGTGGAGTCAACTTCGTTAATGACAGAGTATTCCTTAAACTCCCTAGGCCACACATCTTACAGTTCGCACCTTCTTATCGGGTTACCTATATGATTTTACAGAAATTGAAGAACGCATTGAGTCAGTCCAGAAATTATTTCTTCATTTTGCACTGAACTGGACCTCATTTCTACAACAGTCAATAACGACGCCGGCCACGTCCTTACAGTCATCAGGGGAAGGGAAGGAATGTTAGTATGATATTCGCCGCCCGAAAGCCAGAAGGGTCGCCTCTATAGCGTGGTTCCCTAGCGATTATCATGGGAGGGATAGTTGTTAGTGGGGAGAGGTAAGAATCAGGATTTACTGAGGTAAGTGATGTGATCATGTAGATGCGAACAATCGACCATTCGACGAAACGGAATTTTGAAAATCCTATGTGTCACAACACGCGGCGGAGATTATTTTTAGTTAACCAGAGGAGGAAAACCTGTTAAATTGATTGAAATATGTTATTATTAACTGCACGTATTTTTACCGAACTCCAACAGCGACGACGGAGTCATTTTTTTTGGGAAGCCTAAGAAGGTAACCGAGAAAAACTCCTTTTAAACCAATCGAATTGACTATATCGCACGTACTTTTTGTCTAACTTCGGATTGGATCGATATTATATTCTGTTATTCATTGCATGTAGTCTTTATCGATCTCGAACTCTCATCCGTCGAACGTGACGGCGGAGAGTTATCTCTGGGAAGCCTGAAAAGGTAACCGAAAGTATTCATCTAGTATCCATACATGCAATTAACCGTACGCCATTTAACCAAATTATCAAAGATGTGTTGTGAAATAATCACTTCTATTCCGGTACACGTTAGGCGATTGGATTTCAATCCGATCGGCGAATGGATCAATCCGATCAAGTTCGAATATTTTGCTTTCTACCCGTTCGCCTCAAATCCTAAAGGGCGGTGAATTTCGAATCCGAACTTTCATCGCACCTGTGAAACCAAAACAAAAACGGCACGTTGTTTTAAAAGTTATATTTTCTGCAGAAAATTATTTATTGAGCATTCGTCTACATTTGAATTAAAGGTAAAACCATGTAAAATAATTTTTACAATTTTGACGTAGGACTACGTCTAACCGGAAGATATCGGGGGTGAAATGGAAATCTAGGCACTGAACAAGTAGGAAAAAATGCAAGATTTGGAACGCTTATAACTCGAGCATTTCTCAATAGATCGCAAAGGTTTTTGCATCAATTGATAGGAAATATATCTACGCATCTATCATAACGAATAACATTTCATTTTTCTTGAGATAAATAATTGAATAATTGTGAAATATCAAGCATTGTCCAAATGCACTATGTGCCCATTTTTGATTGGTCCATTTTGTGCTCCTCAAATCGTACCGAATAAAACGGGCAACCAGAGCAGCAGCGAAATAGAATGAAGCACGATTGGAAAGGAAAAAGAAAAAAAATGAACGAAACATTGGTCGCAGTCTCACACATGCGTAATTCTCGAGCCAGCCAGTCTGCTTAAAAATCCCCGCTCCGCTGCCGTAACGATCATTCTCATTCAAACCGTACACCACATCGGTTCGCATCACAACACATCAACAAACCAACCAAGTAGCCATGTCTGGACATGGCAAAGGAGGAAAAGTGAAGGGAAAGGAAAAATCCCGCTCGAACCGTGTTTAGTTTCGGCCGCCGAAGTGATCGAGTTAGCTGGCAAAGCTGCTCGCGACGATAAGAAAAACTGCATTCGGATCAGAACACATTCGGTGGACATCAAGACAACAGGCAGTTGAAGCGAGTGGCGAGTGGCAAACGCAATCGCAAAACGGCAGCAGGTAGCAGAAGAAAAAAGGTTTTCTTTTTACAATCTGCTTTGGTGGCAAATCCAGAACAAGACGGCATCGAGGGCGTTCGAAATGGTTTTTTTCAAAACCACGAGTACAAAGTTTTCTAAATTGGAACCATTCCATAAAACAAGGCGCTTATCAGGGCCATTAAACCTTTCAAAAAAGAGTTTACGAAATACAGTGCTTTCTAAAATAATATCCAAAATAATAATAAAACACAAATTGATTTTTTCATAATTTGTTTGCCAGGAACTGATGAGTATGTGAATTTGGCAGTTGTTCTGAGCTTATTGATAGTTGGGGACTTTCCTGATTATTCAATTTTCACCAATTCTTAAATTGTTTCCAGATTGAAAGTACAGTAATTTACAATTAGTTCGACATTTAGCTAATTGGACGGACATGTAATGCGACATATTTAGTTGAACATTTTTGTAAACATAGAGTTCGGGGTCCAAATTATGACCCCACATTGAAAGTCGACACTGTATCACTGTCATCGCAAATGTTCAATTACAGGTTAAAATCGCCTCCAATGCGACACTGAGTGGTGGTAATGCGACGTGCCATTGAATGTAATTTACTGTACAATATGTCACAAGCTGGATGGGAAGAAATTTTCCAACTGTGAAAGCTGTGGCGAGTGGCAAACGCAATCGCTAAACAGAAAGTTTAGCCATACAAGATGGGGATATCGAGTGATAACAAAACAATAAACTCTTTAGATTGAAGATAATTTTGTGATCCTGAAAAGGACCCTTTTTAGCCTTCATGTGAATCCAACGAGCGAACAAATCGTAATGAATGTATTTTTTTGCCATCGCTGCCTTTTAACGCTCTTTCGTTCGTCTCGTTGGACTTGCCCCTTTGGCTGAGTCTGCCGATTTGTCTCTATCCTGTGAGCGTGTACCGCTAAAGTACAAAACGCGCGGATCCGCTGAAAAATATATCATTCTCTTTCAAACCGTAAATCAGTGTGGTTGTATGGCATCATTTCACATCACATCGCATCAACGGATTGGTGCCGGAGCACCAGTATACCTAATAGCGGTTATAGAATTTCGGCCGCCGGAGTGCTCGAGTTGGCTTGCAAAGCTGCTCACGACAATAAGAAAACCCGCCTACAGAACAGAGCACATTCGGTTCGGAGGCAACAACTAGTTTCAGCGAGTGGCAAACGCAATCGCAAAACGGCAGCAGGTAGATGAAGGAAAAAGTTTGTTTATACAGACTGCTTTGGTGACAAAACCAGCCACCGTAAAACACCGCGCTTTTCAGGACCATTAAACCATTCAAAGAAAAGTTATTAAAAGTTATTCACAATACCAATGCATTCTAAAGTGACATAATATGACATATAATATAAACTGATTTATTTTGTTTATGCTTGTTCTTGATTGGTTAGGGCCTTTTAAATTGATCATTCAGTTTTCACAAACCCATGCTTGGTTTCCGAATTAAAAGTGGCTTCAAATTACAACACATTGTATGCAGCATGGCATTAACGAATTTTCTCGGTAGCAAGAACTGCTTTCTTTGGTTGATAACTGATGTTGAAAATTGACTGACGTTACATCTGCATTGTATAGAAAACTAACTAAGGAGCAACATGATGAGCTATGTATTTCCTGCTGCTCTGTTCTTATTTTAAAGGACTTTAATCCGAAGGTCATCCGTCCCTGTATTTATTGTTGGTTTTTCAGAACGCTTCTAGCTCGTTTATTTTTCTGAGAGACGAATGAACTCTCAGAGTTTAAAGTCTCTTTAATTCAATACCGTTACCGTTTATTTCTCGACAGATCGTAGAGTTCGTCTCCAAAACCTCAGTTCTTTTTCATTTTTATTTACTTTGTTTGCGGAGACTACAAATCTTACAATTCATTCGTCTCCGAAACCACAGTTTAAGGTACGGTAATGTGCTCAATAGTGAAATATATGATAGTGAATGAGCTGATAACCATCTATGCATTCCCTATCACAGCCATCATTTTTATTGTACGATATGTGTATACGCCGAAAGATGCCCGGCGTTGAACATTTAATAAGTACAAAGCCTTCAGAAAAAAACAAGAATCAAGTTTGTAAGAAAAACGCAAAAACACAACACCAAAGGTTCTTTTCAGAACCCCCAACATGTTCATGAAGAGTCAACAGTAAACTAATCCATTTTTCAGGTAGATAGGTAGGTATTCACGTAGGAGAAGAAAATAAAATATATATTCGAAATATATATTTAGCAAAAGCTGTCCCCTTTGTATAGTCCTACGTCACTCCGGTTATGTCCTCGACATTACCCACCCGTCTTTTTGCCATCGTTGCCTTTAAACGCTCATTCGTTCGTCTCGTTGGACTCGCCCCTTTGGCTGAGTCTGCCGATTTGTCTCTATCCTGTGAGTGTGTACCGCTAGAGTACAAAAGGCGCGGATCCGCTGAAAAATATATCATTCTCTTTCAAACCGTAAATCAGTGTGGTTGTATGGCATCGTTTCACATCACATCGCATCAACGGATTGGTGCCGGAGCACCAGTATACCTAATAGCGGTTATAGAATTTCGGCCGCCGGAGTGCTCGAGTTGGCTTGCAAAGCTGCTCACGACAATAAGAAAACCCGCCTACAGAACAGAGCACATTCGGTTCGGAGGCAACAACTAGTTTCAGCGAGTGGCAAACGCAATCGCAAAACGGCAGCAGGTAGATGAAGGAAAAAGTTTGTTTATACAGACTGCTTTGGTGGCAAAACCAGCCACCGTAAAACACCGCGCTTTTCAGGGCCATTAAACCATTCAAAGAAGAGTTATTCAAAGTTATTCACAATACCAATGCATTCTAAAGTGACATAATATGACATATAATATAAACTGATTTATTTTGTTTATGCTTGTTCTTGAACTTATTGATGGTTGGGGTCTTTTAAATTGATCATTCAGTTTTCACAAACCCATGCTTGGTTTCCGAATTAAAAGTGGCTTCAAATTACAACACATTGTATGCAGGATGGCATTAACGAATTTTCTCGGTAGCAAGAAATGCTTTCTTTGGTTGATAACTGATGTTGAAAATTGACTGACGTTACATCTGCATTGTATAGAAAATTAACTAAGGAGCAACATGATGAGCTATGTTTTTCCTGCTGCTCTGTTCTTATTTTAAAGGACTTTAATCCGAAGGTCCCTGTATTTACTGTTGGTTTTTCAGAACGCTTTTAGCTCGTTTATTTCTCGACAGATCGTAGAGTTCGTCTCCAAAACCTCAGTTCTTTTTCATTTTTATTTACTTTGTTTGCGGAGACTACAAATCTTACAATTCATTCGTCTCCGAAACCACAGTTTAAGGTACGATAATATGCTCAATAGTGAAATATATGATAGTGAATGAGATGATAACCACCGATGCATTTCCTATCACAGCCATCATTTTGATTGTACGATATGTGCATACGCCGAAAGATGTCCGGCTTTGAACATTTAATAAGTACAAAGCCTTCAGAAAAAAAAACAAGAATCAAGTTTGTAAAAAAAACGCAAAAACACAACACCAAAGGTTCTTTTCAGAACCCCCAACATGTTCATGAATAGTAAACAGTAAACTAATCCATTTTTCAGGTAGATAGGTAGGTATTCACGTAGGAGAAGAAAATAAAATATATATTCGAAATATATATTTAGCAAAAGCTGTCCCCTTTGTATAGTCCTACGTCACTCCGGTTATGTCCCTGACATTACCCACCCGTCTTTTTCTCATTGATTTTTATAGCGCTAAGCGGCCACAGGAGGTTACTCATCAGATTCTAAATACCACACAGCAACGATACGGATGTGACGGTCTATCATTTGGAGAAGCCTCGTTTTGTGAACATATTTTCTGGAAACCGGCAGGATGTGGACAAGGTGGACAAAGTTGTGAAAATATCCCTCACCCGAAAAAAACCATTTTCAACCACACGACATCAATCGGATCAACGCTACATTCGAATTGTTGCCCCTGGCATTCCCAGACTTGCCAAATGCAGTCAGGTTGATAAACCTGAAGAGTGACACAGTTTTCCGAAATTTTCCTATGATGAAGGCAAACCTTGGAAACGTAAGGGCGATTACACATTATCCGGTTTCTGCCGGACCGGTTTCAAAAAGCGCCGCTTGGTTTGGACGGATAACCGAATAACAATGTGAAAGAGACCTCGCGCTATACAAAACCGTATATCTTTCACATACACATACATGCATTTGTTTATACAGTGGTTTGACAGGTGAACATTGCTGCAAATATTTCTGCTACATACAACTGATTGCTGTTAGGTGGCTGGCTCAATTCGACAGCTCACAATTTCCAGCTGCCAACATTGTATGGGGAAATTATTTTCCCCACCACAAGTTGCTATCGGCGAACAAAAACTCGAACTGCACTCCACGCAATGTCGACAGTAAATACAAAACGGCGAAACACCCGGCTCAAACATCACATCAACAAACAATATACAGTTCTGGTAGAACTACATATATTCATATGAAAACACTAGTTATATAAAACATATATTCACAATGTACAGTTTCACAAAATTACAATCTGTATTTATTTAGCAAAACATCCGATAAAATATTTAATTTATTGTTGATTCCATGGTGGACGATTTCGGACGTATCTGCTCCGCAGAATAATAAAATCATTTCCGCTTACACTTTGTTGATCGCATCTCTGTGCGATGTTCCCGATCGCTATCGGCAGCGGTGAATTCCCCAATTCCCTTGCGCATCTTTCGCTTCCCGATCGCATATGAGTGAGCGAAGATCAAGCATCTGTACCTTGTTCTTGGTATAGCTGCACCTAGCTGATCGAGCCCGTGTTTTTTGAATTTCCACTATTGTTTGTGAGCAGCTTAGGGCATTCACCCTCTCATGATATGCCTTTTGGGGTTGCAACCACGAACCTGCTCAAATTTGCGTTCCTTTGAGAGTACATACGGACGAATGTTGAAGTGTGGCACGCCATGAGCACGGCCAAAGTGAGTGCAGGCCTCGCAGACATTACACGCACATCAGGACGGTGTTCTTACCGATAAGTGCGATCGAGCGGTCAGAGGTATAAACCTTTCCGCCTATTTTCAAAATACGTTCGCAAACCTTTTCGGTAATTCTCAGAGCGCACACGTTTATGTTAGGCGCATATGGTTCTACAACAGTTCCCACAACGACGGCAACGTAAATTTGCAATGATAAATTAACATGAAAAACTTACTGGACAAAAAACATGGCTGTCATCAACAGTATTATAAAAACTAACTTTTGTCCAGTTGCAAACAGCACACAAACAGTCACAAACAGCATGATTTATTTCACACGCTCCGTTGCCACATATTTTTTAACAGTCTCAGAAACACGGTTAGATAAAAGTGTAAAATTTTATGAAGCAATAATAATAACAATTTCTAACAAGCTAGGGGCACTACTTATTTATGTGTATTATCTGTTCACTTCCTGTGATCATCTTGAAATCTGCCTACAAGAGAATGTGTGCCTATTCATTCATTCTTGAGTGTTTTTTATTTATTTCAGCATTGCAGTAATAATGCTTTGTGATTAAAATTACATCATACTTTTCTTTCAAACACTATCTAATTGCTGCTTCTGCAGATCCTCGTCCAGAAACGCACTCAGTCGTAATTTCTCGAGGACGTACTCCTGGGGCAGAAGCAGCTTCTTGAGCGCGTTTTGCATCAACGCACAGCGGATCCTGGGCGAAGAATGACCGATTGCTGGGTGATTGCGTTCTGACAGAGTCGGGCAGGGAAACATCTCGATCACCGAGCACTAATCGGACAGTTTGGTCTTGAATTCCTCGAGCCGAGCCTTAACCACCTCTTCGTCGATCACGTTCCGGGTCAGGCTGAACTGTATGAAATACCGAATAAGAATATTAGAAGATTTTGGTGTGTTCAAATTAACAAAAACTCACCTTCACATTCAGCTGGATGAAGTCGCTTGAAATCTGCCCCTTGATGAAACAGTTGAAAATTTGGTTGACATCCTAAAACTTGTTCAGTATCGATTTCAAATGAGGGAAATTTTCTGTAAGCAAAAAAAAAACAAAAGTTAATTAATGAATTATGAATAATAACACTACCCACCGTTGAACACAATCCATGGCAAAACACTTCATGAAACCTCGTGCGCATGTGACCATTGATTCGCTTTGAGCAGAAATTTGCATCACTTCACTTGTTCCACAGTAGCGAAATAAAGAAGCGAAATAAAATTTTCGGCATCCATATCATCTGCAGCTTCTGGAATGATTTCAAAATCAACAAACAAACGTCAATAGCACAGACATGCTAATACATGGGACGAAAAATTGCATGAATCGCGAAAAATTGCATAATACTAACAGACATGACAAACATCTTTCAATGCGCGTTGATGGCATTGGGCTTCGTGCTACGCTTTTGGGAAGTGATAGTAAAAATAAATTTTCAGGTGCAATTAACACATAATCAAAATAAAAATTATTAATGAAAATTAAATTTTTCTTAACAAACATGTCTTTTGTGTGTTAGAGTAACGCGTTCTTTTGCAAGTTGTGAGAAGTTCTTAAGCAAGAATTGTGTTTGATAATAATTTCATATTATAATGATGAGTCTTGGTGAAAATATCAGCAAAATTATACAAAAATGATTAATTAAGAGTCAGTATTACGTGTTTTGAATAATCACATAATATGAAGTAAAAATTTTCATTCAAAGTTTGAACAATTCGAAACTGTGTTAAGGTCTGATAATCTTATAGAGAATCATTTGCTTTCCCAAACTGTGTATCTCCACAAGTCGTCGACACAATACTACTGTCATCGCATGTAATGCTTGTCCGGGGCCGGACATTGTAGTCGCAGTAGACGGCTGCATCACGGCGCCGTAAAGAAGTTGGTACGGTCGAAATTTGCCATTTGGGTTACAAACCGTTCCGGCTGAAACCGGATAATGTGTAATCGGCCTAATGGTAGATAAGTCGGGTTTCCACCTAGGTTTATCCTGTTTGCGTTGTAGGTTACATTATTGAGTATGGCGGTGCAATTGTAGAACGTGGCGGTGCAAAAACCCGTTCAGGGTTTTGTTAGTTATTCCACACGTGGTTTCCACATGGATGTTATCTATTGAGTTCATCAAAATATGTTGATTATCCAGATGTAGAACCTCTTGTTTAGGAATGTAGGATGTAAAATTGCATTTGGCTTGATCACCGTTTAGTAGTTTTGGTACACATTCAGATACATCTCTTTTGATTTCATTTCTGTCGAAAATTGTTTGATTCAGATTCTTCGTAATGTAATTCCCACTGGAGTGTGCTAGAATTAGCCTGTTTGTAAGGTATATTTGCTTGTTATCCTGTATGGTTGGGTAAACATGGATTTTCCTGAAGATCCGGTTGTCCAAAACGGGGGTTTTGATAAGAAGTACCATCATTATTATTTTCATCAATTATATTATTGATAGTTGAATTAATCATTCTTAAATCACTTGCATCGGGACTGCCTGCAATGAATTTCCAAATTGATCCTAAAGTATCCCATCTTTTATGTCTTCTAGTGAGAGATAGTTTTTTCAATCCATCATTAATTTTATGGAATTTATCCTGGATAAGATGGCTGAACTGATTCGTTTTTACTTTATTATATTGTGATTGCAATATGTCAATATTAACTCGCAGAGATGTGATGTTGTAGTGGTGTATATAATAGTGAAAATCATAGCGAATTCTTCCTATTCCTTGGTCATATACAAATAGCGGTTGTTGATTTAAGCTTCTTATTGAAATTTGTTTTTCGTTTGCGTCTATTGTGCAGTTGTATAGTAGACGGCAAAACGTCAGTCTGTAAAAGAAGAAAGTCAAATGTCCAGTTAAATTTTCCTGATTTTTATGTCGTCTTTATGTATTTTTCGTCCCTTGTCAGTAGTAATCGTGCTTCTGTGAACTTGTGCTATTTTGATTTTTTCATATCTATTTTTGTGTTTAAGTCTTTGTCTTGTTGTCTCGTATGCGTCTTGATTTTGCTCGATGTCTACAGGTTTTTTCTTTTTATTATGGTATTGTATGTCCTTTTTCTGTTTTTTTTTTCGAAGGTTTTTGTATGCAGTTTCAATTATTTCAGTAGTCCGAGGAGAAGGAAGTATTATTTCATAAGGTGTAAATTGTGTTGTACTGTGGATAGTCGCATTGTACTTTTGGACAGAAAGTTGGATTAATTCAAGGATAGATCTATCTGGATTTTCGGTTTTGTTGATTCGATAAAGTTCCAATATAGTCGAATGAAGACGTTCTACTATACCGTTCATTTCACTTCGACCAGTTGCTGTGACGTATGGAGTTATTTTATGCAAATTGTAAAAGTTGACTAATTCACCAGTTATAAAGGATTTTGCATCATCCATTACAAGAATTTCAGGCGTTTTATATTTTAAAAGTATATCTTTTATAATTGGTGTCAGATCAACTGCAGATCTGGATTCTATGTGTGTCACTTGAGCGAACTTTGAAAATTTATCGATATAGGTAAGGAAGTGATTATTTTCCAGGAAAAGTATATCTATATGTACGATTTGGAAAGGGCTTTTAGGTATAGGAGTTTCTTGAATCGGGAATTTGATAGGACGCCTGTCATATTTGCATTCATGGCAAATTTGACAGTTGGTTGCAAAATCTTTGCATTTTTGACGAAGTTTAGGGAAATAAAATTTGCGAAGAATTTGTAACACGTTTTCTTCAGCACACCTGTGAGCTCTATGGTGCTCATTCCGGACGACGTTCCATTGCTGGTCTTCTTCCTCGATGTCTTCCAATAGATTCTGGGTGTACCTAATTTTCAATAATCTCTGTTGACCGAAATGTTCTCGATAGATCTCTTGTAATTGTCCCATTATGTCTTCTGTGGTGAACAGTCCGTTCAGTTTTGTATAATCGAAATTATTCTTCAGAATCTGTAATAAAGACTGATTAGTTATTTCGTTTACAAATATTGTTATTCTAGTAAAATTTCCAAATAATTTTTTTGTTTCAATTTTATCAGGTCCTTTTTTGTTTATTACCTGGTGGCGATATACATTCAATGGGGCTTCCGTAGATAATATGTAAAAGTCATCGGTATTTTCAGCCGAATGCTGAGTACCGGTCATTGAAAATACAACACGACTCAAAGCGTCCGCTACCACGTTCGATTTTCCAGGTGTATAGACGATTTGGTAGTCATGTTCTTCGAGATAAGCTTTCCAACACTTTAACTTGGCATTGGTGTTTTTCTGGGACAAAGCAAATGTAAGCGGTTGGTGATCAGTTAAAATTTTGTATTTAGCACCATATAAGTAATTCCTAAACGTTTGAAGAGCCCAAAATATTGCTAGCATCTCTTTCTCCGGAACTGAATATTTTTCTTCTGTTCTGGATAAAGATCGCGAAGCAAAATGTATTGGCAAATCTTTTCCGACGTCACCTTGAGATAATACTGCTCCTATGGCATAATCTGAGGCATCAGTCGTCAAAGTGAACGGTTTATTATAATCGGGGTAGATAAGAATATCATCTGAAGATAGTATTTTTTTCATTTTCAAAAAACATTGCTTCTCAGGTTCAGTTATTGATTTTTTTTTGGCAGAGGCCGGATTTCTCTCCCCTCGAAGAAGGTTTGTGAGGGGTTTTGCTATTTTAGCAAAATCTTTCACAAATCTCCGGTAGTATCCGATCATACCTAAAAATCCGCGAAGTTCCTTCATTGTCTTAGGTTCGGGATATTTATTAATAACTTCAATTTTTTACTGTTAGGTTTTATTCCATCGGA
Source organism: Toxorhynchites rutilus septentrionalis (assembly GCF_029784135.1). Lineage (NCBI taxonomy): Eukaryota > Metazoa > Arthropoda > Insecta > Diptera > Culicidae > Toxorhynchites > Toxorhynchites rutilus. The sequence continues at coordinate 189,227,124 of NC_073746.1, forward strand.
TGAAATTATATAACCCAAAAATTCTGTTTCAGTCCGTAAAAACTCGGATTTATCAAGTTGAACTTTCAAATTGGCTTCATTCAAAAGCGTCAAAACTGTATTCAAATTTTTCAAATGTTCATCTAAATTTTTACCGAAAATTATTACGTCATCTATGTAGACGTAACAAATTTTCCCAATTTGATCCCTGAGCACATCGTCAATGGCTCGATGGAAAATTGCTGGAGCATTTTTTAGCCCAAACGGCATTCTAGTAAATTCGAATTTCCCATTATTTATGGAGAAAGCTGTTTTATCAATGTCGCTTTCTTTCATCCTGATCTGGTGAAAGCCAGATGCCAAATCAAGAGTACAACAATATTTTTGTCCTTTCAACTGGTCTATAACATATTTAATTTCGAGCATTGGATACTTGTCGGCAATTGTCTTTTCATTGATTTTTCTATAATCAATGACCATCCTGAATTTTTCTCACCAGACGCATCCGTTTTCTTTGGAACTATCCAAACAGGAGCTGTCCAAGCGGAACGTGAAGGTCTGATAATACCATCAGCAAGTAGTTTACTAATTTGTTTGTTGACCTCTTCAGTGTAGGCAACCGGATATGGGTAAACTCGCTGGTGTACCGGAATATCGTCGGTTGTATTTATAGAACATTCAACTTTTGTTGAACAAGTTAATTTTGAGTTGATTTCGTGGAAAACTGATTTATTGGCTTCAAGCACTTTATGCAGTTTGTCTTTTTCATTTGAAGATAAATGTGAAGTTCTGAATAGGCTGTTAGAAGAATTTTCTGTTGGGCAATATTGAAGAAGAGGAATTGTCAATGTTTCGAATTCCTTTTGTAAATACAAAATTTTGTTTCCAAGATCAATGTGTGCATTAAGGTGTTCTAAAATATCTGTACCTATTATTCCGTAGAAAAAATCGTGAAATTTGTGTAAAAGAAATCGTGCAGAATGATTAATTTTTGAATAGAAGAAATTGATGTCAATAGCAGAAGTTGCGTTAAATTTACCATTCGCACTTGAGATCGAATTTGCTGTAAAATTGTATGGCTTCGAAATTCTGTATGAATAAGCTAGCTTAGGGTCGATGATACTAATGTTTGCACCAGTATCAACTAGAAAAGGAAAGGTTCCGATTGTGGTTCTCAGATTAATATATGGCAAGGCTGGTCTTACCATTGGGGGCACCACCCTAAAAAATTACTTTCAGGAGAAGTAGTTGTATCTTTGATTGTTTCATTATTTTCGGAGACAACGCTATTATTTGAAGCACTAGGAGAATCTTCGATTTCTCCTTGTTGGTCGTAATATTGATCTTCTTGATCATAGTATTCATCATAGTATTCGTCATAATTTTGGTAATACTCTTCTGGCGATCCTTCTAAAGGATGTGCCTGTCTTTTGAAATTTTGAAATTGTCCTGATAGTTCCCTTGGTCTTTTGAAATTGAAATTTGGTCGATTGCCGTAATTAATATTTCTTGTCCTCAAACTTTGATCTACTTCCATCGATTCGGGACGTGGTAAATTTTGTGAAGGTCCAGGCCTAAAAACATTCGTTGGGGGAAAGCGAGGAGAATAAAAATTGTTTCCCCTGAATGGTTGCTGCTGTGGAATAAATGATTGTGGCCGAGGAATGAATGCTTGCTGCTGTTGAACAAATTGTTGCCTCCTTGGGGGAATTTGTGGTGGCTGTTTATGTGCAATTTTTAAATAACCAAGCTCTTTTGGTTTTGGAGGAAAGTGCGAATTACTTTCATTCCTGAAATTTGAACGCACGTCTAGATTATAATATTCTAAACAAAATTGATAAGCCTTGCTCAATGAACCAGGCTCTGCAGTTTTAAGAAGCATTGAAAGTGGACGTTCCAGACCACGGATAAAGGAATCTAATGCCTTTTCTCTAAAATATTGAATATGGACTGTCGCATTCCCTCTGTATTTTTCGTCAGTTTGTATTTGTGCAATAATCAATGATAGCAGTTCGTTCACTCTGCCGTAATAAATACTCAGAGTTTTATTAGGAAGCTTTTTTATGGTTGTTGTAGTATAGTAATCAGTGTATGTAGATGTAACGGTGTAACGGTATGGTTTACGTGTGTGTGAGTAGATGACTGAGATGGGAGAGTACACATAATAAAGGCAGAAGTAATTTGGACAGCAACAGTTAACAACGTGTTTTACTTTCTCTCCAACGGTCTTCGTTACTACATTTGGCGACGAGAATTAAAATGGCGAATTCATTAGGTAAGCATGGAAAAAAAATTTTTTAATGTTTGCGACTGAGTTGCAAATTTCACGAGATAAAGATTATGAAATGGGTCAGTCGCTTAAATGCGGAAAAAAAATATGTCTGACTCCATTCTGCGTAAAAGCAGGAACTATATATATATATATATATATATATATATATATATATATATATATATATATATATATATATATATATATATATATATATATATATATATATATATATATATATATATATATATATATATATATATATATATATATATATATATATATATATATATATATATATATATGAAATGGATCAGTCACTTAAATGTGGTAAAACAAGTTCTGATTCCATTCTGCGTAAAAGCAGGAAATTGGCTTGAAATAGAACAGTCGCTTAAATGCGGAAAATTGAAAGTCTCTTTCTATTCTGCTATATAGCAGGAAAGTGTTAAAAAGGAATTATCTCTTAAATGTGGTTAGAAAAAAAATGTTCAAAATGGATGTGATGAAAAAGAATGAGGTTAGTTTCCCTAGTCGGTTGAAATTTCTAGATGAAAGAGAAATAAAACCGTTCCTAGCAACGGGATGGTTGTGTAAATAACGGTAATCAGTCCACCCCGGGAAGGTGAAGTGTGTGTGCATGACAAACTTCAGAATTGTCGAATGAATGGAGTAGTGTGAGTGATCGACGAAGTAGACATGACAAGAGGAAAACAAGTCTCACCACTTCCACTGCACTGAAAGAGAAAGCGTTATTTTTCTTTCCTTGTTTCTCTCATGTCAAAATTTTTGCATCGGTTCAACTCGGCTACCAGCGATGTATTGTGTTACGCTTTGCTATTCTCCATTCTCACTAACACTCACCGTACTGTTAATTCTATGAAAAAAATATGGAAGTGGACAGAACGGTAATTCTTGTCTATGTATTTATTATTTACAGATATGATCCGTTCTCTCGGTTTGCAATTGTAAGCTTTCGATTATGCTACCCATACCGACGACGTTGGTATCGAGTGGCGTAAATGGTTGAAGTCGTTTGAAACGATGGCACGAGCGAGCCGAATCAGCGACGACGAGTGGCAGAAGGATTTGTTGCTTCATTACGCAGGGCCGAGCGTTCAGCAGCTGTTCGATACGTTGCCAGACTTGCCGGGCGATGACATGCGAGGCCCATTGATGAACGTAAACAATTATACACCGAATATGACGTGCTACGAAGAGGCGGTTTTAAAGCTGAATGCATTTTTTCTTCCAAAAGAAAACTCGACATACGAACGGCATTTACTACGTCAGATGAAACAGAAGACTGACGAAAGTATCGATGCATTCACAGTTAGATTGCGTGTTCAGGCCGAACGGTGTGGCTTTGGCGATAGAATCGAGGAAAACGTTAAGGATCAAATAATTGAGAATTGTCAATCGGCCGCTCTGCGTAGGGAGCTACTTAAACGGGGTGATGCTGACTTGCAGGAAGTTTTGAGAATAGCCAAAATTTTCGAGACAGTGGCCGTTCAAGAAAAATCTTTCACTAGAGAAGCTATAAAGCCCCAGATTATTGAAGTCAACAGAGTTCAAGTGAATTCATCCTATGTTCAAAAAAATCGCCCAATGGAATCAGCGCAAGAAGAATGCCATCGATGCGGATACTTTGGACACATGGCACGGGATGAAAAGTGTCCCGCGAAGGGAAAATCATGCAATAAGTGTAATGGTCGTGATCACTTCGCGAAAAAGTGCCGCAAACGAAAGCATCAAATGCCAGCCGTTGCCAAGCGTGATGATATCTCGAAGGTGGTTCGCACAAGTCATGAGGTCCGGAATCAAGGTTCCAGTACTGTACACCAGATTGTTGATACCGACACTGAATATGTATTCAACGTGACGACCACCGACAACGATGGCGAAATACAATGTGAAATAGGAGGTGTTACCATTTCGGCTGTAATTGATTCAGGGTCGAAATATAATCTACTGAGTGAAATCATTTGGCAGCAGATGAAGTCCAAAAAGGTGGTTGTGAGTAATCAAACACGAGAGGTGTCAAAGATTTTCAAAGTTTATGGCGGACAGGAATTAGTGGTACTCGGTGCATTCACTGCAACCATCAAAGTGGGTGAACGAATCACATCGGCTAAGTTTTATGTTGTAAAAGGAAATGGAAAGATTCTGATTGGTCGCGATACAGCAACGGTTATGGGAATCTTGGAGATAGACGCTGCGGTTAATGAGATTAACGCGGAAGACAAAGCTAGTCCTTTGGGAACCATAAAGGACGTTGTCATCGACATTCTCATCATGACAGATGTTGTTCCAGTCATCCAGCCATATCGACGCATTCCTGTTGCATTGGAAAAGCTAGTGGACAAAAAACTTGATGAATTGCTGAACAAAGGAGTTATCGAAAAGGTGAATGAACCTTCCAAATGGGTGTCTCCGGTTGTCGTCGTGCCCAAAGGAGACGACGTGCGCATATGCGTGGACATGCGACGGGCTAATGAAGCGGTGCAAAGGGAGAATCACCCATTGCCGACGATTGAGGATTTTCTTCCGGATCTCGCAAAGGCAAAAGTTTTTTCAAGGCTCGACGTAGAAAACGCTTTTCATCAGGTGCACTAATAGCGATTAACTGAATCCAAATTGACAGTGTTGCTAAACCGATCGATTTGAAGACTTTAAATTTACGTTAGAAATTAGAAAACTTAATTTATGAAAGACATTTTTCTGAAATTTTAACCCAATAATTTGAAGTTAGAGATATGGTGAACTGTCAATTTGGTTTGAATTTTTAATAAAGAGAGTACCTTAAAATATGGATACATTGAGTTTTATTTTTAGGTGGAAATATCTCAGAGATCCAGAGAAATAACAACATTTATCACACGCAGAGGTTTGTACAGGTATACTCGCCTAATGTTTGGCATCAGTTGTGCCCCCGAGCTATTCCAGAAGATTATGGAACAAGTGTTGAGTGGGTGCGAGGGTTGCATAAACTTCATCGACGATGTAATCGTACACGGATCTGATAGACAGGAACACGATATACGTTTGGAAAAGGTACGTCGTAAATTAGAAGAAATGAATGTGAAGCTCAATGATGCTAAATGTTTGTACGGAGTATCTAAGCTGAATTTTTTGGGGCATATTTTGTCTTCGAATGGAATTAGACCCGCTACAGATAAGCTGGAATCAATCCGTAACTTTAGAGAACCTTGTTCCAAGAAAGAAACTCGAAGTTTCTTGGGCTTAGTCAATTATGTGGGCAAGTTTATACCGAATTTAGCGACCTTGACTGATCCTCTTCGGCAATTGACTAAGCAACATAAATTCATTTGGAAACGGGAGCATCAGATAGCCTTTGATAATCTGAAACTTTCCATGGTAAATCCTGCAACTTTGGGTTACTTTGACGTTGATGATCGCACTCAACTGATTGCTGACGCAAGCCCTGTTGGTCTTGGGGCCGTTCTCATCCAGATTAACAACCGAGGTCCAAGAATTATCTCATATGCCAGCCGTAGTTTGACAGACGTTGAAAAGCGATATGCTCAAATAGAGAAAGAAGCCCTCGCATTAGTCTGGGCCGTCGAGCGGTTTCACTACTATTTATATGGTCGTTCGTTTGAATTGATCACAGACCATAAACCATTGGAAACGATATTCGGACCACGATCGAAACCCTGCGCGAGAATTGAGAGGTGGCTGGTCCGATTGCAGGCGTATAAAATAACAGTCATTTATCGGCCAGGCAAATCTAACATAGCTGACCCCCTATCACGGTTGGCGGTAACATCTAAAGTGGACGGTAAGGCTCTGGATGAGTATACGGAACATTACGTACATTGGGTGGCTTCGAATGCTGCTCCAGTTGCTTTGAAAATGACCGATATTGAGCGAAAGTCGGAAATGGATATCTCAATCGGAGCTGTCAGGACTGCTCTGCAAGAGGGCGTATGGAGTGATGACGCAGCTCCTTTCAAAGTATTCGAGAATGAGCTATGCTTCGCTGGAAAAATATTATTGCGTGGAACACGAATTGTTATGCCGCAGAGCTTGAGAAAGCGAACACTTGACCTGGCGCATGAGGGTCATCCGGGCATCTCATTAATGAAGCAACGACTGCGAGCAAAGGTATGGTGGCCTAAGCTAGATGCACAAGTTGAAGCATACGTCAAAAACTGCCGAGGATGTATACTAGTGTCGGCCCCTCCTGCTCCTGAACCGATGAAGCGTAGAGAGCTCCCATCTGCGCCCTGGCAACACTTGGCCATTGATTATTTCGGCCCACTACCATCAGGTCATTATTTGTTGGTAGTGGTTGATTATTTCAGCCGTTATATTGAAGTTGAGGCTATGAAGAAAACAGATTCTGCTGAGACCATCAAGCGATTGGATCCGATATTTGCTCGCTTCGGCAATCCATTTTCCATCACAGCAGACAACGGTCGACAATTTATCAGCGAGGAGTTTGAAGGTTATTGTGTTTCAAAAGGCATCAAGTTAATCCATACAACTCCATATTGGCCACAACAAAACGGTGAAGTGGAGCGCCAAAACCGATCTATTTTGAAGAGACTTACGATTAGCCAGGCAACCAATGTAGATTGGGAAGTGGAACTAAATAAGTATTTATTGATGTATCGATCCACCCCACACTCTACAACCGGGAAAACACCATCGGAAATGCTTCTGGGTTACAATATCCGTGATAAGGTTCCATCGATCCATCAACCGAAGGAAGTTGATGAGGAAGTTGTTGATAGGGATAAGGAGGAGAAAGATAAGGGGAAATCATATGCCGATGAGCGACGTAATGCAAGACCGAATCAAATTGCTGAAGGAGATGCTGTACTGTTGAAAAGGATGACGAAGGCTAACAAACTGTCATCGAACTTTGATCCTGAAGTATTTAGAGTGGTCAAAAGGAAAGGCGGAGATGTTGTGGTGGCTTCAGAAGAGTCTGGAGTCGAATATCGCAGGCATGTTTCTCATTTACAGCGCATTAACATCGACAATGAAAACTCAATCATCAATCCGAATACGAACCAAACATCAGCATCATCAGCACCAACCCCATCATCATCTTCATCGACAACAGCAGGTCACAGCAACGGAAAACGGACAAGGACATATACAAGTTTTGAGCCAAGAACTAGGAGGACAAACGACAACCAACGTATTTGCAGGATTACATTCATCATGGTTAATTTCTATCTGTGCTCAAATTATAACAATATATAAAAGAAAAAGAAAAAAAAAACGAGAAGAGTAATGTAGTATAGTAATCAGTGTATGTAGATGTAACGGTGTAACGGTATGGTTTACGTGTGTGTGAGTAGATGACTGAGATGGGAGAGTACACATAATAAAGGCAGAAGTAATTTGGACAGCAACAGTTAACAACGTGTTTTACTTTCTCTCCAACGGTCTTCGTTACTACAGTTGTAATTTCGTGATCAAGGGTTTTTAATTCCCTCTTATCACTATAATACATCAGAAGTGTGCTTTTGATATCTCTCCAATTGGAAGAAATATTATTGGCATTTAAAACATCGGCAGCCTCGCCGGAAATTTTCCTTCGAATTGTTTTTTCAATAATTTTGTATTGAAGCGATGTTTGAGATAAATCTCTATACATCACGAAAATACTCTCGACGTCCATAAGCCAGTTCATCAATTGATTGGCTTTCCCGGTAAAATTATTGAGTCCTTTTACAATATCGGGAATTCTCCCAAATTCTGTGAAATTTTCCATCATATCCACTAGTCCTGCTACTGGCAGTTGTGGTGGAACGAAGGCAGGATTCATTATCTTTGAAAAATAGAAATCTAACCTGGATTTTTTAACGTTCTTCAGTTTTATAAAGAAAATAAATCAAAATTTTCGCAAAAAAATATATCTCACTTCACACGTTGTTCACACGCACGTTTCTAATCACACTGGTTTTTATTTCGATTCAAAAATTATTATTAATGAGGATAATTAACTTACATGAAGGACCGTGTCCTTAGTACGGCCAGCATTTGCAAATCTGGACTTGTAGTAGGTTGACCCTCGATGTGGAGGAGGCTGTAGCAGGTAGTTCCGGATGTTCCGTTTTGCTTTTAGCTACTACGGTCCGTAGTACCGATCGGGGAGTGTCCCTCGGTGTCTGCAATCTCGCTTAGTCGGGTGTGGTGCCGGCTCCTGGGACCGGATATGATGTTCCTATCGGATATTCACTTTTTTCGGATTGAGGAAATTTTCACAACACTCACGACGTTATCCGTTTTTCACTACAAGGGTCCCTATTCGGGCGCCACTTAAAATAAACGGGTACGGGATTACTTTTTAAAAAATGATGTATTCTATTTGACGGTCAAACTAAGACTAACTTTATTCTTCTCTTAATGCTAACATGATCGTTTATCAGCTAAACCCTAATTATGACAACTCAGCTCCATGCGGGCGGGCCTCGGATGATGTTTATTTTATGATCACGCTTCCAATTCCTTCGCTAGCGGATCCGATGTTTTGTTTATCAGTCAAGCAGCATAATATCCGCCTGGTCTGCAAATTCCATGCGATGCTCGATCGTTAACTCGCGTCGCAAATTGGTCAGACTTAGCGGTAATTCTTTTCTTCCCGATGTGTTGAAATGCAAATAGTGCTGTTACATTAAAGAAACAAACAAATGACAATCCTCATACAAAACATCTGATGGGTTTCAAGGAGTTTGACAAAAGCGGAAAGTGATTCAGATTTTCTTTAGACGGATATCAAAATTATGGAAAAAGAACTAGAGAAGAATTTGAAAACAGTATCTTGTGAATGCTTTGCAATGATAGACTCATTTTTTCCTTGTTTGAAACTTATTATCACTTTTGTAAAATTCTTTCATTCAAAGTATGTCTTCAAAACAATACCATTGAAAATATCTATAACGCAAAAAGTTATAACTATCGTCCTGATTCTGGTCTGGTCAGCCAATTGTGAATGTTTGAATTACAAAAAAAAAGCTCTGCAATGTTGGAAAAACTTTACAGTTATTATTTTATATTCAAAATATCAACGAATCAATATTATACATAATCAATCATGATCGTATTTGGGCCAGTGGCCTCCATTGCCATTTTATAGTGTTGCAACTCTCTCTTAGTCTAATCCTAAAAATGGAACAAAAAATTTCTGTTCATTCAGGACAATCGGAAGTAGATCTCCGCCATGTTTCAATGGGCCTACGGGAACAACATTTTAAATCCTTAATTACATCTCGTAGTGCATTTACCGAATCCAAATAAACAAATTTACGTCCTCTGGTTACGTCAGAATTTCGTTCTAAAAATGCCACCATGCGGGTGAATTGCTGTTTGTTTATCTTTTGTTTCTTAAACAAGACAAGACAAGATCCAAAAAGCTAAATAAATACGAAATTGAACTACTCCATTCCGCGTGACTAGCTTTCACCATCTAATACACGGTTCCCGGAATAAATCGCCACAGAAAACGACTGCAACAGAAACCACCGCTTATAAAATGTGTAGTAGGCTATAAATATTGTGGCGCGGTATTGTATTTCAAAACAAGAATTAACCGGGCAAACGTATCGCCCCAGGCAAACGTAACGCCCCGGGCAGACGTATACCGTCCGACGCTCGCTAGAGCTCGGTCGGACATTGCTAAAGGATCGTATCCTATGTTTCAAACTAACCGGGCAATCAGTGGATCCCAGGTTTGCGTGCGAGACACCGCCGCTTCCGACGGCGGGTCGGCGGTGGACTCGGATTGCGTCATCTTGGCGGCATGGGCCGCCTCGATTCCTTATCCTCGCCAAATGGGGACTTCGTCCCCATTACATTGTCCTCAGAATAAATTTCGAAAAACGAGAACAAGAGAATAAATTTATAATAGAAATGTGAGGCACATGATGTTTTTCCCGCGCCAAATATTTCTAGCCTACTACACTTTTTCTAAGCGGTTGTTTCTGTTGCAGTTGTTTACTGTGGCGATTTATTCCGGTCACCCTAATACACAAGTGACAAATATACCTGTTTTTCTCCGTGACATGACAATATCGTGGTATCCATAATAACACCGAGTTCATCAAAGTCTATCAAAGTTGTCACGACGGATGAACTCTTCTGGATTCTACACACACGGTTGCAGCCGTAAGAAAGTTGTTTGTTTACAAACAAAACACAGTAGATTTCCAAGATGGCTGAAGAGTGGTTTTAGCAAGTTGGCCCACCTTTGGATATACTTCTACGCGCCTTGATGTGAGAAGCACCGAGTGAAATTTTACCTGACAATGCATGAAGCGAGACAATAGGGCTGTTCTCCCACCAAATGTTTCTACACTGAGAGGAATAATTAGTATATATGACCAATTTTTTGGTAAATATTACCAATTCGCTAGTCCAATGTTGGCTCAATTTCAACCTTAGTAATGACTGATTTGTTGGCCTTCCATTGGTTAGATAATGACGTTTTCAAATATTTTTCTATTGCGAATATTTTTATACTTATTAATATTCTTATTCTATTCTTTATTTTATAAAATTATTGAAAATATTTCCTACAGGTTTTCCTTTCCCTTTCCTGCTTTTTCTGAAATCGGCGCAACGTCGTACGTACTCGGATGGGACATCAAAACAGTAATCTTCGATAATGCCGCACGCTCTTCGTTTTCCTCGAAGTTACACACGCTGGTTTCGGGTGTCTCTTATGCGAATACATTGTCAAGTATGACAACCACACAGAATAGCGATATTTCTACAAAATAGAACGAATTGCGAACCAAAGTGGCAAACATTTTAAAAATAATTAAGCATTTACCTATTTTCACTGGAAATCCCAATCGAAACTGACAGCGGAACATTAAATCTGCCGTAAGAAAAACCTTGTTATTAATAAGATTCCAAACATCTTTCACACATCTAACTGCACAGAAAAGTCGAAATTTATCTAAAATGGCCACGTTCGTAGCACTGTCAACCGGTTTCGAAACCAGCACCAAAGCTTTTTCATTCTTTCCACTATCAATCGCCTCCGCCGACTGATCTTCACCTTTGTCTATTCCCTTGGCGGATTGCTTAATTGCCGACACTTCCGCCACGGTCGAATTATCCGGTTGCGCATCCAATGATGTCCTCCGCGCTTCGACTAGAATTAGGAATGTTACTACTTGATATGGCGCTCCATATCCGAGCGGAGGCAGCATGTACTGATCCAGCAATGAAGCGCCGGACCAATTTTTCCACACAAATGGACTCTCCCCATCATCCTTGGACACGGTTTTGTTTTGTTGTTGTTGTTGTTGTTGTTTTGTTGTTGTTGAGCGACCGGACGTGAAGTCGTGATTTGCGAAGGAAATTATACCGCAGATGGGACACATATATAGCTTTCCCACCGTCCGAACTTATGGACTGCTGACGGTGGTAATGATGGTGTTGATTTTTGCTGAGTATCGTTGCCAAGTACTGCTGTAAAATTATTGTTGTTGTGACGATGTGCTAGTGCAGTTTTTACGACTGCGTGTGCCCTTGCTATTGTTTTCGATGAATAAAAGCTGAAAAAAGGAAAATATTTAGTTAAAATGAATCATAACAAAAGCAAAATGTTTACCTCCGAATCGTTTCGCTGCCACTAGACAAATGGCGATTGCATACACACAGTTGCCAGGAATTAAAAACTCAAGGTTACTTATGCTATGAAGTAAAATGTACAAATCATTGGTAGGGATGTGTATTGTATTCGACATCAGTTTAACAAAGTTTTTGTAACATGTACAAAAAATGTGTACATTTTACTAATGTTTCGACTACTAAAGATTTGGTAGCTGCACTTACTAATGTTTGCCTCCAGTGTACACTGGAGAAATAGTTTAGTAAAAGCAGCTACCAAATCTTTAGTAGCAAAAACATTGGTAAAATATACACATTTTTTGTAAATATTACTAAAATTGCGTAAAAAAGATGTCAGACGCAATGAATGTACCTACCAGGAATTCGTATATTTTACTTCATACCATTAGTAAGTTTGTTTTTATTGTCATACCTAACAACTGTGATGTGCGCACTTTGTCTTTTGTCTTTTGGAGACGAAGCGATTCGGAGGTAAGCACTTTGTTTTTATTGAATTCAATTATGTATTCATCTCCCCCCATCTCAATTTGTTTTCATATTTTCGGCGGGGAAAATATCACAAGAAATTTTGATCCATATTAACATAATTGACCTAATACCATTTTTTTCTTTTTTAGTTGGCCTTAAAATTATATGCAGTACAATCATTCGTCATAAACAAATCGGAGATAAGTTTTCGTTTTTTTTGCATCATTACATCAGTCACCTCGGTCGGGAAACTATTTTCATATTCCCGCCAAGGATAAACATCAGTTATATTCTATACATTACAACACTATTGACCTTTTTCCTTGTCTTTACAGCTGGCATGATCCCAGACTCGTAATACTTGTTTACCAAAAACCATCCAAGCTATGGGATTGAAGGTAACGGCGAGTTTGTCGCTAAGATTGGAATCTTTCTTCAACACATCATCGACCGTAAAAAACTTAAGGTGAACATACATAATTTATCGCACATTTAATATCATTAACATATGTATTTCTTTGCTTCATAGGGACACGAGAGAACAAAATACGGATGAAACGTGCTAATTCTACCGTCACTCTGCTAATCAGCTAATGCAAATCAGAGCGATGTAGCAGGAAGAGGAACGGGAACTTGCTTTGGAAATGCTCATCAAATTGAGGTGGTTGAGGCTGCGATTAAAATTTGCCTCTTGTACGCAGTTTATAGAATGATTCCAACGAGAATTATTGATGTTGTTTATAGAATAAGTTATTAGTATAATGTATTCTAAGTAAGTAGAATTAAAAGCAATCAAATACAATTTTTTAAATTTAAAATAATTATTAAAAAATATTGTCATTATCCCTGATGATTACCTTTCACAAATATGGAGCAAAATTTTCATTGTTATTGCACCAATGTTGGACCAACAATTTGTAGTTTGTTTGACATACGTGCCTACCATTCTTTTTTGTAACATGTACCAATGATTAGTAGGGTAGAAAATGACTAGAGAATTGGTAACATGTACCAAAAAATTCGTCATATTTACTAAATTTTCCTCTCAGTGTAGTGTTGCGGCGGAAACTTTGACATGACGCTCTACCTTACGTGATACCTTGGTTTCATCTGTCCAATCATTTACAGTAGTTTTGGTGAAAATCTGGCATCCCGGAATTGAGTGAAAAATTATTGTTCATATAAATTTCACATCAACCGGTCATTTTTCGTGCATGCTCGTTCCACTAAGTATGTTTTAGAATAATTGATTGAATGATATAGTAGTTTGACTATAATCGGTTCCATCCGTCGAAGGAATTGTTTCTATTGGAAAGACTTATTCGTCGCAGAAGAGGTGAATAATCTATATTGATCTGGTTTGAATATAAATCGAAAATGTTCATCACTGTTGAAGCCCCAACAGTGACTTGTGCTAGTAATATAAAAAATGAAGGGTCGGTGGAAACATGCGTAATATTGATCATTCTGAATGTGTTAATAGGATTTGAGCGTAAAGTGATATGCAACAATAGCATACATAATTTAGAAACGGGTGTGAGAGATGAAATTTCTTGTGGCTCCAGCACATGAAATATTTGTAATTAACGTTGATGTTTTCTGTTATTTCTTATATCTAGATGGAGAAATTAAAAATTATGCTATTGCTGAGTTCAATAGTACTATTGGCGAAACCAATATGTTCTGAAAACGAAATACCCACAGAAACGTCTGAACAGGATACTGAAAACAATGCAATCTACGATTTATTCTATGAAAGTCCGAATGCCGATCCGAAACTGTTTCATTTTGCGGATCATTTCGATGATAAAGACCAGTTTGCTACCCAATGGATCATATCGCAGGCAAAGAAAGATGACACTGCGGAAGAGATAGCCAAATATGATGGCGAATGGAGCTTAGAGTTACCTAAAAGGCCACTGTTACCAAATGATCTTGGACTTGTCTTAAAATCGAAAGCAAAGCACGCGGCTATTGCTGCTCATTTGAACAGGAAATTCGTTTTCACCGATAAGCCTTTAGTAGTGCAATACGAAGTGAATCTTCAGGACGGACAAGAATGTGGTGGATCCTACATAAAACTTCTTTCTGCCGGTAAAGAGACCACCGATTTGAGACAGGTAGTGTTATGATTTTTTTTCTATTGAATTTAATATAGAAATACATGTTGTTTTCCAGTTTCATGACAAAACTCCATACACGATTATGTTCGGACCGGACAAGTGCGGTAATGACATTAAATTGCATTTCATTTTTCGTCATGTTAATCCAATTAACGGCTCAATAACCGAAAAGCACTGTCGCAAAGCAAAGTAAGTATTCACATTATATGATGTAACATACTATTTTATCAGAGAAGCGAGAGTGAGATTTACGTTTTTTATCGCCAAAGTTTTGTCGAAAATTATGTTGCAGTCTTTTGTAGAATAATTTATGTTAATAGCTCTATCTTTATAATTGTCGTTGGTACATGTAATGAGCGGAGGAATATCAACTGATTTTGGGTTTCATTCCCGGAATTCTTGTGTCGAAAAACACTTATTCGGGATCCAAGAAGGGGTAAATCCTTTGATATTGTTGTATATTCAATGTGGTTTGTACAAGATACGTTTTTTTCCAGACGGATTCGTCTTCTTGGCGTTGATTAGTTTTTAATGTGGTCGAAGTAGGTTAATGAGACATAAGCAAGTTGGAAAGATGGAATATAGGCTATAGGCAAATTACGTTCAGCAAAATGACCAGTGAAGCATCAAAGAAGAATAACTTTAAAGCACTAGTTATTATTTGAATTGCTTGCTTGGTTCATGCGTTGCCAATATAGATTACAGAATACCTTTGTATACTAAGGATTCAAATATTGTTCGTTATCAAAGTCTTTCCATTATATGGTCGGTGTTCAGTCAGGCCGGACTATGTAACATTTTTATGATTTCGAGAAAAACGAGCTTGAAGTTTAGTGCTGTAAGGTGTTGTCGTTGATCATTCAAAAAAAAAAAAAAATGCGACCCGTTATTCCTTCTGTAGGCTTTATCTTCCAAATCATATAAATGTTCTGTGAAATTTACCTAATGCAATGATAATGCAACTCGAAATTTTTGATTTCGCGACTTGGTTCCCTCTGACTTAACACCGACCATATCCATTAACCCATTAACGACCAAGCTGTAAAAATATTTTTTTTGACGGAAGCCATTGGTGTAATTTCGATTATTGACGCTAAAGAAATCCCAATGTTCAAAAATTATGTTTTTCGAAAAATCGAACATTGGCCGAAACCCGCACTTTTTTCTTGCAAGTACAAACATACTGTGAACTGAAAGTCACTACAATTAGCAAATATACGGTATTCATAAATGCATCAATTTCACATTCTGGGACGAACAAGCACAGGAGGATGGAGATCTCTAAGTGTAAACCTGAATTAATCCACCTAAGATGAGATGTGATATTTCTTATTTCATGTAATTTTAATTCTTTACTGGTAGGCTTTTTCGTTCAAACGAAAGCATATGTTGTTATTTTTATTGTTGGCCGTGGAGAAATGTGTATGCTTAAGAATTATTTCTTCCCAATAATCCATTTCCCGAAAAATCGAACATTTTCCAAAATCTGCAAAGTACCAAAATGATGCGAAATATTGTTGGGAAGTTATTATTCGGTCCGGCAAAAAAATATTCACACCAGTAATCTCATTAGAATCCCCGTTACACGTACTGATCGTTTCCACCAGCTCCTGCCCACACGAAATTCTACGGGCCGCCATCAACTAAGGTTTTGACGAACAAAAAAACATACACATTTTCAATAATATTTGCTAAATCATCGACATTTGCAAACATTCTCAATTGAAAATGCGAAAACAAATGAAAAACCTTCCGTCTTCCAAAGTAAACGAACCAAAATGCGCTGCGAAAGTTAGATGTGTTGGTATTAATTCAGCAGAAAATAAATGTTCGTTATGGCCAACGTTCGATTTTTCGAACACTCAATTTTCCCGGCTGTTATTTTTTTGTAGGAGGCTCAATCGAATGATTTTTGCTCTTTATCGCAATGTATGTTCTTTTATCAAACTAATACTGTAGAAAAGTTCTAATATTTTTGTGTTTCATTGAAATTAAAAACACCTTCCAAACATACTTGCTTTAAATCGAATTTATTGCCCAATAAAGTTATATGAAATTGAATGAACTTCATAGTAAGTGGTAGCTAATAAATTAAGCTATCTTTTGGTGCAAAAACATTACCATACGGTTGGTTTCCAAAGACATGGAAAATTATCAAAGTTGCTGTTCGATTTTTCGAACGCTTGGCCTAAAATGGGTTAACACGTTGAGCCCCAAATTATTTTTGCAGCGCTTTCCATTCAGTCAGCATCAAGAGTGTTTTCACATTATCAGTGTCGGTTACAGCTCCCAAAAAAACTTATTGTATAAATAGGAAATAGTTAGAAATACGACTAGAAAGTAGTCACATTTGTAACACATCCGAAAACAAGCCATATATTTTTTATTTTCTTATTTTGTAACTGTCAGTCCCAGTCAGTCTGCGCTTTCCTACCAAAAAGCTCAATGTCGGCCCCTAGGGACCGACGCCGGTCTCAACATGTTGATGAAACATTTCTCTATACCAATTATTGTTGCATCATGTATTATTCTTGTCTGCGAGTCTAGATTTGTTGTTTATGTTCCTGAGAGGGACACAGCTTAACAGCTTGTCGGTTTTCAGTAACGTGTCAACGTACTTGGAACAATAACCGTTAAGGTTGCGTCAGCCACTAATCAACATTACCTTTTTGAACATCACGCTTTGGGAATTGTAGCTTGCTGACTTTCACAACATTGCATTTTTCTGGGATTCGTTTATATTCTCCTGATAGCGTTCGTTTTTTATTTATAATGTTACTACATCCCATTGAGAGATTAATTTTTTTTCAAAATTTTTCGCCAATAATCTTGAACCAGCTTTCGGTGGAAAGCCGTGTTCGTCTATGGTCCTCCATAGTGGCCGTCGGTCGATTGTATCATATGCAGCCTTGAAGTCGGAGAAGATGTGGTGCATAGGGACCAGCTACTCGCGACAGTTTTGGAGGATCTGCCGCAGTGGTACGAAACTGAGAAAAGTCGGGAAAAAAGTCCATTAATCTAGTGGTACTATCCAGCTATCACTAGAAATCGATTTTATAGGACCTTAGCATCATAAAAATACATCATGAAGTTGAAATTATGATTTTTTTTCATTTCAAAAAAAGCTAACATAAAATATTCAAAAAAGTTGCATTATAACAACGTTTTTGCATTTGCATTTTTATCGCAAACAACGTGTCAAATTATTCGAATGGATGTTGTTATAGCGAATTCGTTTTTGTTCAGTTTCAACCCCAGTGCCGCACTAACTGCTGTCAAAACGTTTTTTCATTCACTCAGTTTCGCACTCAGTGTGGCACTAGTTCGCCCCGAAAACTGTTAGTTTCGCACTGAGATGTTTCACGGGTTGGCACTCGGGTTCACCAATACAACTATACTGAACTGTCAAGTTCCGAATATTATTTTGGAAAATCTAAAAATAAAGACTATGAAAATGGAAAACCTGCTGCTTTTGCTTTTGTATTCTTGGAAGTGTAATCCGGATTCTGATTTTGAAGAGTATATTCGAGTAGACGGCATTAAGCTACGTGTGCTTTCATTGGGAGGTGAAAATAATGATGGATATTCAGGTGGAATAAATTTCAAAATCAAAATTATGAATGAAAATTTTCTTTAACGTATCGAATATTTATTTTATGTGATTAAATAAGAGGATTTTTCCGATATCGCAGAAACATATTGAACGAAAACTGTGTCTACTGATGATTTTATATTATAATAGTAATTATTTGTGGAACAAACAGGAAATGCATCGACAAATGGTTAAGTGAGTGTCAGAACTACATGTGTTAGGTAATCGAACAATATGAAGTACAAATTTTCATTCAAACTTTTATATGTTTACACTGCACTTGGCCCTTCTGATCTGATGGAGAACAATTTACCTCCCAAGCACTAATATCACCACCAGACGTCGACACTGTACATTTTCCGTCGTAAATATAAACAAATCAGACTATATAACGTACACCAACAAACCAACGCATTCGTGAAACTGAAAACGTTTTTTTATTACAGAGTCAGTTTGGCACTGACTCAGTTTTAAAAACGAATTCGCTATTAGTTTCGATAGTTCGAGAGCGGAGGCTCTGGTCGGATGGTGCATCGTTTCACTGGGGGAAACGAGCCTCTGGCAATTTAAAGCTAAGTTCTCAGCGGAAACTCAGCGGGAATCTGGACAAACGGCAGAAAAACACTATGCGACCGGATTCAAGTATAAACAAACAACAAACAACAAATTCAAACTTCACTGCTCAATACTGTGGCGAAAAAACACGCTCAAACAGGTTCACTTTCTGCTTTACTCTGGTTGTGATTTTTTTTTCTCTTTCGCTGTTTGCTGCTTCGCGGTTGGAAAAAAAACTGCACTGCTCCTCGCTGTTGGGCCGCTATGCTCGCTGACAGGAGAATCATAAAAGGTAGAGGGGATGAATTTGCGACGCAATATTTCTCTCCTCTTCAGGGACTGAACAGATGTACTTTAACAATTTTATAGCTTGATTACCCATTACACAATACATTGAGATATGAAGAGTTAAGAGGGATCATGTTAAATTAGGTGACATTTTATTTTTAATAGAAAATTAAAATATTGGACCTGATCACGAACGTCATTTCACGGTGAAAACGAAGTGAATTGTATAGAACGTTATTACGGCTGCCACCGTGTGTGTAGAATCTGTAAGAGTTCATCCGTCGTGACAACTTTGATGAACTCGGTGTTATTATGAATATCACGATACTGATTTATTTAAGATTTTTGCTAACATTTTGAATCTTGTCTTGCTTTTTAAGAAAAAAAGATAAAAAACAGCAATTTACCCGCTTGGTGGCATTTTCAAAACGAAATCCTGACGTATCCAGAGGACGTAAATTTGTTTATTAGGATTCGATAAATGCACTACGGGATGTAATTGAGGACTAAAAAGCTCCCTTAGATCGATTGAAGCATCTTCTTCTTCTTCTTCAATGGCACTAACGTTCCTAGAGGAACTTCGCCGTCTCATCGTAGTATTACTTGCGTCATTTTTATTAGTACTTATTTGAGATTACTATGCCAAATAACACGCCTTGAATGCATTCTGAGTGACAAGCTCTAGAATACGCGTGATCACAGTGCAAGTCGGAGGAAATTTCTTTGACGAAAAATTCCCCCGACCAGAACGGGAATCGAACCCGAACACCCGGCATGTTGGTTATGACGCTAACCACTCGGCCAAGGGAGCACAATTGAAACATGGCGAAAGTTTTAATTTCGATTGTCCTAATTGAATAGAAATTTTTTGTTTCTATTTTATGGATTAGACTAACTAATTATGTTTTTGCGTAATAGATATTTTCAACGATATTGTTTTGAAGACATACTTTGAATGAAAGAATATTTAAGTTTCAAATAAGGAAAACATTAATCTATCATTGCAAAGCTTTTAAATTAATATTTTTAAAATTATTCTCTAGTTCTTTTTCCATAATTTTGATATCCGTCTAAAGAAAATCTGTATCATTTTCTGCTTTTGGCAAATTCCTTGAAACTCATCAGATGTTTAATATGAAAATTATACTTCTGCCCGACGCTACTGACCAGTTTCTGTTTAAATAATTATATCGAACCTCATGTCCCGTATATCGAATTACACGGGAATGGGAAGGATAAGAGGATTAAACTTCTGAATCCCATATTGGAATAGCTCAGATTATATGGATAAATTCGGCTTTATTCTGAAATATAAAAGAAATTATTCATCAAAATTGTAGAAGCGGTTCTTAAAAAATGATTTTAACGTTGACCTATACTAAATACTTCTCACTATTCAAACGAGTAAGACAGAGCTGAGTACAAGTGTATGCGAGATATCGATTATTAAACTCATGATAGTCATGCTTTATCTCTAGAGTAATTTATAGAAAGAGGAAATGGAATTACATTTCCATATGTTCAACAACTACATTATTCAAGAGCAACCTAGTATTCCTCCTCATCTTTGAACCAACGTTTGATTCAGCAAACTAAGGCACCAAGCAAATGATTCATAGAATAAGTCCGAATAGTTGGCATTGAAATCATCGAGGTATAATCGCAAACTTGTCTTTCTAAAAAATACGTTCAATTAAATGGAATATTATCTCAGACACTTATTAATTTTACCTACATAACGTTCAAACTAAAGATGGGCAAACCGTTCACGAACGGTACGAAAGAACTAGTACGCCGAAAAGAGTGAACGAGCGGTCGTTCTTTTTCAAAGAACGGTAGTTCTCCCCACGAACTGATTGCGATTGAACGGTTTGTGAACGAACTGATTCCGTAAGAACGGTTTGCGAGTGAACTGTTTGAGAGTGAACTGATGGAGAGTGGACTGTTTGTGAACGAACTGTTTCCGAGTGAACTGTATGGGAAAGAACTGATTGAGAGTGAACTGTTTGGGAACGAACTGTTTGAGAACGAAGTGTTTGCGGGCGAACTGTTTGCGAACGAACTAGTGCAGCTGAACTGATTTGCGCCGGACGGAATGGATAAACATAACGAGAACGATTGTAAGGAAAATAAAACGATTTCTCATTTGTGAGCAAAATGCATGTAACGCAGGGTTTATTTTGTTAATGTGTATTCAATTTTGGGTTAAAAATTAAATTAGATTTTCGTTGTTTTAAAAGCAAAACTATATATTTTCAATTTAATGTATTCTTTCAATTCCGCGTAACAATCATATACTTTCTGATTATCAGAAAAAAATACGCAACCGACATAACGTTCAAACACCCGACATTATGCAACCAACATGTCTCTTATAAACGGGAATAAACACTTTCACTTCACGGAGTTCATTTATACACGCAACTGTCGGTGACAATGGGCCTGATCACGAACGTCACTTCACGGTGAAAACGAAATGAATTGTATGCAATTTGTATGCATTTCACTCCGTTTTAAGCGCGATTCACATACAACATCCACGTCACGTTCACGTTCCGTCACGTCACGTTGCGTCAATTATTCATCCATGCAATTCCTATTGAAGCATTCACATACACCAGCAACGGCAAGTCGAAGTTCCGAAGTGCCGGTGTATGTGAATGTTTGCATAAAAGCTGCTTGGAAGAATAATTGACGCAACGTGACGGGACGGAACGTGAACGTGACGTGGATGTTGTATGTGAATCGCACTTTAACCGTGAAGTGACGTTCGTAATCAGGTCCAATGATGATAGACACAAGAAGATTAAGTGAAGTGTAAGTGATGTGAAAGCGTTTGTAACAGTGATGTTCGTGATCAGGCCCATTATCTCCGCCGATTCCCGGGCTCTAACAATGTTCAAGATGTTCTTTAGTATTTATATCAAGAGGGTCTGAAAAAAAATTTCCGCCTAAAATGATACGATAAAAAAGAAGAAAAAATGCTATGCCGCGCCACCGTCATTTGTTTTGCATTCTGCTACACCGTTCAAGTCAAAGCATGGCGCGCATCGATGTGCCTGATTTAAGTCAAACAGCAGTATTATTTGTTTTGTTTACGTTTCGTACAAGACGTGGTGTTTGAAATTTGTAAACCGGGAGCATTCCTTTGGTGACCAAATCAGGTAATAATGATTGATAAACGTATGGGAAAGAAATACCTAGTGAAGATTTATGTTATTGAAGCCAACTTCAGTTTCTAGGAGGCAAGCACCTACGGGAAAAAGTTATGGCCAGGGATCATAGGATCAACTTCGTAGAAGATACACTGCGTTTAATAACTATTGAACTACTTCATTTTTCTGAGTTTCTAGAGATATGTAAGAAATCGGTTGAATTGATGTACAGGTCGGACTCGATTATATACAGACTCGATTATATGTGATTCGATTATATACAATTTTGGACTTGATTATATACAGTTTGGAAAAAAATATTTTTTTTTTATATTTCAAATATGGCTTATTTCAAGAAGAAATGTAACCTTTCAACGTAATGGTGAAGTTTAAGTGGCTATTACTTGTACAGTGGGGTAAAAATCGTGATTTTTGTAGATTTTGCCGGAATTTCCACCAGGAATTGTTTATATCGATATTGCAGCGAAATTAACAGCGATAGAAGTTGGGCGTCAAAGAACAAATTGTAGAGTGGTTTGAGAGCTTTAATGTGATTGATAGAAACAATTTAGTTTAATATAAATTTTCAGGAGAAAATTAATAATAACACTTTAAAAATTATTAACTTTTAAGTTTTTCACTTTCAAAATGTTATTAAAATCCACTAATTTAGTTGTTCCACTACTTTATCCTTACGAAATTTTCTCATCTTTCAAATGAAAGCATCAGAATCGTTTTCTGTAGTGTACTTTTTAATGTAGAGCCAGTTTGAGGCAACAGATTCCGAAACAAAAAAAGTCGTCGTTCACTGCACCGGTGTAATCCTCATCAACGTCGTCTTGGTCTCCTGTTGCGCGTTGTTTAGGTGTTCATCGTAGTGCTGCCTCTACCTTTCGATTACCTGTTCGTCAAGATGGCTCCTTCCTTGTTCCTACACATTTCGGCCCGCGGGACAATGCCTTTGTGTGAGGCGTTTAGTTTCTTCAAGAATTTTTGCGATTCCCAAGAACGATAAAGCATTTCCATCCCCTCACACTGTTGTCCAGCCTGCACTTTTTTCCCGAAAGATTTGTGTTTGCTGGCTTCGCTCCAGTCTGTATCGCTGCACGTTTTGTCGAGTTTTGACTTCATGTGTTAGGTAATCAAACAATATTTATTTATTTATTTACTTGGTCTCGAGTTTTAAAAACTCCTCACACTGAATCTTAGTCTAAGTTCCTTAATCTACTTTTGAACACGTATTTAGACAGATTAAAATCGAAACAGCACTTACATCATTGAACGATTTAACACAGTTATCAAAAGGATTGTTGTACCCATACATTGTTCTATGACGGTTAACTACAAATAAATCACGCTCACGAAGTTGACGGAAAGGTGCGTACAAATTGATATTTTGCGGAAGAGAAGGACAGTCTATGTTTCCAACGATGAGGTCAAATATAAACAGTCTCTGAAGGTTGCTGCGTCTATCGGCTAGAGTTTCAAGATGAATGAGTCTACAGCGACTTCGATAGTAAGGCAGATTTGTTGGATCATTCCACGGAAGTTGTCGAAGAGCATACCGTATGAAGCTGCGTTGAACCCTTTCCATCCGAATACTCTGGATTGCATGATAAGGTGACCATACGGGAGCAGCATACTCCATGATGCTGCGGACAATCGAACAGTATAGTGCCTTTAGAGCGTATGCATCGGTGAAGCCACTTGCATTGCGTCGGATAAATCCAAGGGCGGCAAAGGCTTTTGCGGTTGTCGCGCTTACATGTTCGTTGAACCGGAGTTTGCTATCAACAGTGACCCCTAAATCACGGATAGTTTCTACACGCTCCAGAACCTCTGAATGGATGGAATATTGAAAATCTAATCGGGATTGTCGGCGGGAAAACGAAATAAATTTGCACTTTTTGGTGTTAAGCTCCATCCCGTTCTCAGTACACCACAGAGATAACTCGTCCACATCAGCTTGAAGTGCGCAGCAGTCTAGATGAGATGATATCACTTTGTAGCAAATTCAAATTTCAACCGGAAGCAGAGTTCATTAATAAACAAAATGAATATCAGCGGTCCAAGAACGCTACCTTGAGGAACGCCTGACGTGATGAAGAAAACGCGTGAGTGAAATCCGTTCAGTTTGACAAACTCTCTCCGGTCAGATAGATACAAGCGTAGCCATTCGGTGATCCAATCAGGGAAGCCAAGATATTTAAATTTGGCAATTGCCAAGTCCAGAAGTACCTTGTCGAACGCCTTAGAGAAGTCGAAGTATATCGCATCAATCTGGTGTCGTTTCTCAATTTTCGAACACAGGAAACTCACGTAGGACATCAGGTTGGTAGTAGCGGCTCGCTTCTTCACGAAACCATGCTGGAGCTCCGATATCAATGGTCGGGAAGCGGCATACAGAGCATCGTGAACCAAATGCTCGAACACTTTTGACAGAGAACATAAAATCGAGACACCTCTGTAATTCTCAATTGCATGATTGTTGCCAGTTTTAAAGATCGGAGTTATCGAGGCCAGCTTCCAGACATCCGGAAATACGCCTTCACTGAGTGACTTGTTAAAAATTATAGTCAGTGGCATCAACAGTGAATCGGCACATTCTCTTAAAAACAGTGGCGGTATATTGTCCGTGCCGGGCCCTTTCGAAACTCGAAACTTCCAACTTACTCAGGGCTACAGATATTTCGTTTTGGCTCAAAACTGGAAGCGGACAACTCAGATTATACGCAGGGCAGGTTCTTACACTATCAGGGGAGAATGTTGGCGTTGCTGTGCTTTAAACATTCTCGAGGAATTCAGCAAAACTGTCTGCTAACTCGTGAGGTGAAGAGATAGGCGAGTTCATAAATGTCATCTCGACAGGAATTCGATTAGGTTGCTTGCGACTGAAGTAAAAATTTTCATTCAAACTTTTGACGTAGGACTACGTCTAACCGGAAGATATAGGGTGTGAAATGAAAATCAAGGCACTGAACAAGTAGGAAAAAATGCAAGATTTGGAACGCTTATAACTCGAGCATTTCTCAATAGATCGCAAAGGTTTTTGCATCAATTGATAGGAAATATATCTACGCATCTATCATAACGAATAACATTTCATTTTTCTTGAGATAAATAATTGAATAATTGTGAAATATCAAGAATTGTTCAAATGCAGTATGTGCCCATTTTTGATTGGTCCATTTTGTGCTCCTCAAATCGTACCGACCAAAACGGGCAACCAGAGCAGCAGCGAAATAGAATGAAGCACGATTGGAAAGGAAAAAGAAAAAAATGAACGAAACATTGGTCGCAGTCTCACACATGTGTAATTCTCGAGCCAGCCAGTCAGCTTAAAAATCTCCGCTCCGCTGCCGTAACGATCATTCTTTGTGTGGACACCGACTGGACAACATCGTTGCTGGACGAGCTGGACGGCGAGGGATCGAGTGCCTTTCTCAAGGCAAGAGGGTGGAGGTGGTAGCGCTGGAGTAAATAGAGTAGAGTTTTCAAAGGGCCTTTCTCAAGGCTAGAGACGAATGAACTGCAAAAGTTTAAAGTCTCTATAATACAAGACCTTCCTTCCTTCCGTAACGATCATTCTCATCCAAACCGTACACCACATCGTTTCGCATCACATCACATCAACAAAACAACACAAGCAGCCATGTCTGGACATGGCAAAGGAGGAAAAGTGAAGGGAAAGGCAAAATCCCGCTCGAACAGTGTTGGTCTCCAGTTCCCCGTATGTGCATCCGCCAATTGGCCGAGCGCGTTAGTACCAGTGCACCAGTCCACCTAGCCGGCGTTATATAGTTTCGGCCGCCGAAGTGATCGAGTTGGCTGGCAAAGCTGCTTGCGACGATAAGAAAACCCGCATTAGGAACAGACCACATTCAGTTCGGTGGACATCAAGACAACAGGCAGTTGCAGCGAGTGGCGAGTGGCAAACGCAATCGCAAAACGGCATCAGGTAGCAGAAGAAAAAAGTTTGTTCTTTATACAAGCTGCTTTGGTGGCAAATCCAGAACAAGGCGGCATCGAGGGCGTTCGAAATGGTTTTTTTTTTCAAAACCACGAGTACTAAGTTTTCTAAATTGGAACCATTTCATAAAACACGGCGCTTATCAGGGCCATTAAGTCTTTCAAAAAAGAGTTTACGAAATACTGTTCAATGCATTCTAAAATGTTATCCAAAATAATAATAAAACACAAATTGATTTTTTCACAATTTGTTTGCCAGAATATGATGAGTTTGAGAATTTGGCAGTTGTACTGAGCGTATTGATGGTTGGAGACTTTCTCGATTATTCAATTCTTAAATTGCTTCCAGATTGAAAGTACATTAATTTACATTTAGTTCGACATTTAGCTAATTGGACGGACCTGTAATGCGACATATTTAGTTGGACATTTTTGTAAACATGGAGTTCGGGGTCCAAGTTATGACCCAACATGTCCCAAGCTGGATGGGATAAAATTTTCCAACTGTGAAAGCTGTACCACTGTCATCGCAAATGTTTAATTACAGGTTAAAATTGCCTTCAATGCGACACTGAGTGGTGCTTCGGCATATCGCATTAAATGTAATTTACAGTACAATATGTCCCAAGCTGGATGGGAAGAAATTTTCCAACTGTGAATCCTGTGGCGAGTGGCAAACGCAATCGCTAAACAGGAAGGTTTAGCCGAACAAGATGGGTATATCGAGTGATAACAAAACAATAAACTCTTTAGATTAAAGATGATTTTGTGGTCCTGAAAAGGACCCTTTTTAGTGTTTGCTTTCGAATCAGCAGTCGGAAAACGCTCTTTATTTGGAGCTGGTATACTTCTTCACCGCTTTGGTACCTTCGGAAACCGCATGCAAGTTCACCGGGCAGCAACAGACTGATTGCGATCTGAATTTCCCTCGCCGTAATGGTTGTCCACTTATTGTAGTGGGTCAGACGCGGGGCTTCCGCTACGATACGCTCAAAGATGCATTGACGAAGCCCATGACGCTCATCGCCTTCGATGAGAAACCGGTATCGGGATGATCCGGATGCAGCACCTTATGATGTAGATAGCATATGATTCCTTCTCCTCCTTCTTGTCGGTTTCCGAGATATTCTTCTGCGCCGTGTCGAACTTTTTGGCGGCTTTTCCATTATTCCACTAGTCTTCGGTACCTTCGTGTTTGTTAGAAACAACTGCATGTGAATCCAACGAGCGAACAAATCGTAATGAATGATTTTTTTTGCCACCGCTGCCTTTTAACGCTCATTCGTTCGTCTCGTTGGACTCGCCCCTTTGGCTGAGTCTGCTGATTTATCTCTATCCTGTGAGCGTGTACCGCCAAAGTACAAAACGCGCGGACCCGCAGAAAAATATATCATTCTCTTTCAAACCGTAAATCAGTTCGATTGTATGGCATCGTTTCACATCACATCGCATCAACGGATTGGTGCCGGAGCACCAGTATACCTAATAGCGGTTATAGAATTTCGCCCGCAGGAGTGCTCGAGTTGGCTTTCAAAGCTGCTCACGACAATAAGAAAACCCGCCTACAGAACAGAGCACATTCGGTTCGGTGGCAACAACTAGTTTCAGCGAGTGGCAAACGCAATCGCAAAAAAGCAGCAGGTAGAAGGAAAAAGTTTGTTTATACAGACTGCTTTGGTGGCAAAACCAGCCACCGTAAAACACGGCCTTTTTCAGGGCCATTAAACCTTTCAAAGAAGAGTTATTAAAAGTTTTTCACAATATATTTCACAATGCATTCTAAAGTGACATAATATGACATATAATATAAACCGATTTATTTTGTTTATGCTTGTTCTTGAGCTTATTGGTGGCTGAGGTCTTTTAAATTGATCATTCAGTTTTCACAAACCCATACATGGTTTCCGAATTAAAAGTGGCTTCAAATTACAACACATTGTATGCAGGATGGCATTAACGAAATTTCTCGGTAGCAAGAACTGCTTTCTTTGGTTGATAACTGATGTTGAAAATTGACGGACGTTACATCTGCATTGTATAGAAAAATAACTAAGGAGCAACATGATGAGCTATGTATTTCCTGCTGCTCTGTTCTTATTTTAAAGGACTTTAATCCGAAGGTCATCCGTCCCTGTATTTACTGTTGGTTTTTCAGAACGCTTCTAGCTCGTTTATTTCTCGACAGATCGTAGAGTTCGTCTCCAAAACCTCAGTTCTGTTTCATTTTTAATTATTTTGTTTTCGGAGACTACAAATCTTACAATTCATCGTCTCCGAAACCACAGTTTAAGGGACGATAATATGCTCAATAGTGAAATATATGATAGTGAATGAGCTGATGACCACCTATGCATTCCCTATCACAGCCATCATTTTGATTGTACGATATGTGCATACGCCGAAAGATGCCCGGCTTTGAACATTTAATAAGTACAAAGCCTTCAGAAAAAAATCAAGAATCAAGTTTGTAAAAAAAAACGCTAAAACACAACACCAAGAGTTCTTTTCAGAACTCCCAACATGCTCATAAAGAGTAAACAGTAAACTAATCCATTTTTCAGGTAGATAGGTAGGTATTCACGAAGGAGAAGAAAATAAAACAATATATTTGAAATATATATTTAGCAAAAGTTGTCCCCTTTGTATAGTCCTACGTCACTCCGGTTATGTCCCCGACATTACCCACCCGTCTTTTATATTTTACATTGCACTTGGCCCTTCTGATCTGATAGAGAATAATTTACCTCCCAAGCCATAATATCGCCACCAGACGTCGACACTGTACATTTGTCGTCGCAAATATAAACAAATCAGACTATATAACGCAAGGCGCCTAGAAGTATATCCTAAGGTTGGCCAACTCGCTAAAAGCACTCTTCAACCATCTTGGAAGTCTACTGTGTTTTGTTTATGACACGAGCTACCATGATATGAATTATAGCTTACATGCATGCAAAGAAAACCAACGCATTGGGCCTGATCACGGACTTCCCTGTCACAAAAGCTTTCACGTCACTTACATTTCACTTATTCTTTTTGTGTCTATCATCATTGTCACGGACAGTTGCGTGTAAAAATAAACTCCGTGAAGTGAAAGAGTTCATTCCCGTTTATAACAGACATGTCAGTTGCATAATTTCGGGCGTTTGAACGTTGTATCGATTTCATAATTTCGGACGTTTGAAAGTTATGTAGGTAAAATTAATAAGTGTATGAGATAATATTTCATTTAATTGAACGTATGTTTTAGAATGATAAGTTTGCGATAATACCTCGATGATTCGGTATTTCAATGCCAACTATTCGGGCTCATTCCATGAATCATTTGCTTGGTGCATTAGTTTGCTGAATCAAACGTTGGTTCAAAGATGAGGAGGAATACTTGGTTGCTCTTGAATAATGTAGTTGTTGAACATATGGGAATGTAATTTTATTTCCTCTTTCTATAAATTACTCTAGAGATAAAGCATGACTATCATGAGTTTAATAATCGATATCTCGTTTACTCGTTTGAATAGTTAGAAGTATTTAGTATAGGTCAACGTGAAAATATTTTTTAACAACCGTTTCTACAATTTTGATGAATAAAGATGAATAAACCCGAATTTATCCATCTCATGATCAGTATAATCTGAGCTATTCCAATATGGGATTCTGAAGTTTAATCCTCTTATCCTTCCCATTCTCGTGTAATTTGATATTTATTTCTCTATGGTGATATAATTATTTAAAAAGAAACTGGTCAGTAGCGTCGGTTAGAAGCATAATTTTCATATGAAACATCTGATGAATTTCAAGGTATTTGCCAAAAGCAGAAAATGATTCAGATTTTCTTTAGACGGATATCAAAAGTATGGAAAAAGAACTAGAGAATAATTTAAAAATTATTAATTTAAAAGATTTTCAAAAATAGATTCATTATTTTCCTTATTTGAAACTTTAATATTCCTTCATTCAAAGTATGTCTTCAAAACAACATCGTTGAAAATATCTGTTAATATCTATTGGTCTTTTCCACCAATTGCGAATGTTTGAATTACAAAAATCAGCTCTGCAATGTTGTAAAAACATTACAGTTATTAATTTATATTCAAAATATCAACAAAACAATATTATACATAATTAATCATAATTATCGTTTTGGGCCAATGGCCTCCATAGCCATTTTATGCGGTTGCTACTCTCTGTGAATCTAATCCTTAAAATAGAAACAAAAAAATTATATTCATTTAGGACAATCGAATTTAGACCTTTCGCCAAGTTTCAATCGGTCTACGGGAGCTATATTTTTAGTTCTCAATTACATCCCATAGCGCAATTATCGAATCCGAATAAACAAATTTACAAAATTACGGCCTATGGATACATTAGGATTTCGTTCTAAAAATGCCACCAAGCGGGTAAATTGCTGTTTGTTTATCTTTTCTTTCTTAAAAAGCAAGACAAGATTCAAAATGCAAAAATGTTAGCAAAAAAGCTAAATAAATCCGAAATTAAACTTACTCCATTCCGCGTTACTAGCTTTCACCATCTAAAACACAAGTGACAAATATACTTGTTTTTCCCCGTGACGTGACAGTATCGTGGTATTCATAATAACACCGAGTTCAACAAAATTGTCACGACGGATGAACTTTTCCGGATTCTACAAACACGGTGACAGCCGTAATAACGTTGTATACAATTCACTTCGTTTTCACCGTGAAGTGACGTTCGTGATCAGGTCCATTGTATGCACAGGTGAAATAGGAACCTTATTTGTACGATGGTGCAAACATTGTCACGCACACGGTAGTTGAATTTGTGTATTTGTCATCGACTTTATTCGGAATCGATTTTTTTACCAAGAAATTTACGAATGTTGTTAGTGTACCATATTCATGAAGACTAAAGGTGAGTTTGCGTTAGTTTTTGACATAGGACTACGTGTTTCATTAAGAATAGAAACAACGAAGGGGATAACCAAAAGAGAATATTTGCGGCGTAAACGCCACCCTTGCACAGTAAGTAGAGATGGGCAAAACAGTTCACTTTGATGAACGGTTCAGTCACTAACCGTTCATCTAAATAAAGATAAGCTGCTCCTTTTCTGAAAGTCGCAAACTGTATGTAAAATATGTTTATCGGCCGACAAAAAAATATATGTAATAATTTGATGCGCACAAAATGTGTGCAATTTTTCATATTTTCTGTTTGAACAACATACAGGTTCCATGTAAGATCATATTTCATAATGTTCATTCCGAGAAAAAAATGAGCAGCGGTTTTCACTAACAATCAATCATACGAACAATGACGATAACACGTACACTCAATATGCTAAACAATGGATTGAAAGCAACGAAAAAACTTTTTTCTCTACTTGTCCACATTATAAGATTTTATGTAGATTTTTATGTTAATCGCCCCAGCTTCTCTCAGATTTTTTTTCTGATAATCAGGAAGTATATGAATGTTACGCAGAATTGAAAGAATACATGGAATTGAAAATATATAGTTTTGCAAACACTTCGTTCTTAAACAGTTCGTTCCCAAACAGTTCACTCTCAATCAGTTCTTTCTTAAACAGTTCTTTCCCATACAGTTCACTCGCAAACAGTTCGTTCACAAACAGTGCACTCTCAATCAGTTCGCTCTCAAACAATTCACTCGCAAACCGTTCTTTCGGAATCAGTTTGTTCACAATCCGTTCGATCGCAATCAGTTCGTGGGAAGAATTACCGTTCTTTGAAAAAGAACGACCGTTCGTTCACTCTTTTCGGCGAACTAGTTTTTTCGTATCGTTCGTGAACGGTTTGCCCATCTCTAAGAGCCCCCGCAGACTGCAGACTGACTTGTCGACCGATAGTTCGGTCGGCTCCTTAATCAGTACGGAGAGGTATGCATGTGCGCACATTACACCGATTCAGTTGGGTCAGTTTTTGCACCAGTAGGACGATCCGACCAAACTGTCGGTTGAAAAAAAATCTGTAGTGTGCGGGGGCTCTAACAGAAAGTACGCTGTCACTAGAATAAATGTAAATATTGCATATCTTCTGAGGAAAATTTTTGTTTCCGTTTGGTGGTCATCGAATTAACATCGTCAGGCTCATCGAAACTATTTAATAAAGATTGATTTATGAAATTTCTTTGCATTTATAAAAGAGGAGCTCAAAACGAAAGAGGTGTAAGTGACATCATCGATTTCTCTACATCGACTCTCTCTTTTGGTCTTAACTTAGCTGCAAACTCATTCCCAGCTGTATTTGATAATGTGGAAGATAGGTCAAAACCTCATCTATCGGATTCAATAGCAAACTCAAATTGGAACGTTTTTGCAGTTGAGTTATTAACAAAGAAAAAGTTGACGAAGAGAAAACGATCAAATTTCTTTTCATTCTTAATCCCTCAAATAATATTCGAAATGATAAACAAGCAAATTAAATTAAACAAATGCATAGTCCTACGTTCTAAGCGTTCGTGTCTTTGATACAACCACCTATAATTTTTGTTGTTCTTCTGAAAACATTATAAGTTCAAAACACCCATTAGAAATTCAATATACATGTTCAATGATCTGTTCTAGGGATCGTCTAGATGAGCCATTCAAAGACAAACAGCCGCATCTTTATCAGCTTGTAGTGAAACCTGACAATACCTACATCATTCGATTCGATCACAAAATCATCAATGAAGGATCTTTATTCACGGAATTTACACCTCCCGTAATTCCTCCAAAAGAGATTGATGATCCGGAAGATGCCAAGCCAGAGAATTGGGATGAAAGAGAAAAGATTCCAGATCCAGAAGCAACGAAACCTGATGATTGGGATGAAAATGAGCCACCGCAGATTCCGGACCCAAGTGCATCTAAACCAGAGGGTTGGCTCAGTGACGTTGAAGAGATGATTCCTGATCCTAACGCTGAGAAACCGGCGGATTGGGACATAGAAATGGATGGTGACTGGGAAGCACCTTTAATTGCAAATCCCTTATGTGAAAAAGCGGTCGGTTGCGGTTTTTGGAAGGCACCAATGATTTCTAATCCAAACTATAAAGGCAAATGGCGCTCTCCGCTTATTGACAATCCCAACTACCAGGGCAAATGGGCACCCAGAAAAATACCCAATCCCGATTTCTTCGAAGATGCAAATCCATTCAAAATGACCCCTATAGTGAGTGAAATTGATGGGTATTTTGAAGATAAAATAATGATTGTTTTAATTCAAGGCTGCGATTGGTATTGAGTTGTGGTCGATGTCTAGCGACATACTTTTTGACAATCTGATTATCACTGATGATGAGGCGGTTGCTAGAGATTGGGCTGCACAAACCTTTGATTTGAAACAAAGACTGATTGATCGCGAAGCGGTAAGTGAATTTTGAGATCTGCATATATTTATTTTACCATTTGAGACCACATAAATATAAACAAATCTTACAGGACTAGTAAAGATAGCTATTATGCGATGTTGGGAGAAGCAGTACATCTTGTTCATGGTTTACGAGCAGATCTTTAAGAGTTCAAATGTTTTTAATCACGATGCATCTGGGTTGGTTACATTGCCACAGAAGTATAGTAGCTGGTAAAGTGTTTCGACCGGATCACCTTTCAACTTCCACGTCCAGTGTCGACGCTCTCAAAACTGAAAGTTCACTGGCGGTCCGCAGTAACCGGTGCGAACCAGATAAAAAAATTCTCATAACGAGTTGATGGTCTCACGTTCGAATATCAAAAGGTCTACTTTTCTCATTTGTTGTTCATCATGGCTCGCTCGACTTGTTGTTGTAGGTTGGTTGGCAAGAATGTCCTCGGGCCATGGTACCAACCTTGGGATGAAATCTTTGCCGTGAGAAGGTGCCTATATATTCTTGTTCCTCTTCATTGTAAAGGGGGAGGAACAAAGTTCTTCGTGGATGGATGATTCATCGCTGATTTGTCAAATTTTGTACAATAATTCGGCATCTTTCAATTTTTTTTTGTTTACATTTAAAAGACTTTCAGATGCAGGCTGGTTCGTCTCTGTTCTTTTATGTTAAAATTAGCTCCAACACTCAATGGATCATCACTCAGGACGTTCCGTACACTCCGCTGAGCCCGTACATATTTCCAAAGTCCTCGTGCTCCGGGCAAACGCACAAGAAGTGCTCGACGGAGTTGTGGATGTTGCAGTTTTGGCACCGAGCGGTGTCCAGTCCTGTACATGAACTCGCTGCTCTCTCATTGCCTCGACATCTTCCAGCCCGATGATGGATACTTTTATTTTCCGCAGAGATTGATTTCCCACTGTGGGCCACTTTTCGGACAAAAATGTGCGAAAGGAGTTGACGATCCACAATTTCACATCCTCTAGCGACACTTCCCGTTTGAGGAATTGTTCCGTGTGATCAATTCCAACAAACCAGTCGGCCGCTTCGTTACATGCGATGCCCCTGTTTCCAGGAATCCACAGGAGGGTAGTGTCAGGCAATAGGTACTTCCGGACCGCTTGTACCCATGGGTGTCTGGACTTGCCTGCACCGATGACGTCAATGGTACTCGCCGAGTCGTTAACGACAAGCAACGACTTTGTAGCTGCCGCGAGATTCCGATGCTTCAGTCGAGAAGACCTGACAGATGTCGCCAAATCTCATGCTGGCAACTAGCTAGGACGACGATAAGTTTACCGATGGAGAAGTGTATGTTACTACTGACAGAACTAGTCTTCAGTCTCTGTCGCCGAACGAACTCGAGATCATATCCGGAGATTGATATGATCGGAGGATATTTTGTAGGGGCCCAGTAAGTTTTCACGTATATTCATTCTGGCATGCGGCGGCGGGATGTTGAGTGTGTTGGAGATCGGATAACGATCAACATTATTTAAACGTCGGGTTTGGTTCTACCTCAGCCTGCCAACCAAGTTGAGGCTGGCTGCCAAACATCGATGGCTGTAGGTGTCCGTGTCGTCGTTTAGAACCACGAGCTCCAGCTACTTTAAAAGTCCGGTTGAAAACCAGGGAAACTATTTCCCTGAATTTTGTAAGTATTGACGTAGAACTACGTCTTTCATTAAGGGTGCAAAAATCAGAAAACAAGTCACGTTTTAATGAAATAAAGTTAACGTTAATAACTATTTTCGCCGCGAACGGATTTTGACGATTTACATACGAATCGGAAATCTCCTAAGATTTGTTTGATATGCTACACATTACAATCGCCTGGTGTGTAAATGGTTAAAATTCATGAAAACTATAAGCGTTTTCATTTTCCCATACATTTGTTCTGTTCATTTGCTCATTTGCATGCATTTATGAGCATTTCTAGCCATGCCGTCAATAACTAGCAACTTATCGACGACCAATGAAGGAGAAATCGTAAGATTTAAAGCCTCCGTGAACAAAGAAAAAGAGGAAGAACGAAGGGGAATATTTGCCTAGAGTATAAACGGGGGATCTCGCTGAGGCAAACTTTCATCCATTCTTCGTGAGGACACCGACTGTACAACAGCATTGCTGGGCGAGCTGGACGGCGAGGGATCGAGTGCCTTTCTCAAGGCAATGAAGGTGAACGAGTAGGAAAGTTTCTCCAGGGTCTTTTTGAAGACTAGAGACGAATGAACTGAAAAATTTAAAGTCTCTTCAATTCGATGTGATTTTGTTTCACATGGCGATAGCAAAACTCTCTCCACCAAGGATGACAGCTAAGCTAATCTAGACCGGCAATATTAACAGAAAGGGCTTCTGCTGAGTAGAGCGCAAAACGGAGATAAGTGTGTGTATATTTAGTTTTATTAAGCCAAGATATATTATATATTCCAAGAGGAGCTGAAATCACTGGCTTCGCTGATGATATTGTGCAAACTGTGACTGGTGAAACATGCGAGAAAGTCGAAATGCTAGCTACTGAGGGGTTTGGAATCGTTGAGAACTGGATGACTCAGAGAAAACTCCATATTGCTCACCACAAAACCGAAATGGTGCTAATAAGCAATAGGCGGACAGGCTATAGTTTCCAAACGAGAGCTCAACTATCTTGGAGTTATTATTAACGACCGATTCAACTTCAAGAGCCATGTAAAGTATGCTTGTGGAAAGGCGGCTCAATCCACCGCAAGAATAATGCCCAGCAGTGCAGGACCCAACATCAGTAGATGACATCTTTTGGCCAGCGTATCAACCTCAATACTCCGGTATGGAGGCCCAACTTGGGCAACAGCACTAAAAATAAGCTGAACGGTACGCTGCTGAACAGAACGTACAGGCTTATGGCTATGAGAGTTGCGAGTGCTTATCGTACCATATCACTGGAAGCTGGAATTCTACAAAAAAAGCCAAGATATATGAATATTTGTGTGCGTACGTGCGTGCTTCATAACCTGTACGTAAAAATAGTGCATCTTCGCTACGCTGAAACCCCATTTGTATCTGCTCCCGTATGTATTGGCCCAGTCACGATGAAACAATCGCCTAATTTTTTGATGCTATGATTGACGATCAGTGTTTGGATTTCGATCAAAATCGAATGATACCCAAGTTGTCATGCAAGTAACCTCTCACGAACGTATAACCAAATATGAGAGGATCATTCAGATACTTGTATGAATGACAGTCATCACTTGTATTACATTACATGATTAAACCGAGAAAGGATCGAAGACTGTTGTTTGCATATCCAAACCATTTTCGAAGCCTGCATACAAGTTTGAACCGCATATATCGTCCCGCTCTACTATAGCGAAACCCACTGCACAGACAAGTGCAAAGCAATAAATGATACAAGAAAAATTACGTCATCATTCGGTTACCATTTGCGGAGAGCAACGAATGGGAAAAGATAGCGGTGTTGCTAGTAAAATTATGCGGTCTATATGAATATATATATTTCAAGGGACAGCAGCGTTAAGAATGGAAAATATAATCTGACTACCCTTCCCTTAGCCTCTATTGAGTTAAATAACCATATAGTTTGCACTCTCTGAGACTTAAAAATCAGTATCTGCTACATTAGCTGAATATGAATCATTCGCTTTGCGTAGTCTGTACGATCCTGTTGTTTCATGATGCATGGAGAGGTCGATATGCATATGTTAGAGGCAAAGAAGAGAATAAATTTTCTGCACCGAAAGTGTATATGATGGTTCTGCTTGCATGTCGGTGTATCATGAAGTGCGAACCGATGCAGAGTTGTCTCGTCCTCTTTTGTGTCGTGATTTGCAGCACATAACAACAAAAGAATGCCGCTGGGGGAAATGATTTGTGTATGATCATATTTGAACGAACGAAAGCGATTTTTTCAGTGAATGGATCATACTGTTGACGATTATTTGGGGGCCTCAAGATGCCCGGTATTTAAAAGGGCGCTGGCCGCAATAACTAAAAGTTGGTAACGCAGATAAACTTAAACTTTTAGGTTCATTCACCTTAAGCCTTGAAAAAGGTCGGTTAGAAGATCAACATCAACTTTGAGGCTGATGTCAAAATCCTGTTGTACCTCAACTCTTCACTAGTTGTTCGTTATTAACGGAACGGGGTGGAAAGTGCAGGAATGCTCAGAACCAGGCATCCCAAAAGTACTGCATTTTCATAACAGTCGGTATGAAATAGAATCGACAGTCTCTGTGAGTGCGCTACACTCGTATACAAGCGACAGCATGAATGCATAAAGTAACATCATACAGTAACAGTCGGTGCTTCGTCGAATCCGTCTAATTTGTCGTGCCCGACCGTGGTGAGCCGGGGGACTGTTCGTTTTCGATTTTCTCGTGTCTGCTATTCCGTTCGTTCTGTCGCTGACGAAGTGGTGAATCTCATCGGTTTACCCGGGTTACTGTCATACATGACTGTCGCCAGAAAATGTCATGACATTTTTGATCGTAGTACAAGCCTGGCGTCTTATGCGTTTGTGTTTTTCCACCAGTACACTTTGAAAGATGATTCTCACAGCGAAACATACGTATGCGTACCTCTTATTTTCGAATTTTCCCTTTTTATTTTAAATATCCTTCTCATATATAAAGATATGCATAGTCAATTTTTTCGAATTTTTTCAATAATCTCAAATATTTTCCATAGTACTCTATCAATCTAATTTGGGTGAAGACAAACTCACAAAATATATGGACGACGTAGATCTGATCAGCCGTTCTCCTGTGATGATGATTTATACGTACATGGGAACAACTCTCTTTTATATATAAAGATGCATAGTCATTTTTTTCGAATTTTTCTATACATCTCAAATAATTTCCAAAGTAATCTATCATTGTAATTTGGGTGAAGATAAACTCGCAAAATATACGAATGACGCAGATCTGATCAGCCGTTCTCCCGTGATGATATTTTACACGCACTTGGGAAAATCCTTCTTTTATATATAAAGATTCAACAAGTCTTCCAGTGCTGATATGATTTCCTCATTTTTTGAGTAAAGATTCATTCCAAAGTATGGACGATGAATTCAGTGAAAATTTGAATATTGATTTCTCTACAATTGACAGTTGTAGTGATGCTGTGGGTTTTTTCGGAAAAAAATATAAGCGATCAAAATGTCAGGCGAAACACTAGCATTTCCGCGTATGCGACGATTTATACCATGCTTATTAGTTCTTTTACATATGCGGTCTTCGCCCGAAGCAAGATATACGCTGTTTCTGGTGGGATTTGGAATGGATTTTTTATTATGAGCTATAACCAAGCAACCTGTTTCTCACATGTATGGCTCGCAACAGTTTTCGACGAGGAAGCAAACATGTTCTGGGACGATAGAATGTTTAGGCTGTGTGAAAGATAGCGAAAGATTGTGAAACAGAACTATGGATATAAAATTAAATTATAATGCTTCGATTGAAAATTATGTTTTTGTTTTCTCAAAAGTCGACATTAACTTTTCGGACAACCCAATATGAGCTATCCTGATTTAAGCTGATATTTATTTTCATTCTTCCTGATTTTTTAAAATTATAGTGGGCAACCTTGGTTGTGAGCGTTAGTTACGTGCACACAGAGAAAGCCGAGTTAATTTTATATCGACTGTAACAAGAATGTTTCACTATTGGGATACCTGAATCCAGATACACAAACGATCGGTAATTCATATGAGAAAAACGCACGCATAGCCTAATAGTTCTAGTTTCTTCGATAATATATTGGTGACGTCGGAAATACTCAGTGTTGGAAATGTTTATATTTATCCCCCAAGGTGAAAACTATTGATGTGTGTCTAACAAAGGTCTTTTCTTATTTCGACCTTATTTCGATTCAAATCAGTTTCAAACCTCCTAAATAAACATAAATCCAGCCAACAACTCGAAGAACATTCGAAGGACCGATTAGAATCGAACTGAGTCATTAACACTAGTTTTACGATTGATATATATATATATATATATATATATATATATATATATATATATATATATATATATATATATATATATATATATATATATATTTATATATATATATATATAAATATATATATATATATATATATATATATATATATATATATATATATATATATATATATATATATATATATATATATATATATATATATATATATATATATATATATATATATATATATATATTGAAGTCTATATTCTTAAAAAGTGTTAAAATTTCGAAATTCTCTATGTGGCATACCTATCTCTACGGGATGCATATCCGCAATTGTCGTGTAGACGAAATTTTGTGTAAACAAGCAAACACCAACAATATAAGAATAATATATAGGACTGTTCCGACACTTCGATCCGCTGTCTCCGTTATCCGATATTGTTATCTAAAATGAACCTTAATTTCATATTTTCATTTTTTTCTTATATAAATTTATAGAAATCATTATAATGGCGGATAAACATTCACAAATATCAACAACGCGGACATTGATATTGAAAATCGTTAGGTAGTACCATATTCACCTCAGCTGAGGAAAATATTCAATGATCATAGCAATGTTCTGCAGTTCTGCAGCTCCGTGAAATGCAAAAAATACATATGCAAGTCCGTAAATGAGGGGCAATATGACTGTGTTTCAAATTCAGTATATCGATAGGCACCATGCACAAATTACGTAACGCTAAGAATGCTCCCCCCTATGTAACAAAACGTAACGCAAGACAAACCCACTCCTCCTTATGTTACGTAACGCCAATATTTACAAAAAGTCGTTCGTTCTACATAAAACAGATATCTGCCCAGGTCGGAATCAAATGTTCTTACGGAAGTTCCTTATATACAAGTACACCCAGGTTTTTTTACGCGGTTTTTTTTGCGCGGTTTTTTACGAGGTTTTTTTACGCGGATTTTCCAATTAACGCGTTTGATTTTACGCGGATTTTCCAATTAACGCGTTTGTTTTTACGCGGATTTTCCAATTAACGCGTTTTTTAAGCGGATTTTCCAACTAACGCGATTTTTTTACGCGGTACCCGCATAAAGTTGAGTGAGAGAAACGCCTCTGTCGAATTAGAACACACTTTTTAACTGGTCTGGTTTCTAATTCAAGTCAAAGACCGATTTTTTTCAATCGCTTCACTTTTTGGCGGAATCTTTTTTCATGATTTTCTAAGGATCAATTATTAACGAAAGAATAGTCTGAATTGAGAGGCGTTGCCTAGCGGTCTAGGCAACTGGATTTCTTTTCCGTTCTAACAAGAGAGACAACAACCGTCCTCTTTCGTGTCTCAAAACTCACTCCTTTTTATTTTTCTCATTCCTCTTAACGAAACCTAATCTTACGATAAGCTCCCCGCTATCGTAACACCAAAACATAAACAAAAATTCCTATCTTAAAACTAGACGCTATAAATCACACGATCCTCAAACAGGATCGTGCAGGAGAAATGTATTTATTTATGTTTCGGGATCGACCCGAGCTTATCGTAAACTAGACCTCACACGGGTCGTGCAATAAAATGTTTCCCTATCTGAAAAACTATGAATCATATGATCGTAAAAGAAACGGATTTATTTATTTATTCTGGATCGTTCCGACCTTATTAAGATGTTTTTATTCTGCCTCGATCGGGCCCTATCCTAAACTTGGGTAAATAAACCCGTCTGTTATTATGGGGTCGCTGCATATCCCCCTACTCAATGAGTTTTAGGGGAAACTAAAAGAGTTTTCCCTAAAATTGGTTCGAAAGGCTAATATATTCTAATCAATTTGTTTTATTATTTTTTTTTTATAAATTAATCTTTTTTCATATATGTATAAATGTGTATAACAATATCTTGTTTGCTATGTTATCTTTATCCTAATCTACCATTATCTCATGTGCATTTTCTCATAATTATAAATATAATATTTTTGTTATTATTTTTTTTTTCCACTCTTGCATAAACTTTTCTTGTTTTTTAAATAAAATCGTTGTTCTTATTGTCCGTCCGCTGACTGGCTGCTCACCTTCCACTGTGACTCGTCAATTGGTTGCTTATGTTCCGCTGTGACTCGTCAATTGGTTGGTCTCTGATACTAGGTGTGGGCTGCCGCTTGCCTCCTCTTCACGTCACGTTATCTGTCTTTCTCTCTGATGCGTGTTCCTGGGTCCTATTCTAGAACAACCTTTTAGAATGGTCCATAAGTCCACCACGCCTTCCATTGTTGGATTGAAATTAATTTTGTTTATCAGTTTTTTTTTTGGAATTTCATTTGCATCTTCAATTGTAATGTTTGCAATATAGTTTTTCCATTCATTTAAGGCTTTTCGTTCATCTTTCATCAATACTTTAAACATCATGTGCCTCCTGTTCATTTTTAACAGTATTATCAGTTTTCGGCGATAAATAATCATTTTTTTGAGACTGTTGTAACCTTTTACTTCAACGTAAAGTGTACAAAGTCATTACTTCAATTATGGAATCCAGTTCCATCATGAATTCTACTACTTTCACTCCAGTGTCCTTAGGATCAGATGGTGATCACGATTCCCGCTTTACTCGACTCTCGAATTGCTCCATGTTGTTTTGGCTCCATCGTCTCACAACATCCAACACCGTTGACCATCGACCTTCCGCATGACTCGTCGTCCTCTTCTTGCGAGCATCCGGCTGGGATGCCGAATCGTTCCTCTTCCCATCAGCGGTATGCTGAGATCTGTCTTTGCCTGCCTGACCACGTCTCGCTCCTCGTTGAAAATTAATTTTCGTCTTTTTCGTCCAGTTTGACCATTTTACAGTGTACGTAATTACAACTTTTTTTTTTTTTTACATTGTTTCGTTCTTTGTTTTTATTTCATACATTGTTTTGATTTGTTTTTTTTTACATTGCCGATCTTTTTTCATATTTCTAGCTTTTAAGCAAATTACCAATAAAATTGATTTAACTTTTTTTAAAACGTGTTCGATTATTCTCTTCTCATTCTTTAACACATTTTTTTTCTCATAATTTCTCTCTTTTCTTTTTTTTTGTGTATTTTATCCAGAACTCTATTGAAAATTTATTCATGTTTTTTTTACCGTTTTTTTTTAAACCTTCTTACCATTCTTCTGTTGATAGATCGCGTCTTTCTCCTCTCTGCTGATGTGTGGCATCACTCTGTTCCGGTCCTAAAAACAAACTGTGGATGCGGTCTCTCCCCCCTCTTTTTGTAGGTCCTAGGTGGGATCTGTGAATATACTTAGAGCTTTATTTGATATGTGTGTATATAAAGATGAAATTACACTAGAAGAAAGGGAAAAAATCGTATTTCTCGTATTTTTTTTTTTCATTCAATCATCCATTCATTCTTTTCAATAATGATGTGTTACGTTTATATTTTCCCTTTCAAATATATATATATATATATTTTTTTTTTTCAATAGCTGCTATGCTTCTGTTATATTTTCATTTATCTCACTCACACCTCCTTTTACTTTTGATATTCATTAGTTTTCATTTATGTTTGATGCTATCATTCATAATAATTATTTATATTCGGAGGATGTTAATTTCTCTCCAATTCTAAATGTCCCCCGAATGGTACCCTTATAGACCATAGCTTCGTTTAAAGTTATTTGTGCATCT
The DNA here is from genome assembly GCF_029784135.1 of Toxorhynchites rutilus septentrionalis. NCBI lineage: Eukaryota > Metazoa > Arthropoda > Insecta > Diptera > Culicidae > Toxorhynchites > Toxorhynchites rutilus. The sequence continues at coordinate 189,270,118 of NC_073746.1, forward strand.
TAATTTTTTTCCATAAATTTCTTTGTTTTATGTATTTAGAGGGTAATAATTCCTCTCCCTTCAAATTTAGTTCCCTTGCATTTAATTATCGTTAATTCGTGAGATAACTTTGTATAATTCCACCTTTGTAGTTATTTAAATATTAAAGTGTGAATGTTTTAGTCCTATATGCCCTTACAGGAGCCCAGCAGCCCTTCGGTACATTCAAAAGCTATTATTGCGATTGATGGACTCATTCTTGTTATAATTTGGCTGTAGGCAAATAAGATACAGCTCTCGCAATTTTCATAGAATCAAAATTAATTCCTTCAATTCTGTAATTTAGCAATTCTGAATGAAAAAAAAATAAAATTATCATTTCTCCATAAAATTTCCCAAAACGTCTTATCGACCAACATTGATGAGCTTTTGCAGCTACATGTAAAATATCTCTTTGTAGAATATGTTTATTAACATCCCCTTGTTCACTCTTTTATTTCTTTCTTCATATATTTGAAGGGTTTGTATGCCTCTTCCATTATCATTTATTTGAAGGGTGTGTATTCCTCTTCCATTAATTATCTTCGCATTTATAGCGCTATTATGTTTCTTTTTTATGTTTGATAATATAATTTTGACCCACCTTTTTAATTACTCATAAACTTTAATGCAAATTTTGCATTTTATAAAAATCCCACTTCCAAAGTGTGTTTGTTTTAAATTCAAAATCACACATTTAAAAATCGATAAGTGCATTTCCCCATATTTCCCTGATCATACTATTGAAGTATGGGAGATAGAAATGTTTTTTCAAACGAAATAAGCATTTTTTTACAGAATTGATGGAATACTGTTAATAATAGTTGTTCCTTCTTTGATTCCACTTTATGTTTCGAGAAGAGAAAAACAAATTAATAAAGCCACATCAATCAGAAAATTTTCCCACATTGCCCCTTTTTTAAATATCCAAATATTGGGGATATTTAGTTTGATAGCTTGTTTGATATTACCATCTTATTTTTATAAATGACTCCTGTCTGCTGTTCAGATTTGATTTCTTTGGTTCATTATTCTTCTTTGTTTCCATATCGTTGTTCTTCCAATCTTCCATTTCTTTCTTTTTAGCAGCAACGATAAGATCCGTTTTTTCTTTTTCCAAAGTGTTCAATTCTACGTGAAACTGTCCAATCAATGTGTTCAGACGATGGTTTTCCATTTTGGTTTCATTGTGATTATTCAATTTCTTTTCCAGTGCCTCAATCGAGTTTTTCAATTCCATTATTTCGTCCGTCGAGCAATTGTTTTTGTCGATCAAACATAGTTTTTCTTGTTCCTTAGTTGTCAATTCGTTCTTTAATGATCGACATCGATTGTCCAAAAGCTCATTTTTATTATTTAACTCGGCGTTATTACTAGCGCACAGTTCCAATTGATTCTCTGTCGTTTTATTTTTTTCTTCGAGTTCATGATTCTTTTTTATCAGTGCTTTTAGCTGCGTTTTTGCTTGATTGTTTTTCCTTTTTTCTTGTTCTAGAGCGGACTTATTTTCTTGCAGCAACGTGCGCAGCTCCTCGACTTCTCCAGACGTTTTCCGCTTGTATTCTTCCAATAGCAAGTGTTTCTCCGTTAGCTGTGTATTTTTGTATCTTTCATTTTGAAGCTTCGTTTCGCTTTCTTTGAGCCTGATTTTCCAATTGGCAGTATTTATTTCGTCTGCTTTTTTCGATTCGGAGTGCTGCATCTGCAGGCGCTCAATTTTTTTCTCTAGCGAGATTTTTGTGCTTTGAATAACTGAGTACGAATTTTTCTCATTTTTGAGTCGTTTCTCTAGCCGACTGATATCTTGAAGCCTTTCTTCAACTATTAGTTTTAAGCCAGTTTTTTCGCTAATTTCCCGGTCTAAATTATTCTCCAATTTCTTGTTTGATTGTTCTATTTCATCAAAATTACTCAGTTTGTTTAATAACTGGCATTTTTCATGTTGAAGGTTTTTTATATCCACCTTCATCTGGTGTTTCTCATTTTCTAGTTCTATCATTCTTCGTTCAAATGCGAGGAATTTAGATTCTATCCTATTATTAATTTCGTTGCAAATTTCGATCGTACCTAGAAGTTTCTGTAATTTATCATCAGCTTGTACTGTTGGAGCAAATTTGCCTTTCCATTCGGCAACATCTTTAGAAATATTTTTTTTGAAGTAAATAAATCGTTCTTTCACTTCTCGTGTGAATTGAAATCCATCGCGATCTCATTATTTTTGTATAATAATATTACAATAATTTAACCGACGTTTGCTTTTTCAAACATTCACCCACTTAAACTCACACTCTTTGAAGTTTATTTCAATAAATATAAAAAAAAATATATATTGTGCAACAGCGAACTAAATTTTATGAGTTTAGAAATTATAATTGACTTGAAAAACCATTCATTGAATGACTACCGCCCCAATTCTTCCACAAAAACGGAACTGTTAAAAGTGTTTTGTTAGGGTGTTCTTTACAAAGTTCCAAATGCCGAGAAAAAAAAAATAGAATGGATGACTCTCATTTGTGAATCAATTTTTATAAATTACTCAAGATGTTTATTTCAGCTTTGAAGCCTTGAAATAGTATGTAACTAGAAAACCTCTTCTAATTCGAACATTTTAGCGTTCGGTGTCAAAATGGGCCATAAACTTATATTCATGTACACACTTATATTCCTCTAGGAATATTTATCTTATATTTCCGCCTGCTGGATTGTTTCACGTTTTCCCTCTTCTTCATTCATTAGCTCAAAACAAAATATTCTTCCCGTTTCTCTTAGCGTACACCCGTCAAACAGCAATACTCTCTCGTTTCAAATTAAAGAAAAAAAACCAATGAATAACACCGAGACAACAACTAACACTGCTAACAAGAGTGAACGAATGACTCTAAGTTAAAAGCCTTACTTTTTTTTTTGATGATATTTTCTGCCAATATTAGGGTTTTTATTGGAATAATATCTCCTAAAAATCCACATACACTATTATATTGAAATGTATTCACAAAATCAAATGTTTTCAAAATGAATGTAATGCATATGCATCAATGCGTCAATCCTATATGTTCTATGGTCATGTGGAAATTATTCCCGATTAAGCCGAAGTATTTGTAATACAAAAATTAGAAAAAAAATAAAGCTCACCTTATCAATAACATTTGAAACATCCTCATTCTCCACGGGAACATTCCTCGGGTTCTGTTGCTTTTTTTCACTCACTGAAATATAATTTTTTTTCCGGTTTTCGAAACACAAAGAGTCCACAAAGTTCCTTTTTTTTCACTGATCCGACACCAAGCGATTTGTTGCCTGCTACTTCACTTTCCTTCACACTCTTGTACACTTGCGTTTTTTTTTCTTTTCTTCTCGCTTTATTGTCGCTCACTTTTAATATTCGCTCTATTTTCGGAGAGCTGATAAATATTTTGTAATTGAGATGTCTCCGATTGTGCTTCTTTTTGTTTGATGTTCGCGGTGTTGCTCTTCGGAAGATAATTTTCACTTTCGCGTTACTTTTTTTTTCACTAGTCAGAAATGACGCCACTTGCGGTATGCTTTACCGCTGTCACCAGATGAGAGGCGTTGCCTAGCGGTCTAGGCAACTGGATTTCTTTACCGTTCTAACAAGAGAGACAACGACCGTCGTGCAATAAAATGTTTCCCTATCTGAAAAACTATGAATCATATGATCGTAAAAGAAACGGATTTATTTATTTATTCGGGATCGTTCCGACCTTATGAGGATGTTTTTATTCTGCCTCGATCGGGCCCTATCGTAAACTTGGGTAAATAAACCCGTCTGTTATTATGGGGTCGCTGCAGAATATTAAAATCGCAATTTAAAATTACCTATTTTATCAGGTAATTATTGTGGAAATGGACTCAAAATGTTGAAACGTAGGGGTTACGTGAAATGATACATTACAAAAGTAAAACGCATTTTTATGTTGAATAAGGAAAATGATCGAGCAATTTCTTGTTGTTTATATATTTATCTCGTATTTTCTCATATATTAATACGTCCATAAAGCATACAATTTGGAATCGTGCCATGAAGTACATGGGATACAAACCGGGATACTGGTTTGCTTACTTTGTGTATTGTTCAATTCCTGTCATCGCATATGTTTGGTTTTTGATAAAACGACGAGATAAAAAGGAGGTTTGTGGAAAGGTTTTTGCAACTGCTCTCCAACATTATTGTAGTAATTCAAGCTAGCTGTTTCTTCTATTGCTTGTTCTATCTTTTTTCCCATTTAGGAGACATTCGTTTCGCGTATGATGAAATTTGCCAATGAAAATCCTTGGATGTGGGCCGTCCTAGTAGTAGTAATTGGTTTACCGCTAGCAATAATATTGTACCTAGTTTGTACATCGAAGGTAGTTATATACATTTATATAGGTAGCACATTATAGTACTCAGTCAAACTGTTCATCTTTGTTATCTTAAATCGTTGATACCTCCGGCTTAGCAAATATATCCAACAAAGATTATATATGTAAGATATACAAAGAGAACCTGAGTACACCATTATTGTACAGATAAGAATAATTACAAACGATTTTATGATATTATCTAGGCATCACCGTCTCCATCAGGAAAGACTAAAAAAACTGACGAATGCACACCCGATAGCGAGCCCAGAGAAGAAGATACATTACACTCTAAGTCTAATCTCAATTCTCCAGACGAGAACGGTGACACACTGGCTGATAAAGCTACAGAGGAGGTGGAAAATAAAAATTCGGATGAAGATGAAAATGTGGACGAAGATGATGACTTTGATGCGGAAGATGCCACAGATGAGCATCGTGTTGAAACAACCAGTCAAGTTCCAGTAGAGTTGGATAGCGGAACAAGAAAACGAAAGCAGAGGAGAGAGTAAACACTGTAGGAACTAATCGTGTTATACTTCGATTTATTTGCATTATCTCCTACCAATAATAGTTTTAATTGTAGCTTCTTTGAATTCCTTAAACATGAAAATTAAATCAATTGAACGAAAATAGTGAATAAATTATGCAAACTTATTTATGTATACAAAGACTGGATAGGATAAATCCAGATATCAATATGTGTTGGTTTGATCAGTAATACATTTTAAGTGAACATGTGTATCAAAACGAAATAAAAATTCTTAAATATGAAAAAAACTATTGTATCTAATTTTTATAGTAACACTAGCTGACCCTTCGTCCCGCCCAAAATTTGTTTTTTTGTTATCAATACCTTCAAACATTTACGTTTTCTTACTATGAGCAAGTTCATGGATCCAATCGCATAATTGTTCATTGATTGATCTTCTAATCGACCCCGTTGAAATTTGTATGGCAGCTTCCCCTTAAAGAGAGGGGGTGGAGTGTCTAGCCACCGTAGAAATATTTATTGCACCTTAAAACTTCCACATGCCAAATTTGGTTTCATTTGCTTGATTACTTCTCGAGTTATGCAGAAATTTGTGTTTCATTTATATGGCAGCACCACCTAATAGAGGCGGAGGAGTATCTAACCACCATAGAATCATTTATTGCACCCTAAAACCTCCACATGCAAAATTTAGTACCATTTGCTTGATGAATTCTGAAGTAATGCAGAAATTTCTCGAGTTATGCAAAAATTTGTATTTCATTCGTATGGCAGCCCCACCTAAGAGAGGAAGGGGGAGTATCTAACCGTCATAGAATCATTTATTGTACCCTAAAACCTCCACACGCCAAATTTGGTTCCATTTGCTTGATTAATTCTCGAGTAATGCAGAAATTTGAGTTTCATTTGTATGGCAACCCCCCCTCAGAGAGGGGGGTGGAGAGTCTAACCACCATAGAAACATTTATTGCATCCTAAAACCTCCACATGCCAAATTTGGTTTCATTTGCTTGATTAATTCTCGAGTAATGCAGAAATTTGTGTTTCATTTGTACGGCAGCCCCCCCTTTGAGTGGGGGGAGGAGTGTCCTACTACCATAGAAACATTTTATGTACCCTAAAACTTTCACATGCCAACTTTGGTTTCGTTTGATTGATTAATTTCCGAGTAATGCAAAAAATTGTGTTTCATTTGTATGGCAGCCCCCTCTAAGAGAGGGGGAAGGAGTATCTTATCACCATAGAAACATTTATTGCATCCTAAAACCTCCACATGCCAAATTTGGTTTCATTTGCTTGATTAATTCTCGAGTAATGCAGAAATTTGTGTTTCATTTGTATGGCAGCCCCCCCTTTGAGTGGGGGGAGGAGTGTCCTACTACCATAGAAACATTTTATGCACCCTAAAACTTTTACATGCCAACTTTGGTTTCGTTTGCTTGGTTAATTTCCGAGTAATGCAGAAATTTGTGTTTCATTTGTATGGCAGCCCCCCCTTAGAGAGGGGGAGGGGTCTCAAAATATCACGAAAACCTTCCCCGGCCCCAAAAACCCCTACATACCAATTTTCATGTCGATCGGTTCAGTAGTTTCCGAGTCTATAAGAATCAGACAGACAGACATCACTCCATTTTTATATATATAGATAGCGCACCTTTCACATAGATTTTTGTACAACTGAATCACATCCGTCGACAGTTCAATAAGAACTTAGACTTGAGCTTGGGTAGACTGTACACTTTTTTTATATGCAAATTAAGTATATTTCGTTGTTTTGTCAAAGCTATTTACATCATTCATTTTAAAATTCAACACATAAATGAAAATTCAGTTCTCCTACATCTATCACATTATCGCAGTTCATGATAAACATTACATAGTTTATGAAAAGTTTCATAATTTTGGTTTTCATTTCTCCACTCATACCTCCTAAAAAAGGTTGTATTAAATCGTCGAATATAAGTCTCCTGCTGCCGTTAAGTGTCGCTGCTACTCTTCTTTGAAGACGCATCCATGCCGCTGATACTCGTGGACAAAACCGTCGCGATATCCGCGGCGGCGAATCCGCCTAATGTGACATCAGCCTAAGTGTTTCACGTGCAACGTTGCAGTGTAGGCATTGTTCGTTATCAACTTGTCCAATTGTGTGCCACAGAACACGATGCTCCATTTTTTCGTTTAATAATAGGTACCAATTACTATGCTAGTTGTAAGTGGGTAGAGGTAAGAATCAGGATCCACTGAGGTAAGTGATGTAATTATGTAAACGCAATTTATCGGCCATTCAACGAACGAATATCCGGAACTCTCATGTGCCACAACACCTGTAAAATGATTGGACCGGTAATGTATTCTATTATTTATCGATGTACTTTTTCATCGAAATTCAATCACGATAGCGGAAAGTAAACTGTGGAAAACCTGAGAAGCTAAACGAGGGAACTCCTCTAAGTCCAATTGGACCGTCGATATATTCCGTTATTCAACGCGCGTAGATTTCATTCATCCCACTCACGGCGACGAAGGGTTATTTTTGGGAATCTTGAGAAGGTAACCGATAGAACTCCTCTAGAAACAATCGACCCGACGATGTGTTCCGTTATTCATCGCACGTACTCTATATCGAGTAACCGAGATGATTCCCCTAAAACCAATCAACCCGAAGATATTTTCGGTAATTCATCGCTCGTACGCTTGATAGAACTCCAATCGCGCCGGCGGAGAGTTATTTTTGGGAAACCTGAGAAGGTTATCAAAGAAACATCTGAAAACTATTAAACCAGAAAAATTTAATGATTTTTTTTTTAACTCCAAGTGTGGCGGAGGAGAGTTGTCTTTGGAATGCCTATATCCCTCACTCTGTTGTCCACGTGAACATTCCACTATTTTGACGTAGAACTACGTCTTTCATTAAAGGTGTCAAATCAGAAAACAGGTCACGTTTTTATGAAATAAAGTTAACGTTAATAACTATTTTTGCCGCGAACGGATTTTGGCGATTTACATACTAAACGAATCGGAAATTCCGTAAGATTTGTTTAATATGCCATACAATAGAATACCCTGGTTAGTAAATGGTTAAAATTCATGAAAACTTTAAGTGTTTCTATTTTCCCATACATTTGTTTTGTCCATTTGAGTGCTTTCCCGAACAGAGATATCAATAACGAGCAACTTATCGACGACCAACGGAGGGGAAATCGTAGTATTTAAAGTCTCCGTGAACAAAGGAGAAGAAGAAGAATGAAGGGGAATGCTTGCCTAGAGTATAAACAGTGGATCTCGCTGAGGCAAACTTTCATTCTGTGTATGTCATTCGTACCAACAACACGTGATTTTTTACCGCCCTCGCTTTTAGCTATAGTCAGGTAGTTTTGTATTTTTGTTTTTTTTCCATTCTTTTTTTTACCCGCGCTGGAAGTGGATTCGGCGTCACACGCTTTAGCGTGTTTGGTGGATATCGCCAAGGAATTCAACATGGGTCGTGGACGTACAACCGAACCAGCTACTGGTGCCCCGAAGAAGAAGGCCCGCACTCAAACCAACGCCCCAACGGATGAAACAACGAATCGTCTCCTCCAGAGCAACTTGTACTCGGTACTGCCGGAAAACTCTGAAGGTGCTACAATCATGAAGAAGGAGCGGATTCCCCCGCTTTTCACCTCCAGGAAAGATGTCAACAACCTCAAAACCGAGCTCACTCAACAGAACCTCCAGCCACGTTTCAAACTGTGCAGCGTAGGAACTAAAATCGTGTGCTCCAGCATGCAGGAATATACCAAGGTCCTTTTTAAAATCGGAAGGAGTTGAATTCTTCACGCACGATTTGCCGTCGGCGAAACCACTTAAGGTGGTACTACGAGGACTACCACCATCCGAAGCAACTGACGTTCAGTCTGAACTAATGCAGCGCGGACTGAAACCAATGGCCGTCTATCCAATGACTAGACGAGAGTCAACCAATCAGAGCTGCCGGGATCAGTTGTTTCTGGTCCATTTCATTAAGGGTTCCACTAGCATCGGTGCTCTAAAGGAAATCAAGGATATGTTTCAAGTCATCATCACTTAGGAGCGTTACCGACCGCAGCATCGTGACGTAACACAGTGCCTGAACTGCCTTTGGTTTGGTCATGGTACAAAAAACTGCCATATGAAACCGCGCTGCGACAAGTGCTCTGGTGGCCATCTCACTGGGTCCTGTGGTCAAGCAGATGACATCGATCCGAAATGCGCGAACTGTGGCGAGAATCACCGTGCCACAACCCGCACCTGTACCAAGCGAGCAGAATTCATCGACATCCGTCAGAAGTCAACGATAGGAAACCAGCCTGGTCGTCAACGCAGTGCTCGTCTTCGTCCCGCTAACACTGATTCACACTATCCAGCGCTTCAGCCCCGTCGAGTGGTTCCGAACCTGGAACCGCTTCCTTTAAATAATTATCGAGCTTCCGCTCTGATCTCTTCAATCAAGCAAGCGGTTAATCCTGGCCACTCAGCTCAAAGTCGCCTCAGCATAGCAGCAACTCAACCAAACCAAGGATCGGCCCGTGTTCCAGGATTGTCGTATGCTGGTGCCGCTGCCAGTACCCTTAATGACGATTCACCGTTTACAGCAGAGGAACTGGTCGAAATCATGTCTGAGGTGATGATTATCATGCGCACCTGTCGTACCAGAACACAACAGATTCAAGCCGTCACATCCTTCATCAACAAATATGGCCCGTGAATTTATCAAAGTCACCAACTGGAACGCTTGTTCGATTAAGAACAAACACATCGAGCTTCTCGATTTTCTCAACACTAAGGAAATCGACATCGCTATTATTACTGAGACCCACCTAAAGCCGGAGATCAACATTTACATTTCCGATTTCCGACTTCTGAGGCTAGATAGAACCAGTTCCGGGGGAGGAGGAGTGGCTATTGCTGTGAGGCGCAACGTCACCTGTTGTCTGCTGCCAAGTTTCCGAACGAAAATTATCGAAGCCATTGGAGTAGAAATAGAGTCATCTGTCGGTCCTATCAACATCATCGCCGCCTACTGTCCTAAGCAGGTCAATCAACGGGATGGTTCAGCAAATGACTATCGAAACGACATTATCAAGCTGACACGACGGCAGACGAGGTACATTATCGGCTGTGACCTTAATGCTAAACACGAAGCTTGGGGCAACAGCAGACGTAACCGGAACGGGATCATCTTGGGAAACGATCTTCAGGAGGGTCACTACAATATCTTGAGCCCTGACTCCCCAACTCGGCTGTCGCGATCTGGGACCCATGCGACCATCGATTATTTCATTACCAATATGGGAAGCAACGTCTCTCAACCGGAGGTTTTCCAAGAGTTGAGCTCTGACCATTTTCCGGTGGTCCTAGAGATCGGTTCGGCGTGAGCAGACATCAAAACATTCGAAGGGATTATCACCGAGTAAACTGGGATAGATTTAAACGGTGTGTGGATGAGAGCATCGACTTCGATCAAGTCCCTGCGACGACTGAAAACATCGACCGATCACTGGAAGAGATCGAATCGGCGATTGCACAGGCTCGTGAACAGCACGTTCGGATTATTCCCCAGGTGAGTAACCCCTTAATCATTGATTCTACTACCAAATACTATATTAAAATTCGTAACATATACCGGAGGCAGTATCAGAGGACTGGCCTTCGGTTCTTCAGAACAAATTCAAACAATCTTTCCAAAATTATTCAAGCCAGACTCGTGGAGCTCCGTAATAGTCACTTCTCAAGCTTGCTTCAGTCTCTTCCAGATTGTGCACGTCCATTTTGGAAACTAGCCAAAGTTTTGAAAAGCAAACCTAGACCTATTCCTCCGCTTACCCCTCTTATTTCGGTTAACAGCACAACAGATCGTTTGGTGACACCTGCAGAGAAGGCCAATGAGATAGGACAGCACTTCGTCAACTCCCACAATCTTGGATTGAACATTATTAGTCCCTTTGAGATTTCCGTTTCAGATACAAATCACCTCATTGATCAAAGTCAATTTATTGTTCCAATCAATCAAGATATCACAGCTGACGAATTGTTGGCCTCTCTGAAAAATTCGAAGAATATGAAGGCCCCCGGTTTCGACAATACTTTTAATCTGGAACTCAAGAAACTGAGTGACATCATTTAGCATTTATATTTAATCAATGCCTCCGACTTGGTTACTTTCCCTTGAGCTGGAAGATAGCCAAAGTCATACCAATCCTTAAACCTGGGAAGGATCGTTCTAGGCCTTCTAGCTATCATCCCATAAGTCTACTGTCAGCTGTTTCTAAACTTTTTGAAAAAGCTATTCTTTCTAGACTGCTCACTATTGCTGAGGAGAACAATGTTTTTCTTGAAGAACAATTTGGATTCCGAAAGGGACGATCCACTGTTCACCAACTGACAAGAGTTTGTAACATTATCAGACGAAACAAGTCGGTTGCAAAAACATCTGCTATGGCATTGTTGGACGTTGAAAAAGCATTCGACAATGTCTGGCATGAAGGTCTGGTGTACAAGCTGCACAGATACAATTTTCCGATTTTCCTTGTGAAGATAATCAAAAATTATCTTTCCAACAGAATATTCCGGGTCTTTCTGAATGGCACGAACTCAGATTTATTCAACATTAACGCCGGAGTACCTCAAAGAAGTATTCTTGGGCCAATACTCTTCCACATCTTCACATCAGACCTTCCTCCCCTTCCGGATGATGGCGTTCTGTCGCTGTTCGCAGATGACACCGCAATCATTTATAAGGGTAGAGTGACTAGAGCTCTCGCTGCCAAACTTCAGAGAGGCTTGGACGTCCTTTCAGAATATTTCAACAAATGGAAAATTTGTATCAACGCGGCGAAGACCCAGACCATACTTTTCCCATATTCTAAATCTTCCCGACTTGTGCCGGCTGATGATGTCAAAGTCAGACTTAGTGGTACTGCGGTGGAATGGTCTAGTGAGGTCACTTACTTAATAAATCGCAACTCGACTCTGTCACTGAAGAACAAGCTTGCTATTTACAAACAAGTCATCTTTCCAGTGATTGTATATGGCGTGCCGATCTGGAAGAGCTGTGCAAATAGTCATAAACTAAGATTACAGAGAATTCAGAACAAGATCCTTCGTATGATCTTAAAGAGTCCACCTAGGACACGAAACACTGAGATACACGAGTTGGCTAATATCCTGCCGTTGGGTGAAAAAATTGAACTGTTGGTAGAAAGATTCAGGGGTTGCTGCCATGCCTCCAACAATACAATCATAAGCAATCTGTACAGCTAGATTATGGTTTAGGTTAAAATTAGTTTAAGTAGGTAGGGTTATATTTTAATAATTAAAATATACAAAACATATTGAAACGTTGAAAATAGAAATAGGATGAGTCAAAACTCATCATTAACAATAATAAATACATAAAAAAAATAATAACAAAGATGTAGTGCTAGAAGTAAGGCAGATCACTTATAATGTTAAAACTTTGTATAATCAAAATCCATGGAAAATAAAGAAAATTTAGGTAAAAAAAAGGCAAACTTTCATTCGGCATCGGACTGTTGAGTAATCCAGTTCACTTTGCTTTCGCTGCGCTTCGATCTAAGATTGGACCCCACCAGTGGTAATCCAACTTGGAAATCGTCGTTTGATTTTTGTGTTCGTTTCTCGCGTTATTCGTATCGTGTGTTCTTCTTTCCGCGTCATAAATTGGACGCTTCGCGTAGTGTGCGATGAGCAAGAAGAAGAGGAAGGCAGGCTCGAGCCCTGCAAAAAACGAACGCATTGCCAGGGGCAATAAAATTTCGAGGTATGCGTCATCTAATGATGCACGCGGTGTTAGTACAGTGAAAAGCGCTCGCACTGAACCGAGCCTTCGTAAATGTGACACCGCACCGAACAACAGCGAAGTAGGCGATTTCGGCGCGTCGGTCGAAAATGTAAACGCCGTTACCCAAGCAGCAACCAAAATCAAGCTCCCCCCGCTGGTGGTGAAGGCGGTCGCTCTTGACAAACTCATCAGCGAATTCGCATCCATGGGTGTTACTGCAGAGTACAAGCTGTGTGGCATAATTCAGTCTTTTTCCAAGCAGTTAACATTGTTTATTTTCCGTCTTCATAAGGGCTTCGTTGGTGCCTTTGAGAATGCATCAATGCATTAAACTGACGTTATGGCGAAGCAGACGTTAAGGTTGTGCACCAAAAAATTATTTGGGAATACCAAGCATCTTGAATGTCTTACTGGAATGTTATAATTTATTTGGGTTCGCGTGCCAGTCGCAAAACTGCCTTCAACTAGGATTGCATTTGCGCTAATATTGATCATAATGAAGCATTGCTACTGTTTTCAAGGTTGTTATTAACAAAAATAGTTTATTTCTCTTGTTTAGTCATCAAGAAAGTAAATGTTCTGGAATTTTGTATGCGATTAGGTTTTGCTTGCCAGTAGCAAAACTTCCTCCACTAAGGGTGACAGCTGCGCTTCTCTCGAGCATGAGAAAGTAATGCAACTCTTTTCGAGGCCAGTAATATTAACAGAAGCGTTTCTTTTGAGAATAGCGCAAAATGATGAGAAATGTTTATATTGCTAGTAGTTTCAAGCCACCAATGTATGGCTCTGTATGCATGCTATGGTGAACGCTTGTTTGGCGCTTGGTTTACGCTTAGTTTGTACGAACGATATCTAGAGGTGCGATTCCTTTGAGGCAATACTAAATAACATGTAGCATGATATTTGATACTTGCAAGTGTTGTCATTGTTGTTGTTTACATGCGGTGCCAAAGATATATTGATGTAGTTATGAGATATGGAATAATGGTGCTGGTGCAACATGTATATAATCGACTGTAGCCGAGTCTATGTCAATTTCGAAAAAGGCCACCGGAATAGCCTTCGAGGTAAATTTTCAATGCATTGACATGAAATAAATTGCGACATACGATTGTTTTGCGAGGGCAAGAATGAATCATCAATCAATTATCGTCAACTGATTCTACAATGAAAAAATCATTTCAGAGATTATTCTACTAAGCATTTGTTTCTAAAATTTCACATTATAGAATAATATCCGAAGGTCAAGCGACTTATATAAATTAACATCGTAGTTCTACGTCAACAATACACTGATTTTAGTAAGGCTTTCGATCGTGTTGATATACCTTTACTCCTTCTTAAACTTCAAAAAATAGGGATAGAAGTCAAGCTATTGAAATGGCTAGAATCATATTTGACTGACCGCACCCAAATGGTAAGATTTAATGGGGAAATTTCAAAACCAATATTTGTTACATCCGGAGTTCCTCAAGGCTCTCATTTGGGACCACTTTTGTTCATTTTATTTGTTAATGACGTTTGCGTTTTTCTTAACAGTGTTAAGGCACTTATCTACGCAGATGATATGAAACTGTATATGGAAATAAAGAATGAAGCAGACTCTCAAACATTCAAAAATGAAGTTGACATAGTTTATAATTGGTGCACTAAGAGTTTATTACAGCTCAATGTTAGGAAATGCACTTTGATTACTTTTACAAGAAGAATAACACCATTTAACAATGATGTTATACTGGGTAATCAACCCATCAGTAGATGTCAACGAGTAAGAGATTTAGGTGTGATCTTAGATTCGAAACTAACCTTCGTGGATCTTTATAATACAATCATCCATAGAGCAAATAATATGTTGAGCTTCATTAAACGCTTTAGTTACCATTTCCAGGATCCGTACACAATAAAAACATTGTATATTACATACGTCAGATCAATTCTCGAATACTGTAGTATTGTATGGTCCCCCTACATAACTTCACACGAAGACAGAATTGAATCTGTACAAAAACAATTTTTGTTATTCGTAAACTAGGTTGGTCTTCATATCATCTACCTCCATATGAAGCACGCTGTATGCTAATCAATATTAAAAGCCTAATACTTATGACAGACATACAGCTGTACTTGCGTTGTACTTCGAAAATTGTATGTCTGTCACCATGTACAGCGCTAGAACCATGCAAGCAACTCGGTACAATCGCTGTACCTGTACCGACCTGTTTTACCGCTGTACATGGCTACAGTTGTACTGTGCGCAGCGCCATAGACGGTTAGTGGTGGGTAGCATGAACAAGCAGAATCAAATCACTTGATAAACGTTCTTTTCATTGACTTTCTTTTAAGTTAATAACTCAGATTGGAAACTTTTTTGTTGTGTTTGATAGTTTAGACACTAAATAAAAACCTTCTTCATTGAAATATGTGGTGGAAATTGGAAAAATATCTGATTGTCAGTTTGACATACGGTACAATGTACAACCAAAGTATGTCTGTCATGGTACGATGGTACCTGTATAACGCTGTACACGTACAACGCAAGTACAGCTGTATGTCTGTCCCTGGTATAAAAGAACGTCGGAACTCTGCCATGATTCTATTTATTATTGATATCATATCACAACGAGTGGACTCAGAAGAAATATTAGGAAACCTAAATTTTACGCACCGATTAGGAACCTGAGAAACCCTAACATTTTTTACATAGATTATCGAAGAACAAATTATGCCAAATATAGTCCTATTAATCGTATGATGAGCCTCTGTAACTAACACAGTGAAACAATTGATGTAACCATGTCAAGGTCAATGCTCAAAGACTATCTGAATAGCATAAGATATCGTTAAATTTCACTGTAATATTTGGGCAGCATATTTAGTCTACGCTGGTTTGACGAAATAAATAAATAAATAAAATGATTCTGTAACTTGTTAAAATCGTCTTTTAAATTAAACGAATAAATTATCCAGCCAGCTCTCTTTAGATTTTTAGTTTTAAGTAAGTAGTTTTAAGTAGTATTAAGAATGTATCGGTCTACAATTTAGATTGACGACAATAAAAATAAAATAAAATAAATGCGGTCGTATCTTGGACACAACCTCCTATATTTTTTTTTATATTCTTGTTCCTCTTTCGCGATGTCGGTCGCGAACATCCATGGTGTTTAGTATCAATTTAGCCAACCCAGCAAACATTAAATCGCATAACAAGCGTATATATAACATCATATGCCCTAAAATTTGGTTGGCATATAATGCGCCTAACTGGCATATGCATGCAAAATTGGAGGCCATATACATACATGGCAAATGCTTACCGAATTTGTTTGGATGAATATGTAACTTTGAACGGCTATAATAGCGATTATGTTGAAATTGAATTGCGATCTAATATGAATATATTCATGAATTATCAAAGCTCCAAATACGACTTTTGCTATATTCATATACGATTTATTACAGACATAGAAAAAAAAACAAATGGCGCAAAATATTTTCGTGAAATGTTTATCATAACCTTGCGACTTGATTTGATAATGGTATATAAAATCGAGTTTTTACATTTTATGCTATTTCAAATATACACGTCTGGTCAGTTTAGTGTTAGGGAAACACACAGATCGTACACCAACCGCTACACAATCATTGAGTGGATTTCCTAGCGGGCGTCAGCTTATATATAGATTTGTGTGATTTCAATAGCCTGTTTTCAATGTAATTTTTAAGCAATTGAAACATGGTTTCCTGTTATTTTTTTTATCTCATTTGTTTATTGCAGGCTCATTAGAATTTTAGCTGTAACAGAGCCAAATTTTAATCGTGTACATGTCACATGTTTATCATATTTATAATTAGCACATTACACAGTTGCCACTTTTCGGCGTAATAGTATTCCTTCTATACCATTGTATATGGTATATTACATTTCACAGTAGCTATTTAGGCGTAAGAGTATTCGTTCTGTTCTTCCGTTGTCCAGTTAGACCGGACAGCGGAGACAGTTGATTGATAATTGTTGAGTTATTTATAGAACAGCAGCCCGATGTGTCTTGCAGAGCAGAGCAGTTGTATGGATGAATCGATCTTATTTCGACCGTGGATCGATCTCCATCGCTGATGATTGTTGCATGGACGTAGTTATTCTGTAACAACACAAAGATGGTCAATGAGGGCCCTGAGTTTTGAACTCACGATCGATCGCTTACTAAGCGAACACGCAACCAATGTGGCTACGGAGACCCCCAAGGTTTCCTGTTAGTGAATGATAATATTCTGTTGTTTTGGATATTTTGTGTTTCGAATGAAATCATACCACTTTGTTCAGCCGGAAAAGAGGTATTAACGTTCAAAACCTTACACTCCAAGCGTCACGCTTTCGTTTTCGAAACTTTGACCTTACGCGCCGGTGCAGAAATGAAAGACGTAGTCCTACGTCAAAAATCCGATTTCGATAGTGATCTAACTTTTTACTCAAAGCAGCTTCAGTCACAGGGGATTATTCGCGACTACGAAGCTGAATTTGACAGCATGTGTGAGTGAAGCGAATGTCAACGAAGAATTGCAAAAAGAATGTGATTTTTGAACGCACCGTTTTTAACGTTTTTTGCAGAAATTTTCGTAATGGTGAGTATGTATCGAAAGAACTATCCTCTAGGATGCTAATTTAGTTAAATTACATAAATTTACTGCAGGGGAAAACGTTTTCTTACCGCATCCGAAGGACACTGTCTTTACTTGTGAGAAAGTAAACAAACTTTCAGGATACTAAATTTTAATAAAAATTAATAATCGTGTGCAACATTTTGTAGTATGATTTCAAACCCCGTTCCAAAGTCCATCTTAAAACTCCCAATATACAAATTTTCCTTCTCCTCATAAGCAGTTGATTGTTTCAAAATAAATGACTCATGCGTGGTCACTTCAATTTACGATTCCCACGAAACATTCCTCAAGCGCAACTGCATTATTTCGTTAATTGTTTTTCTCCCACATTCGTCCATGCCAACATGCGCGGGCGATATGAATGCACCCTTACATCATGTCGCGCGCAGCTAAAGGCAATAAACCAGAAACCAAAACAAACCCAGTTCTATTCTGATTAAATACGCGACCGTACACAAAGTCGTCGTGACACTTTACGATTTCCCATGAAATCGATATGCGCGCTTATGAGCGCAGTAAGCAATTTTATTTCTTGACACCATTCACATCGAACACTGCATTCGATTGATTGGCTATTCCCCTTTGAAATCGACTTGGCTCCTCCCAATGAAACTCTCCAAAAACTGTTGGCTAAGTTAGCTTAAGACACATGTAACTAGCATTAAGAGAGTTCTTGTATGACACTCGACGCGGATGCACGCGTGGAGTGACGAGAAATGAATAAAACCTTTTTTGAATAAAAGTATAAAGCAAAATATAAGACATGGCGACCGTGAAATTAAACCTGCAATCTTCGGAAGTGATTTATGTGAAGAATATTGAAAATAAGTACAAGGCCGCGTGTGATGAACAATATTGGTGATGTGAACAATATTATTGGCATTACAATATAAACTATATAATTACATGGCGAGTGGTAAACTTGAGTGCAATTACCGCCACAGCTCAATGGAAAAGCCAAAATAAAAGTATGAGAAGAAAAGTTAAGGAAAGGGAGAAAAATCCCCGAAGTTTGTGTAATCAACTTTAGCGCAGACTGAAAAAAAAAAAATATATATGAAATATATATTTATTATGGACAACTGGACAAGCTTAAATAGTGAATATTAAGTGTCGTGCCAACAGGCGAGTGATAATTCGAACAGCAAACATTGGAACAATAGCGAAATCTAAACAAATAGTGCTGGGAGAAATTCAAAAAGTGTTACAAACAATGTGATCGGAAAAGTGCCAGAAAAGCGGTATAATATAAATACTGACACTGAATAGGAGGGAAACAAAATAAAAAAAACTCCTTACGAAAATAATTTCAATGAAGATCAAACCAAAAGTGCTGGGAGAAAATCAACAGAGACAACTTATTTTCCCATGTGAATAAAATGAAAAGTTAACCTTAATAAGGAGAAACAGCAAGAGCAGCAGCGGAAAGTGTAACGCGAAGATAAATGAACAGAAGCAGGAACATCGGAAGGCGAGACCATTGTCAGCAATAAGGAACTGACAGGCGGGACCAACAGAGAGCAGAAGGAGCTAAATCTGGAATGAAACCGACGATATGAAGTAAGCAATTGAAACTGATGTATATCAAAATAAAACGTACAGCACTTATCGAACTGAACGTATAGGCTAGAATGATTATATGTTTCTTTATGAAGTGTTCGAATTACATACCCTCGGTTACAAAGTATTTATAAAAATTATTTCCAAATAATGAGTTTTGATAATAATATATTCGGTATAGAAACAATAAATTTCGATACATTTACCAATGACTATAATGTATAATGCATAATGAAAAACAATGCATGTAATTAATTGAATATGCTTCGAGAAAGTAGAAATGGGCCTGTTTGACAAGAAAACTATTCAAAATACAGGAGACCCACAAGTAAATATCCTAAACCACGTGGAACAACACACTTTATTCCACGAAACGCAAGAGTTATTATTATGGATTATACTTGCGATTTTATTAATATTTGCTTTCATTAAACTATACAAGAATTATAAGCAGTGTGTACGTAAAGAAGCACTGAAAGCTGCACAGTCGGCACAAACTATGGCATCAATTGCCTAAAGCTTTAGACTATATATGAATGGCCGCTAATAGAATAACTTAATATACAAAAATTACAGCAAAGAAATAATATCATAAGAAAATAATATAACGAAAATTATATATTATTTTTTTTTTACCTCTACTTCAAAAATCTTATAAAAATGATTAAAGACGATTTTGAAGATTTTCTGAAATTATTAGCCGATGTAAGCAAAGGAAAGGGCGAAGGAGCTTTCGCACCTGATATAGTAGTATTTGGAGAAAATACTAAACTCGAATCGTATGAAGAATTACTAGACAGAATAGATGAATTACCCGGATGTGATCCGATTACGTGGCTAAAACTTCCCGGCCAGAAAGAGAGAAGACGACAAAGATTGGCCGAAGCAAAAAGGAATAGAAGGCAAATGAAAAATAATCAATAAAATAATATATATATTTTTTCGCAAATTTGTTCTTATCATTAGTCCGAAAAGATAAAATTCTGAGAATTTATGAATAAAAATGAGTCTTCCTAAATGGAACAACTCAAAGAAATTGAATCATATCTGAAAAAGGGATATCAGAATTTGAACAAAAATAAAAACAGACCAAGAACTTTACATAATATTGAAGTCAAAAGGCAACAGTTACAAGAAAACTTAGCCAAATATCGAACAATACTAAAATCTTTCGAGTATAGACTTGGAGCTTCAGTCTGGAATGACGAAGTTGAAACTTATGGTGCACTGAAACAAATATATCAGAAGGCCATCAAAATTTTAGATGAATCAGAAGTAATACAAAGGGAATACGATAGTGAACCAGAGACACTTGGTAAATCAAGTGGTTTACTAAAACCCTATAAATTAAGCACTGACGATTCACTATTGAGAGTGAAAAGTGAAATTAATTTAAAACAAAGAAAAATTAAATTTAAAATATTGACAAAAATTTTAATTTGGTATATTAAAATACACAAAGTATCCAACATGGCTCTTAATATTAAAACAGCCGCTGAATTAGCAACGCTGATACCCACTTATGACGGAAACGCAAGTGGTGTTAAATCATTTATAGACGCGGTGAACTTGGCAAAGACCATAGTTCCAATCGAAAGCAAAGCAGCCGCAATTCAAATTATACTAACAAAATTAACTGGAAAAGCGAGAAATTTATTCTCAATATCTCCAACGGATTATGACGAAATAGTCGCAAAAATCCAAACAAATTGCGAAGAGAAATCAAATTCAGACATAGCCTTAGCTAATCTGATGAATTTGAGACTCAAATCGACAAATGAAATCGAGAAATTCACTAAACAACTCGATGAATTGACAGATAAGCTCAAAGATACCTATATAAGAGAACAAATTCCCGACACAGTCGCAAGGAAAATGTCTCAAAAGGTAGCGATCAAAACACTTATCAAAGAAACACCCAACAGAGAGACCAAAATGATGCTGAAAATTGGCAAATTCGACAATTTACAAGAGGCCATCAACGTAATGGTAGAAAATGAAAAGGACAATACTGATTCAAACGCAGTCGTACTGCAGTCGATTAAGGCTAGACAACCAAATCATTATAACACAAACCGAAATTTCAATTACAGAAACCCTATGGTTTATGAAAGAAATAATCAAAGAAATTATTTCCATGGAAGATATCAAGCAAGATATCCAAATAACCTCAATAGAAACCTCAACCGACAATATCCCATTAACCATCAGTATCCTACTAATAGAAATTCAATCCAAAATTCCCGACAACAACCAAATTTCAATCAAAATTTACAACAATACCCTTTTCAACGAAATTTCAATCAAAATCAAAACAGAAACGTTAACAGAAATTTCAATAGAAATAATGTACCAGCGAGAATGTACGTAGTAAATCAGCAAGACATTCCTCGACTGAATAATCATGCAAACAATAATGGATTTCACCCACAAAACGAATCAGATAATACTTGCCAAGCTATGGTACCGTTCAACAACAATATTGCAAATAATGGGAACAATCAAGCAAATACCGATTATTTTTTAGCCAACCAGTAACAATTGCTAACAGATGTCGACTAACTGAACAATTGTTACGGACAGGCATACCGATTTTGACATTAAATTTAAATGCATCAAATTTTATCCAAGTCAAAGTGCACATGACTGGAAATAAAATATGCAACTTGATCATTGACACCGGTGCAGATATTTCGTTGTTCAAAGCACGAAATATTCTCCCAAATCAACATGTAAATACTAACAATAAGATTAAATTAACCGGCATTACGGAAAATAGTGTAGAAACATTAGGTTTAACAAATACATCTTTATGCTTTAATAATACATTAACTTTAAATCACGATTTTCACCTAGTTACCGCAGACTTACCAATTACGGCTGATGGTATTCTAGGTCGAGATTTTTTAATAAATTATAAATGTTTAATAGATTATGAACATTGGCTACTTACATTTAATATAGCCAATATACAAATTTCAGTACCAATAGAAGACAACTTAAATGAAGGCTTCATGCTACCAAGTCGTAGTGAAGTTATCAGAAGGATACCATATTTAAACATTAGAGAGGATATGGTAGTCCATTCAGAAGAAATTTACCCAGGAGTTTTCTGTGGTAACACTATAATTTCACCTTTAAAGCCTTATGTAAAATTTGTAAATACTACGAATAAACCTTTGTACATACATTATTCTAAATTTAAGCCTACATTAAGTATTTTAAACGATTATTCTATTCTTAATGTAAATACCAAAAATATTAATAATAAGAGATCCGAAGAGATTTTTAAAAGCATAAACACGGACAAAATTCCTCCATATGCTAAAGATAAATTTAAAAAATTAATTAATGATTATCAAGACATATTTTGTCTTCCAGAGGAGGATGTTACTCAAAACAATTTCTATTCACAGAACATTGTTCTAAGTGATAAAGTTCCTGTATATATTCCTAATTACAAGACGATTCATGCGCAACAAACCGAAATTAATCAACAGGTAAACAAAATGTTAGAGAGTAATATAGTGGAACCTTCAGTTTCACCATACAACTCTCCTATACTTCTAGTACCGAAAAAATCCCAAAATAATGACAAAAAATGGCGTTTAGTCGTTGATTTTAGACAACTAAATAAAAAAATTTTAGCAGACAAATTTCCTCTACCAAGAATTGACGATATTTTAGATCAACTTGGCAGAGCAAAATATTTTTCAACATTAGATCTCATGTCAGGTTTTCATCAAATACCTTTGGACAATGAGTCTAGAAAATTTACGGCATTTTCAACACAAAACGGACATTATCAATATACAAGATTACCGTTTGGATTGAATATAAGTCCAAACAGTTTTCAACGTATGATGACAATTGCAATGGCTGGTTTAACCCCAGAATTAGCTTTCATTTACATCGACGATATTATAGTCGTAGGATGTTCTGTAAACCATCATATTTCAAATCTAAATCAAGTTTTTGAAAGATTAAGATATTACAATTTGAAGCTAAATGCGCAGAAATGCAAATTTTTTAGCACTGAAGTTACCTTTCTAGGTCATAAAATAACAGAATATGGCATGTTACCAGATGATTCCAAATTTTCAACTATTCAAAATTATCCAGTTCCTAAAAATGCAGACGAAGTTAGAAGATTCGTTGCATTTTGTAATTATTATCGTAAATTCGTACCAAATTTTGCATTAATAGCAAATCCCCTTAATCAACTATTGAAGAAAAATTCACAATTTATATGGACCAATAGTTGTCAAAATGCATTCAACACTCTAAGAAATTCATTAATGTCACCAAGATTATTACAATATCCAGATTTTACGAAGCAATTTATATTAACAACAGATGCTTCAGATATAGGTTGTGGAGCTGTATTGTCTCAACAAACACAACATGGAAATTTACCAATAGCTTTTGCAAGCAAAACTTTTACACCTGGTGAAAAGAATAAACCAGTGATTCTAAAAGAATTAACAGCCATACATTGGGCTATTAATTACTTCAAACCTTACCTGTACGGTAGAAAATTTTTAGTACAAACGGATCATAGACCGTTAGTTTTCTTATTCGGTATGAAAAATCCAACTTCAAAATTAACTAGAATGCGTCTTGATTTAGAAGAATATGACTTTACAATTGAATACATAGCAGGAAAATCAAATGTAGGAGCAGATGCTTTATCAAGAATAGTAACCTCCTCTGATGAATTAAAAAATTTAAATATATTAGGAGTAAGCACAAGAGCGATGACTCGTAATTCGAAAAATAATTCAAATATGAAAACATCTGATAATCAAATTTCTGTACCACGAGAAACTGATCACTTCTCTACGTACATGACAAATAATCCATCAGAAACGAAGAAATTAATTAAACTCGAAACACGCGTCGACAAATATGGAATGATATTTTATTTAAAGAAAAACAATAAAATTATTGCCCAAGTGCATCAACAAATTTTACATGGAAGTCAGACATTAGAATCTGCACTTCTGAAAATAGAAGAAACAATGATTAAAATGAACCAAAAGAAATTAGCGCTGTCGACAAAAGACGAAATATTTAAAATGATATCAATTGAAAACTTTAAAATATTAGCGAATACTCAAGTGTATTCAATAGAAATTATTATTTACAATCCACCAATGTTTTTAACAAAAATAAAAGACATCCAAAAAGTATTGAATGATTACCATAACACCCCTACAGGAGGTCACATTGGTCAACATAAGTTGTACCTTCAAATTAGAGAAGTGTATAATTGGAGCAATATGAAAAGATCGATTGCAGAATTCATCAAGGCCTGTGAATTATGCAAACGAAACAAAGTCATAAAGCATACAAAAGAAAAACAAGTAGTTACTACAACACCAAATCACCCATTCGAAAGTATTTCAATAGATACAGTTGGACCATTACCAAAAAGTAACAACAACAATAGATATGCAGTTAGTATTCAATGCGATTTAACGAAATATGTCGTATTAATTCCAGTACCTACTAAAGAAGCAAACGTAATTGCTAAAGCATTAGTAGACAATTTTATTTTAACTTACGGAACATTTTTAACCTTACGTTCTGATCAAGGAACTGAGTATAATAACGAAGTCTTTGAACAGATCTGTAAAACGCTTAAAGTTGAACAAAAATTTAGTACAGCCTATCACCCCCAGACGATTGGATCGTTAGAGAGAAATCATAGATGTTTAAATGAATATCTGAGATCTTTCGTTAACGAACATCAAACGGATTGGGATGAATGGTTAAAATTCTATGCTTTCAATTATAACACAACCCCACATTCACACCATGAATTTACCCCTCATGAATTAATTTTTGGAACTAAAGCTAAATTACCACAAGAATTATTTGAAAAAGGAACTGAACCAATATATAATTTTGAACAATATAGTAAAGAACTAAAATTTAAATTACAACGATCTAATGAAATAGCAAGAACCAAATTAATTGAGCAGAAAATTCAAAGAGCAAAAAACTCAGAAAATGTCATTAATCCAATTCATTTAACAGTAAACGACAAAGTTTATCTAAAAATAGAAAACAGAAGAAAACTTGATCCATTCTATGACGGACCATATATAGTTCAAGAAATACTAGATACAAACTGCAGGATTCAGAACCCCAAAACAGAACATACACAGACAGTACACAAAAACAGATTGATAAAAATATAAAATCAAACAACATTCATTTTTAGAGAAGTTACTTCATTCGCAAAAACCAATTATATTACAATTATTTATAGAAATCTTTAGAAATATATCAAATTACCAATATTATACAAAACCACATACCATTGTTTACAATATACCAACAGCTTTGGAAAATAAAAGTTTAGAAACCTATAAAAAGTCTATGAAATATTTGTAACATTGAGAGAAGCCAAGGAATAATTAATCCATAATCTGAATACTAAGAATGATTCCATTGCATTACATCATTCTCTTAAAGAGGGATGGTGTAGTATGATTTCAAACCCCGTTCCAAAGTCCATCTTAAAACTCCCAATATACAAATTTTCCTTCTCCTCATAAGCAGTTGATTGTTTCAAAATAAATGACTCATGCGTGGTCACTTCAATTTACGATTCCCACGAAACATTCCTCAAGCGCAACTGCATTATTTCGTTAATTGTTTTTCTCCCACATTCGTCCATGCCAACATGCGCGGGCGATATGAATGCACCCTTACATCATGTCGCGCGCAGCTAAAGGCAATAAACCAGAAACCAAAACAAACCCAGTTCTATTCTGATTAAATACGCGACCGTACACAAAGTCGTCGTGACACTTTACGATTTCCCATGAAATCGATATGCGCGCTTATGAGCGCAGTAAGCAATTTTATTTCTTGACACCATTCACATCGAACACTGCATTCGATTGATTGGCTATTCCCCTTTGAAATCGACTTGGCTCCTCCCAATGAAACTCTCCAAAAACTGTTGGCTAAGTTAGCTTAAGACACATGTAACTAGCATTAAGAGAGTTCTTGTATGACACTCGACGCGGATGCACGCGTGGAGTGACGAGAAATGAATAAAACCTTTTTTGAATAAAAGTATAAAGCAAAATATAAGACAATTTATCTTCCAAACGGTTGCAAAATGAGTTTTCCTTATGCAGTGAAAAAAACTTTGCCGTAGCTTAAGCTGAATTTAACTTATAAGTGTTTTTCTGTGACCTTGTTTCATGCATTATCAGGAGCTATCAGTCGGAGAAAATGAAACCTGCTACGTAGCTGTGGAGTTTGCGGATGTGTTCGATTACGCTGCGGGTGGAAGCCATTTAGTCGTCGAAGGCGAAAGAGTATTCAAAGCTGGACATCTTTTAATAGTTGAAGAAGTTCACGATGAAGGCTTCAGTATTTTCTCGTCCTGCCTCCAGTCATCATCTCCAAGCTCGGAACCCCATACAATAAAAATTGGTACGAAAATCTCCTTCTCCAAATGGTTGTTTTCGTGTTTCTGTAAAGCTGGCAAAGGAAAGTGCAAACACGTCATGGCTGTTTTGTATCATTTGCTTAAGTATGTTTTATTTTATTTCTTTATTATTTTCGAGAAATCAGTATATTAATTACAGAGAAAATATGCAACGGTTTGTATACATATTTTTCACTCACACGCGAAACTTTCATAGGTGGCGACACCGTACCTTCGATGACGCGAATTGTGACAGCTGGAATAGTTCACGGCTTACAGAGACAAGGCTAGTTCTTTAGCGAGTAAACATTTTTTTTTGATGACGTCATCCGAATAGTCAGTGTAAACAGTCGCCAGTTGTATTTTGTTTTCCGACTTACGCGTAAATGTTCCTGAAATGAAAAATCGAAAATGGTTCAATGCGCTGTGAGCGGGTGTATAAATTATGAAAATGACATTATCGGGCCAAAAAAGAGATTCTTTCGTTTTCCGAAAAACCGAGAATTATGTTCTTTGTGGATAAATGTTTTATCAAATTATTCATGGTGTTAAATATAATCAACTATATTATCAACGCACAAACATACAAAGCACGAAAAATAAAAAATAAGAACACATTGTTTACTTCAATGACTCAGATGACGTCACTAACAAATGACTGATCCGGTGTAGCTAGCCTTGTCTCTGTAAGCCGTGAAACCAGGGGTACGACTAAAACGTCAAATCACTCATATTGCCAGTGTACCCAATATTGCTGCGGTTTACTGACATTTTGGTTCAATCAATTACTGTTGTGTACAACTCGGTGCGGTTATATAGTCGAATAGTGGCTAACTTTAAACTCCATGTTAAATGTGAACACCTCCATGTGAAACCAAAATATGAATATCGCTCATGCAGTTAGAATAAAGCAGCGCATTTTTCGATTTCAATCCTCGTAAATGATATGTTGATAAACAAATGACGCCATATTGATTTTGATTTTGGGTAGCCTATATTCAATTGATGTCTAACCCCTGCGTGAAACCAGCCGGGTGACGTCTTTAGAGAACCCCCATTGAACTGACAGGAGCCAACATATTGGGTATCCCACTGACATTTTCCCTTTGTTTTCATATGAATTCGCGTTGACAGTGCGACGGTAGTGCCTCCTGGTGTTGGCAGGTGTTGGCTTCTCATTAGGGGGCAAAACATAAACAAACCGCCATCGAAAATATACAAATTTGATACAGTGATTACTCATTGTAATTCTTTGATTGTGTCGTCTGCTGGTTTTAGGAATCTTTAAACAGCTTTCAAACAGCATATTACGGTGAATAACGAATATTCTGGCCTCATTCAGCGTTTGTAGGAGGCAGAAAAAATAGGCGCATCTGGAGGACTGAGATTTTAGGGTAATTTCTTTAATAAAATTATGAATGAAACTTGAAAAGAAATGAAGTGCTGTTATATTAAACAGTTCTGTCAATTCATTGTCTTTAATAATAAAGCGAAAAACATTACGATACAATTCATTTGCAGTGCAGTGCTTCGTGGAGAAAATGGCCGAGTGGAAGCAAAGTGAACCTTTCAACGAGCCTTGTGATGAAAATATCGGGATTCAATCTATAACACCGCATTCTAGTAAAGTGGTTTGTATAGTTCCTGGATGTCGTACACGGAATGGCCAAGGATATTCATTCCACAACTTTCCCCCGAAGGCGGATAGAAAACGGTATAAGGTTTGGTTGACAAAATTGCGACTGAATTATGAGCCATCTCCGTCGTCGAAAGCTTGCAGCTTACATTTTAGCATTACAAACTTTGTTGTTCCTAGTAAGTAGTGTTTTTCTGTTGCATTCTAAAATACTAATGTCTAATATTTTATTCTAGCTGCGAGAAGGCTTACTGAACGGATGATTTTAAAAAGAACAGCCATACCAGACATCAACTTACCTAAACCAATTTGTAACACAGTGAGAGAAATAGCAGCTAAAAATCGCGCAGAACGAGCAGCCAGGCGGAATGAATTTAAACCAGATCTGAATCATTATATGGAGGACAGCCAAATGTCGATCTGTGATGATACTGAGGACGCAATAGACATTATTACAGCACCGGACTTTGAGCAAGCAGCTGTTATTACATCACCGGACTTTGTGCAAGCAGCTGTTATTACATCACCGGACTTTGTGGAAGCAGTTGTTCAGGTGGACACGCTTGATTTGGATAAACTTTTTATCGGTCGTCGTAGAACTATGTCTGTCCACTTTAAAACCGATTCGGAGTTGAACTCCTGGACAGGGTTAGCTTCCCTCAAAATGTTGGATACCATCGTTGAGGGCTTATGTTCGTTGGCCGCGTATAAGAAGCGATCGCACTCTACCGTTCCTGTAGAAGAGGAAGTGCTTGTAGTGTTTGTGAAAATGAAAACGAATATATCGTTCTCTTGCATGAGTGCTCTGTTTAACTTACATTACCAGACTATTTCTCAGGTGTTTTACCGGACAGTTCCATTGTTGAAGATGATGTGCACTCCATTAGTACCATGGCCAACACAAGAAGAAGTTAATCGCGATATGCCACACTATTTCCGACCATATTATACTGACGTTATCGCTGTACTCGATTGCACTGAAATGCCAATTAAAAAACCAAAATGTCTCCACTGCAGGATCAACGCATATTCGCATTATAAAGGACGTGAGACTGCGAAGTACTTGATTGCAGTTACTCCAGGAGGAACAATATGCTATATAAGTCATGGATATGGCGGGAAGGCTTCGGATAAGCAAATAGTTACTGCGGAAAAATTGCTCGAAAAATTTAAAATTGGTGAAGCAGTGATGACCGATAAAGGTTTCAGCATAGATACTGAATGTAAAGCCCTCGGAGTGAAGCTTGTGCGACCACCATTTCTAACGGCTCCTCGTTATCAGCTGAGTACAATGGATGCTCGTGTAAATGTTTCTATAGCCGCGTCAAGAGTACATGTGGAACGAGCTATACAACGCATAAAAATTTTCGAAATATTCAACAACAAAATCGATACACGTTTTCTTCCTATATTGGATGATTTAATATACATTGCCTGTGGAATTGTCAATATTTCGAAGCCAATTCTGTCAAACGAACGATTTTAGAATTAGAATTTTTTTATTAATAATACTTTAGAATACATATATTAAACAGACGAATATAGATATTTCAAAAAAACATTAAAATAAACCTCCTTCAGCACTGCTACCATCGTTCTAACATAATCTGGATCGAATTGAACTTCCTGAACATAGCATTTATCATCATATTCTGAATAGATTATAAAATCTGCTACTCTACATTTTGTTATGAACATAGTTAGTTGCAACTGTGCGTAATATTGATGATTTTTTTTCAAAACATTTAATCTTGTAAAATAGGGGAGAACATCAATTAAATCACTCAATGATTTATTTTCCCCTTCTTTTGGACACTTAATTTCTATTATTCTCCCTTCGTTTATAACAATTCCGTCAGGAGAACATCCCAGCCATGAAATATGTGGGGGTATTACGAAACCACAACTCCAAACGTTTTTTCTGTAGTCTCGCTCATATGCTGCTATGGCTTTTGATTCGCATCGGATCCCATGTACGATTGCTGGTGTTGAAAGATGTTTCGGTGTCACCATACTCAGGATTTTACTTTTCCAATTTTTGTTCTTGTCGGGTTGATTTGTGTAGTATGTATACACAGAGTATGCACCGGCTTCGTTCTTTTTTCCATTGCGATGATACTCTTTGTTCTATAGTTCTTGTACATATTTTCAAAGACTCGTATTCCGATACTTTCACATTGATTTCGAAATGAAGTTGCAGATCCTTTTCTAACGGACCTATAAATTCCATTATTTCACGATCGATCATCGTGAAGTTATCAGGATGAAACGATCTTCTCAGGAAGGATTTAAGTAGACTGCAAGTCATATTTTCTTCAATAGAAATTAACGAATCAATGGATTCTGTAGAATGACTTTGCACATCTATATCGAGAAGTATATTCAGAACATCAGATTCATCATTTTTGTCAATATTTTTCATTTCTCGTCCTTTCTTTTCGTATGCCAGACCGCTTTCAGGGAATCCTAATAATTAATAATTAAAATTTTATTTTAAAAAATCGATCAATAAATTGGAAGCAAACGTTTCACGAAAAGCTGAAGAATGTTGGTACCCTCATCGTGAGTCAAACCCGCGGCGAGGCAGCTTCAGTCGTATCTTTTGTATTCGTCATTTTTTTGCAGAATGCGGTCAATGGTGTTGTCTTGTACATATCGTCAGCAACTTTTTCTGCAATTTTACCCCACTTTTGTTGCAAATCTGTTACTGTAAGCAATGGAACTGAAGGGAACCTAAAAATAGAAAAATTGATTTTTGCCATTTGTATTCAAGAAAATCACAAAAAACACATTAGAAGATGTTTTAAAACGGCCATTATGTGTTTGCATTTTCCCATTCCAGCTTTGCACGAACACTGAAAAGACCACTTTTCAAAGGAAGGTCTGGTGCGGATGGAAATTTTGTGTGGATCAGCTCTAGATGATGATGACTTCAAACAAATCGCAAATATGGTAAAGCCGTCCTCGTGCACGGTTTGAACTCCGACAAGAAGCAAGTGGTTAGCTTGAAACACCCGTTCACCTTCGACTATCAACCTGCTTCCTCCTCCGACGTATTGAAAAATATCGGCAAGCTGCAAATTTACCGTCATCATCGAAGAGTTTATCGCATTGGATGCCTGTTTAAGAAAGAAATATTAAAGGTTTTTATTAGCTTTTCATTGCATTAGAAATATTCCGGAACTATTTTTTGTTCAAATCGCACTAAAGTAACTAAAGATTTTTACCACAGATTCAGGAAGAAACCTCGAAACATCGATTTTCATTCATAATTTTGATTCGAAACGAGAGATGAAATTCCAATTCGCAAATCATACTAGTTTTTGAATATTAATTATGGACGAACAATACAAGTACGATTTGCACGAATGGTGAAAAAAGATTATGCATATGGTATATGATATTTTTGCAGAAAGTTATAGAATCTCAAGATAACTTTGAACAAAAATTATAGTTTTTCTCACTGCGTTTGTTTACGTTTCACCCCCTAATTTGAAATGTCAAACTCAATGCCGTCAACGCGGATTGGGTATCCCACTGACAGTTCTGCTTGAGATTTTGCTAACGATCCTAGCATCAATCATAGCACCCGGCTGCGTGAAACGTATTTACCAAATGTTATGTTTATGCATCATTTGGTCGGATCGGGTCGGTTCGTAGAGTACTAAGGGCAAAAAGTGCTGTGTTTCTACGATGAAGTCTTTGTTGGAGCCTGATGGTGATAGCCGAACTGCTGATAGTTGGTTTTGGTGGATTTTATCCACAGTTTGTTTACCGTTTACCTTCCCTTATGTTGTTTTGAAAATAATCGGAATCTTAAAAGAGAAACGATACAGAGAATGTTTGCCTGGCAAAGTATGAGGATAGTTGAAATGTTTATAGTGTTTGTAGTTTACCTTTCTACTCTCTAACAGGTAGTTGTTATAACTGGTGCAAGTTCAGGACTTGGAGAATCCTTGGCTCATACGTTTTTTCTTGCTGGATGTAAGGTCGTGCTGGCTGCTAGGCGTAAGGAGGAATTGGAACGAGTTCGAAAAGAACTTCTCGCACTTCATACGGTATGTTTCTATCTATTATGGTAAAATAGAACTGGTTTCATCATAGTACGATTTTGGATCGAATATATAAGTGTTTTTCTTGAATAAAATGACCCCTTGCTGTCACAATATTTATAGCCCTTTCCGTATGGGTATACATTGGCGTAACAAGATAAGAGTTTGGACTGGAGATTACAATGTTAAATATATAGACGAACCATGGAAATAGAAGATTATAATCGCATATCAATATGTTCATTTCGGCACACCATAGTAAATCAGAAGCTGCTACAGAATTAAACAATATGCTCGATAGCATATCAGCAATCAGTGTAACTGCATAGATTCGCGGGTGGCAGATATGATAGAAATACGTGGTTGGCGTGTAGTGATTGGTCGTCCGGGGGTTGGGGCGTCGAAAGAAATTACTCAAACCTACAACCTCAACAAACCTCAAACCTATTTTATGTCAAGTATTCAATCAACACGTTTGGAAAAAAAGTACGTACCAGCGTACTTTGGTAAAAGCAAAAAAGCATGCCAGACGTCTGAAAATGTCAATAATGTTTATGGCTTTAGTACTGTAAAAGCCAATTACACGCAGGTCTTGAAAATCGTCAGGTGCGACAAAAAACGCTAACTTCGTGAATCGATAAGCCTTCAGAAATAATGGAATTCTTTCTGCCACATTTCATACCAATATAATCGTATATTTTGCATTGTCCTTATTTCCAGACCGTTACAACACATTCGCCTGTGATAATTCCTCTGGATCTTTCTGATATTACATCGTTACCTGGAAAAATAAAAGAAATTTTGGAAATATACGGACAAATTGATATTTTGATAAATAACGGGGGCATCAGTGTCAGATCGGACTGTATTTCCACTTCGTTGGATGTTGACATCAGAGTGATGTTGGTAAATTACTTTGGTACAGTTGCGCTGACAAAAGCGTGCCTCCCGTCCATGATTAAAAGACAAGAAGGCAGAATCGTCTGTGTTTCTAGCATTCAGGGTAAAATCAGTTTGCCGCATCGATCAGCATATGGTGCTTCCAAGCACGCTCTTCAAGCCTTCTGTGATTGTTTGCGTGCGGAAATGGCTGAGAACAACATAAAAGTAACTTTGGTGTCACCGGGATATATAAAAACAGCTCTATCTCTAAACGCACTGACTGGAGCTGGAAAGCAATACGGAGGTAAGGTTTGTTACTGTGATTTTATTTTATTGTTTTTTTCTTTTACTTTGTAGAAATGGATGATACTACCTCCTCCGGTATGCCACCCGAAAAAGTATCGGAACGTATCCTGCAAGCTATTTTACGAGACAGTATGGATGTAACAATTTCGGACATGGCTCCAAAGTTAGCTTATTGGATTCGTCATTTATGTCCTTCTTTATATTTCTGGATAATGGCGAGGCGAGCTAAAAAGATTGATAAAAACAAGCAGAAAAAGTTAGAATAATTATGAAAAATGTCGCTCAACGAAATAGTTTTTTGAATAGATTACAGTATATAATTCATCTGTATAACTAATTTTTCATCTAATGTTTAGATGGTTCACATTGCAATACAAAGTTCTTATATAATATTCAATAAAAATGCTCGTGATTCAATTCACAATAAAATTTGTGAATTTTTTTTCCATATCTCTGTGATAGTGTTTTTTTTATTTATTTACTATAACTCTACATCCCATTGAGATTAGATATGATTCACTTCTCTTCTCCAATAAACCCGGTCCATGGCTGCAGTTCTCCAACTCCCGGCTGCACCGATTCTTGCCAAGTCCTGCTCCACCTGGTCCAACCACCTCGCTCGCTGGGCTCCTCTCCTTGTTCCTATCGGATTAGATGCGAACACCATCTTTGCAGGGCTGCTGTTCGGCAATTTTGCAACATGCCCTGCCCATCGCACTCGTCCAGCCTTGGCGACTTTCTGGATGCTGGGTTCGCCGTAGAGTTGCGCCAGTTTGTGTTCATTCTCCTTCTCCATACTCCGTTTTTCTGTTCACCACCGTATATTGTTCTGAGCACTCTGCGTTCGAAAACTCCGAACGCTTGTGAGTCCTCTTCAAGCATCGTCCATGCTTCGTGCCCATAGTGAACCACCGGTCGAATTAGGGATTTGTACATGGTACACTTCGTACGGGGTCGGAGCTTGTTGGACCTCAAGGATTTGCGGAGCCCATATAGGCACGACTTCCATTGACAATGCGTTTCCGAATTTCACGGCTGTTGTTGTTGTCAGTTGTTATCAACGAACCAAGGTAGACAAATTCCTCCACCACCTCGAGCTCGTCGCCGTCGATCACAACACTACTACTAAGAAGAACTCTTGTTGCTGTAGCCCAATCAGTCCTGCTTCAGCCTGCAGTCGGGTATACAAGTCGGCTACCGTCGCATATGTTCTTCCGATTATGTTGAAAATCGTGCCCGCATGTTGAAGCCCGCTCTCCGCATAACACCTTCCAGCGCCACGTTGAAGAGCAGACAGGTGAGCCTATCGCCTTGTCGAAGTCCCCTGTGAGTCTCAAATGATCCCGACAGATCACCAGAGATCCGCACACTGCATCGCACACCGTTCATCGTTGCCTGAATCAGTCTTGTCAGCTTTCGGGGAAAGCCGTGTTCGTCCATGATCCTCCATAGCTGTCGTCGGTCGATAGTATCATATGCGGCCTTGAAGTCGACGAAGATGTGGTGTGTAGGGACCTGATACTCGCGGCATTTTTGGAGGATCTGCCGCAGTGTAAAAATCTGGTCCGTCGTCGAGCAACCGGGCATGAATCCGGCCTGATAACTTCCCACAAATCTACTTACTATTGGCGATAGACGGCGGAAGAGGATCTGAGACAAAATTTTGTAGGCACCATTCAGGATTGTGATGGCACGATAGTTCCCACAATCCAACACAAACCGTCCTTCCACTCCTCCGGTAGCTGTTCTGTGTCCCAGATCCTGACTATCAACCGGTGCATACACTCTACAAGTTTTCTCGGACCTCCCTTGAAGAGCTCCGCTACGAGGCCTTCCTTACCAGCTGCTTTGTGGTTCTTGAGCTGATTAATGGCCTCCTTAACTTCACCCATCGTCGGAGGTGGTACGTCGTCGTTGTTCATTGCACCGGCGTAGTCCTCCTCAACGCCGTCTTGGTCTCCTGTCTGGTGTTCATCGTAGTGCTGCCTCCACTTTTCGATCACCACGCGTTCGTTCGTCAGGATGCCTCCTTCCTTGTTTCTGCACATTTCGGCCCGCGGCACAAAGCCTTTGTGCGAGGCGTTTAGTATCTTGAAGAACTTCCGCGATTCTCGAGAACGATAAAGCAGTTCTATCACCTCACACTCTTTCTATTCCAGGCGGCTGTGATAGTGTCCTAAATACTAAATGTCCAAACCAAAATACCTATAATTGTGGGAATTTCTTCAGATTCACTTCACTTCACTTGCACTTCAGTGGTGCAATAGTTTTGAATTGAAATGAATAATATAGTTCAGAACAAAAAATAAACCAGGCAAACGTATGCCGACGCTCACTAGAGCTCGGTCGGACCTTGCTGAAAGATCGTATCCTATGTTTCACACTAACCGGGCAATCAGTGGAACACAGGTTAGCGTGCGAGAGACCGCCGCTTCCGACGGCGGGTCGGCGGTTGACTCGGATTACGTCATCTTGGCGGCTTGGTCCGCCTCGATTCCTTAACTTCGTTAAATGAGGACTCGCCCCATAACATTGACCTCAGAATAAATTTCGAAAAAAGAAAACGAAAAAACAGGAAGTGGGTTATATCTATGGTATAACCGCAAGGGTGACGTAGGACTATCGTTGATATAGAGATCATTTGTTTGAAGTTGAATCTAAATCCATTCTGAATGAATGAATAAATGAATATTTGGGGGACTTACGTTTGGGGGAGCGTTACGTTGGAGGCACAAGGTTTTATGCATCCTATATAGGATACGAAAAACCTTGTTCTGAAGAATTATCTTCAGAAGCTTTCCTGCTAACTGTACTTGATTGACAAATCACGAACACTAATGTATTATATGGATATTTTATGGATAGAAAACATTAAAATAAACTCTTTCGCTGGAATGTAATTTTCAATTCCAAGGGGAACTGGCAGATTATTTTCAGTAACGATTAGATATTTCCACATTTTCCTCGATACTGGAAGCCCACCAGTGGTTAATACTAACTCGATAACCACCTGTTAATAGCACTTGATTGAAACACATTTGGTCACAGTGTTACATGGATAGAAAACATTCAAATAAACTCTTTCACATGAATGAATTTTAAAATTCCCAGAGGAACTGGCAGATTATTTTCAGTAACGATTATACATTTCCACATTTTCCTCGATACTGGAAGCCCACCAGTGGTTAATACTAACTCGATAACCACCTATTGATAGTACTTGATTGAAAAATATTTGGTCACAGTGTTACATGAATAGAAAACATTCAAATAAACTCTTTCACATGAATGTATTTTTAAATTCCCAGATGAACTGGCAGATTATTTTCCAGCAATGATTAGATCTTTCCGGAACTTTCTCGATGCTGAATGGCATCCAAACGGAAAGAATTCTACGCGTGTATGTGTCGATCCTTCGCCGTCTACCTCTTCCAGCACGTTAGGCAACGATGTTGTCTTGTCGATGTCCTCACGAAAAATAAATGTGTCTCACCACCAGAATATCGCTTAAGTATGCTTTTTGTGTGTGATTAAATCGAGAGAAGATGTGGTTTACGATGGCAATTTGGAAGGCATACTAGAGGGGAATGAACTCTCTGAGCTCGAAACTTTCGGCGACTGAGCAATAATCGATTGCTTACGCATACAATATTAGATACGGAAATATCCTACTGATGGGGAAGAATAATCTTCAGAAGCTTTCCTGCTAATTACACTTGGTTGAAAAATTACAAAATCAAATGTATTTGACCGCTGTGTTATATGGTTAGAAAACATTCAAATAAACTCTTTCACATGAATGTATTTTTAAATTCCCAGAGGAACTGGCAGATTATTTTCCAGAAATGATTAGATCTTTCCGGAACTTTCTCGATGCTGAATGGAAAGCCAAACGGAAAGAATTTCGCGCGTGTATGTGTGTGTAGCGATGTCTTCCCGGGGAACCGTTTGTGGCATCACTCTCCTCCTGATGGATTCCCTTCTGACCTAGCGTGCACAAACAGGTGACACCGTTCACACACACTCTTTACAGATGCACGGGCCAAAGGTTGTGCAGTCCACTGATCATTCAACAAGAGCCAAAGGTTGTACCGCTCATGACAACTCTACACGAACTGATGATTGCGCCGGCTAGTGACCATTCTATCCTGGATTCCTCGAGTCGAGAAAGACGCACCACGCTAGATATGGGGTACAGACTAGGGAGCGTTGCTGATTAATGGTCAGCTGCATCCCAATAGGAAGTAGCCCGTGTCGGGCACACGTATAGAGCATCGAAGACTGCAACATACCAATTATGAGAACACTTGTAATACTAACCTCGAGCCAACCGCGAGTAATCGGTTACATATTACTAACATAGTTGTAAGACAAAATTTGTCAAAATATTGGACTCCCGGCCCCGTCAGGCTAACGCCACATGTGCCTTAATAAAAAATATATTTTGGGAAAAATCCGCGCTTCCATGATAAACGAAGAGCTTCACCACAACAGCGACAACATGCTCCCATCGCTGTTCAATTAGAACTGAGTGGATTTCCGAGCGGCGCTCGCTTATATACCGATTGGTGATTTCAATAGCTTGTTTTGAAAGCAATTTTAAGACTATTGAAACAAGTTTTTGGATCAAAAAGTAACAAGTATAGAAC
The DNA here is from genome assembly GCF_029784135.1 of Toxorhynchites rutilus septentrionalis. Taxonomy (NCBI): domain Eukaryota; kingdom Metazoa; phylum Arthropoda; class Insecta; order Diptera; family Culicidae; genus Toxorhynchites; species Toxorhynchites rutilus. The sequence continues at coordinate 189,308,010 of NC_073746.1, forward strand.
GCGTAGACATTTTATCTTTCGAATGAAATGTTTATCATACCATTTCGTTCAGTTGTTTAAGAGCTATTAACGCTCAAAATCTCGGTCTCCGGCGTAATGCTTTCGTTTTCGAAACTTTGATTTTACACCCCGGTATAGAAATGAAAGACGTAGTCCTACGTCAAAAATACTTTATAATAGAAATTACCCTTTTTCCTGTGAGGCATTTATACCGATGACATATTTCTAGTATTTCTAGTTCACACAGAAAATCAAATCGACCACGTACTAATCGACGGAAAATTCTTCTCCGATATCATCAATGTTCGTACGTATCGCAGTGCGAATATAGATTCGGACCACTACCTAGTTGCAGTATGCATGAGCTCAAAAATCTCAACAGTGTAGAACATGAGACGAAGTCGAACGCCGCGACTCAACACTAAGCAACTACGGGACAACATTGTTGCTGGCTGGAGGCAGCGCTACCAACGGAAGAGCAGCTAGGTGCAGCTACTCTAGAAAACGGCTGGAGGGATATTCGTACAGCTATAGGTTGCACTGCTATGGCGGCGCTATGTACGACGGCCCGAACCGCAGGAATGACTGGTTTGACGGCGAATGCAAGCAGTTAGTTGAGGAGAAGAATGCAGCGAGAGCGAAAATGATGCAGCATCGTACGAGAGCTAACGTTGAACGATAAACACAGGCGAGGAACAGGCAAAACTCGATCTTCCGCATGAAAAAGCGCCAGCAGGAAGACAGGAATCGCGAAGCGATGGACCACGCAAACGGAAGTTTTACGAGCAGCTTAACCGTGCCACTAGCTGATATGTGTCGAGATTTGGAGGGTAATCCTCTCACTAACGAGTGTGAGGTGGTTGGAAGGTGGAAGGAACATTACGACAAACATCTTAACGGCGATGCAGTAGTGAATGGAACTGGTACGACGATAGATCTAGGAGTACGTGCAGTCGATGACAGTTTTCCGGCTCCTGATCTCCAAGAAGTAGAGGAAGAGATTGGACGGTTGAAAAACAATAAAGCCGCTGGTATCGACAATTTACAGAGCGAGCTACTAAAATACGGTGGTGAAGCACTAGCTAGAGCATTGCACCCAAGATTTGGGAGGATGAGCGCTTACCGAAGGAGTTTTTTTTTTATCTGTATTATAGTGACTTTCAACACATTTGGCTGATTCGTCATTTCTACTTCCATTTTTGGAAGAATGTCGGGAGTGAGAATTGAACTCGTGACCTTCAGCGTGAGAGGTATGGTTGTTACCACTACGCCAGATCGCCTCCATTACCGAAGGAGTGGATGGAAGGGATCGTGTGTCCAATCTAGGATTGGGCGGTCTTGGATCGATTTTCAGAAGATCGATCTTTTCCATTTCGATTTTCGATTTTTTGGATCGATTCATTGTACCCGAAAAAATCATGAAGATCGATCTTCTTCCTTCAATTTTTTCCGATCTTAGATCTTAGAGATCTGACAAATCTTATGAACATAATGTGAACATTTGGATAGCTTTCGAGAATGTCAAATTAGTGATAGTGAATAGGATTGGGCGATCTTGGATCGATTTTCAGAAGATTGATCTCTTCCATTTCGATTTACGATTTATCGGATCGATTCTTTCTACTCCGAAAAATTTCGATAACGAACTTTTCTTTTCGATCTTTCCGATCTTTTTTTTATCGTAGAAAGAAAATTGTAAATTTGGTTTTCAGTGTACATTGATTTTAATCTTATCAAAAACCACTTGACAAATTTCATTAACATTGGATCAATTTCAAGGTTGTCAAATTAGTGGTCGTAAACTTAGGAGAAGCAGTTTTGTAAGTTTGGTCATTACAAAACAATATTTACACCATCACATTCACTAAGCTGACAGCTGACAGTAAAAATTGTGAAGAGATGGTGACAACAGATCCAGCAGGTCCAGAACGGTTCTTTTCTAGAACTGGAACTACTACCAAGATTTAGACTAAATGCCCGACGTACGAGATGATTTAATTCAACGGGATTATTGTCAACGGAGTTCTGGATGAATATCAGCTGTTGAATTTCTAATAATAATTATTGTAACTTCGAGTGAAATATCAACTTGATTGTTTGACGGTAACTAACGGAATGAAAATTTGATTTGTCTATAGTGAGTCATGGCTTACTACACTACAATACTCCTCCTTAAGCAATTAATGCTATGGCTTCACGACTCCGGTTCAGTTTAACGAGGGTTAACGGTTTCGTGAGCCCATCAGCGAGTTGATCTTCACTACTGACGTAATCGATATTGACAATTTCTCTTTCCAGCGCATCTCGAATATAATGATGCCTAATATCGATATGCTCCGTTCTAGGGTTATATCATCCAGCTTTACCGACAGCGATGGTACCTTGATTGATTTGATAGGGCCAATTTCTTGAAACTGCGACATCAATCCTCTCCACCACGAGGCTTCCTGAACTGCTGCTGATAGGGCCATGTATTCAGCTTCACATGTTGACAACGCAATTGTAGGCTGTCGCTTACAGCACCAGGAAATCGCTGCACCCTGTAGCTTGAATATGTAACCGCTCGTCGATTTCCTGTCGTCCAAATTTGCTGCCCAGTCTGCATCGCTGTATCCAACGTCAGACTACCGACTGCTTCCTGATACGGGATGTTGGCCATCTGGTTCGTTTCGTCAGGGGTTTTTGGCGACATCCCCTTGTTCAGCTTGTCAGTCATCGGTATCTTGTCTGGTTTACAGTGTGCCATGTTGAACTTGGCCAGCATTGTTTCAATATAGGCTTCCTGATCCAACGCAATAGTATCCTGGGTCCGGCTTATCCGAATTCCTAGGCAACTCTTAGCTTCACCCAAGTCCTTCATCCGGAAGTTTTCATTCAGGAACACCTTGACACGCTTGATCCAGTCGTCAATGTTAGAAAATATCATCACGTCATCGACGTATACTGCCACAAATATCATCCGCCGGCCATCGATATGGTAATAAACGCAGGGGTCGTAGTTCGCCTGTGTAAGGCCAAACTTCTTCAGCATCGAGTCCAGCTTGTTGTTCCTGACTCGACTTGCCTGCTTGAGTCCGTACAACGCCTTGTTCAAGCAGCACACCATCAAACGATTCTGGGGATTCTCGAACATCGGGGGCTGCTCCATATAGATCTCTTCTTCCAGGTCTCCGTGGAGGAAAGCGGTGACGGCGTCCATCTGCTGGATTCGCAAATCGTACCTTGATGCCACCGCGAACATGTATCGCAGCGAACGACGGGGGAGTAAGTTTCGTCAGAATCTACCCCCTTTCGCTGCGAAAAACCTTTAATCACTAATCTCGCCTTGTATCTGTTCACATTTCGGCTTGAATCACGCTTAGTCTTGAACACCCATTTGCATTTTATTGCCTTCCTGCCTTTTCGTAGTTCTGCCAGGTTCCAGGTACCGTTGCTAATCAGCGCGTTGTACTCCTCCTGCATGGCTGCTTTCCATTTCTCGGCATCAGAAGGCGACATCGCTTCTTGTGGTGTAACAGGATCACTTGAGATGCCGTTCGCATCGTCGATCTGCTGAGTCGCCATACCGCTGAACTGGCTCAATCCAATTAGCTTCGCAACTTGCTCATCATCGGGTTGCGCGTCTTGCACGGCATCGGGTTGATTGGGTTGCACGACATCGGGTTGGGTTATCTGTGAAGAGTTGGAACGGAGCAAGCCTTTGGTGGAAACTACAAATTGATCATACTTGCCTGGAAGATGGTGCTCCCGACCGCTTCGCCTCAACGTCAGTGACCCAGGCGGATATGAAACTTGACGCGGCGGGAGCAAGCCTTTGGTCGAAACTACAAATTGATCATACTTGCCTGGAAGATGGTGCTCCCGACCGCTTCGCCTCAACGCCAGTGACCCAGGCGGATATGAAACTTGACGCGGCGGGAGCTCAGTCACATCAGTCATGGTATCTGTCGAGCTACTGCTAATGTTGCTTAATGCTTCTTCATAGTCGTCGTCTTCGAAGTCGCTCTCGGTAACAGCCGGGACTGCTTCAGCCGCTGCACTCGTCCCTTTCGCAACTTCTGGCGATAACGACACGTAATCCTCGACATCCAGTCTGACCATCGTGCGAGTACTTCTTCGATCCACTTCTGATTGACGACCGTACATTGTCCCTTTGTTGATGAATCGAACATCCCGGCTCTTTCTCTTTCTGGTCTTCAGATCGAATAGACGGTAACCCTTCTTCTGTAGGAGCATTGTACCACTGCGATCATTAGTTTGGTAACCCTTGGTGTCTTCATCGAATCCTATCAGGAAGCTTGCTTCCGATTTCGCATCCTACTTGCGTCGTTCGGTTTCGCAACATGAACCATGGCTTGGGTTCCAAAGATCCTGATGTGCGATAATTCCGGTTTCTTTCCGCTCCAGAGCTCCTCAGGTGTGATATTGTGACCTTGCGTTGGTGAGCGATTCAAGAGGTACACTGCCGTCGACACAGCTTCTGCCCAGAAAAATTTCTCCAGTCTTGCTTCGAAAAGCATACACCTCGCACGTTCGACGATTGACCGATTCGTCCTCTCAGCTAGTCCATTTTGTTCCGGAGTATAGGTATTCGTGGTTTGATGACGAATTCCGAACTTCGCTAAATATTCAGAAAACCTCTGGTTGGTGTACTCCAATTCATTGTCGGTCCGGATAATTTTCAACTTGTGTCCAGTTTGCCGCTCCGCCATCATGTGGAATTTCCGAAACGTATCCTTCGCCCTCCGACTTTGAGCGCAAAAAATATACGAACATCCGTCTGGACATGTCATCCACAAACACGATGTAATACCTGCTTCCTCCGATCGACTTGACCTCCATCGGGCCGCAGATGTCCGAATGAACAACCTCCAACAGCTCCGATGCACGGGAACCTTTCTTATTAAACGGATGACGGCTATGCTTTCCCATCGCACAAACAGTGCAATCGTTCCCAACCTTGTTGCTCAGCAGCACGCCATCAACCAGTCCATCCGCAAGTTTCTTCAGTCCCGCCGAGTTCAGGTGACCCATCCGTCGATGCCAGATATTCAGAGATACTTTTGCAACGCACACTAATGCCGTTCCGCCATTATGTTGATCCAGCTGGAACATGTCATTAGTGTGGCTGCCTGTTGCCACGACATCGCCACTCACGTTCAGCACCCTACAGCCTTCATTGTCGAAAATCATACTGTACTGTATGTATACTGTAGTCAACGACGTGCGGTATATTCCGCAGCTATCTGTGAACCTGCTTTCTGTCAACAGAACGACAGAAAGCAGGTTCACAGATAGCTGCGGAATATACCGCACGTCGTTGACTTGAAGTCTAGTGCTTCTGTCACGGCACCTTGGTCGCAAAATGGTTGCCGATAGTTTCGATGCTCATCTCAGCCTTGTTTGCTGCAACTACGTTACCATTTGAGGGCTTCAACTCCTTCAATAGTACCTTGTTATGAGTCATGTGAACCGTTGCTCCGGAATCGAAAAACCAATCGGTGCTATTGAATTGAACTCGATCTCGATCGATGACAAGACGACGCAGAAAGCTTCTTCCTTCTTTCTCCTGCAATCCTTTGCGATGTGCCCGAATTTCTTGCATTTCCTGCATTTCGAACCCTTTGATCCCGTCTTCGGTTGATTGGCCAGTTTCTGCTGCTTGTTGAATCCTCTACGCTTACCTCTTGGGCAGTGGAAGCGTCCTGGGCCCATAACCTATTGTAACTTTGAGTGAAATATCAATATGATTGTTTGACGGTAACTAACGGAATGAAAACTTTATTTGTCTATAGTGAGTCATGGCTTACTACACTACAATAATACTATTCAATCAATTTATTTAACTAAATAATTCCATAACGATTCAAGATGAATGCCCTGGAAAATTTTTCTGTGCTTTCAAGTTTTTTTGTGACCTTCATTCTGAGAATAAAAATGAAATGCCTTCGATGTTTCAGTAGAAATGTGAAATGTTTATTCCATGTTTAAAGAAAAGACAACATTTATATAGAACAAGTAAATAAATTGGAAAAAAGCTTTCTAGTTTTCAAAGATCGATTCTTTGGTACCGATTTAAACAGTGATTCGATCCCTGCGCCGTTTAGAAAATTGATCCATCAAGATCGATCTTTTTTCTAAAGATCGCCCAATCCTAGTCCAATCTACAAAAAAAGGCGACAAGCTGGATTGCTACAATTACCGTGCGATCACGCTGCGAAGCGCGGCTTACAAGCTATTCTCTCAGATACTTTACTGCCGCCTAACACCGTTTGTAAAGGAGTTAGTGGGGCCACATCAAGCGGGATTTATGGGTGTCCTAGCCACCACGGACAAGATTTTCGCGATACGACAGGTTCTGCAGAAGTGTCGCGAGTTAAACGTAGCCGCACATAACCTTTCATCGACTTCCAATCAGCTTATGATACAATTGATCGGGACAAGCTATGGCAAATTATGCACGAACACGATTTTCTGGATAAACTGACACGAATAATCAAGGCGACGATGGACTGAGTAATGTTAAGTGTTTAGTAAGACACGAGCGGTACGATTTTCCGAAATTCAGTCCAGTTTTACGGCTTCGGAGACGACATTGACAATGTGACCCGAAACTTTGAGATGATGAAGGAGACTTAAGGGTCCCGTACACGATAAATAATAATGACATTACTTCATCAGAATGACAATAAAAATGATCGTGTAAGGTTGACAAAATTGAAACGACGGGCAATAATGATGCATATCCGGATTTTCTGAGCTCGCTCCATCGTTTCTGTAATAGGGCAGGGACACTATCATTCGTGGTGTCTAGAATACTGTGCGACATCTTGTGTTAAAATCTATGTTTGTGAGGAAATTTGCTCTCTATGAGATTAATGGACCCAAGAGAATTTTCAATCTCTAAAATTTGAATGAAAGTTATTGCTTTTTGTTACTTGAATGCATAGAACACGTAGCACTGAACCTTACCTATTCCATTTTTTATAATTTTTCTGAAATCCCTACTAAAACTCATAATTATAAAGTAAAATTATAATATTATTTTAGTTCAAGGTTTTTTCACCATTTGCGGAAAACCTGTTATTCTACTACATAGAGCAACATATTTGATGCGAAGAAAGTGATTTTCATTTATATTATTTGATTTTAAAAGTTTGCCCATATCCATTATTATTTTCGATGAAGCACGAAGCATAAAATGTTAATTCGGGATGGCTGCTACACAGTGTTGACATCTATTACCCAATTACGGTGGTGAAGCACACGGGTAAGATACGGTGTCGACATCTACGAAGGTATTAAATGGTAATGAATCAAGCATAATCTATCAGGATTACTATGAAGAAATACAGTTTTGAATTGTTAATAGATCAATGAAAAGCATTTCAAAATGTTTTATTGAATGTTCATAACATATTATTCTGAACATTCTTCATCCATTACTGAAAAACATTACAAGAACAGATCAAATTGCTGAAATTATAATTAGAAATCATTATTTGAAGCATGTTCTGTTTAAGATTTTTTCATTGTTTGCAGAAAACCTTTCAAATTATTAACGGGGATGTTTATTTGACAAAATAAATTGTTTTTCATTGATAATTTTCATTCCGAAAATGTGTTGATTTCTTTTACAACTATGAAGGCCAGAATTGCTGCATTCCTGCAAGTGATAAGAATGATCGTGTAAGGTTGAAGAATAAGGTGATTGCGGAATGGAGCGATTTTTGCCAATATTGTCATTACTGATAATGTCAATGCTACTGATCGTGTAAGGGCCGCATCAGCCTGAAGACTGGGCCCAGTAGGGTTGGACTTGTCATCAATACGTCGAAGACAAAATACATGCGAGGAAGACGCTCCAAGGAGACAAATGTTAGCCTCCCACCAAGAATTCAAATTGGCAGTGACGAGTTCGAAGTGGTAGACGAGTTCGTGTACTTGGGCTCACTGGTGACGGCAGATAATGACACCAGCAGAGAGATACAAAGACGTGTCATGGCAGGAAATCGTGCTCGCTTTGGACTCCGAAAGACACTACGGTAGAGTAAAATTCGCCGCATCACAAAGCTAATCATCTACAAAACACTGATGAAACAATTATGCTCGCGGAGGACCAGCGCGCCCTTACTATGTTCGAAAGGAAGGTGTTGCGCACCATCTATGGCGGAGTGCAGATGGATGACGGAATGTGGAGAAGGCGAACAAACCATGAATTGCACCAGCTGCTGGGAGAACCAGCTATCGTTCATACCGTGAAAATCGGCCGGTTGCGTTGGGCTGGGCAAGTCGTAAGGATGTCGGACGACAGCCCAGCGAAAATGTTTCTCGACAACGACCTGATAGAAACGAGGAGAAGAGGTGCGCAGCGGGCAAGATGGTACGACCAAGTGGAAGCCGACTTGGGATCCTACGCAGACCATGCGCAAACGGTCATGGACCGAGATGAATGGAGACGACTTTTGTGTACAGCACAGGCCATTGGGGCCTTTTGCTGATTAAACAAACAAACAAACATATTTCTAATCTACTTGTGACATACTTTTTTTTTGAACGGTTGTTTCTGTTGTAGTTATTTTCTGGGCGATGTTTTCCGGTCATGAATTTAAATATACAGTAGAACCCGATAATTCGCGAAATTGCGTGGCATGGTCACCGTGGATAACGAAATAAAAAACCAAAAATGAAGTGCAAACACGAAAGAATATGTCAGCATGAAAACTATGTTCTATCAATACAGAAATAATTAAGTGATTCATGATTCATAATTCAAAATCATCGTATGAAATCTGTCTATCAAACAAAAACACAAATTTATGTATAACTCGAAAACTAATCAAGTAAATGGAGCCACATTTGGCATGTGAAGGTTTTAGGGAGCACGAAATGTTTCTATGGTGAATAGACACTCCTCCCCTCTCTCTAAGGGGTGGCTGCCATATAAATTAAACGCAAACTTCTGCATTACTCGAGAAAAAACAAAGCAAATAATCGGAACAAGGTTCCTGCAGTTTACGGAAGACGCAAGAATTTTCTTTGAAAACACCGAAACCACACCCAAATTAGCGTTGGCAGAAAACATGTCATATTTGGCAGAAAGGATGCAATTTAGTGTGCTGTTGAGTCAAATGCGCAAATAATGAGCTACTTTGAAAGCTTAAAAATGGTTTGTATGTATGCGTGCAGATATCTCTTTCTGTTTTCTTTTCTCATTTCATTTGGGATTGTGCCAAAAAAAAGTCCATACGACGTCAATGGGCATCGAACCTAGGCCGGCTGGAATGCAAAGCTAATTTACACGACCACGCTATCCACATGGCTAATGATGTTTAAGAAGTTGCTCAGCAAATACGTGATAATATTGCACCTGATTATAAAATGAAGTTGGGAAGTGTTTTCTAAGAGTAAAAAAGGAGCGCATGAAGGAGAACAATACCTATCTCGGTCTGGGCCGTGTATGTGGCAAAGCATGCGGAAAGCTTATTTGTCTTTTGTTTCGCTCGCTCGTATTAATCTTATATTGCTGTACCATGTATATTATACAAATGCTTACCAGTATTTGTGAGTCATGACATTTTCTGTTATGTTATGTCTCATTTAATGTCATAAATTGGGATGACAAAACATGAGCTAAAAATCAATTTTGGGTGCAGTGGATCAATTGAGCGAGACCCATCAGTGAAGTATCTTTTCATGCAATTGACTTTTTGGTACTTTCGATTAAGAATCTGGGGAATGAAATTGGTCGAAGCTGATCTGGAATTCCAATTGTTCCATCGTCAAATTGTATTCAATTGAGTAACTTTGTTTTTCCTTTATTGATTTAATTAGGCTCAAGTGGATAAAGAGCCACCATCAAGCAATACATTTTAGAACTATTTGAATATATTATAACTACATAATTATTAACTTAAGTCTAATTAGCTAAAACTACAGTGCAATATAAAAAAAATATAATTTATTCCTTCGTTGCCTCGTCTGTATTATCCTTGTCTGGAACAGTGCCTGTGGTGGGTCGTAACAACTACATCGCCAGGTGATGTAGCAACGGTATCCTTTGGTAGTGAGTGCCTCCTTGTTATGTTAATAGCTCCTGTAATGATCTTATCTCAACGGGTACTTAGTTCTGCTTGTGTAATAGGAAAGGAAGGGAGAATGGACAGTGGGAGTAGGAGATGCGACCTAAATAATAACATTAGCGCTTCTTAGGAAGACATATATGGGGTACATAAAATTAGGGTCACGAGTAGCTAGGATATCGCGAACTGGCATGCGTGAGTGTATTCCTTGAGCCTCTAAATCGACAACCAGTTTAATTCTTTCATTGCAAAATTCATTACACGATCAAACAACGTGCTCGATGTCATGATATCCTTGACCACAATTGCATAAATTGTTATGCGGAAGAGATGCGCATTTAGCGCGGAATGATTGGACATAGTTCTAATAAAATTTCTGTCAAGATCTAACCCTTTAAATCAGGCCCTCGTTGAAACTTTGGGGATAATAGAGTATAGCCATCTCCCAAGCTCATCTCTGTTCCATTGGTTTTGCCAACTGGTGAGTGACTGCTGTCGGGAAATGGAGAAGAATTCCCGATACGCTATTTGTCTTTCGAAAACTGTGCCCTGCATACTACCCATCTTTGCGAGTGTATTCGCTTTCTCATTACCAGGAATAGAGCAATGGGAAGGAATCCAAATGAAAGTGATTCGAATACTTTTATCAACAAGAGAATTCAATGCATTCCTTATTTCGATAAGAAAATATGATGCTTTCGTCTGTTGTTTCAAGGATTGAATGGTTTGTATACTGCTAAGACTAACCGAGAAAATAAAATAGTGATCAGGTGGTAAGGACTCAGTGGTCTTAATTGCATGATATATTGCAGCCAGTTCGGCAACATACACTGAACAAGGGTCTTCAAGTTTATGAAAGCTAGTGTAATGTTCATTAAAGATACCAAAACCAGTGGATCCGTTTATTCTTGAACCATCAGTGAAAAACATTCTTGAAGAATTGATATGATTATATTTTGAAGCGAAAATATTAGGGATTAACGTTGATCGAAGATGATCTGAAATGTCTCGAGTTTCGTCCTTCATAGAAAGATCGAAATCAACGGAAGATCTGCAAAAATTCGGAATGCTAACATTATTGAAGATGTCTGCTGAAGGTTTTATTTCTTGAGAAATGTAATGAGAGTACAAATCCATGGATCTCGACCGTTGGTTTAATTCGAGAAGCTTCTTACAATTCTCAATTACTAATGGGTTTATGATTTCGCTTCGGATTAAGAAGCGATAGGACAGTTCCCAAAACCGAACCTGCAATGGTAAAACACCTGCCAAGACTTCAAGGCTCATGTTGTGTGTTGATTGCATGCACCCTAAGGCTAAACGCAAGCAACGATACTGTATCCTCTCCAGTTTAATGATGTGGGTTTTATCAGCAGAACGGAAACAAAACGAACCATATTCCATGACTGACAGTATTGTAGTTTTGTACAGCCGTATTAGGTCTTCTGGATGAGCACCCCACCATGTTCCAGTAACTGTCCGGAGAAAATTTGTTCTCTGTTGACATTTTTAATTCAGATACGCAATATGTTTTCCCCATGTACATTTAGCATCAAACCAAACTCCAAGATATTTGAAGCATGTGGATTGAACGATGGTTTTGTTGAACAATTGAAGCAGAAGTTCGGGAGATTGGTGCTTCCTAGAAAATACAACCATTTCTGTTTTCTCAGTTGAGAATCCAATACCTAGCTTCACAGCCCATGTACATAAATTATTTAAGGAAATTTGCAGCGGTCTTTGCAAATCAATAGTTCTAGTACCTGATATGGATACAACACTATCATCTGCCAGTTGCCTCAAAGTACATCCATCTGCAAGATAATCATCTATATCATTAATATAGAAATTATACAGAAGAGGACTTAAGCAAGAACCTTGAGGAAGACCTATGTAGCTAGTCCTAGAAACGGCACAATTTCCATGAGAAAAGTGCATGTGCTATTCGGATAACAGATTAAACAAAAAGTTGTTTAAAATTGGTGAAAATCCATGGTTGTGAAGTTTATCGGATAAAATTCTTATAGATACTGAGTCAAACGCCCCTTTAATGTCTAAGAAAACAGAAGCCATCTGTTTTTTATTACCAAAGGTCGTCTGAATTTCGGAAGCAAGTAACGCGAGACAATCATTTGTCCCTTTGCCCTTGCGGAAACCGAACTGCGTATCTGATAAAAAGTTATTCTCTTCAACCCATTCGTCTACACGTCGGAGTATCATTTTTTCCAATAACTTACGGATGCAAGATAGCATGGCTATTGGTCTGTATGAGTTATGGTGGGAAGCTGGCTTATTCGGTTTTTGAATGGCTATTACTCTCACTTGTCTCCACTCGATGGGGACAATATTTTGCTTAATAAACTTATTAAATAACCTTAATAAACGTTTCTTAGCGACGTTTGGAAGGTTCTTCAAAAGATTAAATTTGATTCCATCGGAACCAGGAGCTGAATTATTGCACGAAAGAAGTGCAAGTGAGAATTCAGTCATAGAAAACAATGTCTCGTTATTACTATTGGAAGACGATGTATTACAAGATATGTCTTCTGCAGGGACAAAATCTGGACATACTTTTTTGGCAAAATCAAGAATCCATCGGTCGGAATACTCTTTGTTTTCGTTTGTATGGTTTTTGTTTCGCAAACACCTGGCTGTGTTCCACAAGGTACTCATAGATGTTTCCCTTGACAAACCATTGACATATCGTCGCCAGTAACTGCGTTTTTTCGCTCCAATAAGATTTTTGAATTTGGTCTCCAAAAGTTCATACTTATCAAAATTTTCCATTGAACCATTTTTGCGAAAAATTTTGAAAGCAGAGGATTTATTGAAATAAGCATCCGAGCACTCTTTGTCCCATCAAGGAGCACCAGGGCGTTGGCGAAGTTTTGCACCAGGGAAACGTTTCGTTTGAGCTTGAATGGCAGTGTGGTAAATCAAACTAGCAATGAAATCATATTCTTCGAGAGGTGGAAGTTCAAGAGTCGGATTGATGCTCTCTGATATAATACTAGCAAATTTCTCCCAGTCAATATTATGGGTAAGATCGTATACAACTTCGACCAATTTCTGGGGACACATCTCATTGGCAATAGAAACAAGGATTGGTAAGTGATCGCTACCGTGAGGATCTTGGATTACTTCCCACATACAATCTAACGATAAATTAGACGAACAGAGTGACAAGTCTAGTGTACTTTCTCTTGCAGGAGGTTTGGGTACTCTTGTAGCTTCGCCAGTGTTCAAAATTGATAAATTGAAATTATCGCATAGATCGTAGATGAGGAACGGTTAGATGAGGAACGGTTATCATCATATAGTGCCCCCCAGGCCACACCACGTGAATTAAAATCACCCAAGATTAACTTGGGTTCAGGTAAAATCTCGATAATTCCATCGAGTTGGTTTCGTGAAATTCCAACTCTGGGAGGAATATATACAGAAGCAATGCATAGGTCTTTTCCCCTTATTGTGGTTTGACAAGCAACTACCTCGATTCCTAGAAGCGATGGTAATGGGATTTTATAGAAGGAATGGCATTTTCTGATCCCCAAAAGAAGACCACCGTGTGAGTCTCTTCGGTCTAACCGGATAATGTTAAAATCATGAAAATTCAAGTCCTCATCAGGAGTAAGCCATGTTTCACAAAGAGTAAATACGTCAGAATTTATATTGTTGACTAAAAATTTTAACGATTCGATTTTGGGTTTAATACTTCTGCAGTTCCATTGAATAACTTTAATTGTATCTATATCGCTTATAGAACAATTAGGCATCGAGTGAGAAAATGGTTGCAAGGAGGGGCCATTTTTCTGTCAAGAATGCAAACAATGCAGGAACCAAACTAACGATAATACTTTTGAGGGGCTCGGGAATGTTTAAAGCATCTAGAATGTGACTCGCAATACTTGGAAGGGAAAATAACCCAGCTTTGGAAGACCCGGACGGAGTGTTCACGTCTTTTTGTGTTCTCGCGGAAGTAAAACCAGGAGGTGTTTGTTTTGGAGTTTTATCACTTCCAGAGGATTTCTCAATTGGTTTAATGTTTTCTTGCTTCTTACGAGGAGTCGGAGGAGTAAGAGGAGCAGAATTTTTCCTTTTTCTTGAGCCTCCCGGTATTGACATGAATGCTTCTTCAATGGAAGTAAAATTTTCACAATCATCGGTTGGCAGAATTGCATAAGGGTTCTCTTGTACTCCAGGATTAGGGGTCTCTTTTGCCACAGCCCTTTTGAGCATTTCAGCATAGGTCGTCTTGGATCGTTGTTTGAGAGAGTTCTTAACTTTTGCCTACCGCGATTTAAACACTGGACACGCAGAAAGATCGTGAACTTCCCCTTCGCAAAAAATGCAGTTATCGGCGTCTTCAGAGCATGATTTATCCTCATGCATCCCCCCACATTTTGCACAACGTATCTTGTTGCTGCAGTGGGAGTCTGTATGCCCCAATTGCTTGCATTTCATACAACTCATCACTTTAGGTACGTAAATGCGCACCGGAAGCAAAACCTTTTCAATTTCCAGAAATTGTGGAAGAGCTTTTCCGGGAAAGGTTACTAGAAACGAACCTGATTCGAAGTACTCTTTCCCTTTTTCGGAATGAGATACCGAATGCAATTTCTTGCAAGCAAGTATCTTCAGATGATCAATATTGGCATTCTTGAATCGACCTTTTCCTTCGTTTAATATTTCATCACACGTTAGACTAGGGTCGGTGATGACACCATCAATTTCAACGTCTTTTGAAGGAATATAAACAAAATATTCCTCCGTAAAAAGTTTGCATTGCGTAATCTCAGTGGCTTGCTTTGATAACCACGCGAAGCTTGTTCTGTCTAATAAGTTTTTTCGAATCGACCGTGCTGAAATTCTTTTTGAGTTCTCTGGCTATTGTCCAAATACGCAGAGCTTTCTGACGGGGGCGAAAATAAACATGGTAAGGTCCATCGGAATCTTCAGGATAGGACTTAATCCGAGGAGCTGTTTTTGATGGTGGATCGGGATTCCCCGGCTCCGGGGTAGTTGATTCATTATTAGGAATAGGAGGTGTTGAAAATAAATTTCAACGGGAAGTTTCCGAAGTTATAATTCTCGTCCGGAAGCGAATAAAAGACGTTTAATCCGGTTATAGCGAGAATATAATTTCCTAAGAAATAAATAATTTACTAAATACAATTTGTTCACAGTTTCAAAGGTAAACAATAGGTTTAGAACTTACGTTTAGTTTCCCTTTTTATAGTGTATGATATTCTAAGCGGGGTGTCGTCGGTATATCTAGTTGTAGATTCTAGTTTAGACAATTATAAGTCCTAGTTCTAGTCTAGATAGTTGTAGTCCATAGTCGTAGCCGTAGTCATAAATATTTAATAAGTTGTAGCCCTAGTTTAGATAGTTTCTAGTCAGCAAGTTCTAGTTTAGAATTTATATATAAATATTTAACCTCTTACCAATACTGGATTTGACTATTAAATTTAAGTTATAGTTTTACGTACAACAGAATATAAGTAGATAACAATTATTTAAATTTCCATGGTTTTGTGTGTTATTGTTCTTTTCATTATAGTCACTCAGTGACATGTCGATCTACTTGTCGCTGTCTGTATGTGTTGACCAAGACGTGATAAAAATGAAGGTGCGTTGAGGCAAGTGTTGCCAACACTCCCCCCAGCGTACGCCAACCCTTGGTTGGCTTACTCACCGTCGCACCGAACATCCGACGTCGTCTCTGAACGGTCGTATACACCGCTCGTTGTTCCAACTATTGAGGGCCGAATATGTCCATCCTGACGGATATAGTTTGGCCAACTGTTCTGTGGCATGTTGGAATCTACAAAGACCACACAGTGGTTCACAACCACATATGTGAACGGTCGTGAATACGTGGCGAAGCGGATTTACTCTTTCGCTTGTAACAAGTGTGTAGATGAGCGATGCGGTATTCTATAAATAATGATTTCGTAGTTTTGGTGATGATAATTTGGTACAATTGATGATTTCGATAAAAAATTATCGGTTGTTTCGCGCCACCAGTGGCGTAGAGACAAGCAGTGATTCACGTTCGAAAGCGCATAACCCCGCGTTCATTCTGCCATGATGATAGCTGGTAGAGTGAGTTACATTTCGGAACAGTGCTTGTGATTGAGTTCAAGCCTCTGGCTTTCTGGAGAACAACAACTTCATTTAGATATATTTGTTGTACGAAACGTATTAGCGAACACTCGGCAATAATCAGATCATTCGCTGTAAAAGGCCACTGTGAAACGATATCTTGGTGTATTTGAGGTGACAATTATTCGTGAAACGATGAGTGAATGCCGTGACTTTGGCGAATCTCTGCCAGTTAGAGTAGTTGCTGACATCAATTACTGGTTCCAACAGTCTATATACAGCCAGAAACATCGATTGTTGCATTTCATCTTCAACAGGCAACAGCGCTTCCTTTGATTTAACCACTCCGAGGTTCTGTAGCGAGAAGTGTTTCTTCACAGCTTGATGTGAATCCTTCGCTCCACATGCACAAAAAAGTATAATGGTGTAGCTTCGTGTCATTTTCGGAACTCCATCTTCTCCATACAGTCCCTCCGAGTCGTGTCATTTTGGCGATTGGCTGGACGCTTTCCCCTCCATTGTTCTTCAAGCCAAGACTGAATCTAGCACACATCCTTACGTTTATGGTCACCGAATTGACCACTATCAGAGTTTGATGTTTATGTGCCCCGTTGAGTTTAGGCGACGGCGGGAATTTTCTGACAAGCTGGTGTAGCAGAGTAATATTGTACATGTACACTTGCGGTTTATATACATTTCCTGGAGTGCAAAATTTCTGGACATTCATCGCAAAATACACCAACAATTCCAAATTATCTTGCCGGATTAGTGCAAGGGGCTCGCTTTTCCAATCATCGAACGTAGGGTCATCTCGGGCTGGCCAAATAACGTCTTCAAGATTGCCAATATGCTAGAAACGTTTCTGAAATGCACCAACAGACTCTTTACAGAATAATAAGCTGTGCCTTTTGGGTTTCCTTCCAGGTAAACAATGTTAACATTCTCCATGACACTACAAATCGAGGTCGTTCGATTGTACATGGAGATGGAAGCGGCCCACTTGTCTCGTTTTCCAGAAAACCTTGACGAATATTTTGAGGCTGCTTGTCGTGCGCCGATTAGAGAGTAGAAGAGCTGTGATTGGTCGTAGTCCTCCAACATCGGTGAGTTCATGCTGCCATGCTTCGTCACTGTCGTATCCCGATAGTCCGACATTCTAGAATAATGTTGCGGTAAATCATCTGTTGACAGCGGTTTGTGCATATGGTTGGAAGGGTTTGTGAGTAGTTGCTTGCTTAGACGTTGCTCCTGCTCCAACTGCATTTTCCACATCCGCTCGATGGTATTTGTTTCATTCATAAGGTTCCCCTGTTTCTTTCGCAGAAGATCCTCCTGCTGCTTCGACGACTTTTGATTAGCCTCTGCATTCAGAAGCGCTAACGGTTGATTGTCCGTCTTAACTAACAACGACGTCCTTAATTTCACCGATATTAAAGTTGATGAAACCACCGGATTGCCACCGGTGTATTTTTTCAAAAACTTCCCAATACTTTGATCTATTCGTAGTGTTCGATCCTGGTGCACATCTTTCCTTTCGGGTACTCCGTCCGAAGCCGCCATAGTTAGCTGGACCCATTTCGTAGTAATGCAGTTAGTACAACTCCAGCTCTTGTCGACAACTTCATCTGAAACTCCTATACAGGAAGAATGTCGGCTAGTGTCGAGACCTTGACACGCCTTGCAAGCATATTCCAATGTCTTCTTCAACATTATTCGATCCGTATTACTACTAAATAAACCATTAGTGACATTTCCTTTCGCATTACTGATATCATTTGCATCAGATCTCCCGCTGGCGCTTCTAATATCGGATGCATGATCATTTCGCGGCATTTTACTTGACCGATCGTACCGTATCAAATAAACGAAATTATATTTTGTTGAAAATAAATTTCAACGGGAAGTTTCCGAAGTTATAATTCTCGTCCGGAAGCGAATAAAAGACGTTTAATCCGGTTATAGCGAGAATATAATTTCCTAAGAAATAAATAATTTACTAAATACAATTTGTTCACAGTTTCAAAGGTAAACAATAGGTTTAGAACTTACGTTTAGTTTCCCTTTTTATAGTGTATGATATTCTAGTTGTAGATTCTAGTTTAGACAATTATAAGTCCTAGTTCTAGTCTAGATAGTTGTAGTCCATAGTCGTAGCCGTAGTCATAAATATTTAATAAGTTGTAGCCCTAGTTTAGATAGTTTCTAGTCAGCAAGTTCTAGTTTAGAATTTATATATAAATATTTAACCTATTACCAATACTGGATGCTTTTGACTATTAAATTTAAGTTATAGTTTTACGTACAATAGAATATAAGTAGATAACAATTATTTAAATTTCCATGGTTTTGTGTGTTATTGTTCTTTTCATTATAGTCACTCAGTGACATGTCGATCTACTTGTCGCTGTCTGTATGTGTTGACCAAGACGTGATAAAAATGAAGGTGCGTTGAGGCAAGTGTTGCCAACAGGAGGGGCAGGGGGACTGTGGTGTTTAGTAACATCCACTTCCATTGTGAAAGCAAGAAATTGATTTCTTGTTAATGAGAACGATTAGGAAAAGCAAAAAAAAAAAGGTTAGCAAAAAGCAGAACTTAGCCTACCTCTTTTCGAAGAGTAACTCCAACAAGATGGGTAGCTGACCGCAAGCTGGTGACGATATTAGTCCAGGTAGTCGATGGGTGCCCTGTTTAAATCCTGAGTTCTGGCGAGTATGTATACCTGTAAAAACACAATTTTTTAAAAATAGGTAGCAAAAGAGTAAAAAAAACAGGAAGTGGGTTATATCTATGGTATAACCGCAAGGGTGACGTAGGACTATCGTTGATTTAGAGATCATTTGAATGAAGTTGAATCTGAATTCATTCTGAATGAATGAATATTTGGAGAACTTCGAAAACGAGAGCGTTACGTTGGAGGCACAAGGTTTCATGCATCCAATATTGGATACGGAAATATCCTACTGATGGGGAAGAATAATCTTCAGAAGCTATCCTGTTGATTGCGATTGATTGAAAAATCACAAAACCTAATGTATTTGGTCACAGTGTTACATGGATAGAAAACATTAAAATAAACTCTTTCATATGAATGTAATTTTAAATTCCCAGAGGAACTGGCAGATTATTTTCAGTAACGATTAGATATTTCCACATTTTCCTCGATACTGGAAGCCCACCAGTGGTTAATACCTACTCGATAACCACCTGTTAATAGCACTTGATTGAAACATATTTGGTCACAGTGTTACATGGATAGAAAACATTCAATTAAACTCTTTCACATGAATATATTTTGAAAATTCCCAAAGGAACTGGCAGATTATTTTCCAGCAATGATTAGATCTTTCCGGAACTTTCTCGATGCTGAATGGCATCCTAACGGAAAGAGTTCTGTGCGTGTATGTGTCGATCCTTCGCCGTCCACCTCCTCCAGCACGTTAGGCAACGATGTTGTCTTGTCGATGTTCTCACGAAAAATGAATGTGTCTCACCACCAGAATATCGCTTAAGTATGCTTTTTGTGTGTGATTGAATCGAGAGAAGGTGTGGTTTACGATGGCAATTTGGAAGGCAAACTAGAGGGGAATGAACTCTCTGAGCTCGGAACTTTCGGCGACTGAGCAATAATCGATTGCGGGCGCATACAATATTGGATACGGAAATATCCTACTGATGGGGAAGAATAATCTTCTGAAGCTATCCTGTTAATTGCGATTGATTGAAAAACCACAAAACCAAATGTATTTGGTCACAGTGTTACATGGATAGAAAACATTCAATTAAACTCGTTCACATGAATATATTTTGAAAATTCCCAAAGGAACTGGCAGATTATTTTCAGTAACGATTAGATATTTCCACATTTTCCTCGATACTGGAAGCCCACCAGTGGTTAATGCCAACTCGATAACCACCTGTTAATAGCACTTGATTGAAACATATTTGGTCACAGTGTTACATGGATAGAAAACATTCAATTAAACTCTTTCACATGAATATATTTTGAAAATTCCCAAAGGAACTGGCAGATTATTTTCCAGCAATGATTAGATCTTTCCGGAACTTTCTCGATGCTGAATGGCATCCTAACGGAAAGAGTTCTGCGTGTGTATGTGTCGATCCTTCGCCGTCCACCTCCTCCAGCACGTTAGGCAACGATGTTGTCTTGTCGATGTCCTCACGAAAAATGAATGTGTCTCTTTCTTTCTTTCTTTGTTTTTAAGAGGCTTTAAACTTTGCAGTTCATTCGCCTCTAGCCCAGTGAAGAGCCACAATAAAACCAGCCCAGAGGGGACTGGCGAAAGGGAAACCAACAAAATCACTCATCAGACCTGTCCGCTCGACTCTCGGTTAAAGAAGAAGGTAGGAAGGGATCCTATGCCTCATAAGATATTTAATATATGCTGTAAATATTGTATTGTAAATATGTAAATATTTACTGATCCGAGGACCAAAGCAGTAACGAAGCACAAGTGACCCAGCGAAAGGCGTGTTCCAAAAACAAAAAAAAAACAAAAAGGCCCTTCTCAGGAGGATGGGAAGGAAAGGAGTGGAAAGGATTTGGGTGGGCTTAGTGGAAAGGAAGGGGGTGGGAGTGGTATGGGAAGGAAAGAGGGGAGGAGTGGGTGTGGGGTGGGGTGAAATGAAATGAAATACAGTTTGAATAGATAATAAAATACAGTGGTTTTGAATTTAATGGTGTATAGTAGAGCTGAAAAATGGAGAGGTTTATTTAATGAATTTATCCTCCTTGGTGAGTGTGGCTGTAGGAATAGGAAGTTGATCAAAGTATAATGTAATGGATAGAAGATAGATGTGGGTATGAAAGTATATATTATATTATTTGTTATTTATTATTATTGAATGCGTGTATATACATGTATGAATACCTTCCTTCCGACCCGTACATACATGTGTATTCACACATAAACACGCATACATGACTGTGAAGTGGCGAACTTTAATAAGCAATTTCCAAGGTATTTAGTATTTCGATTTAGATTTTACCAAAGAAGTCGGTTTCTTTCAGAAACGCAATTAAATTGGTTTCTTGGGTCTCGTCTCTACTGAGGATATCTCGGAGACTCTGACCTATGTTGTGTCGGACTCGAGCATCTTTGGTATGTTGACATTCAAGTAAAAGATGGCTAACGGAAACCGGAGCTTCGTTGCAAGCACATTGGGGTTTTTCGGCTCTGCAGAACAAGTGTGAATGGGTGAAGTTAGTGTGCCCAATTCGAAGACGGGTAAGGACTTGCCTTTCCCTGCTATTGAGACGGTCCTCCCAAGGGAGAGTGGAATTTTTAATTTTATGAAGATGAGTGGGACGGCTGTTTATCCAACCTATGTCCCAACCTTCACGGACTTGCTGTTTTACTCAGCGGACAATGTCAGATGGAGGACAGGGCATGTCTGGGGATTCTATTTTGCTGCCCTTGCCGGCCAGTATGTCGGCGGCTGTGTTTCCGCGGATTCCTGAGTGACCAGGAACCCAGCAGAAGGAGATGTTTTTATTTGAAGCAGCCTCTTCTGTTTGCTTAATCCATGGGTGTTTGCTGTTTCCACTTAGAAGATCGTGGAGACAGCTAGCTGAGTCTGAGAATATTGTGGAAGGAAGAAACTCATGGGTGCATTCTTGGGTAGCTATTAAAAGGGCGAAAGCTTCCGCACTGAAGATGGAGCATTGCGGTGGAAGAGAAAAGCTACCAGTGTATCTACTCTCAAAGATTCCACATCCAACTCCATCGGCACTGACTGAACCATCTGTGTATACCTGGTGGTTGATTTGAAAATTGGATGCAACGAGGTTATTGAAGCAGGCTTTGACTTTTGGAGAAGGGTCTTCCGCCCGAACTGCCTTGAGAAGTTCAAGGTTAATGTTCGGCGGTTTGACGTTCCAATTTCTTCCCGTCGCAGATGAACGTTCACATATATCGGGAAGATCTTTGTTCGTGAGATTTTTGAACCATGTTTTAGCCCTATGTATTAATGGGACATTGTGGTCGCTTTCGGGGAGTGACAAGTGACGGATGGCTTTATTGGTGATGGCTTTTGTTACCAGGTGGGTGAAGGGAAGTTGCCCACTTTCTGCCATTACAGCAATAGTAGGACCGGTGGGAAAAGCGCCAATTGCGAGCCGAATTGCTTTATTGTAAATTGGTTGAATGGTGTTTAACACCCTGTCCCCTCCACGGCTGAAGGTGCCTATTCCGTAAAGGATTTGTGGGACCAACCAAACATTTACAACATTTAGCAGCGTCTTTCTATGACCAGAGGCTAGGTTGCCTGCGATAGCCTTGATGATGTTCAGTTTCTTTCTGGTGGCTATTTTGGTCTTTTGGGAATGTGATTGGAAGTTGAGTTTCTTGTCGAAAGTAACCCCTAGTATTTTCAATGTCCTCATTGTAGGGATCGGGATTTTGTTGAGCTGAAGATAGGTTCTCTTTCTGAGAGCTTTTCCGATATGTATGTGTTTGGATTTCTCCGGGGAAAGTTTGAAACCTGTTTTTAGAGCCCAGTTTTGGATGGAGTCTAAGGTTTTTTGAAGCCTCTTTCTCTGAATTAAGCCGAAGCAGCTCGTAGAGATAAGAGTGATGTCATCTGCATAGACTATGATCTTTATATGGTCCGGGATAATCTCGAATAGAGATTGCATGGCAATGTTGAAGAGGGTTGGTGAAAGTGCTGAGCCTTGTGGGAAGCCGTTTTCTGGGATTTTTAGAGAAGATTGGTGGCTGTTAATAACGGTTTTGAAAGACCGGTTTTCTAGAAAACTTTTAATGAAGAGACCTAATCTCCCACGAATCCCCCAGTCGAAAAGGCTTTTCAGCACTGGGTACCTCCATGCCCGATCGAATGCCTTGGATAAATCCAGGGAAACAATATCAATGTGGTGTAATTTTTCAGTTGCGTCGTCTAGGATTTTTTCGATTGCTACAAGGCAATCTTCTGTACCTTTTTCCCGCACGGAAGGCGAATTGTCTGGGATCAATCAGCTTATTTGACTCTAGAAAAGTCGTTAAGCGTCGATTGATCATTTTTTCCAAGACTTTCCCAACACAACTTAGGAGAGTGATGGGGCGGAAATTGTCAAGAAGATGATTGTTCATGTCTGGTTTCGGGATACAGATCATTAAACCCTCTTTCCAGCAACTGGGGAGGGTTCCACTGTCCCAGACTTTGTTGAGGAGCTTCAGAAGTGCTTTTTTCCCGAGATGGGGTAGATTCTTATGCATAGGGTAGCTGATGTCATCAGGTCCTGTGGATCCTTGTTTGACCTTGTTCAGTACCCAATCGAGCTCTTTGAGGGAGAGGTTTTTGTTGAAGTCAAATTCCACATCGGTATGAAAATTGATGGGAATTCTTTCGCATTCCGTTTTGTGGGTTAGAAAGGTTTGGTCGTAGTTTTGATTGGAGGAGGCGGAAGCAAAGAAATCTCCAAACGCCTCGGCGATGATTTTCCGGTCATTGGTGTATTGACCGTTAATTAGAAGATTATATTCTTTGCTTCTTTTCTTTCCATGAAGCCTGCCAATCTTACTCCATAACTCCTTTGTTGACGCGTTGGGATTAATTTCGCTGACGAATTTAACCCAACTGTTGTGCTTGGCTGTGTTGATAGCAGTCTTAGCTTCTTTGCGAGCCCTTTGGAACTCTGTAAGCAGAGTGGGTCTCAGTGGGCTGTCCGGATGGGCCTTTCTTAATTTGCGTAGGGCCTTACGTCGACCTTTGATCGCTGCCTTCAGCTCAGGCGACCACCATGGGACACATTTCCTGCCAGGGATGCCACTGGTTCTGGGGATGTGCACCATTGCAACTTCTAGGACAACTTTGGAGAATTCCTCGGCTGTCCAATCTCGTTTAGCGGAGAGGCGGTTTTCAATGTCAAACTGATAGCCAGCCCAGTCAGCGTATTCAAATTTCCATCTTGGCCTTGTTGAAAACTCTGGAGAAGTTTGGCCGAAGGAAGTAAAGATTGGAAAATGATCGCTTCCGCAAGTATCATCGTGGATGTTCCAAGAAAGTTTTGAAGATAGTTTGTCTGATACTATAGTGAGATCGATGGCTGAAGTAGTACCAGAATAATGGGTTCTGGTGTGTTGGCCGTTGTTAAGAAGGAGAAGAGAATGGTCTGATATGAAATCCTCAATGATGGATCCTTTTCGATCGAGGTATGCACCTCCCCAGGCGTATGAGTGGGCGTTGAAATCACCCATAAGCATGATTGGGGCGGGAAGTTGGGCGAACAGATGGTCCAGTTGTCCGCGTAGAGTGTTCGGATCGGAATCATTAGTGATGTAGATGCTAACGACGGTGATTGCAAAGGGGTGTTTAATTCTATCTAGAGTGTTGTCGTTGTCGCATCAATCATTGTTTACGTTGAGTTATTTGTTGCATGATTTTTACGTGTTTTACGTGTGTTGTACCGCATCTAATTTAACGTACGGTGTTCAATGTGAAAGCTATTGCCTCTGAGAACATTAATTTAGTGAAATTCTTGTGATAAGGCTTGGTGACTTTTGTTGTGATAATAGTGTTGTGCTTTGCTGTTTTGTTTTGTTCCTCTCGATCAACTATCGCACACGTCCCATCGTTCACTTTTGTGGCAACAGCGCCATCTGTTAACTAGTAGCAGAAACAACTTGCACTCAAGCTTGCATCCACTGTATATTGGTCAAACCACAGACAAGAGAACATTACACATCACAATGGCTTGTGCACAGTGCCAGAAAGTTGTTTCTAACTCTGACCGGATTTTTTGTCAAGGATACTGCGGTAAACCATTCCACATGATTTGTGCCAAAGTCGACATCCCGCTTTTGGATCAGCTGGGGCTTTATGCAAACAATGTGTTTTGGATGTGCAATTGTTGCGCCGAACTATTCAAAAACAGCAGCTTCAGAAACATGATCGACAATGGAACAAGCGGTTGTTCTGAACCGAAGGAAATTGTCTCGCTGAAGGACGATATTGCCAAGCTTAGCCAAGTCGTAGAGGGTTTGGCCGCAAAAGTCGATGCGAAAACACTGGCTCCTAACAAGTCGACAGCGTGGGTAAACGCGAAACGGTCTGCTATGGAATCAAACATCCCTAAACGCAGGCGCGGTGACACCGGCAGTCCTATTTCCAGCCCTACGATGCCAACCAGGACCTGTGGAACCAAGCCAATGAGCGGTAAAATCAAAACAGTGCCGCTTGAAGACGATATTCTCTGGATCTATCTCTCAGCTTTCGACCCCCAAACGACTGAAGCTGAAATAGCATCTCTGGTTCGTGAATGTTTGGATTTGGGCTCTTGCACTGAGCCTAAAGTTATAAAACTGGTTCCTAAGGGCAAGGAGCTCAGCGCAATGAACTTCGTGTCTTTCAAGATTGGGATCAGTTCTAAATTAAGATGCTCTGCGTTGTCACGAGACTCATGGCCGGAAAATGTCATATTTCGAGAATTCGAGGATCGTTCAAAAAACCAGCTCAGAATTACCAGGATCAATCGAATTCTACCAGTGGAACCACAACCATCAGAAGGAGATCCAGTTGTACAGATGGACGCTTAATACCCGGCATATCACCGCTACCTCCATCGCTTCATTCTTCAGGAATACTGTGCACCGCATCTTCAGGTCAGATACCGGAATGCAAACTTGCCGCACGCACAGTGGAAGCCCCTAATCTGCCCATCACAGTCGAGCCTCTCCATCCAGTGACCTGCAGCCGTCCCGGTCCTGTGTTTGGGATCGGAGAAGGGGTCTTCCAAAAAGAAATGGCAGGCAAGTATCCAGTTTCCTCAAGATCTCCGTACCGTGATACTTCTCCTAGTTGCAGCAGTCAATGTCCACAACAACCCGAACTTACCCCCACGTACCGAACACTGGGATGCAGCCAGATACTGGGACGCAATTCTGCCACAAGCACCATGGGAGCTCCTAATCCGCCCATCACAGTCGAGTCCTTTCAACCAGTAACCAGCAGTCGTCCCGGTCCTGTGTATGGGATCGGAGAAGGGGTCTTCCACCGTGCCTCTCCAGGCAAGTACCATCGTATTAGCAACTATTCACTCCCTGAAATATCCCATAATCCCAGTTACGACACGCTGCCACCGGAGAATAATCACGACCGCGCAGTAAGACTTCACGTCATCGAAGGGCATCAGCAACGCAACGTCCCCCGACATGTAACACGTGACTCTAACCGGCTACTGATTTACTATCAGAACGTTCGGGGGCTGCGCACCAAAATCGACGACTTCTTCGCAGCTGTATCAGAATCATATTATGACATTATCATTCTTACGGAGACCTGGCTAGACGACCGTATTTTCTCTCCGCAACTGTTTGGAAACACGTTCACCGTTTATCGTAACGATCGTAATTCACGTAACAGCTCCAAATCACGCGGCGGTGGTGTTTTGATAGCCGTCTCATCCATGTTAGGCGGTTTCATTGATCCTACTCCAGTGTGTGATACTCTCGAACAGCTTTGGGTCAAAATCCGGATAGAAGGTTTGGTCGTTAGATCGGTGTTATTTATTTACCACCCGATAAGAGAGGTGATCTCAGATGTATTGAGAAGCATATTGATTCCATCGGAGCCATCATTTCTCAGCTTGAAGCACAGGATGTTGCATTTGCGTTCGGCGACTACAATCAGTCTGGTTTAGTGTGGAATATCCCGTCGAATGCTCCACCTTCTGTTGACTGCTCACGATCACGTTTTTCGACTGCTTCCTCGGCCTTACTCGATGGATTCTGTTTCCATGGTCTAACGCAGATCAATCCAGTGCCGAACAGGAATGGCCGCTTGCTCGATCTAGTGCTGGCGAATGATGCTGCTTTATCGAGGTGCTCGATCACCGAGGCTGCCGATCCAGTTACTCCGCTCGACACCGATCATCCAGCACTAGAAGTTGACGTCAATCTACCGACGCCAACTGGATTTGAAGATGTACCAGATCTGACTTCCTTCAATTTCCAGAAAGCTGATTTCGCAGCATTACATCAAGCTATAGCTCAAGTCGACTGGGAATTTCTGGAGACCATCGAGGATGTGGATGCTGCCGTTGCCAGGTTTTCTGATGTCATGACCCGTATCATCGTTGATTGCGTTCCTGTGCGGAGGACTGCACGGAGACCAATCTGGGGCAATAGACGACTGGGAGAACTCAAAAGATTGCGATCCTCTGCTCTCCGGCGTTTCTGTAGGTTGCGCTGTCCGTTTGCTAAGCAAGAGCTGAACCGAACGAGCAACGAATACCGTTTGTACAATCGCTTCCTGTATAAACAGTATACGAGGCGTATGCAGAAAAATCTCCGTAGAAACCCGAAACTTTTCTGGTCCTTTGTCAACTCCAAGAGAATGGAAAAAGGCTTGCCCGTGAACATGTTTCTGGTGAACCACTCGGTTAACACTGCACTCGAGAAATGCAATCTTTTCGCTACTCACTTCAAGCGAGCATTCAATTACCGTTCGTCCTCCGAAATGCAAGTTGCTGCCGCCGTTAGAGACACTCAAACCAACGTATTGAATCTTGACATCTTCCGAGTCACCAGCGATGTTGTGGAGGCTGCGATCCGCAAATTGAAGTATTCTTTGACTCCCGGTCCGGACGGTATCCCTTCTTGTGTACTCAAAAAATGTGCGCCAAGTCTTGCCTACCCTTTATCGGTTCTATTCGACACCTCTCTACAGCAGAGAATGTTTCCTTCGCTATGGAAGCAGTCAGTGATGTTTCCAGTACACAAGAAAGGAGACAAACGTAACATAGAAAACTACCGAGGAATCACATCACTTTGCGCCTGTTCAAAAGTTTTCGAAATCATTGTCAATGATGCTGTGTTTTCCTGTTGCAAGAACTATCTGTCAATGGATCAGCACGGTTTTTTCCCAAAAAGGTCTGTCGCAACCAATTTGGTCGACTTTGTTTCCATTTGTCTGCGCAATATGGAGCAAGGTACACAGGTGGACGCAGTGTATACGGACCTCAAGGCTGCTTTCGATCGCGTCGATCACAAAATCCTTCTAGCAAGGCTGAACAAACTCGGGATTTCATCAAGACTAACGACATGGTTGAACTCGTATCTGAAAGATAGACAGATGTGTGTCAAAATCGGACCTGCACAATCTGCGACATTCTCTAATCCTTCGGGAGTGCCTCAAGGAAGCATCCTAGGTCCATTGTTGTTCTCACTATACATCAACGAAGTATCCTTGATACTTCCAACTGGGTGCCGCTTATTCTATGCTGATGATGTGAAAATTTATATGGCAATCAGGAACGCACTAGATTGCCATAGGCTTCAGGATCTGGTCAACCGCTTTGAAGAATGGTGCTTGAGGAATATGATGTCGCTCAGTATCTCGAAATGCAGCACTATTTCGTTTCACCGGAAGCTCAAGCCAATAGTGTTTAACTACTCCATTTCTGGTCAAGTTCTGTCGCGAGTGAGCCACATCCGTGACCTTGGAGTGACCCTTGATAATGCGCTCAGTTTCCGACTGCACTTCAACGAAATTATTGCTAAAGCCAACCGGCAGTTGGGATTCGTTCATAAAATTACAAGTGAATTTCGTGATCCACACTGTCTTCGATCTCTATACTGCTCGCTAGTTCGATCTACACTGGAGTTTAGTGCAGTTGTCTGGTGCCCGTTTCAAACTAACTGGATTTGTAGGATTGAGTCTATTCAGCGGAAATTTGTGCGACATGCTCTCCGGAATCTTCCGTGGCGGGATCCACTAAACTTGCCACCGTACGAGGCTCGTTGCCAACTCTTGGGACTGGAGACGCTGGAAAGGAGACGTTTCAACGCTCAGACTATGTTTGTCGCCAAACTTTTGACCGGAGAAATCGACTGCCCTGCACTGTTGGAGCAAATTAATATGTATGCGCCTGAACGTATTCTTCGTACCAGAAACTTTTTGTATCTTGAGGGACGCAGTGTGAACTATGCGTTGCACAATCCTGTTCGTTTTATGTCAGTCCGTTTCAATGATGTGTTCGACTTATTTGACTTTAATATCTCTTCGGACACCTTTTACAGACGACTCACTCGTAGATGAAATCTTTGTATTGTTTTATTTTGTTGGACCATTGTATTTTGATTTAGTAGTGTCGTTTAGTTTTAAGAAAATCATTAAGACCAAGTGTGAGTCAGATGGTTTAAAGAAAAGAAATAAAGAAATAATGCGCACTACCACTGCCTGAAGATCAGTGGTAATGGGAAGAAGATCATGTGGAGTGCCATCTTTGATTGCGATTGCAACTCCGTTTTTTGAGGGGTTGGGACCCTCTTTGAAATATGTGATATATTTTGAGATGAAGTGTTTATTGAAGTTGTTTGGTGTCATAGTTTCTTGAAGGGCTATGACTGTGGGATTAGAGTTTGAAATAAGCATTTTCAATTCTAGAATATTTCGTCGGATACTTCTGATGTTCCATTGTATCCCGAATTTCTGTGTTGGAGTGAATGTGTTGGTGTTTTAACTCTAATTCCTAAGTCTTAATTGTGTGTATGTTTGAACTATTCAAAGAGAATTAGTTCGATGGTCCTTTACCCTTGGAAAGAGTAGCTTTCTTTGAGGTATTGGTGTTGTTTTTGTTTGGTGTAGAAGTCTTTGGAGTGTTTGTTGTGTTTGTGTTGTTTTTTGTTGAATGTGCGTTGCTGTTGTTGTTATTGTTGTTTTTTGTTTGATGTGTGTTGTTGTTGTTGTTGTTGTTTTCTGTTGGGGTTGTATTGTTATTTGTTGTTGGTGTCTGTCTTTGTTCATTCTTAATTCTTTTCTTGTCCTTCTTTGTTTGGGTCTCATCTTCAGATTTTTGAACTGACTCTGAGGATGATCCTTTAGTTATTTTTCTTTTGTTTTTGTTTTTGTTTGGAACATCAGACGTATCCATAGAAATGACTGATTCGCTTTCGGATTCAGTTGATGAACTACCAGTTGTTGAATCTGTCATGGTTGTATCGAATGTAGTGTCAATTGGGGGGGGGGGTGCTTTCGCGGCTAGAAGTGGCCGAAGCGGCCGAGGCGCAGTTACATTTGCAGTTGCAGCTGGGTGCTGGCTTTTGCAAGTTGGATAGTCTGTCTTGCAGAACACTTGCGAATGTTGGAGCATTGTTTTGAAGTTGCAGCTGTTCCTTTGCCTCTTTGTATGAGATTCCATTGTCGATTCTTATTCTGGTGATTTTATTTTCGGTTTGCCATACGGGACAATTCCTACTAGAAGAGGAGTGGTTCCCTTGGCAGTTGACACAAAAAGCTGAAGCATCGCATACTTTGTTTGCGTCTGTTTGTTGTTCCGGATGTTCTTGGCCGCAGTTTCTGCAAAGCGGATTTTCGCGTTTGCATCGCTTGTTCGTATGCCCAAATTTGTAGCACTTGTAGCATTGCATGGGATTGGGATAAAAATTTCTAGTCCCGGCTCGAATGAACCCAAAGTAAATGAAATTGGGAACGACAGTTCCGCGAAAGGTCAATATTAAAGTGGCCGTTGGCACAACAATGTTGTTGTCCTTTCTGGTGATGCGTTTGACGCCGATCACACCTTGAGCGGTGAGTTCTTTCACCAGTTCGGATTCCGGAAGGTCGATAACTTCGCGGCAAGTCACAACGCATTTGCGTTGGTTTAAAGGTGGGTGGAAGATCACTTCTACAGGAGTATTATCAATCAGTTTGGTAATCGAAAGTTACTTACCGACTGTATCCTCATCCCTGGTTGTCAAGATGTACTGGAGTTTCTTTTTATCATCTCGCTGTGGTTTGGCGCTGCTGAATTTTTTTACAACTGCCTTGATGGTATTGCTGACTGTGAAGGGGTTTGTTGGAAGCACCTTGTCTCCTGTAGCTCTCAGAAGCAGTATCTGGAGATTACCGTTCGAGGGGTCCGCCCATAGTGGAGCGGTGGCTTCGGTGGGCCTGCCCTCATAGAAATTTGTAGCCCGGCCTCCCGGAGGCCCGGAGCTACTTGAAGCCATGCTTCTGCTTGACTATACCTAGGTTATAGTCAGCAGGTACGGATATAAAATCATTAAAATTCCTTATTGGGGTATATTCACTAAGGGGTATGTTCCCAGAAAATTACACTTTGTTCTAGTAAAGCACTTTGAAAAGCCACCAATGGGTGCGGAAAATTGCAAATCACCCTTCAGGCAATAATTGCTTCAGTCACTTCACTGTCTGTATGCGCGTTTTTCTTTTTGGGTTTTATTTAATAAGATTCACTACACTACTGACACTACAATGAAATTGGCAACACTCCCCGAAAAAAGGGGGCGTGGCGTCAGTGACGCCGTAAAAAGCGCGCGCTTTTCCGGTTTGCCGGTAAGCGCTCGCTCTCCACGGTCGAAACGAGCTATTGCCTTTTCCCGCTCTCCTTCTGCTACCACTTAAAAATAATTAAAATTAACTCCTTCGGAATCGCCAGGGGGAGACGTCCTAGTCCGCTGTCCAAAACGCCAAACTGCCGAGCTGAAAAAAATGTGACCTTCTCGGTCGGAGGTTCAAATCAGTATGATGTGTCTCACCACCAGAATATCGCTTAAGTATGCTTTTTGTGTGTGATTGAATCGAGAGAAGGTGTGGTTTACGATGGCAATTTGGAAGGCAAACTAGAGGGGAATGAACTCTCTGAGTTCGGAACTTTCGGCGACTGAGCAATAATCGATTGCGGGCGCATACAATATTGGATACGGAAATATCCTACTGATGGGGAAGAATAATCTTCTGAAGCTATCCTGTTAATTGCGATTGATTGAAAAACCACAAAACCAAATGTATTTAGTCACAGTGTTACATGGATAGAAAACATTCAATTAAACTCTTTCACATGAATATATTTTGAAAATTCCCAAAGGAACTGGCAGATTATTTTCAGTAACGATTAGATATTTCCACATTTTCCTCGATACTGGAAGCCCACCAGTGGTTAATGCCAACTCGATAACCTGTACCACTGTACCACTATACCACCTGTTAATAGCACTTGATTGAAACATATTTGGTCACGGTGTTACATGGATAGAAAACATTCAATTAAACTCTTTCACATGAATATATTTTGAAAATTCCCAAAGGAACTGGCAGATTATTTTCCAGCAATGATTAGATCTTTCCGGAACTTTCTCGATGCTGAATGGCATCCTAACGGAAAGAGTTCTGCGCGTGTATGTGTCGATCCTTCGCCGTCCACCTCCTCCAGCACGTTAGGCAACGATGTGGTCTTGTCGATGTCCTCACGAAAAATGAATGTGTCTCACCACCAGAATATCGCTTAAGTATGCTTTTTGTGTGTGATTGAATCGAGAGAAGGTGTGGTTTACGATGGCAATTTGGAAGGCAAACTAGAGGGGAATGAACTCTCTGAGCTCGGAACTTTCGGCGACTGAGCAATAATCGATTGCGGGCGCATACAATATTGGATACGGAAATATCCTACTGATGGGGTAGAATAATCTTCTGAAGCTATCCTGTTAATTGCGATTGATTGAAAAACCACAAAACCAAATGTATTTGGTCACTGTGTTACATGGATAGAAAACATTCAATTAAACTCTTTCACATGAATATATTTTGAAAATTCCCAAAGGAACTGGCAGATTATTTTCAGTAACGATTAGATATTTCCACATTTTCCTCGATACTGGAAGCCCACCAGTGGTTAATGCCAACTCGATAACCACCTGTTAATAGCACTTGATTGAAACATATTTGGTCACAGTGTAACATGGATAGAAAACATTCAATTAAACTCTTTCACATGAATATATTTTGAAAATTCCCAAAGGAACTGGCAGATTATTTTCAGTAACGATTAGATATTTCCACATTTTCCTCGATACTGGAAGCCCACCAGTGGTTAATGCCAACTCGATAACCACCTGTTAATAGCACTTGATTGAAACATATTTGGTCACAGTGTTACATGGATAGAAAACATTCAATTAAACTCTTTCACATGAATATATTTTGAAAATTCCCAAAGGAACTGGCAGATTATTTTCAGTAACGATTAGATATTTCCACATTTTCCTCGATACTGGAAGCCCACCAGTGGTTAATGCCAACTCGATAACCACCTGTTAATAGCACTTGATTGAAACATATTTGGTCACAGTGTAACATGGATAGAAAACATTCAATTAAACTCTTTCACATGAATATATTTTGAAAATTCCCAAAGGAACTGGCAGATTATTTTCAGTAACGATTAGATATTTCCACATTTTCCTCGATACTGGAAGCCCACCAGTGGTTAATGCCAACTCGATAACCTGTACCACTGTACCACTATACCACCTGTTAATAGCACTTGATTGAAACATATTTGGTCACGGTGTTACATGGATAGAAAACATTCAATTAAACTCTTTCACATGAATATATTTTGAAAATTCCCAAAGGAACTGGCAGATTATTTTCCAGCAATGATTAGATCTTTCCGGAACTTTCTCGATGCTGAATGGCATCCTAACGGAAAGAGTTCTGCGCGTGTATGTGTCGATCCTTCGCCGTCCACCTCCTCCAGCACGTTAGGCAACGATGTGGTCTTGTCGATGTCCTCACGAAAAATGAATGTGTCTCACCACCAGAATATCGCTTAAGTATGCTTTTTGTGTGTGATTGAATCGAGAGAAGGTGTGGTTTACGATGGCAATTTGGAAGGCAAACTAGAGGGGAATGAACTCTCTGAGCTCGGAACTTTCGGCGACTGAGCAATAATCGATTGCGGGCGCATACAATATTGGATACGGAAATATCCTACTGATGGGGTAGAATAATCTTCTGAAGCTATCCTGTTAATTGCGATTGATTGAAAAACCACAAAACCAAATGTATTTGGTCACTGTGTTACATGGATAGAAAACATTCAATTAAACTCTTTCACATGAATATATTTTGAAAATTCCCAAAGGAACTGGCAGATTATTTTCAGTAACGATTAGATATTTCCACATTTTCCTCGATACTGGAAGCCCACCAGTGGTTAATGCCAACTCGATAACCACCTGTTAATAGCACTTGATTGAAACATATTTGGTCACAGTGTAACATGGATAGAAAACATTCAATTAAACTCTTTCACATGAATATATTTTGAAAATTCCCAAAGGAACTGGCAGATTATTTTCAGTAACGATTAGATATTTCCACATTTTCCTCGATAC
Organism: Toxorhynchites rutilus septentrionalis; assembly: GCF_029784135.1. Taxonomy (NCBI): domain Eukaryota; kingdom Metazoa; phylum Arthropoda; class Insecta; order Diptera; family Culicidae; genus Toxorhynchites; species Toxorhynchites rutilus. The sequence goes on from NC_073746.1 coordinate 189,342,359, forward strand.
TGGAAGCCCACCAGTGGTTAATGCCAACTCGATAACCACCTGTTAATAGCACTTGATTGAAACATATTTGGTCACAGTGTTACATGGATAGAAAACATTCAATTAAACTCTTTCACATGAATATATTTTGAAAATTCCCAAAGGAACTGGCAGATTATTTTCAGTAACGATTAGATATTTCCACATTTTCCTCGATACTGGAAGCCCACCAGTGGTAAATGCCAACTCGATAACCACCTGTTAATAGCCGCGCGTGTATGTGTGTGTAGCGATGTCTTCCCAGGGAACCGTTTGTGGCATCACTCTCCTCCTGATAGATTCCCTTCTGGCCTAGGGTGCACAAACAGGCTCTTGGTGACACCGTTCATCCGCGCTTTCATGATAAATACAGAGCTTCACTGCAACAGCGACAACATGCTCCAATCGCTGTTCAATTAGAACTGAGTGGATTTCCGAGCGCCGCTCGCTTATATACCGATTGGTGATTTCAATAGCCTGTTTTGAAAGCAATTTTAAGACTATTGAAACAAGTTTTTGGATCAAAAAGTAACAAGTATATAACGCGTAGACATTTTATCTTTCGAATGAAGTGTTTATCATACCATTTCGTTCAGTTGTTTAGGAGCTATTAACGCTCAAAATCTCGGTCTCCGGCGTAACGCTTTCGTTTTCGAAACTTTGATTTTACACCCCGGTATAGAAATGAAAGACGTAGTCCTACGTCAAAAAACTTGATACTTCCTTTCCACTCTGCAGCGAAAGAAAAACACGTCCTTCTCCGATGAGATCAGGGAAGGAACTGATCAATTGAGTAACTGCTGATGGTAAAGTGAGCACGGTCTAGAGTGAACGATGGAAGACAAATATCTGATGAAATATAGTGGTGATAAATTCTCATAAACCGATATTGTATATTTAGATGGAGTTTATTTTTCAAACTTTTCAATCACAAGTGAGTTCGTGATTCCGTATTTCACCAGTATTCTGAGAGAAAGTTCCCAGAATCGGCTCTGTAGAGGTATTATTCCTGCCAGAACCTCGAGGCTCATGTTACGCGTTGAGTGCATACAGCCCAGAGCTATACGCAGACAAAGATATTGAATTCGCTCCAATTTTGGAAGATGACTTTTAGCTGCTGAGAGAAAGCAGAAAGAGTCGTACTCTAGAATAGACAGAACAGTTGTTTTTTAAGGCGTTATGTGATCTCCCGGATGAGCTCCCCACCACTTGCCGAAAATCGAACGGAGAATGTTGACGCCCTTTTGACATTTTTGCTTCAAATATGTAATGTGGGTATTCCGAGTGCATTTTGAATCAAACCAGACACCAAGGTACTTGAAGATCAATGATTGGGTAATGCTTCTGCCCAAAAGCTTAAGTTGCAATTGGGCAGGGAACCGCTTTCGAGTAAACACTACAAGTTCAGTTTTCTGAAGCGCGAATTCGATCCCAAAATTCTTTGCCCAAGAAGACAAGTTATCTAGAGAATTTTGCAAGTTTTCGGCATGTGGACCTCTGACAGAAACTACACCGTCATCTGTAAAGGCTGATTTAGACGATGCCAGTCAGCGCTCTAGTTGAAGTATCCAGTGAATAGAGAACAGACACTCTGTTCAAGTTAGAGGCCAATCACTTGTTCGATACTGGTACAAGTAACTTGAACAGAGTGTCTGTTCTCTGTTCACTGGATACTTCAACTAGAGCGCTGACTGGCATCGTCTAAATCAGCCTTAAGCTGTCTTAGCGTGCATTGTTCTGCCAAACAACTGTCAATATCTTTCACATAAAAGTTATAAAGAAGGGAAGTTAGACATGAGCCTTGGGAAAGACCCATATAACTATTTGTGGAAGTCCGAGCGTGAAGTTCATTTGCTTTTCTGACAACAAATTGTGGGAGTTTATTGTGGGAGATAGGATTGGTGTTATGAAAACAGTACATAGATATAATAAAATTCATTCGATGTAGCAACAAAATAATAATAATTAATAACAAGTGCTTCATCTGTTCAGGAGCTTTGAATTATTTGTTGATATGCCCTGAGAGATCGGAGTAACCTAAAACTCTGTTATAGCGAATATGAATTTGAGGGTGTACAATGCTGCTAAATAAAAACGGAGACGTTAATGAGATTGCGAATCGGGAGTGTCAACCGAACGCACTCTCCTCTCTTCTGTATGACATACATGAGGTACAGCGAAAAAAAAATCGAGAGGTACACGAGGACTTGACGATCTCTCGAGAATGAACTGTGAAGTGAATTTGGAAGTCAGTCTCAGGATTATTGTTGTGACGAGTGGTTGATTTAAACGGCGTGGAGTGGTTACGACAATGGCGCAGTCGGTAGCAGCCTTCGGTGAATATTAGTGCAATGAAAATTAAATGGAGCTTGGAAAGAAAGTGGATACAATTCTTGATCGTGAGATAAGCATTTTATTTGTCGGTCGTGGTACCTATTGGCTATGCAGTGAAATTGAAATTGAGTGAAAATGACATGACAAATTAAATAAAAGGCTAAATTGAAATCGAGGAACGGAAATTTGTTTCTTTTTTTTTATTAATTCGTTTATTTTTACAGGCTCAGTTACTTAAGTTTAAAGGAGCCGAATTCTTAAATATAATTTTAAAACTATATATATATAAACAATTTTCTTAGATCTATGGTTAGTAAGGTGGAAAACCGATTACTCGCAGTGTACTCGAGTTTAGGAGGGTGACATATTTTTAGGAGAAGGATGGGGTATAAGGAAATTGTAACAATGTTGATGAACACTCATTTCTTAAATCTATTCGTATATCTATAGTGTATGTACAATTCAACTTATTCTACTATTTATAGCAAGGGGACGAATTACCCGCAAAGGAAGGAAAATAGGGTATAAGGATGTAGGGACAATCACACACGAAGATCTATAGCTTTAAGGAAAACATATATATGGGACATGTAATCAAGGTCTAACCGAGCCAACACATCTCTCACCGGCACATTGGGCTGCCTTCCTCTAGCCCGAAGGGAGTTTTCTAAATTCGATCTGGCAACAAGATACACCTCACACGCCCAAACAACGTGTTCGATGTCGTGGTAACCTCGGCCACAAATGCAGAGATTGCTACCGGCCAGATTGAAACGAAAGAGTAACGCGTCTAACGAACAGTGATTGGACATGAGTCGGGAGAAGGTGCGAATAAAGTCCCGACTCAAGTGTAGACTTTTGAACCACGGTTTGAGGCTAACCTTAGGGATAATCGAGTGAAGCCACCGGCCCAATTCATCTTCGTTCCATTTGCGTTGCCAGTTAGCGATGGTATTTTTACGGACTAAAGAGTAAAATTCATTGAAGGCGATTTGACGCTGATAAATATCGCCTTCAATCGCACCTACCTTTGCTAATGAGTCAGCCCTCTCATTACCCGGAATTGAGCAATGAGAAGGGACCCACACAAAGGTAATGACATAACAGCGTCTGGATAAAGCACTCAAAATTTTTCGTATTCTCTCAAGGAAGTACGGCGAGTGCTTTTCCGGCCTCACTGAACGGATAGCTTCGACAGAGCTAAGACTATCCGTTACAATGTAATAGTGTTCAACAGGTCGTGAGGCGACGCTGTCCAGCGCCCAATGAATTGCTGCCAATTCAGCAATATATACTGAGCAAGGATTCTGAAGACTGTGTGAGGTGCTAAAAAATTCGTTGAACACTCCAAATCCTGTGGACTCGTTTATAGTGGACCCATCAGTAAAGTACATATTATCACAATAGATACCCCCATACTTTTCATCGAAGATCGTTGGTAATCTGAATATCCATGGATATCTTGCTTCATGGACAGATCAAAATGCACAGAGGAATTGATGTAGTCAAGGAAGCAAACACGGTTGGGAATATACGAAGAAGGATCAACCTGCATGGAGATGAATTCATGATATGAACTCATGAATCCGGAGTGAAAATTTAGCTCGATCAGCTGTTCAAAATTTCCGATCACCAATGGGTTCATAACCTTACACCGGATGAAGAACCGAAGAGATAATAAATTGAAGCGATCTTTTAGTGGGAGTAGGCCTGCCAAAACCTCGAGACTCATGGTATGCGTTGAGGGCATACATCCCAACGCGATACGGAGACAAAGATACTGAATTCGCCCGAGTTTAATGAGGTGTGTTTTGGCAGCTGATTGAAAACAGAAACTGCCATACTCCATCACTGAGAGAATAGTTGTTCGATACAACATTATAAGATCTTCGGGATGGGCTCCCCACCAGGTGCCGGTAATTGTACGGAGAAAATTTATTCTTTGTTGGCATTTTTTACTCAGATACCTATTATGGGCCCCCCAAGTACATTTGGAGTCGAACCAGACCCCAAGATACTTGAATGACATAGCATGAGTGATCGGTTCACCCAAAAGTTGAAGCTTTGGTTTTGCTGGTCTATGCTTCCTAGAAAAAACCACCATCTCTGTTTTCTCCGTGGAGAATTCGATCCCTAGCCCAATGGCCCAGGTTGAAAAATTGTTCAAAGTATCTTGTAAGGGTCCTTGCAGGTCGGATTCGTTTGATCCTACGACAGACACCACTCCATCATCTGCAAGTTGTCTTAGGCTGCAATTTTGTGTAAGGCAATTGTCGATGTCGCTTACATAGAAGTTGTACAAAAGGGGGCTAAAACATGAGCCCTGGGGGAGGCCCATGTAAGAGACCCGACTTACTGCCGAATCTCCGTGAGAAAAGTTCAAATGTTTCTCACAATGCAAGTTATATAACATATTATTCAATAGAGGCGGCAGACCCCGAGAGTGTAATTTGTCCGACAAAACCTCTATTGAAACAAAATCGAAATCCCCCTTTATGTCCAAGAATACTGAAGCCATTTGTTTTTTTTCGGCGTAAGCCATTTGAATTTCTGAAGAAAGCAACGCAAGACAATCATTCGTCCCCTTGCCCCTGCGGAACCCATATTGTGTATCTGAGAGTAGGCCATTCGTTTCAACCCAACGATCAAGGCGAAACAAGATCATTTTCTCCAACAATTTCCGTATACAAGACAGCATTGCTATTGGGCGGTACGAATTGAAGTCGGACGCGGGTTTTCAGGGTTTTTGAATAGCTATAACTCGTACTTGTCTCCAATCATCTGGAACAATATTATTCTCCAGAAACCGATTGAATAAATTCAACAAGCGATGTTTCGCCACATCAGGGAGGTTTTTCAGCAAGTTGAACTTAATTCTATCCGATCCCGGAGCAGAATTGTTACATGAAAGCAGAGCAAGAGAGAATTCTACCATCGAAAACTCGGAATCAAGATCGCACCGATCTTGTGGTATATCTCGAACAATTTTTTGCACAGGAGCGGAATCAGGACAAACCTTCCGTGCAAAATTAAAAATCCATCGATGTGAATATTCTTCGCTTTCATTCGTTGAAGAGCGATTTCTCATGTTTCGAGCTACTTTCCATAATTTTTTCATTGACGTTTCTCGTGACAAACCTCCCACGAAATTTCGCCAATAAGCACGTTTTTTCCCTTTGATTAAGTTTTTGAATTGATCTTCAAGGGCTAAATACGTTTGAAAATTTTCAGGGGTTCCACGTTTCCGAAAAGCTTTAAATGCATTCGATTTTTCTACATAAAGCTTGGAACACTGGCTATCCCACCATAGATTGGGAGGCCTTCGGCGAATAGTGGAACCTGGGATGGGTTTCGGAAGGTATACTCCTCCAATGGAGGTAAGCCATCTCTGGAATTGATGGCTAGAGTAATCGCGTCCGCATATTGACGTAGGACTACGTCTTTCATTTCTATACCGGGGTGTAAAATCAAAGTTTCGAAAACGAAAGCGTTACGCCGGAGACCGAGATTTTGAGCGTTAATAGCTCCTAAACAACTGAACGAAATGGTATGATAAACACTTCATTCGAAAGATAAAATGTCTACGCGTTATATACTTGTTACTTTTTGATCCAAAAACTTGTTTCAATAGTCTTAAAATTGCTTTCAAAACAGGCTATTGAAATCACCAATCGGTATATAAGCGAGCGGCGCTCGGAAATCCACTCAGTTCTAATTGAACAGCGATTGGAGCATGTTGTCGCTGTTGCGGTGAAGCTCTTTATTTATCATGAAAGCGCGGATGAACGGTGTCACCAAGAGCCTGTTTGTGCACCCTAGGCCAGAAGGGAATCTATCAGGAGGAGAGTGATTCCACAAACGGTTCCCTGGGAAGACATCGCTACACACACATACACGCGCGGCTATTAACAGGTGGTTATCGAGTTGGCATTAACCACTGGTGGGCTTCCAGTATCGAGGAAAATGTGGAAATATCTAATCGTTACTGAAAATAATCTGCCAGTTCCTTTGGGAATTTTCAAAATATATTCATGTGAAAGAGTTTAATTGAATGTTTTCTATCCATGTAACACTGTGACCAAATATGTTTCAATCAAGTGCTATTAACAGGTGGTTATCGAGTTGGCATTAACCACTGGTGGGCTTCCAGTATCGAGGAAAATGTGGAAATATCTAATCGTTACTGAAAATAATCTGCCAGTTCCTTTGGGAATTTTCAAAATATATTCATGTGAAAGAGTTTAATTGAATGTTTTCTATCCATGTTACACTGTGACCAAATATGTTTCAATCAAGTGCTATTAACAGGTGGTTATCGAGTTGGCATTAACCACTGGTGGGCTTCCAGTATCGAGGAAAATGTGGAAATATCTAATCGTTACTGAAAATAATCTGCCAGTTCCTTTGGGAATTTTCAAAATATATTCATGTGAAAGAGTTTAATTGAATGTTTTCTATCCATGTAACACTGTGACCAAATACATTTGGTTTTGTGGTTTTTCAATCACTCGCAATTAACAGGATAGCTTCAGAAGATTATTCTTCCCCATCAGTAGGATATTTCCGTATCCAATATTGTATGCGCCCGCAATCGATTATTGCTCAGTCGCCGAAAGTTCCGAGCTCAGAGAGTTCATTCCCCTCTAGTTTGCCTTCCAAATTGCCATCGTAAACCACACCTTCTCTCGATTCAATCACACACAAAAAGCATACTTAAGCGATATTCTGGTGGTGAGACACATTCATTTTTCGCGAGGACATCGACAAGACAACATCGTTGCCTAACGTGCTGGAGGAGGTGGACGGCGAAGGATCGACACATACACGCGCAGAACTCTTTCCGTTAGGATGTCATTCAGCATCGAGAAAGTTCCGGAAAGATCTAATCATTGCTGGAAAATAATCTGCCAGTTCCTTTGGGAATTTTCAAAATATATTCATGTGAAAGAGTTTAATTGAATGTTTTCTATTCATGTAACACTGTGACCAAATATGTTTCAATCAAGTGCTATTAAGTGGTTAGTGACCATTCTATCCTGGATTCCTCGAGTCGAAAAAGACGCACCACGCTAGATATGGGGTACATACTAGGGGGGCGTTGCTGATTAATGGTCAGCTGCATCCAAATAGGAAGTATCCCGTGTCGGGCACACGTACAGAGCATTGGAGACAGCAACATCCCAATTACGAGAGCACTTGTAATACTAACCTCGAACCGACCGCGAGTAATCGGTTACATATTACTAACATAGATAATAAGAAAAACTGTCAAAATATTGAACTCCGGCCCCGTCAGGCTAACGCCATATAAGCCTTGATAAAAATATATATTTTGGAAAAAAAAAGTGCTATTAACAGGTGGTTATCGAGTTGGTATTAACCACTGGTGGGCTTCCAGTATCGAGGAAAATGTGGAAATAACTAATCGTTACTGAAAATAATCTGACAGTTCCTCTGGGAATTTTCAAAATATATTCATGTGAAAGAGTTTAATTGAATGTTTTCTATCCATGTAACACTGTGACCAAATACATTTGGCAATCAATCGCAATTAACAGGATAGCTTCAGAAGATTATTCTTCCCCATCAGTAGGATATTTCCGTATCCAATATTGTATGCGCCCGCAATCTATTATTGCTCAGTCGCCGAAAGTTCCGAGCTCAGAGAGTTCATTCCCCTCTAGTTTGCCTTCCAAATTGCCATCGTAAACCACACCTTCTCTCGATTCAATTACACACAAAAAGCATACTTAAGCGATATTCTGGTGGTGAGACACATTCATTTTTCGTGAGGACATCGACAAGACAACATCGTTGCCTAACGTGCTGGAGGAGGTGGACGGCGAAGGATCGACACATACACGCGCAGAACTCTTTCCGTTAGGATGCCATTCAGCATCGAGAAAGTTCCGGAAAGATCTAATCATTGCTGGAAAATAATCTGCCAGTTCCTTTGGGAATTTTCAAAATATATTCATGTGAAAGAGTTTAATTGAATGTTTTCTATCCATGTAACACTGTGACCAAATATGTTTCAATCAAGTGCTATTAACAGGTGGTTATCGAGTTGGTATTAACCACTGGTGGGCTTCCAGTATCGAGGAAAATGTGGAAATAACTAATCGTTACTGAAAATAATCTGCCAGTTCCTCTGGGAATTTAAAATTACATTCATGTGAAAGAGTTTATTTTAATGTTTTCTATCCATAAAATATCCATATAATACATTTGGGTTTGTGATTTGTCAATCAAGTACAGTTAGCAGGAAAGCGTCTGAAGATTATTCTTCAGAACAAGGTTTTTCGTAACCTATATTGGATGCATAAAACCTTGTGCCTCCAACGTAACGCTCTCGTTTTCGAAGTCTCCCAAATATTCATTTATTCATTCATTCAGAATGGATTTAGATTCAACTTCAAACAAATGATCTCTAAATCAACGATAGTCCTACGTCACCCTTGCGGTTATACCATAGATATAACCCACTTCCTGTTTTTTTTTCCAGTCAATGTGTCTTGTGAGGTCATGTGCCATGTTTATAGATTCAGAAGAATTCGACCCAATGGTGATGGAAATTTTGATTGGCAAGTGATCACTACCGTTGGGGTCCTGGATTACATTCCACTTGCAATCTAACGATAGTGAATTCGAGCAAAGCGAGAGGTCAAGAGCACTTGGGTTAGCAGGAGGTTTAGGTACACGTGTTGTTTCCCCAGTATTCAAAACGGTCATATTGAAGCTTTTACAAAGGTCATAGATCAACGATGAACGATTGTCGTCGTACTGTTCCCCCCAGGCAGTTCCGTGAGAGTTGAAGTCTCCCAAGATCAATCGTGGCTCAGGAAGGAGTGAGCACATGTCATCAAGTTGTTTGCGGCTAACCGCAGCTCTCGGAGGCCAATACAAGCTGACAATACAGAGGTCTTTGCCTCTGATGTTTGCATGACAAGCAACAGCTTCGATCCCTCCAATAGGTGGAAGTTCAATTCTAAAAAATGAGTGGCACTTATTGATCCCCAATAGCACCCCTCCGTATCTGTCATCACGGTCCAAGCGTATAATATTAAAATCGTGGAAAGAGGGATCATCTCGCGAAGAAAGCCAAGTATCGGACAGAGCAAAAACATCACAATTGGAGTTATGAATTAAAAATTTGAATGTATCCAATTTAGGGATAAGACTACGACAATTCCACTGTAAAACAGTGATATCTCCGACCTCTCTATTTGAATTAGACATCAAGAGAGATAATCATTGCAAGGAGGGGCAATGTTTGCATCAATTGTTGCAAAATTGTCTTTAATACTGGAAGCATTGAGATAACAATGGTTCTGATGGAGTCGGAAACATTAAAACACGTGAAGATTTGATCCACAAGGTCAGTCAACTTTATGAATCCCGATTGGGAAGTTGAACTGGACGGAAAAACAGGGACAGTTGGGGTTTTTGATGTCCCCTCGAGTGCTGGGTTGTTCAAAGATGAACTATTCCCACGGAAGCCAGGAGGAACCTGATTTTGCTTGTCCGCTGCACTCGATTTTTTAGGCAAGCTAACAGGGGGTATCACCGGGGGGACTTGTTCTTGAATTTTGGGAGTGGTCACATTTTTGCGCCGGGGATTCCCTTTGAAAATAAGCGGTGTGCCCCCGCTAGCTGTGTCCACTTCCATTTCATCAACTGGCAACGTAGAGAAAACATTGTGTGTGGAGATTGGTTGTTGTTGTTGCTGGGCTAGTGGAGAAGCGTCCTTTAAAATTTCCGCAAATGTGCGTTTCGAGCGTTTCTTTAAAGAGCGCTTCTGTTTCTCCCAGTGACTCTTGTAAGTTTCACAAGCTGAGAGTACATGTGGAGCTCCTCCGCAATATGGACACTTATGCTCAGTCGCACTGCAGGATTCGCCCACATGTTGCTCTCCGCAAGTGGCACAGCGCTCCTTGTTGGCACAATAAGCTGAAGTGTGGCCAACTGACTTGCATTTTTGGCAAATCATGGGCTTTGGCACGAAGAGTCGCATAGGCAGCCTCAATTTATCCACCAGCAAAAGTTACTCGAAACGAGTCGGACGGCATGAATTCAGTTTCTCCCCCTTCTTGGGAGACTTTCCCTAGTTGGCGGCAGTCCAAGATTTTAACACTCACCAAAGGGAGTTTTTTAAATTTTCCAAATCCTTCTTTTATCATTTTACACGTCAGAACCCGTTTCAGTTACCACCCCCGAGATTTCTACGTCATGGGACGGCACGTAGACACGATACTCTAGGGTGAACCTCTGGTCGATCACAATACCGTTTGCATGTTTCCGGTCACTCACGATAACACGCAGTTTGTTCGGTCTAACTTTTAAAACTTCGATCACGGAGGAGTAGTATCTTGTCAGATCTTTCGTGATCTGAATAACATTCAGCGCTTTTCTGTTTGGTTTGGGCCGGAAGAAAACAACCCAGGGACCAGTTCCAGGTGCATCTTCTGGATAAACCTTGACACGGGGAGAGGATACAACAGAAGAGGAAGACGAGGACGAGGTTGGAACTGGCTCGGAAATATCAGAAGAAGGAAGTGAAATCGATGGTGGGAGAGAAGGTGTGGAAGTTTTGGGGAGTTCAGGGAGGAGGGAGGAGGCAATTTTTTTCGAGGGGGGCTTGGTAGGATGAGCAGATTCTTCCCCAGACGAACTACATTCTGTAGGAGGGACTCGTTTATGTTTTTCCCATTTACTTTTTTTGAATTGGTTTCAGAGTCGGAGGTCTCCATTTCTGGAGATCCCTCATCATTCTCCATTATATTAAATGTTCTAACTAATTTTATAATCTTATATTTATATTTATTTTATATGTACCTCGTTGCACCAAATCGAACGGCAGACCACGTTGATACAGACGAGATTCATCGCATTATTGGCCGATACACCGGCCAATAATGCGATGAATCGGTATACCTCGGTGATAATACGGCAATGCAAGAAAAACAATGCTGATAATCCGACACCAGCAAAAGGTCACAGCGTCCGCTGTAGCAGCCTTTGTTCTCCGCTGATTGTGGCACTGGTATTCCGTTTCTCCACAGCACGGATCACACGCGACATTCACAAACCCGCTTGGGTGAAAACAAAAGCACTCCACCAGTCACGAAGCCAATAACGGTATTGTTGTAACGGTACAATAGACGCAAACAACTCTACGTCTGGATGCCTCGGCAGCTGGTTAACGAATGGAAATTTGTTTCGTCACCCATGAAAAGTGCATTGGTTGTCGGCCATGTTAGAAATCGTGGGACAATAAAAGAAATAAAAGAAATCGTGGAACGGAAATCGTTTTTCGTTGGCCATGGAAGTCGTGGGATAGGTTTACCTATTGGCCATGCATCTAAATGAAGAAGATGTCGGCCATGTTGAAAACGTGGGACATAATTTGATTGAAGTCGTGGGACGAATAAAATTTCGTTGGCCATGCAAGTCGTGGGACGAATAAGATTTCGTTGGCCATGAAAGTCGTGGGATAGGCATGACCTATCGGCCATGCAAAATTTAGTCGTTGGACGAAAATTAATTCGTTGGCCATGAAAGTCGTGGAATAGGTTTACGTATTGGCCATGCATCTAAATGAAGGAAATGTCGGCCATTTTGAAAACGTGGGACATAATTTAATTGATGTCGTGGGACGAATAAGATTTCGTTGGCCATGAAAGTTGTGAGATAGGTATGACCTATCGGCCATGCAAAAGGTAGTCGTGAAAGGAAAGTCGTGGGATAGGTTCACCTATTGGCCATGTATGTAAATAAAGGAAATGTTGGCCATGTTGAAAATCGTGGGACTTAATAAATGGAAGTCGTTGTCTTGAAAGTTCATTTAGAAAATCGATTGGATAATTTAGAGATGATGTAGACTTGTCAGACTTGTTCAAGAGATTACTTTGGTATACGCAGATGAAATCGGAGGATTGTTCTTTCAATGATACGGTTTCATTGGGAAGAAAAGTGGAGATAATGGGACAAAAAAATGGGACAACACTGAAAATCGAATAATAACGAAGTAGAATGAAGTAAATTGTAGATCAATCGATGAATAATTTAAAAAAATGTAAAAAAAATATGATCGTGTGGTATAATTATTGGTGTGGGGATTACCAAAAAAAAACGGGTCAAGCAACAAACATAGTTTCGGTAGCGTTATGGCAAATGCAAATGTGATTTCGTCGGTTATGTGCGGTTGTGTGCTGAATTGATCATGTATAATTATCTGAGTATGGAGCTTCAAGGAGGCACGATGTCAACGTTATTAGAATCGAAAGTCACCGGTAATAAAAAAACCATTTATAATTCTTGAATAGTCGACGGTGGCAAATTCATGTAAAAAATCAAAATTAAATTATGTAGCGTGATAAACACTTTACTTCTTCGAAGATCAAGACTTTTGATTTTGAGAGCTTCTTAAAAGGCAGATTGGTTTAGATTTGATATTTCTGAATTTGTCATTTCTTCGGCGTTATGGGGACAAATTAAATTCAATTAAAAATTGGATTTGTGCTGTTTTGCGTATCCGTCTTGACAATAGCTGGAAATCCAAAGCTGGATGATGATAATAATTGAATGATATTTGGTTATCTAACAGTACATGTGATTTATTGTTTCGATTATGTCATTTTCAAGCAATTTTGTTTCTTCAACTATGAATGAAGAAAAGCAAGTTTAAATTTGAAAAATAAAAATGTTCTATAAAAAACAGGACAAACAGAATGTATATTTTTGACGTAGGATTACGTCTTTCGGGAACAGATGGGGGTACAAATTGAAAAACGAAAATTGATCGCATCGTGAAAAATGTCCAATTTCAAACGCTTATTGCTCAGTCATTTCATGATGGATTGATGAGATTTTTGCATCAAACGTTTTCGGCACTCTATAACAATTTTTCACCTTGAATAAAACAATATATATCATGTACCTAACTATCGAAAAATTGAAAAATCTCAACCTCTATCCTAATGGAAATACCCACTTCTGATTGGTCGAAATTGACGACACATGCAGCGGGTCCCTAACAGACACCTCAAAACCAAGCTACCTGGGGGAAATCGACATTGAAAATACATGGAAGTAGGGGGAACTTTTGCTCCCACCGAAATGTGTTCCCTAAGTAGAGGGAGCTTTTGTTCTCACCGAAAAGTGTTCCCAAACAGAGACATCAAAACCAAGGTGCCCGAGGGAAATCGGCATTGCAAATATATGAAGTCAGTGGAATTTTTATATTGCAAGTAAGGTGAGTGATACGATTAATTCTAGCAAACTAAATTTAAATTTGGAACTTTAATGTTGATTGCTTCGTGAAATTTCATGTCAATGACCGATCGTGTATCGTGAAAAATTTAGCACATGTGTGAGTGTAAAATTGTATATGGTAATAGTTGTGTTAAAAATGACATGAAATATGAAGCGATTTATTTCAATTTTCATAAATAAAAACCAAGGTGTGTTCCCGCTAGAGAACGGGTTGTTTGGTTTAAACTGTCTGTTTTGTTGTGTTCATTTTCACCCAAGGAAACTTTATACGACGAGAAAGATTGTGGAAGTGAAGAATATTATATATTAGAAAAAGTGATTTTCCACATGCTTTACATATAGTATTAGGTGTTGTTAGTCCAATTAAAATTCACATTGGGTTGAAAAAACACTCAGAAAATAGAATTTTTTTAAAGAAAATTACCTTTCCATTTCAAATATGTTTTCTATATTAAAGTAACTTTTTTTACCGATGAGAAAAATTATCATTGTGTTCGGTATTGGTAATTATCTTATATTACATTGGTGAGTTTTTGACGTAGGACTACGTCTAACCGGAAGATATAGGGAGTGAAATGGAAATCTAGGCACTGAACAAGTAGGAAAAAATGCAAGATTTGGAACGTTTATAACTCGAGCATTTCTCAATAGATCGCAAAGGTTTCTGCATCAATTGATAGGAAATATATCTACGCATCTATCATAACGAATAACATTTCATTTTTCTTGAGATAAATAATTGAATAATTGTGAAATATCAAGCATTGTCCAAATGCACTATGTGCCCATTTTTGATTGGTCCATTTTGTGCTCCTCAAATCGTACCGACCAAAACGGGCAACCAGAGCAGCAGCGAAATAGAATGAAGCACGATTAGAAAGGAAAAAGAAAAAAAAAGAACGAAAAAACATTGGTCGCAGTCTCACACATGCGTAATTCTCGAGCCAGCCAGTCAGCTTAAAAATCCCCGCTCCGCTGCCGTAACGATCATTCTCATTCAAACCGTACACCACATCAGTTCGCATCACAACACATCAACAAACCAAACCAAGCAGCCAAATCTGGACATGGCAAAGGAGGAAAAATTAAGGGAAAGGCAAAACCCGCTCGAATCGTGTCGGTCTGGAGTTCCCCGCAAGGGTAGCTAGGCCGAGCGCATTAGTACCAGTGCACCAGTCCACCAAGCCGGCGTTATATAGTTTCGGCCGCCGAAGTGATCGAGTTAGCTGCCAAAGCTGCTCGCGCCGAAAACAAAACCCGCATTCGGAACAGAACACATTCGGTTCGGTGGACATCAAGTCAACAGGCAGTTGCAGCGAGTGGTGAGTGGCAAACGCAATCGCAAAACGGCAGCTGGTAGCAGAAGAAAATAGTTTGTTCTTTATACAATCTGCTTTGGTGGCAAGTCCAGAACAAGGCGGCATCGAGGGCGTTCGAAATGGTTTTTTTCAAAACCACGAGTACAAAGTTTTCTAAATTGGAACCATTCCATAAAACAAGGCGCTTATCAGGGCCATTAAACCTTTCAAAAAAGAGTTTACGAAATATAGTTCAATGCTTTCTAAAATAATATCCAAAATAATAATAAAAAACAATTTGATTTTTTCATAATTTGTTTGCCAGGATCTGCTGAGTATGTGAATTTGGCAGTTGTTCTGAGCTTATTGATAGTTGGGGACTTTCCTGATTATTCAATTTACACCAATTCTTAAATTGTTTCCAGATTGAAAGTACAGTAATTTACAATTAGTTCGACATTTAGCTAATTGGACGGACATGTAATGCGACATAATTAGTTGGACATTTTTGTAAACATAGAGATCCAAATTATGACCCCACATTGAAAGTCGACACTGTACCACTGTCATCGCAAATGTTCAATTACAGGTTAAAATCGTTTCCAATGCGACACTGAGTGGTGCTTCGGCACGTCGCATTGAATGTAATTTACTGTACAACATGTCACAAAGCTGGATGGGAAGAAATTTTCCAACTGTGAAAGCTGTGGCGAGTGACAACAAATCGCTAAACAGGAAGGTTTAGCCGAACAAGATGGGGATATCGAGTGATAACAAAACAATAAACTCTTTAGAATGAAGATAATTTTGTGATCCTGAAAAGGACCCTTTTTAGCCTGCATGTGAATCCAACGAGCGAACAAATCATAATGAATGTATTTTTTTGCCATCGCTGCCTTTTAACGCTCATTCGTTCGTCTCGTTGGACTCGTCCCTTTGGCTGAGTCTGCCGATTGGTCTCTATCCTGTGAGCGTGTACCGCTAGAGTATAAAGCGCGCGGATCCAAAAAAAATATCTCATTTTCTTTCAAACCGTAAACCAGTGTGGTTGTACGGCATCGTTTAGCATCGCATCGCATCACATCATAAAAAGAAAACAAGCAGCAACGTGGACGTGTTGACGTAACAAAGGAGGACAAGTTAAGGGAAAGGCAAAGTCTCACTCGAACCGTGCATGTTTCCAGTTCCCTGTTGGTCGCATTCATTGATTGCTCCGCAAGGGTAACTAGGCCGAACGGATTGGTGGCGGAGCACCAGTATACCTAACAGCGGTTATAGAGTTCCGACCGTCGGAGTGCTCGAGTTGGCTTGCAAAGCTGCTCACGACAATCAGAAAACACGCATCAAGAACAGAGCAGCTTCGGTTCGGCGCTCGTCAAGGCAACAACTAGTTTCAGCGAGTGGCAAACGCAATCGCAAAACGGCAGCAGGTAGAAGAAAGAAAAAGTTTGTTTATACAGACCGCTTTGGTGGCAAAACCAGCCACCGTAAAACACGGCGCTTTACAGGGCCATTAAACCATTCAAAAAAGAGTTATTAAAAGTTTTTCACAATACCAATGCATTCTAAAGTGACATAATATGACATATAATATAAACTGTTTTGTTTTGTTTATGCTTGTTCTTGAACTGGTTGGGGTTTTCACGTAGGACTACGTCTAACCGGAAGATATAGGGGGTGAAATGGAAATCTAGGCACTGAACAAGTAGGAAAAAATGCAAGATTTGGAACGCTTATAACTCGAGCATTTCTCAATAGATCGCAAAGGTTTTTGCATCAATTGATAGGAAATATATCTACGCATCTATCATAACGAATAACATTTCATTTTTCTTGAGATAAATAATTGAATAATTGTGAAATATCAAGCATTGTCCAAATACACTATGTGCCCATTTTTGATTGGTCCATTTTGTGCTCCTCAAATCGTACCGACCAAAACGGGCAACCAGAGCAGCAGCGAAATAGAATGAAGCACGATTGGAAAGGAAAAAGAAAAAAATGAGGGAAACATTGGTCGCAGTCTCACACATGCGTAATTCTCGAGCCAGCCAGTCAGCTTAAAAATCCCCTCTCCGCTGCCGTAACGATCATTCTCATCCGAACCGTACACCACATCGTTTCGCATCACCTCACATCAACAAACCAACACAAGCAGCCATGGTTGGATATGGCAAAGGAGGAAAAGTGAAGGGAAAGGCAAAATCCCGCTCGAACCGTGGTGGTCTGCAATTTCCCGTAGGTGTATCCGCCAATTGCACCGGAAAAGGTAGCTAGGTCGAGCGCGTTAGTACCTGTGTACCAGTCCACCTAGCCGGCGTTATATAGTTTCGGCCGCCGGAGTGATCGAGTTGGCTGGCAAAGCTGCTCGCGACGATAAGAAAACCTGCATTCGGAACATAACACATTCGGTTCGGCGGACATCAAGACAACAGGCAGTTGCAGCGAATGGCGAGTGGCAAACGCAATCGCAAAACGGCATCAGGTAGCAGAAGAAAAAAGTTTGTTCTTTATACAAACTGCTTTGGTGGCAAATCCAGAACAAGGCGGCATCGAGGGCGTTCGAAATGGTTTTTTTTCAAAACCACGAGTACTAAGTTTTCTAAATTGGAACCATTCCATAAAACAAGGCGCTTTTCAGGGCCATTAAACCTTCCAAAAAAGAGTTTAGGAAATAAAGTTCAATGCTTTCTAAAACATTATCCAAAATAATAATAAAACACAAATTGATGCTTTCATAATTTGTTTGCCAGGATTTGATGAGTATGTGAATTTGGCAGTTGTTCTGAGCTTATTGATAGTTGGGGACTTTCCTGATTATTCAATTTTCACCAATTCTTAAATTGTTTCCAGATTGAAAGTACAGTAATCTACAATTAGTTCGACATTTAGCTTATTGGACGGACATGTAATGTGACTTATTTAGTTGGACATTTTTGTAAACATAGAGATCCAAATTATGATCCCACATTAAAAGTCGACACTGTACCACTGTCATCGACAATGTTCAATTACAGGTTAAAATTACCTCCAATCCGACACTGAGTAGTGGTAATGCGACGTGTCATTGAATGTAATATACTGTAAAATATGTCACAAGCTGGATGGGAAGAAATTTTCCAACTGTGAAAGCTGTGGCGAGTGACAACAAATCGCTAAACAGGAAGGTTTAGCCGAACAAGATGGGGATATCGAGTGATAACAAAACAATAAACTCTTTAGACTTTTTGTGATCCTGAAAAGGACCCTTTTTAGTCTGTATGTGAATCCAACGAGCGAACAAATCGTAATGAATGTATTTTTTTGCCATCGCTCCCTTTTAACGCTCATTCGTTCGTCTCGTTGGACCCGTCCCTTTGGCTGAGTCTGCCGATTGGTCTCTATCCTGTGAGTGTGTACCGCTAGAGTATAAAACACGCGGACCCCAAAAAAATATCTTATTTTCTTTTAAACCGTAAACCCGTGTGGTTGTACGGCATCGGCATCGTGTACTCAACAAAGGAGGAAAATAGAAGGGAAAGGCAAAATCTCGCTCGAACCGTGGTGGTCTGCAATTTCCCGTAGGTGTATCCGCCAATTGCACCGGAAAAGGTAGCTAGGTCGAGCGCGTTAGTACCTGTGTACCAGTCCACCTAGCCGGCGTTATATAGTTTCGGCCGCCGGAGTGATCGAGTTAGCTGGCAAAGCTGCTCGCGACGATAAGAAAACCTGCATTCGGAACATAACACATTCGGTTCGGCGGACATCAAGACAACAGGCAGTTGCAGCGAATGGCGAGTGGCAAACGCAATCGCAAAACGGCATCAGGTAGCAGAAGAAAAAAGTTTGTTCTTTATACAAACTGCTTTGGTGGCAAATCCAGAACAAGGCGGCATCGAGGGCGTTCGAAATGGTTTTTTTCAAAACCACGAGTACTAAGTTTTCTAAGATGGAACCATTCCATAAAACAAGGCGCTTTTCAGGGCCATTAAACCTTCCAAAAAAGAGTTTAGGAAATAAAGTTCAATGCTTTCTAAAACATTATCCAAGATAAAAATAAAACACAAATTGATGTTTTCATAATTTGTTTGCAGGGATTTGATGAGTATGTGAATTTGGCAGTTGTTCTGAGCTTATTGATAGTTGGGGACTTTCCTGATTATTCAATTTTCACCAATTCTTAAATTGTTTCCAGATTGAAAGTACAGTAATCTACAATTAGTTCGACATTTAGCTTATTGGACGGACATGTAATGTGACTTATTTAGTTGGACATTTTTGTAAACATAGAGATCCAAATTATGATCCCACATTGAAAGTCGACACTGTACCACTGTCAACGCAAATGTTCAATTACAGGTTAAAATTACCTCCAATCCGGCACTGAGTGGTGGTAATGCGACGTGCCATTGAATGTAATTTACTGTAAAATATGTCACAAGCTGGATGGGAAGAAATTTTCCAACTGTGAAAGCTGTGGCGAGTGACAACAAATCGCTAAACAGGAAGGTTTAGCCGAACAAGATGGGAATATCGAGTGATAACAAAAACACAACACCAAAGGTTCTTTTCAGAACCATTAACATATTCATAAAGAGTAAACAGTAAACTAATCCATTTTTCAGGTAGATAGGTAGGTATTCACGTAGGTGAAGAAAATAAAACAATATATTTAAAATATATATTTAACAAAAGCTGTCCCCTTTGCATAGTCCTACGTCACTCCGGTTATGTCCCCGACATTACCCACCCGTCTTTTTTTTTTCTTTATTTCATCTATACATAACACAGGAGGCATCTCGTCTAGGATCACAGAGGTTTTCATCATATCTCGTTCCACTTCGGTATCTTTTATCTGATACGCACTATCCAACGACTATTCACCATCCTTCTGTCATCATCACTTGGTAAACACCGGTGGAGTGAACCAACAATACCCAACAACCAAACAAAACGGCCCTATTCAGGGTCACCGAATCATTATCAAAGAGTTTAACGATGCAATTCTTCAAAAATATCCAAAATCAACAGATAGCCTAACGGAATCCTACGTCAAATATGCGGTAGTGTCTCGGACACAACCCTCCTGTGACTTTTTTTTATCACGAATTCGATCAATGTAATAGGAAAAGTACATAATGATTGTAAATAGAAATATTTTCTTGATATTATCGAAAATATTACTTTTATTAAATTGATTATGCTGCGGTGCGAGAGAATCATGTTTCATATTATAAACATGTGGTTTTGTGTATTTATTTAATAAATTGGTTATTAACAGAATGGCCAAAACAGTTTTGAATAAATATAGATCAATAATAAATAAAAAAAAATTGAATGTGTCGACAATGAAATAATTGCCATCTCCAAGAAATTCATATGACAAATATGATGATGATAATGCGCTTAACGTGTAGAACGATATAGACGGGGAGTAATGTAGGAGATAGGATTGGTGTTATGAAAACATTACATAGATATTGTGGTACCTGAGTGTGGGCCTAACATTCATACGCTACTATCGTCAGTGTTCCTAGTATGCCTGTACCGAGATGTCATTATTAGTTGGAATTTCATTAGAGATCGGATGTTGTTCTGGAGTGTTGAATAAAAATACATATAATTAAATAATAAAATGGCGTTATTTATTGGAAATATCACAGTGGCGACGAGGAGTAACAACAGGTAATAAATATTCGTACTATTATGATTTTCTTCGGGTTCTACAATAACTCGGAAAGATGAAAATGAGTAAGGTTATGTGACACAAGATTTTTTTTTCTTTGTGTAGCAGCGTAAAAAAAAGAGAAAACTTTGCTATTGCGAGGAAATCCCGCAGAGGCGGACGATGAAATCTGCAAAGGCAGATTGAGAAAACCGCAGAGGCGGACAAATAAACCGCAAAGGCGGATGCTGAAATCTGCAAAGGCAGGTTGAGGAAACCGCAGAGGCGGACAAAAAAAACCGCAGAGGCGGACAAAAAAAACAGAAAACCGCAGAGGCGGACAAAAAAAACAAAACCGCAGAGGCGGACAAAAAAAACAAAACCGCAGAGGCGGACACGTTACTTTAGAGCATGTATAGACGGAAAGTCTATAAAGAAAGACAAAGGTCATCTGTAACTTCCAAAGGGAAAATTTAAGCAAGTTTAACTGTGCTGGTATGTAAAATACACTCAGAATCTGAATGTATAATTTCATGGACGTATATTTATTTTAGGACAAAACTTTTGATGATGGAGAAGTGGGATATTCCCTTTGTTCCTTCTTCGTATATTCCCAACCGTGTTTGTTTTCCTGACTACATCAATTCCTCTGTACATTTTGATCTGTTCATGAAGGAGAAAATCCATGGAATTCCAGATTATCTTCTATCGGGGATCGTTCCTACGATCTTTAATGCAAAGTATGGGCGTATCAATTGCGATAATATGTACTTTACTGATGGGTCCTCTATGAATGAGTCCACAGGATTTGGAGTGTTCAACGTATTTTTTAGCACCTCACACAGTCTTCAGTATCCTTGCTCAGTGTATATTGCTGAATTGGCAGCAATACACTGGGCTGGACAGCGTCGCCTCACGACCTGTTGAACACTATTACATTGTAACGGATAAAGGGTGTGTCACATCAAATTGCATCACGGAAAAAACGCTGTAGAAATTTAATTTTTAGGAATTATATCTTCAGCTTTCGCTTATAATCAGATAAGAGTGTATAGATCACGTTGGCCATGCTTCACTGTAAATTTTTCGTAAATTTGGAAAAATGTCGTCGAACGAAAAAGAGCGTCGTGAATTAATCCTGTGCACTCATTTCGAGAATCCGGAGTTGTCACATCGGGACATCGGTAAGATGCTGGAAATCGTCCAATCCACGGTCAGCAGAGTACTAAAACGATACTTCGAGAACCTAACCATCGATCGGCAGGTGAAAAACGGCAAAAATGGATGCTCCGTCAGTGATAAAGATCACAAGCGCGTAGTTAAGCAGTTTAGACGTGATCCGAGAAGTTCGGTTCGGGATGTCGCCAATAAGCTGAATTTGTCAAGTTCATTCGTCCAGCGGACCAAGCAGCGGAAGGGCCTGCGTTCATACAAGGTTCAGAAGGCTTCTAACCGCGACGAAAAGCAAAACATGGTGGGGAAGACGCGAGCCCGGAATCTGTACACCGAAATGCTGACGAAGCCGCATTGCCTGGTAATGGACGACGAAACCTACGTCAAAGCGGACTTTCGTCAGCTGCCGGGCCTGTTGTTCTTCTCCGCAGAGGACAAATTCAGCGTTCCGGAGGAGATTCGCAAGCAGAAACTATCCAAGTTTGCCAAAAAGTACATGGTGTGGCAAGCGATCTGCTCTTGCGGAAAGCGGAGCGCCCCCTTCGTGATGACCGGCACGGTAAACGGGCAGGTTTACCTTAAGGAGTGCCTACAGAAGCGCTCACTACCACTATTGAAGCAGCACGAGGGCCCGACCATCTTCTGGCCGGATCTCGCTTCGTGCCACTATTCAAAGGACGTGTTGGAGTGGTACGAAGCCAACGGGGTCACCTTCGTGCCAAAGGAAATGAACCCGCCCAACGCGCCGGAGCTTCTCCCAACAGAGAAATATTGGGCGATTATGGAGCAGGCCCTCCGGAAGAACCCAAAAGTTGTCAAATCGGAGGCGGACTACAAGAGAAAATAGATTTCTGTTCAAAAAAAACTACAACCTGACGTTGTACAGAACCTTATGGACGGGGTAAAGAGGAAGGTGCGAGCATACGGGCTTGGGCTCGAAGTATGAATAAAAAGAAAATGCCAAAAGTTGTTTAATAGTGTTTATTTTACTGTCTAAAATTTTCAAAAGGATCGGTCTACTGGGCGAATTTCTACAGCGTTTTTTCCGTGATGCAATTTGATGTGACACACCCTTTAGTCTTAGCTCTGTCGAAGCTATCTGTTCAGTGAGGCCGGAAAAGCACTCGCCGTATTTCCTTGAGAGAATACGAGAAGTTTTGAGGCTTTATCCAGACGCTGTTATGTCATTACCTTTGTCTGGGTCCCTTCTCATTGCTCAATTCCGGGTAATGAGAGGGCTGACTCATTAGCAAAGGTAGGTGCGATTGAAGGCGATATTTATCAGCGTCAAATCGCCTTCAATGAATTTTATTCTTTAGTCCGTAAAAATATCATCGCTAATTGGCAACGCAAATGGAACGAAGATGAATTGGGCCGGTGGCTCCACTCAATTATCCCTAAGGTTAGCTTCAAACCATGGTTCAAAAGTCTGGACTTGAGTCGAGACTTTATTCGCACCTTCTCCCGACTCATGTCCAACCACTGTTCGTTAGACGCGCTACTCTTTCGTATTAATCTTGCCGACAGCAATCTTTGTGTTTGTGGCCACGGTTACCACGACATCGAGCACGTTGTTTGGTCGTGCGAGTTGGATCTTGTCGCCAGATCGAATTTAGAAAACTCCCTCAGGGCTAGAGGAAGACAGCCCAATGTGCCGGTGAGAGATGTGTTGACTCGGTTAGACCTTGATTACATGTCCCAAATCTATATTTTCCTTAAAGCTATCGATGTTCGTGTGTGATTATCCTTATATCCTTATATCTTTATATCCTTTGCGTGCAATTGGTTCCCTTTCTACAAACAGTAGAATAAGTTGAAATGTAAATACACAATAGATATACGAATAGATTTAAGAATTGAGTGTGTGAGATTATCATTATTGTAACAATGTCCTTATATCCCATCCTTTTCCTGAACAAATATGTCACCCTACTAAACTCGAGTAGACCGCGAGTAATCGGTTTTCTACCTTACTTACCTTAGATTTAGAAAATGTTTATGTATAGTAATAAAAATATAATTAAGAATTCGGCTCCTTTAAACTTATGAAACTGAGCCTGTAAAAATAAACGAATTTAATAAAAAAAATAAAAAAGTGGGATATTCCCCAATTTAAGTTGAAATCGTTTCCCCAAAATTTAGTCCAGAACGAATGGGTCAAGCATAAAAGAAATATTGACTACATAATCGCGACGACAAGAGAAACTGATCGCACACGGATTAAGAACATCTTTTTGGCCAAAGCTGGACTAGAATTGCAAGAAATCTTTACTTCTATTCCTGGAGCAGATGTACAGGAAGACCCCGATAAATCAATCGATCCATTCGCAGTGGCAATAAACAAGCTAGACGAGTATTTTTCGCCGAAACAGCATGAAACTTTTGAACGAAACATGTTTTAGACACTGAAACCAGAAACAGAGGAAACACTAGGAAAGTTTATGCTTCGATGTCAAGACCAAGCTGCGAAGTGCAACTTTGGTAGTAATGCAGAAGAGAGTCGGGCTATCAGCGTGGTTGACAAGGTGATTCTATACGCTCCGAGCGATCTCAAGGAACAGCTGCTGCAAAAAGATGTTTTGAAACTGGACGACGTTACCAAAATTGTCAGCTCGTATGAATCGGTGAAAAAGCAAGCGAAATCGTTTAGTCTTCCAGGAACAAGTTTTTCTAGTGATACCGATTGCATACCGTTATCCAGCGTGAATAAGATTAAACACATGACGAATAGAGGGTGCACACGATGCGGTCGAAGCGGCCACTTCGCAAATGACTCTGCTTGCCCGGCAAGATTGAAGGAATGTATAAAATGTAAGCGAATCGGACATTTTGCCGCGCAATGCCGATCTCTACCTGCACTGAAGCATAAACAGTTTCCAAAGCAAGAGTCAAAATGGCAAAGTAAACGATTCAAGTCACACCAAGTGAACGAGATAGGAACATCAGATGACAATGAAAGTAAAAACTTTCTGTTCAGTATCAGCGATGGAGGCGAGCTAATTAGAATCAAGCTGGGTGGAGTAGTACTGCAGGTGCTCGTGGACTCTGGGTGCAAGAAAAACATAGTGGATGAACAATCTTGGAACTACATCAAAGCGAATGGGGCAAAGATATGGAACCAAACAAAGAACTGTGACGAGGTATTTCTACCATATGGTGAAAATGCGAAGCCGTTGACACTTTTGGGGAATATTCGACACAACTGTATCCATAAATTACATTGGCAAGATCCATGAAACCATAGCTACATTTTATGTAGCCAAAGGTGGTCAACAGTGCTTATTAGGCCGAGTCACTGCCACTGACTTGGGCGTCCTTTTTATCGGTTTACCGAGTACTCATGGAGTTAACGCAATAAAAACCACGGGAGTTCAGCCATTTCCCAAAATTAAGGGTATCCAGGTTAAAGTATCGATCGATGACTTTGTACAACCAGTATGCCAACCACCAAGGCGGCCTCCCATCGCCTTCATGACGAAAATTGAAGATAAATTGAATTCGCTGTTGGCTAGTGATATCATAGAGCGCGTTGAAGGTAGCAGTCCGTGGGTATCTCCATTGGTAACAGTGGTTAAAGATAACGGGGATCTTCGATTATGCGTTGACATGCGCAGAGCAAATATGGCCATTGTGCGGGAACGACACATAATGCCAACAATTGATAATTTCCTACCAAGATTCACATCTGCAAAGTGGTTTAGCCGGCTTGATGTGAAAGAAGCGTTTCATCAAGTGGAGCTTGAAAACGGAAGTCGTTACATAACAACTTTTATAACCCACATGGGACTTTTTCGATATAAGCGTCTGATGTACGGTATAGCTTGTGCATCAGAACTATTTCAAAGAATCCTTGAACAAATTTTGAGTCCTTTTAGCAAAAATGTGGTTAATTTTATAGACGATATTCTGATATTTGCTAGCACAGAACAGGAACACGATAGAGTACTCGACGCAGTGTTGTCAACGCTGAACAGATATGGAATGCTGTTAAATCAGGGTAAATGCGTGTTCAAAGTTTCGGAATTAGAATTCTTAGGACATGTTATATCTCCTGACGGAATCTGCCCTTCGAACAGTAAGGTTGAATGTCTTCAAAAGTTTCGTGCTCCCAGCACCTCGGAAGAAGTTCGGAGCTTCCTGGGGTTAGTGACATACATTGGTCGGTTCCTACCGAATTTGGCGACAATAACTGCTCCACTTCGTGAACTGACTCATTCTGGAGTCAAATTTATTTGGGGTGAAAAACAACAAACATCTTTCGAAAAGCTTAAGGAGCTGATAGGCAATGTGCAACACTTGCGATTCTTCGACAACACTTTGCGGACCAGGGTTATCGCTGATGCTTCGCCGGTGGCGCTCGGAGCTGTTCTTTTACAGTACAAAGGACCTACCGATGATGATCCACGACCAATTGCCTACGCCAGTAAAAGTCTCACAACGACAGAGAAACGTTATTGTCAGACTGAAAAAGAAGCTCTCGCGCTGGTCAGGGCAGTGGAGCGTTTTCCGTATATCTTTTGGGGCGAAAGTTTGAATTGGAAACCGATCACAAACCATTAGAAGCAATTTTCAAACCGACGTCCAGGCCATGCTCGCGGATTGAACGATGGGTGCTTAGGCTCCAGTCGTTTTCATTTGTAGTTAAATATCGTAAAGGCATCAATAATGTGGCGGATCCGTTTTCAAGATTGGTCGAGGAACAACCGCCAAAAGAGTTTGACGCTGAAAGCAAGTTTATGGTGCTAGCAGTTCTGGAATCAGCGGCGATCGATGTTCAGTTGCTTGAGGAGATGTCTAGCGCTGACGCTACTTTGGGAGCCGTTAAGCAATGCCTACGTACCGGAAACTGGGATATACAGCTAGTTAAGCCTTTCACTCCTTTCAAGAACGAATTAGGATTCATCGGAGATCTAGTAGTCAGAGGAAATAAATTAGTTGTACCAGATTGTTTAAGACAACGCATGCTAGATTTGGCTCATGAGGGCCACCCAGGTGAATCAGTGATGAAACGACGCCTGCGTGACCGTGTTTGGTGGCCTGGAATGGACCGGGATGCAGAGAAACAGGTTAAAGCATGTGACGGATGCAGACTAGTGAGTTTGCCTAATAAACCAGAACCATTGAGCCGTCGTGAGATGCCTTCAAAGCCATGGATTGAGGTAGCCGTAGATTTTCTCGGCTCATTACCTTGTGGAACCTATTTACTTGTGATTATCGATTACTACAGCCGTTACAAGGAGGTGGAGACGATGGCCAAAATAACTGCGAAAGAAACCGTCGAAAGACTTGACCGAATATTTAGTCGACTCGGTTATCCACAAACAATCACTTTAGATAACGCGAAGCAATTTGTTGGATTAGAATGAATTAGATGAATTAGATGAGTACACCAAAATTAAAGGAATTACCCTCAGACACTCAACTCCATATTGGCCACAAGAAAATGGATTGGTTGAGCGTCAAAATCGCTCCCTATTGAAACGCCTTCAGATCAGTCATGCTCTCAGCAGGGATTGGCGGCGGGATCTCCGTGAATATTTGCTGATGTATTACACCACGCCGCATTCGATCACGGGAAAAACTCCGACGGAACTGTTATATGGTAGAACCATTAGATCCAAAATACCCACGCTGGATGACATCGAGACAATGCCCATCAGCAGTGAAGCTCGTGACAGGGATCTGGTTTTGAAGGATATAGGAAAACAATCAGAAGACATGCGACGCCATGCTAGGAAATATTCACTCGCAACAGGCGATACTGTGCTTATGCAGAACCTTTTGCCTGGTAATAAGTTACCAACGACGTTCAATCCAAAGGAGTACGTTGTGATGCATCGCTCTGGACCGCGTGTTACCATTGAAGATCCAGCGACTGGCAAGTCGTACGATCGCAATATTGCTCATCTGAAAAAGGTGTCTGAGAATGCGGAAGGATTAACGGAAACGAATCCAACATCTGAGGAAGTCAACGAGAATCACAATGATCCATTACCCGAGTTTTTGCCAGAATCTTCCAATTCAGATGGTGAATTCAATGGGTTTAACATCGGGTTGAATCAATATGATGAGTCTAATTCACTTCCTAAAAAACGACAGCGACGTGCTACGAAGAAGCCTTCTAGATTTGCAGATTACGTACCGTAATATACATTTATGAAAAAAGGGGAGATGTGGTACCTGAGTGTGGGCCTGACATTCATACGCTACTATCGTCAGTGTTCCTAGATGCGGGCCTGTACCGAGATGTCATTATTAGTTGGAATGTCATTAGAGATCGGATGTTGTTCTGGAGTGTTGAATAAAAATACATTTAATTAAATAATAAAACGGCGTTATTTATTCGAAGTATCACAGATATAATAAAATTCATCCGATGTAGCAACAAAATAATAATAATTAATAACGAGTGCTTTATGGGGGTCTCCGTAGCCACATTGGTTGCGCGTTCGCTTAGTAAGCGATCGATCGTGAGTTCAAAACTCAGGGCCCTCATTGACCATCTTTGTGTTGTTACAGAATAGCTACGTCCACGCAACAATCATCAGCGATGGAGATCGATCCACGGTCGAAATAAGATCGATTCATCCACACAACTGCTCTGCTCTACAAGACACATCGGGCTGCTGTTCTATAAATAACTCAACAATGATCAATTAACTGTCTCCGCTGTCCGGTGGTCTAACTGGATAATGGAAGAACAGAAAGAATACTCTTACGCCTAAATGGCTACTGTGTGAATGTACCATATGTAATGGTATAGAAGGAATACTGGCGAATAACAACTGTGTAATGTGCTAATTATAGATATGATAACCATGTGACATGTACACGATTAAAATTCGGCTCTGTTACAGCTAAAATGCTAATGAGCCTTAAATAAATAAATGGGATATAAAAAAAAGAGTGCTTCATCTGTTCAGGAGCTTAGAATTATTTGTTGATCTGCTCTGAGAGATCGGAGTAACCTAAAACTCTGTTATAGCGAATATGAATTTGAGGGTGTACAATGCTGCTAAATAAAAACGGAGACGTTAATGAGATTGCGAATCGGGAGTGTCAACCGAACGCACTCTCCTCTCTTCTGTATGACATACATGAGGTACAGCGAAAAAAAAAATCGAGAGGTACACGAGGACTTGACGATCTCTCGAGAATGAGTTGTGAAGTGAATTTGGAAGTCAGTCTCTGGATTATTGTTGTGACGATGTCACTGAAAATTAGAACTGGGGATGAGAGAATCGAGACTAGATTCCAAAGTTGAGTATGGCTAAGTGTTTGGAGGAACGTATACGGAAGCTATGCAAAGTTCTTGATTCTTTGCAGTTATTTGGCAAGCGACAATTTCGACGTCTGATAGAGATGGGAGACGAATTTAATAGAAAGAGTAGCACTTTTTGATCCCTAAAAGTACTCCTCCATAGGAATCGTCTCTATCCAGGCGAATAATGTTAAAATCGTGGAAGTTGAGTTCTATATCGGAAGAAAGCCATGTCTCAAAAAGCGTAAATATAACACAGTCATAATTTTGAAGTAAAAATTTGAACGAATCTAGTTTAGGTACTAGACTACGGCAGTTCCACTGTAGCACATTGATCATATCTTCTACTACGTTAGGTGAATCGTGATTCGAAAGATATGATTGATGCATGATACTTCTACAAATAAACTTCTACAATGTCCGAAAAAGCTATCAATCCTCGATTATACGCGAATTTTCTACGAGCAAATCGAGGAGCCGCGTTTTTATATTTATTTTCTCTGGGTAATGGTATAAAATCCTTATTTCAACCAGGAACTGGCTGCGAAGGAGCCTTCGGATTCGATTTTGACGTAGGATTACGTCTTTCGGGAACATATTGGGGTACAAATTGAAAATCAAAATTCGAGCACATCGTGAAAAATGTCCGATTTCAAACGCTTATTACTCAGTCATTCCATGATAGATTGATGAAATTTTTGCGTCAATCGATTTCGGAACTCCATAACAATTTTTTATAATGAAGAAAATAATATATGCCATGAAACTAACTATCGAACATTTGAAAAATCTCAACCCCTATCCTAACCGAAATACCCACTTCTGATTGGTCGAAATTGACTACACATACGGCAGTTCCCTAACAGAGACATCAAAACCAAGCTGCCTAGGGGAAATCGGTTTTGAAAATACACGAAAATAATACACGAAGCTTTTGCTCCCACCGAAATGTGTTTTCTAACAGAGACATTAAAACCAGGCAGCCTGGGGAAATCGGCATTTCAAATTTTCATATTGTCGTTCGGTTTAAGCTGTCTGTTTTGTTGTGTTCATTTTCACCCAAGGAAAGTTCGGCGAGAAAAATTGGAAAAGTAAAAAAATATTCGAAAAAGTGATTTCCAATACGCTCTACATATAGTATTAGGCGTTTTTATTCCAATTAAAATTCAAATTGGGTTGAATAAACACTCAGAAATGAAAAATTATAAAACAAAAATTACCTTTTCCACTTCAAATATGTTTTCTGTATATTAAAGTAACATGTTTTTACTGATGAGAAAAATTTATAATTGTGTGCGGTATTGATCATTATCTTACATTACTTTGGTGCGATTTTTTCTTTATTTCATCCATACATAACACAGAAGGCTCTCGTCTAGAGACGGTTTTCATAATATAAATATTATTCCACTTCGGCATCTTCTATGTGATACGCACCACTCAACGCCTGTATACCATCTTTCTGTCATCATCACTCGGTAAACACTGGTGGAGTGAACAAACAATACCCAACAACCAAACAAATCGACCCTTATCAAAGAGTTTAACGATGTAATTCTTCAAAGATATCTAAAATCGACAGATAGCTTAATGGAATCCTACGTCAACTATGCGGTCGTGTCTTGGACACAACCCTCTTGTGACTTTTTTACTATTACCCTTGGAATTAGACAATCCTCTGAGGGTCACTTTAGCTTTCTTATGGCGCACCTTTGGTGAAGAGAGTTTTCTTTTTGATGATTCATCCCTTTTCGAAGATTCTGGTGCAGCCTCATCAGAATCAGAGTCCGATTCTTGAGTTGACAAAACCGAAAATTGCTTCTCATCTTGAGCAGCTGATGCGACCTTCAGCATTTCCGCATAAGTCCGCTTGGAGCGTCCTGTGATAGAACACTTCACTTAATCGAAGTGCTGTTTATACATTGGGCACTCCTGTAGTTAGTGACGATTCTTGCCACAGTGGATATATTTTTCCACTGTTTGTGTACAAGAATTCCCACTGTGTTTTACCACAGCGAAATTTGTTGCCGTAATGGCTGGAAGAATGTTCCAGATTTTTACAACTGGTGCAATTATAAACCCGCGGTACAAACAAGCGCATCGGAAAAAAACACTATGTATTTTCACATAGTGTGGGAGAACAGAACGAAAGTCACCGAAACTAGTGTGAAGGATTATACACTTTTTGGTTGCCTTCCAAAGATGCTGCATGTAGTTGCATAACATCCAGATTCTTCACACACTCTCCAATTAGCGAGTTTTTAAAACAACTCGATGCTTTGTTCAGTTTTTCGACATTCAGACTCGCATCGAAGACTATCTCCACATCTCGAGAAGGTATTTAAATGTGATACTCCCTGTTAAAAATCTCGTGCTAAACAATCTTGTGTGTCACATCAAAAGTCGGTGTTTCTACACGCAGTTTGTCCGGTCTCTCTCCACGTGTCAAGGCATCCGGGAACTTACGCAGCAAATCTCTTGAAATGTCAAGAGTTCTCAACGATTTCACCTTGGGCCGTAAGAAAACAACCCACGATTTTTTTTCCCTTGTTGGGTGTGAACCACTGCGTCCATTATTTTGAACTATTGTGGTATGCTTTATTTTTTATACTACGCTTCAAGCTTATCTACTGCTTATTGATGAAGAAGTAGACTGAAAGCTATAGCGAGATAGGTGCCAATCAGGAATAATCTGTTTGATAAAATTTATAGTCAGGACTCGGCGACACAGACCAAACTTCCTTGGGATCCAGAATAGTCTTATCAAGGTGGTGTCTGCGTATTGTTAGTGCTCCGCATTTGCAGAGCAAATTTTCCTAGGTTTCGCTTTCGGCATTACAAAAGCGACAAATATCATCTTGCACTAATCCACTTGAAAATTCTAGTGCCTCTTTCATACTCAAAGATCCTTGTTCCGTGTATGTCGCTGAACTGGGTGCGATATATTACGCCTTAGGGATCATTGAAACATTGCCCATCGACCACTATTTTATTTTTTCAGACAGTCTCAGCTCAATAGAGGCAATCCGCTTAATGAAAGTTGATAAACGCTTATCTTATTTCCTAACAAGAATAAGACAACTATTGAGTATTTTGGTCGAAAAATTATTCAAGATTACCTTAGCATGGGTTCCCTCTCATTGCTCGATTCCGGGGAATGAGAAAGCGGACTCGCTAGCTAAGGTGGGCGCTTCAGAAGGCACACTTTTTGAAAGGCAAATTGCTTATAATGAATTTTTCCACATTCCTCGTCAGTATACGCTCGTAAGTTGGCAGCGCATGTGGAGTGGTGATGAGTTCGGTCGTTGGTTACACACGATTATCCCTAAGGTCTCGACGAGTGTATGGTTCAAGGGATTGAATGTAGGTCGTGATTTCATTCGCGTGATATCTCGGCTTATGTCCAATCACTACAACCTAAACGCGCATCTCTATCGCATTGGGCTCGCAGCAAACAATCTTTGTGATTGTGGCGATGGCTACCACGACATCGAGCATGTTGTCTGGTCGTGTATCCGGTTCCATGCTGCTCGCTCTCAGCTCTCTAGAGCACTGAGAGCACAAGGCAGACAATCAGATATCCCCGTCCGGGATATCTTAGGTAGCCGGGATCCTGATCTTCTGCTTCATCTATACCTGTTCCTCAGAAACGCCGATGTCAACGTTTAATGATGTTTCCTTCGTTGTGTCCCCGTTTCATATCCCTCCTATCCGATCGATAAACTTTTACTTAGTCGCGGCAATACATACACACACTCTTTACAGATGCACGGGCCGAAGGTTGTGCAGTCCACTGATCATTCAACAAGAGCCAAAGGTTGTACCGCTCATGACAACTCTACACGAGCTGATGATTGCGCCGGCTATTGACCATTCTATCCTGGATTCCTCGAGAAAGACGCACCACGCTAGATATGAGGTACAGACTAGGGAGGCGTTGCTGATTAATGGTCAGCTGCATCCCAATAGGAAGTATCCCGTGTCGGGCACACGTACAGAGCATCGAAGACTGCGACATACCAATTATGAGAACACTTGTAATACTAACCTCGAGTCAACCGCGAGTAATCGGTTACATATTACTAACATAGTCTAAGCAAACATTGTCAAAATATTGAACTCCCGGCCCCGTTAGGCTGACGCCATATGAGCCTTAATAAAATATATATTTTGGATAAAAAAAAATCTTGCACTAATCCTATGTTTTTGAGATGGTATTTACTCGGACAGTATCCTGTTATAAGACCAGTGAATGTGCTGAAGTCTTTCTTATTAAGACTCAGCAATTGTTACAGAAATTTTTATTCTGGGACCATACACTCCAGCACCTGTTCTGTTACTCATTTTCGACCCATCGGTATAGAACAGGATTGAACCATTACGAAAATTGGGACTATCCTCATCCCATACTGAACGAGAAAGTTCGATCCCTCTGTACGGAATGTCATAATTGGTCCTAGGTTCCATCCAATCTTTGTTCATCTCTGAGGTTGGTCCAACGGGTATGAGATTCAGGATGCTCAAGTGACCAGTTTTGTCCCCGTCTAATATTTTTTATATCTTTTTAGCTTTAGAGCGCTTCTATTACCCTCCAGCTGAACATGTAGACCCAAAGGTAACAGGTGAAGGATAGCCTCCAATGCCTTTGAGGGTGTGCTTCGCATTGCTCCTGTTACAACAACGCATGCCAGTCGTTGGAGTTTGTTTAGCTTTTTTGTAGCTACAGTCTCCTTAGTCTTTGACGACCATACTAGGGAGGTTATCCTAGGCCGCACAATTGCTGTGTAGACCCACATAACCATTTTTGGTTTAAGGCCCCATGTTCTGCCTATCATTTTAGAACATGCCCATAGAGCAATATTGGCCTTACTGATAATAGCATCTAAGTGTGCGTTCCAGTTTAGCTTAGCGTCTAGTATTACGCTTAGATATTTCACTGAACATTGAATTTAATTTCCTCTCCTCCAAGATTTAGAGTCTGCAGATGCAGTTTCTTCTTTTTGGTGAAAGGAACAATTGTTGTTTTTGAGGAATTTATGCTCAAACCTTCTTTGATACACCATGATTATGTAAGGTTTAAGGCTATCTGCATCCTGCTCGATATCACATCGTCGAACTTGCCACGTACCGTTATGACTAGATCGTCAGCAAAACTCACGGTTTCGAAACCATTCGCCTCCAAACTAATCAGAAGGTCGTCAACCACCTGTGACCAAAGGAGAGGTGATAAAACCCCTCCTTGTGGGCAACCTTTCGTTGCAATCACAGATGTCGACGACCCACCCAGCTCCGAGGTGATTTGTCTATTTGTGAGCATGCCTGTGATCCATTCGACTATGCAGTCATCGAAATGTCTTCTTCTCATAGCCTGTGCCATTGATACATAAGAAGCATTGTCGAAAGCCCCTTCGATATCAAGAAACGCACATAATGCAGTTTCTTTCGACGAAAGAGATCTTTCAATTTTAGTCACAAGTGTGTGTAACGCTGTGACTGTGGATTTGCCTGATAGGCAAACTGATATTTATATAAAGGGCATTTAAACATGAATACCGACTTTATGTATTCATGTAGGACTTTCTCCATAGTTTTCAACAGTATTGGTGATAAACTTATTGGTCTGAATGATTTTGGGAGTAATTTGTCACGTTTCCCAGCTTTTGGAATGAAGGCCACTTCAACGAGTCTCTACGTGGAAGGAATGTGCTCTAGTATCAGACTTGCCTTAAAAATCTCGATTAGAGATGGAATCAGCTTAGATTCTCCTTTTTGAGTCAGGGCTGGAAAAATTCCATCTGCACCTGCAGATTTGTATGGTTAAAAGGATCTCACCGCGCTTTCTACTCTGCCCCTCGTGAAAAACAATCCAGCAACTATGTTTGCGACTTCCTTTGCACTTTCAGGATACCTTCGAGAGCATTTTGGGTCGCGGTTATAGCTAGGACTGGTATCAGAATGAACCGTTGTAGATCCCGGGAAGTGAGTTTTCATCAGTAAGTCTAAAGGCGCGTCCACATTATGCCGAATGATGCCGATCGACCTGTAGCAGGCGGCATATTCGGTTCGTTATGTAATGTGGACGCCCTATCGGGTACACGAAGCTGAAGTCCCATCGGATGCACGAAGCCGTCACGAACACACGAAGCATTTTTTCCTGCGTGTTCTGTGTTTAGGTTTTCATTTTACCCCCTATATATTCCGTTTAGACGTAGTTCCACGTCAAAAATCCCATTATTTCATCAAATAAAGTACATATTCGACACGTAGAAGCAAATTTTCATTCATATTTTTTGTTTTAAAAGCATGTTTATTCCACCTGGAAATCGGTAATTATTTTCGCCTCCCAATGGAAGCACTCGAAGCTTAATGCCGAAACAGATATCATGATTGTAGCATGTAAAAATATTCAGTTATTCTATTATTAGAATATGGGTTGTATTTTAAACTAATAATTCACTATTTGTTAGATTTTGGATAAATCTGTGTAAATTTTGAAATTTGGTGTCCGTCTACGGCGATGTTTGAACATTTTGCAAGATTGCAGAACAGCAATCCCATGAAGATGGAACTCGCATTGAATTCGGTAGGAACAAGAAGGAGAGCTTAGTGAGTGAGGTGGTTGAATCATGTGGAGCAGAACTTGGCAAGAATCGGTGTGGAACGTGGTTTATGGACCGGGTTTATTGATAAAACAATGCTGTGAATAATAGCGAATTGTTTTTGTTCAGTTTCAACCCCAGTTGCAAATAACTGCTGTCAAAACGTGTTTTTATTCACTCAGTTTCAACCTAGTTTCGCACAAGACGGGTCGATGGTACTAGGTGAGGCCGTTTCGTCAATAAGTTGATTAGGGGAGCGGCATATGAAAACAGTACGGAAGAAAGCAGATCGGGAATTATTTGCGTGAAGCGTGAAAGAGACAGGCTGATCACGAGCGAGTTTGGGCACTAGCGTATTGTGTTTTGTTCACAAACAAAACACAGTAGACTTCCAAGATGGCTGCACAGTGGTTTTAGCATATTGGCCCATCTTAGGATACACCAAGGCGCCTAGAAGTATATACTAAGGTGGGCCAACTTGCTAAAACCACTCTTCAGCCATCTTGGAAGTCTACTGTGTTTTGTTTGTAAACAAAACACAATACGCTATTGCCGAAGCTCGCTCGTGATCAGTCTGTCTCTTTCACGCTACAAGCAAATAATTCCCCTTCTACTTTCTTCCGTGCTGTTTTCATATACCGCTCCCCTAACCAAATTAGTGACGAAACGGCCTCACCTAGTACCATAGACCCGTCTTGGGATACACTTCTAGGCGCCTTAGTTTTGCACTAGATTCAACCCGAAAGTTGTTGGGTTCGCATTGAGATGTTTCACGGGTTTACTAATACAACTATACTGAACTGTCAAGTTCCGAGTATTGTTTTGGAAAATCTAAAAATAAAGACCAGCTGCCTTTGCTTTTGTATTATTGGAATCGTAATCCAATCCATTAAGCTTCGAGTGCTTCCATTGGGAGGCGAAAATAATTACCGATTTCCAGGTGGAATAAACATGCTTTTAAAACAAAAAATATGAATGAAAATTTGCTTCTACGTGTCGAATATGTACTTTATTTGATGAAATAAGGGGATTTTTGACGTGGAACTACGTCTAAACGGAATATATAGGGGGTAAAATGAAAACCTAAACACAGAACACGCAGGAAAAAATGCAAGATTTCGAATGCATATAACTCAAACATTTCTTACTGGATCGGGAAGATGTTTGCATCAATCGATAGGGAATATTTCTACGCATCTATCGCAGTTAATAAAATGTTATTTTTCATTAGATAAACATTTAAATAATTGTAAAATGTTATCTAAACGCCCTAACTGCCTTGTTTTGATTGGCCCGATTTACTGTTTCCCCAGCACAACCATCAAAACCAAGCAGCCTTGGGGAAATCGGCATTGCAAATACATGGAAGTAGGGGAACTTTTGTTCTCACCGAAATATGTTCCCTAACACAGACTTCAAAACCAAGAAGTGTTGGAGAAATCGGCATTGCAAATACATGAAAATCGGGGGTATTTTTGTTCCGACTGAAATGTGTTTCCTTAACACAGACTTCAAATCCATGGAGCGTGTGGAAATTGGCAAGGTGTCCGGGGAAATCGGCTTTAAATGCAAAATGCGAGCACTTTTATACTCGCTTGCCTTTGTACAGAACCTGGGAACCTGGGAAAACCGTGCAGACACTAGAGGCGAATGAACATTCAAGTTTAAAGCATCTGTAGTATAAAAAGTAGAAGTTAAAGCTATTGATTCATGCAAGCCGGGGATACTTCTGCACATGTATGTTTTGTACTCCTAAAAGCGTTCTCATAAGACGGATTACAAAAACGGCTACGAACACAAAGCTTTGGCACGGTTATTCAAGATTGCATTGAAGGATATGCCTTCATATCCTCTACTCACTGAATTTCTACGCATACCATTTGATGATTAGGCAAAATGTTTATAACCATTTGCTGCGATAACGCCTCTTGATTGAACAATATGCGTTCGACGTACGTATCAAAATCGAAACTGACTGTCTGAAGCTCATCAAATCCAGCAAATTAGCGGTTCGAGAAGTACGTAAACTTGAGAGATGCAAACTTCAGAGGGAAATGTAAAATAAAATAATCGTTTGATAATTCTTCCGTTCATATATTTTGTCCTAGAAATCATACCAATCGTAAAAGGACTGTCATTAAATTTACTTGTAGCGGAGAACATAATCTATCACAATGTATGAATTGACCTTACGTGGCATTTATTCAGTCTTTTTACTCACACAGCAATTGAATTGAATTCAGTTGAATTCGGAAATTGTTTTATTCAATCAAAAACTCAATCAATACAAACAAATGATTGCTAAGCTAAGGTAGTTCCACGTCAACCTTGCGGTTTTATCATAGTTATAACCCACTCATTTTTTTTTCGAAATTACAAAAGCATATTAAACGAGAACTGTGTCTGATGATGATTTTTGACGTAGGACTACGTCTAACCGGAAGATATAGGGGGTGAAATGGAAATCTAGGCACTGAACAAGTAGGAAAAAATGCAAGATTTGGAACGCTTATAACTCGAGCATTTCTCAATAGATCGCAAAGGTTTTTGCATCAATTGATAGAAAATATATCTACGCATCTATCATAACGAATAACATTTCATTTTTCTTGAGATAAATTGTGAAATATCAAGCATTGTCAAAATGCACTATGTGCCCATTTTTGATTGGTCCATTTTGTGCTCCTCAAATCGTACCGACCAAAACGGGCAACCAGAGCAGCAGCGAAATAGAATGAAGCACGATTGGAAAGGAAAAAAAAAAAAATGAACGAAACATTGGTCGCAGTCTCACACATGCGTAATTCTCGAGCCAGCCAGTCAGCTTAAAAATCCCCGCTTCGCTGCCGTAACGATCATTCACATCTGAACCGTACACCACATCGGTTCGCATCACAACACATCAACAAACCAACCCAAGCAGCCATGTCTGGACATGGTAAAGGAGGACAAGTGAAGGGAAAGGCAAAATCCCGATCGAACCGTGTTGATCTGGAGTTCCCCGCAAGGGTAGCCAGGCCGAGCGCGTTAGTACCAGTGCACCAGTCCACCTAGCCGGCGTTATATAGTTTCGGCCGCCGAAGTGATCGAGTTGGCTGGCAAAGCTGCTCGCGACGATAAGAAAACCCACATTCGGAACAGAAC
This sequence comes from Toxorhynchites rutilus septentrionalis, assembly GCF_029784135.1. Lineage (NCBI taxonomy): Eukaryota > Metazoa > Arthropoda > Insecta > Diptera > Culicidae > Toxorhynchites > Toxorhynchites rutilus. The sequence goes on from NC_073746.1 coordinate 189,381,104, forward strand.
ACATTCGGTTCGGTGGACATCAAGACAACAGGCAGTTGCAGCGAGTGGCGAGTGGCAAACGCAATCGCAAAACGGCATCAGGTAGCAGAAGAAAAAAGTTTGTTCTTTATACAAACTGCTTTGGTGGCAAATCCAGAACAAGGCGGCATCGAGGGCGTTCGAAATGGTTTTTTTCAAAACCACGAGTACAAAGTTTTCTAAATTGGACCCATTCCATAAAACAACGCGCTTTTCAGGGCCATTAAACCTTCCAAAAAAGAGTTTAGGAAATACAGTTCAATGCTTTCTAAAACAATATCCAAAATAATAATAAAACACAAATTGATTTTTTCATAATTTGTTTGCCAGGATATGATGAGTATGTGAATTTGGCAGTTGTTCTGAGCTTATTGATTTTCACCAATTCTTAAATTGCTTCTAGATTGAAAGTACAGTAATTTACACTTATCTCGACATTTAGCTAATTGGGTGGACCTGTAATGCGACATATTTAGTTGGACATTTTTGTAAACATAGAGTTCGGGGTCCAAATTATGACCCCACATTGAAAGTCGACACTGTACCACTGTCATCACAAATGTTCAATTACAGGTTAAAATTACCTCCAATCCGATACTGAGTGGTGGTAATGCGACGTGCCATTAAATGTAATTTACTGTAAAATATGTCACAAGCTGGATGGGAAGAAATTTTCCAACTGTGAAAGCTGTGGCGAGTGGCAAATGCAATCGCTAAACACAAAGGTTTAGCCGAACAAGATGGGGATATCGAGTGATAACAAAAACACAACACCAAAGGTTCTTTTCAGAACCATCAACATATTCATAAAGAGTAAACAGTAAACTAATCCATTTTTTAGGTAGATAGGTAGGTATTCACGTAGGAGGAGAAAATAAAACAATATATTTAAAATATATATTTAACGAAAGCTGTCCCCTTTGTATAGTCCTACGTCACTCCGGTTATGTCCCCGACATTACCCACCCGTCTTTTTATTGTAATGGTAATTATTTGTGGAACAAACAGGAAATGCATCGACTAATGGTTAAGTGTATGTGGGGACTACATGCTTCAGGTAAGCAAACAACAAAAGAAATTTTCATTCAAACTTTCATAATTTTACACTGCACTTGGTGTTTCTGATCTGTTAGAGAATTATTTACCTCCCAAGCACTAATATCGCCACCAGACGTCGACACTGTACATTTGTCATCGCAAATATAACAAATCAGATTATATAGTCTGACTTGTGTAGGCACACCAACAAACCGCCTCATTCGTGAACCCGAAAAGGAATTTCAACTGTGAAGGTAAACAATTCTATCGTTAGTTTTTTTGTTCTGTACTAATTTGTGTTTTTTCACGTTCTTATCACCGTTTTATTAAAATAACTTACCGCATCAAACGCATCTATTACTGCTGCATCGGAAAACGTTGGAGTTATATTTGTGAACTGGTTTTCTGACACCATAATCGACGAATTTTATTGTTTCGATCCATTGTATACAAACACCGCAATGGAGACAAACATGCAATGGAAGCGAACAACATCTGCTTCTCTTGCACGAGAGCACTGCAGGATATCGATGCAATTATCTGCAATGGCTTCTGTAAGTCTTCGTTCCACTTGAAATGCGTCAATCAAACCTCTACATAGTCAACAGTTCGTCCCAATTGTTTTGGATGTGCAAGGGATGCACTAAAATGATGTCGATCGTCAATTTCCGGCAAACGATTTCGTCCATCAACACGGTCATGCAAGCTGTTAACGAGGAACATAGTGGGAATCTTCGTAGACAGCAAACTAAAGTTCACGGAACACATTGCATCAGTCACTGCGAAGGCATACTCCATGTTAGGTTTCATCAAGCGAAACATAAAATGCTTTGAAGATATTTATTGTTTGAAAACACTGTACTGTTCATTGGTGCGTAGTGTGTTGGAATACGGAGTACAAGTTTGGGCACCGTTCCATGTAGTCCACATAAATCGGATAGAGCGAGTCCGTAAACATTTTATTCGGTATGCTCTTCGGAACCTCAACTGGAGCGATAGGACGAATCTGCCAGTGTATGAGAGCCGTTGCTTGCTGATTGACCTGCCAACATTAGCAAGTAGTGCTTCTCCATCGATTACACGTCTTTGACGTCTTGACAGATCACATCGATTGTTCAGACATATTAGCGAAACTACGTTTCAACGCACCTCTTCGAGTGACGCGGCAATCCAAATTTTTCCGCCGATCGTATCACCGCACCACATGAACATTCCGTTGGACGTCTGTTGAAGCAAGTTCAACGAAGTGTCTTATATGTTTGACTTTGCCACATCAAAGAATGTGTTTAGGCTTGGACTTAGTAATGCCAAACCGATATAGTGGTTCTCAGATTTTTGTCAAAAGTGGTAGTTTTGTTCTTTATCGCAAATTATGATTCCCTTTTTTTATTTTTTTGTTAGGGTGGCCATTTCCATTTTAGGGTGATTCAAAAAGACGGGTGGGTAATGTCGGGGACATAACCGGAGTGACGTAGGACTATACAAAGGGGACAGATTTTGTTAAATATATATTTTAAATATATTGTTTTATTTTCTTCTCCTACGTGAATACCTACCTATCTACCTGAAAAATGGATTAGTTTACTGTTTACTCTTTATGAATATGTTGATGGTTCTGAACCTTTGGTGTTGTGTTTTTGTTATCACTCGATATTCCCAACTTGTTCGATTAAACCTTCCTGTTTAGCTATTGCGTTTGCCACTCGCCACAGCTTTCACAGTTGGAAAATTTCTTCCCATCCAGCTTGTGACATGTTGTTCAGTAAATTACATTTAATGCAACGTGCCGGAGAAACACATTGCCACTCACTGAAACTAATTGTTGCCTTGATGAGCGCCGAACCGAAGCTGCTCTGTTCTTGATGCGGGTTTTCTGATTGTCGTGAGATGCTTTGCAAGCCAACTCGAGCACTCCGACGGCCAAAACTCTATAATCGCTGTTAGGTATACTGGTGCTCCGGCACCAATCCGTTCGGCCTAGTTACCCTTGCGGAGCAATCAGTGAATGCGACCAACAGGGAACTGGAGACCTGCACGATTTGAGCGAGACTTTGCCTTTCCCTTAACCAGTCTTCCGTGTTTCACATTGAACACTGGGTACGAGACGAACAGTGTTCTCCCTACTCACGCAGTTTTATGTTTGCAGACAAACATTATTTTTTGTACCCGTTGTTTAAGAATGTGTCATGTTTGTTTCCCATGATGTTCAAACATGATGTTCAGTTTCTCTCGCATTTTAATCCCAAGCAACAGCAGTGTGTAGAGTAAAAGAAGCGAATTAGACAGCACACCACCACCACTCAACACACGGTGTGTTGGTGCGTTGATATGAAAAGGGAAGGGAATCATTTATCATGACAATGGTGCAGTCGCTTCCCCAGACTTCAATTGGCAACATGCACGCAAAAAAATCTCATAGAAACTTCTTTCTATTCAGAGAATGTTTTCTTTGCACGAAACCAAGGATTATATAATCAGACTTGCAAAATGTGCATGAACTCATAGCCTCTTAGTTCATGTAATTTTTGTAATGCGAACTAAATTTCAAGTTCGTTTCTGTGAAAAAGTATTCTACGAAGAAATATTTTAGGATGAATAATTTCTTTCCGTGCGTGAAAAGAAACGAAACGAAAGCAATGAATACTGCGACATCGGGTGATATGTTTGTACATGATGTTCGTGAATTATGAACATCGTGTTTGTTTATGTTTGTGTATCATTGTTCGCGTTTGGGATAGACATTCAACACTAGCGAAAATCATGTTTGAATTCAAACAAAGACATGTAATTTTCACATCGGGTGGACATGTGTAAGTGTTTGTCGGAAGACTGCCCTTAACTTTTCCTCCTTTGTTACGTCCACGATGCCGATGCCGTACAACCACACGGGTTTACGGTTTGGAAGAAAATAAGATATTTTTTTGGGGTCTGCGTGTTTTATACTCTAGCGGCACACTCACAGGATAGAGACAAATCGGTAGACTCAGCCAGAGGGGCGAGTCCAACGAGACGAACGAATGAGCGTTAAAAGGGAGCGATGGCAAAAAAATACATTCATTACGATTTGTTCGCTCGTTGGATTCACATGTAGGCTAAAAAGGGTCCTTTTCAGGATCACAAAATTATCTTTAATCTAAAGAGTTTATTGTTTTGTTATCACTCGATATCCCCATCATGTTCGGCTAAACCTTCCTGTTTAGCGATTGCGTTTGCCACTCGCCACAGCTTTCACAGTTGGAAAATTTCTTCGCATCCAGCTTTGTGACATGTTTTACAGTAAATTATATTTAATGCGATGTGCCGAAGCACCACTCAGTGTCGCATTGGAGGCGATTTTAACCTGTAATTGAACATTTGCGATGACAGTGGTACAGTGTCGACTTTCAATGTGGGGTCATAATTTGGATCTCTATGTTTACAAAAATGTCCAACTAAATAAGTCGCATTACATGTCCGTCCAATTAGCTAAATGTCGAACTAATTGTAAATTACTGTACTTTCAATCTGGAAACAATTTAAGAATTGGTGAAAATTGAATAATCAGGAAAGTCCCCAACTATCAATAAGCTCAGAACAACTGCCAAATTCACATACTCATCATATCCTGGCAAACAAATTATGAAAAAATCAATTTGTGTTTTATTATTTTGGATATTGTTTTAGAAAGCATTGAACTGTATTTCCTAAACTCTTTTTTGGAAGGTTTAATGGCCCTGAAAAGCGCCTTGTTTTATGGAATGGTTCCAATTTAGAAAACTTAGTACTCGTGGTTTTGAAAAAATCCATTTCGAACGCCCTCGATGCCGCCTTGTTCTGGATTTGCCACCAAAGCAGTTTGTATAAAGAACAAACTTTTTTCTTCTGCTACCAGCTGCCGTTTTGCGATTGCGTTTGCCACTCGCCACTCGCTGCAACTGCCTGTTGTTGTCTTGATGTCCGCCGAACTGAATGTGTTCTGTTCTGAATGCGGTTTTTCTTATCGTCGCGAGCAGCTTTACCAGCCAACTCGATCACTTCGGCGGCCGAAACTATATAACGCCGGCTAGGTGGACTGGTACTAACGCGCTCGGCCTAGCTACCCTTGCGGGGAACTCCAGATCAACACGGTTCGAGCGGGATTTCGCCTTTCCCTTCACTTTTCCTCCTTTACCATGTCCAGACATGGCTGCTTGGGTTGGTTTGTTGATGTGTTGTGATGCGAACCGATGTGGTGTACGGTTTGAATGAGAATGATCGTTACGGCAGCGGAGCGGGGATTTTTAAGCTGACTGGCTGGCTCGAGAATTACGCATGTGTGAGACGGCGACCAATGTTTCGTTCATTTTTTTCTTTTTCCTTTCCAATCGTGCTTCATTCTATTTCGTTGCTGCTCTGGTTGCCCGTTTTGGTCGGTACGATTTGAGGAGCACAAAATGGACCAATCAAAAATAGGCACATAGTGCATTTTGACAATGTTTGATATTTCACAATTATTCAATTATTTATCTCAAGAAAAATGAAATGTTATCCGTTATGATATATGCGTAGATATATTTCCTATCAATTGATGCAAAAACCTTTGCGATCTATTGAGAAATGCTCGAGTTATAAGCGTTCCAAATCTTGCATTTTTTCCTACTTGTTCAGTGCCTAGATTTCAATTTCACCCCCTATATCTTCCGGTTAGACGTAGTCCTACGTCAAAAAAACATTTTTTCGCAGTTTTGCCAAAAATGACTTTTTCCAAAAAAATATAACTTTTGAACTACTAGACCGATTCAGATGATCGACATATCAAACTAAAGTCAATCACCTGGTCTTTTTTGAAAAAATACTACACCTGCAGAAAATTTGAATTCTGCTCTCGTTATTATTGATTTATTCGTTTTTTATTGTTTTCATAATCTCGGGACCAAAGGCGCTATAGTTTTTTATATTTTTTCTGGAAAGCTGAGGATTTTCCACACAACGTGTCTCGAAACCAGGGAAGCGTTTTTTTTCGTTTTTGAGTTATGATTTTTCAAAGTTAGCCGATGGTCCAAAAAATATTTTTTTCCATTTTTCCACTACAAAAAATCATAACTTTTTGATCTACTGGACCATTTCAGATGATCGATATATCAAATTAAGGCCAATAAGCTAGTCTTGTTTGAAAAAATATTACACTCTGAATAAAAATGGATTTTGTTTTCGTAAATATTGATTATGTTTGTTTTTTTTTATAGCTGACATCGTTTCGGGACCAAGGGCGCCATATTTTTTATATTTTTTCCTGAAAGCTTTTTTTACATAATATATCCGAGTACAGAATACAGAGAGGTGTTATTTTTCGTTTTTAAGTTATGATTTTTCAAAGTTAACATGTTTTCAGTTTTCGTTCAACATTTCTATGCGACTAGACTGTATGTGATTATAATCCAATTGATTGGCAAATGGCTTTAATTTGACATGTCGATCATCTGAATCGGCCCAGTAGTTCAAAAGTAATAAATTTCTGAAGAAAGTTATTTTTGGGAAAAAGGGGAAAATGATTTTTTGGACCATCGGGTAACTTGGAAAAATCATAAATCAAAAACGAAAAAAACAGGAAGTGGGTTATATCTATGGTATAACCGCAAGGGTGACGTAGGACTATCGTTGATTTAGAGATCATTTGTTTGAAGTTGAATTTAAATCCATCCTGAATGAATGAATAAATAAATATTTGGGTGACTTCAAAAACGAGAGCGTTACGTTGGAGGCTCAAGGTTTTATGCATTAATAATCTTCAGAAGCTTTCCTGCTAACTGCACTTGATTGACAAATCACAAAACCAAATGTATGTGGTCGCAGTATTATATGGATAGAAAATTTAAAATAAACTCGCTTGAATGTAATTTTCAATTCCATGGGGAACTGGCAGATTATTTTTCAGCAACGATAATTTCTTTCCAGGTTTCCTCTCGATAACCAGCAAACGAAAAGAGTTGCGCGCGTGTATGTGTGTGTGTGTGGCGGCTGCTTCGATGTCTTCCCGAGGAACCGTATTCCGATGCTGATACTCTCTTGGTCACCTTCTCTTCTCCTTCTGATCGATCGGCTTTTCTGTGCTCCCTCACAGTTAAAACAAACTGATTGCATTTCAGGTCAGGTCAGGCCAGGTAATGAATCCCTCGATCCCTCGCCGTTCAGCTCGTTCAGTAACGATGTTGTCTTGTCGATGTCCTCAGGCGTCGTGCACAAATTACGTAACGCTAAAAATCGCGGAACTTTGGAAACGCAAGTCGGTTTTGAAGTCCTGAGCAATTCCACGATCCAAATAGAGTAAGAAATGAACGAAAGCAAGGGAAGTGTCATTTTATAAAACATAAAAGTATCGAATGTAAACCCCACCCTCTTTATTATATAAGCTTACTGTATACTTACGAATATAATAAGGGTGGGGTTTAAATTCTATACTTTTAGTGAGTTTAGTGAGTGAGGTGGTTGAATCATGTGGAGCAGAACTTGGCAAGAATCGGTGTGGAACGTGGTTTATGGACCGGGTTTATTGATAAAACAATGCTGTGAATAATAGCGAATTGTTTTTGTTCAGTTTCAACCCCAGTTGCAAATAACTGCTGTCAAAACGTGTTTTTATTCACTCAGTTTCAACCTAGTTTCGCACAAGACGGGTCGATGGTACTAGGTGAGGCCGTTTCGTCAATAAGTTGATTAGGGGAGCGGCATATGAAAACAGTACGGAAGAAAGCAGATCGGGAATTATTTGCGTGAAGCGTGAAAGAGACAGGCTGATCACGAGCGAGTTTGGGCACTAGCGTATTGTGTTTTGTTCACAAACAAAACACAGTAGACTTCCAAGATGGCTGCACAGTGGTTTTAGCATATTGGCCCATCTTAGGATACACCAAGGCGCCTAGAAGTATATACTAAGGTGGGCCAACTTGCTAAAACCACTCTTCAGCCATCTTGGAAGTCTACTGTGTTTTGTTTGTAAACAAAACACAATACGCTATTGCCGAAGCTCGCTCGTGATCAGTCTGTCTCTTTCACGCTACAAGCAAATAATTCCCCTTCTACTTTCTTCCGTGCTGTTTTCATATACCGCTCCCCTAACCAAATTAGTGACGAAACGGCCTCACCTAGTACCATAGACCCGTCTTGGGATACACTTCTAGGCGCCTTAGTTTTGCACTAGATTCAACCCGAAAGTTGTTGGGTTCGCATTGAGATGTTTCACGGGTTTACTAATACAACTATACTGAACTGTCAAGTTCCGAGTATTGTTTTGGAAAATCTAAAAATAAAGACCAGCTGCCTTTGCTTTTGTATTATTGGAATCGTAATCCAATCCATTAAGCTTCGAGTGCTTCCATTGGGAGGCGAAAATAATTACCGATTTCCAGGTGGAATAAACATGCTTTTAAAACAAAAAATATGAATGAAAATTTGCTTCTACGTGTCGAATATGTACTTTATTTGATGAAATAAGGGGATTTTTGACGTGGAACTACGTCTAAACGGAATATATAGGGGGTAAAATGAAAACCTAAACACAGAACACGCAGGAAAAAATGCAAGATTTCGAATGCATATAACTCAAACATTTCTTACTGGATCGGGAAGATGTTTGCATCAATCGATAGGGAATATTTCTACGCATCTATCGCAGTTAATAAAATGTTATTTTTCATTAGATAAACATTTAAATAATTGTAAAATGTTATCTAAACGCCCTAACTGCCTTGTTTTGATTGGCCCGATTTACTGTTTCCCCAGCACAACCATCAAAACCAAGCAGCCTTGGGGAAATCGGCATTGCAAATACATGGAAGTAGGGGAACTTTTGTTCTCACCGAAATATGTTCCCTAACACAGACTTCAAAACCAAGAAGTGTTGGAGAAATCGGCATTGCAAATACATGAAAATCGGGGGTATTTTTGTTCCGACTGAAATGTGTTTCCCTAACACAGACTTCAAATCCATGGAGCGTGTGGAAATTGGCAAGGTGTCCGGGGAAATCGGCTTTAAATGCAAAATGCGAGCACTTTTATACTCGCTTGCCTTTGTACAGAACCTGGGAACCTGGGAAAACCGTGCAGACACTAGAGGCGAATGAACATTCAAGTTTAAAGCATCTGTAGTATAAAAAGTAGAAGTTAAAGCTATTGATTCATGCAAGCCGGGGATACTTCTGCACATGTATGTTTTGTACTCCTAAAAGCGTTCTCATAAGACGGATTACAAAAACGGCTACGAACACAAAGCTTTGGCACGGTTATTCAAGATTGCATTGAAGGATATGCCTTCATATCCTCTACTCACTGAATTTCTACGCATACCATTTGATGATTAGGCAAAATGTTTATAACCATTTGCTGCGATAACGCCTCTTGATTGAACAATATGCGTTCGACGTACGTATCAAAATCGAAACTGACTGTCTGAAGCTCATCAAATCCAGCAAATTAGCGGTTCGAGAAGTACGTAAACTTGAGAGATGCAAACTTCAGAGGGAAATGTAAAATAAAATAATCGTTTGATAATTCTTCCGTTCATATATTTTGTCCTAGAAATCATACCAATCGTAAAAGGACTGTCATTAAATTTACTTGTAGCGGAGAACATAATCTATCACAATGTATGAATTGACCTTACGTGGCATTTATTCAGTCTTTTTACTCACACAGCAATTGAATTGAATTCAGTTGAATTCGGAAATTGTTTTATTCAATCAAAAACTCAATCAATACAAACAAATGATTGCTAAGCTAAGGTAGTTCCACGTCAACCTTGCGGTTTTATCATAGTTATAACCCACTCATTTTTTTTCGAAATTACAAAAGCATATTAAACGAGAACTGTGTCTGATGATGATTTTTGACGTAGGACTACGTCTAACCGGAAGATATAGGGGGTGAAATGGAAATCTAGGCACTGAACAAGTAGGAAAAAATGCAAGATTTGGAACGCTTATAACTCGAGCATTTCTCAATAGATCGCAAAGGTTTTTGCATCAATTGATAGAAAATATATCTACGCATCTATCATAACGAATAACATTTCATTTTTCTTGAGATAAATTGTGAAATATCAAGCATTGTCAAAATGCACTATGTGCCCATTTTTGATTGGTCCATTTTGTGCTCCTCAAATCGTACCGACCAAAACGGGCAACCAGAGCAGCAGCGAAATAGAATGAAGCACGATTGGAAAGGAAAAAAAAAAAAATGAACGAAACATTGGTCGCAGTCTCACACATGCGTAATTCTCGAGCCAGCCAGTCAGCTTAAAAATCCCCGCTTCGCTGCCGTAACGATCATTCACATCTGAACCGTACACCACATCGGTTCGCATCACAACACATCAACAAACCAACCCAAGCAGCCATGTCTGGACATGGTAAAGGAGGACAAGTGAAGGGAAAGGCAAAATCCCGATCGAACCGTGTTGATCTGGAGTTCCCCGCAAGGGTAGCCAGGCCGAGCGCGTTAGTACCAGTGCACCAGTCCACCTAGCCGGCGTTATATAGTTTCGGCCGCCGAAGTGATCGAGTTGGCTGGCAAAGCTGCTCGCGACGATAAGAAAACCCACATTCGGAACAGAACACATTCGGTTCGGTGGACATCAAGACAACAGGCAGTTGCAGCGAGTGGCGAGTGGCAAACGCAATCGCAAAACGGCATCAGGTAGCAGAAGAAAAAAGTTTGTTCTTTATACAAACTGCTTTGGTGGCAAATCCAGAACAAGGCGGCATCGAGGGCGTTCGAAATGGTTTTTTTCAAAACCACGAGTACAAAGTTTTCTAAATTGGACCCATTCCATAAAACAACGCGCTTTTCAGGGCCATTAAACCTTCCAAAAAAGAGTTTAGGAAATACAGTTCAATGCTTTCTAAAACAATATCCAAAATAATAATAAAACACAAATTGATTTTTTCATAATTTGTTTGCCAGGATATGATGAGTATGTGAATTTGGCAGTTGTTCTGAGCTTATTGATTTTCACCAATTCTTAAATTGCTTCTAGATTGAAAGTACAGTAATTTACACTTATCTCGACATTTAGCTAATTGGGTGGACCTGTAATGCGACATATTTAGTTGGACATTTTTGTAAACATAGAGTTCGGGGTCCAAATTATGACCCCACATTGAAAGTCGACACTGTACCACTGTCATCACAAATGTTCAATTACAGGTTAAAATTACCTCCAATCCGATACTGAGTGGTGGTAATGCGACGTGCCATTAAATGTAATTTACTGTAAAATATGTCACAAGCTGGATGGGAAGAAATTTTCCAACTGTGAAAGCTGTGGCGAGTGGCAAATGCAATCGCTAAACACAAAGGTTTAGCCGAACAAGATGGGGATATCGAGTGATAACAAAAACACAACACCAAAGGTTCTTTTCAGAACCATCAACATATTCATAAAGAGTAAACAGTAAACTAATCCATTTTTTAGGTAGATAGGTAGGTATTCACGTAGGAGGAGAAAATAAAACAATATATTTAAAATATATATTTAACGAAAGCTGTCCCCTTTGTATAGTCCTACGTCACTCCGGTTATGTCCCCGACATTACCCACCCGTCTTTTTATTGTAATGGTAATTATTTGTGGAACAAACAGGAAATGCATCGACTAATGGTTAAGTGTATGTGGGGACTACATGCTTCAGGTAAGCAAACAACAAAAGAAATTTTCATTCAAACTTTCATAATTTTACACTGCACTTGGTGTTTCTGATCTGTTAGAGAATTATTTACCTCCCAAGCACTAATATCGCCACCAGACGTCGACACTGTACATTTGTCATCGCAAATATAACAAATCAGATTATATAGTCTGACTTGTGTAGGCACACCAACAAACCGCCTCATTCGTGAACCCGAAAAGGAATTTCAACTGTGAAGGTAAACAATTCTATCGTTAGTTTTTTTGTTCTGTACTAATTTGTGTTTTTTCACGTTCTTATCACCGTTTTATTAAAATAACTTACCGCATCAAACGCATCTATTACTGCTGCATCGGAAAACGTTGGAGTTATATTTGTGAACTGGTTTTCTGACACCATAATCGACGAATTTTATTGTTTCGATCCATTGTATACAAACACCGCAATGGAGACAAACATGCAATGGAAGCGAACAACATCTGCTTCTCTTGCACGAGAGCACTGCAGGATATCGATGCAATTATCTGCAATGGCTTCTGTAAGTCTTCGTTCCACTTGAAATGCGTCAATCAAACCTCTACATAGTCAACAGTTCGTCCCAATTGTTTTGGATGTGCAAGGGATGCACTAAAATGATGTCGATCGTCAATTTCCGGCAAACGATTTCGTCCATCAACACGGTCATGCAAGCTGTTAACGAGGAACATAGTGGGAATCTTCGTAGACAGCAAACTAAAGTTCACGGAACACATTGCATCAGTCACTGCGAAGGCATACTCCATGTTAGGTTTCATCAAGCGAAACATAAAATGCTTTGAAGATATTTATTGTTTGAAAACACTGTACTGTTCATTGGTGCGTAGTGTGTTGGAATACGGAGTACAAGTTTGGGCACCGTTCCATGTAGTCCACATAAATCGGATAGAGCGAGTCCGTAAACATTTTATTCGGTATGCTCTTCGGAACCTCAACTGGAGCGATAGGACGAATCTGCCAGTGTATGAGAGCCGTTGCTTGCTGATTGACCTGCCAACATTAGCAAGTAGTGCTTCTCCATCGATTACACGTCTTTGACGTCTTGACAGATCACATCGATTGTTCAGACATATTAGCGAAACTACGTTTCAACGCACCTCTTCGAGTGACGCGGCAATCCAAATTTTTCCGCCGATCGTATCACCGCACCACATGAACATTCCGTTGGACGTCTGTTGAAGCAAGTTCAACGAAGTGTCTTATATGTTTGACTTTGCCACATCAAAGAATGTGTTTAGGCTTGGACTTAGTAATGCCAAACCGATATAGTGGTTCTCAGATTTTTGTCAAAAGTGGTAGTTTTGTTCTTTATCGCAAATTATGATTCCCTTTTTTTATTTTTTTGTTAGGGTGGCCATTTCCATTTTAGGGTGATTCAAAAAAAACATTTTTTCGCAGTTTTGCCAAAAATGACTTTTTCCAAAAAAATATAACTTTTGAACTACTAGACCGATTCAGATGATCGACATATCAAACTAAAGTCAATCACCTGGTCTTTTTTGAAAAAATACTACACCTGCAGAAAATTTGAATTCTGCTCTCGTTATTATTGATTTATTCGTTTTTTATTGTTTTCATAATCTCGGGACCAAAGGCGCTATAGTTTTTTATATTTTTTCTGGAAAGCTGAGGATTTTCCACACAACGTGTCTCGAAACCAGGGAAGCGTTTTTTTTCGTTTTTGAGTTATGATTTTTCAAAGTTAGCCGATGGTCCAAAAAATATTTTTTTCCATTTTTCCACTACAAAAAATCATAACTTTTTGATCTACTGGACCATTTCAGATGATCGATATATCAAATTAAGGCCAATAAGCTAGTCTTGTTTGAAAAAATATTACACTCTGAATAAAAATGGATTTTGTTTTCGTAAATATTGATTATGTTTGTTTTTTTTTATAGCTGACATCGTTTCGGGACCAAGGGCGCCATATTTTTTATATTTTTTCCTGAAAGCTTTTTTTACATAATATATCCGAGTACAGAATACAGAGAGGTGTTATTTTTCGTTTTTAAGTTATGATTTTTCAAAGTTAACATGTTTTCAGTTTTCGTTCAACATTTCTATGCGACTAGACTGTATGTGATTATAATCCAATTGATTGGCAAATGGCTTTAATTTGACATGTCGATCATCTGAATCGGCCCAGTAGTTCAAAAGTAATAAATTTCTGAAGAAAGTTATTTTTGGGAAAAAGGGGAAAATGATTTTTTGGACCATCGGGTAACTTGGAAAAATCATAAATCAAAAACGAAAAAAACAGGAAGTGGGTTATATCTATGGTATAACCGCAAGGGTGACGTAGGACTATCGTTGATTTAGAGATCATTTGTTTGAAGTTGAATTTAAATCCATCCTGAATGAATGAATAAATAAATATTTGGGTGACTTCAAAAACGAGAGCGTTACGTTGGAGGCTCAAGGTTTTATGCATTAATAATCTTCAGAAGCTTTCCTGCTAACTGCACTTGATTGACAAATCACAAAACCAAATGTATGTGGTCGCAGTATTATATGGATAGAAAATTTAAAATAAACTCGCTTGAATGTAATTTTCAATTCCATGGGGAACTGGCAGATTATTTTTCAGCAACGATAATTTCTTTCCAGGTTTCCTCTCGATAACCAGCAAACGAAAAGAGTTGCGCGCGTGTATGTGTGTGTGTGTGGCGGCTGCTTCGATGTCTTCCCGAGGAACCGTATTCCGATGCTGATACTCTCTTGGTCACCTTCTCTTCTCCTTCTGATCGATCGGCTTTTCTGTGCTCCCTCACAGTTAAAACAAACTGATTGCATTTCAGGTCAGGTCAGGCCAGGTAATGAATCCCTCGATCCCTCGCCGTTCAGCTCGTTCAGTAACGATGTTGTCTTGTCGATGTCCTCAGGCGTCGTGCACAAATTACGTAACGCTAAAAATCGCGGAACTTTGGAAACGCAAGTCGGTTTTGAAGTCCTGAGCAATTCCACGATCCAAATAGAGTAAGAAATGAACGAAAGCAAGGGAAGTGTCATTTTATAAAACATAAAAGTATCGAATGTAAACCCCACCCTCTTTATTATATAAGCTTACTGTATACTTACGAATATAATAAGGGTGGGGTTTAAATTCTATACTTTTATGGTTTATAAAATGACGCTTCCTTTGCTTTCGTTCATTTCTTACTCTACTCTCGCACCGTGAGGACTCGAGCTCGTTAGTCTTTCGCAGACAGCTCGTTAGTCTTTCGGTGGTAAGGCACATGAAAGCAGCTCGGATAAGCGCACCAGCAGCAGGATAGGTGAAGAAGCCACATCGCTATCGACCGGGAACTTTGCGTGAAATTCGTCGCTATCAGAAGTCGACCGAATTGCTGAACCGCAGCTACCTTTGCAGCATTTGGTTCGTGGAATTGCTCAGGACTTCAAAACCGACTTGCGCTTCCAAAGTTCCGCGGTTATGACGCTGCAGGAGGCTTATTCGAAGATACCTATTTGTGTGCTATCCATGCAAAACGCGTCACATCATGCCCAAGGACATCCAGCTGGCCCATCGTATCCGAGGAGAGCGTGCTATATTAGCTTAGCATATAATCAACGGCCCTTTTCAGGGCTCCCAATTTGATGGATTAGAGTTCAGAAAAGTTTTTTACAGGCCGAACTGAAAGGAGCATTGAGCGAAAATCGTGGTGTCGATGATAATTCGATACCGATAGGTGCCATGGATATGGATTTCATAATGAAGAATATGAAACATATGACATGATGTAGTGAATATATCCGAAGAAATCACTTTGGTAAAACTGCATTATAAAATTATTTGTGTACGAATGCCGCAATCGATAGTCGACTCTAATTTGCGCTGGGTAATTTCCTCGGAGGACTCGATTCCTCCTTTGAGCATTAAGAAACTCTTTCTGGTAAAATGAAGTGGTATGAATCACATTATTTGAATGATAGAATGAAGAAGTTGTCTGCCAATTTCCTTCAACCTCCAACATATCTTTCCCCCGTTTGTCGTTTTCGCGTTCGCTAATCATTTCTCACAACACCCATTTCTCGTTTGAGAAATTGTTGAGTAAACATTGTTTGCCAGTGCGCGTAGAGCGGGAATTCCTAAAGATTCATTGCACTTTTAATAAATTGCCGAAAGACGTGGTCTTAGGTTGATCGCACTTGATTGAAAAAATTCAAAACGAAATGTATTTGGTCGCAGCATTATATGAGTAGAAAGCAAATAATCGCTCGAAAATGACTTGATTTTCGTGATGATGTTTCACGTTTTTCATGTTATGCATCCAATATTGGATACGAAAATTTTCCACTGATGGGAAAAAAATATTCAGAAGGTTTCCTATTAATTGCGATTGATTAAAAAATCATAAAACCAAATGTATTTGGTTGCAGTGTTATATGGATAGAAAACATTAAAATAAACTCTTTCGCATGAATGTATTTTTCAATTCCCAGGGGAACTGGCAGATTATTTTTCAGCAACGATGATAGCAACGAGAATTCCGCGCGTGTATATGTGTGTGTGGCGGCCGATGTTTCAAGCGGAACCGTGGCATCACTCTCCTCCTGATGGATTCCCTTCTGGCCTTAGGTGCACATACGGGCTCTTGGTGACACCGTTCATCAGCGCTTTCATGATAAACGAAAATAGCTTCACAACAACAGCGACAACATGCTCCAATCGCTGTTCAATCATAACTGAGGGGGTTTACGAGCGGCGCTCGCTTATATACCGATTGGTGATTTCAATAGCCTGTTTTGAAAGCAATTTTAAGACTATTGAAACAAGTTTTTGGATCAAAAAGTAACAAGTATATGACGCGTAGACATTTTATCTTTCGAATGAAGTGTTTATCATACCATTTCGTTCAGTTGTTTAAGAGCTATTAACGCTCAAAATCTCGGTCTCCGGCGTAACGCTTTCATTTTCGGAACTTTGATTTTACACCCCGGTATAGAAATGAAAGACGTAGTCCTACGTCAAAAACGCCTCCCTGGTTTCGAGATATGTTATGTGAAAAATTCTCAGCTTTCCAGAAAAAATATAAAAAACTATAGCGCCTTTGGTCCCGAGACTATGAAAACAATAAAAAACGAATACAATCAATAATAACAAGAGCAGAATTCAAATTTTCTGCAGGTACAGTATTTTTCAAAAAATCAGACCATCAGGATTTAATTTGATATATCGATCATCTGAATCGGTCTAGTAGTTCAAAAGTTATGAACTTTTGAAAAAAGTCATTTTTAGCAAAAATGAGAAAAAATGGGTTTTTTCGGACCACCCTAAAATGGAAATGGTCACCCCAACAAAAAATAAAAAAATACGGGTCTCGTAATATGTGATAAAGAACAAAACTACCACTTTTGACAAAAATCTGAGAACCACTATATCTGTTTGGCATGGAATGGCTGTATATAAACAAATATAAACAAATATAAACAAATAAACAAATGAATTTTTTTTTCTTTATTACAGAGTCAGTTTGGAACTAACCCAGTTTCAAAAACGAACCCGCTATAAAATTCCATCTCTTCATGAGTGTAGCATCATTGTAAATAAATAAATAAACAAAAGATATGTTACACTAGTTGTGAGGCAGATGTCAAAACGAGAAAATGGCGCCGATAGCACTGTTTGATGCGTTTGATGAGAATAAAATGATAGGTAGAGCAATCTGTTGGCTAGAATAGAAATCATGTTTACACATTTGCCCAATCACTTATGTTTTATTGAAGAATTTGATACTATAATCGATAGATAAATAACTCTGACATTATGAAGTATGTAGATAACTCAACTTTATGGAGGAAAGTAAAAAAAACATTGTTGTAGTCACTAATTATTCTTACAGAAACATTTATTCTCATATTGTTCTAATATTTCATTGTGGCCGTATTGATGCTTCATGCTTATCAGCAATATTCTGCCACTTTGCCAGATTTTCATTGCACATGTTTAATAATGGTTCTGTTTGTGGAATGAGACGATAGAGTAAGGTGTAGCATGGTATGCAGATTCCTGTCATAAAGCCCAACTGTGACGCTGCTATCTGTTCAGGCTGGTCGCGATCCATCATCGGAATTGGTTTCCGTCCGGCTTTTTTCTCCTCATCACCCTGTTCGTAGAACTCGTGAAATATCACCTATAATACAAAATTGTAATCAAACTCTGTTAAGCTGACAGAAGTATTCCTAGTTGGAAACTAATTATCAATAGTTTTCAAAACTTACTTCAACAGTCTCTGTTTGCACTTCCCATGGTTTGGCTGAGGCAGACAAGTCAGCACTAGTCATCGCAATAGATTGTACTAGAATACGATGTTCGGCGATAGTCCATGAAAATATCTTCTCTTCGACTAGTTTATTAAGCTTCTGTTTGTTGGGGAAAAACAGCGCGAGGTCAGTTGCTAATATACAGTGTTTGATGAGACTCAACACGTGTTTGTACTCATTACTGCTCAGTTTACTGAAAATGTTATGCCCTTCCTGCGGAAGAGAGGGTTTCAACAATAGCAAGCGTATTCAGAATAGAGGTTTACCTGTTGTAGAATAGAAACAGTTTGATTGAAATGATGATGCTCCATTGTTGATGTACTGTAGATAGCAGCTAACGGCGATTCAGTGTCTAGCATAAATTTGTTATTTTTACCACGGTGATCCAAATCATGACACAATGATCCAATGAATAAAGCTAAACACTATCGAATATAGAATGAAAATACTTTGAATAAAACTGAATCGAAGGAATGGAATCGGAAGCTATATTCGAGTATTAGTATTGATTTGAATCGCTTCCCATAGTTGTAGTCTGTCATTGATTAGAAATAGTGAAACAGCACGACGAGCCAATGGGGCTTGGAAACGATGTCATGTTAGGATAACGGGAACTTTAAACTCAGTGAGATAGTTTAGTTAAGCTGTGTAAGGACGTAAGGTGCCAAACAGGACACAGGGAAGTTCGGGATAGTTTTGACATACTATAGAATTTGTTTTTAAGAAACCTTTCCATGTAGATCTTCCATAGTCTCATTTTTTCGGAAATTCGAGTTTTTTGTCCGCAGGTAAAAATCTTTTCTCATGTCAGAAGTGCGAATCTAGAGAATTCATTAGCCAAAACGAACTTAGACATGCTGCCGACATCTCCTCGACAAACCCAAAATCCACGCTTTTCGTCGTCCATAAAAACCAATCCTGTACCCTCTTGTACAGTATAAATCCCAACCCTATAGTATTAGGACAAAAATTTATAATGTTACCCTAAAGCTACAGTGATATACTATCAAAACAATGATAATAGAGATGAGCGAAAGAGATTAGGAGAAATGCTGTGATCGCCCGAACGATCGAGTTCAGTGGTCACATAGATCAATCAAATAATATCAGTCGAAAAACATTCTTCATTGTGATCGTCTTTCGTTCGCAATAGAACATTTCTTGGTAATATATCCCAGTTCCGAAAGTATCAATTGTACATGTAAGTGCTTGTCCGCGACATCGATGAAAAAGAAAGAAAGCAAAGGTACATTTACCCTCCCCCACCGGTGAGCGATCTACTGTGCGCTGAAGATAGCCAAATCCGAATGAGTGCTACCGTTCTGTTGGCTCTTTTGGCAGCCGTTTTAGACGACGAATAAACACCTTCGGTCCAGCATTTAAGGCCAACTGGCTCGTACATTTTCGAAACAACGATGATTCCGAATTGAAATGCCAATTTGTGCTCCTCCCAAATTCCAAATATGGCATCTTCTATATATATCGTGTGACGGTGTTTGTTACCGAACTCCTCCGAAACGGCTCGACCGATTTTGATGAAATTTGACTTTATACCATACATATAACCTTAAATTTTGACCTCAATTCGGTTTAATTGCGATTTTATTATTTTTGTGTCAAAAATATTCTAATAATTTAACCGTTGTTCGTTTTTTCAACAGAACGAATTTATTTAAGTTGTTCAATGGCTGATGGCGTAACGCCCGCTTCATTGAACATCCATCTACAAATACACAAGTAACATCAATTCATCTAAAGCAGGGAGCATCACCGACGAGCTGGAAGCCTTTTTGAATGAGCACAATGAGTTATCGAAATTCTTCAAATCACATTTGCTCGGATTACAAAATGACAATCACGCTATTGCCATCAACCCTGATAAAACATCAGCTGGAGAGCAAGTGTGTAGATCCAAAGCACAAGCGCTGCTGGAATCATGATAGCACGGTGACACGAGAAATTTAATGCAAAGAAAAAACAATAATCTGGAATTCATTGTTGACACACACCGTTCATACGACCCTCGCTATGTTCTTCTTCAATGGCACTAACGTTTCCAAGGTTTGCCTTCTCAACGTAGTACTACTTGCGTCATTTTTATTAGTAAATAGTTGAGATTTCAATGACGAACAATACGCCTTGAATGTATTCTGGAGTGGCAAGCTCAAGAATACGCGTGACTACAGTGCAAGTCAGAAGGGTTTCTTTAACGAAAAATCTCTTGCATAAACATTAGACCAACGAGACCCCGTCACAGATACTTAATTCACTATGAACATCATTTCTCATTTTGATTTAATATTTATGAACATGCGACGAAACAAACAGAGGGCGCGCTCGAAGGATTTTTATGTTTATCATATGGTGATTTCATGGTCAAGAAACGCCAATTCAAGATATCGTAAGCTGTGCCAACAATTTATGGTCGACATATACGCGAAGGTAGAGATTGAACGACTGCAATTCTTACTACACAATCAACAAAAGCGGTGCGAGGAATTATACATTCACTTGCGAGACACTATCATGAGCAACGCCGACACAGCTTTAGTTATAGCCAGGCCAAAGCGCAATGCATTGTCATGACATTGCGCGTGTGTTAAAACACAAAATGAAGTTCGATCGTATTCGTCCCCACATATTGTTGGTTGTATTCTGTTGAATACAACTTATTTTGACCATTGTTTCGCGACAAGGCGAACGAATTTAAGAGTGTAAAAGTCGATTTCGATCGAATTGTAAAATCCGATCACTCATATGCATATATGAATATTGAGTTCTACAAATCGGTGAAGAGTAATAAAAACATCCATGAATAAAGGAAGCAATATGGCTGTGTTTCAAACTTATATTACCGATGTGAATACTCTTCGAATGAATGACAACGATAAAATAACGCGATTCCAAACAGGCCGATTAATTTGAACGTTTTCCAATTTATGAACGAGACCAAGCTGTAATAAACTAAGCCATGTTGAAAATCACATGCACGTATTTTCTAACAAGGAGACAGTAATAAATATTGATTTTTTATATTTCATTTTTTCTACTTTACGACAAACTTATATTACTTTTTTCAGTTGACGTTTAACTTTTAAGAGATCAAACATGTCAGTTACGTTAATGAAATACACCAAGAAATATCATATAACCTTTCGTTCAAATCATTTAATTCGTTTTTTTATCGGTCACATTCGATTTATTTTAAAGATCGTTAAAATATTCAAACACACTTACAATACATTAGTGTGTTTTATTCAACACCCAAAATATTCACTAGAAATAATTTATTTGGCAGAACAACGTTTGCCTGGTCAGCTAGTAAAATTATAATCAAAGCCGCCGGTGGATTGTGAAAAATCAACGTTAATGGTTCGAGTCCCGGTAAACAGAGTTCATCGCCAGTCACGGTTCGGTTGACACACAGCTAGGGAGGAAACAGTTGTTTTCCTGCACGCCTACAGCAAAAGAAGTACGAAGCACTCGTCGGTACAAATAAGATTTAAATTCTAAAAAGCAGTCTTCAGAATGCAACGCGGTGCTGATATGCAAAAAAGTTTTCCGCACTCAATTGAACTCCCTCTCTCCTTGTATACACATGCGATTTGGCCAATGAACACGCACTGAAATATAGATGAAATGTTTTGTTGTCAACACCGTTCGCTTTAGTGTGGAAACACACTAGACGGCTCTCCCGCGCGATTTTCGCAATGATAAGTCGCAGCAGGAGCTTGATGTGAAACACATTCAGCGGCTTTGAACCGCTCTACTAGCTGCCATTATTATATTTTTGTAGACGGATGCAAGACGAGTCTATCCTACAAGGTACAACTGTTTGGACAGTAAGCGGTACATGAAGACAGAATGGTGGAAAACGGAAGAGGGTATGTTTACCTGAGCGAAAGGGAGAGAGAAGTTGATCACAAACGCCTGAAATATTGCATTTCTCGACAATTTGGACGGAATTCGAGAATACGCAGCTACATGAGCGCACTGTGGTTTTCTCGTATTTGCTCACCTGATAGTACATTTCTTATTGCCTTGCTTTATGTGTACCTTTCAAAATCGCATAAACACTAATAGAGATCAAACAATACTTGGCTACGATTTCTAAAATGTATTCTCTAACGCGTAGCGTAGCGGTTTTTCAAAATTAAAAAAATGCCACAATTGCGACCATATAATGTTTGCTCTCAATTATTGTTTGCTCTGTATTGTAACAAAAATCGTCACTTAATATGGTTCTATCAAGCGAACGCCAAATTTCAATAAAATGATTTATTTGTACCACTGGATGCAGAAACTGATAATCAATCGACTATAAAATGACTGTGTCATTCGGACTGTTGACAACGGTTCCAGAAAATAAATTCAGTCGAAATATGTATCTCCTGTAAATTATGAATTCTTTATGAAGCTAGTTCCCGATGAACAAAACATTGTTGATATTGATTACGACTTGATCAGCGACGGAAAATCATAAATTTTATTAACTGCTTTAATATTATTATTGTAATAATGATTTTGACTAAAATACATCTAACCATACTGAACTGAAAACCATATTCATTAATTTTTATTCTGCCAAAGTGAACCGAGTACCTACATACTAAAATTGAAGGCCATTTCATTAATATTAATTAGTTATTTCACAGATATTCATATTCATAGTGCTTTGAAGATATCCTGTTTGTTACACGTTAGTGAGAAAATTATAAATTTGATCAGTCACGATCAATTGGTGGGAACCAAAACATACAATTGAAATATCTCAAAATAATGTTTTTGGTGCTCGGTTCGTTCTAGCAGAACCGGATCGTATAGTAACGTTGTTTTAGCAAAAACAGTTTCAACAAAAAAAATCAAATTTGCACAACACGAAGTACTGTACCAATGAAAAATTTTTGCTTCGATGATATGTAATTTTAGTGATCTATCGTTTTGTTGCAAGCATTGCAAGAGCATGCAATATACAAATACATTTTTTAACGACACTTTTCACAATCCAATAATCGTGTGACACAGTAATCCCTTTGCTCTATCGAACAACAGTTGATACGTGTTCTGTGTCATAAATGATGATTGCTTCCACCATGAATCGATACGCACATTATAATAAGCTGCTCGATCAAAAGTGACTGACTTATGATAGTAATGATTTAACAATAATGAAATCGGTCACGTCCTAATCACTCGCGTGGTAACAGTTTTGGGTTAACTTCATTAGGTTTACTAAGCCTCTCCGGTCTGCATTTCAATTAGCTCTGGTTATAACATCGATCGTGTCCACTTGTTTCTTGTGCTTGTAGTGCATTCGAAATGAAGCAAAACCATCTTCGTTGCATTTTATAGCAACTTTTAGCGTGAAATATTCAAATAATTTTCTTGCGGAATCGACCATTCGTTGCCACGGTTTCTAACGATTTTATAGAAGCATAGAACATAGTCGTGTTAACGTTCACCTACGTTTTTCAATTTTGCATTATCATGTTACCAAATTCAGTTACATATCTATACATTCAATTTTAGTTATATAATTAACACTGTACAAGAACGTAAACAAGATTATATGATTACGTGAACTCCAGCGAAATTCCTATTTGGGGGGTTTTCCTAATCAATATTTAAAGGGTACTTTTCAATAGGATATAAAGTTTTTCACGATAAACTTCAAGGCGATTCCAGAACGACTGGATCAACTTATAGCGTTGGGCGAGACACAGTAGAAATTTGGGCCGCTGTCAGAATAACTTCCGACACTATTCCTCTTCGAACTGTGAAACATTGAAGGAGACCAATAAACCCAAACTAACGTCTGCACATTGATGTTTTTCCTTCCGTTTATTTGATTAAATTCGGTTAACTTTTCAGCTGTGCGGGATCCATATTCACCCTACTCGTGTTTTATGCAGAAGCCATATTTTAATTACCCATTATCGCCTTTAAGCATTGAGTGGTTTTTAATTCAATGTCACTTATCTAAGTTGGCTCATCGTTGAACGGTTTTGTTGCTCATACCAATATCTACCACCAGGGCTCGGCATAGTCATAGTCAATTGAGGATAATCAACTGACTATCTGACTGACTATATCCGTATTCAGTCGGAAATGACTTTCGGCTTCTTCACGCAGTTTCTCCTCCAAAACGACTAAACAGTCAGTCGGGCGTTTAGTCGCTATCTCCCTCTACCGACCCGACTGTATCATTTCATTCTTTCCAGTCAAATTGTCTTCATTGCATTTTGAAGTGACTTCCCCCAAAACGAATTCGTTCTCCTCTCTATCTCCCATGTATCATTATGCATGCATCGATGTTTGAGTTCAACTTGGTTTGACATACGCTACAGGAAAGCTAGATTTTTTTGTATCGTACACGAAAATTACTCACACGCATAAAATAGCGTGCAGTGTGTGTACGCTATTTTCCTCGCTATTTACTTATACTAACGCGAGTATCTTTGTAGCATACTTGATAAATGTCTAAGTTCGTTGGTTTGAGTACACGATGGGTAGACAATAAACCGTCCATTGATGGGGTAACTACGTTTTTGCATCAGAAATCAAGTTTTCGTTCCTCTTTATATGGACGTAAAATAAGATTGCGTACGCGGGTATAAAATTAGTGTCAGGAGGAAATGGAAGTGTGGATTGAAGTCAGTTGAATGAAGAGGCAGATTTGTATTCATTGGTCGCGTCAGTTAGAATAACCACTGACTGGACTAGTTCGCTAGTCAACGCTAGTCAATTCATTTTCTAGTCAAGTCACTTTTTGTTGACGGCGACAGCCGAAGCAGTTCTAGTCGGAGCGAAGCTACTGAGAGTAGAGTCGGTCTTCATTTTTCACCTTCGAAGATTTCGGGCCCTTTCTACCACTCCGTCATCGCTCCCTGTTCGCATCAATACTTCAACTAATTTGACAGTACATCTGTCTCTGTCATCGGATTCAATGCGAACACAGGGCTACTGTTCGACAAATTCGCCGTAGAGTTGCGCCATTTTGTGGTTCATTCTCCTACTCTGTACTTCGTTTTCCAGTACATCACCGTATACTGTTCTTAGCCGTATAACGTCGAATCAGGGAATTGTACATGGTAGACTTCATACGGAGTCGGAGTTTGTTGGTGGACGCGTCTTCCGTTAATTATGCGTTACGGATTTTTAGCGGATTTCAGCCTTTAATTTGAGCTGATATCTCAGTTGGGGGAGTCTGTTGCTGGTTTTGGTGGTTCTAGTTTCCACGGCCTCCAAAGTCTCTCTCATTGACAAATCGACATTCAATAATTGTAAGCAATAATATATAAGGAGTAAAATGAAAACCTAAACACAGAACATACAGAAAAAATGAAAAATTTCGAATGCTTATAACTCGAACATTTCTCAATAGATCGAGTAGCTTGCATCAATTGATAGGAAATATTTCTACGAATCTATCACATTCAATAAAATAATATTTTCCCTTCTAAACGTCCTATATACACATTTTCCCACCGACATGTGTTCCCTAACACAGCCATCAAAACCAAGGTGCCTTACATTACATGGTGTTTGTTCAAATTCTTTACTTACACAGCAAATATGTTGAATTCGATTTTTTTTTCATTCAATCAATGATTTAATCAATATAAACAAATGATTACTAAGCCAACGGTAGTTCCACGTCAACCTGGCGGTTCTATCATAGATATAACCCACCCATTTTTTTATTTTTCAATTTCAGCCCCCTATATGCTCTCGAAAGACGTAGCTTTTGACTTTGAGTTTATCTAATTAATAATAGAACAAAAAAATTACCTCGTTAGGACGGAATGTTGAACTGCTATGCTTGATAATGCTATACATGGTATTGGCTACCGAGAATCCATGGGTCCAGTTATGATATGGTACTCGTCTGTAATTTTTCTTGACAGTCAAGCTAAACCGTATCAAACAATTTTGATCAAATTTTGCCAAGCCGAATAGATCCTTAAACATATAAACGGTATATATGACTTTTTGGTAATCATCTATTTGGAACGGACTGAAATAATAGTTTTCAATATCAGGCACACTTTTTGGAATGCCAATCTCCAGGCACTTTTCCATTTCTTGCTCTGAACAGGTATTATGGTAACTCAGTACTTCAAGAGCTACACGATATTTCTGCTCCGATCTGCGGATTTTATCGTAGAGCTTTGCGTGATGCAAGGCTGAAAATTATTGTTATGTTATGTTATATTATTAGAACATAAAATCAATCAATGATATATTTGTTACCTAGTCCACAGTAAACCGCGAACATTTCGAATGCTTCTTCATCTTCTTTGTTGAAGTAACCATAATGTTTATTAATCATTTGAACGACACCGATGATGTTTCCTCGAATGAAAATTGGCATGCATAAAATAGATTCTGTTTTATATCCCGTTATTTGATCGACTGAACGATTGAACCTGGGATCAGCATATGCATCGGTAATATTCAGTACGTCACCAGTCAACGCAACATGGCCAGCTATGCCAGTTCCAACCGGAAATCTAATCTCTTTGTGAGCCTCACTGTTATTTTCTCCTTCCGGGACTGTAGCTTCACAACCAACATCGAAAATAGTTGCGTATAGTTCCTTAGTTTTTGAATCTACCAGAAACAGCGAGGCACGATCAGCATCTACAAGTCGTTGTGCGTAGCTCATTATTTTCGAGACTAGCATATCCATACTGACCATGTCTTGAAATATAGACTTAACTACTGCTAGCAAAAAATCGTTCAGTTTCCTTTGTTTCATACCAACAAGATTCAAATGAGCATAATGAATAGCAATGCCACCCCAGACCAGGTAGCTACATCCTATTTCCTCGTCCTCTTCATGAAAAGGTGAACCACCATCACGACGCCATAGTTCCAGTACGGATACTAATGACCCGTCAGGGTAAACCACGGGTTGGCACAATACATGTGCCATCTCACTCTGTAAAAGAAAATTTTATTACTCCGAGTTTTTCACATTTTGAGGTAATGCTACCGCATCTAGAACATTTTGCGCGAATCGTTGATCATTGTCTCCTTTGGTGTACCGAATTGGTTCTCTAGTTTTCGCCACATAATTCGGTATACCTGCATCCGACTTTATTTTCAAATGCTTTGGATCACCATTTTCATCAACTAAACTGTTGCTCAAGCAAAGATGTAACGAGGTCGTATCCGTTGAATCAGTTAAATAAAGCCGAAAGCCATCAGCATTTACTGCCGAACAGATACAGGAAGCTAGTTCCCATAGTACATGCATTTTGGTCGGTCGTAGCTGTAATGAATGGATCAGATCTTGCAACATCTGTCTTTTGTCCGCGTGAACGCAAAATTTCCAACGACTGAGGCTGGTTTTTCTGCTGTTGATCGGGTTTGTTTCCTTCCGTGCCCGTTGTGTTTTCCGTATCATCCATCGTTCGACATTTTCAAGCTGTATTTCATCCACGATATATGTATCCAAAAATTCTGGATGTTTTCGCAGATAGTCAGCAACCTGCACCGATGTTATTCTACCATTACATTCATTTGTTTGGTTTCGATTATTATGTCCTCCATTTCTAGGCCCTGGAGAAAAAAAAACAGATACACTTTCATCAATATTTTATTTTCAAATGTTCTACATGAACAAACATTCGACATATGTATGAAATATGCGTCAGTCAGTTGAATGATTATAGAGCCTTTTTTGAATAGATTTGCTAGTATATAAATGATATCATATAGTACTTCGTGTACTATGGACGTTCGAACGTCTACGTCTAGCTAGACCAATTCTTTATTCCCAAATGAACTAAACAACTGTAAAAATCGTTGATTTTCCGGTTGCTGCGTAACATGTGAGCGATGTAAACAACCCGGAATCAAACTAGCTGAGTGGTCCGATTTGTTTATCCGAAGTGTTGGCTAAGTGGTCTACCAGTGGCGTAAAAATTGTTTTATATAGTATTTCGCCGCTTCTTTCTAGTTACCTCCTTATAGACTCTAGTTGTTGTGTCGAGAAACTAATGACAGCACTTTGATCTGGAAGTATTTCTCAGTTAGTGGTAAAACTTTCATTTGAGAATTTCAACAATCCTGGAATCTTCGAACAAGATTTGGTAAAAAAGTTCACCGCGGCGGTCAAAAAGGATTTTGGTCGTACCATACCAGCAAACGTCCCAACAGGACGCTGCAATAGGACCTGGTTGCCAAAAGACCGTGCAATGACCGACCAAGTTTTGACCATGTACAACGGATGTACTTTGGGACGACGAACAGACGTAATAATTGAATTGACAAATTGCGGGTCAAAAAATTACGTTACTATTCGATCACACGAATGTCCCGTGAAGTTCTGACCCAACTAAGCCAGCTGCCATTAGAGCCAGGATGTTGTAGAATGGTATTAGTAGGAAATGGTGGATTTTTGCGAGCGCACTACGATCTTCGGATATAATTGATTTTTTGCAATAAACTAAAAAAACCGCCTCCGATTACTATATTTCTGTTCAGGTGCCTACTCTATCGAATTCCTTGAAAATTCTGTTCAATTTGAAAGAGGAAAGTGTCACCCACACTGGCGACGACTGATGACGGGGCGACGAACGTGTTGACTTCGACTCCAAACTGTTTCTTGCACAGAATTTTATATGGCCAGTGTTTGCGGAGATTGTTCACATGAAATAAATTTGTTTTTGCAAACAAGTTTTTCGGTAAACTGATAATCTAGCAGTAAATCTGCAGCTGTGTTCGAAAGACTCTGATTTTCATCACAACCTATAATATAAACGGTCAGCCAGAAGGACGGTTTCGTACAGAAAAGGAATCGAAATGTTGGAAACTCGTTATACCAAGTGTATTGCCCTCGAAGAGAACTATGTTGAGAAATAAATAAAGCTTTGCCCAAAAAACGATTGTTTTCTTTAATAATCCGGGAACTTTCCAGCCCATGTAGTATTTGGAGCGATTCTAAAACATCACCGTAAATATATTGAAAATGAGGAAGAGTCTTATGAAGATGATCTATGAGTTATTTCATTTCGATTCATTTCCTGCTATAAAGTCTGTTGAACGTAAGTGTATAGAAATAAAATAATGATTAAATGGATAATAATAATTCAAATAATTTGGGGGTCTCCGTAGCCACATTCGTTGCGCGTTCGCTTAGTAAGCGATCGATCGTGAGTTCAATACTCAGGGCCCTCATTGACCATCTTTGTGTTGTTACAGAATAACTACGTCCACGCAACAATCATCAGCGATGGAGATCGATCCACGGTCGAAATAACAACGATTCATCCATGCAACTGCTCTGCTCTGCAAGAAACATCGGGCTGCTATTCTATTAATAACTCAACAATGTCTCCGCTGTCCGGTCTAACTGGACAATGGAAGAACAGAACGAATACTCTTACGCCTAAATGGCTACTGTGAAATGTAATGTACCATATGCAATGGTATAGAAGGAATACTATAACGTCAAAAAAATGACAACTGTGTAATGTGCTATTTATAAAGGGTGTGTCACATCAAATTGCATCACGGAAAAAACGCTGTAGAAATTTAATTTTTAGGAATTATATCTTCAGCTTTCGCTTATAATCAGATAAGAGTGTATAGATCACGTTGGCCATGCTTCACTGTCAATTTTTCGTAAATTTGGAAAAATGTCGTCGAACGAAAAAGAGCGTCGTGAATTAAACCTGTGCACTCATTTCGAGAATCCGGAGTTGTCACATCAGGACATCGGTAAGATGCTGGGAATCGTCCAATCCACGGTCAGCAGAGTACTAAAACGATACTTCGAGAACCTAACCATCGACCGGAAGGTGAAGAACGGCAAAAATGGATGCTCCGTCAGTGAAAAAGATCACAAGCGCGTAGTTAAGCAGTTTAGACGTGATCCGAGAAGTTCGGTCCGGGATGTCGCCAATAAGCTGAATTTGTCAAGTTCATTCGTCCAGCGGACCAAGCAGCGGGAGGGCCTGCGTACATACAAGGTTCAGAAGGCTCCTAACCGCGACGAAAGGCAAAACACAAGCAGCACGAGGGCCCGACCATCTTCTGGACGGATCTCGCTTCGTGCCACTATTCAAAGGACGTGTTGGAGTGGTACGAAGCCAACGGGGTCACCTTCGTGCCAAAGGAAATGAACCCGCCCAACGCGCCGGAGCTTCGCCTAATAGAGAAATATTGGGCGATTATGAAGCAGGCCCTCCGGAAGAACCCAAAAGTTGTCAAATCGGAGGCGGACTTCAAGAGAAAATGGATTTCTGTTCAAAAAAAACTACAACCTGACGTTGTACAGAACCTTATGGACGGGGTTAAGAGGAAGGTGCAAGCATACGGGCTTGGGCTCGAAGTATGAATAAAAAGAAAATGCCAAAAGTTGTTTAATAGTTTTTATTTTACTGTCTAAAATTTTCAAAAGGATCGGTCTACTGGGCGAATTTCTACAGCGTTTTTTCCGTGATGCAATTTGATGTGACACACCCTTTAGATATGATAAACATGTGACATGTACACTATTAAAATTCGGCTCTGTTACAGCTGAAATGCTAATGAGCCTGAAATAAACGAAGGGGATAACAAAAATTCAAATAATTTGTTTTCTTCACCTTCAAAAGGGTCGAAAGCATAAGCAAACAGTTTTGAATCACTATATGGACATCAGTCTTCCATGTTTCACAAAAAAACACTGCGTCCGGAATAAACATGTCCACGCTGCTGTTCACAGTTTTGTGTTTGAGTACAAACATGTTTTTTTCGTACCTATGTTAGAAAATGTGACATGTTTGTATTCGTGGTATGTTTGGACATACGATGTTTAATCCCAATGTTTCACATGGTGTTCGAACATGGTGTACAGTTTCTCTTGCATTTTCAGCCCAAGCACCGGCAGTGCGTAGAGTAGAAGAAGCGAATCGGACACCACACCACCATCACTCAACGCGTGGTGTGTTGGTATGATGACATGGAAAAAATGCTTCCCTTTCATAACAATGGGTGTTTCATCAAAAATATTGGGCAAATAAAATAAACCTCATTTTCTGTTCTGAACAAAATAAACATCGATTGATATGAGAGTTTTTCACATTTGATATCATTATTTAGTGCACGTATCAATTTATATATTGAATTCATGTAACATTCGCTATTATTAGCTATTTGAACAAATACTAAAATTGAATTATTCAACAGTGACATGTTAGACGTGACGCTAACCACTCGACCACGGGAGCACCAATTGTGGCTGGATCTTTGAATACAAATGGTCAATACTGCTTGTTCGCGACGATCGCGACTCGAGCTATAAAACGAGCGGAGAAGAGGAGAAGAAAGGATGATGCAATCGCATGCACACACAGCATATGTAGTGCAGTGTAAGTGTAGCTTTTAGTTTTTTCCTTCATTCAGTTTGTGATAACATCGAGAAATTAATGGTGTGTTTTAGCCGCTGAAATTTCTCTGCTGGTTCTGCTGTGTGCCGCTGAAGGTTGCATCTAAAACTAATTTTTGGGTATTTATTTTTTTGGTCAGCATTTGTACGACGTCGCCCGCTATGCAGTCGGCTCCCCAGACTTTAATTGCCAACATGCACGCAAAAAAAAATAGCTTCTTTCTATTCAGAGAATGTTTTCTTTGAACGAAACCAAGGATTATTTAATCAGACTTGCAAAATGTGCATGAACGATCTATAAACTTATACTTAGTCGCGGCAATACATACACACACTCTTTACAGATACACGGGCCGAAGGTTGTGCAGTCCACTGATCATTCAACAAGAGCCAAAGGTTGTACCGCTCATGACAACTCTACACGAGCTGATTGCGCCGGCTAGTGATCATTCTATCCTGGATTCCTCGAGTCGAAAAAGATGCACCACGCTAGATATGGGGTGCAGACTAGGGGGTCGTTGCTGATTAACGGTCAGCTGCATCCCAATAGGAAGTATCCCATGTCGGGCACACGTACAGAGCACTGAAGACTGCAACATCCCAATTATGAGAACACTTGTAATAGTAACCTCGAGCCAACCGCGAGTAATCGGTTACATATTACTAACATAGTTGTAAGCAAACATTGTCAAAATATTGAACTCCCGGCCCCGTTAGGCTGACGCCATATGAGCCTTAATAAAAATATATTTTTTTTGGTGCATGAACTTATAGCCTCTTAGTTCGTGCAATTTTTGAAATGCGAACTGAATTTCAAGTTCGTTTCTGTGAAAACGTATTCTACGAAGAAATGTTTTGGGATGAATAATTTCTTTCCGTGTATGAAAAGAAACGAAACGAAAGCAATGAATACTGCGACATCGGGTGATATGTTTGTACATGATATTCTTGAATTATAAACATCGTGTTTGTTTTCACATGTCTATGTTTGTGTATCATTGTTCGTGTTGGGGATAGACACTCAACACTAGCGAGAATCATGTTCGAATTCAAACAAAAACATGGAATTTTCACATCACGTGGACATGTGTAAGTGTTTTTCGGAAGACTGATGGACATAATCACTACAGAGCGGACTCGATTATATACAGTTTTTGATTTCTCTTCACTTCATAATCGAATCCTGTATATAATCGAGTCAAAAAAAATATTTTTTTATTCGATTTTTTTTTGCATGTAGTTTTCGTTTTTTTGAATATAAAAGAGGAATTTGATTTTTGATTCATCCCCTTAAAGTTTTCTGACTTTTAACTTTCTCACATAAAGAAAATAAATTTATCCAAATTATCTCAGAAAGTGATAGACGATCAAATTTGATTAAAACAAATCCTTCTACGCATATGTCTGAATTTCAACAATGACAGAGTTACTGAACTTTTTTTTGTTTCGGTCTTTGTTGCCTCAAACTGGCTCTACATTACAAAGTACGATACGGAATACAATTCTGTTGCTTTCATTTGAAAGATGAGAAAATTTAGTACAGGATATAGTAGCGTAACATCTAAATTAGTTGATTTTAATAACATTTTGGAAATGAAAAACTTAAAAGTTAATAATTTTTAATGTGTTATAATTAATTTCATCGTAAAAAATTATATTAAACTAGATTGTTTCTATCAATTAAATTAAAGCTCTCTAACCGCCTTACAATTTGTTCTTTGACACCCAACTTCTATCTTTCCTAATTTGGCTGCAATATCGATATAAACGATTCTTGGTGAAAATTCAAGCAAAATCTTCAAAAATCACGATTTTTACCCCACTGTAAAGTAATAACCACTTAAATTACACATTAACGTTGAAAGTTCACATTTCTTCTTGAAATAAGTCATATTTGAAATTAAAAAAAAATCCAAACTGTATATAATCGAGTCCAAAATTGTATTTAATAGAGTCTCTATATAATTGAGTCCGACCTGTATATAGAAAAAAGTCACAGGAGGGTTGTGTTCGAACCACGACCGCATAGTTGACGTAGGATTCCGTTAGGCTATCTGTTGATTTCAGATATGTTTGAAGAATTACATCGTTAAACTCTTTGATAATGATTTGGTTTTAATGTCTCTGTTAGGGAACACATTGTGGTAGGAACAAAAGTTTCCTCTACTAGTGATTCCCGATAATCGTTCGATTAATCGATTAATCGAATACTTCCTACAGAAATCGATTATTAGTCGAACGAATACTGCGCAACCAATAATCGAAGCGAACGAATAATTTTCGTCGATTAATCGATCCGGAGAAAAAAACGTACGGCCGCTGCAGTTCCATCCTGAACTTCAATTATTATCTTTGACGCTCCCCTGAACTCGTCGAGGAAGCTCAATGCCGTCAACGCGAATTGAGCTTCGATTACGAGTTTAACGTAAAAGATAATAATTGATTATCAGGCGGAATGAACACTTTTTTGATTCTAGATGGCTTTCTAGCAAATGAGAAATATTAGTCTAACTAATTATTCCTCTCAGTGTGACGATTAATCGATTAATCGATTAATTGGGGTGATTAATCGTATCGAATATCAAACTGCTGAAAAGCATTCGATTAGCTGATGAACGATTGATTTCATAAATCGGAGATCACTACCCCCTACTTTCATGTATTTTCAATGTCGATTTCCCCCAGGCAGCTTGGTTTTGATGTCTCTGTTAGGGACCCGCCGCATGTGTCGTCAATTTCGACCAATCAGAAGTGGGTATTTCCGTTAGGATAGGGGCAGAGATTTTTCAATTGTTCGATAGTTAGTTTCATGACATATATTATTTTCTTCAAAACAAAAAATTGTTATGGAGTGCCGAAATCTATTGACGCAAAAAATTCATCAATCCATCAAGAAATGACTGAGAAATGAGCGTTTGAAATTGGACAATTTTCACGATGTGCTCGATTTTCGATTCTCAATTTGTACCCCAATATGTTCCCGAAAAACGTAATCCTACGTCAAAAATCTTGCTCGTAGAGTTCACGTCAAATAATGTTAAAGGTATTTGAAACCCACTCGCGTATCTTATTCCCGCAGGATGGTATATTTAGAAAAGCTCATTATTTCATGGCTGTGGATATGAATAATATAACGATAAGCAGCAACATAATTTGACTTTCACTGCGATTCGTGAACTTGCTTCATAGTATCATTATTTTGATCAGGGTGGAAAATTAAGACGAGGGAACATAATTTGCTTGTTTCTATTATATTTTTCTTTTCCCAGGTATCAAAATAATATGTTAGGTGAAGCGAGGAGACGAATAAATTTCGATTCGATTCTATTCAATGGTTATTATGGCAAGTCTTACGGTGGGTTTAGACTAGTGATACGAGGGTCTCTATTTATATTTCGGGAATTGGCAACACTGATGTCATGTGAGTCCATCTGACGGTTCCATCGTAAAGTTTGACATTTTTGACGATATACGTACTCAGAACATTTTGTCATACGGTCGCTATTTGTTTATTTTATATTTAGTTAAAAGTTTGGTCTCGGCAAAAAAATGGAACTGAATCGTGAACATTTTCGTGCGATGATTTTTTACGACTTTCGACGTGGATTATCACAATAAGAGTGCGTCAATCAACTTAATTTGACTTTTGGCGATGAAGCTCCATCAAAAACCACTGTGTATCGCTGGTATAGTGAATTCAATCGTGGTCGTAGTTCGCTGTCCGACAAGTTTCGTGAAGGTCGTCCAAAATCGACTGTAGTGCCAGAAAACATCGATGCTGTGCACGAAATGATTAAGCAAGATCGTCATGTAACCTATCGTGAGATTGAGGCATCCCTAAGCATTAGTTCCACCAGCATATATGCGATTTTACATGAACACTTAGTTGTGCGAAAATTATGTTCACGTTGGATCCCACATAATTTGACAATCGCTCAAAAAAAAGGCTCGTGTCGATTGGAATAAATGCTTTGAAAATTGGTTTAAGCGCATGCATCGATCATCGTGGCGAGTACTTTGAAAAACAATAAAAATATATTCGCAGCTTAACTATTTGTTTTTGTTCCTATTCCCGAAATATAAATAGTGACCCTCGTATATTCATGTGAAGAAATATGATGAGATTTATAGAAATCGCATCAACCGTTTACACTAGCTTGAATTTATATTATGAATATATTCATGAATTCCTTCATACAATTTGAAGTGATGATAAATGTACAACCCGTATACATATGCATATATTTATTCAGAATTGGGCATTGTCTACCACTTGAATAAACAGCAGTGAAAGGTAATTTCGGATCCGTTAATTAATTTCGACTTTCAGAAGCAATCAGAAGCAAATTAATAGAAAAAGATTTAAAAATGAGCGTTGTTTACATCTACTGACAGCAAACACATTCAATTGCCTATGAGTACGAGTGCAAGAAAGAGAGAATGCGTTGTCCCTCTCTTTTTCGGTGATTTATTCACCTGAAGTAGAACTGCGGTCAACTTCAGTAATTTCTCACCAGTGAGAAATTCACCAGCGTACATATGCTGAATTTATTCTAGTTATATATACCTCGAATAAGCGTATCATATTTATTCTCACCCGTTTACATCTATAGATCTCCCTAATGTAAACCCGCCATTATTCTTTGGAAAATACGCGTGGAAAAAATAGGTGTACATTTGAACGGCGTGCTTCAGAACGTCATTTTATTGGAGTGTATTAGGATTGGGTGATCTTTATAAAATAATCGATTTTCTAAACTACGTAAGGATTGATTAATTGGTTCAATCGATACCAGAGAATCGATCTTTGTCGAATCGCACTCAAAAGATTAATAACATGGACTTCTCAACATTCCAGAATCACTTATATTTATGCTATAAAGATAATAATGACAATTATATATTATACAAATGAATAAAGTTATAAATTATTTTGATTCGGAAAACATTTTAATATTGTGGGATACGGTATTACTTACTTGTAAGATTTCTCCAGAGCTCTGCTAGACTGAGAGCAGCTCGTGTTATTATTTCCATTTGGCACATAACAAGTTTTCTCACTTTTGTCCAGTAAAGTTGAAGCAACCATCAAAGTGATAACACATGGTGCTTTATTTGAGTACGAATATTTGCATTTTTCTCAAACTTCATCATAATTACATAGAATGTGTGTATGCACTGTAGATATACTCTAACTGCCACTTGTTCCAAAAACAATGCTGTTACGAAAATGAATTCAGTTATAATTCTCACACGACAAAACAACCTCACTCAATTTTACAACCACGGAATTTCTTTACTGATACTTGACGATACATTGTCGACAATAATGGGCCGTTCCTTCGAAATATCTTTTTTCAAAAGCTGGGCAAATTTTGACTAAGAAACCACGGTTTAATTTAAAGGACGATCAAAATTTGGTCGACGTAAACTTGACGCATTTCTTTTGGTCTTGCTTTGAGATGCAGAACACCCCTCAGTTTATAGGTATGTGCAGAATGATGCCTCTATTTTTTATTTTATTTTATTAAGCTTGTCCTGTTTGTATGTTTGTATGTTTGTATGTTTGTATGTTTGTATGTTTGTATGTTTGTATGTTTGTATGTTTGTATGTTTGTATGTTTGTATGTTTGTATGTTTGTATGTTTGTATGTTTGTATGTTTGTATGTTTGTATGTTTGTATGTTTGTATGTTTGTATGTTTGTATGTTTGTATGTTTGTATGTTTGTATGTTTGTATGTTTGTATGTTTGTATGTTTGTATGTTTGTATGTTTGTATGTTTGTATGTTTGTATGTTTGTATGTTTGTATGTTTGTATGTTTGTATGTTTGTATGTTTGTATGTTTGTATGTTTGTATGTTTGTATGTTTGTATGTTTGTATGTTTGTATGTTTGTATGTTTGTATGTTTGTATGTTTGTATGTTTGTATGTTTGTATGTTTGTATGTTTGTATATTTGTATGTTTGTATATTTGTATGTTGGTATGTTTGTAACATGTCTGTAGCGCTATCCCACATATTAATAGAAATTGGCCCCCTTCTTGTTGACCGATTATTTTGAAATTTGGAACACACCCTTATTTTTTCCGTCACTTTAATACTGCGTATTTCATGATCTTGAAATTCCAAGATGGCGGCCTCTACAAAATGGCGGATTACATATTTTCTCAAAACCTCAATATGGGTTTTTCCAGAACCCCATCAATATGGGTATCAAATGGAAGGGCTTGACTAGTAGAATACAGTTGTTTATGAAAAGTGCAAATCCAAAATGGCCGCCGCCACAAAATGGCATCATACAGGTTGGACTCGATTATATATAGTCGACCATTATTTTTCAACAATTATTTTCAAATCCTATACATAATCGAATCTCAAGAAAACTATTTTTTCATTAATGTTTGAATGTCGAACATTAATAGAAAAATAGCTTTTTTGTGATTCGATTATGTATTGGATCTCTGGGATAGGTACCATGTATTCCTGCAATTCCCTCAATGTCAGTATTAAATGAAATGGTTTGACTAATAGAATATAGTACATTATAAAAATATTCAGAGGAAAATTAGGTAAGAAATAAAAAGATAAAAAAAGTTGAATGGTTTTATTATAGAGAAATATGCT
Source organism: Toxorhynchites rutilus septentrionalis (assembly GCF_029784135.1). NCBI lineage: Eukaryota > Metazoa > Arthropoda > Insecta > Diptera > Culicidae > Toxorhynchites > Toxorhynchites rutilus. The sequence continues at coordinate 189,419,109 of NC_073746.1, forward strand.
AATGATACAAATAATGTACTAAAAACTAGAAAATAAAATAAATCAAAAAACTTTTTAAGTCAAACGGTTCCTTTGTGATTAAACATAATAATAACACAGATAATGTACTAAAACCTAGAAAATAATTAGGCAAATAGCAGTTAGCAGCTATCATACCCCTTCCTTCATTCATCAATGACATTGATGAGATATCCATTAGGGGAAGTGGGGGCATAGTGGTCACCCTAAGGAATATGCCCATTTCCAGTGTCCACATACCGATTCAATTCCCGTTTCTCGAAGAATATCATTGCTCAACTCATTGTTCTTCAAGTTAAAAAACGGCTCTTACTATAAAAAATTAAAATAGTACACTTTTCATCATTAAAAAAAAAGGTGAAAAATCGAAATTTTCTTTTTGCTTGGAGGTAAAGTGGTCACCTAGTGGGGGCAAAGTGGTCACTCGCACATATCATGCTAAATGGGATGAAATTATGAATTTATATCATATTTGATATAGTAGGTACATGTATGAAATAAGCTTGCCCTATTCACCTAGAGTCTCAATTTAAATTTTTTTCATGCATACAATAACGTTGTAAGAAACACATAACGTTTTGCGTAATGAGGCTTCGTTTAGTTGGAGTGGCATATTTATCCAGGGTCAAAGTCACAAAAGAATCTTCTTCAAGAGCAGAACGTGATGCGGTATATCAGCTTTAGCAACCAGAACATTGTAAGTCGTTATTTACCTTGCCCCAAAACATCAAATTAATTTCTATGCTAATTAATCGCTGAAATTAAACAAAATATCTCTTCACCTCTCCTAGAATATGTGAACAGTCGTCCAAACTGATGATTTTTCCAATATATCAGATTGAATAAACTGAATTTCACGAGAAATTCCTTAGATCCATACGCACAGAACTACGGCCGAATGGCTATCCAGAGAGCAATTTCTGTTTTTATTTGTATTTTGACATGCGACAGCTCTACTAAAGTACAGGGTGACTCAAAAGTCATTAAATTCTTCAAACATAAGGTGGCTATCAATACGCACAAGGCGTCTTCCTACAACGCCAAGAAGACGTTGGCGTACCTGGAGGAAAAACAGATACCGTACGTACCCAAGGAACGGAACCCGACCAGCTTGCCCCAGTACCGTCCGATCGAGGATTTTTTCGGCTCCTCCAGTGCTCTGGTGGACGAGAATAATTGGCGGGCTACGGACACCTAGCAGCTGACCACGAGGAATGACCCGGAATTGCATCCAGAAGATGGATGTCAGTGCCGTCCAGCGCTCAAATCAAAGTTTCGAAAACGAAAGCGTTACGCCGGAGACCGAGATTTTGAGCGTTAATAGCTCCTAAACAACTGAACGAAATGTTATGATAAACACTTCATTCGAAAGATAAAATGTCTACGCGTTCTATACTTGTTACTTTTTGATCCAAAAACTTGTTTCAATAGTCTTAAAATTGCTTTCAAAACAGGCTATTGAAATCACCAATCGGTTTATAAGCGAGCGCCGCTCGGAAATCCACTAAGTTCTAATTGAACAGCGATTGGAGCATGTTGTCGCTGTTGTGGTGAAGCTCTTCGTTTATCATGAAAGCGCGGATGAACGGTGTCACCAAGAGCCTGTTTGTGCACCCTAGGCCAGAAGGGAATCCATCAGGAGGAGAGTGATGCCACAAACGGTTCCCCGGGAAGACATCGCTACACACACATACACGCGCGGAATTCTTACCGTTTGGATGCCATTCAGCATCGAGAAAGTTCCGGAAAGATCTAATCATTTCTGGAAAATAATCTGCCAGTTCCTCTGGGAATTTAAAAATACATTCATGTGAAAGAGTTTATTTGAATGTTTTCTATCCATGTAACACTGTGACCAAATACATTTAGTTTTATGGTTATTAACAGCAATTTATAGCAATTAACAGGATAGCTTCTGAAGATTATTCTTCCCCATCAGTAGGATATTTCCGTATCCAATATTGTATGCGCCCGCAATCGATTATTGCTCAGTCGCCGAAAGTTCCGAGCTCAGAGAGTTCATTCCCCTCTAGTTTGCCTTCCAAATTGCCATCGTAAACCACTCCTTCTCTCGATTCAATCACACACAAAAAGCATACTTAAGCGATATTCTGGTGGTGAGACAAATTCATTTTTCGTGAGGACATCGACAAGACAACATCGTTGCCTAACGTGTTGGACGAGGTGGACGGCGAAGGATCGACACATACACGCGCGGAATTCTTTCCGTTTGGATGCCATTCAGCATCGAGAAAGTTCCGGAAAGATCTAATCATTGCTGGAAAATAATCTGCCAGTTCCTCTGGGAATTCAAAAATACATTCATGTGAAAGAGTTTATTTGAATGTTTTCTATCCATGTAACACTGTGACCAAATATGTTTCAATCAAGTGCTATTAACAGGTGGTTATCGAGTTAGTATTAACCACTGGTGGGCTTCCAGTATCGAGGAAAATGTGGAAATATCTAATCGTTACTGAAAATAATCTGCCAGTTCCTCTGGGAATTTAAAAATAAAATCATGTGAAAAAGTTTATTTGAATGTTTTCTATCCATGTAACAATGTGACCAAATATGTTTCAAGCAAGTACTATTAACAGGTGGTTATCGAGTTAGTATTAACCTGAGAGAGAGGAGCCAGCTCGCGTTTGTTGTGATCGCCCTTATGTCAGCGCGAACCAGTCACGGTGAACCAAGGGGAAGTATTGGAATATGTAGAAAATTTTAACATGATATTTTTTCGCAAGACATTTTATAAGAAAATAATGTTGACGTCGGACTACATCTTTCATTTCTATACCGGGGTGTAAGTTCAAAGCTTCGAGAACGAGAGTGTTACATTGGAGAAACAGAATTTTGAGCAATAATACCTGCCGGTTGAAAGAAATGGTATGATAACCGCTTCATTCGAAAGAAAAAATATCTACGTGTTATATGTGTGTTACTTATTGATCCAAAAATTTGTTTCCAAAGCTCAAAAATTGCTTTGAAAGCAAGCTATTGAAATCACAAAAATCTGTATATAAGCAGGTAGCAGCTCCGAAATCCTGATGAATGGAGTCACCACCAAGAGCATGTTTGTGCAAATGAAGGGCACTGGAGCATCGTGTTCGTTCAAGCAAGGCCAAAAAGGAGTTTTCCAAAAAGGGTTTTCAGCAAATCAAATCCAGTTCTTTTCAGAAAGAGTATATCAAATACTGCGCTCAAATACATTCTTTTCGTAATTTCTTCGATCAAGTGCGATCAACGTAAAATTACATCTTTCGAGAACTTATAAGGGGTACAATGAATCTTGAGAAAAACAAACGGGAAGTGGGTATTGTGAGGAAGGGCAGAGTGCTTATTAAGAATGCAGACACAGCATCATTTTGATGGAACCTATTCTTATTTCCATCGGACACAAACAAAATTCCCTCAAAATGCACCTGGGAGAAATCAATGTTGACTCTTTTCATTGGGAGATTAGCGCTTATTTTGTATATTCCACATACGCTGCATATTCAAATTGTATCGGAGAATATACAATTATGGCTCACATTGCAAAAATCGATTCACCGAGCTTGCAGCAATAAATCAAACTGGAACCAGTTAAAGAATGAAAGAATTCACGAAAATTGAATGAACGATCGGAAAAAGTCACAAATGAGCGCAAAACACCCATTAATTCACACAAGAACTCCACCGGTAAGCAAATCATAAAAATCATTTTACTTCTTATTTCGGATATTTTTTAGAAATCATCGAAATAGTTCTTTTAGACAACTATATCGGAATTATCAAAAGTAAAAAAAAAACTTGTTCGAATGAGCCGATGCTGCTGGAAGTCATGATGTGGGCTGACCTGGTACATATTTTATTATTTCCTGATCATGTAAGTGCTCAAATTTTTATCCCCCATATATTCCTGTTAGGCGTAGTCCTAAGTCAAAAATAAAATCGCGGATAAAAACGCACAAATGATCTCACAAACAAAAGTTCACGTCAAGTTTCAACACTTTTCTTATAAATGAATGACAACAACTTGCTTGATTGAAATTGTCCGATTTGAATTTTCTTGATGAGAATTCGTAAAAAGAATAAGAAGAAAACAAACTATCTGTCATTCAGCTGGCTCCTCTCTCTCAGGTATTAACCACTGGTTGGCTTCCAGTATAGAGGAAAATGTGGAAATATCTAATCGTTGCTGGAAAATAAACTGCCAGTTCCCCTTGGAATTGAAAATTACATTCAAGCGAAAGAGTTTATTTTAATGTTTTCTATCCATAAAATATCCATATAATACATTTGGGCTTGTGATTTGTCAATCAAGTACAGTTAGCATGTTAGCTTCTGAAGATTATTCTTCAGAACAAGGTTTTTCGTATCCTATATTGGATGCATAAAACCTTGTGCCTCCAACGTAACGCTCTCGTTTTCGAAGTCCCCCAAATATTCATTTTTTCATTCATTCAGAATGGATTTAGATTCAACTTCAAACAAATGATCTCTAAATCAACGATAGTCCTACCTCACCCTTGCGGTTATACCATAGATATAACCCACTTCCTGTTTTTTTTTTTTGAAGAGCAACCGTTATGTTTTCAATAAAAAATACTGAATTGGTTGAAATATTTTTTTTCACTATATCACTATAGAAATTCTCATTTTTTATCGAACACCCGTGAAAACACCCATTACTTGTACACATTGTTAAGAAATTATAATATGTTGGCTAAACAATGTATGTTAATGCTTAACTTAAAGACAAATGTAGTGTCGATTGTCGCATGGTGCACCCGTGGCCGAGTGGTTAGCGTCTCACATTATCATGCCGGGTGTTTGGGTCCGATTCCCATTCTGGCCGGGGGATTTTTTCGTCAAAGAATTTTTTTTCGAGTTGCACTGTGGTCACGCGTATTCTAGAGCTTGCCACTCGGAATACATTCAAGGCGTGTTATTTGGCTTGAGAAATCTCAATTAAGTAATAATAAATTACGCTATTTTTTTGACGTAGAACTACGTCTAACCGGAAGATATCGGGGGTGAAATGGAAATCTAGGCACTGAACAAGTAGGAAAAAATGCAAGATTTGGAACGCTTATAACTCGAGCATTTCTCAATAGATCGCAAAGGTTTTTGCATCAATTGATAGGAAATATATCTACGCATCTATCATAACGAATAACATTTCATTTTTCTTGAGATAAATAATTGAATAATTGTGAAATATCAAGCATTGTCCAAATGCACTATGTGCCCATTTTTGATTGGTCCATTTTGTGCTCCTCAAATCGTACCGAATAAAACGGGCAACCAGAGCAGCAGCGAAATAGAACGAAGCACGATTGGCAAGGAAAAAGAAAAAAAATGAACGAAACATTGGTCGCAGTCTCACACATGCGTAATTCTCGAGGCAGCCAGTCTGCTTAAAAATCCCCGCTCCGCTGCCGTAACGATCATTCTCATTCAAACCGTACACCACATCGGTTCGCATCACAACACATCAACAAACCAACCCAAGCAGCGATGTCTGGACATGGCAAAGGAGGAAAAGTGAAGGGAAAGGCAAAATCCCGCTCGAACCGTGTTTAGTTTCGGCCGCCGAAGTGATCGAGTTAGTTGGCAAAGCTGCTCGCGACGATAAGAAAAACTGCATTCGGATCAGAACACATTCGGAGGACATCAAGACAACAACAGGCAGTTGCAGCGAGTGGCGAGTGGCAAACGCAATCGCAAAAAGGCAGTTGGCAGCATAAGAAAAAAGTTTGTTCTTTTTACAATCTGCTTTGGTGGCAAATCCAGAACAAGGCGGCATCGAGGGCGTTCGAAATGGTTTTTTTCAAAACCACGAGTACAAAGTTTTCTAAATTGGAACCATTCCATAAAACAAGGCGCTTATCAGGGCCATTAAACCTTTCAAAAAAAGAGTTTACGAAATACAGTTCAATGCTTTCTAAAATAATATCCAAAATAATAATAAAACACAAATTGATTTTTTTCATAATTTGTTTGCCAGGATCTGATGCGTATGTGAATTTGGCAGTTGTTCTGAGCTTATTGATACTTGGGGACTTTCCTGATTATTCAATTTTCACCAATTCTTAAATTGTTTCCAGATTGAAAGTACAGCGATTTACAATTAGTTCGACATTTAGCTAATTGGACGGACATGTAATGCGACATATTTAGTTGAACATTTTTGTAAACATAGAGTTCGGGGTCCAAATTATGACCCCACATTGAAAGTCGACACTGTATCACTGTCATCGCAAATGATCAATTACAGGTTAAAATCGCCTCCAATGCGACACTGAGTGGTGCTTCGGCACGTCGCATTGAATGTAATTTACTGTAAAACAAGTCACAAAGCTGGATGGGAAGAAATTTTCCAACTGTGAAAGCTGTGGCGAGTGGCAACAAATCGCTAAACAGGAAGGTTTAGCCGAACAAGATGGGGATATCGAGTGATAACAAAACAATAAACACTTTAAATAATTTTGTGATCCTGAAAAGGACCCTTTTTAGCCCGTATGTGAATCCAACGAGCGAACAAATCGTAATGAATGTATTTTTTTGCCATCGCTGCCTTTAAACGCTCATTCGTTCGTCTGGTTGGACTCGCCCCTTTGGCTGAGTCTGCCGATTTGTCTCTATCCTGTGAGTGTGTACCGCTAGAGTACAAAAGGCGCGGATCCGCTGAAAAATATATCATTCTCTTTCAAACCGTAAATCAGTGTGGTTGTATGGCATCGTTTCACATCACATCGCATCAACGGATTGGTGCCGGAGCACCAGTATACCTAATAGCGGTTATAGAATTTCGGCCGCCGGAGTGCTCGAGTTGACTTGCAAAGCTGCTCACGACAATAAGAAAACCCGCCTACAGAACAGAGCACATTCGGTTCGGAGGCAACAACTAGTTTCAGCGAGTGGCAAACGCAATCGCAAAACGGCAGCAGGTAGATGAAGGAAAAAGTTTGTTTATACAGACTGCTTTGGTGGCAAAACCAGCCACCGTAAAACACCGCGCTTTTCAGGGCCATTAAACCATTCAAAGAAGAGTTATTAAAAGTTATTCACAATACCAATGCATTCTAAAGTGACATAATATGACATATAATATAAACTGATTTATTTTGTTTATGCTTGTTCTTGAACTTATTGATGGTTGGGGTCTTTTAAATTGATCATTCAGTTTTCACAAACCCATGCTTGGTTTCCGAATTAAAAGTGGCTTCAAATTACAACACATTGTATGCAGGATGGCATTAACGAATTTTCTCGGTAGCAAGAACTGCTTTCTTTGGTTGATAACTGATGTTGAAAATTGACTGACGTTACATCTGCATTGTATAGAAAATTAACTAAGGATCAACATGATGAGCTATGTTTTTCCTGCTGCTCTGTTCTTATTTTAAAGGACTTTAATCCGAAGGTCATCCGTCCCTGTATTTACTGTTGGTTTTTCAGAACGCTTCTAGCTCGTTTATTTCTCGACAGATCGTAGAGTTCGTCTCCAAAACCTCAGTTCTTTTTCATTTTTATTTACTCTGTTTGCGGAGACTACAAATCTTACAATTCATTCGTCTCCGAAACCACAGTTTAAGGTACGATAATATGCTCAATAGTGAAATATATGATAGTGAATGAGCTGATAACCACCGATGCATTTCCTATCACAGCCATCATTTTGATTGTACGATATGTGCATACGCCGAAAGATGTCCGGCGTTGAACATTTAATAAGTACAAAGCCTTCAGAAAAAAACAAGAATCAAGTTTGTAAAAAAAACGCAAAAACACAACACCAAAGGTTCTTTTCAGAACCCCCAACATGTTCATGAACAGTAAACAGTAAACTAATCCATTTTTCAGGTAGATAGGTAGGTATTCACGTAGGAGAAGAAAATAAAAATATATATTCGAAATATATATTTAGCAAAAGCTGTCCCCTTTGTATAGTCCTACGTCACTCCGGTTATGTCCCTGACATTACCCACCCGTCTTTTTTTTTCTTTCTTTATTAAAGAGATTTTCAGCCAAAGGCTGGTTCATCCCTAAGGATGATGCTAGTTAATGCATACGTTGAGACGGAAAAAGTTCCACAGGGAACATTAACGCCATTCGATTCATCAAAATACGGCAACAATATCCACTTACGGCCAATCCATGCCAGAGCGAATTAGTGGTTGTCACATTTTCGTTAAAATTGGTTGTTTTGTTCCTTATCGCAAAATATTAGACTCGTTTTTTTTTCATGCCCATTTTCATTTTAGGATGGTCCGTTTTTTTTTCTCTTTTTTCCAAAAATGCCTTTTTTTTAATTCATAACTTTTAAATTACTGAACCGATTCAGATGATTGACATATCGAACTCATGTATCTCATAAATTAATTATAATAAATTATAATAAAATAAAATCGAAATTGATTCAAGTCTCGACGTATAACACGATAGTCTAGGACTAGGAATTATAATGAGTATTGACCCCATTGCAGTCATTTGTCTGCTTTCAGCCACCACAGCAAAGAATCATACTAATCTTATACTTTATTTAACCATTTATCAGTTTACAGTTTTTCTTAACGAATCTCAATGTCTAATGAACCTGTTCACGAATTAATATGGAGCCTCTAAGGATGATAGATGACGGTACACAGTATAAACAAAAGATTATTAGCGTGGAAAGATGATATGATAGTCACGATGCTAAGTAGCTACGATATATCGGATACAGCAGCTATAAAAAAAATGGATGGAACGAGGCAGCACCAACTATGTTAGCTACATTTTATTATAAATACATATATGAAAAAAAGTGGAGAAAATTGATTTTTCGGACCACCTTAAACATTTTTCTTGAACCCTATAAACTTTCCTAAAGGAACATCATCCTTTCAACATATTATCCTCTGTGATGCCGTTGTGGCTGACGATTAGCCTTAGTGATCAATGCAGATCGGTGTGCATCGAAAGTGAGCTTATGGTCGAGAACAACGCCCAAGTCGTTAACCTGACTGACTCTCTCTAAAATGAAATTGTCGATCGTGTAGTTGAATATAATTGGCTGTTTTTCGGTAAAAGCTCATGATCCACACTTGGCGATCCTTAAGGTTAGTTTATTCAAGTGGCACCAACTGACGAACTGATCAAGCAAGCCTTGTAGTCGACGACAATTCTCAAGAGTTTTGATAGCAAAATAAATCTTAAAGTCGTAGATCGTAGATCGACACACAGCCGGATAGCATAAGGAACACATCATTGTAGAATATCGCGAACAGCAGTGGTCCTAGATTACTGTTTTGTGGAACTCCCGAACGAACAGCAAACGGAGACGAAGTGTGATATTGGAGCTAAACACGGAGCATTCTTCCAGAAAGGTATGACCTCATCCAGTTGATGAATCCATCAGAAGCATCAAGACGGGATATCTTTCTCAGCAGGATGCAGTGGTCAATCGGTCGAAAGCGGCTTTTATGTCGGTGTAAATAACATCAACCTGAGCACGTTCTTCTAGGTGGTTGACACAGAACGATGGGAACTCGAGAAGATTGGTGATTTTCATCGAAAAATCATCTTCAGCGACGAGGCTCATTTCTGGCTGAATGGCTTCGTCAATAAGCAAAATATGCGTTATTAGTCAGGCAGCAGTCCACACGCACTCCATGAGTCACCATTGCATTCCGAAAAAAATAAGGTTTGGTATTGTTTGTGGTCCGGCGGCATCATTGGGGCATACTTCTTCCGTGATGATCAAGACCAGCACGTTACTGTGAATGGGAATCGCTACCGCTCAATGATAACCGAATATTTTGGTTCGAATTGGATGATATGGACTTGAACAATATGTGGTTTCAACAGGACGGCGCCACAATCAACACAGCGAATTTAACAATCGATTTATTGAAAACCAAGTTTGGTGAACATGTTATCTCACGAAATGGCCCAGTCAATTGGGCCCCTCGGTCGTGCGATTTGACGTCGTTAGACTATTTCCTGTGGGGCTATGTCAAGTCTATGGTCTATGCCAACAAGCCAGCGACGATTGATGAACTTCGTACGAATATCGAACGTGAAATTGCAGCAGTATCGGCCGATTTATGATTGAAAACCGTCGACTTCAGCAAGCGTGCCCGTGGTGGCCAAAACCAACCTCCGTAGCGCTCTTATCGAAAAACCCGATATGTATTAGCAGTTGAGATTTCTATGCTTAATAACACGCCTTGATGGTATTCTGAGTGGCAAGCTCAAGAAGTGACGTGTAACAATTCATGTCGGAAAAATTTTCTTTTGACGAAAAAATCTAGAACAGACTTCAAACCCGAAACTCCTGGCATAATAACGACGATGCTATCTACTCGTGCACGGGAGCCACTACAACTATTCTGCATCCAACCCAAATATTCGTTTGTTAATTTCCTGTGAAAACATAACACGTCACAAACCTATAGTTCGAGTGATGCTCGCTTTGAAGACATTTCATATCTCATAATTTTATGTGAACAACCCCAATCTGAATTCGTGTCTTGTAATTTATTTCTCAAAATTTCGCTAATGAATATAACCCATATCGCTACTGCTTGTTTCTCTTGTTAGTAGCATATCTGAAGTATGATACTATCATCGCTATACAGGAGATGTTAATTGGCTAATTAAAACACAATATTCACATTTCGCATAATACCCACAATCACAATAACAAAGAATAATCATACGTATCGCTGTCGCATCAAAAATACTGAAATAAATTCAGTCATATCACGAAATAATGGTTCTGAATCACAACAACTACTTGAACAACACATTCGCATGAATCCTATATCATATGATAATTACTAAACAAATTCACGATTCATACGACATGATTATAATACACCCTTCGTAATACGAAACATTTATACACCGAGTCAGAGCTCGTCCACACCGCTTCCGACCCAAAGTTGAACTGATTTGAGCATCTATTTTTTGTTGTTGAGGGTGGAGGATGTCACTATCGTGAATCTGCCATACTGCCACATAAAATATATTAATACGATCAACCGGCAACAAGTAGCTTTGAAGAGAGCAGAGACTTCGGGGGTGGAAATCTCACGCTCAAGCTGTTTTTCTTTAACTTTATATTAAAGTGCTCAACAGAGAATTTTGCAGAAGAGAGTAGTAATCTCATACTTGCATTTACGGCGTGTTCCGTAAGCGCAATGTTTACAATTATTGTATCGAGCTTTGAAGAAAGATTCATTACACTAATAATCTTTTTTTATTTGTTCGTTGGCCCGGCAAACGTTGCTCTACCATATAAATTATTTCTAGTAAATATGTTGGTTGTGAAATAAAAATAATTATTTTAGGAGTGTTGAAATGTTTTAACGTTCAACAAAATTGATAGAATGGAATAGATAAGAAAGAACGAATGAAACGATTCGAACGAAAGTGAATTGTAAATGCAAACCGTTGCTGTTTTTAAATCAATGTATTTCATTACATTGATCACATTACATTACTGAAGTGTTTGATCTCTTAAAAGATAAAAGTAAAGTGAAAAAGTTATATATTTTAGTCGTAAAATAGAAAAAAGAAATAAAGAAATTCAATATTATTGCATGAACATTCATTTTTTTGCTCTGCAGAGGCGAATGAATATGAATATACTACCCAACGATGAATATACAAATGACACAAATTTTTGCATAACTCGAAAGCTAATCAAGCACAATTTGGGATGTGAGGGTTTTTGGGTATGAGAAATGTTTCAATAATGGTCCCATAAAAATATTACACATATTTCAACCAAAAATATTCCAGCCAAACGTGACAATTGAAAATTTTCGGAAAACTCTGAAGGAAAAAGGAAAAATTAAATTGGTACAAAAATTAGAGCGTGGTGACCATGGAATGCATCGGGCATACGTCGATTGGGTGAACGAATAACAGCAGCAAAATGCTGAATTTTCGCATCAAATTTTCTTCAGCGATGAGGCACATTTCGAGCTCGAGCACCCAAAATTTCCGTATATGGGGAAAATCCACACGTGATTGTTGAGAGGCCATTGCATCCGCCAAAAGTCACTGTTTGGTGCGCATTATGGTCTGGTGGAGTCATCGGGCAGTATTTCTTTGAAAATGAGGACGGCGAGACGGTAATTGTGAATGGTGAGCGCTATGGCCGCATGTTAACCGATTTTTTTGCCACAAATTGAAGATATGGATACGGATGACATGTGGTTTCAGCAGGACGGCGCCACGTGCCACACAACACGACCGAACATGGCCATATTGCGAACGAAATTTGAGGGACGCATAATTTCGCGTTTTGGTGATCCCAATTGGCCGTCCAGATCATGCGATTTGAACCCGCTAGACTTTTTTTGTGGGGTTATGCGAAAGACCGTGTCTATGCCAACTCTCCGCAAACTCTTGAACATTTGAAAGACAACATTCGTGAAGTTATGACCGAGATACCGCCCCATATGTGCCGAAAAGTCATCGAAAATTACCTGTTCCGGATCAAGGTGTGCGAGGAAGCCCTAGGAAGACATTTGAATGATGTTGTTTTTCTCACATAATGGCATAAACCAAACTTCAATTTGAAATAAAAGTTTCATCGAAATTCGAATTCTAAGTGTGTTTTATTTCAATTTACTTTCGGAATTTAAAGTTGGAAAACCGTGTAGTAAAAAAAAAGGGTGGGTAATGTCGGGGACATAACCGGACTATACAAAGGGGACAGCTTTTGTTAAATATATATTATAAATATATTGGTTTATTTTCTTCTCCTACGTGAATACCTACCTATCTACCTGAAAAATGGATTAGTTTATTGTTTACTCTATATGAATATGTTTTTTTTTCTTTTTTTTTTATCCAAAATATATATTTGGCTCATATGGAGTCAACCTGATGGGGCCGGGAGTTCAATATTTCGACAATGTTTGCCTTATAACTATGTTAGTAATATGTAATCGATTACTCGCGGTTGGGTCGAGGTTAGTATTACAAGTGTTTTCGTAATTGTGATGTTGCTGTCTCCAATGCTCTGTACCTGTGCCCGACACGGGATACTTCCTTTTGGGATGCAGCTGACCATTAATCAGCAACGCCCCCTAGTCTGTACCCCATATCTAGCGTGGTGCGTCTTCTCGACTCGAGGAATCCAGGATAGAATGGTCACTAGCCGGCGCAAACATCAGCTCGTGTATATCCGATTGTCTGCCTTTTGCTCTCAGTGCTCTAGAGAGCTGAGAGCGAGCAGCATGGAACCGGATACACGACCAGACAACATGCTCGATGTCGTGGTAGCCATCGCCACAATCACAAAAATTGTTTGCTGCGAGCCCAATGCGATAGAGATGCGCGTTTAGGTTGTAGTGATTGGACATAAGCCGAGATATCACGCGAATGAAATCACGACCTACATTCAATCCCTTAAACCAAGCTTTCGTCGAAACCTTAGGAATAATCGTGTGTAACCAGCGACCGAACTCATCTTCACTCCACATGCGCTGCCAACTAACGAGTGTGTCCTGACGAGGAATGTGAAAAAATTCATTATAGGCAATTTGCCTTTCAAAAAGTGTGCCTTCTGAAGCGCCCACCTTAGCTAGCGAGTCCGCTTTCTCATTCCCCGGAATCGAGCAATGAGAGGGAACCCATGCTAAGGTAATCTTGAATAATTTTTCGACCAAAACACTCAATAGATGTCTTATTCTTGTTAGGAAATAAGATGAGCGTTTATCAACTTTCATTGAACGAATTGCCTCTATTGAGCTGAGACTGTCTGAAAAAATAAAATAATGGTCGATGGGCAGTGTTTCAATGATCCCTAGTGCGTAGTATATCGCACCCAGTTCAGCATGAATATGTTGATGGTTCTGAAAAGAACCTTTGGTGTTGTGTTTTTGTTATCACTCGATATTCCCATCTTGTTCGGTTAAACCTTCCTGTTTAGCTATTGCGTTTGCCACTCGCCACAGCTTTCACAGTTGGAAAATTTCTTCCCATCCAGCTTGTGACATGTTGTTCAGTAAATTACATTTAATGCGACGTGCCGGAGAAACACTTTGCCACTCACTGAAACTAATTGTTGCCTTGATGAGCGCCGAACCGAAGCTGCTCTGTTCTTGATGCGGGTTTTCTGATTGTCGTAAGCAGCTTTGCAAGCCAGCTCGAGCACTCCGACGGCCGAAACTCTATAATCGCTGTTAGGTATACTGGTGCTTCGGCACCAATCCGTTCGGCCTAGTTACCCTTGCGGAGCAATCAGTGAATGCGACCAACAGGGAACTGGAGACCTGCACGGTTCGAGTGAGACTTTGCCTTTCCCTTAACTTGTCCTCCTTTGTTACGTCCACGATGCCGATACCGTACCACCACACGGGTTTACGGTTTGAAAGAAAATAAGATATTTTTTGGGGTCCGCGTGTTTTATACTCTAGCGGTACACACTCACAGGATAGAGAAAAATCGGCAGACTCAGCCAGAGGGGCGAGTCCAACGAGACGAACGAATTGAACGTTAAAAGGGAGCGATGGCAAAAAAATACATTCATTACGATTTGTTCGCTCGTTGGATTCACATGCAGGCTAAAAAGACGGGTGGGTAATGTCGGGGACATAACCGGAGTGACGTAGGACTATACAAAGGGGATAGCTTTTGCTATATATATATTTTAAATATTTTGTTTTATTTTCTTCTCCTACGTGAATACCTACCTATTAACCTGAAAAATGCATTAGTTTATTGTTAACTCTTTATGAACATGTTTTTTTTTTATAAATTCGTTTATTTTTACAGGCTCAGTTACATAAGTTTAAAGGAGCCGAAATCTTAAATATATTTTTAAAACTATATATATATGAACAATTTTCTTAAATCTATGGTTAGTAATGTGGGAAACCGATTACTCGCGGTGGACTCGAGATTAAAAGGGTGACATATTTTTCTCAGGAAAAGGATGGGGTATAAGAAAATTATTACAATGTTGATAATCACACACACTCAATTCTTAAATCTATTCGTACATCTGTTGTGAATTTACATTTCATTCTCCTGTTTATAGCAAGCGGACCAATTACTCACAAAGGAAGAAATGGAGGGTATAAGGATATAAGGATAGTCACACACGAACATCGATAGATTTAAGGAAAACATATATTTGGGACATGTAATCAAGGTCGAACCGAGCCAACACATCTCTCACCGGCACATTAGGCTGCCTTCCTCTAGCCCGAAGGGAGTTCTCTAAATTCGATCTGGCAACAAGATACACCTCACACGACCAAACAACGTGTTCGATGTCGTGGTAACCTCGGCCACAAACGCAGATATTGCTGCCGGCCAGATTGAAACGAAAGAGTAGCGCGTCTAACGAACAGTGATTGGACATGAGTCGGGAGAAGGTGCGAATAAAGTCCCGACTCAAGTCCAGACTTTTGAACCATGGTTTGAGGCTAACCTTAGGGATAATCGAGTGAAGCCACCGGCCCAATTCATCTTCGTTCCATTTGCGTTGCCAGTTAGCGATGGTATTTTTACGGACTAAAGAGTAAAATTCATTGAAGGCGATTTGACGCTGATAAATATCGCCTTCAATCGCACCTACCTTTGCTAATGAGTCAGCCCTCTCATTACCCGGAATTGAGCAATGAGAAGGGACCCACACAAAGGTAATGACATAACAGCGTCTGGATAAAGCACTCAAAATTTTTCGTATTCTCTCAAGGAAGTACGGCGAGTGCTTTTCCGGCCTCACTGAACGGATAGCTTCGACAGAGCTAAGACTATCCGTTACAATGTAATAGTGTTCAACAGGTCGTGAGGCGACGCTGTCCAGCGCCCAATGAATTGCTGCCAATTCAGCAATATACACTGAGCAAGGATTCTGAAGACTGTGTGAGGTGCTAAAAAATTCGTTGAACACTCCAAATCCTGTGGACTTATTTATAGTGGACCCATCAGTAAAGTACATATTATCACAATTGATACCCCTATATTTTTCATCGAAGATCGTTGGAGCGATCCTCGATCGTTGGTAATCTGAATATCCATGGATATCTTGCTTCATGGACAGATCAAAATGCACAGAGGAATTGATGTAGTCAGGGAAACAAACACGGTTGGGAATATACGAAGAAGGATCAACCTGCATGGAGATGAATTCATGATATGAACTCATGAATCCGGAGTGAAAATTTAGCTCGATCAGCCGCTCAAAATTTCCGATCACCAATAGGTTCATGACCTTACACCGGATGAAGAACCGAAGAGATAATAAATTGAAGCGATCTTTTAGTGGGAGTAGGCCTGCCAAAACCTCGAGACTCATGGTATGCGTTGAGGGCATACATCCCAACGCAATACGGAGACAAAGATACTGAATTCGCTCGAGTTTAATTAAGTGTGTTTTGGCAGCTGATTGAAAACAGAAACTGCCATACTCCATCACTGAGAGAATAGTTGTTCTATACAACATTATAAGATCTTCGGGATGGGCTCCCCACCAGGTGCCGGTAATTGTACGGAGAAAATTTATTCTTTGTTGGCATTTTTTACTCAGATACCTAATATGGGCCCCCCAAGTACATTTGGAGTCGAACCAGACCCCAAGATACTTGAATGACATAGCATGAGTGATCGGTTTACCCAAAAGTTGAAGCTTTGGTTTTGCTGGTCTATGCTTCCTAGAAAAAACAGGAAGTGGGTTATATCTATGGTATAACCGCAAGGGTGACGTAGGACTATCGTTGATTTAGAGATCATTTGTTTGAAGTTGAATCTAAATCCATTCTGAATGAATGAATAAATGAATATTTGGGGGACTTCGAAAACGAGAGCGTTACGTTGGAGGCACAAGGTTTTATGCATCCAATATAGGATACGAAACCTTGTTCTGAAGAATAATCTTCAGAAGCTAACCTGCTAACTGTACTTGATTGACAAATCACAAACCCAAATGTATTATATGGATATTTTATGGATAGAAAACATTAAAATAAACTCTTTCGCTTGAATGTCATTTTTAATTCCAAGGGGAACTGGCAGATTATTTTCCAGCAACGATTAGATATTTCCACATTTTCCTCGATACTGGAAGCCAACCAGTGGTTAATACTAACTCGATAACCATCTGTTAATAGTACTTGATGAAAATTTTTGGTCACAGTGTTACATGGATAGAAAACATTCAAATAAACTCTTTCACATGAATGTATTTTTAAATTCCCAGAGGAACTGGCAGATTATTTTCCAGCAATGATTAGATCTTTCCGGAACTTTCTAGATGCTGAATGGCATCCTGCGCGTGTATGTGTCGATCCTTCGCCGTCCACCTCCTCCAGCACGTTAGGCAACGATGTTGTCTTGTCGATGTCCTCTCGAAAAATGAATGTGTCTCACCACCAGAATATCGCTTAAGTATGCTTTTTGTGTGTGATTGAATCGAGAGAAGGTGTGGTTTACGATGGCAATTTGGAAGGCAAACTAGAGGGGAATGAACTCTCTGAGCTCGGAACTTTCGGCGACTGAGCAATAATCGATTGCGGGCGCATACAATATTGGATACGGAAATATCCTACTGATGGGGAAGAATAATCTTCTGAAGCTATCCTGTTAATTGCGATTGATTGAAAAACCACAAAACCAAATGTATTTGGTCACAGTGTTACATGGAAAGAAAACATTCAAATAAACTCTTTAACATGAATATATTTTGAAAATTCCCAAAGGAACTGGCAGATTATTTTCAGTAACGATTAGATATTTCCACATTTTCCTCGATACTGGAAGCCCACCAGTGGTTAATGCCAACTCGATAACCACCTGTTAATAGCACTTGATTGAAACATATTTGGTCACAGTGTTACATGGATAGAAAACATTCAATTAAACTCTTTCACATGAATATATTTTGAAAATTCCCAGAGGAACTGGCAGATTATTTTCAGTAACGATTAGTTATTTCCACATTTTCCTCGATACTGGAAGCCCACCAGTGGTTAATGCCAACTCGATAACCACCTGTTAATAGCACTTGATTGAAACATATTTGGTCACAGTGTTACATGGATAGAAAACATTCAATTAAACTCTTTCACATGAATATATTTTGAAAATTCCCAAAGGAACTGGCAGATTATTTTCAGTAACGATTAGATATTTCCACATTTTCCTCGATACTGGAAGCCCACCAGTGATTAATGCCAACTCGATAACCACCTGTTAATAGCACTTGATTGAAATATATTTGGTCACAGTGTTACATGGATAGAAAACATTCAATTAAACTCTTTCACATGAATATATTTTGAAAATTCCCAAAGGAACTGGCAGATTATTTTCCAGCAATGATTAGATCTTTCCGGAACTTTCTCGATGCTGAATGGCATCCTAACGGAAAGAGTTCTGCGCGTGTATGTGTCGATCCTTCGCCGTCCAACTCCTCCAGCACGTTAGGCAACGATGTTGTCTTGTCGATGTCCTCACGAAAAATGAATGTGTCTCACCACCAGAATATCGCTTAAGTATGCTTTTTGTGTGTGATTGAATCGAGAGAAGGTGTGGTTTACGATGGCAATTTGGAAGGCAAACTAGAGGGGAATGAACTCTCTGAGCTCGGAACTTTCGGCGACTGAGCAATAATCGATTGCGGGCGCATACAATATTGGATACGGAAATATCCTACTGATGGGGAAGAATAATCTTCTGAAGCTATCCTGTTAATTGCGATTGATTGAAAAACCACAAAACCAAATGTATTTGGTCACAGTGTTACATGGATAGAAAACATTCAATTAAACTCTTTCACATGAATATATTTTGAAAATTCCCAAAGGAACTGGCAGATTATTTTCAGTAACGATTAGATATTTCCACATTTTCCTCGATACTGGAAGCCCACCAGTGGTTAATGCCAACTCGATAACCACCTGTTAATAGCACTTGATTGAAACATATTTGGTCACAGTGTAACATGCATAGAAAACATTCAATTAAACTCTTTCACATGAATATATTTTGAAAATTCCCAGAGGAACTGGCAGATTATTTTCCAGCAACGATTAGAACTCTTCCGGAACTTTCCCGATGCTGAATGGCATCCTAACGGAAAGCGTTCTGCGCGTGTATGTGTCGATCCTTCGCCGTCCACCTCCTCCAGCACGTTAGGCAACGATGTTGTCTTGTCGAAGTTCTCACGAAAAATGAATGTGTCTCACCACCAGAATATCGCTTAAGTATGCTTTTTGTGTGTGATTGAATCGAGAGAAGGTGTGGTTTACGATGGCAATTTGGAAGGGAAACTAGAGGGGAATGAACTCTCTGAGCTCGGAACTTTCGGCGACTGAGTAATAATCGATTGCGGGCGCATACAATATTGGATACGGAAATATCCTACTGATGGGGAAGAATAATCTTCTGAAGCTATCCTGTTAATTGCGATTGATTGAAAAACCACAAAACCAAATGTATTTGGTCACAGTGTTACATGGATAGAAAACATTCAATTAAACTCTTTCACATGAATATATTTTGAAAATTCCCAAAGGAACTGGCAGATTATTTTCAGTAACGATTAGATATTTCCACATTTTCCTCGATACTGGAAGCCCACCAGTGGTTAATGCCAACTCGATAACCACCTGTTAATAGCACTTGATTGAAACATATTTGGTCACAGTGTAACATGGATAGAAAACATTCAATTAAACTCTTTCACATGAATATATTTTGAAAATTCCCAAAGGAACTGCCAGATTATTTTCCAGCAATGATTAGATCTTTCCGGAACTTTCTCGATGCTGAATGGCATCCTAACGGAAAGAGTTCTGCGCGTGTATGTGTCGATCCTTCGCCGTCCACCTCCTCCAGCACGTTAGGCAACGATGTTGTCTTGTCGATGTTCTCACGAAAAATGAATGTGTCTCACCACCAGAATATCGCTTAAGTATGCTTTTTGTGTGTGATTGAATCGAGAGAAGGTGTGGTTTACGATGGCAATTTGGAAGGCAAACTAGAGGGGAATGAACTCTCTGAGCTTGGAACTTTCGGCGACTGAGCAATAATCGATTGCGGGCGCATACAATATTGGATACGGAAATATCCTACTGATGGGGAAGAATAATCTTCTGAAGCTATCCTGTTAATTGCGATTGATTGAAAAACCAAATGTATTTGGTCACAGTGTTACATGGATAGAAAACATTCAATTAAACTCTTTCACATGAATATATTTTGAAAATTCCCAAAGGAACTGGCAGATTATTTTCAGTAACGATTAGATATTTCCACATTTTCCTCGATACTGGAAGCCCACCAGTGGTTAATGCCAACTCGATAACCACCTGTTAATAGCACTTGATTGAAACATATTTGGTCACAGTGTAACATGGATAGAAAACATTCAATTAAACTCTTTCACATGAATATATTTTGAAAATTCCCAAAGGAACTGCCAGATTATTTTCCAGCAATGATTAGATCTTTCCGGAACTTTCTCGATGCTGAATGGCATCCTAACGGAAAGAGTTCTGCGCGTGTATGTGTCGATCCTTCGCCGTCCACCTCCTCCAGCACGTTAGGCAACGATGTTGTCTTGTCGATGTTCTCACGAAAAATGAATGTGTCTCACCACCAGAATATCGCTTAAGTATGCTTTTTGTGTGTGATTGAATCGAGAGAAGGTGTGGTTTACGATGGCAATTTGGAAGGCAAACTAGAGGGGAATGAACTCTCTGAGCTTGGAACTTTCGGCGACTGAGCAATAATCGATTGCGGGCGCATACAATATTGGATACGGAAATATCCTACTGATGGGGAAGAATAATCTTCTGAAGCTATCCTGTTAATTGCGATTGATTGAAAAACCAAATGTATTTGGTCACAGTGTTACATGGATAGAAAACATTCAATTAAACTCTTTCACATGAATATATTTTGAAAATTCCCAAAGGAACTGGCAGATTATTTTCAGTAACGATTAGATATTTCCACATTTTCCTCGATACTGGAAGCCCACCAGTGGTTAATGCCAACTCGATAACCACCTGTTAATAGCACTTGATTGAAACATATTTGGTCACAGTGTTACATGGATAGAAAACATTCAATTAAACTCTTTCACATGAATATATTTTGAAAATTCCCAAAGGAACTGGCAGATTATTTTCAGTAACGATTAGATATTTCCACATTTTCCTCGATACTGGAAGCCCACCAGTGGTTAATGCCAACTCGATAACCACCTGTTAATAGCCGCGCGTGTATGTGTGTGTAGCGATGTCTTCCCAGGGAACCGTTTGTGGCATCACTCTCCTCCTGATAGATTCCCTTCTGGCCTAGGGTGCACAAACAGGCTCTTGGTGACACCGTTCATCCGCGCTTTCATGAAAAATAAAGAGCTTCACCGCAACAGCGACAACATGCTCCAATCGCTGTTCAATTAGAACTGAGTGGATTTCCGAGCGCCGCTCGCTTATATACCGATTGGTGATTTCAATAGCCTGTTTTGAAAGCAATTTTAAGACTATTGAAACAAGTTTTTGGATCAAAAAGTAACAAGTATATAACGCGTAGACATTTTATCTTTCGAATGAAGTGTTTATCATACCATTTCGTTCAGTTGTTTAGGAGCTATTAACGCTCAAAATCTCGGTCTCCGGCGTAACGCTTTCGTTTTCGAAACTTTGATTTTACACCCCGGTATAGAAATGAAAGACGTAGTCCTACGTCAAAAACACCATCTCTGTTTTCTCCGTGGAGAATTCGATCCCTAGCCCAATGGCCCAGGTTGCCGAATCTCCGTGAGAAAAGTTCAAATGCTTCTCACAAAGCAAGTTATATAACATATTATTCAATAGAGGCGGCAGACCCCGAGAGTGTAATTTGTCTGTCAAAACCTCTATTGAAACAGAATCAAAGGCCCCCTTTATGTCCAAGAATACTGAAGCCATTTGTTTTTTTCCGGCGTAAGCCATTTGAATTTCTGAAGAAAGCAACGCAAGACAATCATTCGTCCCCTTGCCCCTGCGGAACCCATATTGTGTATCTGAGAGTAGGCCATTCGTTTCAACCCATCGATCAAGGCGAAACAAGATGATTTTCTCCAACAATTTCCTTATACAAGACAGCATTGCTATTGGGCGGTACGAATTGAAGTCGGACGCGGGTTTTCCGGGTTTTTGAATAGCTATAACTCGTACTTGTCTCCAATCATCTGGAACAATATTATGCTCCAGAAACCGATTGAATAAATTCAACAAGCGATGTTTCGCCACATCAGGGAGGGTTTTCAGCAAGTTGAACTTAATTCTATCCGATCCCGGAGCAGAATTGTTACATGAAAGGAGAGCAAGAGAGAATTCTACCATCGAAAACTCGGAATCAAGATCGCACCTATCTTGTGGTATATCTCGAACAATTTTTTGCACAGGAGCGGAATCAGGACAAACCTTCCGTGCAAAATTAAAAATCCATCGATGTGAATATTCTTCGCTTTCATTTGTTGAAGAGCGATTTCTCATGTTTCGAGCCACTTTCCATAATTTTTTCATTGACGTTTCTCGTGACAAACCTCCCACGAAATTTCGCCAATAAGCACGTTTTTTCCCTTTGATCAAGTTTTTAAATTGATTTTCAAGGTCCAAATACGATTGAAAATTTTCAATGGTTCCACGTTTCCGAAAAGCTTTGAATGCGTTCGATTTATCCTGATAAAGCTTGGCTATCCCACCATGGATTGGGAGGCCTTCGACGAATAGTGGAGCCTGGGATGGGTTTCGTTTGAGCGCGAACCGCGCTGTCATAGATCAAACGAGAAAGGAAGTTATACTCCTCCAATGGAGGTAAACCATCTCTGGAATTGATGGCTAGAGCAATCGCGTCCGCATATTTTTTCCAGTCAATGTGTCTTGTGAGGTCATATGCCATGTTTATAGATTCAGAAGAATTCGACCCAATGGTGATGGAAATTTTGATTGGCAAGTGATCACTACCGTTGGGATCCTGGATTACATTCCACTTGCAATCTAACGATAGTGAATTCGAGCAAAGCGAGAGGTCAAGAACACTTGGGTTAGCAGGAGGTTTAGGTACACGTGTTGTTTCCCCAGTGTTCAAAAGTGTCATATTGAAGCTGTTACAAAGATCATATATCAACAATGAACGATTGTCGTCGTACTGTTCCCCCCAGGCAGTTCCGTGAGAGTTGAAGTCTCCCAAGATCAATCGTGGCTCAGGAAGGAGTGAGCACATGTCAACAAGTTGCTTGCGGCTAACCGCAGCTCTCGGAGGCCAATACAAGCTGACAATACAGAGGTCTTTGCCTCTGATGTTTGCATGACAAGCAACAGCTTCGATCCCTCCAATAGGTGGAAGGTCAATTCGAAAAAATGAGTGGCACTTATTGCTATTGGGGATCACCCCTCCCCTCCGTATCTGTCATCACGGTCCAAGCGTATAATATTAAAATCGTGGAAAGAGAGATCATCTCGCGAAGAAAGCCAAGTTTCGGACAGAGCAAAAACATCACAATTGAACTTATGAATTAAAAATTTGAATGTATCCAATTTAGGGATAAGACTACGATAATTCCACTGTAAAACAGTGATATCTCCGACCTCTCTATTTGAATTAGACATCAAGAGAGATAATCATTGCAAGGAGGGGCCATGTTTGCATCAATTGTTGCAAAATTGTCTTTAATACTGGAAGCATTGATATGACAATGGTGCTGATGGAGGCGGAAACATTAAAGCATGTGAAGATTTGAGCCACAAGGTCAGTCAACTTTATAAATCCCGATTGGGAAGTTGAACTTGACGGTAAAATAGGGACAGTTGGGGTTTTTGATGTCCCTTCGAGTGCTGGGTCGTTCGAAGGTGAATTATTCCCACGGAAGCCAGGAGGAACCTGATTTTGCTTGTCCGCTGCACTCGATTTTTTAGGCATGCTAACAGAGTGTATAACCGGAGGGGCTTGTCCTTGAACTTTGGGAGTGGTCACATTTTTGCGCCGGGGATTCCCTTGGAAGATGTACGGTGTGCCCTCGTTAGCTGTATCCGCTTCCATTTCGTCAACTGGCAGCGAAGCGAAGACATTGTTTGCGGTTAAAGGTTGTTGCTGTTGGGCCAATGGAGAAGCGCCCTTCAAAATTTCCGCAAAAGTGCGCTTCGAGCGTTTCTTTAAAGAGCGCTTCTGCTTCTCCCAGCGACTCTTGTAAGTTTCACAAGCCGAGAGCACGTGCGGAGTTCCTCCGCAATATGGACACTTTTGCTCAATCGCACTGCAGGATTTGTCCACATGTTGCTCTCCGCAAGTGGCACAGCGCTCCTTGTTGGCGCAGTAAGCTGCTGTGTGACCAACTGACTTGCATTTCAGGCAAGTCATGGGCTTTGGCACGAAGAGTCGCAGCGGTAGCCTCAATTTGTCCACCATAACGTAGTCAGGGAGGGCGGAGCCAGCAAAAGTGACTCTAAACGAGTCGGACGGCGTAAATTTCGATTCTTTCCCTTCCTGGGAGACTTTGCCGAGTTGTCGGCATTCTAAGATTTTAACCTTAATCAAAGGCAGCTTTTTAAATCTGCCATCTCCTTCCATAATTGATTTGCACGTCAGACCCGTTTCGGTTATCACCCCCGAGATTTCTACGTCACACGATATTCCAGGGTAAACCTCTGGTCGACGACAATACCGTTTGCGTCTTTCCGATCAGCCACGACAACACGCAGTTTGGTCGGTCTAACCTTCGTAATTTCTGTCACGGAGGAGTATCTTGCCAGATCTTTCATGATCTGAATAACATTAAGTGCTTTTCCGTTTGGCTTAGGTCTGAAGAAAACAACCCACGGACCAGTTCCAGGTGCATCTTCAGGATAGACCTTGACACGTGGAGAGAAGACAACAGGAGGAGAAGGAGATGACGAGGATTGAAGGGGATCGGGGACAACAGGATGGGGAGGCGAAATCTGAGCTGGGGTAGGAGCGAGGGGGGTTGGAGAGGAGATATTTGCAGGTTTTTTAGAGGGGGGGCTTGCTAGAGTTAGCAGACTCGTCCCCGGACGAAACATCCTCTGATGTAGGAACGCGTTTAAGTGTCTTCGCTGTTCCTTTATTAGTTTTTTCAACCAGAGGGGAGTCATCATCAGAGATCTCCATATCAGGAGATCCTCCCCCTCCTTCTGCCATTCTGTAATTGGTACTTATAATCTAATATTTTGTTTTAATAATAATAAAAGACGGGTGGGTAATGTCGGGGACATAACCGGAGTGACGTAGGACTATACAAAGGGGACAGCTTTTGTTAAAGATATATTTTAAATATGTTGTTTTATTTTCTTCTCCTGCGTGAACCTGAAAATCTACCTGAAAAACGGATCAGTTTACTGTTTACTCTTTATGAATATGTTGATGGTTCTGAAAAGAACCTTTGGTGTTGTATTTTGTTATCACTCGATATTCCTATCTTGTTCGGTTAAACCTTCCTGTTTTGCTATTGCGTTTGCCACTCGCCACAGCTTTCACAGTTGGAAAATTTCTTTGCTTTGCTTTGCAGCTTTGTGACATGTTGTACAGTAAATTACATTCAATGCGACGTGCCGAAGCGCCACTCAGTGTCGCATTGGAGGCGATTTTAACCTGTAATTGAACATTTGCGATGACAGTGGAACAGTGTCGACTTTCAATGTGGGGTCATAATTTGGACCCCGAACTCTATGTTTACAAACATGTCCAACTAAATATGTCGCATTACAGGTCCGTCCAATTAGCTAAATGTCGAGATAATTGTAAATTAATGTACTTTCAATCTAGAAGCAATTTAAGAATTGGTGAAAATCAATAAGCTCAGAACAACTGCCAAATTCACATACTCATCATATCCTGGCAAATAAATTATGAAAAAATCAATTTGTGTTTTATTATTATTTTGGATAATGTTTTAGAAAGCATTGAACTGTATTTCCTAAACTCTTTTTTGGAAGGTTTAATGGCCCTGAAAAGCGCCTTGTTTTATGGAATGATTCCAATTTAGAAAACTTAGTACTCGTGGTTTTGAAAAAAGCCATTTCGAACGCCCTCGATGCCGCCTTGTTCTGGATTTGCCACCAAAGCAGTTTGTATAAAGAATAAACTTTTTTCTTCTGCTATCTGATGCCGTTTTGCGATTGCGTTTGCCACTCGCCACTTGCTGCAACCGCCTGTTGTTGTCTTGATGTGTTCTGTTCTGAATGCGGTTTTTCTTATCGTCACGAGCAGCTTTACCAGCCAACTCGATCACTTCGGCGGCCGAAACTATATAACGAAGGCTAGGTGGACTAGTGCACTGGTACTAACGCGCTCGGCCTAGCTACCCTTGCTGAAAAATTGGCGGATACACCTACGGGGAACTGCACACCTGCACGGTTCGAGTGGGACTTTTCCTTTCCCTCAACTTGTCCTCCTTTGTTACGTCCACGATGCCGATGCCGTACAACCACACGGGTTTACGGTTTGAAAGAAAATATGATATTTTTTTGGGGTCCGCGTGTTTTATACTCTAGCGGTACACACTCACAGGATAGAGATAAATCGGCAGACTCAGCCAGACTCAGCGAGACGAACGAATGAGCGTTAAAAGGGAGCGATGGCAAAAAAATACATTCATTACGATTTGTTCGCTCGTTGGATTCACATGCAGGCTAAAAAGGGTCCTTTTCAGGATCACAAAATTATATTCAATCTAAAGAGTTTATTGTTTTGTTATCACTCGATATCCCCATCTTGTTCGGCTGAACCTTCCTGTTTAGCGATTTGTTGCCACTCGCCACAGCTTTCACAGTTGGAAAATTTCTTCCCATCCAGCTTTGTGACAGTAAATTACATTCAATGCGACGTGCCGAAGCGCCGCTCAGTGTCGCATTGGAGCCGATTTTAACCTGTAATTGAACATTTGCGATGACAGTGGAACAGTGTCGACTTTCAATGTGAGGTCATAATTTGGACCCCGAACTCTATGTTTACAAAAATGTCCATCTAAATAAGTCGCATTACATGTCCGTCCAATTAGCTAAATGTCGAACTAATTGTAAATTACTGTACTTTCAATCTGGAAACAATTTAAGAATTGTTGTAAATTGAATAATCAGGAAAGTCCCCAACTATCAATAAGCTCAGAACAACTGCCAAATTCACATACTCATCAGATCCTGGCAAATAAATTATGAAAAAATCAATTTGTGTTTTATTATTATTTTGGATAATGTTTTAGAAAACATTGAACTGTATTTCCTAAACACTTTTTTGGAAGGTCCTGAAATGCGCCTTGTTTTATGGAATGGTTCCAATTTAGAAAACTTAGTACTCGTGGTTTTGAAAAAAACCATTTCGATAAGTTTGTATAAAGAACAAACTTTTTTCTTCTGCTACTTGATGCCGTTTTGCGATTGCGTTTGCCACTCGCCACTCGCTGCAACTGCCTGTTGTCTTGATGTCCACCGAACCGAATGTGTTCTGTTCCGAATGCGGGTTTTCTTATCGTCACGAGCAGCTTTGCTAACTCGATCACTTCGGCGGCCGAAACTATATAACGCCGGCTAGGTGGACTGGTGCACTGGTACTAACGCGCTCGGCCTAGCTACCCTTGCGGGGAACTCCAGATCAACACGGTTCGAGCGGGATTTTGCCTTTCCCTTCACTTTTCCTCCTTTACCATGTCCAGACATGGCTGCTTGGGTTGGTTTGTTGATGTGTTGTGATGCGAACCGATGTGGTGTACGGTTTGAAGGAGAATGATCGTTACGGCAGCGGAGCAGGGATTTTTAAGCTGACTGGCTGGCTCGAGAATTACGCATGTGTGAGACTGCGACCAATGTTTCGTTCATTTTTTTCTTTTTCCTTTCCAATCGTGCTTCATTCTATTTCGCTGCTGCCGCTGGTTGCCCGTTTTGGTCGGTACGATTTGAGGAGCACAAAATGGACCAATCAAAAATGGGCACATAGTGCATTTTGACAATGCTTGATATTTCACAATTATTCAATTATTTATCTCAAGAAAAATGAAATGTTATTCGTTATGATTGATGCGTAGATATATTTTCTATCAATTGATGCAAAAACCTTCGCGATCTATTGAGAAATGCTCGAGTTATAAGCGTTCCAAATCTTGCATTTTTTCCTACTTGTTCAGTGCCTAGATTTCCATTTCACCCCCTATATCTTCCGGTTAGACGTAGTCCTACGTCAAAAGAACTGAGGTTTTGGAGACGATCTGTTGAAAAATAAACGAACTATAAGAACTTAAAATAAGAACAGAGCAGCAGGAAATACATAGCTCATCATGTTGCTCCTTAGTTATTTTCCTATACAATGCAGATGTAACGTCAGTCAGTCAACCAAAGAAAGCAGTTCTTGCTACCGAGAAAATTCGTTAATGCCATCCTGCATACAATGTGTTGTAATTTGAAGCCACTTTTAATTCGGAAACTGTACATGGGTTTGTGAAAACTGAATGATCAATTTAAAAAACCCCAACCAGTGCAAGAAGTATAAACAAAACAAAACAGTTTATATTATATGTCATATTATGTCACTTTAGAATGCATTGGTATTGTGAAAAACTTTTAATAACTCATTTTTGAATGGTTTAATGGCCCTGTAAAGCGCCGTGTTTTACGGTGGCTGGTTTTGCCACCAAAGCGGTCTGTATAAACAAACTTTTTCTTTCTTCTACCTGCTGCCGTTTTGCGATTGCGTTTGCCACTCGCTGAAACTAGTTGTTGCCTTGACGAGCGCCGAACCGAAGCTGCTCTGTTCTTGATGCGTGTTTTCTGATTGTCGTGAGCAGCTTTGCAAGCCAACTCGAGCACTCCGACGGTCGAAACTCTATAACCACTGTTAGGTATACTGGTGCTCCGGCACCAATCCGTTCGGCCTAGTTACCCTTGCGGAGCAATCAATGAATGCGACCAACAGGGAACTGGAAACATGCACGGTTCGAGTGAGGCTTTGCCTTTCCCTTAACTTGTCCTCCTTTGTTACGTCAACACGTCCACGTTGCTGCTTGTTTTCTTTTTATGATGTGATGCGATGCGATGCTAAACGATGCCGTACAACAGCAGGAACTGGTTTACGGTTTGAAAGAAAATGAGATATTTTTTTTGGATCCGCGCGCTTTATACTCTAGCGGTACACGCTCACAGGATAGAGACAAATCGGCAGACTCAGCCAAAGGGACGAGTCCAACGAGACGAACGAATGAGCGTTAAAAGGCAGCGATGGCAAAAAAATACATTCATTATGATTTGTTCGCTCGTTGGATTCACATGCAGGCTAAAAAGGGTCCTTTTCAGGATCACAAAATTATCTTCATTCTAAAGAGTTTATTGTTTTGTTATCACTCGATATCCCCATCTTGTTCGGCTAAACCTTCCTGTTTAGCGATTTGTTGCCACTCGCCACAGCTTTCACAGTTGGAAAATTTCTTCCCATCCAGCTTTGTGACATGTTGTACAGTAAATTACATTCAATGCGACGTGCCGAAGCACCACTCAGTGTCGCATTGGAAACGATTTTAACCTGTAATTGAACATTTGCGATGACAGTGGTACAGTGTCGACTTTCAATGTGGGGTCATAATTTGGATCTCTATGTATACAAAAATGTCCAACTAATTATGTCGCATTACATGTCCGTCCAATTAGCTAAATGTCGAACTAATTGTAAATTACTGTACTTTCAATCTGGAAACAATTTAAGAATTGTTGTAAATTGAATAATCAGGAAAGTCCCCAACTATCAATAAGCTCAGAACAACTGCCAAATTCACATACTCAGCAGATCCTGGCAAACAAATTATGAAAAAATCAAATTGTTTTTTATTATTATTTTGGATATTATTTTAGAAAGCATTGAACTATATTTCGTAAACTCTTTTTTGAAAGGTTTAATGGCCCTGATAAGCGCCTTGTTTTATGGAATGGTTCCAATTTAGAAAACTTTGTACTCGTGGTTTTGAAAAAAACCATTTCGAACGCCCTCGATGCCGCCTTGTTCTGGATTTGCCACCAAAGCAGATTGTATAAAGAACAAACTATTTTCTTCTGCTACCAGCTGCCGTATTGCGATTGCGTTTGCCACTCACCACTCGCTGCAACTGCCTGTTGACTTGATGTCCACCGAACCGAATGTGTTCTGTTCCGAATGCGGGTTTTGTTTTCGGCGCGAGCAGCTTTGGCAGCTAACTCGATCACTTCGGCGGCCGAAACTATATAACGCCGGCTTGGTGGACTGGTGCACTGGTACTAATGCGCTCGGCCTAGCTACCCTTGCGGGGAACTCCAGACCGACACGATTCGAGCGGGTTTTGCCTTTCCCTTAATTTTTCCTCCTTTGCCATGTCCAGATTTGGCTGCTTGGTTTGGTTTGTTGATGTGTTGTGATGCGAACTGATGTGGTGTACGGTTTGAATGAGAATGATCGTTACGGCAGCGGAGCGGGGATTTTTAAGCTGACTGGCTGGCTCGAGAATTACGCATGTGTGAGACTGCGACCAATGTTTCGTTCTTTTTTTTCTTTTTCCTTTCCAATCGTGCTTCATTCTATTTCGCTGCTGCTCTGGTTGCCCGTTTTGGTCGGTACGATTTGAGGAGCACAAAATGGACCAATCAAAAATGGGCACATAGTGCATTTGGACAATGCTTGATATTTCACAATTATTCAATTATTTATCTCAAGAAAAATGAAATGTTATTCGTTATGATAGATGCGTAGATATATTTCCTATCAATTGATGCAAAAACCTTTGCGATCTATTGAGAAATGCTCGAGTTATAAGCGTTCCAAATCTTGCATTTTTTCCTACTTGTTCAGTGCCTAGATTTCCATTTCACCCCCTATATCTTCCGGTTAGACGTAGTCCTACGTCAATAATTAAAAAATAAAAAAATTAAATAAAAAAAATAAATCTTATATCTTATTTATTTCTATTCACCACAATGCACCCCAGTGCTGATGAACTGGCAACCGCTGCTTGCTTCTCAAACGGAGCGCTTGAGCGCTCGGCACTATCACACACCACTAAGAAGTGATGCTCTCCTTCACACTGCTGTAAGTGAGCAGCGAATCGCGCTGGTATTGTGTGCGTGCAACTGAGCACCGATGTCCGACTTCGATTGCGATGGCGACAAATCGGCGAAAACTGAAAGCCGGCTGGCCTTGCCAGGCTTTGATGATTCTGCTTTTCTCACTAATTCCGAGTTCACACTGCGTTTTACGATATCTCGAACAGTTCGAAAACGCGCGAAAAAAGCACACCCGGGCGATAAAAAAAAGACGGGTGGGTAATGTCGGGGACATAACCGGAGTGACGTAGGACTATAACAAAGGGGACAGCTTTTGTTAAATATATATTTTAAATATATTGTTTTATTTTCTTCTCCTACGTGAATACCTACCTATCTACCTGAAAAATGGATTAGTTTACTGTTTACTCTTTATGAATATGTTGATGGTTCTGAAAAGAACCTTTGGTGTTGTGTTTTTGTTATCACTCGATATTCCAATCTTGTTCGGTTAAACCTTCCTGTTTAGTTATTGCGTTTGCCACTCGCCACAGCTTTCACAGTTGGAAAATTTCTTCTCATCCAGCTTTGTGACATGTTGTACAGTAAATTACATTCAATGCGACGTGCCGAAGCGCCACTCAGTGTCGCATTGGAGGCGATTTTAACCTGTAATTGAACATTTGCGATGACAGTGGACAGTGTCGACTTTCAATGTGGGGTCATAATTTGGATCTCTATGTTCACAAATGTCCAACTAAATAAGTCGCATTACATGTCCGTCCAATTAGCTAAATGTCGAACTAATTGTAAATTACTATACTTTCAATCTGGAAACAATTTAAGAATTGGTGAAAAATGAATAATCTGGAAAGTCCCCAACTATCAATAAGCTCAGAACAACTGCCAAATTCACATACTCATCAGATCCTGGCAAACAAATTATGAAAAAATCAATTTGTGTTTTATTATTATTTTGAATAATGTTTTAGAAAGCATTGAACTGTATTTCCTAAACTCTTTTTTGGAAGGTTTAATGGCCCTGAAAAGCGCCTTGTTTTATGGAATGGTTCCAATTTAGAAAACTTTGTACTCGTGGTTTTGAAAAAAAACCATTTCGAACGCCCTCGATGTCGCCTTGTTCTGGATTTGCCACCAAAGCAGTTTGTATAAAGAACAAACTTTTTGCTTCTGCTACCTGATGCCGTTTTGCGATTGCGTTTGCCACTCGCCACTCACTGCAACTGCCTGTTGTCTTGATGTCCACCGAACCGAATGTGTTCTGTTCCGAATGCGGGTTTTCTTATCGTCGCGAGCAGCTTTGCCAGCTAACTCGATCACTTCGGCGGCCGAAACTATATAACGCCGGCTAGGTGGACTGGTGCACTGGTACTAACGCGCTCGTCCTAGCTACCCTTGCGGGAAACTCCAGACCAACACGGTTCGAGCGGGATTTTGCCTTTCCCTTCACTTTTCCTCCTTTGCCATGTCCAGACATGGCTGCTTGGGTTGGTTTGTTGATGTGTTGTGATACGAACCGATGTGGTGTACGGTTTGAATGAGAATGATCGTTACGGCAGCGGAGCGGGGATTTTTAAGCTGACTGGCTGGCTCGAGAATTACGCATGTGTGAGACTGCGACCAATGTTGCGTTCATTGTTTTCTTTTTCCTTTCCAATCGTGCTTCATTCTATTTCGCTGCTGCTCTGGTTGCCCGTTTTAGTCGGTACGATTTGAGGAGCACAAAATGGACCAATCAAAAATGGGCACATAGTGCATTTTGACAATGCTTGATATTTCACAATTATTCAATTATTTATCTCAAGAAAAATGAAATGTTATTCGTTATGATAGATGCGTAGATATATTTCCTATCAATTGATGCAAAAACCTTTGCGATCTATTGAGAAATGCTCGAGTTATAAGCGTTCCAAATCTTGCATTTTTTCTACTTGTTCAGTGCCTAGATTTCCATTTCACCCCCTATATCTTCCGGTTAGACGTAGTCCTACGTCAAAATAACAGCCAACGGTAACCGAAAACAATGCTTTAACGGAGACGCTCACAGCACATGACCGGTTACTCGAAGCTTATGCCGAAGAATGAGGGTTTATGAACATGTTGGGGGTTCTGAAAAGAACCTTTGGTGTTGTGTTTTTGCGTTTTTTTTACAAACTTTCTCAATTTTTACTCACTATCTTATAGTTGATTATTGATTTTTTTCTAAAGGCTTTGTACTTATTAAATGTTCAACGTCGGGCATCTTTCGGCGTATGCACATATCGTACAATCAAAATGATGGCTGTGATAGGGAATGCATAGGTGGTCATCAGCTCATTCACTATCATATATTTCATTATTGAGCATATTACCGTACCTTAAACTGTGGTTTCGGAGACGAATGAATTGTAAGATTTGTAGTCTCCGCAAACAATGTAAAGAAAAATGAAAAAGAACTGAGGTTTTGGAGATGAACTCTACGATCTGTCGAGAAATAGACGAGCTATAAGCGTTCTGAAAAACCAACAGTAAATACAGGGACGGATGACCATCGGATTAAAGTCCTTTAAAATAAGAACAGAGCAGCAGAAAATACATAGCTCATCATGTTGCTCCTTAGTTAATTTTCTATACAATGCAGATGTAACGTCAGTCAATTTTCATTATCAGTTATCAACCAAAGAAAGCAGTTCTTGCTACCGAGAAAATTCGTTAATGCCATCCTGCATACAAAGTGTGTAATTTGAAGCCACTTTTAATTCGGAAACCAAGCATGGGTTTGTGAAAATTGAATGATCAATTTAAAAGGCCCCAACCACCAATAAGTTCAAGAACAAGCATAAACAAAATAAATCAGTTTATATTATATGTCATATTATGTCACTTTAGAATGCATTGGTATTGTGAATAACTTTTAATAACTCTTCTTTGAATGGTTTAATGGCCCTGAAAAGCGCGGTGTTTTACGGTGGCTGGTTTTGTCACCAAAGCAGTCTGTATAAACAAACTTTTTCCTTCATCTACCTGCTGCCGTTCTGCGATTGCGTTTGCCACTCGCTGAAACTAGTTGTTGCCACCGAACCGAATGTGCTCTGTTCTGTAGGCGAGTTTTCTTGTTGTCGTGAGCAGCTTTGCAAGCCAACTCGAGCACTCCGGCGGCCGAAATTCTATAACCGCTATTAGGTATACTGGTACTCCGGCACCAATCCGTTGATGCGATGTGATGTGAAACGATGCCATACAACCACACTGATTTACGGTTTGAAAGAGAATGATATATTTTTCAGCGGATCCGCGCGTTTTGTACTTTAGCGGTACACGTTCACAGGATAGAGACAAATCGGCAGACTCAGCCAAAGGGGCGAGTCCAACGAGACGAACGAAGTGTTAAAAGGCAGCGATGGCAAAAAAAAATACATTCATTACGATTTGTTCGCTCGTTGGATTCACATGCAGGCTAAAAAGGGTCCTTTTCAGGATCACAAAATTATTTTCAATCTAAAGAGTTTATTGTTTTGTTATCACTCGATATCCCCATCTTGTTCGGCTAAACCTTCCTGTTTAGCGATTTGTTGCCACTCGCCACAGCTTTCACAGTTGGAAAATTTCTTCCCATCCTGCTTTGTGACATGTTGTACAGTAAATTACATTCAATGCGACGTACCGAAGCGCCACTCAGTGTCGCATTGGAGGCGATTTAACCTGTAATTGAACATTTGCGATGACAGTGGTACAGTGTCGACTGTCAATGTGGGGTCATAATTTAGATTTCTATGTTTACAAAAATGTCCAACTAAATATGTCGCATTACATGTCCGTCCAATTAGCTAAATGTCGAACTAATTGTAAATTACTGTACTTTCAATCTGGAAACAATTTAAGAATTGGTGAAAATTGAATAAACAGGATAGTTCCCAACTACTATCAATATGCTCAGAACAACTGCCAAATTTCACATACTCATCAGATCCTGGCAAACAAATTATGAAAAAATCAATTTGTGTTTTATTATTATTTTGGATATTATTTTAGAAAGCATTGAACTGTATTTCGTAAACTCTTTTTTGAAAGGTTTAATGGCCCTGATAAGCGCCGTGTTTTGACGTAGGACTACGTCTTTCATTTCTATACCGGGGTGTAAAACCAAAGTTTCGAGAACGAAAGCGTTACGCTGGAGACCGAGATTTTGAGCGTTAATAGCTCTTAAACAACTGAACGAAATGGTATGATAAACACTTCATTTGAAAGATAAAATGTCTACGCGTCATATACTTGTTACTTTTTCATCCAAAAACTTGTTTCAATAGTCTTAAAATTGCTTTCAAAACAGGCTATTGAAATCACCAATCGGTATATAAGCGAGCGCCGCTCGTAAACCCACTCAGTTATGATTGAACAGCGATTGGAGCATGTTGTCGCTGTTGTTGTGAAGCTAATTTCGTTTATCATGAAAACGCTGATGAACGGTGTCACCAAGAGCCTGTTTGTGCACCTAAGGCCAAAAGGGAATCCATCAGGAGGAGAGTGATGCCACGGTTCCGCTTGAAACATCGGAGCAGCCGCCACACACACATACACACACACACATACACGCGCGGAATTCTCGTTGCTATCATCGTTGCTGAAAAATAATCTGCCAGTTCCCGTGGGAATTGAAAAATACATTCATGCGAAAGAGTTTATTTCAATGTTTTCTATCCATATAACACTGCAACCAAATACATTTGGTTTTGTTATTTTTCAATCAATCGCAATTAACAGGAAAGCTTCTGAATATTTTTTTTCCCCATCAGTGGAAATTTTCGTATCCAATATTGGATGCATAACATGAAAAACGGAAAATGTTTCACATCGCGAAAATCAAGTCATTTTCGAGTGATTATTTGCTTTCTACTCATATAATGCTGCGACCAAATACATTTCGTTTTGGATTTTTTCAATCAAGTGCGATCAACGTAAGACCACGTATTTCGGCAATTTATTAGAGGTGCAATGAATCTTTAAGAATTCCCGCTCTACGCGCACTGGCAAACAATGTTTACTCAACAATTTCTCAAACGAGAAATGGGTGTTGTGAGAAAGGATTAGCGAACGCGAAAACGACAAACGGGAGAAAGATACGTTTGGAGGTTGAAGGAAATTGGCAGAAAACTTCTTCATTCTATCATTCAAATAATGTGATTCATACCACATCGTTTTGCCAGAAAGAGATTATTAATGTTCAAAGGAGGAATCGAGTCCTCCGAGGAAATTACCCAGCGCAAATTAGAGTCGACTATCGATTGCGGCATTCGTACACAAATAATTTTATAATGCAGTTTCACCAAAGTGATTTCTTCGGATATATTCACTACATCATGTCATGTATTTCATATTCTTCATTAAGAAATCCATATCCATGGCACCTATCGGTAACGAATTATTATCGAAACCACGATTTTCGCTAAATGCTCCTTTCAGTTCGGCCTGTAAAAAACTTTTCTGTACTCTAATCCATCAAATTTGGAGCCCAGAAAAGGGCCGTTGATTATATGCTAAGCTAATATAGCACGCTCTCCTCGGATTCGATGGGCCAGCTGAATGTCCTTGGGCATGATGTGACGCGTTTTGCGTGGATAGCACACAAATTTGTATCTTCGAATAAGCCTCCTGCAGCGTCATAACAGCGGAACTTTGGAAGCGCAAGTCGGTTTTGAAGTCCTGAGCAATTCCACGATCCAAATGCTGCAAAGGTAGCTGGGGTTCAGCAATTCGGTCGACTTCTGATAGCGATGAATTTCACGCAAAGTTCCCGGTCGATAGCGATGTGGCTTCTCCACCTATCCTGCTACTGGTGCGCTTATCCGAGCTGACTTCGTGTGCCTTACCACCGAATGACTAACGAGCTATCTGCGAAAGACTAACGAGCTCGAGTCCTCACGGTGCGAGAGTAGAGTAAGAAATGAACGAAAGCAAAGGAAGTGTCATTTTATAAACCATAAAAGTATAGAATCTAAATGAGTGAGTATACAGTAAGCTTATATAATAAAGAGGGTGGGGTTTACATTCGATTCTTTTATGTTTTATAAAATGACACTTCCCTTGCTTTCGTTCATTTCTTACTCTACTCTCGCACCGTGAGGGCTCATTTCATCGGGACTAAGCAGACAGCTCGTTAGTCCTTCGGTGGTAAGGCACCACGAAAGCAGCTCGGATAAGCGCACCAGCCGCAGGAAGCGTGAAGAAGCCACATCGCTATCGACCGGGAACTTCGCATGAAATTCGTCGCTATCAGAAGTCGACCGAATTGCTGATCCGCAAGCTACCTTTGCAGCATTTGGTTCGTGGAATTGCTCAGGACTTCAAAACCGACTTGCGCTTCCAAAGTTCCGCGGTTATGACGCTGCAGGAGGCTTATTCGAAGATACCAATTTGTGTGCTATCCATACAAAACGCGTCACATAATGCCCAAGAACATCCAGCTGGCCCATCGTATCCGAGGAGAGCGTGCTATATTAGCTTAGCATATAATCAACAGCCCTTTTCAGGGCTCCAAATTTGATGGATTAGAGTTCAGAAAAGTTTTTTACAGGCCGAACTGAAAGGAGCATTTAGCGAAAATCGTGGTGTCGATGATAATTCGATACCGATAGGTGCCATGGATATGGATTTCATAATGAAGAATATGAAATACATGACATGATGTAGTGAATATATCCCCATATCGAAGAAATCACTTTGATGAAACTGTTTACCGTTTGTCGTTTTTAAGTGTTGGGAAAGGGCATTATTTTTGCTGAGTAAATTCCAAGAAAAAATCCATTCCTTCTTTAAGCGTGATTCATTCTGCTTCGGATCAACGGAACAGTGATAATCATTTCATACAAAAGATAAAATGTCCAAGAGTTGATTGCTGATTTATTGCTATTTATTGAGTCGGAAAATTGTTTCAATAGCTTAATGATAGCTTCGAAAACAGGTTATAAAATGACGCTTCCTTTGCTTTCGTTCATTTCTTACTCTACTCTCGCACCGTGACGACTCGTTTGTTTGGGACCAAGCAGATAGCAGGTTAGTCTTTCAGTGGTAAGGCACACGAAAGCAGCTCGGATAAGCGCACCAGCCGCAGGATAGGTGAAGAAGCCACATCGCCATCGACCGGGAACTTTGCGTAAAATTCATCGCTATCGGAAGTCGACCGAATTGCTGATCCGCAAGCTACCTTTGCAGCTTTTGGATCGTGGAATTGCTCAGGACTTCAAAACCGACTTGCGCTTCCAAAGTTCCGCGGTTATGACGCTGCAGGAGGCTTATTCGAAGATACAAATTTGTGTGCTATCCACGTAATACGCGTCACATCATGCCCAAGGACATTCAGCTGGCCCGTCGAATCCAAGGAGAGGGTGCTATATTAGCTTAGCATATAATCAACGGCCCTTTTCAGGGCTCCAAATTTGAAGGATTAGAGTTCAGAAAAGTTTTTGCAGGCCAAACTGAAACGAGAATTTTCGTTTGGATGTCATACAGCATCGAGAAAATTCCGGAAAGATCTAATCGTTGCTGAAAAATAATCTGCCAGTTCCCTGGGAATTGAAGAATACATCCATGCGAAAGAGTTTATTTTAATGTTTTCTAATTATATGGCGAACACAGCGACCAAATACATTTGATTTCGTAATTTTTCAATCAAGTGTAATTAGCTGGAAAGCTTCTGAAGATTATTCTTTCCCATCAGTAGGATATTTTCGTATCCAATAATGGATGCATAACATGAAAAACGGAAAATGTTTCGTATCGCCAAAATTATATAATTTTCAATCGATTATTGCTCAGTCGCCGAAATTTTCATAGTCAGAGAGTTCATTCTCCTCTAGATTGCCTTCCAAATTGCCATCGTAAACCACACCTTCTCTCGATTCAATCACGCACGAAAAGCATACTGAAATGATATTCTGGTGGTGAAACCCATTCATTTTTCGTGAGGCGTCGTGCACAAATTACGTAACGCGATAAGGGGGGGAGGGGTTAGATGTTGCGTTACTTTCTGTTTATTAGAGATAGGAAATTGCGTTACGAAAGGGGGGGGGGAGGTTCAAAATCCGGATTTTTGCGTTACGTAATTTGTGCACGACGCCTGAGGACATCGACAAGACAACATCGTTACTGAACGAGCAGAACGGCGAGGGATCGAGGTATTCATTACCTGGCTTGACCTGACCTGAAATGCAATCAGTTTGTTTTAACTGTGAGGGAGCGCAGAAAAGCCGATCGATCAGAAGGTGAAGAGAAGGTGACCAAGAGAGTATCAGCATCGAAATACGGTTCCTCGGGAAGACATAGAAGCAGCCGCCACACACACACATACACGCGCGCAACTCTTTTCGTTTGCTGGTTATCGAGAGGAAACCTGGAAAGAAATGATCGTTGCTGAAAAATAATCTGCCAGTTCCCCTTGAAATTGAAAATTACATTCAAGCGAGTTTATTTTAATGTTTTCTATCCATATAATACTGCGACCACATACATTTGGTTTTGTGATTTGTCAATCAAGTGCAGTTAACAGGAAAGCTTCTGAAGATTATTCTTCAGAACAAGGTTTTTTGTATCCAATATTGGATGCATAAAACCTTGAGTCTTCAAAGTAACACTCTCGTTTTTGAAGTCACCCAAATATTTATTTATTCATTCATTCAGGATGGATTTAGATTCAAATTCAAACAAATGATCTCTAAATCAACGATAGTCCTACGTCACCCTTGCGGTTATACCATAGATATAACCCACTTCCTGTTTTATGGAATGGTTACAATTTAGAAAACTTTGTACTCGTGGTTTTGAAAAAAAACCATTTCGAACGCCCTCGATGCCGCCTTGTTCTGGATTTGCCACCAAAGCAGATTGTATAAAGAACAAACTTTTTTCTTCTGCTATCAGCTGCCGTTTTGCAATTGCGTTTGCCACTCGCCACTCGCTGCAACTGCCTGTTGTCTTGATGTCCACTGAACCGAATGTGTTCTGTTCCGAATGCGGGTTTCCTTATCGTCGCGAGCAGCTTTGCCAGCTAACTCGATCACTTCGGCGGCCGAAACTATATAACGCCGGCTAGGTGGACTGGTGCACTGGTACTAACGCGCTCGTCCTAGCTACCCTTGCGGAAACTCCAGACCAACACGGTTCGAGCGGGATTTTGCCTTTCCCTTCACTTTTCCTCCTTTGCCATGTCCATACATGGCTGCTTGGGTTGGTTTGTTGATGTGTTGTGATGCGATCCGATGTAATGTACGGTTCAGATGTGAATGATCGTTACGGCAGCGGAGCGGGGATTTTTAAGCTGACTGGCTGGCTCGAGAATTACGCATGTGTGAGACTGCGACCAATGTTTCGTTCATTTTTTTTCTTTTGACGTAGGACTACGTCTAACCGGAAGATATAGGGGGTGAAATGGAAATCTAGGCACTGAACAAGTAGGAAAAAATGCAAGATTTGGAACGCTTATAACTCGAGCGTTTCTCAATAGATCGCAAAGGTTTTTGCATCAATTGATAGGAAATATATCTACGCA
Organism: Toxorhynchites rutilus septentrionalis; assembly: GCF_029784135.1. Lineage (NCBI taxonomy): Eukaryota > Metazoa > Arthropoda > Insecta > Diptera > Culicidae > Toxorhynchites > Toxorhynchites rutilus. The sequence goes on from NC_073746.1 coordinate 189,459,669, forward strand.
TCTATCATAACGAATAACATTTCATTTTTCTTGAGATAAATAATTGAATAATTGTGAAATATCAAGCATTGTCAAAATGCACTATGTGCCCATTTTTGATTGGTCAATTTTGTGCTCCTCAAATCGTACCGACCAAAACGGGCAACCAGAGCAGCAGCGAAATAGAATGAAGCACGATTGGAAAGGAAAAAGAAAAAAACAGGAAGTGGGTTATATCTATGGTATAACCGCAAGGGTGACGTAGGACTATCGTTGATTTAGAGATCATTTGTTCGTAGTTGAATCTAAATCCATTCTGAATGAATGAATAAATGAATATTTGGGGGACTTCGAAAACGAGAGCGTTACGTTGGAGGCACAAGGTTTTATGCATCCAATATAGGATACGAAAAACCTTGTTCTGAAGAATAATCTTCAGAAGCTAACCTGCTAACTGTACTTGATTGACAAATCACAAACCCAAATGTTATATATGGATATTTTATGGATAGAAAACATTAAAATAAACCCTTTCGCTTGAATGTAATTTTCAATTCCAAGGGGAACTGGCAGATTATTTTCCAGCAACGTTTAGATATTTCCACATTTTCCTCGATACTGGAAGCCCACCAGTGGTTAATACTAACTCGATAACCACCTTTTAATAGTACTTGATTGAAAAATATTTGGTCACAGTGTTACATGGATAGAAAACATTCAAATAAACTCTTTCACATGAATATATTTTGAAAATTCCCAAAGGAACTGGCAGATTATTTTCAGTAACGATTAGATATTTCCACATTTTCCTCGATACCGGAAGCCCACCAGTGGTTAATGCCAACTCGATAACCACCTGTTAATAGCACTTGATTGAAACATATTTGGTCACAGTGTTACATGGATAGAAAACATTCAATTAAATTCTTTCACATGAATATATTTTGAAAATTCCCAAAGGAACTGGCAGATTATTTTCAGTAACGATTAGATATTTCCACATTTTCCTCGATACTGGAAGCCCACCAGTGGTTAATGCCAACTCGATAACCACCTGTTAATAGCACTTGATTGAAATATATTTGGTCACAGTGTTACATGGATAGAAAACATTCAATTAAACTCTTTCACATGAATATATTTTGAAAATTCCCAAAGAAACTGGCAGATTATTTTCCAGCAATGATTAGATCTTTCCGGAACTTTCTCGATGCTGAATGGCATCCTAACGGAAAGAGTTCTGCGCGTGTATGTGTCGATCCTTCGCCGTCCACCTCCTCCAGCACGTTAGGCAACGATGTTGTCTTGTCGATGTCCTCACGAAAAATGAATGTGTCTCACCACCAGAATATCGCTTAAGTATGCTTTTTGTGTGTGACTGAATCGAGAGAAGGTGTGGTTTACGATGGCAATTTGGAAGGCAAACTAGAGGGGAATGAACTCTCTGAGCTCGGAACTTTCGGCGACTGAGCAATAATCGATTGCGGGCGCATACAATATTGGATACGGAAATATCCTACTGATGGGGAAGAATAATCTTCTGAAGCTATCCTGTTAATTGCGATTGATTGAAAAACCACAAAACCAAATGTATTTGATCACAGTGTTACATGGAAAGAAAACATTCAAATAAACTCTTTAACATGAATATATTTTGAAAATTCCCAAAGGAACTGGCAGATTATTTTCAGTAACGATTAGATATTTCCACATTTTCCTCGATACTGGAAGCCCACCAGTGGTTAATGCCAACTCGATAACCACCTGTTAATAGCACTTGATTGAAACATATTTGGTCACAGTGTTACATGGATAGAAAACATTCAATTAAATTCTTTCACATGAATATATTTTGAAAATTCCCAAAGGAACTGGCAGATTATTTTCAGTAACGATTAGTTATTTCCACATTTTACTTGATACTGGAAGCCCACCAGTGGTTAATGCCAACTCGATAACCACCTGTTAATAGCACTTGATTGAAATATATTTGGTCACAGTGTTACATGGATAGAAAACATTCAATTAAACTCTTTCACATGAATATATTTTGAAAATTCCCAAAGGAACTGGCAGACTATTTTCAGTAACGATTAGATATTTCCACATTTTCCTCGATACTGGAAGCCCACCAGTGGTTAATACTAACTCGATAACCACATTTTAATAGTACTTGATTGAAAAATATTTGGTCACAGTGTTACATGGAAAGAAAACATTCAAATAAACTCTTTAACATGAATATATTTTGAAAATTCCCAAAGGAACTGGCAGATTATTTTCAGTAACGATTAGATATTTCCACATTTTCCTCGATACTGGAAGCCCACCAGTGGTTAATGCCAACTCGATAACCACCTGTTAATAGCACTTGATTGAAACATATTTGGTCACAGTGTTACATGGATAGAAAACATTCAATTAAACTCTTTCACATGAATATATTTTGAAAATTCCCAAAGGAACTGGCAGATTATTTTCAGTAACGATTAGTTATTTCCACATTTTCCTCGATACTGGAAGCCCACCAGTGGTTAATACCAACTCGATAACCACCTGTTAATAGCGCTTGATTGAAACATATTTGGTCACAGTGTTACATGGATAGAAAACATTCAATTAAACTCTTTCACATGAATATATTTTGAAAATTCCCAAAGGAATTGGCAGATTATTTTCAGTAACGATTAGATATTTTCACATTTTCCTCGATACTGGAAGCCCACCAGTGGTTAATGCCAACTCGATAAACACCTGTTAATAGCCGCGCGTGTATGTGTGTGTAGCGATGTCTTCCCAGGGAATCGTTTGTGGCATCACTCTCCTCCTGATAGATTCCCTTCTGGCCTAGGGTGCACAAACAGGCTCTTGATGACACCGTTCATCCGCGCTTTCATGATAAATAAAGAGCTTCACCGCAACAGCGACAACATGCTCCAATCGCTGTTCAATTAGAAGTGAGTGGATTTCCGAGCGCCGCTCGCTTATATACCGATTGGTGATTTCAATAGCCTGTTTTGAAAGCAATTTTAAGACTATTGAAACAAGTTTTTGGATCAAAAAGTAACAAGTATATAACGCGTAGACATTTTATCTTTCGAATGAAGTGTTTATCATACCATTTCGTTCAGTTGTTTAGGAGCTATTAACGCTCAAAATCTCGGTCTCCGGCGTAACGCTTTCGTTTTCGAAACTTTGATTTTACACCCCGGTATAGAAATGAAAGACGTAGTCCTACGTCAAAAATGAACGAAACATTGGTCGCAGTCTCACACATGCGTAATTCTAAGGGCCAGCCAGTCAGCTTAAAAATCCCCGCTCCGCTGCCGTAACGATCATTCTCATTCAAACCGTACACCACATCGGTTCGCATCACAACACATCAACAAACCAACCCAAGCAGCCATGTCTGCACATGGTAAAGGAGGACAAGTGAAGGGAAAGGCAAAATCCCGCTCGAGCCGTGTTGATCTGGAGTTCCCCGCAAGGGTAGCTAGGCCGAGCGCGTTAGTACCAGTGCACCAGTCCACCTAGCCGGCGTTATATAGTTTTGGCCGCCGAAGTGATCGAGTTAGCTGGTAAAGCTGCTCGCGACGATAAGAAAACCCGCATTCGGAACAGAACACATTCGGTTCGGTGGACATCAAGACAACAGGCAGTTGCAGCGAGTGGCGAGTGGCAAACGCAATCGCAAAACGGCATCAGGTAGCAGAAGAAAAAAGTTTGTTCTTTATACAAACTGCTTTGGTGGCAAATCCAGAACAAGGCGGCATCGAGGGCGTTCGAAATGGTTTTTTTCAAAACCACAAGTACTAAGTTTTCTAAATTGGAACCATTCCATAAAACAAGGCGCTTTTCAGGGCCATTAAACCTTCCAAAAAAGAGTTTAGGAAATACAGTTCAATGCTTTCTAAAACAATATCCAAAATAATAATAAAACACAAATTGATTTTTTCATAATTTGTTTGTCAGGATATGATGAGTATGTGAATTTGGCAGTTGTTCTGAGCTTATTGATTTTCACCAATTCTTAAATTGCTTCTAGATTGAAAGTACAGTAATTTACACTTATCTCGACATTTAGCTAATTGGACGGACCTGTAATGCGACATATTAAGTTGGACATTTTTGTAAACATAGAGTTCGGGGTCCAAATTATGACCCCACATTGAAAATTGACACTGTACCACTGTCATCGCAAATGTTCAATTACAGATTAAAATTACCTTCAATCCGATACTGAGTGGTGGTAATGCGACGTGCCATTGAATGTAATTTACTGTAAAATTTGTCACAAGCTGGATGGGAAGAAATTTTCCAACTGTGAAAGCTGTGGCGAGTGGCAAATGCAATCGCTAAACAGAAAGGTTTAGCCGAACAAGATGGGGATATCGAGTGATAACAAAACAATAAACTCTTTAGATTGAAGATAATTTTGTGATCCTGAAAAGGACCCTTCTTAGCCTGCATGTGAGTCCAACGAGCGAACAAATCGTAATGAATGTATTTTTTTGCCATCGCTCCCTTTTAACGCTCATTCGTTCGTCTCGTTGGACTCGCCCCTCTGGCTGAGTCTGCCGATTTGTCTCTATCCTGTGAGTGTGTACCGCTAGAGTATAAAACACGCGGACCCCAAAAAAATATCTTATTTTCTTTCAAACCGTAAACCCGTGTGGTTGTACGGCATCGGCATCGTGGACGTAACAAATGAGGACAAGTTAAGGGAAATGCAAAGTCTCACTCGAACCGTGCAGGTCTCCAGTTCACTGTTGGTCGCATTCACTGATTGCTCCGCAAGGGTAACTAGGCCGAACGGATTGGTGCCAGTATACCTAACAGCGATTATAGAGTTTCGGCCGTTGGAGTGCTCGAGTTGGCTTGCAAAGCTGCTCACGACAAACAGAAAACCCGCATCAAGAACAGAGCAGCTTCGGTTCGGCGCTCATCAAGGCAACAATTAGTTTCAGTGAGTGGCAAAGTGTTTCTCCGGCACGTCGCATTAAATGTAATTTACTGAACAACATGTCACAAGCTGGATGGGAAGAAATTTTCCAACTGTGAAAGCTGTGGCGAGTGGCAAACGCAATAGCTAAACAGGAAGGTTTAACCGAACAAGATGGGAATATCGAGTGATAACAAAAACACAACACCAAAGGTTCTTTTCAGAACCATCAACATATTCATAAAGAGAAAACAGTAAACTAATCCATTTTTCAGGTAGATAGGTAGGTATTCACGTAGGAGAAGAAAATAAAACAACATATTTAAAATATATCTTTAACAAAAGCTGTCCCCTTTGTATAGTCCTACGTCACTCCGGTTATGTCCCCGACATTACCCACCCGTCTTTTTCCTTTTCAATCGTGCTTCATTCTATTTCGCTGCTGCTCTAGTTGCCCGTTTTGGTCGGTACGATTTGAGGAGCACAAAATGAACCAATCAAAAATGGGCACATAGTGCATTTGGACAATGCTTGATATTTCACAATTATTCAATTATTTATCTCAAGAAAAATGAAATGTTATTCGTTATGATAGATGCGTAGATATATTTCCTATCAATTGATGCAAAAACCTTTGCGATTTATTGAGAAATGCTCGAGTTTTAAGCGTTCCAAATCTTGCATTTTTTCCTACTTGTTCAGTGCCTAGATTTCCATTTCACCCCCTATATCTTCCGGTTAGACGTAGTCCTACGTCAAAAGGGTCCTTTTCAGGATCACAAAATTATCTTCAATCTAAAGAGTTTATTGTTTTGTTATCACTCGATATCCCCATCTTGTTCGGCTAAACCTTTCTGTTAGCGATTGCATTTGCCACTCGCCACAGCTTTCACAGTTGGAAAACTTCTTCCCATCCAGCTTGTGACATATGTTACAGTAAATTACATTCAATGGCACGTCGCATTACCACCACTCAGTATCTGATTGGAGGTAATTTTAACCTGTAATTGAACATTTGCGATGACAGTGGTACAGTGTCGACTTTCAATGTGGGGTCATAATTTGGACCCCGAACTCTATGTTTACAAAAATGTCCAACTAAATATGTCGCATTACATGTCCGTCCAATTAGCTAAATGTCGAGATAAGTGTAAATTACTGTACTTTCAATCTAGAAGCAATTTAAGAATTGGTGAAAATCAACAAGCTCAGAACAACTGCCAAATTCACATACTCATCATATCCTAGCAAACAAATTATGAAAAAATCAATTTGTGTTTTATTATTATTTTGGATATTGTTTTAGAAAGCTCTGAACTGTATTTCCTAAACTCTTTTTTGGAAGGTTTAATTTCAGCGCCTTGTTTTATGGAATGGTTCCAATTTAGAAAACATAGTACTCGTGGTTTTGAAAAAAACCATTTCGAACGCCCTCGATGTCGCCTTGTTCTGGATTTGCCACCAAAGCAGTTTGTATAAAGAACAAACTTTTTTCTTCTGCTACCTGATGCCGTTTTGCGATTGCGTTTGCCACTCGCCACTCGCTGCAACTGTCTGTTGTTGTCTTGATGTCCACCGAACCGAATGTATTCTGTTCCGAATGCGGGTTTTCTTATCGTCGCGAGCAGCTTTGCCAGCTAACTCGATCACTTCGGCGGCCGAAACTATATAACGCCGGCTAGGTGGACTGGTGCACTGGTACTAACGCGCTCGGCCTAGCTACCCTTGCGGGGAAATCCAGATCAACACGTTTCGAGCGGGATTTTGCCTTTCCCTTCACTTTTCCTCCTTTACCATGTCCAGACATGGCTGCTTGGGTTGGTTTGTTGATGTGTTGTGATGCGATCCGATGTGGTGTACGGTTCAGATGTGAATGATCGTTACGGCAGCGGAGCGGGGATTTTTAAGCTGACTGGCTGGCTCGAGAATTACGCATGTGTGAGACTGCGACCAATGTTGCGTTCATTGTTTTCTTTTTCCTTTTCAATCGTGCTTCATTCTATTTCGCTGCTGCTCTGGTTGCCCGTTTTGGTCTGTACGATTTGAGGAGCACAAAATGGACCAATCAAAAATGGGCACATATTGCATTTGGATAATGCTTGATATTTCACAATTATTCAATTATTTATCTCAAGAAAAATGAAATGTTATTCGTTATGATGGATGCGTAGATATATTTCCTATCAATTGATGCAAAAACCTTTACGATCTATTGAGAAATGCTCGAGTTATAAGCGTTCCAAATCTTGCATTTTTTCCTACTTGTTCAGTGCCTAGATTTCCATTTCACCCCCTATATCTTCCGGTTAGACGTAGTCCTACGTCAAAATGAATTCAACGGAGACGAATAGACGATCAATCAACGATCAGTTCTGCGATTGGACCTATGAACTTGCTCATAGTAAGAAAACGTGAATGTTTGAAGGTATTGATAACACAAAACAAATTTTTGGCGGGACGAAGTTTGCCGGTTTGCGTTAGTATTAATAAAAAGCGTGCAAAATAGCGCACACACGCTTCACGCTATTTTATACGTGTGAGTAATTTTCGCGTACGATACAAAAAAATTATAGGAGGTTGTGTCCAAGATACGACCGCATTGTTGACGTAGAACTACGCTGTTATTTTATATAAGTCGCTTGTTTATACCTTCGGATATTATTCTATAATGTTGTGAAATTTTAGAAACAACTGCTTAGTAGAATAATCTCTGAAATGATTTTTTCATTGTAGAATCAGTTGACGATAATTGATTGATGATTCATTCTTGCCCTCGCAAAACAATCGTATGTCGCAATTTATTTCATGTCAATGCATTGAAAATTTACCTCGAAGGCTATTCCGGTGGCCTTTTTCGAAATTGACATAGACTCGGCTACTGTCGATTATATACATGTTGCACCAGCACCATTATTCCATATCTCATAACTACATCAATATATCTTTGGCACCGCATGTAAACAACAACAATGACAACACTTGCAAGTATCAAATATCATGCTACATGTTATTTAGTATTGCCTCAAAGGAATCGCACCTCTAGATATCGTTCTTACAAACTAAGCGTAAACCAAGCGCCAAACAAGCGTTCACCATAGCATGCATACAGAGCCATACATTGGTGGCTTGAAACTACTAGCAATATAAACATTTCTCATCATTTTGCGCTATTCTCGAAAGAAACGCTTCTGTTAATATTACTGGCCTCGAAAAGAGTTGTATTACTTTCTCATGCTCGAGATAAGCGCAGCTGTCTCCCTTAGTGGAGGAAGTTTTGCTACTGGCAAGCAAAACCTAATCACATACAAAATTCCAGAACATTTACTTTCTTGATGACTAAACAAGAAAAATAAACTCTTTTTGTTAATAACAACCTCGAAAACAGTAGCAATGCTTCATTATGATCAATATTAGCGCAAATGCAATCCTAGGCAGTTTTGCGACTGGCACGCGAACCCAAATAACTTATAACATTCCAGTAAGATATTCAAGATGCTTAGTATACCGAAATAATTTTTTGGTGCACAACCTTAACGTCTGCTTCGCCATAACGTCAGTTTAATGCATTGATGCATTCTCAAAGGCGCTAACGACGCCCTTATGAAGACGGAAAATAAACAATGTTAACTGCTTAGAAAAATACCGAATTATGCCACACAGCTTGTACTCTGCTGTAACACCCATCGATGCGAATTCGCTGATGAGTTTGTCAAGAGCGACCGCCTTCACCACCAGCGGGGGGAGCTTGATTTTGGTTGCTGCCTGGGCGTTTACATTTTCGACCGACGCGTCGAAATCGCCTACTTCGCTGTTGTTCGGTGCGGTGTCACATTCGCGAAGGCTCGGTTCAGTGCGAGTGCTTTTCACTGCACCAACACCGCGTGCATCATTAGATGACGCTTACCTCGAAATTTTATTGCCCCTGGCAATGCGTTCGTTTTTTGCAGGGCTCGAGCCTGCCTTCCTCTTCTTCTTACTCATCGCACACTACGCGAAGCGTCCAATTTATGACGCGGAAAGAAGAACACACGATACGAATAACGCGAAAAACGAACAGAAAAATCAAACGACGATTTCCAAGTTGGATTACCACTGGTGGGGTCCAATTTTAGATCGAAGCGCAGCGAAAGCAAAGTGAACTGGATTACTCAACAGTCCGATGCCGAATGAAAGTTTGCCTCAGCGAGATCCACTGTTTATACTCTAGGCAAGCATTCCCCTTCATTCTTCTTCTTCTCCTTTGTTCACGGAGACTTTAAATACTACGATTTCCCCTCCGTTGGTCGTCGATAAGTTGCTCGTTATTGATAGTTCTGTTCGGGAAAGCACTCAAATGGACAGAACAAATGTATGGGAAAATAGAAACACTTAAAGTTTTCATGAATTTTAACCATTTACTAACAAGGGGATTCTAATGTATGGCATATTAAACAAATCTTACGGAATTTCCGATTCGTTTTGTATGTAAATCGCCAAAATCCGTTCGCGGCAAAAATAGTTATTAACGTTAACTTTATTTCATAAAAACGAGACCTGTTTTCTGATTTGACACCCTTAATGAAATACGTAGTTCTATGTCAAAAAAATCTAGCTCACCTGTAGCGTATTTCAAACCACGGTGAACTCAAACGTCTATGCATGCATACATGATACATGGGAGAGAGAGGAACGAATTCGTTTTGGGAGAAGTCACTTCAAAATGCAATGAAGACAATTTGAATGGGAGGAATGAAATGATATAATCGAGTCGGTAGAGGGAGAAGTGTGAGAAATTCCATAGATTTGGTAGACAAATTGAAAAACTTCGTGATGCGGCGGGGTGAAATACTATCCGAAAATTACAAACCCGATTCAAGGGATCCTGAAACAACACGGTTTCCAAACAGCATATAAAAGCGCCCATGAAAAGCGCTAATGAATGAATTAGAGGAACAGAGTGCACAGTCGGAAATTTTAAATGATTTTTGACATGCTGTCTTTCCGTGAAAAATGCGCATCATTTTGAAACTACAACTTTCAGGTATTAGAATATTACGAATCGCTATTCTGAAAGTCGCGTAGGACTCTCAGTGTTATTCCAGAATATTCTTGAATAAACAAAGAAAAATCGATTTTTCATTTCATTCCGATATTGTTGCCCACTACACCTACACACACACTAAGATAACAATATGCGTATAAAATATTCTGATACCTCAAAGTTGTAGCTTCAAAATGATGCGTATCTGATCGATATGGGCTGATTTTTCAAGAAGTTACAGAAGCACAAGAAGCACTCTGTTTCTCAATTTTTTTTGTCGAGTGTATGTTTAGATGATAAATTTTCTTTAAAAACACGAATTCCCGGTATATGTGTGCCAAATGTACGAAACCATTCCTACCTTCAATATTCATATCCAATTTGTTTTTGCTCGAGGCTCTGATATTAGAAGTTTTATTAGATTCCCATCGATTAGGAGGAGTTGGTGATGTACCTATGAAATATAAAGCTTATATGAATGTCATATGTTCTTGTCACTTGAAATATGGAATTACTGAAAAATTGTCTATCGTATATCAATATATATATATATATATATATATATATATATATATATATATATATATATATATATATATATATATAAATATATATATATATATATATATATATATATATATATATATATATATATATATATATATATATATATATATATATATATATATATATATATATGGATTTCTGTCTGTATGTCTGTTTGTTTGTCTGTTTGTCTGTCTGTCTGATTCTTATGGACTCGGAAACTACTGAACCGATCGACATGAAAATTTGTTTGTAGGGGTTTTTGGGGCCGGGGAAGGTTTTCATGATAGTTTGAGACCCCTACCCCCTTGATTAATTCTCGAGTAATGCACAAATTTCTGCATTACTCGAGAATTAATCAAGAAAAGGAAACGAAATTTAGCAAGTGGAGGTTATAGGGTGCAATAAATGTTTCTATGGTGGTTAGACACTCCACCCCCTCTCTAAGGGGGGGCTGCTTGAGAATTAATCAAGCAAACGGAACCAAATTTGGCATGTGAAGGGTTTAGGGTGCAATAAATGTTTTCAATGTGGTTGAACACTCCTCCTCCCTCTCTTAGGGGGGACTGCCATACAAATGAAACACAAATTTCTGCATTACTCGAGAATTAATCAAGCAAACGAAACCAAATTAGGTATATGGAGGTTTTAGGGCGCAATAAATGTTTTCACGGTGGTTAGACACTCCACCCCCTCTCTAAGGGGGAGCTGTCATACAAATGAAAAACAGGAAGTGGGTTATATCTATGGTATAACCGCAAGGGTGACGTAGGACTATCGTTGATTTAGAGATCATTTGTTTGAAGTTGAATCTAAATCCATTCTGAATGAATGAATAAATGAATATTTGGGGGACTTCGTAAACAAGAGCGTTACGTTGGAGGCACAAGGTTTTATGCATCTAATATAGGATACGAAACACCTTGTTCTGAAGAATAATCTTCAGAAGCTTTCCTGCTAACTGTACTTGATTGACAAATCACAAACCCAAATGTATTATATGGATATTTTATGGATAGAAAACATTAAAATAAACTCTTTCGCTTGAATGTAATTTTCAATTCCAAGGGGAACTGGCAGATTATTTTCAGTAACGATTAGATATTTCCACATTTTCCTCGATACTGGAGGCCCACCAGTGGTTAATGCTAATTCGATAACCATCTGTTAATAGCACTTGCTTGAGACATATTTGGTCACAGTGTTACATGGATAGAAAACATTCAAATAAACTTTTTCACATGAATGTATTTTTAAATTCCCAGAGGAACTGGCAGATTATTTTCAGTAACGATTAGATATTTCCACATTTTCCTCGATACTAGAAGCCCACCAGTGGTTTATGCTAATTCGATAACCATCTGTTAATAGCACTTGCTTGAGACATATTTGGTCACAGTGTTACATGGATAGAAAACATTCAAATAAACTCTTTCACATGAATGTATTTTTAAATTCCCAGAGGAACTGGCAGATTATTTTCAGTAATGATTAGATATTTCCACATTTTCCTCGATACTGGAAGCCCACCAGTCGTTTATGCTAACTCGATAACCACCTGTTAATAGCACTTGATTGAAACATATTTGGTCACAGTGTTACATGGATAGAAAACATTCAAATAAACTCTTTCACATGAATGTATTTTTAAATTCCTAGAGAAACTGGCAGATTATTTTCCGGATCTTTCTCGATGCTGAATGGCATCCAAACGGAAAAAATTCCGTGCGTGTATGTATATGTGTAGCGGCTGCTTCGATGGTCACCTTCTCTTCTCCTGAAGGATCGGCTTCTCTGTGCTCCCTCACAGTTTCAAACAAACTGCTCGCGTTTCAGGGCAGATCTCGATCCTTCGCCGTCCAGCATCCTCAGCAACGATGTTGTCTTGTCGATGTCCTCACGAAAAATAAATGCGTCTCACCACCAGAATATCGCTTAAGTATGCTTTTGTGCGTGATTGAATCGAGAGAAGGCGTGGTTTACGATGGCAATTTGGAAGGCAAACTAGAGGGGAATGAACTCTCTGAGCTCGGAACTTTCGGCGACTGAGCAATAATCGATTGCGGGCGCATACAATATTGAATACGGAAATATCCTACTGATGAGGAAGAATAATCTTCAGAAGCTATCCTGTTAATTGCGATTGATTGAAAAATCACAAAACCAAATGTATTTGGTCACAGTGTTACATGGATGGAAAACATTCAAATAAACTCTTTCACATGAATGTATTTTTAAATTCCCAGAGGAACTGGCAGATTATTTTCAGTAATGATTAGATATTTCCACATTTTCCTTGATACTGGAAGCGCACCAGTGGTTAATGCTAACTCGATAACCATCTGTTAATAGCACTTGCTTGAGACATATTTGGTCACAGTGTTACATGGATAGAAAACATTCAAATAAACTTTTTCACATGAATGTATTTTTAAATTCCCAGAGGAACTGGCAGATTATTTTCAGTAACGATTAGATATTTCCACATTTTCCTCCATACTGGAAGCGCACCAGTGGTTAATGCTAACTCGATAACCATCTGTTAATAGCACTTGATTGAAACATATTTGGTCACAGTGTTACATGGATAGAAAACATTCAAATAAATTCTTTCACATGAATGTATTTTTAAATTCCTAGAGAAACTGGCAGATTATTTTCAGTAATGATTAGATATTTCCACATTTTCCTCGATACTGGAAGCTCACCAGTGGTTAATGCTAATTCGATAACCATCTGTTAATAGCACTTGCTTGAAACATATTTGGTCACAGTGTTACATGGATAGAAAACATTCAAATAAATTCTTTCACATGAATGTATTTTTAAATTCCTAGAGAAACTGGCAGATTATTTTCAGTAATGATTAGATATTTCCACATTTTCCTCGATACTGGAAGCTCACCAGTGGTTAATGCTAATTCGATAACCATCTGTTAATAGCACTTGCTTGAAACATATTTGGTCACAGTGTTACATGGATAGAAAACATTCAAATAAATTCTTTCACATGAATGTATTTTTAAATTCCTAGAGAAACTGGCAGATTATTTTCAGTAATAATTAGATATTTCCACATTTTCCTCGATACTGGAAGCCCACCAGTGGTTTATGCTAATTCGATAACCATCTGTTAATAGCACTTGCTTGAGACATATTTGGTCACAGTGTTACATGGATAGAAAACATTCAAATAAACTCTTTCACATGAATGTATTTTTAAATTCCCAGAGGAACTGGCAGATTATTTTCAGTAATGATTAGATATTTCCACATTTTCCTCGATACTGGAAGCCCACCAGTCGTTTATGCTAACTCGATAACCACCTGTTAATAGCACTTGATTGAAACATATTTGGTCACAGTGTTACATGGATAGAAAACATTCAAATAAACTCTTTCACATGAATGTATTTTTAAATTCCTAGAGAAACTGGCAGATTATTTTCCGGATCTTTCTCGATGCTGAATGGCATCCAAACGGAAAAAATTCCGTGCGTGTATGTGTATGTGTAGCGGCTGCTTCGATGGTCACCTTCTCTTCTCCTGAAGGATCGGCTTCTCTGTGCTCCCTCACAGTTTCAAACAAACTGCTCGCGTTTCAGGGCAGATCTTGATCCTTCGCCGTCCAGCATCCTCAGCAACGATGTTGTCTTGTCGATGTCCTCACGAAAAATAAATGCGTCTCACCACCAGAATATCGCTTAAGTATGCTTTTGTGCGTGATTGAATCGAGAGAAGGCGTGGTTTACGATGGCAATTTGGAAGGCAAACTAGAGGGGAATGAACTCTCTGAGCTCGGAACTTTCGGCGACTGAGCAATAATCGATTGCGGGCGCATACAATATTGAATACGGAAATATCCTACTGATGAGGAAGAATAATCTTCAGAAGCTATCCTGTTAATTGCGATTGATTGAAAAATCACAAAACCAAATGTATTTGGTCACAGTGTTACATGGATGGAAAACATTCAAATAAACTCTTTCACATGAATGTATTTTTAAATTCCCAGAGGAACTGGCAGATTATTTTCAGTAATGATTAGATATTTCCACATTTTCCTTGATACTGGAAGCGCACCAGTGGTTAATGCTAACTCGATAACCATCTGTTAATAGCACTTGCTTGAGACATATTTGGTCACAGTGTTACATGGATAGAAAACATTCAAATAAACTTTTTCACATGAATGTATTTTTAAATTCCCAGAGGAACTGGCAGATTATTTTCAGTAACGATTAGATATTTCCACATTTTCCTCCATACTGGAAGCGCACCAGTGGTTAATGCTAACTCGATAACCATCTGTTAATAGCACTTGATTGAAACATATTTGGTCACAGTGTTACATGGATAGAAAACATTCAAATAAATTCATTCACATGAATGTATTTTTAAATTCCTAGAGAAACTGGCAGATTATTTTCAGTAATGATTAGATATTTCCACATTTTCCTCGATACTGGAAGCTCACCAGTGGTTAATGCTAATTCGATAACCATCTGTTAATAGCACTTGCTTGAAACATATTTGGTCACAGTGTTACATGGATAGAAAACATTCAAATAAATTCTTTCACATGAATGTATTTTTAAATTCCTAGAGAAACTGGCAGATTATTTTCAGTAATGATTAGATATTTCCACATTTTCCTCGATACTGGAAGCTCACCAGTGGTTAATGCTAATTCGATAACCATCTGTTAATAGCACTTGCTTGAAACATATTTGGTCACAGTGTTACATGGATAGAAAACATTCAAATAAACTCTTTCACATGAATGTATTTTTAAATTCCCAGAGGAACTGGCAGATTATTTTCCAGCAATGATTAGATCTTTCCGGAACTTTCTCGATGCTGAATGGAAAGCCAAACGGAAAGAATTCCGCGCGTGTATATGTGTGTAGCGATGTCTTCCCGGGGAACCGTTTGTGGCATCACTCTCCTCCTGATGGATTCCCTTCTGGTCTAGGATGCACAAACAGGTGACACCGTTCATCCGCGCTTTCATGATAAACGAAGAGCTTCACCACAACAGCGACAACATGCTCCCATCGCTGTTCAATTAGAACTGAGTGGATTTCCGAGCGGCGCTCGCTTATATACCGATTGGTGATTTCAATAGCTTGTTTTGAAAGCAATTTTAAGACTATTGAAACAAGTTTTCGGATCAAAAAGTAACAAGTATAGAACGCGTAGACATTTTATTTTTCGAATGAAATGTTTATCATACCATTTCGTTCAGTTTTTTAAGAGCTATTAACGCTCAAAATCTCGGTCTCCGGCGTAACGCTTTCGTTTTCGAAACTTTGATTTTACACCCCGGTATAGAAATGAAAGACGTAGTCCTACGTCAAAACAAACTTCTGCAGAACTCGAAAACTAAACAAGCAAATGGAGCCAAATTTGGCATGTGAAGATTTTAGGGGGCACGAAACGTTTCTATAGTGAAAAGACACTCCTCCCACTCTCTTAGGGAAGAAGAGGTGAGGGGACACCAATCGGTGTATAAGCGAGTGTCGCTCAGACATCCACTCAGTTATGATTGCGCAACGATTGAGGTACGATCGCTGGAATAGATAGATGTTTCCCTAACACATACTTCAAAACCATAGAGCCAGGGGAAATCGGCATGGCAAAATAGATGCAAGCTGCGGGTACTTTTGTACTCCCTTGCGTTTCTGCAAATTGGAATGTTTCCCTAACACGGACTTCAAAATCATGAAGCCTGGGGAAATCGGAATTGCAAAATAGGCACGAGTTGCGGGTACTTTTGTACTCGCTTGCGATTCTGAAAATCGGAATGTTTCTTTATTAAATGATAATGGTCCCACCTCATTCTCCTACAAAGATTTGGGCGGAACGGGTTATCTTATTGATAATAATTATATTACGGTATTTATATTATTCATCAATTAACCAGTAAGTAAATTAAATTGAAATAAAAACGGATTGGTTATTTCGCAGACATAGATTACTAATCGAAAGAACAATATAAGCCTTTATCTGATCGTATTTATTCCATGGCATGTCGAGAGAATTTCCAACCCGGGAAGATCCCAGACCGATCGGGAATTGAACCCAATGCCTATGTCAGTATTAGCCACCAATTTACAAGGGAAATCCCGCTTCATTAGATCCCCGGCGACGGCCTGCAATTGTGATCGTTTCTGAATTCTAGTAGCTGAGCAAACCCAAGCCTAATTCTAGCCGATACTTCAGGCCCATTACTTATCCCAAGGCATGTCAAGAAAGTTTCCAACCCGAAACACAGACTTCGGAACCATGTAGCCTGTGAAAATTCGGCATAGCAAATTAGATGCAAGCAGCGGGTACTTTTGTACCCGTTTGCGTTTTTGCAAATTGGAATGTTCCCCTAACACAGATTTCAAAAACATGGAGCCTGGGGAAATTGGCATTGCAAAATAGATGCAAACTACGGGTACTCTTGTACTCGCTTGCATTTTTGCAAACCGGAATGTGTTTTCCCAATACAGATGCCGAAACCAAGAAGTTGAGAAAATCGACATTGCAGATACATTCAAGTCGGCAATACTTTTATACCCCCATGCATTTTCACATTCCGGAATTCGTTTTGCTATGCTATGAACTTGCGCTTAGTAAGAAAACGTGAATGTTTGAAGGTATTTATAACAAAAAACAAATTTTGGGCGGGACGAAGTTTGCCGGGTCAACAAGTGTAGTATAAAATTAGTAGAATAGTCACTTACTAGGGTTTAGTTATTTGCTTTGCATTCTAACTCTTGAAATGTCGATTGTTCCACTAGGCTGATTCTGGCGTATATAGAAGGAAATTTGTCCCATCAAAGTTTTGTCATTTTTTAAGTAATGTCTTTGATATTTAGAATAGAATTTTTATTTTAGCGTTTCGTAATTTGTATACTTGTGTGAATCGATCCCAAATTGCGTAATTGTGAGATTTGGTCATGTCAATTGACTGCCAAAATCATGCGTTGTTACACCTCTGATATTCTTCTTGTATGTTTTCTAACTTTATTTTCCGAATCATTTGTTTCTCAGATACTCAAGTATATGATATCATTGAAGGGTGAATAATCAATTTAAAAGGTTTTTATCCTATCGGAACAACTCATTCTGTTCGTTTGTATCTGCGGTTAATCAATCTCAAATAAAACAGGGTCTTCCAGAAAAAACGCTCACGCAACAAATTTTAATAACTTCTACAAAAGTGAACCGATTTTTATTTTTAAAAAACGAAAATAAAGCTAATTGTATGACATTTTCGATGTGACCACCCCTTTTTTCGATAACGCATTTTAAACGGTGAACAAAATTCTTCATGCTCAACTCTAACATTACGACTTCGATGCTGTTGAAAATCAGAGTTATTTCTTCTTTAAGTTCCTCCAAATTTTGTGGCTTATTAACATAGCAACGGTCCTTCACGTACCCCCAGAGGAAGTAATCAACGACGAGAAATGTTTAAATTCTTACCTTAAGAGGACAAAGTTTCATGAAAAAGTTTCAGTTTGCGTGAGCGTTTAATCTAAAAGACCCATACTCTAATCTAAAAGACCCATACTTTAATCTAAAAGACCCATACGCTCTGAAGCTGCAGCGCGCGCCTTTCAAACATACGACACATATTATATCAAGATAAAGAAGATCATTCATACATCAGCAAGCCGTGGAATAAAGGTGACGTATAATTTTCATCAAAACGAATATTGCAGATTTTCTTCGTGATTTTTTTTTTCTTGTAGGTCATTTCAGTGTTTTGAAGACTATTTCTCGAAGAAGTTGTGAAGTTATTGGAGCCATTTGTTTAGCGAGTGGAATTCCCCGAAGAAGATATACGAATTTTGAATTTTCAAGTGTTTTTCGGTGTGTGTGAAGCTTCCCGCTGTATTGAACCTTGGTGCAGGATTCCTGAAGATTCCCTGCCTCTGGAAAATATAAAACAGCTAAGTTTTTGTTTTGTGTTACTTAATTAATTAATTAATTTTATTTTATTTTTTTTATATATACAAAAATAATAGTTTTATTTTCTGTGAGTGTTAGGCATTTTATGCTCTCTCTGCTCTCATTTTTATTACACAATTCTATCTAAATGGAGGGGAACGAACCCTCCGATGTTGATATGAGCATCGTAGCTTCTCCTAGTAATTGTTTTTCTGAAGTTCGTCCTTCGAAGAAAAATAAAAAACAATCACAGTTAAATTCGACACAGCCAACAATTGATTCTGTTTCACTCAGTTCGGTTCAAAATCTAATTAATTCTCCTCAACATCCAATCATTGAAAATATTCCTCCCAAGAATCTTTCTCGAATACGACAATACCAGAACGTTTCGGGTTCATCGAAAAATCGTTGGGTGGTATTCTTCCGTCCCAAAGGGAAACCGTTAAGAGTGACCCAAATTTGTAAAGACTTGAAATCTAATTACTCAAGTGTCTTGGAGATTACAAAAGTTAATAAAGACTAACTTCGTGTTGTGCTCTCGGATTGTAAAGACGCTAACGCAGTAACGACAGTAACGCAGTAAATAATTCTTTGTTCACTGCTGAATATCGAGTGTATATTCCGGCACACATTGTTGAAATCGATGGTGTGGTTTCGGAAAAATCTCTCCAACTAGCAGATTTCGAAAAAGCAGAGGGTATTTTTCATGATGTAAAACTTCCTCATGTGAAAATTTTAGAAGTTCGATCGCTGAATTCATTTATAATTGATGGCAACGAGAAGAAATATTTCCCATCTGGTTCTTTTAGAATCATCTTCGAGGGCACAGCTCTTCCAAATTATGTGCTCATTGATAAGCTTCGTCTTCCAGTTCGATTATTTTCTCCCAAAATAATGTCATGCACTAATTGCAAACAGTTAGGTCACACTAAAACCTTCTGTTGCAATAAAATTAAATGTTCTAAGTGTGGAGTCGATCATGATGAAAGTATTTGCAACAAGGATGCTGATAAATGCATTCTTTGTGGAGGTGTTCCTCACACAGTTAAAGACTGTCCAAAATACAAATCCCGTTCAATTAAACTTAAACAGTCACTTAAAGATCGTTCTAAGCGATCCTTTGCTGATATACTCAAGGTAGCTCAGGTATCCGAGATTTCAGAAAATCGTTTCTCTGCTTTATCAGAGGATGATGAATCGGATACTACTTTCGATCCAATAATCGCGGAAAGAACCAGGAAGAGAAAAAATACTTCCTCCTCCAAGCCTGCTAAAAAAAAGAGGATTATCCTCTAATCAACCAGAAGCTTTTTCTCATTTTTCTGCTCCTTCCAACAGTAACCCTCCTGGTTGGGGATCCTCTAACTATGACGTTCATTTCCCTGAATTGTCAAGTCATCCCAGATTTGCTTCTCGATCGGTTCCTGAACCCCAATCATTTTCAGGAGGTATTTGCTTTTCTTCAATTGTTAGATGGATCTTTGATATTTTCGGAATTTCAGATTCATTGAAATGTCTCATTTCTGCTTGGCTTCCTACTATCAGTCAGTTAGCTAAACAAATGGTTGCAAAGTGGCCCCTCCTCTCCTTCATTAATTTCGATGCCTAATTTATTGGATGAGTCAGAGAATTCTACTATTCTACAGTGGAATTGTAGAAGTCTTCTTCCAAAACTTGACTCTTTCAAGCAAATGCTCCATTTTCTGAATTGCGATGTGTTTGCTCTATCTGAAACATGGCTTCGTTCGGACAATATATTAAACATCCATGATTTCAATATTATTCGTTTAGACCGTGATGATTCCTATGGAGGAGTTCTCATAGGTATTAGAAAATGTTATCCATTTTACAGGATTCCCCTGCCTTTAGTCACAGGAATTGAAATTCTTGCGTGTCAGGCATGCATCAAGGGTAGAGATTTGTGCATTGCTTCTATTTATATTCCACCAAGTACAATTATCGAAACCTTGTGAATATAATTGAGCTTCTTCCACAACCTCATCTTATTTTGGGAGATTTCAACTCACATGGCATTGGCTGGGGTGAATCTTTTGATGATCGAAGAGCTAATTCTATTTATGATCTTTGCGATGAATTCAACATGACAGTTTTAAATACAGGTGATATAACAAGAATTGCTCCTTTATCAGGCCGCGCAAGTCGCTTAGATTTATCCCTTTGTTCTTCCTCTTTATCATTAGATTGTCATTGGAAGGTTATCCAAGATCCACATGGAAGTGATCATTTGCCGATCACCGTTTCTATTTCAAATTATTCTAAATCGTCTGAAACTATAAATGTTCAGCATGATTTATCTAGAAACATTGATTGGAAGAGATATTCTTCAATTATTTCAGAATCAGTGGCATTAGTTAATGAGTTACCCCCGTTAGAAGAATATAATTTTCTAGCTGGTTTAATTCATGACAGTGCTATTGATGCCCAAACGAAACGTTTTCCTGGGAATTCGTTTCGCAGACGTTCTCCTAATCTGTGGTGGGATCAAGATTGTACAAATCTCTATAAAGAAAAATCGAATGCTTTCAAGAATTGGCGTAAATCAGGCTCCTGCGAACGTTACGACAATTACATTTATCTGGAGCGTAAATTCAAAAGCTTCATAAAAGCCAAAAAGAGAGGCTATTGGCGTAATTTTGTGAATGGGCTTTCCCGAGAGTCTTCCTTGAGCACTCTTTGGAGAGTTGCCAGACAAATGAGAAATTCAACTCATTCAAATGAACAAGTTGAATATTCTGAAAGGTGGATCTTTGACTTTGCCAAGAAGATATGTCCAGACTCAGCACCTGCTCCACCTCCCTTCTTGGAGACATCTGATGATATTGCGCCTCCGTTCAGTATGGCTGAATTTTCGTTTGCACTTCTGTCATGTAACAATTCGCCGGGGTCAGATAGGATCAAATTCAACTTATTGAAAAATCTACCTGATAATGCGAAGAAACGTTTGTTAAAATTATTCAATGTTTTTCTTGAGCAGAACGTTGTTCCGCATTAGTGGCGACAGATTAAAGTTATAGCTATTCTGAAACCTGGTAAACCTGCGTCTGATTATAATTCTTATAGACCAATTGCATTGCTCTCTTGCATTCGAAAATTATTACAACAGCTTTATTATAAATTATTATAAATTATTAGACAGCTGGATAGAATCCAACAACCTCCTCTCACCTTCGCAGTTCGGGTTTCGTAGAGGTAAAGGAACTAATGATTGTCTTGCTCTGCTTTCATCAGAGGTTGACATAGCCTTGTGTAGTAAGCAACAAATGGCATCAGTGTTCCTAGATATCAAGGGTGCGTTTGATTCAGTTTCCATTGAGGTTCTTTTTGAAAAACTTCATCTAAATGGGTTTTCTCCAAAATTAAATAATTTTTTGTTTAACCTAATGCGTGAAAAACATATGAGTTTTTCCCATGGTTCTTCGTCAGTTTTACGGATTAGCTACATGGGCCTTCCTCAAGGCTCATGTCTTAGTCCAATCCTTTACAACTTTTATGTAAATGACATCGATGTTTGTTTATCAGGAAACTGTACTTTGAGACAATATGCAGATGATTGTGTAGTGTCGGTAACAGGCAAAGACAGTATTCATCTGTATAATCCCTTGCAGATTTCTCTTGATAATTTGGTTGAGTGGGCTTGTAAATTGGGTATTGAGTTTTCTTCTGAAAAGTCAGAAATGGTTGTGTTTTCAAGAAAACACCGTCCCGCACAATTGCAACTTAAACTTTTGGATAGAACAATTAGGCACTCGCCGTCATTCAAGTATTTAGGAGTTGTGTTTGATTCTAGAGGCACATGGGGTAAACACATAGGTTACTTGAAACAAAAATGTCAGAAACGAATAAATTTTCTCCGATCAATAACAGGGACTTGGTGGGGGGCGCATCCCGTCGATTTGATTAGGTTGTATAAAACAACCGTTCTATCTGTTATGGAGTATGGAAGTTTTTGCTTCAGGTCCGCTGCCCGTACTCATATTATGCAACTGGAAAGGATCCAATATCGCTGTTTGCGTATTGCTCTAGGATGTATGCAGTCAACACATACAATGAGCCTAGAAATTTTAGCTGGTATCCTTCCTCTTTCTGTGCGCTTTTTCGAGATATCATTTCGTTTTTTGATACGTTGTGAAACACTCAATCCGATAGTGATAACAAACTTTGAAAAAATGCTTACCTTAGGCACTCAATCTAAGCGAATGTCGCTATATCTTGAATTTCTGACCCTGGAAAGTCCATCTGCTTTACTTGGTTTCCAGACCATTCCTTCAATTTTGTTCAATCCTTCTATTAATTTTGACTTGTCAATGAAAGTTTATGTGAGTGGTATTTCCAGTGATCTCCGCCAAATAGTCATGCCTGCAATTTTCTTGTCAAGATATAAACATATTGACTCAACCAAAATTTTTTTTACTGATGGATCTAGTCTTAATGGTTCCACAGGTTTTGGGGTATTTAATATTAACTTCTCCATATTCAGTAAGCTTAGTTTACCCTGTTCGGTGTTTGTTGCGGAATTGGCTGCAATATACACTGCATTACAACATATTCAGACCTTGTCCCCTGAACATTTTTACATTTTTTCTGATAGTCTCAGCTCTTTAGAGGCACTTCGTTCGGTAAGGTCTAGATATTCTTCGTATTTCTTGTCTGGAATCCAACATCTTTTAAGTGTTTTGATAAGTAGATCATTTAATATCACTTTTGTATGGATTCCCTCTCATTGTTCGATACCAGGAAATGAAAAAGCTGATCTTCTTGCTAAGAAGGGCGCTACGGAAGGACTGTTATTTCATAGGCCAATTACTTTTGATGAATATCTCCATTTTCCTCGTGAACGTGCACTTCAATGTTGGCAGACAAGTTGGAATGGTAGTGATAAAGGTCGGTGGCTGTATTCTATCATTCCTAAAGTTTCCCTCAAACCATGGTTCAAAGGATATAATTATTCTCGTGATTTCATTCGAGTAGTGTGCAGACTCATGTCTAATCATTATTCCTCGAATGCACATCTTTTTCGAATTAACATCAGTGATAGTAACCTATGTATTTGTGGTACAGGTTACCACGATATTGATCACATTGTATGGTATTGCTCTGAATTTCAAAATAAAAGGTTATCTTTAATAGAAAATTTTCGCAAAAAGGGAATGCCACTCAATGTTTCGATCCGTGACGTTCTGGCTACTCGTAATCTCGATGCAATTATGTTGATTTATTACTTCCTCAAATCCATACACTTTCAAGTATGAGTATGTGTGTATTTTTCTTTTATTTTTGATTATCGTTTACTTCTCCAACTTTTTTGTTTTTTGTTATGAATATTTTTATTATTTATCAATAATATATGGTTATTAACGTTTTCATTTTTCTTCAACTATTTTCCTCAGAACTCAAAAATACTCAGATGCACGCAATTGCTCGCAATCTTCAAGGAGGTGGTTTTCTCTATAAAAAATCCTCAAGAAGAAGTCTTAAATAATATTTCATAATGAATTGTTGTATAATTATTTATATTGTTCTATTTCTTGAAAAAATCATAGGGTTTTTATGCCTTTATGAGAAAGAACATTTGCATAGTTCTACTCACAGAGGCTTTTCCCTATACATAAACACGGCTCATTGATGCTTAACGTTGCTGAGCCAGTTGAAAATAAATTAAATTAAAAAAAAAAGATCATGCTTGTACACCTAATTATTGATTTCCACATTGAAAGTTCGTTGATACAAGCAGTCAAAGCTGTTTGCAAAACATTTGCTCATTGTTTGTCAATAATTTTTGGGATCCAGACTCAATTTCGTATTTTAAGTATTTTGAGATTATAGAGCATGTGACTCATACAGTAGAATAGTAAAGAATTGCTTTTCCAACTTACCAATATCTATCATCGTTATTATTCTCGCGAGGGTTCGCAATCAATACTGTTTTGAGTTTTACAATACGTTAACACAAAACCACCGAGTATTGTACAATTTCGTTAACCGTCCGAACAAGTATAATCCGTGATATTTGGAATACAATCCAAAAAACTCTTTATTTGCGAAACTACACTTCTACCACAGTCCAGGATGCTTCTGGTATGGTGGTCACAAAGAAAATGATCTTGATTCAAAGTGCTTGTTATGAAACCAGTCGTTTTCCTCTCAAATATATAAATTCTTATCCATTTTTTACTACCGAATATCGCTTTATTCTCCCAAGGAAAGTATAAACATCTTCATGAAGTTTATGTATCAATACGAAAACTGTGAGACAAAAGACAACTTCTGTGTCTCATTGATTAGATCATCCGTATTGCCCCAACTCAATCCAATTGAAAGGATAGTTTTTTTTATTGAGAGGTAAAAGTATATAAGAGCGCTCGCGATATGTCATACACTACACTACACTACATACACTACAAAGGTATCTATCTATTTTCCCATAGTAGTAAGTTAAATTTACCCATCAACGAAGTTAATTGGCACGCGATACAGTGGGGTATAGAACTTGTGTCGATAGTACACTATCGTGAAAGTAGAATAACATAACTAATAGCTCTCATTTTTACAAAGAAAACGGAAAAGTTATTTCAATACTCTTATTGACGAAGCATGTATGTTGCTAGTCAGCATCATACATAGAACAATCAGAAATTCGAGTAACGAGTCACTGAGTATTTTTAGTCAATTTAATCAATCGAAGAACAAACCTCTCATCGCGATGACGCGGAAAATCTTCAATGGGACGTGGCTAGTAGACAATATGATCGCATCATTAACATGGGCAAACTGAGGAGGATAAATGATATTACTTGCTACTAATCAGGTTTATTTCGAAAGATAATTCTTTGCCATTTTTATTCGAAAATATAATTTCCCACATAACTATGTTGTCATAACTTCGGTTTGGTGGACGGAAATAATTTTTCGATACTTTCGCAGCAATCTATCAGTGATGAGCAGCCTGATATCAGTGATAAAGTGGTAAATGTACAGGAGAGACCCCACATAGCCCCACGAACAATGGTCCAATGGTGTTAAATCGCATTATGGCCTCCAAATTCACAGGCCCATTACGTGAAATTACTCGTTCGCCGATGGTTTCTTTCAATGAATCAATGTTGGCACGTACGATGTAGCATATTGCAGCGCCTTATCTCCGCTTTATAAACACTTAACTGTGGTGTAAATCATGGCCATGTCATCGAAAAGTATTAGATTTGTTTTTTTTTCATTGGGCTCTTATATTTACCATAATGTAAATTTTCGAATCTATTTAAAAGAAAGGGTTACAGTACCTGGTGTAAAATGCTTAAAACTTCTGGTAGACAAATATGCTAGTAAACTTTGAATGCGTTTTTCTCAGTTGCTGTTTATGGAACATGGGACAACTATATGTAGAACGGCAGTTTAGTAGGCTACAAATATTGTGACGCGGCATTGTATTCCAAAACAAAAATGAACCGGGATTTGGTATGGTCCCCTTTTGGCGTCCAGCTTTTCCTGCAAGGACCGAGCCGAGATGTCTGATCACTGTACGCGAAATTGCCTCCCAGATCTCCGTAATCGTCGTTTTGAGTTTCGCTCTGTTCCCTGGATTTTTATTCTTCAAACGGTTCTCGAAGAAACCTTTGGAATAATTGAATATAACCACCGCCCAAGACTTCCAGTGTCCCAATCGGTTTGCCAACTCAAGAGAGAACTCTGACAAAGTAATTGGAAAAATTCATCGTATGAAATCTGTCTATCAAACAATTCGCCTTCCACGGCACCCATCTCTGTGAGAGTGTCCGCCTTCTCATTGCCAGGAATACCCAATGCGAAGTAGATTGCTGCCAACTCAGCAACTTAAACGGAACAAGGTTCCTGCAGGTCTGCAATCTTTCACTTCGTTTCCTTTAGGGATGCGGAAAAGTGGTCGTACGAATTGTATGCAATAGTGAAAATTAGTGCTCCCGTGGCTGAGTGGTTAGCGTCACACCTAACATGCCGGGGGTTGGGGTTCGATTCCCGTTCTGGTCGGGGGAATTTTTCGTCAAACAAATTTCCTCCGACTTGCACTGTGGTCACGCGTGTTCTAGAGCTTGCCACTCAGAATGCATTCAAGGCGTGTTATTTGGCATAGAAATTTCATCTAAGTACTAGTTAAAATGACGCAAGTAGTACTACATTGAGACGGCGAAGTTCCCATAGGAACGTTAGTGCCATTTAAGATGAAGAAGAAGAAGAAGAAGAAGTAAAAGTAAGCAACCACATTGAGTTGTATTGGTGTGGTTACATTGCTTCCCTCTTGCTTCGTTGGAATTCGCCAGCTTCTATCGAACAAAATTGTTTGTTTCTCTTCGTCAGTTATCATACAATCAAATGTTCGTGCATACTCCGAGCCAACGTCACCTTAGCTTTAGTTTGTCCAGTCGCGAGCAGTATTTGTTGATATTGATGGGCTGGGTGCTTGGTGGCAGTGTGTTTTAAGTTATTAACCCTTTGCGGTCGGATTAATTTCCCTTGAAAGAGATTCTCTTATCTTTCCGTTAGGCTATCTGCTGCATGCTGATTTGGATATGTTTGAAGAATTACATTGTTAAACTCTTCAATAATGATTTGGGTCCGTTTTGTCTGGTTGTTAGGTATTGTTTGTTCACTTCACCAGTATCCATAACCGAGTGATAATGATAGAAGGATGATGATTAGTCATTAGATGGTGCGTATCACGTACCAAAGCCGCCCTCTGTGGTCCTGGACGAGTGTTTATTCAACCCATTTCCTTTTCGTTTTAAACCCAACGGAACATGATGCTGCATGCCTCAATGCGAATTTCAATTATGCTAACAGCACCCAATACGATATGTAGAGCATATGTGAAATCGCTTTCTCGAATATTCCTTCATTTTTCCAATTTTGCTCGTCGCATGAACTTTCCTTGGGAGAAAAAAAAATCGTTTCATATTTCAAGTCATTTTAACACAATAGCTACCATACACAATTTTACACTTACAGTTGTGCTTAGTGATCCCCGATAATCGTTCGATTAATCGATTAATCGAATACTTCCTACAGAAATCGATTATTAATCGAACGAATACTGCGCAACCAATAATCGAAGCGAACGAATAGTTTACGTCGATTAATCGATCCAAACCCAGAGAAAAAAACGTATGGCCGCTGCAGTTTTTTACTGAAATTCAATCATTATCTTTGACGCTCCTCTGGGATCGTAAACAAAGCTCAATGGCGTCAATGCGAATTGAGCTTCGTTAACGAGTTTAGGGGAGCGTAAAAAATAATAATTGATATTCAGGCGGAATGAACACTTTTTTGATTCAAGATGGCTTTCTAGCAAATGAGGAACATTAGTCTAACTAATTATTTCGCTCAGTGTGACGATTAATCGATTAATCGATTATTTGGGGCGATTAATCGTATCGAATAACAATTCCCAAATTCCGTTTTGCCTGCCAAGATCGGGTCGATGAAATGTCAACAATTGACCTCAAATGCTGCCACCTTGCAATCGAGTTATCGACCTTTCATATGCATTCATCGAACAACTTGACGCCACTTTTTCGCCAACATGTGCAAGGCGTCGACCTGCTCGAGCGCTGCTTCCAGCACTGCTTGCTGCTTGTTTGTATTGGTTTGTTATTGAAAATGAAAAGGAAATACATTGATCGATTTTAATCATTTTATTGAAAAAATAATAATAAAAAACCATGTATAATAAACATAAGGTATATAATGGAATCGGTGCATCCGGGTTGTCTGGATTGACGATTCAAATCCGACTGAGTACATTGATGAATACCTCCTTGCCCTTGATGACACAGATATGTGGCTGAGGAGGATTCTTCAATGTGCGTGAAGCACGGGATCTCCGATGGGGAAAATTGCTCGAAATACTATCGATGGCCAGGTCCTGCTGCTGTTGCTGTTGATGCTGTTCCCCGGAATAGCACCCTGGACTTAAAGGATACTGCTGCGGGAAAGCTGATGCTGTTGGCTGGTGTGACAGAAGTGGAAATAAGCAATGTGGTGATGAGGGAAATCATCTTTCTCACTCGCCGATTGATTGAGTCGGATGTATTCATAGCTGAAACAAAATAAAATGATTAGTAAGTGAAAAGCAGAAATGAAATCCCTACTCACCAGTTGTATGATCCGGATAAAAATGCGAACATTAAAATATCATGCGATTACGTTCGCTAACCTCGCCTATTTTCATTCTACTATACTACGGAATCAGTGCATTCGGGTTCCTCCGGGGTGGTAATTCAGCTGAGCAAGTTGATAAATACCTCCTTGTCGTTGAGTTTTCGTGTCTGAAGAGGATTTTTGAATGTGCGCGAAGCACGAAACCTCTAATGGGGAAAGTTCTTCGCAAACCATACCATGGTCAAATTCTGCTGCTGCTGCTGTTGATGCTGTCCCCCGGCATTGCCAACAGGGGTTGGAGGTTACTGCTGCAGGAAAACGGATGTTGTTGGCTGCTGTGATAGAAGTGGAAATCCGCACTGTGGTGATGGGAGAAATCATCTTTCTCACTTACCGATTGATGGAAGCAAACGAGTCGAATGTATTCATAGCTGATAAGACAAGATAAAATAATTAATAAATAAAAAGCCGAAATATATTTCATACTCACCAGTTGTATGATCCATTTGTTTTTGTTTGAGATGACAGTTTAGCGGAGTGGAAAAAAGAACCACCAGTGATGCCATTTGGTTTGTTTAATTATTCAGTATTTTCGACTAACGAACTATCCGCGTTGACGATATTGGGGAATAGGCATGACAGTATGGATTTGCAGAACGAATGAATACACTTTTAAAATGAAAATTATGAATGAACATGATTTTTGCTTAATCAAATTAGTACTCTATGTAAGTGAAAATCACCATTGCCTGCAAGTGGTGAAAAAACGTCATAAAAAAATATGTTTTGAGATAATTTTATATTATAATGACAAGTTTTTTTGAAAATAGCTGAACGTCTATAGAAAATAATTCAAATTAGGGTCATGACAACGTACTTTAAGTAGGAAAAATTATGCCAAGAAAAAAATTTCATACAAATTTTGGCAATTATAAACTGATTCGGGCCGACTAATATGATAGAGAATAGTTTGCCTCATACAAACTAATGCCGTATCCAGATGTCGATACCTCATCGTCGTAATCGTGAATAGGTAACAGCGTTACGGTCGTTGTTAGGTCGATGTTTTTTTCGTCGATTGGATTGTGGGAAACTGCTGAAAAGTATTCGATTAGCTGATGAACGATTAATTTAAAAAATCGGGGATCACTAGTTGTGCTAAAAGTTTTACGAAGCAACCAACCTAAAAGTTCCAAATTTAAATTTTATTTATATTCTAGCAAGCATAAGTTCTATTCAGTTCATTGAAACATCATTCTTCAATCAACCCATCGAAAGATTCTTAATGGAACGGAAGAACACTCGTTCATCGCTCCCAACTTATTCGCCAGCACGTATGCAATCAGCAATGCTCACGCTAGTTACAATGAGCACTATCCATTTGTGCGCGTCGTTAGTTAAACTATCGAGGGTAATTACATGCTGATTTCCCCCAGACACATAGGATTTGAAATCTCTGTTAGGGAATACATGTCGGTGGGAAAAAAAGCTCCCCCTACTTTCATGTATCTGCAATGCCGATTTCCGCCAGGCAGCTTGGTCAATTTCGACCAATCAGAAGTAGGTATTTCCGTTGGGATATGGGTTGAGATTTTTCAACTGTTCGATAGTTAGTTTCATGACATATATTATTTTATTCAATGTAAAAAATTGTTATGTAGTGCCGAAATTGATTGACGCAAAAATCCCATCAATCCATCGTGAAATGACTGAGCAATAAGCATTTTAAATTGGACAATTTTCACGATGCGCTCGATTTTCGATCGATTTTCAATTTGTACCCCAATATGTTCCCGATAGACGTAATCCTACGTCAAAAATTCGTTTAGAATAAAAGTAAACTATTACATCGTTCAATAAAGTATTTAGTATGATTCTTTGCTGCAGTGGTTGAGAGCAGACAAACGACCGCAAAGGGTTAAACTACATCAAGTGAAACTTTTCAATCAAAATTTCACAATCTAATCCCAATATAATCCCAAAATTTCACAATCCATTTTTCGATGGATTTAAAAAAAGTCACAGGAGGGTTGTGTCCGAGACACGACCGTATAGTTGACGTAGGATTCCGTTAGGCTATCTGTTGATTTTGGATATGTTTGATGAATTACATCGTTAAACTCTTTAATAATGATTTGGTGGCCCTGAAAAGGGCAATTTTGTACGGTTGTTGGGTATTGTTTATTCACTCCTCCAGTGTTTACCGAGTGATAATGACAGAAGTATGGTAAAAAGTCGTTGGGTGGTGCGTATCAGATAGAAAATGTCGAAGTAGAATGAGATATAATGAGATAAAACCTGCCTCCGTGACCCTAGACGAGATGCATCCTGTGTTATGTATGGATGAAATAAAGAAAAAAAATCACCAATGTAATATAAGACAATTACCAATACCAAATTATTATCAATAACAATAATCAATTTTTCTCATCAGTAAAAACATGGTACTTTAATGTAAAGAAAACATATTTGAAATGAAAAAGGTAATTTTGTTTTATAATTTTTACTTTCTGGGTGTTTATTCAACCTAATGCGAATTTTAATTGGAATAACAACACCTAATACTATATGTAAAGCATATGTGAAATCACTTTTTAGAATATTTCTTCACTTTTCCAAATTTTTCTCGTCGCATGGGCTTTGTTTACCGTTTCCTTGGGTGAAAATGAACACAACATAACAGACAGTTTGAACCGAACGACCCGTTCTCGAGGTGTTCCCACTCGAGAACGGGTTTTTATTCATGGAAATTGAAATAAATCGTTTCATATATTATGTCATTTTGACGTAGGACTACGTCTAACCGGAAGATATAGGGGGTGAAATGAAAATCTAGGCACTGAACAAGTAGGAAAAAATGCAAGATTTGGAACGCTTATAACTCGAGCATTTCTCAATAGATCGCAAAGGTTTTTGCATCAATTGATAGGAAATATATCTACGCATCTATCATAACGAATAATATTTCATTTTTCTTGAGATAAATAATTGAATAATTGTGAAATATCATACATCAGCAAGCCGTGGAATAAAGGTGACGTATAATTTTCATCATAACGAATATTGCAGATTTTCTTTGTGACTTTTTTTTGTAAGCCATTTCACTGTTTGAAAGACTATTTCCGGAAGAAGTTGTGTATTTCCCGCTGTTTTGACCCTCGGAGCAGATTTTCTGAAGATATTCAATATTCAAAAATTTTTTTGACGGAATTTCGAAAGAAGCCGGAATTATTTTTCAAGTGTTTTTTGGAGTGTGAAGCTTCCATTGGACCCGCTTCAAGGATTTTAGAAGTTCTCTGACATTCATCTAGATACATTTAAGATAAGTTTTCGTTTTATTTTTCTTTCACGCATTCGTATACATATACATATACATACACATATTTCATTTTATTTTATTTATTTATTTATTTTCTTTTTTAATTTTATCATTTAATATTTGCGTGTTCTAAAAAATCTTCTCTCTCATTTTTACGACTTTTTTTTTTTGAAAAATGGAGGGTAATGAACCCTCCGATGCTGAAATGAGGGTCTCAGACCCTCCTCCAGATGGTTTAACGGTTTCTCTAGGAAAAAAACAAAAACAATCGCAGTCAAACTCTTCGTCTGTACCAAATAGTGACTCTGTTCTCCGCTCTTCGACACAATCTCTGCCTAACTCTGCTCAACTTCCACGTATTAGACAATACCAGAACGCCCCGGCATCATCGAAAAACCGTTGGGTGGTATTCTTCCGTCCCAAAGGGAAACCTCTAAGAGTATCTCAAATTTGCAAAGACCTGACGTCTAACTACTCAGGTGTCTTAGAAATGACGAAAGTCAATAAAGATAAACTTCGTGTTGTGCTCTCAAATTACAAAGATGCTAACGCGATAGTGAAAAACTCTTTGTTCACTAATGAATATAGAGTTTATATTCCGGCTCACATTGTTGAAATCGATGGTGTAGTTACGGAAAAATCTCTTCAACTTCAAGATTTTGTAAAAGCTAAGGGTATCTTTCACAATGCAAATATTCCACATATTAAAGTTTTGGAGGTGAGATCTCTGAACTCTTTGATATCTGAGGGTACAGAAAAAAAGTATTATCCATCTGGCTCTTTTAGAATTTCCTTCGAAGGCATAGCACTTCCAAATTATGTGCTTATCGACAAACTTCGTCTTCCAGTTCGGTTATATACCCCTAAAATAATGACTTGCCTAAATTGCAATCAGTTAGGTCACACTAAAACCTACTGTTGTAATAAAACGAAATGCTCAAAATGTGGTGACGACCATGACGAAGTCACTTGTAACAAAGATGCTGATAAATGTATCTTTTGTGGAGATGTTCCTCATACAATTAAGGATTGTCCGAAATACAAATTACGTTCGATGAAACTCAAGCAATCACTTAAGGATCGTTCTAATCGATCCTTCGCTGATATGCTCAAGGCAGCTTCACCTCAGGTACCCGAGGCTTCAGAAAATCCTTTCTCTGTTTTATCAGAGGATGATGATGGAAGAGTCAGGAAGAGGAAAATTGCTTCTTCCTCTAAGCCATCTAAAAAAAGAGGATTGATCTCTAACAAGCCAGAATCTTCAAATTATTCTGCTCTACCCAAGAATAACCCTCCTGGTTGGAGATCTTCAAATTATGACGTTCATTTCCCTGAATTGTCAAGCCATTCTCAATTTACTTCTCAATCGGTTCCTGATCCCTCATCTTTTTCAGGAGGTATTTCCTTTTCATCAATTGTTCAATGGATTCTTGATTTTTTCGGAATATCAGATTCAATGAAAGGTATCATTTTTGCTTGGCTTCCTTCTATCAGCCAGATAGCTAAACAAATGACTTCAAAGTGACCCCTCCTCTCGTTCATTAATTTCGATGTCTAATTTATTGGACGATTCAGGTAAATCCTCTATTTTGCAGTGGAATTGTAGAAGTATTCTTCCTAAACTTGATTCTTTCAAGCAAATGCTCCATTTTTTGAATTGTGATGCGTTTACTCTTTCTGAAGCATGGCTTCGTTCGGACAATGTGTTTAACATCCATGCTTTTAATATTATCCGTTTAGACCGCGATGATTGCTATGGAGGAGTTCTCATATGTATTAAAAAATGCTACCCATTTTACAGGATTCCCCTGCCTTTAGTCTCAGGAATTGAAATTCTAGCGTGTCAGGTACGTATCAAGGGTAAAGATTTATGCATTGCTTCTATTTATATTCCTCCAAGAACTATGCTTAATTATAGAAATCTTGTGAATATAGTTGAACTTTTACCGCAACCTAATCTTATTTTGGGAGATTTCAACTCTCATGGAATTGGATGGGGTGAGTCTTTTGATGATCGAAGGGCCAATTTGATTTATGATCTTTGCGAGGACTTCAACATGGCAATTTTGAATACAGGTGATGTAACAAGAATCGCTCCATCTTCAGGCCGCGCTAGTTGCTTAGATTTGTCACTGTGTTCTTCCTCTTTTTCTTTAGATTGTAATTGGAATGTCATCCAAGATCCATATGGAAGTGATAATTTGCCAATCACTATTTCCATTTCAAATAATTCAAAATCGTCTGAAACAACAAATATTCAGCATGATTTATCTAGAAACATTGATTGGAAGAGATTCTCTTCAATTATTTCAGAATCGGTGGCATTAGTTCATGAGTTACCCCCGCTGGAAGAATATAATTTTCTAACTGGTTTAATTCTTGATAGTGCTATTGATGCTCAGACGAAGCGCTTTCCTGGTAATTCGTTTCGTAGACGTCCTCCTAATCTATGGTGGGACCAAGAATGTACAAATCTCTATAAAGATAAATCGAATGCGTTCAAGGATTGGCGAAAATTGGGCACCCGTGAACGTTATGATAACTACATTTATCTGGAGCGTAAATTCAAAAGCTTCATTAAAGCTAAAAAGACGGGTGGGTAATGTCAGGGACATAACCGGAGTGACGTAGGACTATACAAAGGGGACAGCTTTTGCTAAATATATATTTCGAATATATATTTTTATTTTCTTCTCCTACGTGAATACCTACCTATCTACCTGAAAAATGGATTAGTTTACTGTTTACTGTTCATGAACATGTTGGGGGTTCTGAAAAGAACCTTTGGTGTTGTGTTTTTGCGTTTTTTTTACAAACTTGATTCTTGTTTTTTTCTGAAGGCTTTGTACTTATTAAATGTTCAACGCCGGACATCTTTCGGCGTATGCACATATCGTACAATCAAAATGATGGCTGTGATAGGAAATGCATCGGTGGTTATCAGCTCATTCACTATCATATATTTCACTATTGAGCATATTATCGTACCTTAAACTGTGGTTTCGGAGACGAATGAATTGTAAGATTTGTAGTCTCCGCAAACAGAGTAAATAAAAATGAAAAAGAACTGAGGTTTTGGAGACGAACTCTACGATCTGTCGAGAAATAAACGAGCTAGAAGCGTTCTGAAAAACCAACAGTAAATACAGGGACGGATGACCTTCGGATTAAAGTCCTTTAAAATAAGAACAGAGCAGCAGGAAAAACATAGCTCATCATGTTGATCCTTAGTTAATTTTCTATACAATGCAGATGTAACGTCAGTCAATTTTCAACATCAGTTATCAACCAAAGAAAGCAGTTCTTGCTACCGAGAAAATTCGTTAATGCCATCCTGCATACAATGTGTTGTAATTTGAAGCCACTTTTAATTCGGAAACCAAGCATGGGTTTGTGAAAACTGAATGATCAATTTAAAAGACCCCAACCATCAATAAGTTCAAGAACAAGCATAAACAAAATAAATCAGTTTATATTATATGTCATATTATGTCACTTTAGAATGCATTGGTATTGTGAATAACTTTTAATAACTCTTCTTTGAATGGTTTAATGGCCCTGAAAAGCGCGGTGTTTTACGGTGGCTGGTTTTGCCACCAAAGCAGTCTGTATAAACAAACTTTTTCCTTCATCTACCTGCTGCCGTTTTGCGATTGCGTTTGCCACTCGCTGAAACTAGTTGTTGCCTCCGAACCGAATGTGCTCTGTTCTGTAGGCGGGTTTTCTTATTGTCGTGAGCAGCTTTGCAAGTCAACTCGAGCACTCCGGCGGCCGAAATTCTATAACCGCTATTAGGTATACTGGTGCTCCGGCACCAATCCGTTGATGCGATGTGATGTGAAACGATGCCATACAACCACACTGATTTACGGTTTGAAAGAGAATGATATATTTTTCAGCGGATCCGCGCCTTTTGTACTCTAGCGGTACACACTCACAGGATAGAGACAAATCGGCAGACTCAGCCAAAGGGGCGAGTCCAACCAGACGAACGAATGAGCGTTTAAAGGCAGCGATGGCAAAAAAATACATTCATTACGATTTGTTCGCTCGTTGGATTCACATACGGGCTAAAAAGGGTCCTTTTCAGGATCACAAAATTATTTAAAGTGTTTATTGTTTTGTTATCACTCGATATCCCCATCTTGTTCGGCTAAACCTTCCTGTTTAGCGATTTGTTGCCACTCGCCACAGCTTTCACAGTTGGAAAATTTCTTCCCATCCAGCTTTGTGACTTGTTTTACAGTAAATTACATTCAATGCGACGTGCCGAAGCACCACTCAGTGTCGCATTGGAGGCGATTTTAACCTGTAATTGATCATTTGCGATGACAGTGATACAGTGTCGACTTTCAATGTGGGGTCATAATTTGGACCCCGAACTCTATGTTTACAAAAATGTTCAACTAAATATGTCGCATTACATGTCCGTCCAATTAGCTAAATGTCGAACTAATTGTAAATCGCTGTACTTTCAATCTGGAAACAATTTAAGAATTGGTGAAAATTGAATAATCAGGAAAGTCCCCAAGTATCAATAAGCTCAGAACAACTGCCAAATTCACATACGCATCAGATCCTGGCAAACAAATTATGAAAAAAATCAATTTGTGTTTTATTATTATTTTGGATATTATTTTAGAAAGCATTGAACTGTATTTCGTAAACTCTTTTTTTGAAAGGTTTAATGGCCCTGATAAGCGCCTTGTTTTATGGAATGGTTCCAATTTAGAAAACTTTGTACTCGTGGTTTTGAAAAAAACCATTTCGAACGCCCTCGATGCCGCCTTGTTCTGGATTTGCCACCAAAGCAGATTGTAAAAAGAACAAACTTTTTTCTTATGCTGCCAACTGCCTTTTTGCGATTGCGTTTGCCACTCGCCACTCGCTGCAACTGCCTGTTGTTGTCTTGATGTCCTCCGAATGTGTTCTGATCCGAATGCAGTTTTTCTTATCGTCGCGAGCAGCTTTGCCAACTAACTCGATCACTTCGGCGGCCGAAACTAAACACGGTTCGAGCGGGATTTTGCCTTTCCCTTCACTTTTCCTCCTTTGCCATGTCCAGACATCGCTGCTTGGGTTGGTTTGTTGATGTGTTGTGATGCGAACCGATGTGGTGTACGGTTTGAATGAGAATGATCGTTACGGCAGCGGAGCGGGGATTTTTAAGCAGACTGGCTGCCTCGAGAATTACGCATGTGTGAGACTGCGACCAATGTTTCGTTCATTTTTTTTCTTTTTCCTTGCCAATCGTGCTTCGTTCTATTTCGCTGCTGCTCTGGTTGCCCGTTTTATTCGGTACGATTTGAGGAGCACAAAATGGACCAATCAAAAATGGGCACATAGTGCATTTGGACAATGCTTGATATTTCACAATTATTCAATTATTTATCTCAAGAAAAATGAAATGTTATTCGTTATGATAGATGCGTAGATATATTTCCTATCAATTGATGCAAAAACCTTTGCGATCTATTGAGAAATGCTCGAGTTATAAGCGTTCCAAATCTTGCATTTTTTCCTACTTGTTCAGTGCCTAGATTTCCATTTCACCCCCGATATCTTCCGGTTAGACGTAGTTCTACGTCAAAAGAGAGGCTATTGGCGTCATTTTGTAAATGGGCTTTCACGAGAGACTTCCTTGAGCACTCTTTGGAGAGTTGCCAGACAAATGAGAAATTCATCTCATTCAAATGAAGAAGTTGAATATTCAGAAAGGTGGATTTTTGACTTTGCCAAGAAGATATGTCCAGACTCTGCCCCCGCACCTTCTCCCTTCTTAGAGACATCTGATGATGTTGAGCCTCCGTTCAGTATGACTGAATTTTCTCTTGCCCTTCTTTCTTGCAACAACACGGCTCCAGGGTCAGATAGGATCAAATTTAATTTGTTGAAAAATCTACCTGATAATGCGAAGAGACGTTTGTTGAAACTGTTCAATGCTTTCCTTGAGCAGAATATTGTTCCGCATGAGTGGCGACAAATTAAAGTTATAGCTATTCTGAAACCTGGTAAACCTGCGTCTGATTATAATTCTTATAGACCAATAGCAATGCTATCTTGCATTCGCAAATTAC
Organism: Toxorhynchites rutilus septentrionalis; assembly: GCF_029784135.1. Classification (NCBI taxonomy): domain Eukaryota; kingdom Metazoa; phylum Arthropoda; class Insecta; order Diptera; family Culicidae; genus Toxorhynchites; species Toxorhynchites rutilus. The sequence goes on from NC_073746.1 coordinate 189,497,648, forward strand.
TAGAAAAAATGATTCTCCATCGTTTAGACAGCTGGGTTGAATCTAATAATCTTCTCTCGCCATCGCAGTTCGGGTTTCGTAGAGGCAAAGGAACCAATGATTGTCTTGCGCTTCTTTCATCAGAGGTTGACTTTGCCTTCTGTAGTAAGCAACAAATGGCATCAGTGTTCCTAGATATCAAAGGTGCGTTCGATTCTGTTTCCATTGAAGTTTTTTTTCAAAAACTTCGTCTAAATGGGTTTTCCCAGAAATTAAATAGTTTTCTGTTTAACCTAATGCGTGAAAAACATATGAGTTTTTCTCATGGTTCTTCGTCAGTTTTACGCATTAGCTACATGGGTCTTCCTCAAGGCTCATGTCTTAGTCCAATTCTTTACAACTTCTATGTAAATGATATTGATGTTTGTTTATCGGGAAATTGTACTTTGAGTCAGTTTGCAGATGATTGTGTTGTATCGGTAATAGGCAAAGACAACACCGATCTTCATAATCCTTTGCAAGATTCTCTTGACAATTTGGTTGATTGGGCCTGTAGATTGGGTATTGAATTTTCTACTGAGAAGACAGAGATGGTTGTATTCTCAAGTAAACATCATCCTGCACAAATACAGCTTAAACTTTTGGATAGACATATTCGTCACTCGATGTCATTCAAGTATTTAGGTGTTGTGTTTGACTCCAAAGGAACATGGGGTAAACACATAGGCTACTTGAAACAAAAATGTCAGAAAAGAATAAATTTTCTTCGATCCATAACAGGAACTTGGTGGGGAGCTCATCCTGAGGATTTGATTAGGTTGTATAAAACAACCATTTTATCTGTTATGGTGTATAGTAGTTTTTGCTTCAGGTCCGCTGCCTGTACCCATATTTTGCATCTGGAAAGGATTCAATATCGCTGTTTGCGTATTGCTCTAGGATGTATGCAGTCAACACATACAATGAGCCTAGAAATTCTAGCTGGCATACTTCCTCTTTCCGTACGTTTTTTCGAGTTATCATTCCGTTTTTTAATACGGTGTGAAACACTTAATCCGAAGGTGATAGCAACCTTAGAAAAAATGTTGAACTCAGGCGTTCGATCTAGGTGAATGTCTCTATATCATGAATTTATGACTTTGGAAAGTCCATCTGCTTTATCTGGTTTCCAGATCATTCCTTCAATTTTGTTCAATTCCTCTATTACTATTGACCTGTCAATGAAGGATTATGTGCATAATATTTCAGATGATCTCCGCCATTTAGTTATACCCGCGATATTCCTGTCAAGGTATAAACATATTGACCCAACCAAAACTTTTTTTACTGATGGATCTAGTCTTAATGGATCCACAGGCTTTGGTATATTCAATATCAACTTCTTCACTTTTCGTAGGCTTAGTTTACCCTGTTCGGTGTTTGTTGCAGAATTGGCTGCAATATACATGGCCTTACTCCATATTCAGACCTTGGCCCCAGATCACTTTTTCATTTTTTCTGATAGTCTCAGCTCTTTAGAGGTACTCCGTTCAGTGAGAACTAGATATACGTCGTATTTCTTATCTGAAATCCATCAACTTTTAAGTGCTCTGATTACTAGTTCATTTAATATCACTTTCGTATGGATTCCGTCTCATTGTTCGATACCTGGAAATGAGAAAGCAGATTTTCTTGCTAAGAAGGGCACTATGTTCCTAGTTCCTAGGAGATGGTCATCTCTGCAACAAGAAGCTTAAACAAGAAGCCTATAATATTATCTTATTGTGAATTTTGTCATATTGTTTGTCCATATTGTAACATTTTTCGAAAAGATAATAGAGTTTTTATGCCTTTTTGAGAAAGAACATTGGCATTGTTCTACTCAAAGAGGCTTTTCCCTATTCATAAACACGGCTCATTGTTACTTAATGTTGCTGAGCCATTTGAAAATAAATTTAGTACAAAAAACAGGAAGTGGGTTATATCTATGGTATAACCGCAAGGGTGACGTAGGACTATCGTTGATTTAGAGATCATTTGTTTGAAGTTGAATCTAAATCCATCCTGAATGAATGAATAAATAAATATTTGGGTGACTTCAAAAACAAGAGTGTTACTTTGAAGACTCAAGGTTTTATGCATCCAATATTGGATACAAAAAACCTTGTTCTGAAGAATAATCTTCAGAAGCTTTCCTGTTAACTGCACTTGATTGACAAATCACAAAACCAAATGTATGTGGTCGCAGTATTATATGGATAGAAAACATTAAAATAAACTCGCTTGAATGTAATTTTCAATTCCAAGGGGAACTGGCAGATTATTTTTCAGCAACGATCATTTCTTTCCAGGTTTCCTCTCGATAACCAGCAAACGAAAAGAGTTGCGCGCGTGTATGTGTGTGTGTGTGTGGCGGCTGCCACACACACACACACACATGATTATCACTGTTCCGTTGATCCGAAGCAGAATGAATCACGCTTAAAGAAGGAATGGATTTTTTCTTGGAATTTACTCAGCAAAAATAATGCCCTTTCCCAACACTTAAAAACGACAAACGGTAAACAGTTTCATCAAAGTGATTTCTTCGATATGGGGATATATTCACTACATCATGTCATGTATTTCATATTCTTCATTATGAAATCCATATCCATGGCACCTATCGGTATCGAATTATCATCGACACCACGATTTTCGCTAAATGATCCTTTCAGTTCGGCCTGTAAAAAACTTTTCTGAACTCTAATCCATCAAATTTGGAGCCCTGAAAAGGGCTGTTGATTATATGCTAAGCTAATATAGCACGCTCTCCTCGGATACGATGGGCCAGCTGGATGTCCTTGGGCATTATGTGACGCGTTTTGCATGGATAGCACACAAATTGGTATCTTCGAATAAGCCTCCTGCAGCGTCATAACCGCGGAACTTTGGAAGCGCAAGTCGGTTTTGAAGTCCTGAGCAATTCCACGAACCAAATGCTGCAAAGGTAGCTTGCGGATCAGCAATTCGGTCGACTTCTGATAGCGACGAATTTCATGCGAAGTTCCCGGTCGATAGCGATGTGGCTTCTTCACGCTTCCTGCGGCTGGTGCGCTTATCCGAGCTGCTTTCGTGGTGCCTTACCACCGAAGGACTAACGAGCTGTCTGCTTAGTCCCGATGAAACGAGTCCTCACGGTGCGAGAGTAGAGTAAGAAATGAACGAAAGCAAGGGAAGTGTCATTTTATAAATCATAAAAGAATCGAATGTAAACCCCACCCTCTTTATTATATAAGCTTACTGTATACTCACGAATATAATAAGGGTGGGATTTAGATTCTATACTTTTATGGTTTATAAAATGACGCTTCCTTTGCTTTCGTTCACACACGAAGGTGCTACTGACACTCGACCGCAACGGTTATGTTTAAGCGCCATTCTAAAAGAGAATAATAACTATAGAAGTTTTCTCCTTCAACCGGATGCAAAGCTTTTTTCAAAGCTAATTTCGGTCCTAAATATAGCGTTTTTTTCAGCAACAGTTGTCCGGATACCAGGAAAGGAGGAAGCAGCCGAGAAGCCCCCAACGGCCATTCAGGAAGTTGGTTCGGTCGGATTGGCCACTTCGACCGGCAGTTTTCACTGCCCCTTGCGTGTCCCGCTGTTTGCGCCCGTCTCATCAGCAACGTTTTTCCTGCCAGTGACGCGCGATTTTGGCGCAATTTCTGCTTCAACCACCAGCAACTCAGGAGGTGTGAAAAGAGGTTTTCTTCGCTTCGAACCGCTGCGGCGATTGCCCTACCGTCGGCGGTATCCGGTCCCTTCCCCGCTACCCCACTACCATTAGGTGGTGAATTTGGAGTGGTTCTTCAACACGATCGGTGAGTGACTAAACCTTTCTTAATACCAGGAGCTAGTGAGAAATAGGACGCCCAAAGGGTATAGGCTAGAAAATTTTTACTATATATCCCAAATTATTTTAATTTAACAGACATTTAAAAGTGATTTTTTCCGTGTTTTTAAAAATAGTTTTTTCCGCCAAGTGATTTCGGTGTTTGTTTCTTGTAACTGCGTTGGCATTGTCCCCCGCCGTTACTGTCTTCCGCCGTTTTCGTCCCCCGTCGCACGTCGTATAGTCTACTTTGGTTCGTGAATATTTTTCCGCGCCTGGCTGTATTTCGATATAGCCAGGCCCCGATCATGGCTTCCAGCAGCTCCGGCGCCAGAAGGCCAACCAACATTTACAGCGGTGTTACCACCACTCGTACCTTGCCCAGATGGGCTGACCCTTTTGGTGGCAACTTGCAAATATTACTGTTGAGAGCCACTGAAGGTAATATTCTCCCATCAAATCCTTTTACCGTTTCCAAATCGATCCAAGGAGTGATCGGTAAGGAATTTAAAGACGCTAAACCTCAACGCGACGATAAAAATCGCCTTCAATATGCGCTTCATCTACGAGATGAAAAACTTGTTCAATTGCTTCTGGGTACAAAGTCGCTGATCGACGAAACACCCATTGAAATTTTATACCATCCCACCTTGAACCAACGCAAATGCGTTGTGTCCTGTCGTGACGTAATGTATTTGAACGAAGACGTCCTCCTATCTGAACTAGCCGACCAAAATGTGATCGGTGTTAAAAAAATCCTACGATTTGACCCAGTCTTGAAGGAAAGAGTTCCTACTTCAACAATGATCCTCACCATTAATGGAACAGTTATCCCTGAAGCAATTAACTTCGGATTCCTCCGTGCTTCAACCAGGAATTTTTATCCAAACCCGATGCAATGCTTCGGATGCTTCGCCTTCGGCCACACTTCCAAAAAGTGCGCCAAAAAAATCCAACTTTGTCGTAACTGCGGTGTAGCCCACCCTGAACTTAACACAAATAGTAACGATAAAGACAAAATTAAAAATTTTATCTGCAATGCACATGCCTCTAGTGTGAACTGCAAGGGAAATCACGCCTCAACCAGTAGGAAGTGCCCAGTGTGGATCGCAGAGGATAACATTACCAGAGTCCGAATTGACCAAGGTGTGTCTTATAAGGAAGCTAAATCCATTTTTGAGAACAAAAATGGTCCTTCCTTTGCAAGTAAGCTGCAAGAAAGACTAGTCAAAATTCAAAATACAGGTTGTTCTCAATGCAAATGCAACTGCAATCAGGCTAAGCAAACTTCTTCAGAAAAAGCAGTTCCAATCCAGTCCAGTAATCCACAGGAATCGGAACTCAGCACCTCCTCGTCAGATTCAGAATCCGACCCAGATATTTCAATGGAAATTGAAACTACCCCCTCCAACAAGAGGAAAAATACAAACAAAAGGTCAACATCAGATGAATTCAAATCATCAGAAGAGGAAATTTTTCGAGGAAAAGACTCCAATAGGAAGAAATCCAAGAACCAAAAATACAACTCAAACCAACCATCCAACGAACCCAAACCATCCACTTCCCTCCAACCATCCACTTCCCCCCAACCATCCACTTCATTCCAACCAACCACCGCATCCAAAACTAAAACCTCCAACCAATCCAACCATTCAAACAAACCCACCCCACTTGGCAACAAATCAATTGCCAACGTTTCCAAAAATGATCCTAGACTGAAGAACAAATCCGGCAAATCTACCCATTCCTAATCTCATACCCTTCTCCCATCTTCGAACCCCTATTTACTTACCTCAGCCCACTTACCTTTTTCTCTTTTTTAAAATTCACTCCTATAGCTATTAACAGCAACCCTTCGTCCCGTAACCAAACACCCAACCGAAAACTTGCTATTCAATGGAACTTGCGTGGGCTATCCACTTCCATGAATGAAATTAAGCTAATGTTAGCTGAGGAACAACATCTCCCACTAGCACTGGCTTTTCAAGAAGCTAAAAAAATCAATGTATCGCTCTTAGAGCGGGCATTTAGCTGCAAATTTTCTTGGTATTTTAAGGAAGGGCCATCCTCGGGGCTTTTTGGAGCCTGCCTCGCTGTCCTGAGTGACCTTCCTCATACCGTCATCCCCATAACATCATCATTACAAATATGTGCGATACAACTGAAGGGACCTCTACAGGTAACCCTTGCTTCCATTTATATTCCCCCATTGCACAGTAATGACATTGAAACTCAACTTACGGATGCCATCAAACAGTTACCGCACCCATTCGTCCTGATGGGTGACTTTAACGCCTCCCACTCTTCATGTGGAGGAAACAAATGTGACAAAAGAGGTAAAACAATTTTGGGAATCGTCCAAAAACTAAACCTCATCATACTTAACGATCACCGTCATACCAGGATAGATATCCATCACGGATCATCATCGGCCATTGACATCACGATTGCTTCCTGGGACCTCGCCCCCAGGTTGAGCTGGACAGTTGATAGTGACCTCAGAGGTAGTGATCATTTCCCCATCCACATCCGAACCCTGTCAAGAAACCCAAACATTTGTTTGCGCAGGAAGTGGATATACCAGTCGGCCGACTGGGAAGGCTTCGAATCCACAATCAACAGCTTACTTTCTGAACATGAAAGCTGCTCCGTGGAAGAATTTACCCACGCCATCGTTTTGGCAGCTGAACAAAATATCCACCGTACCAGTGGGAAACCCGGCCGAAAGGCTGTCCCATGGTGGAACGATGCAGTTGCACAGGCCATCAAAAGGAGAAGAAAATCCCTCCGTATCGTACGACGCCTTCCTGATAGAAGCGCTTGCAAAATGATTGCCCTAACCAACTTCCAAACGGCTAGAGCTCTAGCCAGGAAGGTAATAACCGAAGCCAAGCAAAACAGTTGGATGGAATTTCTTGATTGCATCAACCCTAATACTTCGACATCTGAACTTTGGAACAAGGTCAACTTACTTAGTGGCAAGAAAGCTTCAAATTGCTATTCCTTCGAGATTAATGGCACCTTCACCGAAGATCCAGGCATCATAGCCGACCACCTAGCCGAACACTTTGCCACTATTTCAGCCACCTCCAACTACACCAACGAATTCAAGGCTATTAAGGCGAAGGCGGAACTTAAAGTTTTTCCTCCTGCTTCGGAACAGGTCCACAAATACAACGATAAGTTCTCTTTGGACGAGTTGTTATGGGCAATAAAAATATCCAAAAGCAAATCAGCTGGCCCAGACGGAATCGAATATCCGATGATCAAGCATCTACCTCTTCATGCAAAAATTCTACTCCTTCAGATATACAACGAATGTTGGGCTAACAGCTATTTCCCAGATACATGGAAAACGGGCTTGGTAATACCTATACCAAAGGTGAAGGAGAGTAAACGGACCGCGAACAACTTCCGTCCCATAACCCTCCTCAACTGCTTAGGGAAAGTCTTCGAAAGAATGATCAATCGAAGACTTAGGACGGCCCTTGAAGAATGCCAACTATTAGACCCAAGACAGCATGGCTTCCGCCGAGGTAAAGGTACGGGCACCTACTTCAGTCAACTCGATCATTTCCTTCAAGAAACTATCGAAAAGGGCCAACATAGCGAAATCGCTTCACTCGATCTAGCCAAAGCCTACGATACCACATGGCGTCATAACATTATCGATCAACTCCACCGATGGGGTTTTGAAGGCTCCCTCTTCAACATTCTTCGCTGTTTCCTCACCAATCGAGGTTTTCATGTTTACTTCGGAGGAGTACTTTCGGATCACCGTTGCCTAGAAAACGGAGTACCACAAGGTTCGGTTCTATCAGTTTCCCTCTTCCTCGTTGCTATGCAGTCGGTTCTAGAGGTTATCCCTAAAAACACCGAGGTACTGGCCTATGCAGACGATCTACTGCTGATGGCAAGAAATGCTTTCCCAGAAATGGCCCGCAGAAGACTGCAGGAAGGAATCTCGGCGGTTAGTAACTGGGCAAATTCCATCGGATTTAAGTTTTCGGCAGAGAAGTCTAATATAATGCACTGCTGCAAATGTAAAGGTCATAGGAAAAGGTTTAGAACATGTCTAATCAATGGCAGGCCTATTAAGAGAGTCAGCTCTGTCCGAATTCTCGGAGTTCTAGTTGACAGTAAACTATCTTTTGGACAACACCTCAGAAATGCTAAAGCTAGTATGAAGTGCCGCCTGCGGCTGGTGAAAGCTCTAGGTGGCCGATGCCGCTTGAGTTCTCGTAAAACCATCTACAACATAGGCAAAAGCATTATCTTCTCTAAAATTCGTTACGGCATCGAACTTTTCAGCCGTGCCTCTTGGGATCACTTGAATTACTTAAAGCCTGTCTACCATAATGTGATTAGATATGCATCAGGAGCCCTTCAGACCAGCCCAATAAACGCTCTGCTTGTGGAGGCCGGCGTAGTTCCTTTCGAACACTTCCTCACAAATACCCTAGCCACTAAAGCCATCCGGACGTCCGAGAAATACCCGGATCTTCTATCCATTTACTCCAGAGCCAACATTTGGCTGCAAAATATTAGCCAAGTCACCCTCCCGACTATTGCCCCATTAAGCAGAGTCGGTCAACGCCCATGGCATGCACATCCGCCAAAGATAGACTGGTCAATCAAAAATGCTGTCAGGGCTGGGGAAGCCAGCAGCATTGTTACGGCCTGTTTTAATAACCACCTTCATAACAAGTATCACACCCACCACAAAATCTTCACAGATGGGTCTTTTGATGGAAACCTAACAGGGTTTGGAGTTTTTGCCAATAACACGGAGCTAAAATTCCAACTGCCTTCCATATGTTCGGTATACTCCGCCGAAATTGCCGCTCTCCTTGTCGCGACATCACTCTGTGATAACGACAGTAAAGTGGTGATCTTCTCGGATTCCTATAGTGCATTACGGGCGCTACAAAGCGACGATAGTAAACACCCTTGGATACAAAGCATTGAGGAAAAAATTACAGGGAAGGACATCACTTTCTGCTGGGTCCCAGGGCACTGCGGAATCCAGGGTAATGAACAGGCTGATCGTCTCGCCAAGGAGGGTAGGCTCTCCGAACTATGGACCACCTCCCACCCAGCAAATGACACCATCAAATGGGTCATGCAATCCCTCAGATTGAGCTGGGAGAACAGTTGTTTTTTTTCCCGTGACCTCTTCTTAAGAAGGATCAAGAATACTACCCTTCCCTGGAAGGATAGTATTCTCCGATCTACTCAAGTATGTCTGACACGTTTACGTATCGGGCATACATTTTTAACACACAAATTTATCATGCGTAGATTGGAACCAACACTATGTGAGTCGTGCAATGTAAGACTCACGGTGGAACACATATTAATCACATGCCCTAAATTTAATGCTTCAAGAATAAAGTTTCAGGTTGCAGACACCATAAGGACAGCACTATCGGACGACGCCGTCGAGCAAAAAAGGACCATCGATTTCCTAGAGGATACAGGTTTATTCGATCAGATCTAATGTCAAATTACTAAATCTACCTATACTGATAAAATTACGTTAGTTTTCTCTTCTAATTTCAGCAAAAGATGAGCAGGTTTTTTACGCCCTTTTTAGAAGCGAGCTCCTCAAGCACACTAAAAGGGGCTTTTTCCCTGCTCCATTTGTTTGGTTGTGTTTTTGGCCCCAGAGCCGTGTAGGGTGCGGCGATACGACATACATCCATAGCGGTTACTAGGACTGAGTCGAGCGAGAATAACGAATTTTGCAATAGTTTTTCTTAGTTTTCCTTCAGTTAAATTTCCCGCCCTCAAGGGCAAGAGACGAATGAACTCTCTGAGTTTAAAGTCTCTTTAATTCAATACCGTTACCGTTTCGTTCACTTCTTACTCTACTCTCGCACCGTGAGGACTCGAGCTCGTTAGTCTTTCGCAGATAGCTCGTTAGTCATTCGGTGGTAAGGCACACGAAGTCAGCTCGGATAAGCGCACCAGTAGCAGGATAGGTGGAGAAGCCACATCGCTATCGACCGGGAACTTTGCGTGAAATTCATCGCTATCAGAAGTCGACCGAATTGCTGATCCGCAGCTACCTTTGCAGCATTTGGATCGTGGAATTGCTCAGGACTTCAAAACCGACTTGCGCTTCCAAAGTTCCGCGGCTATGACGCTGCAGGAGGCTTATTCGAAGATACCAATTTGTGTGCTATCCATGCAAAACGCGTTACATCATGCCCAAGGACATCCAGCTAGCCCATCGTATCCGAGGAGAGCGTGCTATATTAGCTTAGCATATAATCAACGGCCCTTTTCAGGGCTCCAAATTTGATGGATTAGAGTACAGAAAAGTTTTTTACAGGCCGAACTGAAAGGAGCATTTAGCGAAAATCGTGGTTTCGATAATAATTCGTTACCGATAGGTGCCATGGATATGGATTTCTTAATGAAGAATATGAAATACATGACATGATGTAGTGAATATATCCGAAGAAATCACTTTGGTGAAACTGCATTATAAAATTATTTGTGTACGAATGCCGCAATCGATAGTCGACTCTAATTTGCGCTGGGTAATTTCCTCGGAGGACTCGATTCCTCCTTTGAACATTAATAATCTCTTTCTGGCAAAACGATGTGGTATGAATCACATTATTTGAATGATAGAATGAAGAAGTTTTCTGCCAATTTCCTTCAACCTCCAAACGTATCTTTCTCCCGTTTGTCGTTTTCGCGTTCGCTAATCCTTTCTCACAACACCCATTTCTCGTTTGAGAAATTGTTGAGTAAACATTGTTTGCCAGTGCGCGTAGAGCGGGAATTCCTAAAGATTCATTGCACCTCTAATAAATTGCCGAAAGACGTGGTCTTACGTTGATCGCACTTGATTGAAAAAATCCAAAACGAAATGTATTTGGTCGCAGCATTATATGAGTAGAAAGCAAATAATCACTCGAAAATGACTTGATTTTCGCGATGTGAAACATTTTCCGTTTTTCATGTTATGCATCCAATATTGGATGCGAAAATTTCCACTGATGGGGGAAAAAATATTCAGAAGCTTTCCTGTTAATTGCGATTGATTGAAAAATAACAAAACCAAATGTATTTGGTTGCAGTGTTATATGGATAGAAAACATTGAAATAAACTCTTTCGCATGAATGTATTTTTCAAATTCCCAGGGGAACTGGCAGATTATTTTTCAGCAACGATGATAGCAACGAGAATTCCGCGCGTGTATGTGTGTGTGTGTATGTGTGTGTGGCGGCTGCTCCGATGTTTCAAGCGGAACCGTGGCATCACTCTCCTCCTGATGGATTCCCTTTTGGCCTTAGATGCACAAACAGGCTCTTGGTGACACCGTTCATCAGCGTTTTTATGATAAACGAAATTAGCTTCACAACAACAGCGACAACATGCTCCAATCGCTGTTCAATCATAACTGAGTGGGTTTACGAGCGGCGCTCGCTTATATACCGATTGGTGATTTCAATAGCCTGTTTTGAAAGCAATTTTAAGACTATTGAAACAAGTTTTTGGATGAAAAAGTAACAAGTATATGACGCGTAGACATTTTATCTTTCAAATGAAGTGTTTATCATACCATTTCGTTCAGTTGTTTAAGAGCTATTAACGCTCAAAATCTCGGTCTCCAGCGTAACGCTTTCGTTCTCGAAACTTTGGTTTTACACCCCGGTATAGAAATGAAAGACGTAGTCCTACGTCAAAAAAATTGTGAAATATCAAGCATTGTCCAAATGCACTATGTGCTCATTTTTGATTGGTCCATTTTGTGCTCCTCAAATCGTACTGACCAAAACGGGTAATCAGAACAGCAGCGAAATACAATGAAGCACGATTGGAAAGAAAAAAGAAAAAACAGGAAGTGGGTTATATCTATGGTATAACCGCAAGGGTGACGTAGGAGTATCGTTGATTTAAAGATCATTTGTATGAAGTTGAATCTGAATTCATTCTGAATGAATGAATATTTGGAGAACTTCGAAAACGAGAGCGTTACGTTGGAGGCACAAGGTTTTATGCATCCAATATTGGATACGGAAATATCCCACTGATGGGGAAGAATAACCTTCAGAAGCTATCCTGTTGATTGCGATTGATTGAAAAATCACAAAACCTAATGTATTTGGTCACAGTGTTACATGGATAGAAAACATTAAAATAAACTCTTTCATATGAATGTAATTTTAAATTCCCAGAGGAACTGGCAGATTATTTTCAGTAACGATTAGATATTTCCACATTTTCCTCGATACTGGAAGCCCACCAGTGGTTAATGCTAACTCGATAACCATCTGTTAATAGCACTTGATTGAAACATATTTGGTCACAGTGTTACATGCATAGAAAACATTCAAATAAACTCTTTCACATGAATGTATTTCTAAATTCCTAGAGGAACTGGCAGATTATTTTCCGGATCTTTCTCGATCCAAACGGAAAGAATTCCGTGCGTGTATGTGTGTGTGTGTAGGGCTGCTTCGAGATCTTCCCGGGGAACCGTTTGTAGCATCACTCTCCTCCTGATGGATTCCCTTCTGGCCTAAGGTGCACAAACAGGCTCTTGGTGACACCGTTCATCCGCGCTTTCATGATAAATGAAGAGCTTCACCACAACAGCGACAACATGCTCCATCCGCTGTTCAATTAGAACTGAGTGGATTTCCGAGCGGCGCTCGCTTATATATTGGTGATTTCAATAGCCTATTTTGAAAGCAAATTTAAGACTATTGAAACAAGTTTTTGGATCAGAAAGTAACAAGTATAGAACGCGTAGACATTTTATCTTTCGAATGAAGTGTTTATCATACCATTTCGTTCAGTTGTTTAGGAGCTATTAACACTCAAAATCTCGGTCTTCGGCGTAACGCTTTCGTTTTCGAAACTTTGATTTTACACCCCGGTATAGAAATGAAAGACGTAGTCCTACGTCAAAAATTAACGAAACATTGGTCGCAGTTTCACACATGCGTAATTCTCGAGTTAGCCAGTCAGCTTAAAAATTCCCGCTCCGCTGCCGTAACGATCATTCTTTGTGTGGACACCGACTGGACAACATCGTTGCTGGACGAGCTGGACGGCGAGGGATCGAGTGCCTTTCTCAAGGCAAGAGGGCGGAGGTGGTAGCGCTGGAGTAGAGTAGAGTAGAGTTTTCAAAGGGCCTTTCTCAAGGCTAGAGACGACTGAACTGCAAAAGTTTAAAGTCACTATAATACAATACCTTCCTTCCTTCCTTCCGTAACGATCATTCTCATCCAAACCGTACACCACATCGTTTCGCATCACATCACATCAACAAACCAACACAAGCAGCCATGGTTGGGTATGGCAAAGGAGGAAAAGTGAAGGGAAAGGCAAAATCCCGCTCGAACCGTGTTGGTCTGGAGTTCCCCGCAAGGGTAGCTAGGCCGAGCGCGTTAGTACCAGTGCACCAGTCCACCTAGTCGGCATTATATAGTTTCGGCCGCTGAAGTGACCGAATTGGCTGGCGAAGCTGCTCGCGACGATAAGAAAACTCGCATTCAGAACAGACCACATTCGGTTCGGTGGACATCAAGACAACAAGAGGCAGTTGCAGCGAGTGGCGAGTGGCAAACGCAATCGCAAAACGGCAGCAGGTAGCAGAAGAAAAAAGTTTATTCTTTATACAATCTGTTTGGTGGCAAATCCAGAACAAGGCGGCATCGAGGGCGTTCGAAATGGTTTTGACGTAGGACTACGTCTTTCATTTCTATACCGGGGTGTAAAATCAAAGTTTCGAAACCGAAAGCGTTACGCCGGAGGCCGAGATTTTGAGCTCCTAAACAACTGAACGAAATGGTATGATAAACACTTCATTCGAAAGATAAAATGTCTACGCGTTATATACTTGTTACTTTTTGATCCAAAAACTTGTTTCAATAGTCTTAAAATTGCTTTCAAAACAGGCTATTGAAATCACCAATCGGTATATAAGTGAGCGCCGCTCGGAAACTCGCATTCAGAACAGACCACATTCGGTTCGGTGGACATCAAGACAACAAGAGGCAGTTGCAGCGAGTGGCGTGTGGCAAACGCAATCGCAAAACGGCAGCAGGTAGCAGAAGAAAAAAGTTTATTCTTTATACAATCTGTTTGGTGGCAAATCCAGAACAAGGCGGCATCGAGGGCGTTCGAAATGGTTTTGACGTAGGACTACGTCTTTCATTTCTATACCGGGGTGTAAAATCAAAGTTTCGAAACCGAAAGCGTTACGCCGGAGGCCGAGATTTTGAGCTCCTAAACAACTGAACGAAATGGTATGATAAACACTTCATTCGAAAGATAAAATGTCTACGCGTTATATACTTGTTACTTTTTGATCCAAAAACTTGTTTCAATAGTCTTAAAATTGCTTTCAAAACAGGCTATTGAAATCACCAATCGGTATATAAGTGAGCGCCGCTCGGAAATCCACTCAGTTCTAATTGAACAGCGATTGGAGCATGTTGTCGCTATTGTGGTGAAGCTCTTCGTGTTTATCATGAAAGCGCGGATGAACGGTGTCACCAAGAGCCTGTTTGTGCAGCTTAGGCCAGAAGGGAATCCATCAGGAGGAGAGTGATGCCACAAACGGTTCCCCGGGAAGACATCGCTACACACACACATACACGCGCGGAATTCTTTCCGTTTGGATGCCATTCAGCATCGAGAAAGTTCCGGAAAGATCAAATCATTTCTGGAATATAATCTGCCAGTTCCTCTGGGAATTCAAAAATACATTCATGTGAAAGAGTTTATTTTAATGTTTTCTAACCAAATAGCACAGCGACCAAATACATTTGATTTTGTAATTTTTTAACCAAGTGTAATTAGCAGGAAAGCTTCTGAAGATTATTCTTCCCCATCAGTAGGATATTTCCGTATCCAATATTGTATGCGCACGCAATCGATTATTGCTCAGTCGCCGAAAGTTTCGAGCTCAGAGAGTTTATTCCCCTGTAGTTTGCCTTCCAAATTGCCATCGTAAACCACACCTTCTCTCGATTCAATCACACACAAAAAACATACTTAAGCGATATTCTGGTGGTGCGACGCATTAATTTTTCGTGAGGATATCGACAAGACAACATCGTTGCCTAACGTGCTGGAGGAGGTGGACGGCTAAGGATCGATACATACACGCGCAGAATTCTTTCCGTTTGGATGCCATTCAGCATCGAGAAAGTTCCGGAAAGATCTAATCATTTCTGGAAAATAATCTGCCAGTTCCTCTGGGTATTTGAAGATACATTCATGTGAAAGAGTTTATTTTAATGTTTTCTAACCATATAACACAGCGACCAAAATACATTTGATTTTGTAATTTTTCAACTAAGTGTAATTAGCAGGAAAGCTTCTGAAGATTATTCTTCCCCATCAGTAGGATATTTCCGTATCCAATATTGTATGCGCAAGCTATCGATTACTGCTCAGTCGCCGAAAGTTTCGAGCTCAGAGAGTTCATTCTCCTCTAGTTTGTCTTCCAAATTGCCATCGTAAACCCCACCTTCCCTCGATTCAATCACACACACAAAACATACTTAAGCGATATTCTGGTGGTGAGACGCATTACTTTTTCGTGAGGACATCGACAAGACAACATCGTTGCCTAACGTGTTGGACGAGGTGGACGGCGAAGGATCGACACATACACGCGCGGAATTCTTTCCGTTTGGATGCCATTCAGCATCGAGAAAGTTCCGGAAAGATCTAATCATTGCTGGAAAATAATCTGCCAGTTCCTCTGGGAATTTAAAAATACATTCATGTGAAAGAGTTTATTTGAATGTTTTCTATCCATGTAACACTGTGACCAAATATTTTTCAATCAAGTGCTATTAACAGGTGGTTATCGAGTTAGTATTAACTTCTGGTGGGCTTCCAGTATCGAGGAAAATGTGGAAATATCTAATCGTTGCTGGAAAATAATCTGCCAGTTCCCCTTGGAATTGAAAATTACATTCAAGCGAAAGAGTTTATTTTAATGTTTTCTATCCATAAAATATCCATATAATACCTTTGGTTTTGTGATTTGTCAATCAAGTGCAGTTAGCAGGAAATCTTTTGAAAACTATTCTTCAGAACAAGGTTTTTCGTATCCTATATTGGATGCATAAAACCTTGTGCCTCCAACGTAACGCTCTCGTTTTCGAAGTCCCCCAAATATTCATTTATTCATTCATTCAGAATGAATTTAGATTCAACTTCAAACAAATGATCTCTAAATCAACGATAGTCCTACGTCACCCTTGCGGTTATACCATAGATATATCCCACTTCCTGTTTTTTTCAAAACCACGATTACTAAGTTTTCTAAATTGGAACC
The DNA here is from genome assembly GCF_029784135.1 of Toxorhynchites rutilus septentrionalis. NCBI lineage: Eukaryota > Metazoa > Arthropoda > Insecta > Diptera > Culicidae > Toxorhynchites > Toxorhynchites rutilus. Next base: position 189,513,803 of record NC_073746.1, read on the forward strand.
ATTCCATAAAACAAGGCGCTTTTCAGGGCCATTAACCCTTCCAAAAAAGAGTTTAGGAAATACAGTTCAATGTTTTCTAAAACAATATCCATAATTATAATAAAACACAAATTGATTTTTTCATAATTTGTTTGCCAGGATATGATGAGTATGTGAATTTGGCAGTTGTTCTGAGTTTATTGATGGTTGGGGACTTTCCCGATTATTCAATTTCCATCAATTCTTAAATTGCTTCTAGATTGAAAGTACAGTAATTTACATTTAACTCGACAGTTAGCAAATTTGACGGACCAATATTGCGACATATTTAGTTGGACATTTTTGTAAACATAGAGTGCGGGGTCCAAATTATGACCCCACATTGGAAGTCGACACTGTACCACTGACATCGCAAATGTTCAATTACAGGTTAAAATCGCCTCCAATGTGACACTGAGTGGTGCTTCGGCACGTCGCATTAAATATAATTTACTGTACAACATGTCACAAGCAGGATGGGAATAAATTTTCCAACTGTGAAACCTGTGGCGAGTGGCCAACGCAATCGCTAAACAGGAAGCTTTAGCCGAACAAGATGGGAATATCGAGTGATAACAAAACAATAAACTCTTTAGATTAAAGATAATTTTGTGATCCTGAAAAGGACCCTTTTTAGCCTGCATGTGAATCCAACGATGGAACAAATCGTAATGAGTGTATTTTTTTGCCATCGCTGCCTTTTAACGTTCATTCGTTCGTCTCGTTGGACTCGCCCCTTTGGCTGAGTCTGCCGATTTGTCTCTATCCTGTGAGCGTGTACCGCTAAAGTACAAAACGTGCAGATCCGCTGAAAAATATATCATTCTCTTTCGAACCGTAAATCAGTATGGTTGTATGGCATCGTTTCACATCACATCGCATCAACGGATTGGTGCCGGAGCACCAGTATACCCAATAGCGGTAATACAATTTCGGCCGCCGGAGTGCTCGAGTTGGCTTGCAATGCTGATCATGACAATAAGAAAACCCGCCTACAGAACAGAGCACATTCGGTTCAGTGGCAACAACTAGTTTCAGCGAGTGGCAAACGCAATCGCAAAACGGCAGCAGGTAGAAGAAGGAAAAAGTTTGTTTATACAGACTGCTTTGGTAGCAAAACCAGCCACCGTAAAACACGACGCTTTTCAGGGCCATTAAACCTTTCAAAGAAGAGTTATTAAAAGTTTTTCACAATACCAATGCATTCTAAAGTGACATAATATGACATATAATATAAACTGATTTATTTTGTTTATGCTTGTTCTTGATCTTATTGATGGTTGGGGTATTTAAAATTGATCATTCAGTTTTCACAAACCCATGCATGGTTTCCGAATTAAAAGTGGCTTCAAATTACAACACATTGTATGCAGAATGGCATTAACGAATTTTCTCGGTAGCAAGAACTGCTTTCTTTGGTTGATAACTGATGTTGGAAATTTATTGACGTTACATCTGCATTGTATAGAAAATTAACTAAGGAGCAACATGATGAGCTATGTATTTCCTGCTGCTCTGTTCTTTTTTAAAGGACTTTAATCCGAAGCTCATTCGTCCCTGTATTTACTGTTGGTTTTTCAGAACGCTTATAGCTCGTTTATTTCTCGACAGATCGTAGAGTTCGTCTCCAAAACCTCAGTTCTTTTTCATTTTTATTTAATTTGTTTATCTTACAATTCGTTCGTCTCCGAAACCACAGTTTGAGGTACGGTAATGTGCTCAATAGTTAAATATATGATAGTGAATGAGCTGATGACCACCTATACATTCCCTATCACAGCCATCATTTTGATTGTACGATATGTGCGTACGCCGAAAGATGTCCGGCGTTGAACATTTAATAAGTACAAAGCCTGCAAAAAAATCAAGAATCAAGTTTGTAAAAAAAAAACACAAAAACACAACACCAAAGGTTCTTTTCAGAACCCCCCCACATGTTCATAAGGAGTAAACAGTAAACTAATCCATTTTTCAGGTAGATAGGTAGGTATTCACATAGGAGAAGAAAATAAAACAATATATTTAAAATATATATTTAGCAAAAGCTGTCCCCTTTGTATAGTCCTACGTCACTCCGGTTATGTATCCGACATTACTCACCCGTCTTTTTTAACACAACTGCTACCATATACAATTTTACAATTACACTTGTGCTAAATTTTTAACAATACACGATCGGTCATTGATATGAAATTTCACGAAGCAACCAACAAGTTCCAAATTTAAAATTTTATTTTGCCAGAACTAATCGTATCACTCACCCTACTTAGAATATAAAAATGCCCTTGACTTGCATATATTTGCAATGCCGATTTCACTCGGGCAGCTTGGTTTTGATGTCTCTGTTAGTGAACAAATTTCGATGAGAACAAAAGCTCCCCCTACTTTCATGAAATGGCAATGTCGATTTCCCCCAGGCAGCTTGGTTTTGGTGTCTCTGTTAGGGAACCGCCGCATGTATCATCAATTTCGACCAATTAGAAGTGGATATTTCCGTTAGGATAGGCGTTGAGATTTTTCAATTGTTCGATAGTTAATTTCATGACATATATTATTTTATTCAATATAGAAAATTGTTATGGTGTGCCGAAATCGATTGACGCAAAAACTTCATCAATCCATCATGAAATGACTGAGCAATAAGCGTTTGAAATTGGACAAATTCCACGATGTGCTCGATTTTCGATTTTCAATTTGTACCCCAATATGTTCCCGAAAGACGTAATCCTACTTCAAAATGGAACTTGAAGAGCAAAAGTTTTTTATAAAAATACTCAAACTCATTAGCATGTTGGCATATTTTGCTCCGCACTCAAACGGTTAGAACTACCTTCGAGATAGCTGATCTAAACATGAATGACGCCACCAGATGTCAACACTGTACTTTCGTCATCATGGATTCAAACCCTGGTATTCAAATGATTAGCTGTCGGTAATGTACTGTTCCGTACGTAACGTCAATAGGAAGAAAAGTAACAGTTAGCATCGTTATATGTTCTAAACCTACTCACTAAACATTTTTGTCTCAGATCGAAAATGATATCGACAACTGTGCCAGGATGGTGCCATCTTACTCTTATCGAACTATCCTTCGTTTCTACAACCAATTACAATCGAACGCTGTGACCGCATCGACCGATAACAGCACGGCTCGACCCTTACTATGTGTCGATATGATTTTATGAAAAATTAAACGAAAAACAAAAACAAAAAATATTTACCAATATGTATTAGATTCCACCGCTTTTGAAGCACTTTACACAGTTACCCCTATATCGAGTATTTATTCGACCTAGCGAGTTTAGTAACTGATATGAGCATTGAAATTTAATTATTACATTATAATCCACCACTGCATCGGTATTTACAAATTTTTTTATAAATTTTGTTATCAATACAAATAGCAATATTTGAAAGTTATTTGTCGGTAAGCTCGTTTGCATAGTGTTTGCCTTGCATGATTTTTCATCGTTTACCGACATATTTTTTCATGTAGACTAGTGCCATCTATGTTTTAAAATATTTTCAATGTAGTTATGAAATATTTATATCCTCTAGTGGCACGTAGCTCAACAACAGCAAATTAAAACATCCAAATCGAATTGACGAATTTACGTTGGATTTATAACCAGATGGCGCAGCGAGTAAAATGAGGATGTTTTTTTTTGGTATGAAATTCGTTCAAATTTTCTAGAAAAATCAGAATTTATCTTCAAATTTCTCGGTTTCATGTATTCTTTCCACACTGTAAAGGTTAGAAAATCATCACTTTACAATGTGCTATGTACATTACGAAGAATGACTTGTTATAAGTAGTGTAACTTTAATTTTTTTCAACTAAGTAAACGATGAACAGGGTGTTTTGCGCTAAAAATACTGCAAATCCTTCTAGTATTTTAAGCAATGATATCAGCCAATTTGATATGATATCGATTTCATCGCAATTATCCATAGTATCAATAACCGGTATGCATTATCAAACATGAAATTTTCGAAGATTATCTATGACTTTGGTCAAATCGCGTGTTTTTTTTATCCCATTTATTTATTTAAGGCTCATTAGCATTTTTAGCTGTAACAGAGCCGAATTTTAATCGTGTACATGTCACATGGTTATCATATCTATAATTAGCACATTACACAGTTGCCATTCGCCAGTATTCCTGCTATACTATTACATATGGTATATTCACACAGTAGCCATTTAGGCGTAAGAGTTATTCTTTCTGTTCTTCCATTATCCTGTTGGACCACCGAACAGCGGAGACAGTTGATTGATCATTGTTGAGTTATTTAAGGAACAGTAGCCCGATGTGTCTGACAGAGCAGAGCAGTTGTGTGGATGAATCGATCTTATTTCGACCGTGGATCGATCTCCGTCGCTGATGATTGTTGCGTGGACGTAGCTATTCTGTAACAACACAAAGATGGTCAATGAGGGCCCTGAGTTTTGAGTTTTGAACTCACGGTCGATCGCTTGCTAAGCGAACGCGCAACCAATGTGGCTACGGAGACCCCCTATCGCGTGTTGATACCATCGTAAATATACAAAACTCCAACTTTCTTACCATATACTGACGACATTCAATGGCTGAAATAAATCTAATTGAAATAAAATGAATAATCACCACAGAATCTTGCTTCTTAGTGAGTAAAATAAACAAACACCCTCACTTTTGTGCTTCTGAGCTCTAATGTAGATGTTGCATGAGCTGATTCAGCTTTGCGTAAGTTCGTCAATATTTCACTTCCGGGCTTCCCAAGGTAGTTCTCACATGCAGGAACCATGCATTTTCCAACTTGGTTTTGATTGTGCTCTCGAATTTCCTTTGTTGATTCAACCATTAAAAGAATTAAATTTCTTCCAAACTCATCGCAATCGAATATCTTTCAACATTGTAATTTATGGAAAAAACTACAAACCTTCCATAAACTCACATTGCAAAATTTAAAACCATCATCACTTTCACCACAGCGCCGCCTAGGTGTAGATTTGTACGTTAGATCGCCAATCGGGCGTATTGACGAACTTACATTGGATTTACAACCAGATGGCGCAACGAGTAAAATGAGGATGTTTTGTTTTTTTTGGTATGAAATTCGTTCAAATTTTCTAGACAAATCAGAATTTATCTTCAAATTTACCGGTTTCATGTATTCTTTCCACGCTGAAAAGGTTAGAAAATCATCATTTTACAATGTGCTATGTATATGTATGACATGTTGAAAGTATTGTAACTTTAATTTTTTTCAACTAAGTAAACGATGAATAGGGTGTTATGCGCTAAAAATACTGCAAATCCTTCTCGTATCGACCCCTACATAATCAATGATATCAGCCAATTTGATATGATATCGATTTCATCGCAATTATCCGGTTATGGATAATTGCGATGAGATCGATATCATATCAAATTGGTTGATATCATTGGTTCTGTAGGGGCCGATACGAGAAGGATTTGTAGTATTTTTAGGGCAAAACACCCTATTCATCGTTTACTTAGTTGAAAAAAATTAAAGTTACAATACTTATAACAAGCCATTCCTCGTAATACACATAGCACATTGTAAAATTGCGATTTTCTAACCTTTTCAGCGAGGAAAGAAAACATGAAACCGGGAAATTTGAAGATAAATTCTGATTTTTCTAGAATATTTGAACGAATTTCCAAAAAAACAAAACATCCTCATTTTACTCGCTGCGTCATCTTGTTGTAAATCCAACGTAAATTCGTCAATTGGCGATCTAACGTACAAATCTACACCTAGGCGGCGCTGCGGTGAAAGTGATGATGGTTTTAAATTTTGCCATGTGAGCTTATGGAAGGTTTGAAGTTCTTTCCATAAATTACAATGTTATAATCATAAAAGATTATTTGATTGCGATGAGTTTGTAAGAAATTTAATTCTGCGCAATTTTATATATATAACATGTTATTTATTTACCTCTTTCAGTAGTGAAAACTACAAAAATGTTGTCAATGGTTGAATTAAAGAAGGAAATTCGAGAGCACAATCAAACACAAGTATGCACGATTCCTGCATGTGAGAACTACCTTGGAAAGCCCGGATGTAAAATATACGTGATTTGTTTTTTGAGTTTTAGGTTACATTAGCATTATTTTCTTAGTTCAAAAACAAAATCCAGATGTCTCACCGATCGTTTACGTTTTGCGTTAGATCGCCAATTTGTACATTATAAAAAAAGGATTGAAAAGCGAACGTAAGGATTCGATAATAACATTTTTCACCTGAATGTTTAACGAAGCACATATTATGAAATATTACATTTACACGAAATATTACATTTACACGGCATTTACACGTTGCAAATAGCTAGTGAGACAGTTAAACCGATTCCGAAAAGATGGTATGGAAAGGATCCTGTAATTTTCTAACCGATTCATTACTGTCTAGCCCGGCTCGGATGCTAACATACACTGTTGATTAAGTAATTGTTGATTCCATGATACGCATAGAAGTCCCACTCTATGAGATCCTCGAATTCTACATAATACCCCGCGTATACTAAAGTAATGAATGATTATGCAACGGAATAAATTTCGGAATGTCGGAATGGTTCTATGACGGTTTGAAGTCGAAGTAACATTGAAAGTCTTGGGAATATATGGAAATCCTTAGGGTGTTGGTTTCACCCTGACTTCCTCTATTTGTTTCGCATGATTTTTCACCAAATTAGCGACACTTTTTTAACGTGAACCAGCGCCATCTCTGTTTTAAAATAGTTCCAACAGAGAGTTTTGAAATATTTGCATTTCCTCTGGTGGCGAGTGGCTTCAACAATTGCAAATTGAATTCAAACATGTTTCAAACTGAATGATGAAAGGTCGAAGCTCAAGGAAAAAACAACTTTTTTTATGACCGTGATTGAAAAAAAACTTGTTTTTTAAGAAATTTGTAAAATTTACTAATTAAATGTGTGCTCACGTGGCCGAGTGATTTGCGTCACACAATATGATGCAGGGGGTTCGGGTTCGATTCCCGTTCTGGTCGGGAGAATTTTTTAAAGGTAAAAGGTAATTTTAAAGGGTGGATTAGAAGATCAGTCATTGAACAGTTCTGCGATTGGACCCATGAATGTGCACTTAGTAAGAAAACGGGAATGTGATAACGAAAAATAAATTTTGGGCGGGACGAAGTTTGCTGGGTCAGCTAGTTTAGCATAAGAATCTCAGCTTACTACTACCCACTAATAAAAATGACGCAAAATAATACCTATGTTGAGACGACAAAAGTTCCATTTGGAACGTTAGTTCCATCCAAGATTAATTCAATGTTTAAAATAGTGGCTCTGAACAGAGACGTTTTTTACATGAATTAGTAGCCTTCAAACGGGTTTAAAGAGGTTAAGTAGTTGAACGATTCCGTAGCCATTAGGCAAAGAAGAATGGACAAGTGGATTTGCGGAATCGGAGCAAAGTGGGTTAAATACACTCGACAAAATAAATTAGAGTAACAGAGTGAAGCCTAAATTTACAGATAATTTCTGAAATGCTGTAACTTCGTGAAAAATCAACACATGAAGATGGAATATACCTCATTTTGAAGCATCAACTTTCATGTTTTGGAATATATGACGTATATACTACATGAGCTGAAAAGTTCCGGGATTTTCCAACAGATGGCGCCACTAAAGAGATTCATTTCGAGAGGATCATTTCTCACTAGTTTATGTGTGAAGTTTCATGGCATTTTGTTTATTTGTTCGCAATTCGAGTTATTAGGTTAGGGTGTCCTCTTCCACCACGTACCGATTTTTGACGGAAGGCATCGAAATGTTCCTCAACAAAATCCAGATGCTCCAAACTCTCTCCCCTCTCAACAAAGAGAAACGGCTCGCATTCGCAACGACCTTCGGCGCTTATCTCACTCAAAATATTTAAAACGCGTTATCGAAAAAAGTGGTGGTCACATCGGAAATTTCCTAACCTAAGCTTTATTTTCGTTTTTTTTAAATAAAAATCAGTTCACTTTTGTAGAAGTTATAAAAATTCGTTCCGTGAGCGTTTAATCTGAAAGACCCTGTATGTTAGTTTTCAAAGTTATTTATCTATCGACATTCCTCTAATTCGACATCTAGTTAAGTGGATAGACCTGTAATGCGACACGAATAAAGTGCGATTCACATACAACATCTACGTCACGTTCACGTCCCGGCACGTCACGTTACGTCAGTTATTCTACCATGCAATTCTTATGAAAACATTCACATGCACCGGCGGCATAACAACCCGTCAGCGACCGTTCATCGAATACAAACGGAAGTATTTGTAGAAAAGAATATTTGACACATCTGCGTTACATCTGCATTGTATAGAAAATTAACTAAGGAGCAACATGATGAGCTATGTATTTCCTGCTGCTCTGTTCTTTTTTAAAGGACTTTAATCCGAAGCTCATTCGTCCCTGTATTTACTGTTGGTTTTTCAGAACGCTTATAGCTCGTTTATTTCTCGACAGATCGTAGAGTTCGTCTCCAAAACCTCAGTTCTTTTTCATTTTTATTTAATTTGTTTATCTTACAATTCGTTCGTCTCCGAAACCACAGTTTGAGGTACGGTAATGTGCTCAATAGTTAAATATATGATAGTGAATGAGCTGATGACCACCTATACATTCCCTATCACAGCCATCATTTTGATTGTACGATATGTGCGTACGCCGAAAGATGTCCGGCGTTGAACATTTAATAAGTACAAAGCCTGCAAAAAAATCAAGAATCAAGTTTGTAAAAAAAAACACAAAAACACAACACCAAAGGTTCTTTTCAGAACCCCCCCACATGTTCATAAGGAGTAAACAGTAAACTAATCCATTTTTCAGGTAGATAGGTAGGTATTCACATAGGAGAAGAAAATAAAACAATATATTTAAAATATATATTTAGCAAAAGCTGTCCCCTTTGTATAGTCCTACGTCACTCCGGTTATGTATCCGACATTACTCACCCATCTTTTTTAACACAACTGCTACCATATACAATTTTACAATTACACTTGTGCTAAATTTTTAACAATACACGATCGGTCATTGATATGAAATTTCACGAAGCAACCAACAAGTTCCAAATTTAAAATTTTATTTTGCCAGAACTAATCGTATCACTCACCCTACTTAGAATATAAAAATGCCCTTGACTTGCATATATTTGCAATGCCGATTTCACTCGGGCAGCTTGGTTTTGATGTCTCTGTTAGTGAACAAATTTCGATGAGAACAAAAGCTCCCCCTACTTTCATGAAATGGCAATGTCGATTTCCCCCAGGCAGCTTGGTTTTGGTGTCTCTGTTAGGGAACCGCCGCATGTATCATCAATTTCGACCAATTAGAAGTGGATATTTCCGTTAGGATAGGCGTTGAGATTTTTCAATTGTTCGATAGTTAATTTCATGACATATATTATTTTATTCAATATAGAAAATTGTTATGGTGTGCCGAAATCGATTGACGCAAAAACTTCATCAACCCATCATGAAATGACTGAGCAATAAGCGTTTGAAATTGGACAAATTCCACGATGTGCTCGATTTTCGATTTTCAATTTGTACCCCAATATGTTCCCGAAAGACGTAATCCTACTTCAAAATGGAACTTGAAGAGCAAAAGTTTTTTATAAAAATACTCAAACTCATTAGCATGTTGGCATATTTTGCTCCGCACTCAAACGGTTAGAACTACCTTCGAGATAGCTGATCTAAACATGAATGACGCCACCAGATGTCAACACTGTACTTTCGTCATCATGGATTCAAACCCTGGTATTCAAATGATTAGCTGTCGGTAATGTACTGTTCCGTACGTAACGTCAATAGGAAGAAAAGTAACAGTTAGCATCGTTATATGTTCTAAACCTACTCACTAAACATTTTTGTCTCAGATCGAAAATGATATCGACAACTGTGCCAGGATGGTGCCATCTTACTCTTATCGAACTATCCTTCGTTTCTACAACCAATTACAATCGAACGCTGTGACCGCATCGACCGATAACAGCACGGCTCGACCCTTACTATGTGTCGATATGATTTTATGAAAAATTAAACGAAAAACAAAAACAAAAAATATTTACCAATATGTATTAGATTCCACCGCTTTTGAAGCACTTTACACAGTTACCCCTATATCGAGTATTTATTCGACCTAGCGAGTTTAGTAACTGATATGAGCATTGAAATTTAATTATTACATTATAATCCACCACTGCATCGGTATTTACAAATTTTTTTATAAATTTTGTTATCAATACAAATAGCAATATTTGAAAGTTATTTGTCGGTAAGCTCGTTTGCATAGTGTTTGCCTTGCATGATTTTTCATCGTTTACCGACATATTTTTTCATGTAGACTAGTGCCATCTATGTTTTAAAATATTTTCAATGTAGTTATGAAATATTTATATCCTCTAGTGGCACGTAGCTCAACAACAGCAAATTAAAACATCCAAATCGAATTGACGAATTTACGTTGGATTTATAACCAGATGGCGCAGCGAGTAAAATGAGGATGTTTTTTTGACGTAGGACTACGTCTAACCGGAAGATATAGGGGGTGAAATGGAAATCTAGGCACTGAACAAGTAGGAAAAAATGCAAGATTTGGAACGCTTATAACTCGAGCATTTCTCAATAGATCGCAAAGGTTTTTGCATCAATTGATAGGAAATATATCGACGCATCTATCATAACGAATAACATTTCATTTTTCTTGAGATAAATAATTGAATAATTGTGAAATATCAAGCATTGTCAAAATGCACTATGTGCCCATTTTTTATTGGTCCATTTTGTGCTCCTCAAATCGAACCGACCAAAACGGGCAACCAGAGCAGCAGCGAAATAGAATGAACCACGATTGGAAAGGAAAAAGAAAAAAATGAACGAAACATTGGTCGCAGTCTCACACATGCGTATTTCTCGAGCCAGCCAGTCAGCTTAAAAATCCCCGCTCCGCTGCCGTAACGATCATTCTCATTCAAACCGTACACCACATCGGTTCGCATCACAACACATCAACAAACCATCCCAAGCAGCCATGTCTGGACATGGTGAAGGAGGAAAAGTGAAGGGAAAGGCAAAATCCCGCTCGAACCGTGTTGATCTGGAGTTCCCCGCAAGGGTACCTAGGCCGAGCTCGTTAGTACCAGTGCACCAGTTCACCTAGCCGGCGTTATATAGTTTCGGCCGCCGAAGTGATCGAGTTAGCTGGTAAAGCTGCTCGCGACGATAAGTGGCGAGTGGCAAACGCAATCGTAAAACGGCATCAGGTAGCAGAAGAAAAAAGTTTGTTCTTTATACACACTGCTTTGGTGGCAAATCCAGAACAAGACGGCATCGAGGGCGTTCGAAATGGTTTTTTTCAAAACCACGAGTACTAAGTTTTCTAAATTGGAACCATTCCATAAAACAAGGCGCTTTTCAGTGCCATTAAACCTTCCAAAAAAGAGTTTAGGAAATACAGTTCAATGCTTTCTAAAACAATATCCAAAATAATAATAAAACACAAATTGATTTTTTCATAATTTGTTTGCCAGGATATGATGAGTATGTGAATTTGGCAGTTGTTCTGAGCTTATTGATTTTCACCAATTCTTAAATTGCTTCTAGATTGAAAGTACAGTAATTTACACTTATCTCGACATTTAGCTAATTGGACGGACCAGTAATGCGACATATTTAGTTGGACATTTTTGTAAACATAGAGTTCGGGGTCCAAATTATGACCCCACATTGAAGGTCGACACTGTACCACTGTCATCGCAAATGTTCAATTACAGGTTAAAATTACCTCCAATCCGATACTGAGTGGTGGTAATGCGACGTGCCATTGAATGTAATTTACTGTAAAATATGTCACAAGCTGGATGGGAAGAAATTTTCCAACTGTGAAAGCTGTGGCGAGTGGCAAATGCAATCGCTAAACAGCAAGGTTTAGCCGAACAAGATGGGGATGTCGAGTGATAACAAAACAATAAACTCTTTAGATTGAAGATAATTTTGTGATCCTGAAAAGGACCCTTTTTAGCCTGCATGTGAATCCAACGAGCGAACAAATCGTAATGAATGTATTTTTTTGCCATCGCTCCCTTTTAACGCTCATTCGTTCGTCTCGTTGGACTCGCCCCTCTGGCTGAGTCCGCCGATTTTTCTCTATCCTGTGAGTGTGTACCGCTAGAGTATAAAACACGCGGACCCCAAACAATATCTTATTTTCTTTCAAACCGTAAACCCGTGTGGTTGTACGGCATCAGCATCGTGGACGTAACAAAGGAGGACAAGTTAAGGGAAAGGCAAAGTCTCACTCGAACCGTGCAAGTCTCCAGTTCCCTGTTGGTCGCATTCATTGATTGCTCCGCAAGGGTAACTAGGCCGAACGGATTGGTGCCGGAGCACCAGTATACCAGTAGTACTCGAGTTGGCTTGCAAAGCTGCTCACGACAATCAGAAAACCCGCATCAAGAACAGAGCAGCTTCGGTTCGGCGCTCATCAAGGCAACAATTAGTTTCAGTGAGTGGCAAAGTGTTTCTCCGGCACGTCGCATCAAATGTAATTTACTGAACAACATGTCACAAGCTGGATGGGAAGAAATTTTCCAACTGTGAAAGCTGTGGCGAGTGGCAAACGCAATAGCTAAACAGGAAGATTTAACCGAACAAGATGGGAATATCGAGTGATAACAAAAACACAACACCAAAGGTTCTTTTCAGAACCATCAACATATTCATGAAGAGTAAACAGTAAACTAATCCATTTTTAAGGTACATAGGTAGGTATTCACGTAGGAGAAGAAAATAAAACAATATATTTAAAATATATATTTAACAAAAGCTGTCCCCTTTGTATAGTCCTACGTCACTCCGGTTATGTCCCCGACATTACCCACCCGTCTTTTTTGGTATGAAATTCGTTCAAATTTTCTAGAAAAATCAGAATTTATCTTCAAATTTCTCGGTTTCATGTATTCTTTCCACACTGTAAAGGTTAGAAAATCATCACTTTACAATGTGCTATGTACATTACGAAGAATGACTTGTTATAAGTAGTGTAACTTTAATTTTTTTCAACTAAGTAAACGATGAATAGGGTGTTTTGCGCTAAAAATACTGCAAATCCTTCTAGTATTTTAAGCAATGATATCAGCCAATTTGATATGATATCGATTTCATCGCAATTATCCATAGTATCAATAACCGGTATGCATTATCAAACATGAAATTTTCGAAGATTATCTATGACTTTGGTCAAATCGCGTGTTTTTTTTATCCCATTTATTTATTTAAGGCTCATTAGCATTTTTAGCTGTAACAGAGCCGAATTTTAATCGTGTACATGTCACATGGTTATCATATCTATAATTAGCACATTACACAGTTGCCATTCGCCAGTATTCCTGCTATACTATTACATATGGTATATTCACACAGTAGCCATTTAGGCGTAAGAGTTATTCTTTCTGTTCTTCCATTATCCTGTTGGACCACCGAACAGCGGAGACAGTTGATTGATCATTGTTGAGTTATTTAAGGAACAGTAGCCCGATGTGTCTGACAGAGCAGAGCAGTTGTGTGGATGAATCGATCTTATTTCGACCGTGGATCGATCTCCGTCGCTGATGATTGTTGCGTGGACGTAGCTATTCTGTAACAACACAAAGATGGTCAATGAGGGCCCTGAGTTTTGAGTTTTGAACTCACGGTCGATCGCTTGCTAAGCGAACGCGCAACCAATGTGGCTACGGAGACCCCCTATCGCGTGTTGATACCATCGTAAATATACAAAACTCCAACTTTCTTACCATATACTGACGACATTCAATGGCTGAAATAAATCTAATTGAAATAAAATGAATAATCACCACAGAATCTTGCTTCTTAGTGAGTAAAATAAACAAACACCCTCACTTTTGTGCTTCTGAGCTCTAATGTAGATGTTGCATGAGCTGATTCAGCTTTGCGTAAGTTCGTCAATATTTCACTTCCGGGCTTCCCAAGGTAGTTCTCTCATGCAGGAACCATGCATTTTCCAACTTGGTTTTGATTGTGCTCTCGAATTTCCTTTGTTGATTCAACCATTAAAAGAATTAAATTTCTTCCAAACTCATCGCAATCGAATATCTTTCAACATTGTAATTTATGGAAAAAACTACAAACCTTCCATAAACTCACATTGCAAAATTTAAAACCATCATCACTTTCACCACAGCGCCGCCTAGGTGTAGATTTGTACGTTAGATCGCCAATCGGGCGTATTGACGAACTTACATTGGATTTACAACCAGATGGCGCAACGAGTAAAATGAGGATGTTTTGTTTTTTTTGGTATGAAATTCGTTCAAATTTTCTAGACAAATCAGAATTTATCTTCAAATTTACCGGTTTCATGTATTCTTTCCACGCTGAAAAGGTTAGAAAATCATCATTTTACAATGTGCTATGTATATGTATGACATGTTGAAAGTATTGTAACTTTAATTTTTTTCAACTAAGTAAACGATGAATAGGGTGTTATGCGCTAAAAATACTGCAAATCCTTCTCGTATCGACCCCTACATAATCAATGATATCAGCCAATTTGATATGATATCGATTTCATCGCAATTATCCGGTTATGGATAATTGCGATGAGATCGATATCATATCAAATTGGTTGATATCATTGGTTCTGTAGGGGCCGATACGAGAAGGATTTGTAGTATTTTTAGGGCAAAACACCCTATTCATCGTTTACTTAGTTGAAAAAAATTAAAGTTACAATACTTATAACAAGCCATTCCTCGTAATACACATAGCACATTGTAAAATTGCGATTTTCTAACCTTTTCAGCGAGGAAAGAAAACATGAAACCGGGAAATTTGAAGATAAATTCTGATTTTTCTAGAATATTTGAACGAATTTCCAAAAAAACAAAACATCCTCATTTTACTCGCTGCGTCATCTTGTTGTAAATCCAACGTAAATTCGTCAATTGGCGATCTAACGTACAAATCTACACCTAGGCGGCGCTGCGGTGAAAGTGATGATGGTTTTAAATTTTGCCATGTGAGCTTATGGAAGGTTTGAAGTTCTTTCCATAAATTACAATGTTATAATCATAAAAGATTATTTGATTGCGATGAGTTTGTAAGAAATTTAATTCTGCGCAATTTTATATATATAACATGTTATTTATTTACCTCTTTCAGTAGTGAAAACTACAAAAATGTTGTCAATGGTTGAATTAAAGAAGGAAATTCGAGAGCACAATCAAACACAAGTATGCACGATTCCTGCATGTGAGAACTACCTTGGAAAGCCCGGATGTAAAATATACGTGATTTGTTTTTTGAGTTTTAGGTTACATTAGCATTATTTTCTTAGTTCAAAAACAAAATCCAGATGTCTCACCGATCGTTTACGTTTTGCGTTAGATCGCCAATTTGTACATTATAAAAAAAGGATTGAAAAGCGAACGTAAGGATTCGATAATAACATTTTTCACCTGAATGTTTAACGAAGCACATATTATGAAATATTACATTTACACGAAATATTACATTTACACGGCATTTACACGTTGCAAATAGCTAGTGAGACAGTTAAACCGATTCCGAAAAGATGGTATGGAAAGGATCCTGTAATTTTCTAACCGATTCATTACTGTCTAGCCCGGCTCGGATGCTAACATACACTGTTGATTAAGTAATTGTTGATTCCATGATACGCATAGAAGTCCCACTCTATGAGATCCTCGAATTCTACATAATACCCCGCGTATACTAAAGTAATGAATGATTATGCAACGGAATAAATTTCGGAATGTCGGAATGGTTCTATGACGGTTTGAAGTCGAAGTAACATTGAAAGTCTTGGGAATATATGGAAATCCTTAGGGTGTTGGTTTCACCCTGACTTCCTCTATTTGTTTCGCATGATTTTTCACCAAATTAGCGACACTTTTTTAACGTGAACCAGCGCCATCTCTGTTTTAAAATAGTTCCAACAGAGAGTTTTGAAATATTTGCATTTCCTCTGGTGGCGAGTGGCTTCAACAATTGCAAATTGAATTCAAACATGTTTCAAACTGAATGATGAAAGGTCGAAGCTCAAGGAAAAAACAACTTTTTTTATGACCGTGATTGAAAAAAAACTTGTTTTTTAAGAAATTTGTAAAATTTACTAATTAAATGTGTGCTCACGTGGCCGAGTGATTTGCGTCACACAATATGATGCAGGGGGTTCGGGTTCGATTCCCGTTCTGGTCGGGAGAATTTTTTAAAGGTAAAAGGTAATTTTAAAGGGTGGATTAGAAGATCAGTCATTGAACAGTTCTGCGATTGGACCCATGAATGTGCACTTAGTAAGAAAACGGGAATGTGATAACGAAAAATAAATTTTGGGCGGGACGAAGTTTGCTGGGTCAGCTAGTTTAGCATAAGAATCTCAGCTTACTACTACCCACTAATAAAAATGACGCAAAATAATACCTATGTTGAGACGACAAAAGTTCCATTTGGAACGTTAGTTCCATCCAAGATTAATTCAATGTTTAAAATAGTGGCTCTGAACAGAGACGTTTTTTACATGAATTAGTAGCCTTCAAACGGGTTTAAAGAGGTTAAGTAGTTGAACGATTCCGTAGCCATTAGGCAAAGAAGAATGGACAAGTGGATTTGCGGAATCGGAGCAAAGTGGGTTAAATACACTCGACAAAATAAATTAGAGTAACAGAGTGAAGCCTAAATTTACAGATAATTTCTGAAATGCTGTAACTTCGTGAAAAATCAACACATGAAGATGGAATATACCTCATTTTGAAGCATCAACTTTCATGTTTTGGAATATATGACGTATATACTACATGAGCTGAAAAGTTCCGGGATTTTCCAACAGATGGCGCCACTAAAGAGATTCATTTCGAGAGGATCATTTCTCACTAGTTTATGTGTGAAGTTTCATGGCATTTTGTTTATTTGTTCGCAATTCGAGTTATTAGGTTAGGGTGTCCTCTTCCACCACGTACCGATTTTTGACGGAAGGCATCGAAATGTTCCTCAACAAAATCCAGATGCTCCAAACTCTCTCCCCCCTCAACAAAGAGAAACGGCTCGCATTCGCAACGACCTTCGGCGCTTATCTCACTCAAAATATTTAAAACGCGTTATCGAAAAAAGTGGTGGTCACATCGGAAATTTCCTAACCTAAGCTTTATTTTCGTTTTTTTTAAATAAAAATCAGTTCACTTTTGTAGAAGTTATAAAAATTCGTTCCGTGAGCGTTTAATCTGAAAGACCCTGTATGTTAGTTTTCAAAGTTATTTATCTATCGACATTCCTCTAATTCGACATCTAGTTAAGTGGATAGACCTGTAATGCGACACGAATAAAGTGCGATTCACATACAACATCTACGTCACGTTCACGTCCCGGCACGTCACGTTACGTCAGTTATTCTACCATGCAATTCTTATGAAAACATTCACATGCACCGGCGGCATAACAACCCGTCAGCGACCGTTCATCGAATACAAACGGAAGTATTTGTAGAAAAGAATATTTGACAGAGACGGACGGTTCTTTGGGGTTTTGTCTGGGCTTTGTGTCTCGGCTTTTGTTTCGATTTTGGTTGAATTCTTTATATCAACATATCTCTTAGTCCCAAATTTCTGAGTCAAAATCATTCGCGACTATCTGAGAAAAATAGCTTATACAGGGTGGGCCATTTAAAGTGGAAGGATTTGTTTTTGCAATAGCAAAGTAAAGAGGTGGAATTTTTAAAATTTTGTTTTGAAATTCATTTATTTTGGTCCAAGGAGATTTGTTCTAACTACTTTTTGATTATGATATCTCGTAAATGACCGCCTCTGGCCTTGACCGCAAAATGTGCCCTTTTTTCGGTATTTTCCATCACTTTGCCCAATGTTTCGGCCGATATGGCAGCAATTTCTTGTCGGATATTGTCTTTCAGCGCAGCCAGGGTCCTTGGTTTACCAGTGTATACCTTGGATTTTAAATATCCCCATAAAAAAAAGTCAGGAGGCGTCAAATCAGGTGATCTCGGTGGCCAGTCATAATCGCCGTTTTTCGATATTAATCTTCCGGGGAACATTTCGCGCAATAATTTGGTCGTGGCAGCCGCTGTATGGCATGTAGCGCCGTCCTGTTGCAACCAGTAATTGTCCAATTCATTTTCACGAACATATGGCAATAAAAAATCGGTTATCATTGTCCGATAACGCTCCCCATTCACGGTTATCATTGCTCCATTTTCGTTTTCAAAAAAGTACGGGCCGATGACTTTATCGGCATAAATGCCACACCACACAGTAACTTTTTGGTCGTAAAGAGGTTGCGTTTCGATGAATTGAGGGTTTTCAGTAGCATAAAACCGACAATTTTGTTTATTCACTCCTCAATTCAAGTTGAAATGCGCCTCATCAGACATTATGATTTTTTGCCAAAAGCCACAATTGAGAAGTTATTTTGAATGTACAGCTGAACAATTTCAGCGCGTTGTTTAGGTGTGTATTGTTCCATGGTTAAAATTGTACTGAAATGACGCTTCCAACGCGGTATGACACTTGTTAATCTGACATCTCTATCAAAAGTTATGGGGTTGTCAGATGCTTCCACTTTAAATGGCCCACCCTGTATATTATTCTTGTTGAATAAGTGTCGACGGGGTTTAACCATTTAAATAATATAATTCAATGATTTTCATTGATTTTTTCTAAATTTAGTACTGGTTCTAGGCATGTTGATCCGAAAGAGTGCATTACAATTTAAAATTGTTGTAGGTAGCGACACTATGGATAACATTAAATAAATCATTCGTTTGACACTTGACGTGACGGTGCTGCTGAAAGCAAAGACTGCTTGTGTGAATTGGCTGAATTGGCTTTAGGAGTGTTTTCAACTTATGTTATTTATTGACGTAGGACTACGTCTAACCGGAAGATATAGGGGGTGAAATGGAAATCTAGGCATTGAACAAGTAGGAAAAAATGCAAGATTTGGAACGCTTATAACTCGAGCATTTCTCAATAGATCGCAAAGGTTTTTGCATCAATTGATAGGAAATATATCTACGCATTTATCATAATGAATAACATTTAATTTTTCTTGAGATAAATAATTGAATAATTGTGAAATATCAAGCATTGTCCAAATGCACTATGTGCCCATTTTTTATTGGTTCATTTTGTGCTACTCAAATCATACCGACCAAAAAGGGCAACCAGAGCAGCAGCGAAATAGAATGAAGCACGATTGGAAAGAAAAAAGAAAAAAATGAACGAAACATTGGTCGCAGTCTCACACAAGCGTAATTCTCGAGCCAGCCAGTCAGCTTAAAAATCCCCGCTCCACTGCCGTAATAATCATTCTCATTCAAACCGTACACCACATCGTTTCGCATCACATCACATCAACAAACCAACCCAAGCAACCATGTCTGGACATGGCAAAGGAGGATAAGTGAAGGGAAAGGCAAAATCCCGCTCTAACCGTGTTGGTCTGAAGTTCCCCGCAAGGGTAGCTAGGCTGAGCGCGTTAGTACCAGTGCACCAGTCCACATAGCAGGCGTTATATAGTTTCGGCCAGTCTTCGGAATTGAACACAGTTCTGATGTGCAACACTTTTTTTGCACCCAATTGAACTCTCTCTCCATGCGCACACCTGCGCCCGGACCATTTCGAATGAGGGGGAATTTAGTATGTGAATTCTGCACCGTGCTGATTTTGGGCTCACTTGTTTTGATGCGCTTCGGTGCGCTTCGTGCCAAGAATGAAGTTTGTTTTCAGCGTGCCTTTGTTTTCAGCGCACGCTGATGAAAATTGAATTCGAGCGCAACACAGCGTAGGTTTTCTGAAGACTGGTTTCGGCCGCCGAAGTGATCGAGTTGGCTGGTAAAGCTGCTCGCGACGATAAGAAACCCCGCATTCAGAACAGAACACATTCGGTTCGGTGGACATCAAGACCACAACAAGCAGTTGCAGCGAGTGGCAAACGCAATCAGGTAGCAGAAGAAAAAAGTTTGTTCTTTATACAATCTGCTTTGGTGGCAAATCCAGAACAAGGCGGCATCGAGGGCGTTCGAAATGGTTTTTTTCAAAACCACGAGTACTAAGTTTTCTAAATTGGAACCATTCCATAAAACACGACGCTTTTCAGGGCCATTAAACCTTCCAAAAAAGAGTTTACGAAATACAGTTCAATGCTGTCTAAAACAATATCCAAAATAATAATAAAACACAAATTGATTTTTTCATAATTTGTTTGCCAGGATATGATGAGTATGTGAATTTGGCAGTTGTTCTGAGCTTATTGATGGTTGGGGAATATTAAATTGATCATTCAGTTTTCACAAACCCATGCATGGTTTCCGAATTAAAAGTAGCTTCAAATTACAACACATTGTATGCAGGATGGCATTAACGAATTTTCTCGGTAGCAAGAACTGCTTTCTTTGGTTGATAACTGATGTTGAAAATTGACTGACATTAAATCTGCATTGTATAGAAAAATAACTAAGGAGCAACATGATGAGCTATGTATTTCCTGCTGCTCTGTCCTTATTTTAAAGGACTTTAATCCGAAGGTCATCCGTCTCTGTATTTACTGTTGGTTTTTCAGAACGCTTATAGCTTGTTTATTTCTCGACAGATCGTAGAGTTCGTCTCCAAAACCTCAGTTCTTTTTTATTTTTATTTACTTTGTTTGCGGAGGCTACAAATCTTACAATATATTCGTCTCCGAAACACGGAAACAGTTTAAGGTACGGTAATGTACTCAATAGTGAAATATATGATAGTGAATGAGCTGATGACCACCTATGTATCCCCTATCACAGCCATCATTTTAATTGTACGATATGTGCATACGCCGAAAGATGCCCGGCGTTGAACATTTAATAAGTACAAAGCCTTCGGAAAAAAATCAAGAATCAACTATAAGACAGTGAGAAAAAATTGAGAAAGTTTGTAAAAAAACGCAAAAACAAAACACCAAAGGTTCTTTTCAGAATCCCCAACATGTATTGACGTAGGAGAAGTAAATAAAACAATATATTTAAAATATATATTTAGCAAAAGCTGTCCCCTTTGTATAGTCCTACGTCACTCCGGTTATGTCCCCGGCATTACCCACCCGTCTTTTTTGCACACTTTACTAATCGTTATTTGTTAGATTTTCAATTATTTACCTTAACTTGTTTTTCACATTGTGTTGTGTTTGTTAATATGTCCAGTTACAGGTCACAATCGCCACGATATGTCGAATTCGAGGCAATTCTCTGTATTTGTTTTGCATGATTTCTCACCAACTTACCGACATATTTCTTCACGTGGACTAGCGCCATCTATGTTTTGAGATATTTTCAATGTTATGAATCCTTTATATTCCACTGGAGGCGAGTGGCTTAAACAACTAAAAATTGAGTTATGTATCCACACTCGATGACAATACATGGTCAAAAAATATAATTGTACATGAACCCTACTTTCGTATGAAAACAAGTGAATGCAGCACAACTTTTGTAAAGATGTAAACACTGGTGTATTTTTTGCATATCCCAGATGAAACGGATGAAGTGATTCCAACAAAAACATTGTCTGATGTCAAAAGCCCAAATTGTACAATGTTTAGAATATAGATGTTGAGTGGTTTGTTGTGAAACTTTACCATCAAGTAGTGATTTTTTACATAAAATCTAATACTATACAGTGAAAAATGTGACATTTGCCGCTAAGAGGATAGTTTTCCAAACCAATTCACAAAGGTTATCTCGAATAAAAGTTTGTTCCATTCGATATCGAAAAGGGTGTTATTCGAAAATTACATCTTGTAATAGTCTACTATCAGTGTTCACATATTCTATCATTATAAACGACAAAAAATATTTGTTTACTTATTTTGTATGTTACTTAGTGCTACTGATCCTGCGATTTTGTAATTTTTTGAATTTTAATGAAAATATTTTACTTATTAAAATTGTAATTAGAAACTTCTAATTTTCTAAAAAAAAATAGTATACGAGTTTTGACGATGTCGAATTGTGTCAGATAATGATAATTCACTTACAAAATGATGATTTATTTCCTGAGGTGCACAGTACATACATTTTATGTTTGGAAAAAGTACACATACTTTTTATTTCTACGTAAAATTGGAAATTCGACAGATGTAGCAATTCTCGACATTGAGTGATAACTTTTTATATTGAACAACATATTTTATCGGTATTATCCTGTTACATTATATGCCCCATACATTTGATGCATAGTAATAAATAATCCTGAGTCACAAATATACTGATTACAGGCGTAAAATTAAATGAATAAAGTATACGATTATTGCGTCTATGGGCCTGGAAATATCTCAATGGTGTCGACAGCATCAATGTTAGCCATTAGCAATTGGTTTTTAGCGCATATTGAGGCAGAGTTCTGGTACTCCTTGGAGGTGCAACCTAGTCAGAAACATTTATCCGTCCTCGGGTTTCTTTAAAACGTTCTGATCTCGATATTATCGAGAGCAGTTTTGCTGCTTTGAAACATTTGAAATCCGGAATCACGAAACCAGTTGTTTCTCGAGATTGGTTAAAGGTACGAAAAATGTTTTCGAACCGACGGCCGACTCGGATTGCGACTGTGGATTGTGTTGAAGGAACTAGGAGGGAATGTGGTGACAATTAGGCGCACTCAAAAAGGAGAGATGCTCTTCGAATTGAAGAAGGATTCGGCGGTCAAGAGCTCGAGGAACTTGTCAAGAAGTCGCACTGCGAGGAAGTGAACGTGAGAGCTCTATCTCAGGAATCAGTGGTCGAGTGCAGGTATCTGGACGCAATCACTACAGATGAAGAGCTAAGGCGTGAATTGCTAGTACAGTGCAAGCTGGACGATATTCCCATGACGAGCCGAATAAGAAAGGCGTTCGGTGGCACGCAGAGTCCGTCGATACGGCTTTCGACTTTCGGTACAGTCTACTCGAAGCTCTCGCAAAGCTGGAAATGACGCTACTCAGTGGGAATATCAACAGCACCTTCCGGGAAAGTGGTCGCGAATCTATAATCGACTTCCCTTCGGTGGAAAGTGTCCGAATCGTATACGCAAAGGGATCACCAGGCGATCCGGTATAGGATCTGTCCACCGAATTACGTGATGACAACAACTGAAAGTGGAAGACGAACGCATTCGACAAGAACCTCTTCGTGGAAGCACTTCATCTAGATAGCGGAACTTCAGACTGAAACGTGCAAAATTTAACAGATTTACTGGTGAGAGATGCGACAATACCATGCCGAACAAAAACGAATCAAAGAATAAACGACGCCCAGATTACTGGTGGAACGAATCAAACCGCAACTTTCGCGTTAATTGTCTCCGAGCTAGAAGACGCGTCCAGCGAGCACGAAACATAGTAGACAGGGAGGAGCTTAGTACGGTGTACCGAGCAGCTAGAGCCGCCTTGAAATGGGAAATTAGACTGAGCAATTCGAACTGTTTTAAGGTGCTATGCAGAGACACAGACGTTAACCCATGGATCAATGCTTATCGTGTCGTGGTGGTGAGGATCAAAGGTCCATTGACCGTAGTCCCACAAGGTTCTATACTGGGCCCAACGCTGTGAAATTTAATGTACAACGATGCGCTGTCGTTGAAGCTTCCCAAAGGTGTGGAGATCGTGGCCTTCGCGACACCCGAAGAGGTGAAGATGCTTGCAACCAAATCCATTGTCACGGTAGGGTACTGGATGCACGCAGCGAAACTGCATATTGTTCATAATAAAACGGAAGTTCTATTAGTGAGTATCTGCAAAGCCGTGCAGCAGGCGGAAATCACAGCCGGAAAACACGTGAAAAAACGTGATATCTTCGGAGCATATGCTTAGGTACTTAGGAGTTATGATCGACGACCGGCTGAATCTCAACAACCACGTCGACTACGCCTGTGAAAAAGCAGGGCAGTCCAACAGCGCGATAGCGAGGATAATGTCGAACAACGCCCTCCTAGCAAAAGGCGTCTTCTAACTACTGCATCCTCGTCAATACTACGAGACGGAGCGCCAGTCTGGTCTGCGGCTCTCGAAACCCATCGGAATCGCAGAAAACTGTACGTTCGTTTCGTACGCACGTGTACGTGCGTTTTGACTCATGGCGTTGCGAGTTGCGAGCGCGTACAGGACGATCTCGTTGGAAGTATTATGCGTTATCGTCGGCATAATCTCGAATGGCTTCATCCTAGCGGAAGACGGCGAATGTTATATGCGAAAAGAAATCAGTGGTATCCGGAAAACAGCGAGAGTAGAGTCACTATTGAAGCGGCAGTAGAAATGGAGCACGGCGGAGAACGGCTGGTAGACGTATGGGTTCGTTCCGTCTATCGAACTGGTTGAACATGATGCACGGAGAGGTGAACTTTTACTTGACGCAGTTCCATGTTCGGACATGTGCTGCCTGCTCTTCATGTTGGGAACATCGTGGAGAAAATGTGTCGTGACGAGGGCACCTGGAGCGTGGTGAACAGTGCAATCGTACACATCATGACCGAGCTAGAGCGGAAGTGGAGGGCCGACCAGCATGCTGATAATGCCTGACTATAAAAGGGGAACAATTGCGAGGGCTGATGCAACGGATAGTACCCCACGAGTGCTGCTGTGATGGAGTTTGGGTCATGTTGGAGGGCACTGCCTAATCGGCGCTTCGTTGGAAAGAGAAATCCCGCGACTGTAACGGATTGTGTGTTACGTTGGAGGGCAATACCTAATCGGTACACGTCTCGACGGGTAAACGTATCCTGTGAGATGAAATGGAAGCGGCGTGGAGAACAACAAAATGCGTGCCTGGCAAAGCCTGATTGAGGCTCGGGTGTAGGATCAACGCGAGATTGTTTTCTACGGAGCAATCGTCAAGGAGGATGTCATAAAACTAGTGCATACCACACAAGAGCAGCTGTTGTAGAGTGCGCGTCATGCTGAAGGGCACTATCTAATCGGGTCTTCACTGGAAAAAAAATTCTCCGAGAGTGGCTGTGACGGATTGTGCGTTTAGTTGGATGGCAATTCCTAATCGGTACACGTCTCGAGAGTAGCTGTGACAGAGTGCGCGTTATGATGAAGGGCATTACCTAATCGGCGCTCTGATAGGAAGAGAAATCCCGCGAGAATGACTATGAGGGATTGCGCGTCAAGATGGAGGGCAATTCCTAATCGGTACACGTCTCGACGGGTATACGGATGCCTTTGCAATGGATATAAACGTTGCGGAAAACAACGGAGCATGAATACAAATTATAGAGAAAAAAGGGTATAAACAACGCAATTTTTAGTGGTTGTGAGCCCCACACGACGTCTGGATTAACCCGTCCCAGATAAAGAGCTCCCGTGGTCGAGTGGTTAGCGTCACACCTAACATGCCGGGGGTTCGGGTTCGATTCCCGTTCTGGTCGGGGAAATTTTTCTTCAAAGAAATTTTCTCCGACTTGCACTGTGGTCACGCGTATTCTAGAGCTTGCCACTCAGAATGCATTCAAGGCGTGTTATTTGGCATAGAAATCTCAACTAAGTACTAAAAAAAATGACGCAAGTAATACTACGTTGAGACGGCGAAGTTCCTCTAGGAACGTGAGTGCCAATTAAGATAAAGAGCTTCCGTAATCCCGTTAAAAATGTTCAAGTCTGAAAAAAATATAGTTAGGTATTGCCAATTATTATGAAGAGACAGTGCATGTGCAATGCATGTGCGGTTCATTGAAAAATAAATTAACATCTATATTTGGTATAATTTTACAAAACCCATTTTCACTTACAATCGACCTTTCTCCTCCACAGACAAACACAGTGTAGTCATGAAGATGGGATTGATCGCATCATCATTGAGACGCCGAACCTTTTTATTCTTTATGTTCGTATTGGTGCCATGTACAGTATTATTTTTGCTTATAGGAACAGGTAAAAAAATACGCAACTTTGTAAATGAATAAATAATGAAGCAGCTTTATTCTTCTTAGATTTTACGGCAGAACAAACCATGTCCCAAAGAGTAGCTGAATTTCAAATGCGCATGCAATACCTCGAGTCGATGTATCGTGCCAAGCAAGAAGATGTAGCAATTCTGTCTCAATATTTGGGATTCGCGACCCAAAATGGAGATTCGCTCAACGTTTCCATGAATTTAAATCTGCTGGATGGATTGAGTGCTGATTCCCGGTCAATGATTCGCAACGTTTCAGCGTCAACTAAGTTGCCTGCAAGTTTGAAGTTACCGACAGCGTTTCATTTTTTACCCCACTTGCTAGATGATTCTGCATCTCTTAAACCTGCATTCCACCAAACGAAGAATCGCCAAGGCGTTTCCGTTGTGCTCGGAATACCAACAGTGAAACGCGACAAACAATCTTACCTGGTGGAAACAGTTGACAATCTGATCGCTAATATGGACGACGACGAACAAAATGAAACTATGATTGTGATATTTATTGGAGAGTCGGATTTAGATTATGTGACACAAGTTGCAAACAGTATCAACTTGAGGTTTCCAACTTTCATCGAAAGCGGATTCATTGAGATAATATCTCCAGCTGCTAGTTATTATCCCGATATGTCAAAATTGAGGCAAACATTGAACGATTCGCTCGAGAGAGTAAAATGGAGATCCAAACAAAATTTAGATTTTGCCTATCTTATGGCGTACACACAACCAAAAGGCGCCTTTTATGTGCAGCTGGAGGACGATATTCTTACCAAGAAAGGTTTTATCAGTATTATGAAAAACTTTGCCTTAAAGAAAACTGCTAAAAAAGAACAAAGTCAGTGGTTTGTACTGGACTTTTGCCAGCTAGGATTCATTGGTGAGCGAATATTTCGAGAATTACTTACAATAGCGTAATTTTGTTGTTGTTGTAGGTAAAATGTTCAAATCCGCTGACCTCCCATGGCTGATAACATTTTTTCAAATGTTTTTCAATGATAAACCTGTTGATTGGTTATTGTACCATCTCATATACACAAAAATATGCAGTGTAGAAAAAGATGCGGTAATTGTCTTCTAAACTGTACTGTATCTCACCGTACATTCTAAGAATATTTCTTTCATTCTTCAGAAAACTTGCAAGCAAGAAATGTCAAAACTTTGGATTCATTACAAGCCATCCTTGTTCCAACATATCGGAACGACTTCATCCTTGAAAGGTAAAATTTGCTGATAAAACTTAAATATTTCGACGTAGGACTACGTCTTTCATTTTTATACCGGGGTGTAAAATCAAATTTTCGAAAACGAAAGCGTTACGCCGGAGACCGAGATTTTGAGCATTAATAGCTCCTAAACAATTGAACGATAAAATGTCTACGCGTTATATACTTGTTACTTTTTGATTCAAAAACTTGTTCTAATACCCTTCAAATTGCTTTCAAAATAGGCTGTTGAATTCACCAATCGGTATATAAACGAGCGCCGCTCGGAAATCCACTCAGTTATAATTGAACAGCGATTGGAGCATGTTGTCACAGCTATAGTAAGGTTGCAGCTATTGGTTTACCACCTACACCACATTCTTTTTCTGCTGAGGATCTTTAAAGCATGCAAGAACTTGCAACCCTGTTTCTTGAACTAGATCGACAGACTAGAAGCTGTCGCAACCAACAGGAACAAGTGCAAGTCATCCTACATTTTTATTACAACCATGGATTGGTCATCTCTCAGGCTAATTAATTGGAATGCCTGCTCTCTCAAGAGTAAGATCATCGAGAGTAAGACTTAATGGTGACAAACAGCACTGAAACTCAACATCATCGAAGCTATAGGGGCGGAAATCACAACATCGATTGGGCCTATTATCGTGATTGCGGTCTACTATCCCAAACAGACGTCAATCAGAGATGGCTCGGCGTTGCTTCTTAAAAACGATATCATCGTGATAGAGGCAGTCGAAATACGTCACGGCAGTCAAAATACGACGGCGGGGACATTAATGTTCGACATCAGTCCTGGGGAAACCAAAGGCGGAATCAAATTGGAGTGACTCTAAATAATTATCTACAGTGTGGGCATTACAGGATTCTTAGTCCAGCAACCCCCACTCGCATTTCTCGTTCCATCATTGATTTCTTCATTACCAACATGGATCGTCACATCGGTGATCCTATTGCCCTCAACGAGTTGAGTTCGGATCACTTCCTAGTGATGGTTGAATTGGGAGTGGATGTCGTAGTCAGGAGGCCACAATGTAGTATCATAGTATCATGTATCATTGTGCGAATTGGGTGGAATTCCAGCAGCTTATCAACAACAATATTGATCTCGATCAGCCTCTTGAATCTCCCGAAGATATCGAAGCAACAGTCAGCTCTATTCAATCTGCAGTTATTCAGGCTCACCTAAACCACATCCTAGAAACGATTCAGGTGAGTGACTCTGTTTAAATTGGTTCCATTACTAAACATTTGATTAGACTTCGGAACCTCTATCGAAGGCAGTACCAACGTACTGGTATTCGAGAGAGGAAACGACAGTATAATCAGTTAACGAAGGTTATCCAGGCCAGAATTACTGATCTCCGTAACAAAATATTCGATATTGGTAAACTTCCGAACAACTCCAAGCCATTTTAGAGGCTCGTTAAAATTCTCAAGACCAAGTTTAATCCTATTCTTCCTTTTCTTCAACTTGATAATTCAGAACGATCGATAACACCTGCCGAAAAGGCAAATGCAATTGGCAACCATTTCGCTAGTTCACACAATCTTGGCCAGAACATTACAAGTCCATTCGAAACTTCGGTGAATGATACTGTAAGGACAATTGACAATATCCATTCTGCACGTCAAGAGAATGAAACCATCTCAACTGAAGAGGTTATCTCGGTATACGCTCGTTGAAGAATATGTAGACCCCGGCTTCGATAGTATATTTAACATTGAGTTGAAACATCTTAGTAACAACTTATATGAAATTATGACTTCTGTCTTCAACAGATGTCTATCCATTGGCTACTTCCCCTCGAGTTGGCAAAAGTGATCCCGATACTAAAACCCGGAAAAGATCCTTCTTCTTCAAAGCGCTATCGACCAATTAGCCTCCTCCCAGCATTTTCGAAGGTATTCGAAAAAATTATATTTACGCGCATTCTTGCTTTTGCAGATGAGCACAATATATTTTTTGATGAGCAGTTTGGATTCCGAAAGGGACACTCTACCATCCACCAGGTTCGTAGAGTATCAACATAATCAGACGAAACAAGTCAGTTTCAAAATCATCTGCCATGGCACCTCTTGCTGTTGAAAAAGCATTTGATAATGTTTGGCACTTCAGATATTCCCGCACTTCCATCTGATGGGAAACTATCATTATTTGCAGAGGACACTGCCATCATTTATACGGGCAGAAGTATCACAGAACTAAGATCTAAACATCAAGAGGATTAGACGCTTTGTATAGATATTTCAGTAATTGGAAAACATGCATAAATGCAGCAATGACACAAGTCATATTGTTTTCCCACAAGAACTCCTCAAAGCTATTGAATGTATTGAATGTATGTAGTATTGAATGGTCTTCGGAAGTAGTGTATCTGGGTCTAACTTTCAATCGAAAGCTTACCTTCAGAGCACACATTGACAAAATAGACACAAGATGCAACATTCTAATCAGGTAATTGTATCCCCTGATCAATAGATACTCACGATTATCTCTAACGAATAAACTTGCAATATACAAGCAAATAATATTTCCAGTTATCGCATATGCGATGCCCGTTCGGGAGTGCTGTGCTCCAACACACAAATTAAAACTTCAACGCATACAAAACTAAATTCTTTGTATGATTCTAAACTCTCCTCCCAGAACGCGAAATTCGGAGCTACATCAACTGGCCGGGATTAAAACTCTCAATGAAATTATCAATAATAATTGCATGAAATTTGAACAGAGTTGCGCTCTCTCAATACACGGAATAATACAAAATCTGTATGATTATGCTACCTTTCAAGGTAACGGCTTTGGATTAGGGTAGATATATTTATTTCATGTTAGATAAGTAGTTTAAGTTGGGACGATGTAAGTAATTTGGGGAGGGTATATAAGTATATAAGTTAGATTTAGGTACAAAAAGAGACGAATGAACTCTCAGAGTTTAAAGTCTCTCTAATTCATTACCATTACCATTAGGTATAAAAAAGGTAACAAAAAAGACGGGTGGGTAATGTCGGGGACATAACCGGAGTGACGTAGGACTATACAAAGGGGACAGCTTTTGCTAAATATATATTTCGAATATATTTTTTTTATTTTCTTCTGCTACGTGAATACCTACCTATCTACCTGAAAAATGGATTAGATTACTGTTTACTCTTCATGAACATGTTGGGGGTTCTGAAAAGAACCTTTGGTATTGTGTTTTTTGCGTTTTTTGCGTTTTTTTTACAAACTTGATTATTGTCTTTTTCTGAAGGCTTTGTACTTATTAAATGTTCAACGCCGGGCATCTTTCGGCGTATACACATATCGTACAATCAAAATGATGGCTGTGATAGGGAATGCATAGGTGGTTATCAGCTCATTCACTATCATATATTTCACTATTGAGCACATTACCGTACCTTAAACTGTGGTTTCGGAGACGAATGAATTGTAAGATTTGTAGTCTCCGCAAACAAAGTAAATACAAATGAAAAAGAACTGAGGTTTTGGAGACGAACTCTACGATCTGTCGAGAAATAAACGAGCGTTCTGAAAAACCAACAGTGAATACAGGGACGGATGACCTTCGGATTAAAGTCCTTTAAAAAAAGAACAGAGCAGCAGGAAATACATAGCTCATCATGTTGCTCCTTAGTTAATTTCCTATACAATGCAGATGTAACGTCAGTCAATTTTCAACACCAGTTATCAACCAAAGAAAGCAGTTCTTGCTACCGAGAAAATTCGTCAATGCCATCCTGCATACAATGTGTTGTAATTTGAAGCCACTTTTAATTCGGAAACCAAGCATGGGTTTGTGAAAACTGAATGATCAATTTAAAAGGCCCCAACCACCAATAAGTTCAAGAACAAGCATAAACAAAATAAATCAGTTTATATTATATGTCATATTATGTCGTTTTAGAATGCATTGGTATTTTGAATAACTTTTAATAACTCTTCTTTGAATGGTTTAATGGCCCTGAAAAGCGCGGTGTTTTACGGTGGCTGGTTTTGTCACCAAAGCAGTCTGTATAAACAAACTTTTTCCTTCATCTACCCGCTGCCGTTCTGCGATTGCGTTTGCCACTCGCTGAAACTAGTTGTTGCCACCGAACCGAATGTGCTCTGTTCTGTAGGCGAGTTTTCTTGTTGTCGTGAGCAGCTTTGCAAGCCAACTCGAGCACTCCGGCGGCCGAAATTCTATAACCGCTATTAGGTATACTGGTGCTCCGGCACCAATCCGTTGATGCGATGTGATGTGGAACGATGCCATACAACCACACTGATTTACGGTTTGGAAGAGAATGATATATTTTTCAGCGGATCCGCACGTTTTGTACTTTAGCGGTACACGCTCACAGGATAGAGACAAATCGGCAGACTCAGCCAGAGGGGCGAGTCCAACGAGACGAACGAATGAGCGTTAAAAGGCAGCGATGGCAAAAAAATACATTCATTACGATTTGTTCGCTTGTTGGATTCACATACAGGCTAAAAAGGGTCCTTTTTTTCCAAAATATATATTTTTATAAAGGCTCATATGGCGTTAGCCTCACGGGGCCGGGAGTTCAATACAATTTTTCTTATTATCTATGTTAGTAATATGTAACCGATTACTCGCGGTTGGCTCGAGGTTAGTATTACAAGTGTTTTCGTAATTGGGATGTTGCTGTCTCCAATGCTCAGTACGTGTGCCCGACACGGGATACTTCCTATTGGGATGCAGCTGACCATTAATCAGCAACGCCCCCCTAGTCTGTACCTCATATCTAGCGTGGTGCGTCTTTCTCGACTCGAGGAATCCAGGATAGAATGGTCTCTAGCCGGCGCAATCATCAGTTCGTGTAGAGTTGTCATGAGCGGTACAACCTTTGGCTCTTGTTGAATGATCAGTGGACTGCACAACCTTTGGCCCGTGTGTCTGTAAAGAGTGTGTGTATGTATTGCCGCGACTAAGTAAAAGTTTATCGATCGGATAGGAGGGATATGAAACGGGGACACAACGAAGGAAACATCATTAAACGTTGACATCGGCGTTTCTGAGGAACAGGTATAGATGAAGCAGAATTTCAGGATCATGGCTACCTAAGATATCCCGGACGGGGATATCCGATTGTCTGCCTTGTGCTCTTAGTGCTCTAGAGAGCTGAGAGCGAGCAGCATGGAACCGGATACACGACCAGACAACATGCTCGATGTCGTGGTAGCCATCGCCACAATCACAAAGATTGTTTGCTGCGAGCCCAATGCGATAGAGATGCGCGTTTAGGTTGTAGTGATTGGACATAAGCCGAGATATCACGCGAATGAAATCACGACCTACATTCAATCCCTTGAACCATGCACTCGTCGACACCTTAGGGATAATCGTGTGTAACCAACGACCGAACTCATCACCACTCCACATGCGCTGCCAACTTACGAGCGTATACTGACGAGGAATGTGGAAAAATTCATTATAAGCAATTTGCCTTTCAAAAAGTGTGCCTTCTAAAGCGCCCACCTTAGCTAGCGAGTCCGCTTTCTCATTCCCCGGGTCCTTTTCAGGATCACAAAATTATCTTCAATCTAAAGAGTTTATTGTTTTGTTATCACTCGATATCCCCATCTTGTTCGGCTAAACCTTCCTGTTTAGCGATTTGTTGCCACTCGCCACAGCTTTCACAGTTGGAAAATTTCTTCCCATCCAGCTTTGTGACATGTTTTACAGTAAATTACATTCAATGCGACGTGCCGAAGCACCACTCATTGTCGCATTGGAGGCGATTTTAACCTGTAATTGAACATTTGCGATGACAGTGGTACAGTGTCGACTTTCAATGTGGGGTCATAATTTGGACCCCGAACTCTATGTTTACAAAAATGTCCAACTAAATATGTCGCATTACATGTCCGTCCAATTAGCTAAATGTCAAACTAATTGTAAATTACTGTACTTTCAATCTGGAAGCAATTTAAGAATTGGTGAAAATTGAATAATCAGGAAAGTCCCCAACTATCAATAAGCTCAGAACAACTGCCAAATTCACATACTCATCAGATCCTGGCAAACAAATTATGAAAAAATCAATTTATGTTTTATTATTATTTTGGATATTATTTTAGAAAGCATTGAACTGTATTTCGTAAACTCTTTTTTGAAAGGTTTAATGGCCCTGATAAGCGGCTTGTTTTATGGAATGGTTCCAATTTAGAAAACTTTGTACTCGTGGTTTTGAAAAAAACCACTTCGAACGCCCTCGATGCCGCCTTGTTCTGGATTTGCCACCAAAGTAAAAAGAATAAACTTTTTTATTCTGCTACCAGCTGCCGTTTTGCGATTGCGTTTGCCACTCGCCACTCACTGCAACTGCCTGTTGTCTTGATGTCCACCGAAGGTATAAAAAAGGTGCTGGCATACTATTACTGCTCGACTTTTCTAAGGCTTTCGATACTATTCCACATAGCAAATTGCTTGGCAAATTAGCTTCTCAGTTTAACTTCTCTTCTACTGCCGTAAACCTGTTGGAATCGTACCTGCGTGGGAGAAGACAGACAGTTTTCTGTGGTGACCGCTGTTCAAGCAGTGTCGAAGTGTCGTCAGGAGTACCTCAGGGCTCAGTTCTCGGTCCTCTGCTTTTCTGCTGCCATATCAACGACCTACCGACGGTGCTTACATACTGTTCCATCCAGATTTACGCCGACGATGTACAACTATACGTTGGTAGGCTTGGTCCATGTACTCGGGATTTAATCAGGATGATGAATGCTGATCTTGAACGGGTTTCGAATTGGTCGCGACGGAATGAACTCCAAGTGAATCCTGCTGGAAGCTTTATTTCCCCAGAATCTGAACTAAAACTGGACGGGCAGAGTATAGAATTGTCGGAAAGTGTCAACAACCTAGGATTTATCTTCCAACATGATCTCCAATGGGACGAACTCATAATTCAACAATGTGGAAAGATCTATGCTAGTCTTCGAATGCTTTACTGCTGTACCCGCACTGCCCCGACCGCCACCAGACTGAAACTGTTTAAATCACTGATCCTGCCGCATTTTTTGTTTGGCGACGTCCTCCACGTCCGCCCCAGCGCAACATCTTTCAACCGGCTGCGTGTCGCATTAAACTGCTGTGTGAGATATGTATATGGGCTGAACCGCCTTGATCACGTGAGTCACCTGCAACAGCACCTCATTGGGTGCTCTTTACAAAACTTTTACGCGCACCGATCCTGTGTTTTTTTATGGAATCTATTGAAGACAAAGTCTCCTGGCATACTTTATCGGAAACTTATCCAAACTCGTGGACGCCGCTTGCAGAACCTGGTAATACCTGCCAACAACACCGCATGCTATGCTAATTCATTGTTCGTTCGAGGTGTGGTAAACTGGAACTCATTACCCCCCGCTGTGAAGCGTTCCCCTTCGGAAGCAATCTTCAAGAGTGGCTGCATAAATTTTTGGAATCGAGTAAATTGAATTTTATTATAACGATAGTAAAGAATAGGATAGATTATAATTATGTCTGTGCCAATTTTAAAACCGGAGGTAGCAAATTATTCATAAGATTCATATCTTACGCTACTAGACAATAAACAAACAAACAAACAAACAAACAGGAAGGTTTAGCCGAACAAGATGGGGATATCGAGTGATAACAAAACAATAAACTCTTTAGATTGAAGATAATTTTGTGATCCTGAAAAGGACCCTTTTTAGCCTGTATGTGAATCCAACAAGCGAACAAATCGTAATGAATGTATTTTTTTGCCATCGCTGCCTTTTAACGCTCATTCGTTCGTCTCGTTGGACTCGCCCCTCTGGCTGAGTCTGCCGATTTTTCTCTATCCTGTGAGCGTGTACCGCTAAAGTACAAAACGTGCGGATCCGCTGAAAAATATATCATTCTCTTCCAAACCGTAAATCAGTGTGGTTGTATGGCATCGTTCCACATCACATCGCATCAACGGATTGGTGCCGGAGCACCAGTATACCTAATAGCGGTTATAGAATTTCGGCCGCCGGAGTGCTCGAGTTGGCTTGCAAAGCTGCTCACGACAACAAGAAAACTCGCCTACAGAACAGAGCACATTCGGTTCGGTGGCAACAACTAGTTTCAGCGAGTGGCAAACGCAATCGCAGAACGGCAGCAGGTAGATGAAGGAAAAAGTTTGTTTATACAGACTGCTTTGGTGACAAAACCAGCCACCGTAAAACACCGCGCTTTTCAGGGCCATTAAACCATTCAAAGAAGAGTTATTAAAAGTTATTCAAAATACCAATGCATTCTAAAGTGACATAATATGACATATAATATAAACTGATTTATTTTGTTTATGCTTGTTCTTGAACTTATTGGTGGTTGGGGCCTTTTAAATTGATCATTCAGTTTTCACAAACCCATGCTTGGTTTCCGAATTAAAAGTGGCTTCAAATTACAACACATTGTATGCAGGATGGCATTGACGAATTTTCTCGGTAGCAAGAACTGCTTTCTTTGGTTGATAACTGGTGTTGAAAATTGACTGACGTTACATCTGCATTGCATAGAAAATTAACTAAGGAGCAACATGATGAGCTATGTATTTCCTGCTGCTCTGTTCTTTTTGTAAAAGGACTTTAATCCGAAGGTCATCCGTCGCTGTATTCACTGTTGGTTTTTCAGAACGCTTCTAGCTCGTTTATTTCTCGACAGATCGTAGAGTTCGTCTCCAAAACCTCAGCTCTTTTTCATTTGTATTTACTTTGTTTGCGGAGACTACAAATCTTACAATTCATTCGTCTCCGAAACCACAGTTTAAGGTACGGTAATGTGCTCAATAGTGAAATATATGATAGTGAATGAGCTGATAACCACCTATGCATTCCCTATCACAGCCATCATTTTGATTGTACGATATGTGTATACGCCGAAAGATGCCCGGCGTTGAACATTTAATAAGTACAAAGCCTTCAGAAAAAAACAATAATCAAGTTTGTAAAAAAAACGCAAAAAACACAACACCAAAGGTTCTTTTCAGAACCCCCAACATGTTCATGAAGAGTAAACAGTAAACTAATCCATTTTTCAGGTAGATAGGTAGGTATTCACGTAGCAGAAAAAAATAAAAAAAATATATTCGAAATATATATTTAGCAATAGCTGTCCCCTTTGTATAGTCCTACGTCACTCCGGTTATGTCCCCGACATTACCCACCCGTCTTTTTTATTCTGCTACCAGCTGCCGTTTTGCGATTGCGTTTGCCACTCGCCACTCACTGCAACTGCCTGTTGTCTTGATGTCCACCGAATGTGTTCTGATCCGAATTCAGTTTTTCTTATTGTCGCGAGCAGCTTTGCCAGCTAACTCGATCACTTCGGCGGCCGAAACTAAACACGGTTCGAGCGGGATTTTGCCTTTCTCTTCACTTTTCCTCCTTTGCCATGTCCAGACATGTCTGCTTGGGTTGGTTTGTTGATGTGTTGAGATGCGAACCGATGTGGTGTACGGTTTGAATAAGAATGATCGTTACGGAAGGAAGGAAGGAAGGTATTGTATTATAGAGACTTTAAACTTTTGCAGTTCATTCGTCTCTAGCCTTAAAAAGGCCCTTTGAAAACTCTACTCTACTTTACTCCAGCGCTACCACCTCCGCCCTCTTGCCTTGAGAAAGGCACTCGATCCCTCGCCGTCCAGCCCGTCCAGCAACGATGTTGTCCAGTCGGTGTCCACACAAAGAATGATCGTTACGGCAGCGGAGCGGGGATTTTTAAGCTGACTGGCTGGCTCGAGAATTACGCATGTGTGAGACTGCGACCAATGTTTTGTTAATTTTTTTCTTTTTCCTTTCCAATCGTGCTTCATTCTATTTCGCTGCTGCTCTGGTTGCCCGTTTTGGTCGGTACGATTTGAGGAGCACAAAATGGACCAATCAAAAATGGGCACATAGTGCATTTGGACAATGCTTGATATTTCACAATTATTCAATTATTTATCTCAAGAAAAATGAAATGTTATTCGTTATGATAGATGCGTAGATATATTTCCTATCAATTGATGCAAAAACCTTTGCGATCTATTGAGAAACGTTCGAGTTATAAGCGTTCCAAATCTTGCATTTTTTCCTACTTGTTCAGTGCCTAGATTTCCATTTCACCCCCTATATCTTCCGGTTAGACGTAGTCCTACGTCAAAACTAGAATAGTTTAGGCATGATTTTACTATAGGAATATGAAACAATCGGATAATGTGTATGATAAAAATCATTACAGAACTTAACATTACAACTTAAAAATGTAGAACCCTAGATCGATCACTTGAAATGTAGTATTATATTATAATGTAAACTGAATTAAGAAATAAAAGGAGTTAAAGTAAAAAAAAGGAACAAAAGCATGTTGTCGCTGTTGTGGTGAAGCTAACATCGTTCATCATGAAAGCGCTGATGAACGGTGTCACCAAGAACCTGTTTGTGCCCCTCAGGTCAGACGGTAATCCATCAAGAGGAGTGTGATGCCACTGAGAAGGCAACCAAGAAAGTAACGGCATCGAAAATTGGTTCCGTTTGAGGCATCGGAGCAGCCGCCACACACATACACGCACGCAACTCTTTTCGTTTGGTAATTATCGAGCAATCGAGAAGATTCCGGAAAGATGTCATCTTTGCTGCAAAATAATCTGCCAGTTCCCCTTGGAATCGGAAATTACATTCAAGCGAAAGAGTTTATTTTAATGTTTTATATTCATATAATAATGCGACCAAATACATTTTGTTTTGTGATTTTTCAATCAAATGCAATTAGCAGGAAAGCTTCTGAAGATTATTTTTCTCTATCAGTATCCATTCGTATCCAATATTGGATGCGCGTGCAACGGAAAATGTTTCAAAAATCATATAATTTTCAATCGATCATTGCTCAGTCGCTAAAAGTTTCAAACTCAGAGAGTTCATTCGCCTTTAGTTTGCCTTTCAAATTGCCATAGTAAACCACACCTTCTCTCGATTCAATCATGAACAAAAGCATACGTAAGCGATATTCTGGTGGTGAAACATATTCAGTATGTTTCGAACTGCGAGGGAGCACAGAAAAGCCGATCCATCAGGAGGAGAAGAGAAGGCGACCAAGAGAGCACCAGCATCGAGAATTGGTTCTGGTCGAGGCATCGGAGCAGCCGCCACAGACAAATACACATACATGCGCGCAACTGTTCTTTTTGGTGGTTATCGAGTAATCGAGAAAAATTCGGAAAGATGTTATCGTTGCTGAAAAATAATTTGCCAGTTCCCCTTGAAATTGAAAATTATATTCAAGCGAAAGAGTTTATTTTAATATTTTCTATTCATATAATACTGCGATCAAATGCATTTCGTTTTGTGATTTTTCAATCAAGTGCAATTAACAGGAAAGCTTCTGAAGATTATTCTTCCCCATCAGTAGAATATTTTCGTATTCAAAATTGGATGCATAAAACCTTGTACCACCAACGTAACGCTCTCGTTTTCGAAGTCCCCCAAATATTCATTTATTCATCCATTCAGAATGGATTTCGATTCAACTTCAAACAAATGATAACTGAATCAACCACAGGTATAACCCACTTCCTGTTTTTAACACATAAATCCATCAGGTAAAGTGCAAAAGCTGAAGGATAAACAATTTGGAAAAATTCCCACATTCTATCCCCATAATAATCCACCCGCGTTAGTGAAAACTGGAATTCAGCATTACAGGACCTATACTATTCAGAAAGCATATACAGGGGAAAGCTTCTTTTGGGGTCTAATGCCACAACCAGGAGATTTGATTGAGTTCAAATTTAAACAACCAGTTACTCTTAAGAGGTGATATGATTGAGTTGACAGCACTACCATCAACATGTTCAGCCAACGAAATATTCTTGCAGATATTTGTTCCGAAGTGGTAACTTTGAACAGCCGTCAGACCGCTTCTATAATACGACAATCGAAGTACTACCATTCAACCTGCCCGAAGATTCACCATTGTGGAGCAGTTACAACACAACCAGTGATGGATTTTTAGTTTTAGGCACGTTCAACGATTTTGGAATTGCAGACGGTGTTGTTGATGCAAAAATAGGAGACCTTAAGGAACTTCGATTGCACGTTTACAGTGATAGCCAGAACTGGGTCATTTTACGTGAGGTGACATATAAGTGACATTATAAGCTTATTTATTGATTACATTAACAATGCGCATTTTATTTCACAGATATTATTGCAGGATAATACAGTTCGGTGACGAAAGCGTTATCGTATCATAGTTCATCCAAAGAGTCCTATTTCACAAAGAAAGTCGATAAACAAGTGAATCTCAAAACTATTGAACGTAAAATATCAACGCAGTACTCACAGAAAAGCAAGATCTTTAGAATTAACTAAACTATTATGAAACGAGTTTTTCATTGTTTTTGTACCATTTACATGACAGGTATTACTGCTTTAACGTTACCATGATTATTGTTTAGTAAATGTTTAAGGAAGGAGGGATTCAAACGTAAAAATAAGATAAGCCGTGTCTATGCAAAAAAGTTAAGATCGAAGAATATATGGTGTATACAAAATATCAAAAAATACCATGGTGAATGTTATTGTAATAAGAAAACATCTCAATTTGAGAGCACGAATATTTATTATGAAAAGGCTCCCCTTCGGCTATAGCAACTCAGGATGGAAAAAAAACATAATTGGAGAACAAAATACTCGCATGTATGGATTATTTGACGTCAACGATTTGGCGCTTGAGGAACTGTTCCAAGTGTTCTCTCTGGAGCTGAAACTGTATCGAAGACATTGCTGGAGTTGCTGAAGGTGCTGAACACAAAATAATATAATTTATTCTGAAACCAAAACCCAGAACTTCTTTGCGATGAAACACGCGCATCGGGCTTTACATCGAAATCTACCATTCCTACTATCCCAGCAAAAAAGCTATCACAAAAGAAGAAAACAATATTTCTTTGAAAAATTGACCCAATTCTTTGTTATGTACCTCTTATTCAATAAGTTTATTAACCGTTGATCACAAATATACATTTGTTATGCTTTTACCATACATTTTCCAATATTTCATACAACTTGAAAAGTTCTATAATCCGAAAAAAAATTTTTTTTTCTATGATGGCCCGCCTCATACCCATACACCCATACCCACGTTTGGAGTGTGGAAGGCTTACGAGCAGATCATCCCTATTCTGTATTTCGATCGATTC
This sequence comes from Toxorhynchites rutilus septentrionalis, assembly GCF_029784135.1. Lineage (NCBI taxonomy): Eukaryota > Metazoa > Arthropoda > Insecta > Diptera > Culicidae > Toxorhynchites > Toxorhynchites rutilus. Next base: position 189,554,185 of record NC_073746.1, read on the forward strand.
GAAATATTTCGACGAATTGATAAAATTTCATTCTGTATTCCGTTCGAGTAGTTTTTGCATTTCGTTCGATCTGTTTCTCTCCGAGCATTAAATGAGCAAAATGGAACGCAAAATTATAACTTCAACGAAATAACGGTTTCGAACGAAATGGAACTGGTTCCTTTTTTTTATCTCGCTTCACTTCCGTGTATTCCATCATTTTCTCTCAATCCAAGGTTCGCTGTGCAACAAACATTTCACCAATATTTTAAAATTCTCTTAAATTATGTGTCCGTTTTGTGGCTTCTGGAAGCTGGTTGAATAAGTGGTAACCCTTATAGAATAATGAATATTGTGTGCAGGTCTTTTTCAAATTTCGCAATCTTAGATCTCCAGCTTGTCTCGTTTCGTAGCGATGCACATCCCTTCCATACACTACCGTACTTCTCAAGTACTGTGGCGCCATTCCTTTTGTCAAACGATATACAAAAACTAATGTGTTAAATTCGACTAGTTGACGTACAGACATCCATTGAAGACAGTTCAACGTACTTATTCTTGGTGTCGCTGATCGCGACACAACATAAATCGCATCATCTTATTCTGGAGGATCTGCATCCGTCTCCTTTGTTGTTTCGTTGCGAGGAACAACATGGAAGCATAATAATCAAAATGGGGAGCGATAATTGATTTGTAAATCAAAATTTTCGCATCTGTTGTCAGGAAGCGATTGATTCTGCACAGTACACCAAACTTTCGGGCGGCCTTGCGCATTGTATAGTAAATTTTTTTTTTTATCCAAAATATATATTTTTATTAAGGCTCATATGGCGTCAACCTGACGGGGCCGGGAGTTCAATATTTCGACAATGTTTGCCTTATAACTATGTTAGTAATATGTAACCGATTACTCGCGGTTGGCTCGAGGTTAGTATTACAAGTGTTTTCGTAATTGTGATGTTGCTGTCTCCAATGCTCTGTACCTGTGCCCGACACGGGATACTTCCTTTTGGGATGCAGCTGACCATTAATCAGCAACGCCCCCTAGTCTGTACCCCATATCTAGCGTGGTGCGTCTTCTCGACTCGAGGAATCCAGGATAGCATGGTCACTAGCCGGCGCACACATCAGCTCGTGTAGAGTTGTCATGAGCGGTACAACCTTTTGCTCTTGTTGAATGATCAGTGGACTGCACAACCTTTGGCCCGTGTATCTGTAAAGAGTGTGTGTATGTATTGCCGCGACTAAGTAAAGGTTTATCGATCGGATAGGAGGGATATAAAACGGGGACACAACGAAGGAAACATCATTAAACGTTGACATCGGCGTTTCTGAGGAACAGGTATAGATGAAGCAGAAGATCAGGATCACGGCTACCTAAGATATCCCGGACGGGGATCTCCGATTGTCTGCCTTGTGCTCTCAGTACTCTAGAGAGCTGAGAGCGAGCAGTATGGAACCGGATACACGACCAGACAACATGCTCGATGTCGTGGTAGCCATCGCCACAATCACAAAGATTGTTTGCTGCGAGCCCAATGCGATAGAGATGCGCGTTTAGGTTGTAGTGATTGGACATGAGCCGAGATATCACGCGAATGAAATCACGACCTACATTCAATCCCTTAAACCAAGCACTCGTCGAGACCTTAGGGATAATCGTGTGTAACCAACGACCGAACTCATCTTCACTCCACATGCGCTGCCAACTAATGAGTGTGTGCTGACGAGGAATCTGAAAAAATTCACTATAGGCAATTTGCCTTTCAAAAAGTGTGCCTTCTGAAGCGCCCACCTTAGCTAGCGAGTCCGCTTTCTCATTCCCCGGAATCGAGCAATGAGAGGGAACCCATGCTAAGGTAATCTTGAATAATTTTTCGACCAAAACACTCAATAGATGTCTTATTCTTGTTAGGAAATAAGATGAGCGTTTATCAACTTTCATAGAACGAATTGCCTCTATTGAGCTGAGACTGTCTGAAAATATAATATAATGGTCGATGGGCAGTGTTTCAATGATCCCTAGTGCGTAGTATATCGCATCCAGTTCTGCGACATACACGGAACAAGGATCTTTGAGTTTGAAAGAGGCACTGGAATTTTCATTGAAGATGCCGAAGCCAGTGGACCCGTTTATGAATGAACCGTCAGTAAAGAACATTTTATCAGATCTAACTTTCCCATATTCTGCCGAAAATATCGGCGGAATAGAATCGGAGCGTAGATGATCTGGGATTCCATGGATTTTTTGTCGCATGGACAGATCAAAATTGACAGAGGAATTGCAAAAGTATGGGAAGCAAACTTGGTTGGAGATGCCCGGTGAAGGGTGCACTTCATGGGTAAGGAAATCATGGTCGAAGACATAAAACTTGACTGAGGAGTCAGTTGGAGTAGATTATTGAAGTTATCAATCACCAATGGATTCATGATCTTGCAACGGATGAGAAATCTGTAGGATAATTCTGTGAATCGAAGAGTAAGCGGGGGTACTCCTGCCAAGATTTCGAGACTCATCGTATGTGTCGAATGCAAACACCCCATTGCTATACGCAAGCAACGATATTGTATTCTCTCCAGCTTGAGAATATGAATCCTGGCAGCTGATCGGAAGCAAAAACTGCCATATTCTAACACTGATAATATCGTTGTTTTGTACAACTGAATGTGGTCTCCTGGATGGGCGCCCCACCATGTTCCGGTTATTGTTTGGAGAAAATTGATTCTTTGCTGGCATTTCTGTTTCAAATACGCAATGTGTATTCCCCAGGTACATTTAGAGTCAAAATATACTCCAAGGTATTTGAAAAACATCGAGTGCCTGATCGCTTTACCGGATAGGTGAAGCTGGAATTGGGCGGGTTCGTGCTTCCTAGAAAAAACGACCATTTCGGTTTTCTCCGTAGAGAATTCGATACCCAGCTTGAGAGCCCACGTGAACAGGTTGTTCAGGGTATCTTGCAAGGATTTTTGCAGAATGGGGGGATTAGTACCCGTGATGGAAATAACTCCATCGTCTGCAAGTTGTCTCAGCGTGCAGTTTCTAGTTAGACAATCATCCATATCATTGACGTAAAAACTATACAAGAGGGGGCTTAGGCAGGAGCCTTGTGGTAGGCCCATAAAACTGTATCGAGAAGATTTCAATCTGCCATGATTGAAAAACATGTGCTTTTCTGAGGGTAAATTGTACAGGAAATTATTCAGAATTGGCGAAAGTCCACGATTATGAAGTTTCTCTGAGAGAATTTCCATGGAAACTGAATCAAATGCCCCTTTGATATCGAAAAAAACGGAAGCCATTTGTTCTTTACGAGCAAATGCGATTTGGATTTCAGAAGATAGCAGCGCGAGACAATCGTTCGTCCCTTTACCTCGGCGGAAGCCAAACTGCGTATTTGACAGCAAATTGTTCGCTTCAACCCACTTGTCCAAACGAAGTAGAATCATTTTCTCCAACAATTTACGAATACAGGATAACATTGCAATCGGCCTATACGAGTTGTGATCGCAAGCCGGCTTGTTGGGTTTTTGTATGGCTATCACTCTCACTTGTCTCCAGTCATGCGGGACAATATTCAGCTCCAGAAACTTGTTGTACAAGTTCAGCAAACGCTGTTTCGCCAAGTCGGGAAGATTCTTCAACAAGTTGAATTTAATCTTGTCCGACCCCGGAGCTGAATTGTTACACGAGAGGAGGGCAATTGAGAATTCTACCATCGAAAAATTCTCATCGCATTGGAGCGGAATATCGCGTACGACGCTTTGTGCAGGAACAGAATCGGGACAAACCTTCCTTGCAAATTTGAAAATCCAACGGTCAGAGTATTCCTCACTTTCATTGGTATGGTTCCAGCCACGCATTCTTCTAGCCGTATTCCAAAGAGTACTCATAGCGGTCTCCCTTGACAAACCATTGACGAATTTCCGCCAATATCCACGCTTTTTTGCTTTAATCGGACCTTTTAGTTTGGCTTCTAGAGCTTGGTACTTTCGAAACCATTCCACTAATCCAATTTTCCTGAATTTTTTGAAAGCGGATGATTTTTCAAGGTAGACCTTTGAACACTCCCTGTCCCACCAAAGTGATGGAGGACGACGTCTATAGTAAATGTATAGTAAATATATAGATATATAGTATAGTAAATGTATAGTATAGTTAATTAAATTACTTCACATTTATTTAAAAAAAAGTATTTTTTATTATTCACTTTTCCCTACTACACAGTTTGAACTTAGAATTATAACTAACTGATGAACCGCTGCTCCCTGGTTTTATATTGTCAATTTGGAATGCGCCAGTTGGTTTCCCCGAAACGCAAGTGGCGCGCGTTGTCGCTCGTCGGTAGTGTTTTGTGTTTAATTTCTCCGGTATTGGCAGGTGTTTCTGGAACTGGTGCTGCATGTTTTGGCTGGCATCGCTGGGTGCATCGGTGGATTTTCTAGAATTAGATGTTGCGGCTGGAACTGGTGCTAGCTCTTGTTAACTCTTCCCCCTTCTAAATTCTTTGTCCTCAAAGATTGATTTTTCTCTCTGAAGTTACCATACTGAAGTAGTTATTTAATTCTTCCAATCTTTTGTCGGGAATATCTGGGTATGATTTTTTTTCTGCATTCGTAGGATTTTCTTCTGGTGCTGAAGGTTTTTGTTGATTTGGTAAGATGATCTGCATTTTTAATCTGAATATCGTTGATGTAACTAAATACATCGCTCCTATGATTATTATGATACATATCATGCCAATGCTTAGGGAACCAAACAGATTCAATCTCCATTTGAAGGATTCATTTTGTAAGTATACATGTTGTAACATATTTCTGTGTTTTAATGTTAAATTCGTTAGATATTCTGGTGACGGTACTTCGATGATATTCTTTTCTTGAACTGATAATCCAGTCGTTGGTCGATAAGAATTCTTATCAATTTCGATGATGAAGTTTGCGTAGATATTATGGTCCAGATGTATTTCACAATGCTCGAATTGTATTAGGAAAGATCCATTAAGGTTTTGTGTGTGATTGCTGCAATTAGATTGTAGTTTTGTATCGACGTTATTAAGTAGAATAGTAGCATCATTAATTCGTTTGATTATTCCGGTTGTATGAACTATTTCATAGTTGCAGTCTGCATGTTGAATATGAACCAAATTGTTGATACATTGGTTAGGTAATTGTAATACATCAGTATCACATATGAACATATTGGATTCTGCAGAACATTTCTTTGAAGTCTCGTATGAGAATCATTTTTAATAATATAGTTATTTTTCACTGATACTCTCTTTTTGTTCTGAATAAGGGGCTCTATGTATTCATAATCATATTGTTCATTTGATAATTGCGGTATTTTCAACATATACATTATGTGTGTTTTGTTCATAATGATATGTACGATTGATTTTGATAATAAGTCTTCATATGAATCAACATAGATATTTGCTTGTTCCAAAAATGTCTTTGTTTTTAAATAGTCTTTGATGGATAAAATTCGACTGCTCGGAATTCCATGTTTGGCTAGCAAAATGGCATCTTCTAGTATTTCAATTTGATGTTGGATGATATCAATATTCAGTATTATTGTCAAAAGATTCAATTCTATTACATGTTGTTGTTGAGATTTGTAGTCCAATTGCAGAAGATCATTAGTTATTTTACTGATGTGTTGTATTCTTCCATTAATAGCATGATTGATGAGTATTTGATCATTATTATTTGTAATCAAATCATTCATAGTTTTGTTAATCATTCGGAGGTCGCTCGCATCAGGGTTCCCTGCTATCCATTTCCAAAACGTTCCTATTTTGTCCCATCGTTTAGTGCGTTGTTTTTCTGGATTGATCTTCGAAAATGTTTGTTGTAACAATAGGTTTTTATTTCTAAGGAGTGCATACAATTGATTGTTATAAACTTTTTGGTTTACTAGTTTATCAAAGTTATCTATTATATCTTGGAATTGAAATAATTCAATGGGTTGTATTACTCTTACATATCCTAATTTTAATTTTACTTTTCCTAAACTAATAATTGCGATTGGATTATTATTTAAATCATGAATTTGAATATTTCCATATACGAAGGATAAACTAACATATCTGTAAAAAAAAACAAAAAAAAAATATATTGTTATTCATTGTTATTAATTTTTACATATTTTATTACCGGGAGTTCAATATTTCGACAATGTTTGCCTTATAACTATGTTAGTAATATGTAACCGATTACTCGCGGTTGGCTCGAGGTTAGTATTACAAGTGTTTTCGTAATTGTGATGTTGCTGTCTCCAATGCTCTGTACCTGTGCCCGACACGGGATACTTCCTTTTGGGATGCAGCTGACCATTAATCAGCAACGCCCCCTAGTCTGTACCCCATATCTAGCGTGGTGCGTCTTCTCGACTCGAGGAATCCAGGATAGCATGGTCACTAGCCGGCGCACACATCAGCTCGTGTAGAGTTGTCATGAGCGGTACAACCTTTTGCTCTTGTTGAATGATCAGTGGACTGCACAACCTTTGGCCCGTGTATCTGTAAAGAGTGTGTGTATGTATTGCCGCGACTAAGTAAAGGTTTATCGATCGGATAGGAGGGATATAAAACGGGGACACAACGAAGGAAACATCATTAAACGTTGACATCGGCGTTTCTGAGGAACAGGTATAGATGAAGCAGAAGATCAGGATCACGGCTACCTAAGATATCCCGGACGGGGATCTCCGATTGTCTGCCTTGTGCTCTCAGTACTCTAGAGAGCTGAGAGCGAGCAGTATGGAACCGGATACACGACCAGACAACATGCTCGATGTCGTGGTAGCCATCGCCACAATCACAAAGATTGTTTGCTGCGAGCCCAATGCGATAGAGATGCGCGTTTAGGTTGTAGTGATTGGACATGAGCCGAGATATCACGCGAATGAAATCACGACCTACATTCAATCCCTTAAACCAAGCACTCGTCGAGACCTTAGGGATAATCGTGTGTAACCAACGACCGAACTCATCTTCACTCCACATGCGCTGCCAACTAATGAGTGTGTGCTGACGAGGAATCTGAAAAAATTCACTATAGGCAATTTGCCTTTCAAAAAGTGTGCCTTCTGAAGCGCCCACCTTAGCTAGCGAGTCCGCTTTCTCATTCCCCGGAATCGAGCAATGAGAGGGAACCCATGCTAAGGTAATCTTGAATAATTTTTCGACCAAAACACTCAATAGATGTCTTATTCTTGTTAGGAAATAAGATGAGCGTTTATCAACTTTCATAGAACGAATTGCCTCTATTGAGCTGAGACTGTCTGAAAATATAATATAATGGTCGATGGGCAGTGTTTCAATGATCCCTAGTGCGTAGTATATCGCATCCAGTTCTGCGACATACACGGAACAAGGATCTTTGAGTTTGAAAGAGGCACTGGAATTTTCATTGAAGATGCCGAAGCCAGTGGACCCGTTTATGAATGAACCGTCAGTAAAGAACATTTTATCAGATCTAACTTTCCCATATTCTGCCGAAAATATCGGCGGAATAGAATCGGAGCGTAGATGATCTGGGATTCCATGGATTTTTTGTCGCATGGACAGATCAAAATTGACAGAGGAATTGCAAAAGTATGGGAAGCAAACTTGGTTGGAGATGCCCGGTGAAGGGTGCACTTCATGGGTAAGGAAATCATGGTCGAAGACATAAAACTTGACTGAGGAGTCAGTTGGAGTAGATTATTGAAGTTATCAATCACCAATGGATTCATGATCTTGCAACGGATGAGAAATCTGTAGGATAATTCTGTGAATCGAAGAGTAAGCGGGGGTACTCCTGCCAAGATTTCGAGACTCATCGTATGTGTCGAATGCAAACACCCCATTGCTATACGCAAGCAACGATATTGTATTCTCTCCAGCTTGAGAATATGAATCCTGGCAGCTGATCGGAAGCAAAAACTGCCATATTCTAACACTGATAATATCGTTGTTTTGTACAACTGAATGTGGTCTCCTGGATGGGCGCCCCACCATGTTCCGGTTATTGTTTGGAGAAAATTGATTCTTTGCTGGCATTTCTGTTTCAAATACGCAATGTGTATTCCCCAGGTACATTTAGAGTCAAAATATACTCCAAGGTATTTGAAAAACATCGAGTGCCTGATCGCTTTACCGGATAGGTGAAGCTGGAATTGGGCGGGTTCGTGCTTCCTAGAAAAAACGACCATTTCGGTTTTCTCCGTAGAGAATTCGATACCCAGCTTGAGAGCCCACGTGAACAGGTTGTTCAGGGTATCTTGCAAGGATTTTTGCAGAATGGGGGGATTAGTACCCGTGATGGAAATAACTCCATCGTCTGCAAGTTGTCTCAGCGTGCAGTTTCTAGTTAGACAATCATCCATATCATTGACGTAAAAACTATACAAGAGGGGGCTTAGGCAGGAGCCTTGTGGTAGGCCCATAAAACTGTATCGAGAAGATTTCAATCTGCCATGATTGAAAAACATGTGCTTTTCTGAGAGTAAATTGTACAGGAAATTATTCAGAATTGGCGAAAGTCCACGATTATGAAGTTTCTCTGAGAGAATTTCCATGGAAACTGAATCAAATGCCCCTTTGATATCGAAAAAAACGGAAGCCATTTGTTCTTTACGAGCAAATGCGATTTGGATTTCAGAAGATAGCAGCGCGAGACAATCGTTCGTCCCTTTACCTCGGCGGAAGCCAAACTGCGTATTTGACAGCAAATTGTTCGCTTCAACCCACTTGTCCAAACGAAGTAGAATCATTTTCTCCAACAATTTACGAATACAGGATAACATTGCAATCGGCCTATACGAGTTGTGATCGCAAGCCGGCTTGTTGGGTTTTTGTATGGCTATCACTCTCACTTGTCTCCAGTCATGCGGGACAATATTCAGCTCCAGAAACTTGTTGTACAAGTTCAGCAAACGCTGTTTCGCCAAGTCGGGAAGATTCTTCAACAAGTTGAATTTAATCTTGTCCGACCCCGGAGCTGAATTGTTACATGAGAGGAGGGCAATTGAGAATTCTACCATCGAAAAATTCTCATCGCATTGGAGCGGAATATCGCGTACGACGCTTTGTGCAGGAACAGAATCGGGACAAACCTTCCTTGCAAATTTGAAAATCCAACGGTCAGAGTATTCCTCACTTTCATTGGTATGGTTCCAGCCACGCATTCTTCTAGCCGTATTCCAAAGAGTACTCATAGCGGTCTCCCTTGACAAACCATTGACGAATTTCCGCCAATATCCACGCTTTTTTGCTTTAATCGGACCTTTTAGTTTGGCTTCTAGAGCTTGGTACTTTCGAAACCATTCCACTAATCCAATTTTCCTGAATTTTTTGAAAGCGGATGATTTTTCAAGGTAGACCTTTGAACACTCCCTGTCCCACCAAAGTGATGGAGGACGACGTCTATAGTAAATGTATAGTAAATATATAGATATATAGTATAGTAAATGTATAGTATAGTTAATTAAATTACTTCACATTTATTTAAAAAAAAGTATTTTTTATTATTCACTTTTCCCTACTACACAGTTTGAACTTAGAATTATAACTAACTGATGAACCGCTGCTCCCTGGTTTTATATTGTCAATTTGGAATGCGCCAGTTGGTTTCCCCGAAACGCAAGTGGCGCGCGTTGTCGCTCGTCGGTAGTGTTTTGTGTTTAATTTCTCCGGTATTGGCAGGTGTTTCTGGAACTGGTGCTGCATGTTTTGGCTGGCATCGCTGGGTGCATCGGTGGATTTTCTAGAATTAGATGTTGCGGCTGGAACTGGTGCTAGCTCTTGTTAACTCTTCCCCCTTCTAAATTCTTTGTCCTCAAAGATTGATTTTTCTCTCTGAAGTTACCATACTGAAGTAGCTATTTAATTCTTCCAATCTTTTGTCGGGAATATCTGGGTATGATTTTTTTTCTGCATTCGTAGGATTTTCTTCTGGTGCTGAAGGTTTTTGTTGATTTGGTACGATGATCTGCATTTTTAATCTGAATATCGTTGATGTAACTAAATACATCGCTCCTATGATTATTATGATACATATCATGCCAATGCTTAGGGAACCAAACAGATTCAATCTCCATTTGAAGGATTCATTTTGTAAGTATACATGTTGTAACATATTTCTGTGTTTTAATGTTAAATTCGTTAGATATTCTGGTGACGGTACTTCGATGATATTCTTTTCTTGAACTGATAATCCAGTCGTTGGTCGATAAGAATTCTTATCAATTTCGATGATGAAGTTTGCGTAGATATTATGGTCCAGATGTATTTCACAATGCTCGAATTGTATTAGGAAAGATCCATTAAGGTTTTGTGTGTGATTGCTGCAATTAGATTGTAGTTTTGTATCGACGTTATTAAGTAGAATAGTAGCATCATTAATTCGTTTGATTATTCCGGTTGTATGAACTATTTCATAGTTGCAGTCTGCATGTTGAATATGAACCAAATTGTTGATACATTGGTTAGGTAATTGTAATACATCAGTATCACATATGAACATATTGGATTCTGCAGAACATTTCTTTGAAGTCTCGTATGAGAATCATTTTTAATAATATAGTTATTTTTCACTGATACTCTCTTTTTGTTCTGAATAAGGGGCTCTATGTATTCATAATCATATTGTTCATTTGATAATTGCGGTATTTTCAACATATACATTATGTGTGTTTTGTTCATAATGATATGTACGATTGATTTTGATAATAAGTCTTCATATGAATCAACATAGATATTTGCTTGTTCCAAAAATGTCTTTGTTTTTAAATAGTCTTTGATGGATAAAATTCGACTGCTCGGAATTCCATGTTTGGCTAGCAAAATGGCATCTTCTAGTATTTCAATTTGATGTTGGATGATATCAATATTCAGTATTATTGTCAAAAGATTCAATTCTATTACATGTTGTTGTTGAGATTTGTAGTCCAATTGCAGAAGATCATTAGTTATTTTACTGATGTGTTGTATTCTTCCATTAATAGCATGATTGATGAGTATTTGATCATTATTATTTGTAATCAAATCATTCATAGTTTTGTTAATCATTCGGAGGTCGCTCGCATCAGGGTTCCCTGCTATCCATTTCCAAAACGTTCCTATTTTGTCCCATCGTTTAGTGCGTTGTTTTTCTGGATTGATCTTCGAAAATGTTTGTTGTAACAATAGGTTTTTATTTCTAAGGAGTGCATACAATTGATTGTTATAAACTTTTTGGTTTACTAGTTTATCAAAGTTATCTATTATATCTTGGAATTGAAATAATTCAATGGGTTGTATTACTCTTACATATCCTAATTTTAATTTTACTTTTCCTAAACTAATAATTGCGATTGGATTATTATTTAAATCATGAATTTGAATATTTCCATATACGAAGGATAAACTAACATATCTGTAAAAAAAACAAAAAAAAAATATATTGTTATTCATTGTTATTAATTTTTACATATTTTTCTTAAATTCGATTTATGAACTTTTCTTCCCTGTTCATCTATAATATATGTTTTATGATTTTCTAAAACTTTTATTAACTTGTAACGTGGTTCTCTTTTCGATATAGAATTGGTTTTTTCATACAGATAGCTTGATATAGGAAAATCTATATAAATTGGATCATTGATTTTATTATCTTTGTTCTCATATAATTTTATTATTCGATCTATATTCTTTTGTTTTTGTTTTGCGAAGTCTTGCATTGATAAATTCTCTATATTAACTCCTGTATATACATTTTTAGGAGTATCATTAATGAATGAATGAACTGTATTATTATATTTATGAACGGCTATTTGAACTAAATCATTAATTGGTAATTCATTAATTGTACTTGTATTTCTGATACATCTTATTATTTCTCTAATTGTAGAATGAACTCGTTCGACCTGACCATTCGTTTCTGTATGATTTACTGGAGTTTTGAATATTTGTATCCCTAGATTTCGTATTTGTTGTTCTATAATTTCAGATGTAAATGTTTTTTCATTATCTATTACAATAGTTGCTGGAACATCCCAGTCATATATTAAATCCATTAAAGGTTCTTGGACATCTAATATTGATCGTGATTTTATTGGTTTAACTTTAACAAATTTGGACAGTTTGTCTATTGATGGTAAAAATATATTATTTTGATTAAAAACAAAAATATCTATGTGTACTATCTCGGCTGGATAGGAAGGAATTGGTGTTTTCACTGGTAAATTTCTTTGAGGTTTCCTATCGTATTTTTCTATCTTACATATTTCACATGTATTGACAAATTGTTTTGTTTTTTTTGTTCATTTTAGGGAAATAACATATTTTAATTAATTGTGCAACATTTTCTTTAGCATTTCGATGAGCGAATTCATGTATAATTTTGATTTTTACAATTTGTTCATTTTCATCAGTAATATTTTCTACCTGTTTTTGTGAAAATCTAATTTTCATTCTTTGTGGATTATATGTATCTTTATAAATTTCTTGAATTAAACCCATTATTGGTTCTGTAGTCATTATTTCATTTAATATACTTGGTAAAAGAAATTCTTTTAATTTTATTTCTAAATATTGCCTTGAAAAGTGTGGTTCAGTAAAAGTATGTCTTTTATGGTTTCCAAAATATGTTGTGAAATTATAGTTTGATTGAGATCCAATTTTGAATGCAAGTTGATTTTTAAATACATTAATTGGAGATTCTGTAGATGGAATATAGCAATTATCATCGTTATCGGATGAGTGTAGTGTTGGAGTGAGTAAGTTTATTTGTGTAGAATGAATTAATACATTGTTTTCTGTAATTTTGTTATCAATTTTGACCCTTGATGAAGCATCAGCAACCACATTTGCTTTACCTTTTTTATAGAAAATTTCATGGTCGTGCTCTTCAATATAAGCTTTGCATCTTTTTAATTTGGCATTAACATTTCTAGGAGAAATAGCAAAAGTTAAAGGCATGTGATCTGTGTAGATAAGAATTTTTGCGCCATATATAAAATTTCGAAGTGAGTTCAAAGCCCATACTATAGCTAACATCTCTTTTTCATTGGTTGCATAATTTTCTTCGGTTTTAGATAGTGTTCGTGAAATGAATGAAATGGGTCTATCTCCATTATCTGTTTTTTGGGATAAAACTGCTCCAATTGCTTTATTTGAAGCATCAGTTGTTAATATAAATGGTTCTTTGAAATTTGGGAAAATTAATACATCATTTGAAGATAAGATATTTTTCAATGTTTCAAAAGCTTTAACTGCTTCTTCATTAAATGAAATAGGAAAATTTCTAGATTCATGTTTCGAAATTTTTCGATGACCATCTTCGCCTCTTAGAAGAATTGTTAATGGTTTTGCCAATTTTGCATAATCTTTAACAAAACGTCTATAATAGCCAGATAATCCTAAAAACATTCTTAACTCTTTCAAATTTGTTGGTTGGGGATATTTTTTTATTGCTTCAACTTTTTTGGGATTTGGCATTAAACCATTTTCTGAAACGATAAATCCTAAAAATTCTACTTTAGTTTTAAGAAATTCTGATTTATCAGGTTGTATGCTAAAATTTGCTTTTTTCAATGTTTCAAATATGGTTTCTAAATTTTTTAAATGTTCCTCAAAAGTTTTGCTGAAAATAATTATGTCATCAATATAGACATGACATATTTTACCAATATGTTCCCTAAGAACATCATCCATAACTCTTTGAAAAATGCTAGGTGCATTTTTTTAGGCCAAATGGCATACGAACGAACTCGTATTTACCATTATTAATTGAAAAAGCGGTTTTTTCTATATCTTTTTCACTCATGGGAATTTGATGAAAACCTGAAGCAAGGTCTAAAGTGGTGAAGTATTTATTTCTTCCTAAATTTGCAAGAACTGTTGATGTATCAGGTATAGGATACCGATCACTAATTGTTTTTGAATTAATTTTTCTATAATCAACTACTAAACGGTATTTTTTTGTATTAGAAGCATCGGATTTTTTTGGAACAATCCATATTGGTGAATTATAGGGAGATTTTGAAGGCCTTATAATTCCATCACTTAATAATTTTTCAATTTGTTTTTCCACTTCACCTCTAAGTGCCTGTGGATATGGATATGATTTTGAATAAATAGGATTGTCATCATTCATTCTTATTTCTGCTTTTATTCCTGTAGTGAAAGACAACTTACCATCCGGTTGTTGAAAAAGATCCTGAAATTTAAGTATTAGATTATTAATTTGACGTTTTTCTATCTCCGACAAGTGTTCATTTTTAATAAGCTGATTTACTTCCTGAATCCTGTGCTGTAATAAAGGAATAGTATATTTATTATTTATCAATAATTTTTCATTGGATATGTCAATTATGGCCTTTAGATCTTTCATAGTATCATGACCAATAATAGCATCAAAAGTTTTTAGGTTATTCATATGAAACAATTCTACCATTTTATCGGAATAAGGTTGAAATAATCGAGCTTGAGAATATTTTTCAATTTTAATATTTCCTCCAACAGATGACACTTCAAATGGTTTCTCTAAATTGTGTGAAATTGTGGTATACTTAGGATGAATATAATTTTTATTCGATCCTGTATCGATTAAAATTTTCAAAGGATTAACACATTTGCCATAATATAAAAAATATGGCAATGTAGATTTTACACTAAAAAATTAAGTTCGGCATTTTCAGTAGCACATTCTGGGGCTTCGTAATTTATATTGTCTAAATATCTATCGAAACTTGTACCATTAAATTCTTCATTGGCCAAATATGGCACTTGTTCAAAATATTGTTCAGTATCAATGTCGGGTTGGTCATTTGTTTGTATATTGAAATTTTTATTAGTCTATTCACATAATTTATGTGTTTAGATCTAAGAGATTGATCTACTTCCATTGGTACAGGTTTATCGAAATTATTAACTTGTTTTGGTATAAATGGATTTCTTGGGATTGGAGGTGGCATTATTGGATGTCTGGGTGTATTCCAATTAGGTTTAGGTATAAAATTTTGGCGAGGTATAAAATGTGGCTGATTGTTGCTTGGTACATAGTTCGGTTGAACATATCGTGGTTGACGAGTAAAATTTGGTCGAGGTGCAAAATTAGGATTAAAATAAGGTCGTGGTGTGAAATTAGAATGTGGCATAAATTTTTGCTGATTTGAAGGTTTAGCAGGCAAAGGAATTGAATTCTTTGGTCCAGTTGATTCATAGTGTCTTGGTTTAATTAAAGATTTTCTAAATTCGATATTCTGAAAAGTTATACAATATGCATACGCTGAGGCTAAAGAATCAGGATTATGATTCTTTAGGAATTTACCAACTTCTCCGTCAAGTCCCTTTATAAAGGAATCTATCGCTTTCTTATTAAACATATTGATCATTGCCTTTGATGCCTCTGGATGTTTATATTGCGAATCGTTTTTTATTTGTCCAGCAATGAGTGACAATAAATTATTAATTTCGTCGTAGAAAATTTCCAAACTTCTTCCTTTTTGAGTTGTATGAGATAGAATATCATCTAGCGTTGTTAGATCTCTTTTTTCTCCGTAGTATGTGATAAGTGTTCTTTTGATCGCATTCCAATTTAAATTGACGTTAGAGTCAACCAAAGCATTATTGGCTTCTCCCCTAATTTTTCGCCTGATTGTGGTGCATATTGCGTAAAATTTATTTTTTTGAGTTACAGTACTTGATAAATTCGGCTGATACGCCTTAACTAGCGCGTCAACGTCTCTTATCCAATTTGTGAGTTCGTCATTGTTTCCCGAAAAAATCGGAATTTCTTTAATTAAATCCGGAATTTTTTCAATTACAGATGGATCTGCTGGAGATCCATCACTATTTTGATATATTAAAATAGGATCTCTATAATCGATAATTTCCAAGTCCGTGGTCTGTCTGTTTTCCAAAGTTTCAATCCTTTCTAATATTTCTCGAATTTGTTCCGCCATACTGATATTTAAATTTCGAAAATTAGATATTAGGTCCTCAATTTTTAAATAATTTAATTTCCAAAGAATAAATTAAATCGATACAAAATATATATATTTCAAAAAATAGTTCACCTTTTTTATCACTTTATAATAAATGTTTATTTCTTTTTTTAAATAAATTAACTCATTTATTTTTTTCTTCACTTTATTTATACACTTTTATATAAAAAAATAATAATAAATATTAACTTACAATATTATCCTTATATACATGGAGATCCGTCGTGGTGTTACACTTTCCCGACACGGATGTATTCTTCACGTTCCTCCACGAGCGAGTTATTGGCTGTCGTGGTTACTGGTGTACAAATCGTGCGGCTGCTACTGCGGTCAAGTGTCCCTTTTTCGTGTTTAAATAACTTAGCACTCGCGAACTTTTTCGTGGCGATTTCACTTTGCTATTTTCAACACTACTTACACACGGCGGTCCCTATTCGGGCGCCAGTTAAATCAATTACTTCACATTTATTTAAAAAAAAAATTTTATTATTCACTTTACCCTACTACACAGTTTGAACTTAGAATTATAACTAACTGATGAACCGCTGCTCCCTGGTTTTATATTGTCAATTTGGAATGCGCCAGTTGGTTTCCCCGAAACGCAAGTGGCGCGCGTTGTCGCTCGTCGGTAGTGTTTTGTGTTTAATTTCTCCGGTATTGGCAGGTGTTTCTGGAACTGGTGCTGCATGTTTTGGCTGGCATCGCTGGGTGCATCGGTGGATTTTCTAGAATTAGATGTTGCGGCTGGAACTGGTGCTAGCTCTTGTTAACTGTATAGTAAATGTGCACGTTTAAATTCAATTTTTCGTCCAACGTTACCCCGAGGTACTTCATTGAATCTACTTTCTGAACTTCCTCATCGTCAATTCGGACCAATTCTCAACCGTCTAGTGACAACCATGTATTTTGTTTTGGTAACGTTTAGCTTAAGCCTCCTCCATTTTACTTACTCGGAAAACATATTTAGCTCATGATTTTTTATTGAAGCACTCGTCGAAACTATTTGCAACGACAAACAGCACAGTATCGTCGGCAAAAAGATTAATTTTAGCTCCTTGCAGGATTTGTTTCACATCGTTCATATATAGTACAAACAGCAATGGTCCAAGTACGCTACCCTGAGGAACACCAAGCTTCACTGTTGCTGCCAAGGGGTTGCTAAGATGGTCGCCTTTTTGTAGCAAGCATAGAAAATCTTGAGCATAGAAATCATAACCTAAAATTGAAAATGAAGTGCACCGCGCTATTCTCCAGCAGTGATTTTAATTGCAAATCGCAAAGAATGCTTCTGGGTGGGTATCCAAACATCGCTTGCCAAAGGAAAGTATCCAACGTAATCAAATATTAACATATATGACTCCAAACATTAAACAATACGTGAGCTCCCTAAGCGCGAGCACTGTTTTATGTTGCCTACGCTCAATTTGCATTGGTTAGGATAGGGTTGCCAGAGCCCCGGTTGCTGCAGGTGATACGCAACCGTTGTACTTCGTCACTTGTACACATCCGATGTATGTTTTAACACTAAACCTATCACGAGGTGTCAAATGACCCATTTTAAGCTTTTAGTCGAAAATTTCTTGCAAATCACATTGTCACATAGAACAAAAAGAGAATGCAATAGTTCAATATTCTTCCTTTCACTTTCCATCATGCATTGGATGTAATTATGGATGTGACTGTCCATTTCAACCCCTAGTGCAATTATTTCAATAATTTAAATTTACCACTTACGAATGCATTTACTTTTCCGTACATACCTAATATCGCTTCTCTGTCAACTCACAAACCGAAATATAACCATCAGCGAATTCAATTTTGCAATTAAACCACTCAAAATGCTTAATATCGAAGCCACGAAAGTTACATCCACACGCGGAATCATGTTCGATTTTCGGTTTTTGTTTCTCTATTCCACTTTTGATCAGTAATAGCATGTAGAAGGGTTTCCCATCAACAGAAATTTGTAATTCATAATGCAACTATACAAATCATCCACCTGTCCATTATACCCCCACTGTCCGTCTTACCCGCGGCTTCGGGTACGTTTCCATGTGCGACTTTCGTCCTTCGTAGGTTGGCTCAATACCAGCTCTGCAATCTTTCAAGTCTCAAATCGACTATATCTGTAAGTTGTTTTACCGCGGACACTAGTGAAACACTGAGTTGTTCAGCCGCATCGTGTACCGAAGCATTGGTCCTTGCTAGCGCCCTATCAGCTCGTAGAATAGCCTGTATGCGTTCTCTCGAATAACGCTTCCAAGATACGATCTGTTTCTTTCGCTCAGGCAGATTAACTCCAATTATATTACCAACCTGAATGCAAATGGTTTCATGTCAATTCGCTTGCACTTGAGTTGACTTTTGTCAAACAATTCTATCTTCTACTTCAACCGTCTTCTGTCGTCACTCGCCTTATTGATGGGTTCTGGTTGAAGATGGTGTACCGAATCGTTTGTTGATCACTATGTGTATAGGTATCGTAGACTCTCTAGTTCATATTTGATGTCAGTGCCGAGGTGCAGAACGCGACATCAACAATGGACTCCCGACCATCTCTGCGGAAGGTGCTGATGGAACATTTATTTACAAATTTTACATTCAGGTTTTCCTGGACGTCAACCAAGTTAAAGCCTCTTGCGTTGGTGAGTCTATTCCTCCACTCCACTCTACTGCCCAGGTGTTGAAGCCCCATCGATGACAAATGGGCCCCGTCCGACGAGTTGTTCGGTTGAATTAAATAGCATCTGGTCGAGCTGCTCTATCGTTCATCACGGAGGTGCATTACAATTGCAAATGAAGATTCCGGGGCAATCACGAACTCTTCATATGCATTAGATACCACTTCTTGCATGGGGTACCTCCCAATTATCATTAATGCGTTAATCTATGTATTTAAAAATGGATTTCTGTCTGTCTGTCTGATTCTTATGGACTCGGAAACTACTGAACCGATCGACATGAAAATTGGTATGTAGGGGTTTTTGAGGTCGGGGAAGGTTCTTATGATAGTTCGAGACCCCTCCCCCTTCTCTAAGGGGGGGGGGGTGGTGGACTGCCACACAAATGAAACACAAATTTCTGTATTATTCGAGAATTAATCAAGCAAACGAAACCAAATTTGGCATGTAGAAGTTTTAGTAGAAAAGAAACATTTTTAAGGTGATTCGAAACTTCTCCCCCCTCTTTAAGGGGGGCTGCCATACAAACGAAACACAAATTTCTGCATAACTCAAGAACTAACCAAGCAAACGAAACTAATTTCGGCATGTAGAGATTTTAGGAGGCAAGAAATGTTTTTATGGTGATTCGACACTCCTCTTTCCACTTTAAGGGGAGGCTGCCATATAAAAAAATACAAATTTTTGCATAACCCAAGAACTAAGCGAGCAAACGGAACCAAATTCGACATTAGAGATTTTAGGAGGCAAGAAATGTTTTTATGGTGATTCGACACTCCTCCCTCCTCTTTAAGGGGGGGCTGCCATACAAACGAAACACAAGTTTCTGCATAACTCAAGAACTAATCAAGCAAATGGAATCAAATATGTTATGTGGAGATTTTAGAGATCACGATACGTTTCTATGGTATTTCGACACTCTCCTAGGGAGCGGCTATGCATAACTCGAGAACTAATCAAGCAAATGGAACCAAATTTGACATGTGATAGTTTTAAGGGGCAAAAAATATTTCTATGGTGGTTCGACACTCCTTCCCCTCTCTAAAGTTGGGGGGGGGGGCTGGGGTCATTTGTATGACACAAATGAAATATGAAGTTCTGCATATCCCGAGAACTAATCAAGCAAAAGGGTAGGCGCAAAACTCGAGGAAGGAATCGTCGATTAAAATGTCATCATTTTATTATATTTTCTGTATTACATGTAAGGGAGAAACATGTTATTTGCAAGTGATTGGAAAATCTTGAATGAGTATTGTGTCTGAAAATAATTTGATATTACAAAGACGAGTTTAATATAGAAGTACTAGGAAATTTATAGTAAAAAAAAATTGTAAGGGGTCAATTAGAAGATCAGTTGGACCCATGACCGTTCGCTAAGCCAGGAAACGTGAATGTGAATAATATTGATAACAAAAAAAACCATTATGGGCAGAACGAAGTTTGCAGGGTCAGCTAGTTAAAAATAAGTTGACTTTATCGGCCAGCCAATTTCCATTGTATGACGGCACTTGGTACGGCTCTGCTATGATCGCTAAATTGCGTTTTGTTCCTACTGCAGTCTGTCATAGCAGTTTTTGTGCCGTGTCATAGTGATATAGAATAATTTCTGTTACCTTCAGCTAGCCATTGCCACCATCGCCCTTTTAGAAATCGGTCATCTGGGGCCTCCTGAAGTGTGATCGTTTTATGACTCCGTCGAGCAGAGCATGCATCTCGGTATCTCCAAACGCTTTTCTCAGTCGTGTATTCAACGAGATATCTCATAAAATATTAAATTTTATAATATTTTCTATTTAAGCTACGACTGATGTGATGTTCACAAGACTTTGTCTTGAAATTTTATTGATAATTTTATGAAATATTTCATAAAACGATCACGCTCACGATCACGATCAGTTTAAGCTAAAACTGATGTGATGTTCACGAGATTTTTTCATGAAAAAAACGAATCTTGGGCGGCAAACTTCGTCCCGCCCAAGATTTCTCGCGTAACTTTTGAAAAGGTCCAATGTAACATTTTCGCCAACTCGAGAAAAACGTAGTTGAAGACCCGAACATTATTTCGCGAATTGTCTTAAAAGCTATCAATTTTTATCACTGTTTTCACCACTAGCTGTCAAGAATAACTCCGTAAAACCAATCGTAACTATTGGTCCGTGATTTGAGATTAAGGTTGAAGCCTCGGAGCGAAAAATGTTACATTGGACGTTTTGACTGCCCGCGTTTGCACATTGGACATATTACGTTGCACTATAAAAATTTGAAACTAACTAATAAACAACAATCCACTTATCAGCATTTCGTTCTAAAGACTGATTATTATTGTTATCACTCGTTGAATTGCACTGAAATCGATAACAACACCTGTAAGAAACAAATTCCAAAACGACCGAAGTACGACTGCGAGTTGTTTTGACTGCTTTGTTACGTCGGACGTTTCAGCCATCGGAGGAAAGTGGCGTCCGAAGTAACAGCCGGGTGCTTAAAATTCGAATCTGTACATTGGATATTTTTTAAATAGATAGATAGATACGTGAACGATTGTTTTTGTAATACATTCAATGATTGAAAACTAATAGCGTGCATCCATTAACTCGATGTGTTTACATTTGTTACATAGGACCTTTTCAAAAGTTACGCGAGATTTGTTTTTTGTTATCAATACCTTCAAACATTCACGTTTTCTTACTATGAGCAAGTTCATGAGTCCAATCGCAGAACTGTTCATTGATTTATCTTTTAATCGATCCCGTTGAATTTACCTTTTACTATAAAATTCCTAGTGTTTCTAACAAAACTCATCATTATAATATCAGATTATTTTAAGACATAATTCTCGTTCAAGATTTTTCAACCACTTGCAAATAACATGTTTCTCCGTTACATGGAATGAATGTTTTATACAGAAAATATGATAGAATGAAGACAGCCCTAAATCGGACAATTCCTTCCTCGAGTTCTGCTCTTACACATCCGGCGATCCTTTTTTTTTGTATAGATAGAAGAAGATATATGCGTGCGTTTCATCACATTAAAATCCATTTCCAGTTTCGTACAAAGATCAATTTCGCTAGCGCAAACATCAAATGGACTAACAGCACTTGTCACTATGTAATTGTAGAACATATGGGAATTAAATTTTCCGAATTTTCCCTTTTTCCTTCAGAGTTTTCCGAAAATTTTCAATTGTCATGTTTGGAGGGGTGTCATACCACCATAGAAACATTTCTCGTACTCAAAAACCCTCACAACCCAAATTGTGCTTGATTAGTTCTCGAGTTATGCAGAAATTTGTGTTTCATTTGTATGACAGCACACCTTTAGAGAGCAGCAGGAGTGTCTAACCACCATAGAAACATTTATTGCATCCTAAAACCTCCACATGCCAAATTTGGTTTCGTTTGCATGATTAATTCTCGAGTAATTCAGAAATTTGTGTTTCATTTGTATGGCAGCCCCCCCTTAGAGAGGGGGATGGAGAGTCTGATCATCATAGAAACATCAAACATCATCACAGAAACATTTCACTTAGCAGAATCTAATTTCTGGAAAATGGGAATGAGTGAATACACTTCATCTTTATGAGAATTGTTATTTATAACAAGATTCCGTCTTGTATAATTAACACAAACTGTTAGGAATTCACCAATTGCTGATGTTAGAAGTAGCCAAAAAGAGATAGGTTATTTTGGCTGGTTCCACGCAACGACATATCAAATTAGAATGAAGACTATCCGATGGCTAAACTTGCATTTGCAATATATAGATACTCCTACAGCAGCTAAATCGTCACTCAACCGTTCCACAAGAAAAACTTGTCTATGCGGGTATCAATGCTTCGCCTGGAAAGTAAAAGTGGGGAAAACCTTATATTAGAAGAAACTAACCATTGAATTGGCTTAGTACATATTTGAAAATTGCAGGAACGAGTGAAAAACCGGGTAAACAATTACGCGCACAAGAAGTGAGTTACGTGAACTAAGTGTGGAAAAGAGCGGTTATTGATTAATGAATATATCAAGTGGCATTGCGGTAACCAACGGAGTAATATGAAATCACATATTGTGTTGTTACCAGCGTAAAAAAAGTGTTCTAGTGAAGCTTCTGATTCATATGAAAATTTCGGCAAGTATGTATTACAGATAGTATTTCCTGGTTTCAGGATGTTCCGAGATCCATTAAACTAATGTATTATGTAACGCACAATAATCATCACAATTACGAAACGTGTGAACCCGGGCCATATTGTTATGGCATTCTATGTATTGCTAACTGGAAATTCAAGTGAGCGAATAGTAACGATGCTATTCGTATTTAAGTTCAACAATTTACTAGAAGTATCATATTCAGTGACTAGCAGTATCTTCAATATTAGATTCTATCCGTTTAACTATAAAATTCATTTGGGAACGATGAAATTCGTCTAATGTCCATTTGGCAGTGGTTATGTTGCACCTATCCACCTATCCACAGTTATATTTAAATTGTGGTTATTATGATTCGTAATAGACTCACAATAGACCTCGTGATGAGATTAATAACTAATTTTAACTAACTTTAATTCAATTCAGTAAAGGTGTATTAGATTTTCACATCTCACAGTCTGAAAACTTTAGTCTGTGCAAACTTTTTGGATTTTCCTGATCGATCGTGGATTTTCCCGAATATGATGGTTAGTTATTCTGTTAGAATAAGTGTCCTTGTAAAAATCTAAAATAATAACTAGATTTATTTATTATGAATAACTTTCTTGTCTTTCTTGAAATCATTGGATAATAACATTTCATCACATCGATTGATTCATACGAATGGTAAACATTAACTGAACATCAAACGTGTTTGCACTTCCAAAGGTATCTTTACACATACGTAATAATTGCATCAGAGCCTAGTCGCGCTCCGTTCTGTCTGTTGGTATATACCTCCTCTCACCTACCATTTTTCAGCCTGCAATAAATTGTTCCGCGTGTTAACCGAGTGTATCGCTGCCTCTACTAGGTCGTTCAGAGGACTTGGTCAATGCCATCCGCATTGCTTGTTCTTTTTGAACCTTTATTTTCCCTAAACACATTTTCCAGCATCCAGTGGCATTCAACTGGAAGTTCCATGTTAGTATGTTAGGTTGATCATAAAATTCGCGGAGCAAGTTTATGGTACAAAAAATAACTTCATTCTCCAACATTTTTTGCTATAAGTTCAATACAATTTTGTCAGGGGATTCCAATTTCCATATCCCGTTTCTGAAAAGATTTTCCAAACTTTCGTACTTTAAATCGACAATTTCGCTGATTTGGGAATTGAAGATGTCATCATCGTGATCAAGGATTTTTTTTATTCTTAACTGCAGGTATTTTCCACGTTTTTAGAGCCTTTGAAAAGGGGTTTTAAAATATTCCTCTATTGTTTCATCGATTTCATTGTAATTCCTTAATAAAATTCATCATAATATAACCTTTTTGAACGATTTTAACGATTTTTTAAGGCTTGCTTCGAAGTTGAACAACAGAGTCCAGTCCCTGCATTTTGTGCAGTAATGCAAAATGCACTCGAATCGTAGTGGTAAACAGAAATTTCACCCATAGTTACAAGCTCACGACGAAATCAGTTTTATTTTTTCGATACAATACGGTTCTGATCCAAAGTTCACCCTCTACCGCCCAAGTTTTTATGTGTCTAGAAAAACCTACTCCACCTTTATCTCGAATTTCCGACTTTCAACTTAAAATACTCCTAGCAGAAAGCTGCCAGCATAAAAACAATGTGTATATGTGATAGATGAAAATATTCTGAAGACGTTCTAGTGGGGGTGAACATTGAAAATAATGGTTGAATAATTTCGAATAGAGAATCCGCAAAGCCCGTCTAAAGGCGGACTTGGGCTGTAGAGGGTTAATGGAGACGGCACTCATATTGTAATTAGCTTTCTCGGATCTCATATGACTTATCTTTAGATTTTTAACCAGCTTAGTATGTGAACTAATATGGTACGAACTGATTCTCAATCGATAATTACAACAGATTCTCTCCCCTTTGTACTAACTTATTGTGGTACAAATAGCTGGCGGTTTTATCGACCATGATTCAAGTATTCTTCAAATAGTGTTGCCATAGGCGTGATCGAATTGCCTATGATTACTCGCAGCTTTCTGAAAGCCAAAGATCCAGCAATTAATTTGTTTCGAGATGCCATAAAAAACACGTGCAAGCAAAGCAGCTGTCGAAATGTAAACTGTATATTCAAAATGATTCAAAGTGAGAGACATGAATACCAACATAACGTCACGAAAATGAAAATCGAATATAAGCGGAAACCCGCGGAAATCCGAAATTCGCGATACTTCATGTACAGACCTCATATTATTCATGCCTTTTTTCAATTGACAATAACTGATAGTAGGGTAAGTGGGGGCAATTTGGACCCCCTAAAAAATGGTCACGCGTTTTCTAGAGCTTGCCACTCAGAATGCATTCAAGGCGTGATATTTGGCATAGAAATCTCAACTAAGTACTTATAAAAATGACGCAAGTAATACTACGTTGAGACGGCGAAGTTCCTCTAGGATCGTTAGTGCCATTTAAGAAGAAGAAGAAGAAGAAGAAGAAGAAGCAAATCGTCTAATTCCAAACCAATACGGTCTAAATAAAAAATGTCACATTGAACACTAAGCTACACTTGTTTTCTCTAAATCAATAATGTTTTACCATTATATCAAGCTTCAAACTACCAAATCTCTCTCTATATATAAAAATAATCTGTTCGTTTGTATACGCGTCAAAAACTCGAAAAGTCCGGAACCGATGAGCTCAATATTGGACAAAAATATACGATTCACTTCAAGGAATGTTGTTACATGGCCATAGTGCCATATGCCATAGTTATATTTGTTATATGGTCATAGTGCATTTCTGAAATTAAGTGTTTGGTCCAGTGTGTGCTTCATCGGAATAAAACGTACTTATGATTGTGTAAAGTAATTTGAGATAAAATTACAATCAGTAAGTGTGTTCTGGGGTCGATACCAGATGTCTTGGCAAGATTTCAGAACAGAAAAACTGCATTGAGACCATTTCGAATTCTGCATGGATTTTGCACTGTTATTCGAGTATTTTCAAACTCTTTCGATGCTTACTCAAAGGAATTCCGTCCTCGATGACATGCGTTGCTCTTTCAAGCTCCTCCTTCTTCCAACATTGTTTGTCCATCCTTTTTTTGTAATCCTCTGTAAATCTGGAATCAATTAGATCAAAAACCTTAAAACCGATATCGAAAAAGTTATATTTTCTTACAATCGAAGTGCTTGCTTTGTTCATGCTTCCGTTTCCCTCCAGGTACATACGGTTCAACAATAAAAGGAGATGAAATTATAAAAATTCAAGTCAAATCGTACTTTTCGAGATAAAGGGATGGTCCGAATCACCCACTATGTCCAAATCACCCCAACTTACCCGATATATGGATGCTTCAATTGCCAAATCGATTAACTCCATAAAAGCTTCTTAGGTTTCACACAGTTAACTGCGCCATGTGACATATGAGAGTTTCCGATTTTTTTGCTCCGTCGAGTGGTCGATAGTTCGCCTTTACATAATCACATCACTAAACTCAGTGAATCTTGATTCTTACCTCTCCCCACTAACAACTATCCCTCCCATGATAAATGCTAGGGAACCACTCTATAGAGGCGACCCTTCTGGCCTTCGGGTGGCGAATATCATACTGACATTCCTTCCCTTCCCCTGGTGACTGTAAGGACGTGGCCTGCGTCGTTATTGACTATTTAAAGTTCGAATCACCGAAACTTGCACAATGAGAATGATTCGCTACTCCCAAGCGTCATTCGGTGTGTTTTTTGTGCAATTTCAATACTTGGTAAGTTTAAAGCCCCTTTAAAACAAAGAAGAAGAAGAAGAATAAACTTGGAGTATTTGTTATTATTTCTACAATTTTCATTCATTATGTTATGCTTTTGGACATTTCGGTCCCATTTATCAGGATTATGGCTTCTTTTTCGTCCAGTCGAATTTTTTGCTGCGATTTTTTCATTGTTGTGATCAGATGACGTTTCCGAAAAAAAAGGCGTGTTATTTGGCTTAAGAAATCTCAACTAAGTATTAGGCTGTCAAAAAAGTCCTGCGGTATTTCCGCAAGGTGTCGTTGTAAGCGCGTAGTTCTAGTTGTATTCATTGTATCGAGTCATACTATAGCTTGTTGGAAAAAAAAACCTTTCGCGCTATAATATAGTCTTTGAAAGTGTTTTGTTTGGTAAAGTCGTTCGTGAGTTATAGTGTCGCAATTATGGAGCAAAATAAAGAGAAAATCCGACATATTTTACAGTACTACTATGACAAAGGCAAAAATGCATCTCAAGCTGCCAATAAAATTTGTGCAGTTTATGGACCCGATACAGTTTTCATTTCCACCGCACAACGATGGTTTCAACGTTTTCGTTCTGGTGTAGAGGTCGTCGAAGATGCGCCACGCTCCGGAAGGCCTGTCGTCGAAAATTGCGACAAAATCGCTGAATTAGCCGAGAAAGACCGGCATAGTAGCAGCCGTAGTATCGACCAAGAGCTGGGGATAAGTCATCAAACCGTTATTAACCATTTGAAGAAGCTTGGATTCACAAAGAAGCTCGATGTATGGGTGCTACACACGTTGACGCAAAAAAACATCTTTGACCGTATCGACGCATGTGAATCGCTGCTGAATCGCAACAAAATCGACCCGTTTCTGAAGCGGATGGTGACTGGCGATGAAAAGTGGGTCACTTACGACAACGTGAAGTGCAAACGGTCGTGGTCGAAGCCCGCTGAAGCGGCTCAGACGGTGGCCAAGCCCTCATTAACGGCCAGGAAGGTTCTGCTGTGTGTTTGGTGGGATTGTCAAGGAATAATCTATTATGAGCTGCTTCCCTATGGCCAAACGCTCAATTCGGACCTGTACTGCCAACAACTGGACCGCTTGAAGGTAGCACTCATGAAGAAGAGGCCATCTTTGATAAACAGAGGCCGCATTGTCTTCCATCAGGACAACGCCAGGCCACACACTTCTTTGGTGACGCGCCAGAAGCTCCGGGAGCTCGGATGGGAGGTTCTTTTACATCCGCCGTATAGTCCGGACCTTGCACCAAGTGACCTGTTTTTGTCCATGGCGAACGAGCTAGGTAGTCAGAAGTTAGCCACAAAAGAGGCCTGTGAAAATTGGCTATCCGAGTTTTTTGCCAATAAGGAAGCGAGCTTCTATAACAGGGGTATTATGAAGTTGGCATCTCGTTGGGAACAAGTCATCGAACAAAACGGCGCATATAATTGTAACTAATTTTATGAACAAATGAAAATTAAAAAAAAATACCGCAGGACTTTTTTGACAGCCTAATATTAATAAATGACGCTAGTTAATGCATACGTTGAGACGGCAAAAGTTCCACAGGGAACGTTAACGCCATCCAAGAAGAAGGCAAAAAAGATTTTCATTCACATAGAGTACTAATTTGATTTGGGAAAAATAATTTTCATTCAAAAATAACTAGATTTTCATTATGATACAAACACATTATACAGGGTTTTCCATTTCGGGCTCCCGAAAGTATACAGCCCTGCGCTGACAACCGTTTGACATAGCTGTCAACCAAAGCGTCATATCGTTAGTTGAATGTCTGCCATTTTACAATATGGATCGTTTCAGCATCGCACAACGTGTCAATTTTGTTAAATTATACTATAAAAATGATGAAAAACCGGCAAATGTTTTTCGATCATTACGGACGGATTTTGGTCGTCATGGAGGGCCTCAGAGCACACAATCGCTAATGTACTGCGTAAATTCGAACAAACTGGATCCGTAGCGGATATTGTGAAACCTGTGCATCATCGTAATGTGCGTTCGGCCGAAAATATTGCTGCTGTTGCTGCCAGTGTGGAGGATGACCCGAATGTTTCGATTCCACGGCATGCTCAGCAATTGGGCTTGTCAAACACATCATTGTGGCGAATTTTGCATTTGGACTTGCACCTACATCCATATAAAGTTCAACTGGTACAAAAATTAGAGCGTGGTGACCATGGAATGCGTCGGGCATACGTCGATTGGGTGAACTAACAACAGCAGCAAAATGCTGAATTTTCGCATCAAATTTTCTTCAGCGATGAGGCACATTTCGAGCTCGTTGGCTATGTGAACACCCAAAATTTCCGTATATGGGGCTCAGAAAATCCACACGTGATTGTTGAGAGGCCATTGCATCCGCCAAAAGTCACTGTTTGGTGCGCATTATGGTCTGGTGGAGTCATCGGGCCGTATTTATTTGAAAATGAGGACGGCGAGACGGTAATTGTGAATGGTGAGCGCTATGGCCGCATGTTAACCGTTTTTTTTGCTCTCGAACATTTGAAAGACATTCGTGAAGTTATGACCCCATATGTGCCGAAAAGTCATCAAAAATTATATTGCATACGCGACGAGATTGTCATTCGGACGTTGGGTAAGATTTTGTTTGAGTACATAGCTACACAAACAAAATCTTACCGTTAAAGAAAAGCTTCATATTATAGGCATACTTGAGATCAAAGAGAGTCAGACTGCCAACATACTGAAACAAAAAACAATGGATACGTTGACAAGCTACGGAATGACCCTCGACCAAGTATTTTCAATGGTAGTAGATAACGGTGCCAATATGTTGGGAGCCGTCAGAAAACTGAAGGAGGAGTTGGTCATGTTATATTTGCGAGAAGTTGATGATAGCGAAGAAAATTTCGAGACAAACGACACACTTACGGCCAGCCTGTGCGAGGCGTTCAGAGAGCGATTAAATCTCATCAGGTGTGCGGCACACACGTTGCAGCTAGCTGTTCTGGACGTAGTAAATAAAAACAACGATTCTATTAAGGAAATAACGGAAATAGCGAAAAAATGCAAAACATCAAATACACAACAAGTTTCGGTCATCACAATGCCTCTTATCCGCCAACCTGGTGCCAGACGCGGTGGGGCGGTATTTATGAAATGGTAAGCAGCTTTCTAAAGCAGAAACAGTTTTTTTTATCCAAAATATATATTTTTATTAGGGCTCATATGGCGTTTTATTAAGGCTCATATGGCGTCAACCGTTCAATATTTCGACAATGTTTGCCTTATAACTATGTTAGTACTATGTAACCGATTACTCGCGGTTGGCTCGAGGTTAGTATTACAAGTGTTTTCGTAATTGTGATGTTGCTGTCTCCAATGCTCTGTGCGTGTGCCCGACACGGGATACTTCCTATTGGGATACAGCTGATCATTAATCAGCAACGCCCCCTAGTATGTACCCCATATCTAGCGTGGTGCGTCTTCTTGACTCGAGTAATCCAGGATAAAATGGTCACTAGCCGGCACAAACATCAGCTCGTGTAGAGTTGTCATGAGTGGTACAACCTTTGGCTCTTGTTGAATGATCAGTGGACTGCACAACCTTTGGCCCGTGTATCTGTAAAGAGGATGTGTATGTATTGCCGCGACTAAGTAAAAGTTTATAGATCGGATAGGAGGGATATGAAATAGGGACACAACGAAGGAAACATCATTAAACGTTGACATCGGCGTTTCTGAGGAACAGGTATAGATGAAGCAGAAGATCAGGATCACGGCTACCTAAGATATCCCGGACGGGGATATCCGATTGTCTGCCTTTTGCTCTCAGTGCTCTAGAGAGCTGAGAGCGAGCAGCATGGAACCGGATACACGACCAGACAATATGCTCGATGTCGTGGTAGCCATCGCCACAATCACAAAGATTGTTTGCTGCGAGCCCAATGCGATAGAGATGCGCGTTTAGGTTGTAGTGATTGGACATAAGCCGAGATATCACACGAATGAAATCACGACCTACATTCAATCCCTTAAACCAAGCTTTCGTCAAAACCTTAGGGATAATCGTGTGTTACCAGCGACCGAACTCATCTTCACTCCACATGCGCTGCCAACTAACAAGTGTGTCCTGACGAGGAATGTGAAAAAAATCGTTATAAGCAATTTGCCTTTCAAAAAGTGTGCCTTCAGAAGCGCCCACCTTAGCTAGCGAGTCCGCTTTCTCATTCCCCGGAATCGAGCAATGAGAGGGAACCCATGCTAAGGTAATCTTGAATAATTATTCGACCAAAACACTCAATAGTTGTCTTATTCTTTGTTAGGAAATAAGATGAGCGTTTATCAACTTTCATTGAGCGGACTGCCTCTATTGAGCTGAGACTGTCTGAAAAAATAAAATAATGGTCGATGGGCAGTGTTTCAATGATCCCTAGAGCATAGTATATCGCACCCATTTCAGCGACATACACGGGACAAGGATCTTTGAGTTTGAAAGAGGCACTGGAATTTTCATTGAAGATCCCGTTTGTGCATGAACCGTCAGTTGGCTGAACAGTTTGCTGAACTAGGTATTATCAGGTTCGCTACTGAAATATTTGTAATTTACCTGCAAGATTTTATTCGTTACAGATCTTTCTAGCCATTGGGAGTTTATTCAAAATTATACAGAAGCGTTCAAGCCAGTGTACATATGTTCTCAAAATCTGCAGGGCTCACATGTGTCACTTTCAGATTTTTACATAACATGGTTGATTGCCATAGGCAAAGTTCGTCGATTTCATAAAAATCCGTTGGCTATCAAACTCGCTGAAACTCTCCAGAGCAGGTTTTCCAAACTACGACTGTCTCAAGCTTTCAGAATGGCTCTGTACATGGATCCAAGACTGAATTTTGTCAATTCAGCTATTTTCAATGTCGAAGAGAAGGAGCTCATTCAGGTAAGTCAAAATGAATAATAAATTATATGCAAAATTGTACTGATGCATTCGATTATTCTAGGGTTTCATTACAGAAACATGGAACCGTATATGTCGACTCAACAACGCTGACGCTAATGCTGCCTCTTCAACTACTACGTCATCATCATCTGATGCCATGGATGAAAGCGATAGCTACATCACCGAGCTTTTCGGGGGGTTCAATTACTACTGAACTCGACACTCAATCAGCGAATGAGCGATTAATCGGTTGATAGCGAAAATAGACACTTGGTTTTTTGTACACATTTTATATTTACAGCAAATTTACAAAATCAAACATTACCACTTTCTTTTTAGCTTCTTGCTTTCCAATGTTTTAGCACGCGAAATAAACCTCTTCCTTTGGCGGTTGAAATAGAAGTCCTTTCTCCCTGCACGCAGTGCAGGTTGCTTGCGTTCGCAATGCACTCTCCACACGGGTGGGGCGTATGTTGGTATTTGTATCCTTTGCTTGTATCCTTATTCTCGTCGTTCCTCTCGTTGTTTTCCTTCCTCCGCCATGCTGTCGCTCGTCCCTTCAGTGCGCTGCGCTGAGCGGTGGACTGAACATACTCCCACGGCAGATGGAAGGCTAATGATCAACATCATTTTTGTCTCCAATCGATGCGTTGTCCAAAATTTGTAGTGGCGCTAGTTTATGTATCGGTCTTCTAAAAGTTGAATCGCCAACACCTATATCCACGACTTGAACTAGGCCTTCAAATCAAAGGTCGGTTTGTGCGACTCGGCCTATCTCTCTTTGTTGAATTGGAACCATGTATTTCTTTAGGAGGACGACTGTATTAATAACCACGTTGAATTCCTTTCTTGTCCATTTTGCTCTCAATAGGAGCTCTACCAAATGTTCATGAGACCAGCGATTCCAGAGATGCTCTTTCAGCTGATGGATGCGTTGCAATCGGTACAATGGATTTATGGAGAAGTCTTTAGAAGAGAGTTCGGGTATGACTATTAGAAGCCTGTCAATTATCATGTGTCTAGAGATCAAAACTTCTGGATCTTTTAGGTCAGAACAATGGAAAAATAGGGGTCTTGAACTCCAAACTACTTCATTTTTACATAAAAAAAAATCGCAAATTCCATTTTTGTAAGGTGAGTTGGTTTATAAACGTGATTAAGAATGATCTTAACCAGCCTCTCAATGAGGTTCACTTGAGACAGATTGTCCACTTCAATTCTTTCGTTTGAAAGGAAGTCCTTTCTCCCTGCACGCAGTGCAAGTTGCTTGCGCTCGCAATGCACTCTCCCCACGAGTGGGGCGTATGTTGGCATTTGTATCCTTTGCTTGTATCCTTATTCTCGTCGTTCCTCTCGTTGTCTTCCTTCCTCCGCCATGCTGTCGCTCGTCCCTTCAGTGCGCTGCGCTGAGCGGTGGCCTGAACAACTTCAATTCTCATCCTCAAATTGAAATAAAATCGATTTATATTTAATTTAATTGTTTCGCAAATATTTTCATTTCAATTGTTACTGAATTCACTTTTTGTTTAGTTACGTGATCTTACACCGCTGGTCTTTTTTAAACTGTTGTTCAATTGTCATCATAAAACTAAAAAAAATAACTTTTCACAAAAGAATTGGAGTGTTTTCTAAGACATGTGGATTTGGAATTGTATAAGCACTATGTAAAATGAAATCACTTTAACTGAAACGGAGATCTTGTTTGCTTGAACTATATAAAATCCTCTTCCTCGGCTTACGCTGTCGATTTCTTCACATTTCGCAACGAAAGTGTTTTCGTTTTGAACTTAATTCTTCATTTTTATTCAAAAGAGGTGGATCTCGTTTTTCAATTTCTTGTTCTAATATCCAAAGAGGTGATGGTGATAGTACAAAGTACACATACTATAAATATTATGGTTATTAAGAAAACACAGCTCTAACATGACCACCGAGTTTTCCAATAACCTTTTCATCCCAGTCGATTTCTCCCAATGAGTACCCCATGAATCCGCCTAAATCAGCCATTATTGTGAAAGTAGACAATCCTCTTGAATGGTCTTCAGATAAAGTCACATCTCTAGAAGGACTTTGACAGACATCGACATCAAAATCCAGAAGTACTGTTCTTTATATTGCGAAAAAATATTCCCCACGGATACCCTAGTGGCAGTGTTATATTCGAAGCCACATATCGCTTATAAATTTCTACCTGACCAATTGATTTGTACGGGAGAGTGATATATGTTTCGTTCATATAAGGATTTGGATCACCAACCATGTAGCCTAGATCTTCATTCTTCCGAACAAGTAATACTTTTACTGGGTGTATTACCCAGAAATAGAAAAATTATGCAAGGTCTCCGACGTCCAAAGTTGTTCCTCCATTTCACTAATGGAACCAAGAACGGAGAAAAATTCCTATCATACACCAAACTAATGTCAACGTCATGTTTTTACATCCACACTGTATTTCTTTAAACT
The DNA here is from genome assembly GCF_029784135.1 of Toxorhynchites rutilus septentrionalis. NCBI lineage: Eukaryota > Metazoa > Arthropoda > Insecta > Diptera > Culicidae > Toxorhynchites > Toxorhynchites rutilus. Next base: position 189,588,070 of record NC_073746.1, read on the forward strand.
TGTCACCCATAAATATTAGGCTGTCAAAAAAGTCCTCCGGTATTTTTTTTGAATTTTCATTTGTTCATAAAATTAGTTACAATCATCTGTTTTAAGTCAAATATGCGCCGTTTTGTTCGATGACTTGTTCCCAACGAGATGCCAACTTCATAATACCCCTGTTATAGAAGCTCGCTTCCTTATTGGCAAAAAACTCGGATAGCCAATTTTCACAGGCCTCTTTTGTGGCTAACTTCTGACTACCTAGCTCGTTCGCCATGGACAAAAACAGGTCACTTGGTGCAAGGTCCGGACTATACGGCGGATGTAAAAGAACCTCCCATCCGAGCTCCCGGAGCTTCTGGCGCGTCACCAAAGAAGTGTGTGGCCTGGCGTTGTCCTGATGGAAGACAATGCGGCCTCTGTTTATCAAAGATGGCCTCTTCTTCATGAGTGCTACCTTCAAGCGGTCCAGTTGTTGGCAGTACAGGTCCGAATTGAGCGTTTGGCCATAGGGAAGCAGCTCATAATAGATTATTCCTTGACAATCCCACCAAACACACAGCAGAACCTTCCTGGCCGTTAATGAGGGCTTGGCCACCGTCTGAGCCGCTTCAGCGGGCTTCGACCACGACCGTTTGCACTTCACGTTGTCGTAAGTGACCCACTTTTCATCGCCAGTCACCATCCGCTTCAGAAACGGGTCGATTTTGTTGCGATTCAGCAGCGATTCACATGCGTCGATACGGTCAAAGATGTTTTTTTGCGTCAACGTGTGTGGCACCCATACATCGAGCTTCTTTGTGAATCCAAGCTTCTTCAAATGGTTAATAACGGTTTGATGACTTATCCCCAGCTCTTGGCCGATGCTACGGCTGCTACTATGCCGGTCTTTCTCGGCTAATTCAAAACCATCGTTGTGCGGTGGAAATGGAAACTGTATCGGGTCCATAAACTGCACAAATTTTATTGGCAGCTTGAGATGCATTTTTGCCTTTGTCATAGTAGTACTGTAAAATATGTCGGATTTTCTCTTTATTTTGCTCCATATTTACGACACTATAACTTACGAACGACTTAACCAAACAAATCACTGTCAAGGACTATATTATAGCGCGCAAAAATACATTTCCAACAAGCTATAGTATGACTCGATACAATGAATACAACTAGAACTACGCGCTTACAACGACACCTCGTGGAAATACTGCAGGACTTTTTTGACAGCCTAATATTACAGTGAAGTTCAACTATATCTTATTCTATTCAGATAGTCTTTAAGCATTGACCTTGACATGGTTACATCAATTATTTCACTGTGTTCGTTACAGTGGCTCATCATACGATTAATAGGACTATATTTGGCATTATTCGTTCTTCGGTAATCTATGTAGAAAATGTTAGGGTTTCTCAGGTGCCTAATCGGTGCGTAAAAATTTAGTTTTCCTAATATTTCTTCTGAGTACAATCGTTGTGATATGATGTCAATAATAAATAGAATCATGGCAGAGTTCTTTTAGGCTTCTAATATTGATTAGCATACAGCGTGCCGCATATGGAGGGGGATGATATGAAGACCAGCATAGTTTACGAAGTGCAAATAATAAAAATTGTTTTTGTACAAATTCAATGCTGTCTTTTTATTGTGTAGGGATCGTGGAAATGGTAAGTAAGGAGTTTGATGAAGCTCAGCATATTATTTGCTTTATGGATAATTGTATGATAATGATCAACGAAGGTTAGTTTCGAATCTAAGACCACGCCTAAGTCTCATACACGTTGACATCTATTGATGGGTTGATTTCCCAGCTTAACAGTATTGTTCAAGTGTGCTCTTTTTCTTGTAAAAGTCAACAAAGTGCATTTCCCAACATTGAGCTGTAAGATTTATTCCTACTCTTGAAGCAGGTGACGTCCACGATGTGCAAAATTACAGAGGAATATTTATTCTGAGCTGCATGCCGAAAGTTTTTGAAAGTATGCTGCTGGATCTCATATACCCATCTGTCCGCTACATCATCGTGAACGAACAACATGGGTTTGTTGAAAAACGGTCTACTACAAAAAAATCTCATGAGCTACGTGTCTCTGCTGATTGACAAAATTGAGAAAAGGCAGCAGGTTGACGCCATTTACGTGGACTTTTCGAAAGCTTTCGACCGTGTTCCTCACGCCCTTGCTGTGGAAATAATCCCTTGGATGTTTGTTGCCAACGTTTCAATGAAGTGTATTATTTGTTTGAATTCGATATATCTAGAAATGTATTTGTTATAAGGATTCAAAAATTGAATTTTAGTCTGTCCGACAATTTTTTGGCGAAGACTGGATAAATAAAATAAATAAATAAATTAGAAAATAGTATAGTTTCAGAAATTTATAATTCCAGTGATGGATAAGTTACTTGATCGAATGAGAAAACTAAATATACTAACTATAACCTGATAATTTGGATTAATTCCGTCAAAACTAATCTTATTTTTCGTTTCAGAAACACTTCCCACGCTACAAACTGCCTTCAAGAGTTCAATGCGTAGGTCTGAATTATTAATGTGTGAACACAAATGAAAATATTTCCTCTATTTACAGATACATCCTTTCTTCAATTCAAGAGTTGAAAATCAATGTTTTGGTACTACTTTGTATGTTGCGTTGTATTATTTGTTATAATTTTATACCGTGACTGTAAAAAGCCGGAAAACTTTCCACCTGGACCAAAATGGTACCCTTTCATTGGCAGTGCATTGGAAATAGCTATTGTTCGTCAGAAAAAAGGCATGTTATGCAAAGCAATAGAATCAATAGCATCCCGTTACAAACACAATGGCTTGATCGGTTTCAAATTTGGCAAAGACAAGACCGTGATTGCCGTTTCTGGCGCTTCATTACGTGAAATGATGAGTAACGAATACTTAGATGGCAGACCAACGGGAATCTTCTATGAAACGAGAACCTGGGGATTGCGGAGGGGCGTTCTTTTAACTGACGAGGAGTTTTGGCAAGAACAAAGACGATTCATTGTACGTCATTTGAAGGAATTTGGATTCGCCCGGAAAGGGATGGCCGCCATAATCGAAAATGAAGCAGTGTGTTTACGTGAAGAGTTTCACAATTTGGTCAATCATGGAAATGGAACTGCAATCGTCCAGATGCAGAGCGTATTTTCGGTATACATCCTGAATACGCTATGGCTGATGATGGCTGGTATAAGATATAATAAGAATAATAAAGATCTGAAATGCCTTCAAGGTTTATTGCATGAGCTGTTCACGAAAATTGATATGATGGGAGCCCTTTTTAGTCACTTCCCATTCCTGCGATTCATCGCTCCCGAATTCTCTGGTTATAAACAATTTGTCGAAATACACGAACATATGCATAAATTTGTGGGGAAAGAGGTAGAAAATCACAAAAAGACATTCAATATCAATGATGAACCAAGAGATTTAATGGACGTGTATCTGAAAATACTGCAGTCAGATCAACCGAAAGGAGAAAGTTTTTCTCAAGAGCAACTATTAGCTGTTTGCCTCGACATGTTTATAGCCGGATCGGAAACAACTACCAAAACCCTTGGTTTCGCATTCCTTTATCTAATAAGACAACCTGGAACGCAAAGGAAGGTACAAACTGAAATAGATGAAGTAATTGGCCGAGATCGTTGCCCAACTTTAGAAGACCGAACAAGGTAAAATGTATAAGATGTGGGAAAAAGTTCTTAGCGTTTGTTATACTGAATGTTCACTAGTTTGTTCTATCCTATGAAAAGATACAATCCTTCATAATTTAGTCGTTCATCGAATACATTTCAGTGACTTATGTAAGAAGATTAGATCACACTTCCAAAGACTTAATTTTTTCCTGAATCCTGGCTTCGGAAACCGTTGAGAAGGATTTGCAGTCTGGCCATATTCTTTTATGTATCCTTGAAATTCCAAAATTGCAAACAGATTCTATGCACTGATATTTATGTTTACCATAGAGAGTATATTTTTCACAAGCTACCTGAACGTTAATAACTCGATTGAAACCGGAAAAACTCTATGAACTTTATCTCTCATATATATAAATGCCTCATATATATATAATAATAATAATAATAATATATATATATATATATATATATATATATATATATATATATATATATATCTTACGTTAGCTATTATAATGTATAACGTATAATGAACACATTGTTTATTTCCAGCATGCCGTTTACTGAAGCCGTGGTTCTCGAAGCCCTGCGCATGTTCATGTCAAATACTTTCGGTATTCCTCATCGAGCGCTGCGTAACACCAAATTATGTGGATACGACATCCCCAAAGTAATAATAACATAATTAACATGACACATGATTTTTCATTTTAGCCTAGCATTGTGCACACATGTGGTTCTCAATGAGAATGAGTTATACAGGTTTAATTACTAATCATTTGCGCCTGATATAGCAGTATTTCTTCTAAACCAGCTTCGTTGTGAAATGGGTTCATGCAACGCCAGAGGCATATGTATAAATTTTGCAAGACCTTTTCTAAGCAATCTATCCGTTCTCTCAATTCTCGTAACTTAGGAAGACAAACGTCTCAGCTCTGGTATATTCGATATGAGCTCCGTACAAAATCGCTATGAGCTCTGTACTAAATCGCTTCTGTGAGCTTGCACTGACGCGCAGAAGTAACGCACGAGAGAAATTTTGGCCTTTATTTTGTATGGTGATTGATTTCAGATGGGTCGTAACTATAGTTTGTCATTGGATTGTAATTGTGCCTCGCCATTGCGTTAGGTGCTCATTATTGACGGCGCTGATCCACATCAAAAAAGGTTATTAATGTTAGTCACTACTTCGTAGAAACGTGACATATTTCCTAATTTGGCACCATTAGACACAGACGTAGTCCTACGTAGTCAAAATAATTCAGATTGGATCTGAAACCGCTTGGATTACCGTTCGTATGGATTACCCTAAGAGAATTTACATTTTTATCAATGTTTTATTGTTTATTTTGCATTTCGTTATTTATAATTCATTCATATTTTGTGTTTATTTTCAGGATACAATGCTAGTGGGAATGTTTCGCGGAATGATGTTAAATGAGTGGGACGATCCCCATACATTTAAGCCCGAGCGTTTTCTCAAGGACGGAAAAATTATAACACCACCCCATTTCCAACCATTCGGCGTAGGTAGACACCGTTGCATGGGAGAGATGATGGGCAGAGCGAATCTTTTCCTGTTCATTACCATACTGTTGCAATCGTTCTATTTTCTCGTCCCGGAAGGTGATCCAATACCATTAGACGAACCTATAGATGGAGCAACACCGAGTGTGCGACAATACGCTGCTCTTGTAGTCCCTAGATGCGCTTCGTAATATAAGTTATCTGCTAACAGTATAACTAATCTTTTAGTTTTTTACATATGATGACTTCCTTGCTGATCAGTCGTTCCTCATTCCTAGTATTACTTTACACAAATTCATATTCATTGGGCACCAATCGTTTGGTTCAGTGCTTCAGAAAATAAAGTAAAAAGCCGTAATTAACTTAATTATCGTCAGGAATTATTTTTACACATTTTATACACTCCGTTCTATAACTATAGAACCATCGTTTTTTGTGCTGATTGATCACAACAAAAATATGCCATCAGGGACAAGCGTAACGCTTATTGTTCAGAGCTTTTGACGTAGGCTGAAGTACTTTGGTGTTCCCAACCATTGCTGCTGCTCTACATCATCATTCACGTTGCTGAATATTGGAGGTGTTCCTAACCATCCATTGTTGTTGCTGGACATTCTACTGCTGCATATTACGAGTGGTGTTCCAGGCTACCTGAGCCACTAGCGTCGCTGGAACAATCGCATTGAGTTTCCCTAGGCTTAGGAATATACTAGGACGAATATTTGATTGCTGAGGATAATTGATAATTTTCAAGGCTCATTTTTTTTCCCGGCCCCGTGAGGCTAACGCCATATGAGCCTTTATAAAAATATATATATTGGAAAAAAAAGGCTCATTTTGCCTTGGAATAGGTGAGTACCATTCCAAGTTGCTAAGCATCGTCTGGTCGGGTCTATCGTGGTCTTTTTTGGTAGGATTGATTCTCATCGTTCATCGTTCATCGATCGTCGGAACATGGCGGAAGAGCTTGAAAAGGAGCGATTGCAGTCACGAAGGAGGACTCTTCTCACGACACTGGGTCGGGCAGAGGCATTTGTGGAAAATTATGATGCGGAACGGGATCAAGCACAGGTGCAAATGCGAATAACACATCTGGACAACATGTATTCGAATTTGGAAAGCATACAACAGGATTTGGAAGACCTAGAGGATGAGGGTGAAGGTATGGCACTGCATGACGAAACTCGGGCACAATTTGAGACGAAGTTTTTTCAAATAAAATCAAAACTTTTAACTATACTACCGCTTCCTGATAACGCTCAACTCCCTCAACACTCTCAATCTAACTCTGCTCTCTCTGGTATAAAGCTTCCAACAATCGCTCTTCCCGAATTTGATGGGGACTATAAAGAATGGCTCGCATTCCACGATACATTTCTGGCTCTTATACACTCGAACATCGACGTACCAAATATTCAAAAATTTCATTATTTAAGGGCAGCTCTCAAGGGGGAGGCTGCTCAGTCTATAGAGTCGATTTCTCTTAGCTCAGCGAACTACTCTGTGGCTTGGCAAGCCCTTGTGAATAGATACTCCAATGAATATCTTTTGAAAAAGAGGCACATACAGGCTCTGTTTGACATTCTACCGATGAAAAGAGGAAGCGCATCAACTCTACATTTGTTGGTGGACGAATTTGAACGTCATATAAAGATTTTGAAACAACTAGGTGAGCCAACGGATCAATGAAGCAGCATCCTCGAACATCTTATGTGTACACGTTTAAATAATGACACTCTGAAAGCGTGGGAGGACCATGCATCAACGGTGGAAGATCCGAACTATTTCTGTTTAATTGAGTTTCTCAATCGGCGGACACGGGTCTTAGAGTCGATATCTTTTTTTTTTTTTTTTTTTTTTTATAGAGGTGAGGAACGCTCTTCCAGCCTTATCTGGGAAAGGAATAACCCAGACGTCGAGTGGGGATCGCACCCACAAAAACCAAGCCCTCTAGCGTTGATCCTTCCCTTTTTCTCTATATTCTTATTCACCATTCGTTGCTCTCCACTGCGCTTATGACCATTTTGCAGGCATCCATTTACCCGTCGAGACGTGCACCGATTAGGAAATGCCCTCCAACTTGACGCGCGCCCCGTCACAGCCACCCTCGCAGGATTTCGCTTCCCAACGGAGCGCCGATTAGGTAGTGCCCTCCAACATGACGCGCACTCCGTCACAGCTACTCTCGTGGGGTATGCACCAGTTTGTCGATGGCTTCCTCCATGATGCTCGCTCCTTCGAAATGTTCGCAGTGTTCCTCCATCCAGGCCACGATAAGGCGTTGACAGGCAGGCATTTTTCTGTTCTTCGCGACAGTATCCGTTTACCTGTCGAGACGTGCACCGATTACGAAATGCCCTCCAACTTGACGCGCGCCCCGTCACAGCCACCCTCGCAGGATTTCGCTTCCCAACGGAGCGCCGATTAGGTAGTGCCCTCCAACATAACGCGCACTCCGTCACAGCAACTCTCGTGAGGCACACACCGATTTGGTGACGCCTTCCTAGGCGTTCGCTTCGTCGAAGTCCTCGCAGTATTCTTCTTTACAATCCACCATGAGGCATTGCCAGCAATTTGTCAATCCTTCTTGCCAGATTCCGCTTACCCGTCGAGACGTGTACCGATTAGGAATTGCCCTCCAACTTGACGTGCAACCCGTCACAGCCACCCTCGCGGGATTTCTCACCTGTCGAGACGTGAACCGATTAGGAAGCGCCCTCCAACGTAACGCGCGCCCCGTCACAATCACCTTCGCAGGATTTCTCTTCCCAGCGGAGCGCCGATTAGGTAGTGCGCTCCAACATAACGCGCACTCCGTCACGGCCGCTCTCGTGGGGTACTCCGGTGCTTCAGATCTCACTGTGGTTCATCTTTTATAGTCAGGCGTTATCCGCACGCTGGTCGGCCCTCCACTTCCGCTGTAGCTCGGACATGATGTGGACGATTGCACTGTTCACTGCGTTCCAGGTGCCCTCGTCACGACACATTTCCTCTACGATGTTCCCAGCATGAAGGGTAGGCAGCCCCTCGCGCCTTGTGGTGAATCTTGGACATACAGATACGACGTGTTCCGGTGTTTCCTCCACATCTCCACACTCCGGACAAAGAGGCGATCTTGCATGTCCAAACCGGTGCAGATACTGCCTGAAGCAGCCATGCCCAGACAGAAACTGCGTTAGGTGAAAATTCACCTCTCCATGTTTCCTGTTTACCCAGCCCATTAGTGTCGGTATGAGCCTGTGCGTCCATCTGCCGTTTTGAGCCGCACTCCACTCTTGCTGCCACCTAGCCATCGACTCTGCCCTCATTAGCTTCCGGATTCCTCTGGTTCCCCTCCTCATATAGCACTCTTCCGCCTTCCGTCTTCCGCCAAGATGATATTGATAGGGACCAACCTGGCTATGACGCAGACCGCTTCTGTTGATATGGTTCTGTACGCACTCGCGACTCGCATCGCCATGAGCCGGTACGTACTATTCAGCCTCCTCGTTTTCCGCTGAGTTTCTAACGCCGCGATCCAGGCTGGACCCCCGTATCGTAATGTCGATGAGGAGACACTAGCCAAAAGGTGCCTCTTGCTGCTGCTTGGGCCAAAGTTGTTGAGCATGATTCGTGTCAGTGCATTGATTGTCTTCGTTGCTTTTTTACAGGCGTAGTCGACGTGACTGTTGAAGTTCAGTCGATCATCGATCTGCACCCCCAGAGTCGATATCTGTAAATCATCATAATGATCAAGCAGGCTCCGGCAGTTCCATCAATCATTCGAAGAAACCATATCGCCTCCAGCTTTCATGTTCGACGACATCAGGCTCTAACGACAAATGTCCCGCGTGTAATCAACAACATCTTTTAATGAAATGCTTAAAATTCAATCGCCTTTCGCTTGTCGGACGTCAGCAATTGGTCAATTCCAAACGCTTGTGCAGCAATTGTTTGAAGAGAGACCACTTTGTGCGCGAATGTCCATCCACATTCAATTGTAAATTCTGTAACCGCCGTCATCATACGCTTCTTCACCAGGCCAATGCTAATGGAGTTCGGACAACAGCAAACACCAGTCGAATTTCTGGGCCCACTGCTACACCATCAACGGTTCGTCGATTCGATAATTCGAATGAATATTCGCAGCAAGCACTAGTTACCGCGACGGAGATTGCCCCTCTAGTTGAAGTCAGTACACCACTCCATCAACCTACCGAAAACGTTTTCATGTTGACTGCTGTAGTACAGATCGTCGATGCATATGGTCAGACCCATCTTGCACGGGCCCTTCTAGATAGTGCCTCGCAGCCGAATTTAATCACCGTGCGCATGGCACATATGCTGAGATTGAAGAGAAACAACGTAAATGTTACCATCCAGGGGGCAGGTCAAATGTCTAAACTTGTCCGTGAATCGGTTTTCACACAAATAAAGTCAAGGAAAGAAAACTTCTGCTGTGGAGTAAACTTCTTAGTTATGGATAAGGTCACTGCGAACCTCCCATCACAAAATATATCTACTACAGGATGGAAAATTCCCAGCGAGCTATTTTTAGCTGACTCCTCGTTCAATGAATCTCAACCCATCGACATGGTGTTAGGTGCAAAACACTTCCACACATTTTTCCCTAAAGCAACCCGCGTTCAGTTGGGAAGTCAACTTCCAATGCTAATAGATAGCGTATTCGGATGGATTGTTGCCGGTTCCGCCAGCTCAACTATGTGTACAGATTCAACCCCACATTCCTATAGGGTTGTTGCTGTATCTATGTTATCATTAGAAGAGAGCCTAGAACGTTTTTGGAAAACGGAAGAACTGGCTGTTAGAGACAAATATTCAGTCCAAGAACGACAATGTGAGTCGTTTTACAAATTGACCACCACGAGAAACAATGAAGGGAGATACATCGTTCGTTTGCCGCGTGTACCAGACTTCGAAGTTATGCTGGGGGAATCCAAATCTTCCGCTTTAAGGAGATTCGAGCAGCTAGAAGGAAAGCTTGAGCGAGAACCAAAATTGAAAGAGGGCTACCATGAGTTCATGCGAGAATATATCGACCTTGGTCACATGCGACAAATTGAGAATTCCAAAAACGATGATTTTCCGGTGTACTATCTCCCCCATCACCCCGTTATTAAAGATTCGAGTAGTACAACCAAGCTTCGGGTTGTGTTTGATGCATCGGCAAAGACGTCAACTGGGTTTTCCCTAAACGATGCCCTCCGCGTGGGTCCTGTGGTACAGGACGAATTGCTCACACTCATCCTTCGCTTTCGCACATATCAAGTCGCTTTGGTTAGCGATATTGCGAAGATGTATCGCCAAATACTAGTTCATCGAGACGATATATCATTGCAACGCATTTTATGGCGATTTTCACCTCATTCTCCGATACAGATTTTCGAGCTTTTAACCGTCACTTATGGTCTCGCGCCGTCATCATTCCTGGCAACGCGAACGCTTCAGCAGCTAGCATTGGATGGCATGAATCATTTTCCTATCGCCGCTACTGCTTTGCAGAACAATTTTTATATGGACGACTTCATAGGAGGAACTCAGTCCATTGAAGACGCAATTCATTTACGAAAACAACTAACCAAATTACTCGCTAAGGGGGGTTTCGAGCTACGAAAGTGGACCTCCAACAAACTAGCCGTTCTATCCGGTTTAAGAGGTGACCAAATTGGCACACAATCTGTTCTCACATTTAGTCCCAACGAAACTATAAAAACTCTCGGTATCTGTTGGGAACCAGAACCAGATTCTCTACGTTTCGATTCGGAAATAATTAGCAACGATGAACAGGCAACGAAACGTACGATTTTGTCAACCATTGCGAAACTTTTTGATCCCTTGGGATTGATCGCCCCGGTCGTAATAAAAGCGAAAATTATTATGCAAGAATTATGGAGAATTATGGAAAACGTATTGTAGAGAGTTACCGAACATTTCTGCATACCGTGTGGATCGCTATGCATTTTTGCCCAACGCCACTGTGATGTTGCATACATTTGCTGACGCCTCAGAAGCCGCCTACAGAGCGTGCACATATGCCCGAAGTGAAGACGCTGAAGGAAATATAAAGGTACAATTGCTTGCCTCAAAATCCAGAGTTGCACCGCTGAAACGATTGTCAGTAGCCCGTCTGGAATTATGTGCTGCTGTATTAGCTGCTCATCTACATGTCCGTATAAAAGAAGCCATTAATGTGAATATTGGTGCCTCTTTCTTCTGGTCGGATTCGGCTGTCACTCTTCAATGGCTGCGGTCGTCGCCGAACACATGGAAGACTTTTGTGGCGAACAGAGTATCCGAGATACAGTACCACACACACGGCTGCCGCTGGAACCATATTTCGGGTCGAGAAAATCCAGCTGACCTAGTATCTCGTGGTATGTCAGTGACAGAATTCCTTCACAGCGAGCTTTGGAAACATGGTCCTCCCTGGTTAATACGCCCTGAAACAGACTGGCCCATCTTTACTCCATCAGGTGTCTCAGAGGAACATTTGGAGTTAAAAGTCATCGTAGCATCAGTTCAAACGACTTCCACCATCCACCCTTGGTTTCTTCGTTGGTCTTCCTATACAAGATTGGTCCATGTCGTCGGATACTGTATGCGCTTCATTGCTAACGTGCGCATGTAGAAGTCTGTCTATCGAGCAATTGAACAAAGCCAAATTATTTCTGATACGCTTGGTACAGAAGGAAGTGTTTAACAATGAAATCAACGAATTAGAAAAGGGAAAGATATTGTCCAGAAAATCACCAATTCGTCAAATGAGCCCATTCCTAGATACAGAGAGAGTCTTGAGAGTTGGCGGTCGTCTAAATCTGTCACAGTTGCCCTATCAATCTAAACACCCCGCTTTACTACCTGGATTCCATCCTTTCACCCGACTTCTAATCGAATACTACCAGAAAACACCTTCATGGCGGCGGGCGTCTCCTGCTGACCGCAATTCGCGAGGAATTTTGGCCACTGAATGGCCGTAGAATGGTACGAAGCGTGGTGCGCAGTTGTTTCAGGTGCGCACGATACAATCCAGTCCCTACATAACAACAAATTGGTCAGTTGCCAGCCCACCGAATTATTCCAAATCGCCCGTTTAATGTCACAGGGATCGATTATGCTGGCCCAATCTATCTCAAACCGATACATAAACGTGCCGCTCCCACAAAAGCTTATTTCAGCGTATTTGTGTGCTTTACGACGAAAGCTGTACACCTAGAGCTGGTTAGTGACCTGTCCACCCCCGCTTTCCTTAATGCACTTCGTCGCTTTATTGCTCGGAGAGGCCGGCCCTCTCACATTTATTCTGATAATGGAAAAAACTCCGTGGGTGCTAGAAATGAAATAAAAGAACTTTTCCACATCCTACAAGATCAGATCGAGCAACAACAAATCTATTCTTGGAGCACTGAGGAAGGCATATCATGGCACTTTTCACCACCAATGGCCCCTCACTTCGGTGGCTTGTGGGAGGCAGCGGTAAAAGTGGCCGAGAAGCATTTGTTCCGTCAGCTAGGCGCTTCTCGTCTTTCCTTCGAGGATTGACGCAGATCGAGTCCCAAATGAACTCGCGACCATTAGTGCCACTTTCAGAAGACCCCAACGATCTGTCCGCACTAACACCCGCCCATTTCCTCATCGGTACTACGATGAATGCTCTGCCCGACCCAGATCTACATCACATTCCTACCAATCGTCTTGACCACTATCAACAGCTTCAAATGCACACACAAAAATTCTGGGATCATTGGAAACGCGAGTATATTCAGGAGCTCCAGAAAGATACGAAGCGGTGTAACCTGAATAACGAGATCCAGCCAGGTCGGATGGTCGTAATCGTCGACGAGTTCCAAGCACCGATTCGTTGGCCGCTGGCCCGCATTGCTGAAATTCATCCCGGAAAAGACAACATAACTCGGGTTGTCTCTCTACGCACATCGAAAGGTATCATAACTCGTCCCATCACAAAAATAGCTCTCTTGCCGTTGATTGACGCTACAAATTCGAATGAGGACTCATCCATGGTGAACAATCAGCAAACTGTCCAACCTCCAGCGCACTATCATCATAGGGAATGAAAATTGAAGATAAATTAAATTATAAGAATTGTAATTAGTTAGTTAGCACTCTGTTATTCTGTAGCTATGTAATGTTGTAATGTTATTCTGTAGCTATGTAATGTTTGAAGTTAATTCAAGGCGGCGGGTATAATTGATCACAACAAAAATATGCCATCAGGGACAAGCGTAACGCTTATTGTTCAGAGCTTTTTGAACACACTATTGACCCAGCCTGTCACGTTCTCAAACTCACAGAACACAGTCCAGTTTAATAGTTCGTGGTATCATAATATACAGTGCAGAGCACAAAAATTTGAACTAGTTAGTTCTATTGCGGAATTTAATTTCGCTGGAAAACCAGGAATCCGAAACGGAAAACATCTCGGTCACAACAGTGCAATTCATGATTTTTGCGACTCTCTACGTGCGAATTCATTATTAAACGAACAAATCAATAATAAAATCATTCCAAAAAAATCACACAAAAAAAGGTTTGACTGTATAAAAAATATCTTCGTTTATAAAACTAGCTTTACAATGCTCATTGTTTAATCAAGTGCGACAAAGATGCATCATTTATATCTGAAATCGTATAAAATGCAGAAACACGATTTTCTATAGCATTGATGGATTAAGTCGTATATCAGTATGATAGTCATCCTTATATCGCGATGTGCGGTATTATATATATACATATATTATACATACATTATATGGTATTGTCAGGTCAAATTGCATAACAGCGTAATAAGTATCGTATATCGCCTTCACTTGTGCATGTATATGCCAGTTACACGCATCATATATCATTTTTTTGTATTGTTCTTCAACTTCTTTCGAATTCCAGATGACCTTGCCAAAATAACGTACGTTACGATACTGATTTACGATGTCAACTCCTTTACACAAAATATATAACATTTAAAATTTTTTTTTTCTCCGAATCGGCGTCGAAAAAGCGGAAATCATGGAAAGCCGAAACTGTGAATAAAACCCGTACCTTCTGAGTTTTCCAGTTAAGGGAGTATTCTAGTCCAGAAATTTGAAAAAAATAAAAAAAAAATCCTTCATATTTCTTTAGTTTAGGCATTCAAGAATATACTCTAGAAAGGACTTATCGAAAATTCTATTATTTACCGAGTTAGAGCCATTTGAGTGATGTGGTATCTAACCTGTTACGGCCATAACAATGAACTTCAAACACGTTTTTCTCGGAACTAGTTTTTTTCAAACTGGCGTACCCGATATCTCAAGTTCTACTGAACCGATTAATGTCGAAATTATATGGATACAATCTGCAGGCATCTCTCTATTGCATGTACCTCTAAACAATAATATTTTGTAAGTTTAATCATTTTTAAAAAATCGGGAAACGTAAAAAAAACGTTTTATACCGCATTTTGTTTTTCAAACGGCCGTCATTTTGGCAAAAAACATGTTTTTGATTTGTCCGGGCTTAATGCGATAGTGACATCTTTACTGATTCAGAATCTGTTCGATTTTTTTTTGATTCAGATAACCAGAAGGGCTGGAATCGTGTACGCCATGGCACAACTTATTTTGAACCCTCTCACTTCATCAGCTTTTAACTATTAAAGTTATGAATATTTTAATTCAGTTCAATTTTTGTTTTATTGTTAAAAGATAGATGCACAAATAATGATATAATGGATAGTAAAAATATTCTTTGTTTTATTTTACGGAGCTCGAAAAAACGTCCGAAATTCGTGTCTCTGTCACTAGAATACCCCCTTAAAGCTTTGTTTTGCAAAATTTCCAGTACCGCTGTATACACTTGCCATTTCTTATGTTTTGAGTCACTCTATAGCTGTTGAAACACACTTTCAATGAAAAAAATAATTAATTGCTGACATTTCTAGACCGGAATCCAAATCATTCGTTCCTCAAAACTAAAACTAATAGAAGCACCGGTAAGTTTCTTCATTTTTTTTTTCAAAAAATAATGCTTTATTCTTCAAAAATGGTTACAAATTTAATATTCACAGTATTGCCCATCGCTAGTCACAACTTTTTCCCATCTTTCTGGCAATTCACGGATCCCTTTACGGAAATAATCGGCCGGTTTGTCGGCCAACCAAGAATCGAACCATTTTTTGACTTCATCAGAATGGGAGAAGTGCTGGTCAAACAAATGTTGAATAGATCAAAAAAGGTGGTAATCGGACGGAGTAATGTCTGGAGAATACGGTGGGTGGGATAGGACCTCCCATTTCTAAGTATGTCTTGACCGGTTTCGTGACATGCGGCCGAGCATTGTCGTGCTGCAAAATAACTTTATCTTGTCTTTGCTCGTATTGTGGCCGTTTTCCCTTCAGTGCACGGTTCTTCCCTTCAGTGCACGGCTCAAACGTATCAATTGTCGTCGGTAGAGGTTCCCCGTAATGGTTTCATTCGGTTTCAGCAGCTCATAGTACACCACACCTAGCTGGTCCAACCAAATAGACAGCTTCTAGCCGAGAATATTCCGCGCGGCCTTCGATGTTGATGCATGGTCGGGGTATCCATCCGTTGTCCGACGTTTAGGATTTAGGTAATGGACCCACTTTTCATCGCCTGTAACGATTCGATGCAAAAAACCTTTTCTTTTAGGTCGTTGGAGCAGTTGTTCACACGTGAAAAAGCGGCGTTCGACGTCTCGTGGCTTCAATTCATACGACACCCAATGTTCTATCTTTCGGATTATTCCGATTGCTTTGAAACGATCGGATATGGTTTGCTAAGCTATTCCAAGTGTTTCTGCAAGTTCTTGTTGCGTTTGTGACGGATCTTGATCGAGTAAAGCCTCCAATTCTTCATCTTCAAACTTTTTTGACGGTCCGGAACGTTATTCGTCTTCCAAGTCAAAATTATCACTTTTAAACCGTGCAAATCACGTCTGACACTTTCGCTCAGTTGGAGCACAAGTCACAAACGCCAGCGGCGTAATAAGGGTAGACAGCCCTTCGGCAAACTATGAAAATGACGCCCCAAAAAGTACCACTTTTTTTTGTTTTTTTTTATTTGCGCGCTTTAGCTGAAGCGAAATGATCTACAATTGCATCTAAATCAAGGTCTTAGCGAATGTCGATCGAACGAATTACCACGACATTGAGTCGGGCTTGGTTCATTTAAAAACGCAAATATTTTTTAATCAATTTAAATTTGCTGAAACTGCGTTCACACGATGCCACTGTAACTGGAAGCGTCAGTAAAATTCGTAGCGTCGTCTCAATGTTAGAATTAAAAGCTTCGAGAGAATATCTAAGAATAATGTTCAAGATGCCTAAAGACATCGAAGAGTTCAGGTAAGGGAATAGGTCGTTTATCAGCGTCTTGACCACTTCCACCCCTGATATAAGTTCCTTTGTTTCAACATCTCATGAATACTTCCGTCCGAAATTTGACAAAACTTGTTCAATTGATTCATGCTCATAGATGTTAGTTCGTCTCGCGTTATAAATGAAAAATCTGATGCTCCTGAGTCCTGAGATTTTTAATGAAAATAATCATGTTTTGGGCAAAGTTGTATTTATTCCTCAACATAGTTTCCTTCGAGGGCAATACACTTGGTATAGCGAGTTTCCAACATTTTGATTCTCTTTCTGTAGTACGAAACGCCTAAGTTTTCGAAATATGCCATATAATAATTGCTGGGGGCCAAGTCTGGAGAATATGGTGAGTGAGCAGCCAATTAGAATTATTATTTGTCCAACTTTGCTATTCCATTAAAGGATGTATGCGACGGTGCGTTGTCGTGATGGTACAGAACTTTGTTCTTCACCATATAGGGCCGTTTTTTTATTTATTTCGACGTTCAGTTTTTTCAATAACGCTGCGTAATACTCTTCGGTAATTGCTTTTCCCTTCTGTAGGTAATTGATGAAAACTATGTCATGCACATCCCAAATCCCGGCTGCTTTGGCCGGCTTTCGTGACCTGTCAGCCACTCTGCAGTCTGCCACGTTTCATCCATTATCACAAACGGTCGAAAGTAGTTCACTCGATTACGCTTCAACAACGCCAAACCGGCTGTTGAATCATCAACCCGCCGCTGTTTCTGGTCGACGGTCAGCAAACGTGGCACCCATCGCGCGGATAGTTTTTTCATGTCTAAAATGTCGTGCAAAATGTATCCCACTTTTGAAATGCCTACGGCCTCAGCTAACTCGCGTAACTTCACTTTACGATCGTTTAAAACGAGTCGATGCACTTGTTTTACGATTTCTGGATTCGTAGCCTCTTTTTACCTTCCAGAGCGAGGTGCATCTTCGATGCTGTCCCATTTAAATTTCACTAAACCACCGATAAACTGTTGTTCTCGATGGAGCAGAAGTATTACCGACATAGACAGATTCCATGCCAACTCGTCCTATGAAATTGTTTCAATTTTCATAAAAAAATATAAAAACTTCACTGAATCAATTATTTTTAAAATTGAAATTCATTCCTCCCAAAAACCAATTTTTTAAATAAAAAAAATATGTGAATAGCCCTTACAATTTCCAACGATGCATTGGAAGATGGGCACTTTTACAGAGAAAAAGTTTTTCTCACAACAACTCTTTCATGTTTTTTTTTGAAAAAACCACTACGAATCCTAATTTTGTTTGAAGTTAAGATAGCGATTTGGCGTATTTGACAAAGTTTTAGATCTTTTTAAAATATGAACTTTTGTCGAAGACATTAGCTTTTTTTCTTGTATAGTTTTTAGAATACATGTCATTTTTTATGGAAACTACTTAACAAATAATGTTCGACTCATAACATTGTTGTGTGTTCTACATGTTCTTGACATTTATTTATTTATTGTTGTTTATCTTTGACATAAAGATCGTACAGATATTATTACATACTAAGTCTAAGCCTAAACACATTTTTTGATATATTAAAGTCAAACATAAAAGATACTTCGTTGAACTTGTTGTAGCAGACGTTCAGTGATTTATTCATACCATAGGTGGTGGCGGTGATTCGATCGGCGGAAAAAGTCTTATTGCCGAGTTACTCGAAAATGTGTGTTGAAGCGAAGTTTTGATAAAAAGTCTGCACAGTCGATGTGATCTGTCAGGACATCAAAGACAAGTAATCGTTGAAGAAGCGCTCGTCTGCTTGCTAATGTTGGCAAGTCAATCAGCATGCAACGGCTTTCATACACTGGTAAATTTGTCCTATCGCTCCAGTTGAGATTCCGAAGAGCATATCGAATAAAATGCTTCTGGACACGCTCCACCCGATTTATGTGGACTACATGGAACGGGGCCCAAACTTGTACCCCGTACTCCAACACACTACGCACCAATGAGCAGTACAACGTTTATAAACAATATATATATCATCAAAGTATTTCGTGTTTCGTTTTAAGAAGCCTAGCATGGAATATGCTTTCGCAGTGACTGAAGCGATATGTTCCGTGAACTCAATCGGTGTACGTAAGCGGCTGAATGAAATCATTTGCTGCATTTGCTGACATTCACTTCCACCCCGTTCAAACAGCACCATTCCAAAATCATGTCGGTGTCAGATTGCAACGCACAGCAGTCCACTAGCGTTGAGACCACTCGAAAAATTTTAAGATCGTCAGCATACAACGATTTTGATGATTTCAATATTGTGCAGAGGTCGTTTATAAAGAGAACGAAGAGCAGCGGCCCCAAAACACTGCCTTGTGGTACTCCGGAATGCATCTGGAACGGGGTAGAATAGGCATCTCCAACTTTCACCGAGGAACTGCGTCCAGTAAGGTAAGACAAAATCCATCGTGTCAGCCACTCCGGAAGTCCCATCCTCTTGAACTTCTCAACGGCTAGTATGTGCGGTACTTTATCGAAAGCCTTGGCAAAGTCAACATACACAGCGTCGACTTGTTGCCGTTTCTCTATTTTATCCACCAGAGTCGATACGAAGCTTAGCAAGTTGGTTGTGGTCGAGCATTTTTTCATAAAACCATGTTGGTCGTCAGAGATTATGTATTTCGTAGACTGGTAGAGTACATTGTGTACCATTCCTTCGAAGACCTTCGGCAGACAGCTAAGAATGGAGATCCCACGATAGTTCTCCACATCATTGAGCGACCCACACTTATGGATTGGTGTGGTTGAGGCGGATTTCCAGATCATGGAAAAGCATTTCTCACTAAGAGAACGGTTGAGCAAAATAGTTGCTGGAAAAGCAAGAGAGCTCGCACAATGTTTGATGAAAAACGGCGGAAATTGATCTGGCCAGGTCCTTTTGATCCGTCAATAAATTGCAGCTTAAGCAGGACTTCGTGTGTTAAAAAATTTACTTGAGGTACGTTCACATCGAAATGCGGAATACTGTTCAGGTAACTTTCAATCAAAGGTGGTGAGTTATTACTTGACACACTTTGAAAGAAGGACGAAAACATATTCGCTGAATCCTGTGACGTGATGGCAGCACTTCCCCGGTAATGCATGTTTTGAGGTATAACTTTCGTCGTTTTTCGATCGTTAACATAGTTCCAAAAAGATTTCGGGTCCGCCTTCACTTTATCTTGGATACGATGAATGTAGTCGCGAAAACATATTGCGTTCAGAGAGTTGTAATGGGCCTTAGCATCCCGCATTTCAGTTTTTTGTTGCTCACTCTTGTATTTTAAAAACCGTTTCCTTGCTTTGCGAAGTCGATTTCGAAGATTGCGAAGCTCCCCATTCCACCAGGGTTGGGTTTTGTGACACTTTCTCACTATTCTTAACAACGGTACACTTGTTCGAATAATTTAGAAGATCTCATCGTAAAAGCGGGCAACTGCTTTGTCCACTGATCCTATTCGAAGAAATTGCTCCCAATCGACTTGTTTTTTTTCCAAAATATATATTTTTATCAAGGCTCATATGGCGTTAGCCTGACGGGGCCGGAGTTCAATATTTTGACAGTTTTTCTTATTATCTATGTTAGTAATATTTATTTATTTATTTATTTATTTATTTATTTAAATCTGATTCATCTGACATCTGTGGTCTTAATGAATAAATATATAATAATATAGTACAATTATTTATACAATCGATGAGCTAGTTAATCTGTGTTTAAAGCGGCTGGATGTCTCGCCGAAATCAAATAGATCCTCCACCAATGTGAAAGTTCGAATCATCGACGACAGCGGTTCGTTGTATCCGAATAAAGTACGATGAAATCTGTTCTGTAGCAAAGATCGCTGTCGGAGAAGTCGTTGAGCAGCACGAAGGTCCAGTAATGAAAGTAGCCGAGGAGAATCAACTTCCCCATTGAACAGCTTTGATACGAAAATTGCCTGTTGTATTCTGCGTCTTCTCTCAAGAGTGTTCAGGCTCAAAAGTCTGCATCGATCCGGGTAAGCAGGAAGATTCAATGGATCGCGCCAAGGTAGATGACGCAAGGCCAACCGGATGAATCTTCGCTGTACACGCTCAATCCTCAAATTCCAGAAAATCACATTTGGAGTCCAAACAACGGCTACAGTTTCGAGAATTGGTCGTACTAAAGCGCAATATAAGGACTTCAAGCAGTATGGGTCAGTGATATCCTTCGCAATATTCGAAATAAATCCGAGCTGTCGGTTTGCCTTAGCAATGATTGAGGTGTAATGAGCGTTGAAGTTCAATTTCTGATCCAGCACTACTCCAAGGTCAGTAACTTTTTCAACTCTTTCAAGCAAAGCACCGTCGATGCAGTAATCAAACTGTAACAGACTTTTGGAACGATGGAACGTCATGACGGAGCACTTCGGTACGCTGATAATCAGTTTGTTTAGATGGCACCAGTCAACAAACACATTCAGCAAATGTTGCAAGCGTTGGCAGTCTTCAGCTGAACGGATCATGCAGAATATTTTCAAAACATCATGAAAGACTCCTTCCAAATTTCAGGAAATACTCCATCAATGAGTGATCGGGTAAAGATGACAGAAATTGGCTCGGCTAGATCAGCAGCGCAGCGGCAGAACAATACCGATGGTATGCCGTCAGGACCCGGCGAAAGCGAACTTTTCAATTTTTTTGCAGCGGAGATCACCATGGCAGGAGTGACCACGAACGTCGTCAAACTTATGACGTCCGAAGGAACACCTAAGGAGGCAAACTTAACTTGAGCTTCACTGGCTGGTATATGGTCAAACACGGATGTAAAGAACTTGGCGAAAAGCTCACAGCATTCAGTATGAGTATTCGCTTCGACGTCGTTATAGAGCACGTTGCTTGGGAGGGTTGAGTTTTTCCTCTTACTGTTGACAAACGCGTTTAGGTTGTAGTGATTGGACATGAGCCGAGATATCACGCGAATGAAATCACGACCTACATTCAATCCCTTAAACCAAGCACTCGTCGAAACCTTAGGGATAATCGTGTGTAACCAACGACCGAACTCATCTTCACTCCACATGCGCTGCCAACTAACGAGTGTGTCCTGACGAGGAATGTGAAAAAATTCATTATAGGCAATTTGCCTTTCAAAAAGTGTGCCTTCTGAAGCGCCCACCTTAGCTAGCGAGTCTGCTTTCTCATTCCCCGGAATCGAGCAATGAGAGGGAACCCATGCTAAGGTAATCTTGAATAATTATTCGACCAAAACACTCAATAGATGTCTTATTCTTGTTAGGAAATAAGATGAGCGTTTATCAACTTTCATTGAGCGGATTGCCTCTATTGAGCTGAGACTGTCTGAAAAAATAAAATAATGGTCGATGGGCAGTGTTTCAATGATCCCTAGAGCATAGTATATCGCACCCATTTCTGCGACATACACGGAACAAGGATCTTTGAGTTTGAAAGAGGCACTGGAATTTTCATTGAAGATGCCGAAGCCAGTGGACCCGTTTATGTATGAACCGTCAGTAAAGAACATTTTATCAGATCCAACTTTCCCATATTTTTCTGAAAATATCGACGAAATAACATTGGAGCGTAGGTGTTGCGTACACCCTGTAAGTGACGCCGCACACAACCACACGGCACGTTGATTTCCGACCTACCAAGGCGAAGGTGGCTGCCATTGGCAGTGACAGATGAGAAACAAAAAAAAACAACATTCCATCACCAGAAAGTAAAACGTGGATTGGTAAAAAAGGCTAGCTGATTAATTCGTTAAAATTCTACCTAAAATTTATTTTATTGTTATTAAAAATAGTTTGATTTAAAACTTAATTCTATTGTGCTAAAACCGAATGCTTAAAAGGGTTAGCGCTACAGGAACCTATCAAACATAATAAATCGCACGACAGATAGGAAACGTATAAACGTAAGTTTCAAATGAACTTGTAAAACCATTATCCAAAACTGTTATTATTATAGGAAAATTTTAATCTCTCTCTCTCTCGCTGTGAAATAAAGAGGATTGAATTTCGGAAAAAGTGTTTCCATCGTTGCATTTTCAACATTTTAAAATTTTCGTTTTATCAAACGATCTACGATGCCAAGAGGGAATCTTCGACAGCGTCAAACGCCAGAGGAAAGCTCTATGCAAACGTGCCTGCTTTGCAATCATTCGATCAACGATGAGATGGTGTGCTGCGATAGATGTGCCTGCTGGTTTCACTTCGTCTGCGTCGGAGTCAACGAGGACGTGGCCAATCGTTCTTGGAACTGCCCGGATTGCTCGCCAGCTGAAGATCCGGCTCCACAATTGCCACAATCATCGACCCAACCAGGAAATACAAGGGAACCATCCAATCTTCCGGCACAACCATCACCGCAATTGCCGATTCTGCCACCGCCGGGACTGTCATCCGTGCCTCCTCGTCAAATTCCAACCCCTCGTCC
Organism: Toxorhynchites rutilus septentrionalis; assembly: GCF_029784135.1. Lineage (NCBI taxonomy): Eukaryota > Metazoa > Arthropoda > Insecta > Diptera > Culicidae > Toxorhynchites > Toxorhynchites rutilus. Next base: position 189,611,034 of record NC_073746.1, read on the forward strand.
TCGCACGTCAAGATTAGGTAGTGTAACACCACCGACACCACTGCCCCGCACTCCACGTCCATTGGATCAGCTTCTTCCGGTTGTTGAGGTCCAGGAAGAACGGGCAACTAATCATGTCGCGCACATCGAAGCTGATCTGCTTAATGAATTGTCGGCAGACCTTCGCATTCAGCTTTTGGAGGAACAAGAAGCAATCGAACAGCGATATTTACTGCGTAGGTTTCAGTTATTGTTGGGTTCGTCACATAACATTAATTCATCGAATCCTCGAGCACCTGTTAGGACCAATCGTATCGCTGGTCCCGCTCCTGTAAGTCATTCTTCGCCAATGAATGCGAAACAACCCTCTTTACTTACAACCACTCAAAATCGAATTGAATCACAATTTGTCCCGATTTCTCACGCTCAACGAACGGAACATACTCTGACTTTTCCCGTCGTTGAAAATCGATCGAATTTCGTAGAATTCCGTCCACCTCGATCTTTAAGGGGTCCTATTGCTTCGACGCTGGTTCCACCTCAGACAAATCCACCTGCGTTCCAACGATAATCAGCGTATGCGATCTTCTGCTTTCGCACCGTTTGTTAGTAACGCTCCAACCGGTCTGGAATATCACCCATCGGTCTTTCATGATGATCCTACTGCAGTAGGGGGTACGGTTTTGTTCAACAGATGTCAAATCGCTGCTCGTCATGCAGTATCGAAGGAGTTACCAGTGTTTACTGGCGAACCGGAAGAGTGGCCCTTATTTTTTGCGTCTTTTGAAAACACAACGCACCTTTGCGGATTCACAGCAGAGGAAAATATGGTTCGGCTTCAAAAGTGCCTAAGAGGGAAAGCGCTGGAAGCGGTAAAGTGTCAACTGTTGCACCCTAGCAATCTGGATCAAGTTCTGGCTACACTGAAGATGCTCTTCGGCCGTCCAGAAATCATTGTACATTCGTTAATACAGAAAGTAAATAATCTGCCAGCCCCTAAAGCAGATCGTCTCGGAACGCTCGTTGATTTTGCTCTTGCTGTACGTAACATGGTAGCTACAGTTCAGGCTTGTGAATTAGAGGAACATTTGTGTAACCTCACTCTTCTGCACAGTTTAACCAAGCGACTTCCTCCAATGATTCGATTGAATTGGGCGACTCACCGACAGTCTCTCCGGTCCGTGACATTGGTTGAGTTTAGCGATTGGCTATACAAGTTAGCGGAAGCAGCTAACGCCGTAACAATGCCACAGTTTTCATGTGTCGCTGACAATAAATATCGTCGTACCCGAAAAGAAGATGGATTCTTGAACACCCACGCTGAAGCGCAGAAAGTGAAGCAGTTTGGTTCAAGCAATAGTTGTGTCGTTTGCAAGGGAAGTTGTGTTGCAGTAGAGAAGTGTAAGCAATTTGTTTCATACAGTCTTTCCGCGCGTTGGGACGCACTACGGGAGCATAAACTATGTCGTAGTTGCTTAACAAACCATCGAGGCTCGTGCAAATCCGCAAAACCGTGTGGCAAGAACGGTTGTGAATACAAGCATAACCGACTACTGCACAATGACGCAAAGGATAAGCGAGATACGCCAATGGCTAATTCGAGCAACCACACCAACGGTCAAAGGCCAGCGGTTCATGATATTGAGTCGTGTAACATGCATCGGGGAGGAAGCAATTATGTACTGTTTCAGTACATTCCCATTATTCTTTATAACCAAGGAATCGAGATTCGTACGTACGCGTTTTTGGACAGTGGATCGTCTCTGACGTTGATGGAGGAAGGTCTAGCGAAACAGTTACACCTGAGCGGAGAGAAGCATCCATTGTGTCTGCGGTGGACTGCTGATACTTGCCGCTATGAGATGGACGCCACTAAATGTTCTTTGAACGTATCCGGCACGCTAGACGGAAGTAGTCAACACAACTTGATGGAGGTCTACACGGTGAAAGATTTGAAGCTACCTTCTCAATCGTTATCAGCTGGAAAACTGTCCGCCAAGTACGCGCATCTAAAAGGGCTGCCGATAGAATCTTACAACAACGTTCAACCGAAGCTACTGATAGGTGTGAGTAACGCTAGAGTGATGCAAGCCCTGGACAGCCGTGAGGGAATGTTAGATGAACCCGTTGCAGTTAAAACGCGTCTTGGCTGGACGGTTTATGGTACGATGATGAACAGTTTTCTATCAAGTGTCGTTCCACACAGTTTCCACATCTGTTCTCACTCTCTCGGATCGGACGAAAACCTTCATGAGGCAGTGAAGAACTACTTCACTCTCGACAGTTTAGGAATTGGATCTCCACAAAACCAGCTTCTCTCCAAAGAAGACGAACGGGCCCTAGCAAAGTTGCATAAAGTTACCACATTCCAAGATGGACGGTACCAAGTGCGACTTCTTTGGAAATACGATGACATACGACTGCCTAATAATCGAACCATGGCCCTCAGGCGTCACCATTGTCTGATCAAGAGGATGGAACGCGAACCCATGTTGGCTGAAACGGTACGGACGAAAATGGAAGATTATGAAAAAAGGGATATATACGCAAATTGACAACGGAGGAGAATCGAGAAACCGGCGATCGTACGTGGTACTTACCGATTTTCCCGGTCTTTAACCCCAACAAGCCGGGTAAAGTCCGGATAGTCTTTTATGCTGCCGCATCCTTCGGAGGTGTCTCGTTAAATTCCGTGTTGATGAAAGGCCCGGATCAGCTGAACGCTCTTCCACCAGTATTATACAAATTTCGTGAGCGGTTGATAGGCCTTGGAGGTGACATCGCTGAGATGTTTCACCAGTTGCGGATGAACCCTGAAGACGCAGACAGCCAGCGGATTTTATGGTGTGCTAATGCTCAAACAACGGAGCCATGCGACTACGTCATGCAGGTGGTAACCTTTGGGGCTACCTGCTCCCCGAGTACAGCACTTCACGTTCTGAAAGAGAACGCGTCCCGATTTGAAATACAATATCCTGTGGTGGTTGAGGCTATCTTTCGTCGCCACTATGTCGACGATATGTTGACAAGCGTTAACACTGATGAGGAGGCGATCAAATTGGCCAACGATGTCCAACACATACACAACCAGGGAGGATTTCTAATGCGAAACTGGGTTTCGAACTCGCCTGTGGTACTAGAAGCCCTAGGAGTAAGTCCAAAGCATGAGAAATCACTAGAGATGAACGCTGAGCTCGCTATGGAAAAAGTCCTTGGTATGTGGTGGAGTACGACTACTGATGTCTTCCGCTACAAGCTCTGTACGGATCGCAACCAGGAGCTATTATCTGGCTCCAAATACCCTACTAAGCGAGATGTGCTGCGAACTCTCATGGCTATCTATGATCCTTTAGGGCTTATCGCGCACTACCTGATGTATCTGAAGGTACTTCTTCAGGAAATCTGGAGAGCCAAAACTGGATGGGATGATACTATTGAACACAAACATCTGGAGAAATGGCTGCTCTGGTTGCGCATATTACCCGAGCTGGAAACTGTTGAGGTACCTCGTTGTTATTTTCGTCATGAAGCAGGTATCGACAATGCTACCGTGGAACTTCACACCTTTGTGGACGCCAGTGAGAATGGTTTCGCTGCTGTGTCATTTTTCCGCTTCGAGGTAGACGGCCACATCGAGTGTTCTCTCATCGGGAGCAAAACAAGAGTAGCACCTATAAAATTTGTTTCCATCCCTCGTCTCGAACTGCAAGCAGCTGTTGTCGGCGCGCGTTTGGCCCAAACACAGACAGATGCACGAGACATTATATGTTGGCTGCAATCTGACCATCGTCGCTATTCTCAGTTCGTAGCTTTCCGCGTCGGCGAAATATTGGAAACAACAAACGTTAACGAGTGGAGGTGGCTGGGTACCAAGTACAACGTTGCCGACGACGGCACAAAATGGAAATTTAGGCCGGATCTCAGACCTACAAGCCGTTGGTTCATCGGTCCTCCATTCCTGTGGAAGCCGAAGAGTGAATGGCCGGTTTCAACTCTATGCGGAGAAGTAACATCCACGGAGATCCGAACCAGTCTACTGCACCATACCGAAGCTAAAAACGAGGCCGTTCTACAACCGGATAACTACTCTTCTTGGCAGCGGTTGAGACGTGTGATCGCCTTTGTTCAACGCTTCGTCGGAAACATCAAAAGGAAACAAAATAGTCAACCTGTGAATTTGGGGCCCCTAGAACACGAAGAACTTTCTGCCGCAGAGATGTTTCTATTCCGGCAAGCCCAGAGAGATGACGGCGAAGAACTGGCGGCTATATCAGTAGGGAACCGTCAGCTCAACAAGAAGAGCCGCTTATACAAGCAGAGCCCTTTCATTGATGACTGTGGCGTAATGCGAATCCACAGCCGTCTAGGAGAGTGTGATTTTTTGGACGAAAGCGATTCCCATCCCATCATTCTCCCTCGGGATCACAAAATTACCCGTCTCGTGGTAGCCAACGTACATCAGCGTTATCATCATCAGTGCCACGAAACTTGTGTGAACGAAGTGCGGAAAGCATTTTACATTCCACGAGTGCGTAGAGTCTGTAACCATGTTCGCCGAAGTTGCCAGATGTGTAAAATATTCACTGCAAGACCAATGCCACCGTCGATGGGTCCACTTCCGAAAGCACGAGTAGCGGCCTTCGTACGACCATTTTCGTACGTTGGCGTGGAGCTCCTGCATCATTGCTTTAAGGAACTGCTTCGCGCGTCGTGGAACTCCTGTCGAAATTAGAAGTGACTGCGGAACCAATTTTGTCGGCGCAGATGAAGAACTTAAGGCTGCTGTGGCGAATTTGGACCGGGACAAGCTAGTGACTGAATTCACCACTCCAACTACTTCATGGATTTTCAACCCTCCCGCCTCACCTCACATGGGTGGGTGCTGGGAACGTCTTATCCAGTCAATAAAGAAGATCCTTGTCGTCATTAAACCTCAGCGAGTAACTACAGAGGAAGTCTTGCGAAGCTACCTTATTCAGGTGGAAAACATCGTTAATAGCCGACCTCTGACTCACGTTCCTGTGGATAGTTGTTCTTCACCAGCTCTCACCCCGAACCACTTCCTAGTGGGTTCGTCAAACGGGTCCAAACCTCTCGTCCCATACAAGGACTGTCCTCTAGCACTTCAGAGGTCTTGGAAGGCATCAGACGCTTTAGCTAATCGTTTCTGGCAACGATGGATTACAGAGTATTTGCCCACGATCACTCGTCGCACTAAATGGTTCAATCAAGTGAAGCCTATTGCGGTGGGCGACGTCGTCATTGTGGTAGATCCAGATCTGGCACGGAGTTGCTGGCCTAAAGGACGAGTGGTGTCAGTTACAACCTCCTCTGACGGTCAAGTTCGTTCTGCGGTAATGCAGACCGCTTCAGGACTCTACAACAGACCCGCAGTTAAGTTAGCCGTGTTGGATGTAGGTGCAAACGACAGTAGATCGGACCAGGGTCCAACTACCGGGGGGGATTGTTGCGTACACCCTGTAAGTGACGCCGCACACAACCACACGGCACGTTGATTTCCGACCTACCAAGGCGAAGGTGGCTGCCATTGGCAGTGACAGATGAGAAACAAAAAAAACAACATTCCATCACCAGAAAGTAAAACGTGGATTGGTAAAAAAGGCTAGCTGATTAATTCGTTAAAATTCTACCTAAAATTTATTTTATTGTTATTAAAAATAGTTTGATTTAAAACTTAATTCTATTGTGCTAAAACCGAATGCTAAAAAGGGTTAGCGCTACAGGAACCTATCAAACATAATAAATCGCACGACAGATAGGAAACGTACAAACGTAAGTTTCAAATGAACTTGTAAAACCATTATCCAAAACTGTTATTATTATAGGAAAATTTTAATCTCTCTCTCTCTCTCGCTGTGAAATAAAGAGGATTGAATTTCGGAAAAAGTGTTTCCATCGTTGCATTTTCAACAGTAGGTGATCTGGTATTCCATGGATTTTTTGTCGCATGGACAGATCAAAAATGACAGAGGAATTGCAAAAGTATGGGAAGCAAACTTGGTTGGAGATGCCTGGTGAAGGGTGCACGTCGTGGGTAAGGTACTCATGGTATAAAGACATAAAACTTGACTGAGGAGTCAGTTGTAGTAGATTTTCGAAGTTATCAATCACCAATGGATTCATGATCTTGCAACGGATGAGAAATCTGTAGGATAATTCTGTGAACCGAAGAGTAAGCGGGGGTACTCCTGCCAAAACTTCGAGACTCATCGTATGTGTCGAATGCAAACACCCCATGGCTATACGCAAGCAACGATATTGTATCCTCTCCAGCTTGAGAATATGAATCCTGGCAGCTGATCGGAAGCAAAAACTGCCATATTCTAACACTGACAATATCGTTGTTTTGTACAACTGAATGAGGTCTCCTGGATGGGCACCCCACCATGTTCCGGTTATTGTTTGGAGAAAATTGATTCTTTGCTGGCATTTCTGTTTCAAATACGCAATGTGTCTCCCCCAGGTACATTTAGAATCAAAATATACACCCAGGTATTTGAAAAACATAGAGTGTTGGATCGTTTTGCCGGATAGGTAAAGCTAGAATTGGGTGGGTTCGTGCTTCCTAGAAAAAACGACCATTTCAGTTTTCTCCGTAGAGAATTCGATACCCAGCTTGAGGGCCCACGTGAACAGATTGTTCATGGTATCTTGCAACGACTTTTGCAGAGCGACGGGATTAGTACCCGTGATGGAAATAACTCCATCGTCTGCAAGTTGTCTCAGCGTGCAGTCTCTAGTTAGACAATCATCCATATCATTGACGTAAAAACTGTACAAGAGTGGGCTTAGGCAGGAGCCTTGCGGTAGGCCCATAAAACTTTAACGAGAAGATTTTGAGTTGCCATGAGAGAAATTCATGTGATTTTCTGACAGTAAATTGTATAGGAAATTATTCAGAATTGGTGAAAGTCCACGATTATGAAGCTTCTCTGAGAGAATTTCCATGGAAACTGAATCAAATGCCCCTTTGATATCGAGGAAAACGGAAGCCATTTGTTCTTTGCGAGCAAATGCGATTTGGATTTCAGAAGATAGCAGCGCGAGACAATCATTCGTCCCTTTACCTCGGCGGAAGCCAAACTGCGTATTTGACAGCAAATTGTTCGTTTCGACCCACTTGTCCAAACGAAGTAGAATCATTTTCTCTAACAATTTGCGAATATTGAACTCCCGGCCCCGTCAGGTTGACGCCATATGAGCCTTAATAAAAATATATATTTTGGATAGAAAAAAAAATTTGCGAATACAGGAAAACATTGCAATCGGCCTATACGAGTTGTGATCGCAAGCCGGCTTGTTGGGTTTTCGTATGGCTATCACTCTCACTTGTCTCCAGTCATGCGGGACAATATTCAGCTCCAGAAACTTGTTGAACAAGTTCAGCAAACACTGTTTTGCCAAGTCGGGAAGTTTCTTCAACAAGTTGAATTTAATCTTGTCCGACCCCGGAGCTGAATTGTTACATGAGAGAAGGGCAATTGAGAATTCCACCATCGAAAAATTCTCATAATCGCATTGGAGCGGAATATCGCGTACGACGCTTTGTGCAGGAACAGAATCGGGACAAACCTTCCTTGCAAATTTGAAAATCCAACGGTCAGAGTATTCCTCACTTTCATTGGTATGGTTCCAGCCACGCATTCTCCTAATCGTATTCCAAAGAGTACTCATAGCGGTCTCCCTTGACAAACCATTGTCGAATTTCCGCCAATATCCACGCTTTTTTGCTTTAATCAGACCTTTTAGTTTGGCTTCTAGAGCTTGGTACTTTCGAAACCATTCCACTAATCCAGTTTTCCTGAATTTTTTGAAAGCGGATGATTTTTCAAGGTAGACCTTTGAACACTCCCTGTCCCACCAAAGTGATGGAGGACGACGTCGGAAAGTGGTAGCCGGTACACGTTTCTTTTGAACTTGAAGTGCGCTATCGTAAATCAAACTTGGTTCCACCTCAGACAAATCCACCTGCGTTCCAACGATAATCAGCGTATGCGATCTTCTGCTTTCGCACCGTTTGTTAGTAACGCTCCAACCGGTCTGGAATATCACCCGTCGGTCTTTCATGATGATCCTACTGCAGTAGGGGGTACGGTTTTGTTCAACAGATGTCAGATCGCTGCTCGTTATGCAGTATCGAAGGAGTTACCAGTGTTTACTGGCGAACCGGAAGAGTGGCCCTTATTTTTTGCGTCTTTTGAAAACACAACGCACCTTTGCGGATTCACAGCAGAGGAAAATATGGTTCGGCTTCAAAAGTGCCTAAGAGGGAAAGCGCTGGAAGCGGTAAAGTGTCAACTGTTGCACCCTAGCAATCTGGATCAAGTTCTGGCTACACTGAAGATGCTCTTCGGCCGTCCAGAAATCATTGTACATTCGTTAATACAGAAAGTAAATAATCTGCCAGCCCCTAAAGCAGATCGTCTCGGAACGCTCGTTGATTTTGCTCTTGCTGTACGTAACATGGTAGCTACAGTTCAGGCTTGTGAATTAGAGGAACATTTGTGTAACCTCACTCTTCTGCACAGTTTAACTAAGCGACTTCCTCCAATGATTCGATTGAATTGGGCGACTCACCGACAGTCTCTCCGGTCCGTGACATTGGTTGAGTTTAGCGATTGGCTATACAAGTTAGCGGAAGCAGCTAACGCCGTAACAATGCCACAGTTTTCATGTGTCGCTGACAATAAATATCGTCGTACCCGAAAAGAAGATGGATTCTTGAACACCCACGCTGAAGCGCAGAAAGTGAAGCAGTTTGGTTCAAGCAATAGTTGTGTCGTTTGCAAGGGAAGTTGTGTTGCAGTAGAGAAGTGTAAGCAATTTGTTTCATACAGTCTTTCCGCGCGTTGGGACGCACTACGGGAGCATAAACTATGTCGTAGTTGCTTAACAAACCATCGAGGCTCGTGCAAATCCGCAAAACCGTGTGGCAAGAACGGTTGTGAATATAAGCATAACCGACTACTGCACAATGACGCAAAGGATAAGCGAGATACGCCAATGGCTAATTCGAGCAACCACTTGCGAAACAGTTACACCTGAGCGGAGAGAAGCATCCATTGTGTCTGCGGTGGACTGCTGATACTTGCCGCTATGAGATGGACGCCACTAAATGTTCTTTGAACGTATCCGGCACGCTAGACGGAAGTAGTCAACACAACTTGATGGAGGTCTACACGGTGAAAGATTTGAAGCTACCTTCTCAATCGTTATCAGCTGGAAAACTGTCCGCCAAGTACGCGCACCTAAAAGGGCTGCCGATAGAATCTTACAACAACGTTCAACCGAAGCTACTGATAGGTGTGAGTAACGCTAGAGTGATGCAAGCCCTGGACAGCCGTGAGGGAATGTTAGATGAACCCGTTGCAGTTAAAACGCGTCTTGGCTGGACGGTTTATGGTACGATGATGAACAGTTTTCTATCAAGTGTCGTTCCACACAGTTTCCACATCTGTTCTCACTCTCTCGGATCGGACGAAAACCTTCATGAGGCAGTGAAGAACTACTTCACTCTCGACAGTTTAGGAATTGGATCTCCACAAAACCAGCTTCTCTCCAAAGAAGACGAACGGGCCCTAGCAAAGTTGCATAAAGTTACCACATTCCAAGATGGACGGTACCAAGTGGGACTTCTTTGGAAATACGATGACATACGACTGCCTAATAATCGAACCATGGCGCTCAGGCGTCACCATTGTCTGATCAAGAGGATGGAACGCGAACCCATGTTGGCTGAAACGGTACGGACGAAAATGGAAGATTATGAAAAAAGGGATATATACGCAAATTGACAACGGAGGAGAATCGAGAAACCGGCGATCGTACGTGGTACTTACCGATTTTCCCGGTCTTTAACCCCAACAAGCCGGGTAAAGTCCGGATAGTCTTTTATGCTGCCGCATCCTTCGGAGGTGTCTCGTTAAATTCCGTGTTGATGAAAGGCCCGGATCAGCTGAACGCTCTTCCACCAGTATTATACAAATTTCGTGAGCGGTTGATAGGCCTTGGAGGTGACATCGCTGAGATGTTTCACCAGTTGCGGATGAACCCTGAAGACGTAGACAGCCAGCGGATTTTATGGTGTGCTAATGCTCAAACAACGGAGCCATGCGACTACGTCATGCAGGTGGTAACCTTTGGGGCTACCTGCTCCCCGAGTACAGCACTTCACGTTCTGAAAGAGAACGCGTCCCGATTTGAAATACAATATCCTGTGGCGGTTGAGGCTATCTTTCGTCGCCACTATGTCGACGATATGTTGACAAGCGTTAACACTGATGAGGAGGCGATCAAATTGGCCAACGATGTCCAACACATACACAACCAGGGAGGATAATGCGAAACTGGGTTTCGAACTCGCCTGTGGTACTAGAAGCCCTAGGAGTAAGTCCAAAGCATGAGAAATCACTAGAGATGAACGCTGAGCTCGCTATGGAAAAAGTCCTTGGTATGTGGTGGAGTACGACTACTGATGTCTTCCGCTACAAGCTCTGTACGGATCGCAACCAGGAGCTATTATCTGGCTCCAAATACCCTACTAAGCGAGATGTGCTGCGAACTCTCATGGCTATCTATGATCCTTTAGGGCTTATCGCGCACTACCTGATGTATCTGAAGGTACTTCTTCAGGAAATCTGGAGAGCCAAAACTGGATGGGATGATACTATTGAACACAAACATCTGGAGAAATGGCTGCTCTGGTTGCGCATACTACCCGAGCTGGAAACTGTTGAGGTACCTCGTTGTTATTTTCGTCATGAAGCAGGTATCGACAATTCTACCGTGGAACTTCACACCTTTGTGGACGCCAGTGAGAATGGTTTCGCTGCTGTGTCATTTTTCCGCTTCGAGGTAGACGGCCACATCGAGTGTTCTCTCATCGGGAGCAAAACAAGGGTAGCACCTATAAAATTTGTTTCCATCCCTCGTCTCGAACTGCAAGCAGCTGTTGTCGGCGCGCGTTTGGCCCAAACACAGACAGATGCACGAGACGTTATATGTTGGCTGCAATCTGACCATCGTCGCTATTCTCAGTTCGTAGCTTTCCGCGTCGGCGAAATATTGGAAACAACAAACGTTAACGAGTGGAGGTGGCTGGGTACCAAGTACAACGTTGCCGACGACGGCACAAAATGGAAATTTAGGCCGGATCTCAGACCTACAAGCCGTTGGTTCATCGGTCCTCCATTCCTGTGGAAGCCGAAGAGTGAATGGCCGGTTTCAACTCTATGCGGAGAAGTAACATCCACGGAGATCCGAACCAGTCTACTGCACCATACCGAAGCTAAAAACGAGGCCGTTCTACAACCGGATAACTACTCTTCTTGGCAGCGGTTGAGACGTGTGATCGCCTTTGTTCAACGCTTCGTCGGAAACATCAAAAGGAAACAAAATAGTCAACCTGTGAATTTGGGGCCCCTAGAACACGAAGAACTTTCTGCCGCAGAGATGTTTCTATTCCGGCAAGCCCAGAGAGATGGCTACGGCGAAGAACTGGCGGCTATATCAGTAGGGAACCGTCAGCTCAACAAGAAGAGCCGCTTATACAAGCAGAGCCCTTTCATTGATGACTGTGGCGTAATGCGAATCCACAGCCGTCTAGGAGAGTGTGATTTTTTGGACGAAAGCGATTCCCATCCCATCATTCTCCCTCGGGATCACCCAATTACCCGTCTCGTGGTAGCCAACGTACATCAGCGTTATCATCATCAGTGCCACGAAACTTGTGTGAACGAAGTGCGGAAAGCATTTTACATTCCACGAGTGCGTAGAGTCTGTAACCATGTTCGCCGAAGTTGCCAGATGTGTAAAATATTCACTGCAAGACCAATGCCACCGTCGATGGGTCCACTTCCGAAAGCACGAGTAGCGGCCTTCGTACGACCATTTTCGTACGTTGGCGTGGATTTTTTTGGTCCGTTTCTCGTCCTCGTTGGTCGTCACCACGAGAAGTGCTGGGGTATGATTGTCACATGCCTAACCGTTCGGGCAATACATATCGAATTAGCAGCATCATTGACTACAAGCTCCTGCATCATTGCTTTAAGGAACTGCTTCGCGCGTCGTGGAACTCCTGTCGAAATTAGAAGTGACTGCGGAACCAATTTTGTCGGCGCAGATAAAGAACTTAAGGCTGCTGTGGCGAATTTGGACCGGGACAAGCTAGTGACTGAATTCACCACTCCAACTACTTCATGGGTTTTCAACCCTCCCGCCTCACCTCACATGGGTGGGTGCTGGGAACGTCTTATCCAGTCAATAAAGAAGATCCTTGTCGTCGTTAAACCTCAGCGAGTAACTACAGAGGAAGTCTTGCGAAGCTACCTTATTCAGGTGGAAAACATCGTTAATAGCCGACCTCTGACTCACGTTCCTGTGGATAGTTGTTCTTCACCAGCTCTCACCCCGAACCACTTCCTAGTGGGTTCGTCAAACGGGTCCAAACCTCTCGTCCCATACAAGGACTGTCCTCTAGCACTTCAGAGGTCTTGGAAGTCATCAGACGCTTTAGCTAATCGTTTCTGGCAACGATGGATTACAGAGTATTTGCCCACGATCACTCGTCGCACTAAATGGTTCAATCAAGTGAAGCCTATTGCGGTGGGCGACGTCGTCATTGTGGTAGATCCAGATCTGGCACGGAGTTGCTGGCCTAAAGGACGAGTGGTGTCAGTTACAACCTCCTCTGACGGTCAAGTTCGTTCTGCGGTAATGCAGACCGCTTCAGGACTCTACAACAGACCCGCAGTTAAGTTAGCCGTGTTGGATGTAGGTGCAAACGACAGTAGTTCGGACCAGGGTCCAACTACCGGGGGGGATTGTTGCGTACACCCTGTAAGTGACGCCGCACACAACCACACGGCACGTTGATTTCCGACCTACCAAGGCGAAGGTGGCTGCCATTGGCAGTGACAGATGAGAAACAAAAAAAAACAACATTCCATCACCAGAAAGTAAAACGTGGATTGGTAAAAAAGGCTAGCTGATTAATTCGTTAAAATTCTACCTAAAATTTATTTTATTGTTATTAAAAATAGTTTGATTTAAAACTTAATTCTATTGTGCTAAAACCGAATGCTAAAAAGGGTTAGCGCTACAGGAACCTATCAAACATAATAAATCGCACGACAGATAGGAAACGTACAAACGTAAGTTTCAAATGAACTTGTAAAACCATTATCCAAAACTGTTATTATTATAGGAAAATTTTAATCTCTCTCTCTCTCTCGCTGTGAAATAAAGAGGATTGAATTTCGGAAAAAGTGTTTCGATCGTTGCATTTTCAACAGTAGGTGATCTGGTATTCCATGGATTTTTTGTCGCATGGACAGATCAAAAATGACAGAGGAATTGCAAAAGTATGGGAAGCAAACTTGGTTGGAGATGCCTGGTGAAGGGTGCACGTCGTGGGTAAGGTACTCATGGTATAAAGACATAAAACTTGACTGAGGAGTCAGTTGTAGTAGATTTTCGAAGTTATCAATCACCAATGGATTCATGATCTTGCAACGGATGAGAAATCTGTAGGATAATTCTGTGAACCGAAGAGTAAGCGGGGGTACTCCTGCCAAAACTTCGAGACTCATCGTATGTGTCGAATGCAAACACCCCATGGCTATACGCAAGCAACGATATTGTATCCTCTCCAGCTTGAGAATATGAATCCTGGCAGCTGATCGGAAGCAAAAACTGCCATATTCTAACACTGACAATATCGTTGTTTTGTACAACTGAATGAGGTCTCCTGGATGGGCACCCCACCATGTTCCGGTTATTGTTTGGAGAAAATTGATTCTTTGCTGGCATTTCTGTTTCAAATACGCAATGTGTCTCCCCCAGGTACATTTAGAATCAAAATATACACCCAGGTATTTGAAAAACATAGAGTGTTGAATCGTTTTGCCGGATAGGTAAAGCTAGAATTGGGTGGGTTCGTGCTTCCTAGAAAAAACGACCATTTCAGTTTTCTCCGTAGAGAATTCGATACCCAGCTTGAGGGCCCACGTGAACAGATTGTTCATGGTATCTTGCAACGACTTTTGCAGAGCGACGGGATTAGTACCCGTGATGGAAATAACTCCATCGTCTGCAAGTTGTCTCAGCGTGCAGTCTCTAGTTAGACAATCATCCATATCATTGACGTAAAAACTGTACAAGAGTGGGCTTAGGCAGGAGCCTTGCGGTAGGCCCATAAAACTTTAACGAGAAGATTTTGAGTTGCCATGAGAGAAATTCATGTGATTTTCTGACAGTAAATTGTATAGGAAATTATTCAGAATTGGTGAAAGTCCACGATTATGAAGCTTCTCTGAGAGAATTTCCATGGAAACTGAATCAAATGCCCCTTTGATATCGAGGAAAACGGAAGCCATTTGTTCTTTGCGAGCAAATGCGATTTGGATTTCAGAAGATAGCAGCGCGAGACAATCATTCGTCCCTTTACCTCGGCGGAAGCCAAACTGCGTATTTGACAGCAAATTGTTCGTTTCGACCCACTTGTCCAAACGAAGTAGAATCATTTTCTCTAACAATTTGCGAATATTGAACTCCCGGCCCCGTCAGGTTGACGCCATATGAGCCTTAATAAAAATATATATTTTGGATAGAAAAAAAAAATTTGCGAATACAGGAAAACATTGCAATCGGCCTATACGAGTTGTGATCGCAAGCCGGCTTGTTGGGTTTTCGTATGGCTATCACTCTCACTTGTCTCCAGTCATGCGGGACAATATTCAGCTCCAGAAACTTGTTGAACAAGTTCAGCAAACGCTGTTTTGCCAAGTCGGGAAGTTTCTTCAACAAGTTGAATTTAATCTTGTCCGACCCCGGAGCTGAATTGTTACATGAGAGAAGGGCAATTGAGAATTCCACCATCGAAAAATTCTCATAATCGCATTGGAGCGGAATATCGCGTACGACGCTTTGTGCAGGAACAGAATCGGGACAAACCTTCCTTGCAAATTTGAAAATCCACTTGGTACTTTCGAAACCATTCCACTAATCCAGTTTTCCTGAATTTTTTGAAAGCGGATGATTTTTCAAGGTAGACCTTTGAACACTCCCTGTCCCACCAAAGTGATGGAGGACGACATCGGAAAGTGGTAGCCGGTACACGTTTCTTTTGAACTTGAAGTGCGCTATCGTAAATCAAACTTGATATAAAATTATACTCTTCAAGGGGAGGAAGTTCATGCATCGAAATGATTGCTTCAGATATTAATTTTCTCATTGAGTACAGTCAGATCACATCGATGAGAATCAAAGCGTTCAATTTTTTGTTCAGTAAAAATGTGCGCAACATCGAGTCTCAAAACGATCGGTTTGTGATGTCGATCCACATTCAACAACGACAACGATGGTTCGAAAATATCTGCGCTGGCTACACTACTACCCTTAGAAAAATCCTGGGTCGAAAACTACTAAATACATTTGGTAATGCAAAATTAGTAGAATGTACAATTTTTTTTGTACATATTGTCAACAAACCCGCATCCCTACCAGAGATTAGTATATTTTACTCGATAACATTAGTAAGCTTGGATATTGTCATATCTGAAAACTGGTGAGAAAAGCGCGTATTAACCATTTTCATTGTTCCCATAAGGCAATACGGAGGTATAATAAGGATATAATTCTGATACGTGCATTTTCGGCGAGAAAATGTAGCCGATATTGGGCTTCCGAATCATGGTTCTGCTTGACATATGTGTTTATTAGTACGGTCGAAAATGACTATAGATTGGTAGTATTTACCAAAAAATTCGTTATATTTACTAATTATTTCTCTCAGTGTAGTAAACACCAGGTCTAGTAGCCTGCCATTGTCATTAACGATAGAATTTTGCTGCTGCAGTCCGGTAACCAGCATAGATTCAACTAACGCCAATTCCGGCTCCGTAGACGCATTTATTGGCAGAAAGCAGCTCATGTCCTCATCATATTGCCAGCATAAGATAGGCAAATTGTAATCACCTACTACAATCAACTTATCATGCTCCCGAGCCATCGAAACAATTTGCTGCATACAAGTTGAATGCATCTCGTAGAGCGAGGTGTGAGTATTCGGAGGTAAGTGGACGGTAGCGGCAAAAATATTTACTCTCAACAAAAATATTTATCTCTCAACACAATGCAAACAGCTGTTTGCTCCAGTGCGCCGTCTCCAGTGAGAGAAACGGACGAGCACTTAAAATCGGTTTTAACACCAATCAGTACACCACCACCTCGACGATGTTGACGTCACTTCGATCGCAACGATAGAGTGTGTAATCGTTGGTTAGCTCCGAATCAAAAATATCATTTTTCAGCCAGGAAGGAAGGTATTGAATTAGAGAGACTTTAAACTCTGAGAGTTCATTCGTCTCTAAGCTTTTCAGCCAGTTCTCTGTAAAAACTATCACGTCATAATCGCACGAAGCGAGAGCGTCAAAAAGATCATTTGTTTTGGTTCGAAGTCCTCTAACGTTTTGGTAGTAAATAGTCAACGAACGTGGATGAGGGGAAACGGGAACATGGTGATCAGCTGTGATCGAATTACAGTTTCGGATTTGATCGGATACACTTTTGCTTGGTAGAGTGACGTCACTGTGATGGGCTGGTCGATGCGGTTGGTGGGCGAAAGATGCTTCGTGGTATTGATTGCCCGGAATCGAATTCGCAAAAAACTATTCCCTTCTGCCACGGTGAACGTTGAAGGGCCAAATCTCTCAGATGTAAACCAATGCCGACTTTGAACGACACAAAGGTGAGTTCGCTAAGATTTTTACCTTTAGGAACCAACTTCGTCACGTCAATAGTCTCATCAGTGTTGAGATTCTTCTTCACAAGGCCAGCAATTTCATTCACTGTTGCTTCAGGAGCAAAACCAGACAAATACAAATGGAATTTTTCCTCTCGTCTTGCTAGTGGTACAGCAATCTCTGCATCCATTTCTCTCGTTCCTTCGACTTTTTTTGCAACGGGACCGTCATTGCCGTCTTCTCCTTCTTGCATACGGTGGCGCTTCCGTGTGATATTTAATTCAGAAAGCTGCTTGTAGGGACTCAGTGATTGTGCGACCGGTATAAAACTGTGTTGTACGATGGATTTTATTTATGCTGTATTCAGATCAATTTCCCTCCTAAGCTCTTGCAGCACTTTGTTATGTTCCTCATTGACAGCTTGAATTACTGTGTTGATGGACGAAATCGTTTGCCGGAAATTGACGATCGACATCATTTTAGTGCATCCCTTGCACATCCAAAACAGTTGAAAGGAACTATTGACTTTGTCACGGACGGTACAGGTCTGGTTGACGCATTTCAAGTGGAACGAAGACTTGCAGAAGCCGTTGCAAACAATTGCCTAGGTATCCTGCAGAGCTCTCGTGCAAGAGAAGCAGATGTTGTTCATCTCCACTGCAGTGTTTGTAAACAATAGAGCTGAAACGATGAAATTCGTCGATTTTGGTGCCACAGCTCAGAAATATAGCTCCAACGTATTCCGAAGCAGCAGTAATCCCCAGCAAACATTAAGTCGTATGAATAGCTATAATTGGAGGCGATATACATACAACCAAGACACATTTGTATGATATATGATGCAGATAACTAGCATATACACACAAAAGTGGAGGCGATATACGTATATGCCATATTTTGCCCGCATATAAAGCCGTATATAACGATATGCGATGCTTTTTGGACTGATATGCGATTTGATACGACAACGTTACCACTCAATCCATCGATGACATGGAAAATCGTGTTTTTGCATTTTATGCGATTTTAGATATATATGATCGATATTTTGATTGATATTTTATGCGATTGTGATTTGATACGAAATTATATGTGACTTATCATGTGCAAAGTTATACGATTTAATGTTTGCTGGGTCGTTGCGTATGATGAGGTGAGTTAAGTTGATAATACGGTGATAAAAACGTGAAAAAACACAAATAGGCACATAACAAAAAACTAACGACAGATTTGTTTACCTTTTCAGAATAAATGACATGTTTCTAAATAAAAATTAAATAATTTTTATTTTCAAAGTGCGTTCAATCCACCAAACCATTGTCATTATCCCTTCCCGTAAACAAAGCACAAAGTTTAATGCAGTCAATACTAATACAATGCGAATAGTAAACTAATTTTATTCTAAATCTTCGGATCATTTAAATGAACAGCAAAAGAAATTGGACACTATACCCAGCAAACATTAAATCGTATAATTTTGCACGTGCCAAGTCTTACAAGAAATCCGAATAAATCATAATCGCATATAATATCAATCAAAGTATGTACCGTGTATATTTGAAATCGCATAAAATGTAAAAACTCGATTTTATATACCATTATCAAATTAAGTCGCATATCGGTATAATAAACATCAATTTTATGATGTACATTGTCGTAAAATATATTTAATCCGCATCATATGCGTATATTACGCTGATGCAGTTTGTGTGTCGTATAAGCGTATAATTTAAATCGATTCAGTACTGTAGTAAATCGTGTTGCATGTTGAAGAAAATCATGAAACAGTAAATCATATTAGATCCTAATAAAGGACATATTACATCATATTGAATGAAATGCTGATGCACTCGAAAGTTATAACCGCTGTTGAATTAAATTGCAGATAGCCGCGCGAGATAGTTGGTGGATGATAATCCAGACGACCGGAGTTCGAACCCATATCGGAACAGTTTTCACCAAACATCAATCTGTGCCATTTTAAACATTCAATTCCACTCCCAACACAAGTCAATCAAACAATTATTATTTCTACAAACATAAATACTCATATATAAAAATGGCGATTCGTGAGGCTGTAATAAACATTTCACGAAAATATTCTGCGCAATTTGTTTTTTTCTATGTCTGTAATAAATCGTATATGAGTATGGCACAAGTCGCTATTATAGCCGGTCAAAGTTGCATATTCATCCAAACAAATTCGGTAAGCATTTGCCATGTATGTATATGGCCTCCACTTTTGCATGCATATGCCAGTTAGGCGCATTATATGCCAACCAAATTTTAGGGCATATGATGTTATATATACGCTTGTTATGCGGGAGAGGGGTGTCCAAAATGATGCTTTTTCTGTCCACGTTGTATGTGGACGGCCCCTTTGTGTAAATTACGCACCACGGCTTACAGAGACAAGGCTAGCTACTCCGGATCAGTCATTTTTTTAGTGACGTCATCTGAGTCGTTAAAGTAAACAATGTGTTCTTATTTTTTTATTTTTCGTGCTTTGTAAGTTTGTGCGTTGATAATATATTTGATTATATTTAACACCATGAATAATTTGATAAAACATTTATCCACAAAGAACATAATTCTCGGTTTTTCGGAAAGCGAAAGAATCTCTTTTTTGGCCCGATAATGTCATTTTCATAATTTATACACCCGCTCACAGCGCAATGAGCCATTTTCGATTTCATTTCAGGAACATTTACGCGTAAGTCGGAAAACAAAATACAACTGGCGACTGTTTACACTGACAATTCGAATGACGATGATCAAAAAAAATGTTTACTCGCTAAAGAACTAGCCTTGTCTCTGTAAGCCGTGTTACGCACCACCTGTCAATTCCATCATCTTGGTCTTTTCATTTGCAGGTTTGAATCCACCCGGGATATAACACTCTAGTCATTTATGTCAAAATAAAGAAAGAGTCAATTTTGTACGTTTTCTGGTGCTCAATTGCAAAATTAGTGCGAGAATCAGTAAAAAACATTCAAACAGTTTTTGAATTCAAGGATTATCAATATAAACTAATTGTAGACAAAAACCTTGTTTCATATCCAGACAAAAAATTTGCTTCGGTACAGATTTGAGGTAATTTGTATTGTAAATTTGTATTGAGCAAATCATTTCAATCGTAGTCAGCACTGGATTTTATATAGACAAATAGTATGTGGATTGAATCATATAACAACTTATGTTTGTATTGCTATGAAATTTCAATGTTCTAGCGAAAAATCGTAAAAAAATGATAGATTATTGACATTAATTGCTCAATATTTCACTAGAAAAATATTCGGTTCATCTTCCTCAGTTTCACAGCAAAATTGAGAACAACAATGGATCAAAATTTCCAGTAGTTGATGTTATATCCTTGAAAGCGTATACCAATATCGTTGCAGAAGCTCTGATCACAGATTGTTTACGTAAAAATATGAAGCCACTCAACACAACATTATTCCGGAATGTAAAATTTAAACTAACAGAGTGTTTTAATCCCGTATATATATATATATATATATATATATATATATATATATCCATTAGAGTATCGTTGGAACACCTGAGAATTTGCGCTTTTGTCGAACTGGTACCGATGCTGCTAAACGACAACCATAGCAACAGGAACAACATTGGATGTTACGGAACCGAAATTTTCGTTCAATTATATGTTCGGCATTCCCGGAAAACAACTGCAACAGAAACGACTGCTTCAGATATTGGTGCAATAGTTTTGAATTGCAACGAATGATATATTTCAAAACAAAAATTAACCGGGCAAACGTATGCCGTCCGACGATAGCTAATATTCGTCAAACCGTACCAAAGGATCGTATCCTATATTTCAAACTAACCGGGCAATCAGTGGAACACAGGTTTGCGTGCGGAAGATCGTCGCTTCTGTTAGCGGGTCGGCGGTCGACTCGGAACACGTCACCTTGGTAGCTTGGGTCGCCTCGAGTCCTTATCCTCGTTGAATGAGAACTTCGCCCCCATCATATTGACCTCAGAATAAATTTCGAAAAAAATAATCTATAATAGAAATTAAAAGCGTAATTTCTATTATAAATTATTTTTTTTCGAAATTTATGATTCATGATTTTTTCCCGCACCACAATATCACCCTTAAGTGCGATTCACATACAACATCCACGTCACGTTCACGTTCCGTCACGTCACGTTGCGTCAATTATTCTATGGAATTCCTATTGAAACATTCACATACACCAGCAGTTCCCGTTGCCGGTGTATGTGAATGGTTGGAAAAAGAACTGCTTGGAAGAATAATTAACGCAACGTGACGGGACGGAACGTGAACGTGACGTGGATGTTGTATGTGAATCGCACTTTATTCTTGTTAACGGCCGTATCTGCTTTCGTTCGAACGCTTTGATTCGAACACGTTCGTAGAAGGTATCGTTGGTTTCGTTCGAACCTGGCTGAACGAATACACATTCTAATGTAATCAATGTTAGTGTTACCTGATGTGTTTCGAAATTTCAAACCTATCTAGAGAAGTTGAATTGTCAAAATGCAGTAAACAATAAAGTCGCCGTCTACAAAATTATCGCAGTCTATTAAAATTTATAGAGCAAAATTAGTGCAATGAAACGATTGCAATTTGTGGTGAAGACAGTGAAAGTGGAATACAGCTGGAGTCCGATGAATACATGGAAATTGAGGTAGGTTCAGTTTGCATTAATAAATGCACTGTGTGGTTATTGAAAAGCATGATGATATATTGCAGGAATTCAACGATGATCAACATGAGCATGTTGCATGGAAAAAAATTCGATCTGTAGGAGTTTATAACCATTTTCCGTGAGGCTCTCGAGAAGGTTTCGATGCTGTTTAAAGTATTCTATTTACTGCCTCGAAGCGAGTGTATGCCGATAAGTTTCTAAATCTGCTGGATCCTGAACGACAGTTGATACAGTAAGTTGTACTTTTGCTCATTCAATTATTCAACATAACAAAATTTACTAGCTACTGAAATTCGTAGATATCGTTTATTTCTCGAACATTGAGTGCTAGTCAATGGCAACTCGCTAACCCTCGCTAGGACCTTATTAAAGGATGGTCTCGTACGTTTCGAACTAAGCGGGCAATCAAAGGACCACAAGTTTGCTTGCGAGAGACCATCGCCCCCGGAGGCGGGTCGAATCCGACTCGTATTGCGTCACCTCGGCGACTTGGAACCGCCTCGGTTCCTTAGTCTCGTTAGATGTGGACTTCGCCCTCATTTCATTGACTTCAGTATAAATTTCATCACGAAAAAAATAATTTATAATAAAAATTGCGCTTTTTCTGTGTGACATTTATACCCATGAGTTCTCTTTTTGAAAATGAATGAATAGAAACTATTGCTACATGATCTTTACAAGTATTATCCAAAGAGCTAAATGTTTCCACCAGAAGCTATGATAAATGGACCTGAAAAGTTAGACGAATTGGTATGAAAGTATGGAGAAATTTACGTTGGTCATACTAAAGCCTATGATCAAAACGCGAAATCCAACAGTCACATAATTGGCGTGGTTTCCTATTATAAGGAGAGATGTCGACCAGGATAACCATTCCATAATTAAGAGGGATAAAACGCGGTACTTGGAATGGATTCAACGGTTTAGGATAAGAATTGAAAATCATCCGTCTATGCAGTTTGAATTTCAGCGTGTCGATATTCTACTAAGTAATCATCAATTACAACGTATTTTTTCTCAGAAACTAAACGATCAATTTGAATGGCCAGAAACTTGGCGATGATGGTTGGGGACACTAAAAAAAAAAAACACTAAAGCCATCATTGTTCACCTGTTCAGCACAAACGAGCAGCAATTCATTTAATCCTCGTTGACCAAACGATTTTCCCCGGTAGCGAAATTGAAAGTATCGGCAGATGATGAAACCATGTCTATTTATTTTTTTCTGCTCCTATAGAAATTTCCCACTTGAAATAAACATTAGAGAAAATCAATTTGAGTATTTTATACACATCACATCGCCTGTATAAACCATAAAAACGTAAACATCGATTGAATTTTTTTCCACGCTTCATCTGATTTGCTACTCAAAAGTAGCGTTTGTCTGACCGATGAAAAAACACGTTCGTACCAAAGCGAGGATAGGGCAATTCTTTCGAACGAACGATGTTCGAATGTTCGAATTGATAGATTTTCTTCGTACGAAATCAAAGATAAGAATAAGGGATACTTTCGAACGTTTTGTATTCGTTCCAAAACAAGAATAAGGGTGTATATCTGGTCTACTTGTAAATTTATACTTTTCCTGAGCGGTTGTTTCGGGGCAATTTTTCACAGTCACAATCTCGAGTAAATCCGCGTAAATCCCGAAATCCGCGTAAAAATAAACCGCGTTAATTCCAAAAACCGCGTAAAAAGCGACTGCAGTGTATATCTGTCCAATAAGACATGTTCTAAAACATCAATGGGTGGTCCAACCCAAGGCGCTTATATCAATGTATAATATATGTATGTATAATGTATATATAGAGGCGCCTTGGTCCAACCTAAATGCTTTAACCTTTACCGTCTCTGGATGAACCATTCAATCATAGCAAAAATTGTAGGTCTGCGATTTGGTTTGCGATGAATACTACTAGTGACTTCTGAATTAGAGGCGAATGAATTCTTCGAGTTTAAAGCCTCTATAATTCAATGCAACAACATGACTTCTGCACCCGTGGCCGAGTGGTTAGCGTCTCACATTATCATGACTGGTGTTCGGGTTCGATTCCCGTTCTGGCCGGAGGATTTTTCGTCAAAGAAATTTCCTTCGACTTGCACTGTGGTCACGCGTATTCTAGAGCTTGCCCCTCGGAATACATTCAAGGCGTGTTATTTGGCTTAAGGAATCTCAACTAAGTATTAATAAATGACGCTAGTTAATGCATACGTTGAGACGGCAAAAGTTGTTAAAGAACTGATCGTTGTGTCTTTGTTTTTCGCGTCGATACAATATTGGCTCATAACATTGGCATCTTAACATGTTCTATCGTTTTTGAAGTTTTAGTAGAACATCGGTAAACAATATATGGTTTCAAAGGGTAATCTTCATAGGTTTGGTGCAAATAAAATGCGTTACGTGTGCATTGAAATCATATAAACGTTGTTTTCTTTTTTTTGTACTCATATATTCTGCGATTTTTTTTGCAGAGATCACGATGGCGGTAAAGCAACACGTTACGGAAACGACTAACAACCAACCTAAATGTGATATGAATAAAATGATTCAGCTCATAGAAGCACTCTTGGCAAAACCAGAGATCCTTTCGTCGCCCAATATGCAGAAAGAGGTTTGTGAATATATCGTACAGCAACTGGCACACACACCCGTTGAAAGAGAAGCGTTGGAAATTAAAGCGATGAAAACTGAGATTGGAAAAGTTTGTCATTTTTTCCAAAAGTTACGTGATATGACTAAACATGACAATGACATTGTTAGTACATGTTTAAAGGCACTCTACAAGGCAATAATATCCGGTAAGTAGGACAACTTGAAATATGATAACTGATAACTGGAAAAATTCACACGAGATTGAGAATATTTTATACAATAGATGTTTGATACCTATTCGTACATCACGATCCTTCATTCTAAATTTGATGATTCGCAATTTGAAATAATCATTTTTGCGTTCACGTCTACGTTCATTTCCTCAATTACAAATAATCACAAATTCTGTTCTTCAGCTTTAAGCATTTGAGGGTCCCATTTAAACATAATTATATTGCTCCAACAAACTACGAAATAACCTTTCAATATTGATGCTTCCTAAGTCTTTTGGTTTTATTCATTCTTGTATCATTGGCAAACATGCATTTTGTATAATTTGTGCTGTTAATTAATACTAGATCTTTTCCAGATAAAGAAACATCGAACTATGCGTCAGCGGTATTGGTATTGGTAGACAAAGATAGTATAAAAGAAGGCGTTAGGTTTCTGATTGATGCCGATAATACTGCTATAGAGAAGATATTCAGAACACTATCGCATTGGCTTGAAACTAACGACTACGCGCCGGATTTATCCATTTGGGTAACAGAAATTCTTATTGGTCTTCGAGTAAGTACGATAGTAAGTTCCCAATTCAAAATCTGAACTAATTCTCGCTTTTCCAGAATAAACAAAAACACGAGCTATTATTGCAATTATGTCAAGGTATTGTCGAATCTTATTGGAGCAAGCTAGCTATTCCAATCTTCCTATCGAAGTTAGGTCCCGTCGTGTTATGTATTTTGAAAATAACTCGACATCAACCCAAGATATTAGATTTAGTACGTAACTGCAGCGCCTGATAAAATACCATGAGCATAACTGTAGGAATTACTTTGTTCTAGATCGTACAAAAAATACCTAAAATACTCTTCTTAATCAATCAACGAGAGAAGACATGCGAAAATACCTCAATTCTGTTTCAAGAGCTGGTGGACACTATATCAGCTTTAACACTGCCTTTTTTGCGTGATCAACGTTACAAGGAATTGGTATGTTTCAATATTAGTAGTGATTTCAGAATCATCAGTATAATTGTTACAGGAAGAGAGTTTACATGGATATCCCAGATCAAAGAATTATTCCCAATTATTTGATGTGCCACCTTGGCAGGATACCTTACAAAACGTCAAAATTACATCATCGAACGCTAGAGTTGGACTGGTCAATCTAGGAAACACATGCTACATGAACAGCGTTTTACAAGCCTTAGTCATGACTAAACAGTAAGTTGTGTATTATTAGGTATTTTTCTTTATTCTACAGAAATCTAAAAAAAGAGATGTATGTTTTCGCCGTGTAGCTGAAAAGTTAACCAAAATTCCTCTGAAAATCGGTTTGATCAACAAGCCATAGAAGACACAGTGAAATGATTGTTCCTAAAGGTGGCCGAACACTGTTTGTCCCGTTTTTCCAGAGGTCAAATATTTGACACTTTGACAGATAAAGTTTGGTTTGATATTTGTACAAACACTATTTTGTTTGCCATTCTTCAGTTATCGACAGTGGCAAACAATGTCAAATATCGAACATGGAAAAAAATGAGTGAAATATTTAAGGTAATGTACCGACAGAACGGTTATTTAAGGTTTGAAGAACAGAACGAAAAGCGTGAACTTCTATAATGAATATACTCATATTTTCGGTGAATTTATTCACCTGAAGTAGAACCGCATCCAACTTTAGTGATTTCTCCCCAGTGAGAAATTCACAAGCGTTTACATATGCTGAATTTATTCAAGTTATATATACCTCGAATAGTGCTCCCGTGGCCGAGTGGTTAGCGTCCCACACTATCATGCCGGGGGTTCGGGTTCGATTCCCGTTCTGACCGGGGGATTTTTTGTCAAAGAAAATTTTTCCGGCTTGCACTGTGGTCACGCGTATTCTAGAGCTTGCCACTCCAGAGTACATTTGAGGCGTGTTATTCGGCATAGAAATCTCAAACAAGTATTACTAATAAAAATGACACAAGTAATGCTACGTTGAGAAGGCAAAAGTTCCACTGCAACGTTAGAGCCATCCAAGAAGAAGATACCTCGAATAAGTGTATCATATTTATTCTCACCCGTTTCGCCTATTTTCACGTGAATAAATCCATCTATAGCTATAGATCTCCCTAATGTAAACCCGCCATTAGACATCCAATAATTGTATATTTGCTTGTCGTGCTTTGTGTCGAACAGTGCACGTTGATCTAATTTTATCTGTCAAAAAAAGTCAAATATTTGGCTTTGGTCAAACACAGTGTATGAGCCCTCTAACAGGTATGGTTAAAATTCTACTACTGTCAAAATTCTGTTTTTTTTTTCAATTGAGTCTTGGTGGCGAGTCAGAGGGGACCAAGTCGCCAAATTGAAAAAAAGTTATCGAGTTATTTATTGCATTAGATTGAGCTTTTTAAAGCTTCACCCCACATTTTTGAGAGCGTTGCTGTATTTGGAAGATCATGAGTACAGCAGGAATAACGCAATCAGTTGTACCGTGAAGTACCCATATAACGCTCAGCTAAGACAATATTTAACGTTTGTGTACTCTAAAACTTACTGCTTACCCGTATATAATGTTATTAACCCTTTCCCTTACAACATCGAGTCTCACTCGTGGGTACTTGAATAACATAGAGCGCTAGAACGCTCAGCAGGATAGTGAAATAACTTGATGTGTGACGTATTAAATAATACGGGAAGAGGTTAAATGTGCTACTTGCGTGGTATTCGTTCCACTACTGATAAACATACGGATGAGAGCATTGCTGTATTCGGTGACCGGAATAAATCGCCACAGTAAACAACTGCAACAGAAACAACCGCTTAGAAAAAGTGTAGTAGGCTAGAAATATTTGGCGCGGGAAAAACATCATGTGCCTCACATTTCTATTATAAATTTATTCTCTTGTTCTCGTTTTTCGAAATTTATTCTGAGGACAATGTAATGGGGACGAAGTCCCCATTTGGCGAGGATAAGGAATCGAGGCGGCCCATGCCGCCAAGATGACGCAATCCGAGTCCACCGCCGACCCGCCGTCGGAAGCGGCGGTGTCTCGCACGCAAACCTGGGATCCACTGATTGCCCGGTTAGTTTGAAACATAGGATACGATCCTTTAGCAATGTCCGACCGAGCTCTAGCGAGCGTCGGACGGTATACGTCTGCCCGGGGCGTTACGTTTGCCTGGGGCGATACGTTTGCCCGGTTAATTCTTGTTTTGAAATACAATACCGCGCCACAATATTTATAGCCTACTACACATTTTATAAGCGGTGGTTTCTGTTGCAGTCGTTTTCTGTGGCGATTTATTCCGGGAACCGCTGTATTCATATCTATATATATAAAAATGGATTTCTGTCTGTCTGTCTGTCTGATTCTTATAGACTCGGAACGAACGAACGTGATGAATTATAGAGGTTTTAAACTTTTCAGTTCATTCGCCTCTAAATATAGACTCAGAAACTACTGAACCGATCAACATAAAAATTGGTATGTAGGGGTTTTTGGGCCCGGGGAAGGTTTTCGTGATAGTTTGAGACCCCTCCCCCCTCTCTAAGGGGGGGCTGCTATATAAATTAAACATAAATTTCTACATTACTCAGGAATTAATCAAATGAAACCAAATTAGGCATATGGAGGTTTTAGGGTGCAATAAATGATTCTATGGTAGTTAGACCCTCTACCCCACTCTCTAGGGGAGAGGGGTTTGCCATACAAATGAAACACACATTTCTGCATAACTCGAGCATTAATCAAGCGAATGGAACCAAATTAAGCATATGGAGGTTTTAGTTTTAGGGTGCAATAAATTTTTCTATGATTGTTAGACTCTCCACCCCCCCCCCCCTCTCTAAGGGGGGGCTGCCATACAACTAAATACAAATTTCAGCCAGCATTACTCGAGAATTAATCAAGCAAACGTAATCAAATTTGGCATGTGGGGGTTGTGGAGGCAATTAAAAATTTTCGGAGAACTCTGAAGGAATAAGGGAAAATTCAGAAAATTAAATTCCCATATGTTCTACAATTATATAGTGACAAGTGCTGTTAGTCCATTTGATGTTTGCGCTAGCGAAATTGATCTTTGTTCGAAACTGGAAGTGGATTTTAATGTGAAACGCACTTCTATATCTTCTTCTATCTATACTAAAAAAAGGATTATCAGATGTGTTGATAAAAACAGAATTCGAGGAAGGGATTGTCTGATTTAGGGCTGTCTTTATTCTATCATATTTTCTGTATAAAACATTTATTCCAGGTAACGGATAAACATGTTATTGACAAGTGGTTGAAAAATCTTGAACGAGAATTGTGCCTGAAAATTATCTGATATTATTATGAGTTTTGTTAGAAATACTAGGAATTTTATAGTAAAAAGTAAATTCAACGGAGTCGAATAGAAGAGCAATCAATGAACAGTTCTGCGATTGGACCCATGAACTTGCTCAGAATAAGAAAACGTGAATGTTTAAAGCTATTGATAACAAAAAACAAATTTTGGGCGGGACGAAGTTTGCCGGGTCAGCTAGTCACCTTTTGCACCTTTTGGCTCTAATTCCAACCGACAAAAACATAATTTTCCTAATTCCGTTAATTGGTGGTCCTAATTCCAATAATCAAATAGTTATAATAATGAATCGTTTTAAATAGAATAATTTTATGTTGTAAACAAGTTGAATGAGTGGAAATCAATCATGGAATGTATTACACTTGTAATATGTCGTTTAATTATTGGAAGAAGATGCTCCACAGAATTTTCCAATATAACCTGGATCAGGATATAACGGATACAATCCACATCGCCGGAAACCGTTTAACAATATCGATTGTAGGTTCGTCATTCTATCCACAGTTTTGAATGGTCGAAAATAGCTGATGTCCAGCAGCTAAGTGATTTGAGTGGAATGTTGTGGAAGACTCACCAGGATTATGTTTTTTTCCGTGCATAGCAGCATCGTTTCTTGAGAGACATGTGACTTATGTCCATTTCAAAGAGAGTATAGTATAGGGAACGATATTTTCTGCTGGACAAGCCAAGGGTAAAACCATCCTTGAGAAACAGGAACAATCCGGGACAGCTAACCCGATTCCCTTCTCGCTGGTTTCGCCCAATCTCTGCCAGATCTCTTTTGGCATCCTGGATTTGTATTTGTACCTTGCCGCTAACTGCAAGGTGGCATTGTAAGATTCTCGATCGGTGTTAACTACTTTTGCCTGGACTTTTTTTTTGCCGGAACCAGCTAAAACCAGATCTTTTGTAGGTATTGTACGTACTGCTGTTCCGTCCAAATTAATCATCTGTTCCGGAAATTACATCACATTGGACAGCGCTTCTTCCTCGAAATACTCATAGATTTCGTTAAACCAGCTCCAGATTTGTTGCTTGGAAACAGCTACACGATGCTTTGACAATACCCTTGGGACTCGTTTGAATATTCCTAGATGCCGTTTAATGAACCCATTGATCCATTTATGAGCTGGTATCCCGGTAAAATATTCCTGATTTTCACACTTGATGTGCTACGCTTAACTGATTCAAAGTAGAATAAACTTTTATGGGACTATGGTAAATATATCTATAACCGTTCAAAATATCCTAAAAATTAGAAAAAAATCAACAATCTTTTCACTGCTGATATGCTTTCCTCATTTGTTGGGTAAAGATTTATTCCAAACCATGGATGATGGTTATATGGAATTTGAATATCGATTTCTCTGCAAGTTACTGTAGTTATGTTGTAGGTTTTTCGGAAAAAATATAAACGATCAGAAAGTCAGGCGAAACACTAGCATTTCCGCTTATGTGAGGATCTATACCATGCTTATTAATTCTTTTACATATCCGGTCTTCGCCCAAAGGAAGACATACTCTGTTTCTGATGGGATTTAGAATGGTTTTCGACGAGGAAGCAAACATGTTCTAGGGGGATGGGATATTTAAGCTGTAAGGATGGCGAAAGATTGTGAAACAGAACTATGGATATAAAATTAAATTATAATGCTTTGATTGAAAATGATGTTTTTGTTTTCCCGAAAATCAACGTTAGCTTTTCGGACAACCCAATATGAGCTATCCTGATTTATCCTGATTTTTTCAAATTATAGTTGGTAACCCTGGGTGTCCTTGTTCCAGCCATGTTTATTTTGGTGATAACCGATCGAATTTGCAATGAAAAGATGTGAAAAAAACTATTAAATCAATGCAGAGTATCTGTATCGTTCAGTTTTTATTACTTTTTGGAGATTTTCAATCATTGTTAAAGAAAACAAAAAATATGGTAAATGACAGTGCGACGAACGGTTTTGGCTGAAATTTATACAGTTAAGCATAACTAATAGTACTTGGTCGCCAATTTTTCGAATAGTTATAGTTTACGGGTAAATACAAATATAATTTATCAGAAAAAATAAGATATCTAGTGAGAAAAACAGTACTTTATGTCAAGTGAGCGGAATTATGCACTGGCTGGTATAAGGGAGCTCCACGGTAATCCATTTATTTATTTCCTATGAATTGGCTAACTGATGGATTTTCTCCGATTCCGATCAAATTGCTTATAAACATATTTTACTTCTTCGCAGAGCATTCAGGTACTCGTAAATCATAACTTTAGAATTGATTTCAACGGCCTTAAAATGTCTACGAAATCTTGGTATAACTAGCAAAAGCTGCCTTTCCCAAAGTTCATAGTTGCCAATTTGTCAAATCGACTTTTTCATTTCGCTGTTAGGTACTCATAACATATTTATAGAATTCCCGATGAAAATGACTAATGCACTCCAACATTCCCTCCAATCGAAACTGAAATGAAATTTCTAGAAGCTATCGTTAAATATAATGATTGAAATAGTTTGCTTTCGAAGCAGTTTTGAAGCAATTGAAACAATTTTTTTATGGCCAATATGCGAAAAACATCTTTCGCAGATCTTTTATCTTACGAATAATGTTATTTTCATACCACAACCTTGTACTTCGAACGTCACCCCCTCGTTTTCGAGACTTTGAATTTACACCCAAGCAAAGAAATGAAAGATGTAGTATGACGAAATAGTGAACATAAAAACCCAGAAATATACTATAACATGAACTTTTCCATAGTGACTTATATTGTTATATAATACCATAAGTAATAACCGGTTACCTTCATTCATGGGTTGGCAATCATGGGTTTTTTACAATATAATATACTTGTCATGTCCATGGGTGTCACCCCTCTGAGGGTGACACCCGGGGCGGGTCGCCCCCTCCGCCCCTCTACACTACGCCACTGGACAGAGTGTATATCGCACTGGACCATTCGGGAGTTGGTACTCTGTATTGATGCGCCGACCGAGGAGTTGTAACAGTTGGGAATAAACGAAGGGTCACTCTGCATGGAGAAGTATTAATTATAAAAACTCATGAATCCAGAAAGAAAATTTAGAAGCTCGACTGTGACGTTGAACATGAATGTTCTCGAACGCTCACAGAAAAAATGTAGAGTGCAATGAAATGCAGACCCAGAAAGAGGTTTTACAGACAAGGACATGATGAAATAGTGAATTTTGTGTTTGTGTTAGAAATGTCTTATTTCTGATTGAAATTTGACGCTTTATTTAACATACTTAAAATTATCCAATTTAAGTCAAATACGCGCCGTTTTGTTCGCAAACTTGTTGCCATTTAGAAGGCAACTTTATTATCCCCCTTTATAAACCCCCCCTTCAAACGGTCAAGCATTCATTCGTTCGATAACTCGCAAGTAGATCGGACAGGTTTTCGAAACGATCCAACAAAGGTGTTTTTTTTCCATATCGAATCAGACTGTGTTTTTTTTCATCGGTTGCGCTTGCGAGTAGAGCGAAGCTCAAAGTGGTGCGCAACCGAGACGCAGAGGATACAATTCAGACAGATTCATCACACACGCCACACAGCAGCGGCAAGTATAAGTTTATTTTTCTTTTGTCCTCCTATCATTCCTTCTACCATCTGTGCTCGATTTACACCATTTTTCATCTGTGTGTTTACCAAATCGGCATACGTTGGCATTAGGGGTGTCTATTTTTTCTTGGTTACATTACCGTTGAAATTTTATTGGAACTTTTTTTCATTTTAGAATTTTATATAAATAAAATAAATTAATATAAATATTATCCGCAGCATAACCTTATAATATTTTTTTTTACTTATTCATTTTGATAATTATTATATTCTGTTCATATCGAACAGTTGGCCGATTTTTCTAATATTGAATATTTCTGATACCGCAATTGAATATTTCTGATACCGAACCTCCACCTGAAGAGCAGGAGGATGAAGCAGAAATTGAGGTAGAAAATTCTGTTTACGAAGTTGATAGTTCCGAAGATGAGGAAATCGACGAGAAACAGGATTTTCGTCCTAAAGAATACCCTGAAGGCTCCAAAGGCCCATTCATTGTGTACTTTAGACGAAAATCCAAACCTCTCAATGTCATTCGCATCTCGAAGGAACTAACTCAACATTTTTCTGACGTTACCAAAATTACACGGATGGGGCCAGACAAACTACGAGTTGTCGTCTCAAGCAGGACCCAAGCGAACAAAATAACGCGCTGCGACCTCTTTGCGATTGAGTATCGTGTATACGTACCCTGTTGCAACGTCGAAATAGACGGCGTAATAACCGAAAAGGGTTTGACCCGAAAAGAGATAATCGATGGTGTCGGTCGCTTCAAGAACTCCACACTAAAAACTGTGAAGATTCTTGCATGCGATCGACTGAAATCTGTGTCCCATAAAAATGACAAAAGAATCCTCAATCGGACAAACTCTTTTCGTGTGACTTTTGAGGGTTTCGCCCTTCCAAATTACGTTGCAATAAGGGCACTTCGTTTACCTGTTCGATTGTTTGTACCCCGGGTAATGAAATGCAACAAATATATGCAACTCGGTCACACGGCCGCCTATTGTTGCAATAAATAACGTTGCGCAGATTGTGGAGAGAGCCATGATGAGAATCCTTGCGCGAAAGAGCACAAATGTCTTCATTGCGGCGGGACTCCTCATGATCTTATTCAATGCCCGGTGTACAAACAACGAGGGGAAAAACTCAAGCGTTCCTTAAAGGAACGTTCCAAGCGGACTTTTGCAGAAATGCCTAAGAGTTCCGTGCCAACGACACAGGACAATCCCTACTCCATTCTGCAGAACGACGAGCCTGTTGCTGACGCTCCCAATGCCGGATGTTCCGGTACATCGCAGGGTGCCATCAGGAAAAGAAAAATTACTTCTTTTCCATCAGAATACCGAAACTTCCCAAGTTGGAATGAAGCCTCGAACTGAACGTGCTGAGAATAGGCCGAAGCAAGTACCTCCCGGTTTACGTGGTCATGCTACCAAGCAGGGGTCCTCAGCACTTCCCGGAACAACAACGAACACGTCTGTTCCATTTTCGCGGTCGAAGCAACAGCCACTACCTGGCCTGCTTGCGCTTTCAGACCTTGTGGATAACATTTTAAATGCTTTAAATATAAATGATCCTCTTAAAAGCATAGTATTATGTTTGCTTCCGGTTATGAGAACATTTTTGAAAGAAAAATGTGGCTTTTTAGCAGCGTTCATTTCGATGCCTAATTCAGCGCAAGAGGTCAAGGATTTGACCACTGTCATACAGTGGAATTGCAGAAGCATCATCCCTAAACTAGACCAATTTAAATTTTTAGTTCACAGTTCTAACTGTGATGTATTTTCTCTCTGTGAAACATGGCTTTGTTCAGCCGACGAGCTGAATTTTCACAATTTCAACATTATTCGCCTAGATCGTAACGACTCGTTTGGTGGCGTACTATTGGGGATCAAAAAACGTCACTCCTTCTATAGAGTCACTATCCCATCGATTACAGGCATTGAAGTTGTCGCTTGCCAGATACAAATCAATGGCAAAGAACTCTGCATTGCTTCGATATATATTCCTCCCAGGACTACGGTAGGCCGCCATCAGTTCTTTGATATTATCGAGGCATTGCCGGAGCCGCGGTTAATCTTAGGTGACTTCAACTCCCATGGAACAGCATGGGGGTCACTCTACGATGACAACCGTGCCACGTTGATTTATGATCTGTGCGACAACTTCAACATGACAGTTTTAAATACTGGGGAAGCAACTAGGATAGCCAACCCTCCTGCACGGGCAAGCATGCTAGACATATCTCTCTGCTCTTCTTCATTATCCCTGGATTTCACATGGAAGGTAATCCAAGATCCCCACGGTAGTGATCACCTACCAATAAATTTATCGATCGCCAATGAATCAAAATCTAGTGAGTCAGTCGATATTGCGTATGACCTGGAGAAAATTTGCAGAATTAATATCTGAAGCAATCATTTCGATGCATGAACTTCCTCCCCTTGAAGAGTATAACTTTATATCAAGTTTGATTTACGATAGCGCACTTCAAGCTCAAAAGAAACGTGTACCGGCTACCACTTTCCGACGTCGTCCTCCATCACTTTGGTGGGACAGGGAGTGTTCAAAGGTCTACCTTGAAAAATCATCCGCTTTCAAAAAATTCAGGAAAACTGGATTAGTGGAATGGTTTCGAAATTACCAAGCTCTAGAAGCCAAACTAAAAGGTCTGATTAAAGCAAAAAAGCGTGGATATTGGCGGAAATTCGTCAATGGTTTGTCAAGGGAGACCGCTATGAGTACTCTTTGGAATACGGCTAGGAGAATGCGTGGCTGGAACCATACAAACGAAAGTGAGGAATACTCTGACCGTTGGATTTTCAAATTTGCAAGGAAGGTCTGTCCCGATTCTGTTCCTGCACAAAGCGTCGTACGCGATATTCCGCTCCAATGCGATTATGAGAATTTTTCGATCATAGAATTCTCAATTGCCCTCCTCTCATGTAACAATTCAGCTCCGGGGTCGGACAAGATTAAATTCAACTTGTTGAAGAATCTTCCCGACTTGGCAAAACAGCGTTTGCTGAACTTGTTCAACAAGTTTCTGGAGCTGAATATTGTCCCGTATGACTGGAGACAAGTGAGAGTGATAGCCATACGAAAACCCAACAAGCCGGCTTGCTATCACAACTCGTATAGGCCGATTGCAATGTTATCCTGTATTCGCAAATTGTTAGAGAAAATGATTCTACTTCGTTTGGACAAGTGGGTCGAAACGAACAATTTGCTGTCAAATACGCAGTTTGGCTTCCGCCGAGGTAAAGGGACGAATGATTGTCTCGCGCTGCTATCTTCTGAAATCCAAATCGCATTTGCTCGCAAAGAACAAATGGCTTCCGTTTTTCTCGATATCAAAGGGGCATTTGATTCAGTTTACATGGAAATTCTCTCAGAGAAGCTTCATAATCGTGGACGTTCACCAATTCTGAATAATTTCCTGTACAATTTACTGTCAGAAAAGCACATGAATTTCTCTCATGGCAACTCAAAATCTTCTCGTTACAGTTTTATGGGCCTACCGCAAGGCTCCTGCCTAAGCCCACTCTTGTACAGTTTTTACGTCAATGATATGGATGATTGTCTAACTAGAGACTGCACGCTGAGACAATTTGCAGACGATGGAGTTATTTCCAACACGGGTACTAATCCCGTCGCTCTGCAAAAGTCGTTGCAAGATACCATGAACAATCTGTTCACGTGGGCTCTCAAGCTGGGTATCGAATTCTCTACAGAGAAAACTAAAATGGTCGTTTTTTCTAGGAAGCATGAACCCGCCCAATTCCAGCTTTACCTATCCGGCAAAACGATCCAACACTCTATGTTTTTCAAATACCTGGGTGTATATTTTGATTCTAAATGTACCTGGGGGAGACACGTTGCGTATTTGAAACAGAAATGCCAGCAAAGAATCAATTTTCTCCAAACAATAACCGGAACATGGTGGGGTGCCCATCCAGGAGACCTCATTCAGTTGTACAAAACAACGATATTGTCAGTGTTAGAATATGGCAGTTTTTGCTTCCGATCAGCTGCCAGGATTCATATTCTCAAGCTGGAGAGGATACAATATCGTTGCTTGCGTATAGCCATGGGGTGTTTGCATTCGACACATACGATGAGTCTCGAAGTTTTGGCAGGAGTACCCCCGCTTACTCTTCGGTTCACAGAATTATCCTACAGATTTCTCATCCTTTGCAAGATCATGAATCCATTGGTGATTTATAACTTCGAAAATCTACTACAACTGACTCCTCAGTCAAGTTTTATGTCTTTATACCATGAGTACCTTACCCTCGACGTGCACCCTTCACCAGGCATCTCCAACCAAGTTTGCTTCCCATACTTTTGCAATTCCTCTGTCATTTTTGATCTGTCCATGCGACAAAAAATCCATGGAATACCAGATCACCTACGCTCCAATGTTATTCCGTCGATATTTTCGGAAAAATATGGGAAAGTTGGATCTGACAAAATGTTCTTTACTGACGGTTCATACATAAACGGGTCCACTGGCTTCGGCATCTTCAATGAAAATTCCAGTGCCTCTTTCAAACTCAAAGATCCTTGTTCCGTGTATGTCGCAGAAATGGGTGCGATATACTATGCTCTAGGGATCATTGAAACACTGCCAATCGACCATTATTTTATTTTTTCAGACAGTCTCAGCTCAATAGAGGCAATCCGCTCAATGAAAGTTGATAAACGCTCATCTTATTTCCTAACAAGAATAAGACATCTATTGAGTGTTTTGGTCGAAAAATTATTCAAGATTACCTTAGCATGG
This sequence comes from Toxorhynchites rutilus septentrionalis, assembly GCF_029784135.1. NCBI lineage: Eukaryota > Metazoa > Arthropoda > Insecta > Diptera > Culicidae > Toxorhynchites > Toxorhynchites rutilus. Next base: position 189,647,990 of record NC_073746.1, read on the forward strand.
GTTCCCTCTCATTGCTCGATTCCGGGGAATGAGAAAGCGGACTCGCTAGCTAAGGTGGGCGCTTCAGAAGGCACACTTTTTGAAAGGCAAATTGCCTATAATGAATTTTTTCACATTCCTCGTCAGGACACACTCGTTAGTTGGCAGCGCATGTGGAGTGAAGATGAGTTCGGTCGTTGGTTACACACGATTATCCCTAAGGTTTCGACGAGTGCTTGGTTTAAGGGATTGAATGTAGGTCGTGATTTCATTCGCGTGATATCTCGGCTCATGTCCAATCACTACAACCTAAACGCGCATCTCTATCGCATTGGGCTCGCAGCAAACAATCTTTGTGATTGTGGCGATGGCTACCACGACATCGAGCATGTTGTCTGGTCGTGTATCCGGTTCCATGCTGCTCGCTCTCAGCTCTCTAGAGCACTGAGAGCACAAGGCAGACAATCGGATATCACCGTCCGGGATATCTTAGGTAGCCGTGATCCTGATCTTCTGCTTCATCTATACCTGTTCCTCCGAAACGCCGATGTCAACGTTTAATGATGTTTCCTACTACTGTGTCCCTGTTACATATCCCTCCTATCCGATCTATAAACTTTTACTTAGTCGCGGCAATACATACACACACTCTTTACAGATACACGGGCCAAAGGTTGTGCAGTCCACTGATGATTCAACAAGAGCCAAGACGCACCACGCTAGATATGGGGTACATACTAGGGGGGGCGTTGCTGATTAATGGTCAGCTGCATCCCAATAGGAAGTATCCCGTGTCGGGCACACGTACAGAGCATTGGAGACAGCAACATCCCAATTACGAGAACACTTGTAATACTAACCTCGAGCCGACCGCGAGTAATCGGTTACATATTACTAACATAGATAATAAGAAAAACTGTCAAAGTATTGAACTCCGGCCCCGTCAGGCTAACGCCATATGAGCCTTGATAAAAATATATATTTTGGAAAAAAAAACGGTCAAGCTGCTCACAGTAGAGAACCGAGCTGAGGGTCTGGCCATAGTTGAGCAGCTCATAGTGGATGATTCCCTTCCAATCCCACCGCGCTTCGATAATGACTTTTTTCGCTCTAGGTTGTCGTACGTGATCCACTTTTCATCACCAGTCACCATCTTCTTCAAAAATGGGTCGAGTTCATTCCGTTTCAGCAGTGCATCGCAGGCGTTGATTCGGTCTAAATGATGCGTCAACTCGTGTGGCACCCATACATCCAGCTTTTTTGGAATCCAATCTTCTGCAAATGGTTCCAAACGGTTTTATGGTATATACCCAGTTCCTGACCAATCGAGCGAGTGCTCACATGCCGGTCTACTTGTATGATTTCAACGATTTTATCAGTTTCCACGACGATTGGCCCACCAGTACGGGGTGTATCTTCGACAGCCACTCCATCAGAACGAAATCGATCAAACCAACGCTGTGCTGTGCGAATCGTTACAGTATCGGGTCCATAAACTACACGAATTTTTTCGGTCGCCTTCGTTGCAGTTTTACCTCGCAGGTAGTAAAAACGTAAAATATGACAAATTTCTTGCTTGGTGACGCGCTATAACTTGAGACTGAAAAGAACAATCACAACACTGTCAAAGCGACACATGTAGTACAGATTGTCGTCTTTAAATAGTCGTATTATATGACCCGATGCGATAAGTACAACACAAGATATGTTTAAGTGTTGCCATATATTGACAATATACGACATTTCTTTTTCCCCAACCCAATATAAATCGAATCAAGGATTCGATACAATCACTACCACTATCACACCGAGCAAAATCTCGTATTTTGTAAATCGAGATAATCTCGCACCGAGCTCGAATCTCATGTGATGCGATTGCATATATTTAGGCGTTTCTGAAATGTTTCTCAAAGGCAAATATCATGAACGCAAAAAAACAAAATAATTCTCTGAAGCAGTGGCGTAGTGGAGGGAAGGGCGGAGGAGCGGTCCGCCCCGGGTGTCACCCATAGAGGGGTGATTTGAAAGCATACTATTTAAATCAAAACAAATTATGTAAATAGCGATAGCTTTTATGAAATTTCATATCAATCTCGATTGGTCTGCGGTTGATGTATCGGCTGGCCAACTCTGTCCGTTTTTCGTTCGCTGCTGTGAAAAAGGGAAGGGGAAAACGAAATATCCATTCATCCATTTCGTGATGGCCGGCACGGTAAACGGGCAGGTTTACCTTAAGGAGTACCTACAGAAGCGCTTACTAAAGGGTGTGTCACATCAAATTGCATCACGGAAAAAACGCTGTAGAAATTCGCCCAGTAGACCGATCCTTTTGAAAATTTTAGACAGTAAAATAAAAATTTTCATTTTCTTTTTCTTTTTCTTTTTATTCATACTTCGAGCCCAAGCCCGTATGCTCGCACCTTCCGCTTTACCCCGTCCATAAGATTCTGTACAACGTCAGGTTGTAGTTTTTTTGAACAGAAATCCATTTTCTCTTGAAGTACGCCGAGGGCCGAGAGGAGTGTCGAACCCCCATAGAAACATTTATTGCATCCTAAAACCTCCACATGCCAAATTAGGTTTCATTTGCTTGATAGTTCTCGAGTTATGCAGAAATTTGTGTTTCATTTGTATGGGAGACCCCCTTGGCAGCTAATCTAGCTAATCTACTAAGAATCTAAGAATCTACTGTGTGTGACCTCCTCCTAACAGAAGTTTATCATTTAATACTTCTGCGTAGTCTGTACCCAGTGGCGTCGAATGAAGTTTCTGCACGTTGATTTGCACCCCTCTTCCGTCAGAAAAGTAAAAACATTTGCACCCAGGAAAGAGTCTGCGTCGTACCCGGACGGAAGAGTCGGTTTGCACCCCCACCCCCCGTCAGAAATCATATTTAGCCAATTTCATCATATAAATTTTGTTCATTCTGCACCCCTAAAAGCGTGCACCCGGGGGCGATCTCGACTCCGGCGGCAAGAGACTCAGAATGAAGTGATACTATCGACTCCTATAGCCAAATTTCTTTAAATATTAGGAGTACCGGTAAGTTTCTTTGTTTTTTTTCGAAAATAAAGCATAATCCTACAAAAATGGTTACAAATTTGTCAAAAATTGTAACGTCGTAATTTTTTGCAAAATTTGTTAAAAATTGTCGTAATGGACCCACTTTTCATCGCCAGTAACGATACGATGCAAAAAAACCCTTTCTTTGATACGTGGCTTCAATTCATTCGGCACCCAATGTCCTATCTTTCGGATCGTTCCCATTGCTTTTGAACGATCGGATATGGTTTGCTGAACTACTCCAAGTATATCTGCAAGTTCTTGTTGCGTTTGTGACGGATCTTGGTCGAGTAAAGCCTCCAATTCTTCATCTTCAAACTTTGTTTGCGGTCCGGTACGTTCTTCGTCTTCCAAGTCAAAATTACCACTTTTAAACCGTGCAAACCACGTCTGACACGTTCGCTCAGTTGGAGCATTGTGACCATAAACTTCCACCAAAATGCGATGACTTTCCGCAGCTTTTTTCTTCAGGGTTGCCGTAATAAAATCTGTCTTTTTGGTCTCAAAAAATCTTTTTATCTGTGTTTTATCTCAGAAAATCTGTATTAACTCTTTGCGGCCATTTGTCTGCTCTCAGCCACCATGTTGATGTTGATGGTATCCACGTAAAAATTCGCATTTACTGTGCTTTAGTAGGAAAAAGATAAACAGTGATATTTATCTATTGTAAAGCTAGCCGATGACGCAGACTTTGCCAACTTTTCGCCTTAGATTGAACATGAGAATGCAGTATTACACGGTACACATGAATGCCAAAATTCCTCTCCTGAATCTAATGCTATAGGAATAAAATTGGTGAGTTGAGAAAAATATTATTGTGATCAAGCTAGGATTGGGCGATCTCGGATCGATTTTTTTAGAAGATCGATCTTCTCCATTCCGATTTCCGATTTTTTGGATCGATCTTGTGTACTCGAGAAAATCGTGAATCGGTCCAAAGACCAGCTAACATTTTTTTAATGATAATAACAACATTTGGATCGCTTTTACGATTTACTTCCGTACAAATGCTGACAGAGACAGAAGTAGCGGTAGCTACTGAGGGGTGTACTGTAACCAGTGGCTCATAGGCTCATCACTGAACTAGAAGTTGACATCAATTTTAGGCGAAAGGTTGTTTTTTAGAACTGGCGTCAACATCAAAAATCGGCTTCGACAACAGACGTATGTTACAATTGGCTCCTGTAGAATAAGCAGATAAATTAGAAAAAAAGCTTTTGATTTTTCAAACATCGATTCGGCAAAGATCGATTCTTTGGTAGCGATTTAATCAGTGGATCGATCCCTACGCTGTTTGGAAAATCGATCCGACAAGATCGATCTTTTGATGAAGATCGCCCAATCCTAGATCAAGCCATAACTAATATTGGTTCGTTATTTTGAAAAATCTGTAAATGTGTATGGAAACCCAAAAAACTGTAATATGTATCTACAGATTCTTGGTTTCAAAAAGACTGAAAAATCTGTATAAATTCAGATTATTCTGTAGAGATGGTAACCCTGCTCGTTGGTACGAAATTCGACATATTCTAAGTGGAAAAAACTATGTTGTTTACCAGTTACGCCCTCTGTTGTACAACCGAAGAATCTTACCGATACACCTAATTTATTTATTAATTTTATCATTAACTTATTAGATCTCAGCTCCCAAAGATATTTATTTGGGTCACATTTCGACATCCACAGATAACCTATATTTTATTTATTTTCTTATTTTGTAACTGTTTGATTTTCAATTCGAAAACGAAAACTAAGTATTACAGAGGGGTGACAGCCTAGTAACCGCCTCGGGTGTCACCCGGTCACGCTACGCCACTGCTCTGAAGGTATGCGACAAGCAAACCAAACAACTCGAGAAATTCTTAATCCCGATAGCTATCGCTCGCTTGATGCTATCGAATTGCTCGGTATCTATAATAGTAAAACAGGGCTAACGTGCAAAATTCTTATCGCCTCGATTTCTATGATAGGGTCCATCAAATCAATTCGCAAAAAAGAATTGCTGTGGCCCTACTGTTTTTTTACACTCTGAATTTAAATATTGTTGCAGGCGAGTTTCAATCGAGCAGTCATCGTATGTAAACGCATTTTTTGCAGCTCCGCGCATGGTTTCGTTTTAGTTTACCTGTTTGCGTGCGATTCGAACGAACATATTTCGTTCCATTCTCGTTTGTTATTCTTATGCGAAGTTTTAAAATTATAATCGCAAATATACGTGAAAGTGTGAAAATTGAAAAAGTGTTTTGATTTTCAATCGCACCGTTGAACATTGGTTCGAATTCGCTGTTTGCATGTTACAACAATTTTTTTTTCTTTCGTCGCGTGTGTTAACATAATTGATTTTTTTTCTGCGCTGAAGATGCTGAAACATAATACGAGATTCGAAATTTAAGTGCTTCTCGCGTTTCAAGATCACATGCAAATAGATTTTCAAAAAAATAAATAAATAATGAACCATGAAAGAGAAAAGTTTTTGTTGTTTTCAAGATATATGTGAATTTCGTCCCGCCAAAAAATTTATTTTTTGTTATCACATCCACATTTTCCTACTAAGCGCACGTTCATGGGTCCAATCGCAGAAATGTTCATTGATTGATCTTCTAATCTACCCTTTAAAATTATTTTTTACTATAAAATTTCAGTACTTCTACCAAAATTCGACATTATAATAACAGATTATTTTCAGACACAATTCTCTTGCAAGATTTTTCACCCACTTGCAAATAACATATTTCTCCGTTACATTATTATTATTATTCTTATTTATTTCTTTGTTCATCTGACAAATGTCTTAATGAATATAAACATAAAAAACAAAATTTTAAAATACAAACATTAAAAACAAAACAAAACATTAAAAAACATGAATGCGTCCAATCCTTTGACGAAATCTGGTAGATGACTCTCCAAACTCGAACAGATCTTCTACTATCGAGAAAGTACGAATCATTCCCGTTACGGGTTCATTATGACCAAAACTAGAACGGTGTGTCGCGGGCTGTAAAAGGCTTGTTGAGCGAAGAACTCTGGATGGCGCACGCATATTGATGCGGGAGAGCAGCACTGGTGAGTCAATTTCATCGTTGAGTATCTTGGCGACGAGCGTACATTGTTGATGTTTCCGTCTTCGCTCAAGAGTATCCAACCCTAGCAAGAGACATCTGTCAGGATAAGGCGGAAGATTCTGAGGACAGCGCCGTGGCAGGGAGCTGAGAGCACGACGAATAAACATTTTCTGTACTCGTTCAATACGTAGGATCCACGATAGTTGATAGGGCATCCACACTACAGAAGCATTTTCCAAAATAGGGCGCACTAATGAACAATATAGCGCCTTCAAACAATAAGGATCCGTGAATTCTCGGGAGATCCTCAAGATGAATCCAAGTTGACGGTAGGCCTTGGAAGCTAACGTAGAGCGATGTATGCTGAAAGTAAGCTTCGGATCCAGTATCACACCGAGGTCGTTCACCTGATTGACACGGGCCAGCACATGGTTTTCCAGAGAGTAGTCAAAGGATATTGGTTCCTTCTTGCGATGAAATGTCATGATAACACATTTGGCAATGCTTACTGTCATTTTGTTCAATTGACACCACACCCAGAAGCTGTTAAGCAAGCTTTGTAACTGACGACAATCCTCAATGCATTTAACGGTGAGAAAAATTTTCAAGTCATCTGCGTAGATGAGAACACAACCTGGTTTCAAAAATGTGGTGACGTCATTGTAAAAAATGGCAAACAATAGAGGTCCCAAGTTACTGCCTTGAGGAACTCCGGAAGCGGCGGTGAACGGTATTGAAAGATGGCTTCCAAGCTTCACTCGAAGTGATCTCCCGGAAAGATACGACGACAACCACGAAACAAAACGGTCTGAAGCACCCAGGCGACGCATTTTTCCAAGTAGAATCTGATGGTCGATGCAATCAAACGCGGCTTTTATGTCAGTATACACTGCATCAACCTGAACCTTGTTCTCCAACTGATTGATGCACGTAGAGGTAAATTCCAACAAGTTTGTTGTCACAGAGCGCCCGGGCATAAAACCGTGCTGTGCTGGCGATATATAATGTTTAACGTGGAAGAATACCGCATCCTTTACGATCATCTCAAAAATTTTCGAAGCTGCAGATAGGCTAGTTATTCCACGATAGTTAGTTACATTGCGGTTGTCTCCTTTCTTGTAAACATGAATGAGTGTTTCCAGATCACTGGAAAGGAACCGTTTTCCAGCGAAGCGGTAAATATTCGCGATAGCGGTACTGCAAAACTAGCCGCACAACGGCGAAACACTAGCGCCGGAATTCCATCAGGGCCAGGAGAAGTGGAACATTTTAAATTGTTTATTGCTTTTTCGACCATCAGCGGACTGACAACAAAGGTGCGCAGATCAATCAAATCCTGAGGAACGTGTGCTGCAGCAGCGTCAACTTCAGATGCAGTAGCCACATTGGAGGCGAAAACAGATACAAAGTGTTTAGAAAACAATTCACATGCGTCAGGTACGGTAGTCGATTCACTCTCACCAAGAAAAACCGTTGAAGGGATGCTGGTCGATTTTCTTTTGGAGTTGACGAAATTCCAAAAACTTTTGGGGTTACGCTTTAGGTTAGTTTGGACACGCAGCACGTATGACCGATAGAGACCAGCATTCAACTGACGATATGTGTTGCTGGCACGATGGAAGTTTTGCTTCGATTCATTAGTACAGTGTTGACGCAGCTTGCGTTGGCATGCATTCTTAGCACGTCTTAATATTTTTAGAAGTGGCGTACTCCAGGCTGGCGTTACAGATGGTATTCGTCTAGGCGTGTTCTCAACAATCCAATCACGTACGATACTGCAGAATCTAGACGCCATTTCGTCAACATCATCTAACGCCAAAGTGCTGTTCCAATCAATGCTGCTCAAGAAGTCAATGAGGGCGATACAGTCAATTTTCGCATAATTGATAGAAAGTTCGGCGACACTTAAGCTTCCAGCTGGATCAACTACAGTCGGTAAGACTGGTAACTCAATCACCAAAGGAGGATGATGTGCGTCAACCGTCAGCATTGGCGATGCCGAGGCACGAATAATCGCGTCAACATTCGGACTACAGAGAACAAGATCCAAAATACGACCCCGGTTATTTGAAATGAAGTTCGACTGCTTAAGATTGAGGAGGTTTAAACCATCGACCAGAGCCGAGCTAGCGATGGAGGTCAGAGATGGATCAAGCTGAATAATCTCGTCATTTTGCGTTTTCCACGGGATGTGTGGCTGGTTGTAGTCACCACAAACTAACACTACATCATCATCTGATGCCATGTCGCATAATTCACGCAAAGAATCTAGATGGGAATCATAAACGCTAATGTCCCTACTACGGTCAGGTGGGATATACACTGCACATAAAAACATTCGCTTGCCATGAATTGATGCAGACACGCAAACCTGCTCAATATTCCCTCCATTCATGGTTTGGAATAAATGTTTGATACAGAAAATATGATAGAATTAAGACAACCCTAAATCGGACAATTCCTTTCTCCTGTTTTGCTCTTACCAACACATTCGGCGATCCATTTTTATTTATATAGATAGAAGACGATATAGGAGTGCGTTTTATCACATTAAACCCCATTTCCACTTTCGAACGAAGATCAATTTCATTACAGCAAACATCAAATGGACTAACAACGCTTGTCAATATATAATTGTAGAGCACATGCGAATTAATTTTTTCGAACTTTCCCATTTTCCTTCAGAGTTTTCCGAAGATTTTCAATTGTCATGTTTGGTTGAAATATGTGCATTATTTTTATGGGACCCCTCTCTTCTTTCCAGAGGAGGAAAGGGTGTCATACCATCATAGAAACAATTTGGCATTGGCATTGGAAAACATTGGCTCCATTTGCTTGATTAGTTCTCGAGTTATGCAGAAGTTTGTGTTTTATTTGTATGGAACCCCCTTTAGATAGGGGGAGAAGTGTCGAACTACCATAGAAACGTTTATCGATTCCTAAAACCTCTATATGCTAAATTTAATTCCGTTTGTTTAATTAGTTCTCGCATTGTTCAGCACCTCCCCCCTCCCTCTCTTTAGAGAAGGGAAAGGAATGTCAAACCACCATAAAAACATTTATTGCTCCCTGAAACCTCCATTTGCAAAATTTGGTTCCATTTGCTTGATTAGTTCTCGAGTTCTGCAGAAATTTGTGTTTGATTTGTATGGTAGCCCCCCCCTTAGAAAGGTGGGAGGAGTATTGAACCACCTTAAAAATGTTCCCTGCCCCCTGAAACCTCCACATGCCAAATTTGGTTCCGTTTGTTTGATTAGTTCTTGAATTATCCAGAAATGTATGCTTCATTTGTATAGCAACCCCCCACCCTCAGAGAGAGGGGAGGATTGTTTATTCACCATAGAAACCTTTCGTGACCCCTAAAACCTTCCCATGTCAAATTTGGCTCCATTAGCTTGATTAGTTTTCGAGTTATGCAGAAATTTGTCTTTCATTTGTACCATAGAATAACCATAATTTCTTGTACCCTAAAACTTCCACACGCCAAATTTCGTTTCATTTGCTTGATTAATTCTCGAGTAATGCAGAAATTTGTATTTCATTTGTATGGCAGCCCTTCTTAGGAGAGGAGGGAGGAGTATCTAACCACCATAGAATAATTTAATGTACCCTAAAACTTTCACATGCCAAATTTCGTTCCATTTGCTTGATTAATTCTCGAGTAATGTAAAAAATTGTATTTCATTTGTATGGCCATTCCCACTAACAACTATCCCTTCCTTGATAAACGCTAGAGAACCACGCTATAGAAGCGACCCTTCTGGCCATCGGGCGGCGAATATCATACTAACATTCCTTCTCTTCCGCTGGTGACTGTAAGGACGTGGCCGGCGTCGTTATTGATCATTTAAAGCTCGAATCACCGAAAATTGCACAATGAGAATGATTTGCTAGTCCCAAGCGTCATTCTGTGTGTTTTTTGTGCTATTTGGTTGGTTCAGGTCTATCACGGAGAGCAACTACGAATTGTACAGTCTACCCAAGTTCAAGCTCTGAATTTAAATATTGTTGCATTCAATTAAATTATACATCGCATTATCTCTAATTTCATTTTTTCGATTTTCCCAGATTTTGTCGCGAGATCCTGCTGTCAAAAATCGAAGCTCCGTTGTTTTTTCAAATACAAAAACTTCTGGCTTTATTGCTACATTCAACTCGTCCCGAGTTGACACCACGAGCCTTGCTTGCAGCTGCCCGTCCACCAGATTTTGCTCCTGGATATCAACAGGATTCGTCAGAATTTCTTGGCTATCTCTTGGAAAAATTACACGAGCAAGAGAAAAATTTGCTTAAACATCAGTGCTGCGACAGAGCTGTGGAAGTAATTGGTCTGCCCACAAAAATTGATAATCGGCTGACATCAACAGTCCTCGAAGCAAACCAAACAATTTACTCTGGTGCGAAACAGCTACAACAAACTAATGATCATCCATTCGACGAATCGTTGCTTCCGCCTACGTTAATACAAAAAACCTTCGATGGGAAGCTTTATGTAACATACGAATGTGGAAGATGTGGTTCAAAGAGCACTAATAATGACGCATTCCGATCGTTTGAGCTATCCTTCCCGGCTCCTAACAATTATGAAACAGGCTACTCTGTACAAAAATTACTTGATTTTTATTGTTCATCGGAAAAGTTGATAGGCGAAAATCGATATTACTGTGACCAATGCAAGCAGCTTTGTGATGGTGAGCGTTCAATCCAGATCCTGAAATCGCCGAAGAATTTAATTCTTACGCTTAAGCATTTTCGGTATGACCAACAGAAACATACCAGAGCAAAATTGATGAATAAAGTGCGACACGATGAAGTGATATCATTACCAGTGATTACAGAGTTGGGAAATTCAATAGTAGTGCAGTATTCACTATACGCAGCGGTAGTACATGCAGGAACTAGTATGGACTCTGGTCATTACTACACGTATGCACAAGATGAACCGGACAGTTGGTATAAGTTCAATGATAATTATGTTACTAAATGTTCTGTGGATGAATTACACGCACTTTCTAGTCCAAATACCCCTTACATCTTATTCTATCAAATGCTGTTTTCCCCATTTGATAATAATTTCACTACTAGTAGTTTAGAAATAGACGACGAGGTTATGGATAAAGCAACTGATATATTGAAAACAGCTCACAATGTTCCATTAGCCTCACCATTACCTACATCAGAGTGTCAGTTACCTCAGCTAGAAGAACTTCCACCACATTTGAAGGGTTTAGTGCTCAATGATAATCAATCGTACAGAGAAGAAATTCAAAGTGAAAGTCGCAAAAGAACTCAACGCCATAACGACACCAGGGATTCAGTATTACCGAAGAATCATGACTCAGACAGCGATGAGCCTCCCAGTTCATATACGGATAATTCTATCAAGTATAGCAATCGCTTCATTTATTGAGATTGCCCGAATGAGTTTCGTGAATTATATCGAATGCATGCAGTGTTGTCTGTGAAGGATTGGACAGTTAAATTCAATGTGGATGTAATATTAGTTGTAGCTTAAAACAAACCGATTATACTTTTTAAAACAAAATGTGTGTTCCATGAGGAAAGAAATCCCTCATTCCGTGTCTTTTGTAGATTGGGTAACATAAAAATGTTGAACGTTGAACTAACTTTCGAAAGTGCTATTTGATTTTCGCGGTGCAAAAAAAATACTGTAACTCCGTCTGACTCGCAGAGTATTTTCACTTTCGTATGTTTTGGACTGAATATACCACAACTGATGATTGGTTGTGTGCATTAATACTGTTGAACTACGTATGCAAACGAACAAATATAATTCAATGGACCAAATTTTACATTATTTCTACATTTTTTAACCCATTTTATGCTAAGCGTTCGAAAAATCGAACCTTCGAAGTACCACAGTTGAGTCTGTCCAAAATGTAGCACGGGCGGCGACGAATTCGGTGGTCCGTAATTTCTGCATCAGCTTACTTCCGCGAACCGCAGCACATAACTCTAGGCGCGGTATTAATAAGCCACGTAACGGAGCGACACGTGACATAGTGATCAAAAGGTAACTTTCGATTTGTCCACTGGCGTTTTGTCCTACAACATAGATACAGGAACCATACTCTCGCTGGGATGAATCACAGAAACAATGGAGTTGATATTAGTGTTGTTGATTGGGAAGCACACACCGAGGCATTGTGAGCTTCGCAATAATGGGTAATTCCCTACGAAAATTCTGCCACCAATTGCTATTTTCGTCAGATAACTCTTCGTCCCAGGGTAGACACTTCATCCATAGCTTCTGAATGAACATTTTGAAGCTAAAAAGCTGGGACATCTCCGGCATCACGATACGCTTGGTCACTCCGTTCAATTCCAGCAGCGAAGGAAGTTTAATTCTCAATCAATCTGAGCTGGCCTCTCCGAGAGTTTTCGTAAGATGGGACTGACCGATTTCGATTTGCGAAGAATTTTCCCACAGCTCGGTAGGGATGTGTTGCAACACTCTCGAATCATTTGTGCACCGCTTCCGTAATGTGAATCTTCCTTCTGCTAGTAGAGTCTGCAACTATTGACAAGTTTCCGCCATATCCCCTGGATAATCTCCTCCGTCCAAAACATCGTCAACGTAGGAACGTTTTGTTACGACGGGTGCAGTACTATCCAGTAGGGAGGTGGGGGGTGCTGCATGATGTTTTATGGGCGGAGATGAGTGGGTGTTATCGTCGAACATACCACGTGGAATTTTTTGGGAGGGAGGAGACTAACAATATGAGGTAACTGAGAATGTCCAACATTTGAAACAGAATTCGTTTTATTGACCAACTAGCTGACCCAGCAAACTTCGTCCTACCCACAATTGATATACTGATATAAATCATTTCGAGCACTCAAGTTCTCATAGAAATTATTTTTATGTATATAATCTATACTCGCGGTGTATAATTTCTTTTTTGACATATAAACCTGATGCAGACTAAGACGCATCAATCCTGATACTGACTGTTAAAATCCGTTGCTCCGTTCTTGAGTTAAATCGCGAGGAACGGACACCATTTTTATGAATATAGATTAAGTTTATAAATACATAGTTACCCTCACTTGATTTATTTGAAGCTCATTGTTGAAAAAAAAACAATATATATTTGAAGTTCATTGTGAAAACATAAACACAAACGGAACATAACCGTTATTGAATTGAATGCATGGTGAGAATAAAAACATTTTTCATTTGAAATTCATTTCGAATTATTTTTAAGCAATTGTCTATTTTTCTTCCTCATCTCGGATTTCAGTTCTGAGGATTTCGACGCTTTGTCTTAGAACACTGTTGTGGGGTTCGAAGAGACAGACGTTGGTTCTTCATAAAGCTAGAATCCCAATCTCTTCCTATCAGTTTTGCAACTTGGCTGAATTTGTGCTGGAGGTTATTGGCTTCCGCAAAATCAAACGCCAGACGACGTATATCTTTGAGCGTCATACCATAGAAAGCTTTGTCCAGTGCTCTGCAGTGGTCCGTCAGATCCTCAGACCGCTCACTCGCAAATACTTGTCTGCACCGCCCTAGGTGCTCGCTGGCACATCCCAACAGACGTAGAAATGTCAATAAAAGAAGATTCAAATCATAAATCACTCACTGATATGAGCCTCTTCCTCAGAGTTGATTCAGAAATATCGAGGTCTGCCGCAATCCAACTCTTCGAGACTCCCCCCGAAGCCTCCGTCGAGCCATTTGAACATTTCTGGAGTGCATTTTTTCAAATCAGTTTTCTTCTGGTGGATCCCGTTAAAAATTTGGTTGGAAAACATTTCATAATTTTTTTTTCAGAGCAAAACGCTGATGTGAGCTTTGGCCCCACAGCCACTGCGCACCTTTGCTCCACAAGCAAATTTTTGAACTAATCGAATTTTTAAAAAAAGCTCTTGAACTATTTTACAAAAGCAAATACGCACTATCATCTACTGTAAAAGTTGCCCAATACGCAAACTCGGTTGAGCGAAGGAATCAACCTTTCTGAGTCTGGATTGGCAATTTACAAAGTTGAAGTAGAAGAAAAGCGTCACGAGAAATAACCTATTCCTGGAATAAACTGAATTGTCTGCCTTCGCACTAATTCCCTACGGAACGAGCCACGAACGGAAGCTAATCAGACTTATTCCTTTCAATAAATTGAACTGACTGCCTTCGCACTAATTCCGTACGGAACGAGCAACGAACGGGAGCTGATCAAAATATCGAACATCAACTAAGCGGGAGGATCAACGAGTACAAGATCTTCACGAACTCCGAGCGCAAATTATGCAACTATTGCTGCGAACGTTGGAAGACTTGAATCTGAAGAACTCTCGTCAGTCGATTCAATGGAGGTGGTTTCGGACTACTTAATCGTAAGACACGATTCCAAAGACTACTTACTTTATTCAGAGAACCTTGGGTTTTTATACAATTTTAGTTTATCCTAAATCTACCCTAAATTTAAGTCTAACGTGCGAAAGAAAGAGAAGACTATAAACGTCCTTGCTTCTTTTCATACAAGTCCTTTACCTATCGCTATCTGTATTTCAAAACATACGATATCCATAACTGCATTCTAAGAGCAACGGAGCCTAACGCGATAAGAAATGTGTGCGATTGTTTTCGGTTCCTTTCCTTTCTACTAGGTTTTATTGCACCAGGTTTTATTGCACCCGCTCCCGATAGGATTGTTATTTTAGGATCTTACACACGGTTCGCTCTTATCGTATAGTGTTTTTTCTTCTGTCCTTCTTTCGATCGTTTACGATATTGAAATTAAATTGCTAAATTCTTTCGATTTCTTACATTTCCCCTTCCGTAAATCTACCTGCTCGAATTTACACTTCAAAGAATTAGCAATTGTATAAGTATTCAGTTGTTTTTTTTTTTTATAAATTTTTGTTAGCTATTATCTAATTCACTTTTAATTATTTTAATTCACTAATTCACATTATTTATACTCTTGGTAAAATTCGTCCACAAATGGGTTGTGTTGTCGTATCTTCCATAGGTATTGCCGTCTCCCTAGTCGTAGCAATATTGATGTCATCAGATGGTTCAGTCTTCCTTGAATTGATTGATGTTTCACGTAAATGTCGTACTGCATTCCGGTGAGAAAGAAACGTTGTGAGTGAATCCCAGCAAGATGCCATCAATTGCCAGCCGAATCCATATATGTCGTATAGAATTCTGCCGTGCATGATTGTATCGACGATAAACTTTATCATCCTGCCCATCATATATAGACCAATCGCCGTTGATGTGATGTTTCCGAGCCATGTAGACCAAGACATAAGCCGCATCCAATACCTTGTTATTGCATCGTCGATTACATCTCCAGATACTAAGGCTCCGAAGTTGAATCCTTGATCATTGGGTCGTTGTCCAATCAGCACCTTGTGTATTACATTCGTTGCCACTCTACGATCTCCTTGTTCATAAATCATATCCCTCATCTTTTTAAGATTGTCTGCATCATAGACACCACTTTGCATTAGATTTGGAAGAGGTGTGTAGGACCATGTTGTAACTATGTCCGACACTAATTTCTCTGGTGGAGTTGTTTCACGTAATCGTCCATCAGTTGTATACCATTTTCCTCCGAACATGAATTTTGCTGGTATTAAAGGTGTGCAATCTATTTCAATCCCGCGGTTCTGGAGTATTCTTGTCACAGGTGCCAAAAACATCGACCTGTTGTTAAATTCAACTGGAATTTCTTGGAAGCATCGCGCTTCGGATCTTGGCGTAACAAATACTGGTTTGCATTCAATAACATGAAGCACTTCCCCAGCAACAACTGCTGTATATCCTGACCTCTTCATTATGCTCGATACAAACTCCGTTGGATTGATTCTTGCTAATGTCAATTTAGTTTCCAGTAGAGCCTTATCTAGTTTGCACATCTCTGTCATAACCGAATTGTATACGTCGTCTAATTTCTGACCAATGTAGTTTTCGACGAATGTTATTTTCGAATTGAAGTAAGTAAATAGATCATTATTTGAACCTGACGTAGGTTTTCTAACAAATGGCGATCTCATGTTGGATAACTCCAAAACTAATATTCTGGGATGGTCTGTTTTAAACCCAACGTGTCCACATATATATGTCCTTGCTGTAGTTTTTATCGAAAATAAATGTCGTTCCGATATTGTGCTGTACACTACAACCTCTCCAATGGTTTTCATTTGGTTATTCGTTGTTTTGTTGACAACTCCTTCAAAAATAACTTCAAACTCGCTTTCTTCACATCTACGGTTCATGTCGATGTCCCAAGTTAGATAGCCTTCTTCAGCGTCCAAACAACGTCCATGTGTGTATGTACACGTTAAACCTCCTTTCAACATTATCTGGCTACTTTCAATGTCTACAGAGGCGACATAATCTTGAAGTGTAATCGTATATTCATAATATACTAAGGCGTTTGTCCACGTGTATAACGGCGTTTTGTACACTCCTCCACTGCAGGAACTGCCAGTTATTGATCCTACCACCAATACTTGACCTCTATTTGTGCTGTTGAGATTCAATTCCTGAATAACAGTGTTATCGGCTAGTGTAACTGCTCCACTATAGTGAGCTTTTCGACATTCCTCGGATGAAAACTCCTTCACGATGTAGGCAAAGCCGTGTTGATAATCAGAAGTGTGGGAGTGCATACCACAGTGTCGAATCGACCTCTTGATGATGACTTTACATTGAAATACCTTTGTTTGAATTTTCGAATTTCTTTGTAACATTTGTATCCGAAGTTCCGTTGTTGTCAGGTTAGTTGTTGGCGGTAAGCAAGATGCCACATCCAACAAAGAATATGAAGTCATATTTACATCTGCATTGGCACAGTCGTATGCGATCAATCCATGAGATGTTGAGCCTAGTACACTGCATCCCACGAATAACATTGCAGCAATCAACAGTTGCATGAGCGTTAACCGGTTAACTGTATCTGATTTCCATCTTATTTTCCTTCTAGATTCGCCTTTTTGAGAGTAATCCGATTGTACCAAAACTTTTGAAGTTTCCGCTGTTAATACAGTTGTAGTACAAGGATTGATTCGTCGTTTCTTTTTCTTCGGCTCAAATTTCTCACAATTCACACTGCTGTTTCTTTCAATAACTTGATGGAGTGCGGTAAATGAGGTGTTCATTTTGTTTACTTCTTTAGACGTTATGTCTTTCAGAGCGGCATCCTTGCGTATATTCAATACTGCTAGCTTATGTGCTGCTCGTTTAAAGGTCCCTTTGGGTGTTTTAACGAACGCTGTACGTACTTGGCCGTCTTTTCCTTTTATAACTCCAGTTACTCGTCCTCTCAACCATAGGCCCCAACGTATAGTACTGTCTGTTATCAATACTATGTCGTCTATTTCAATGGGCTGAACTTTATGCGTCCATTTTTGTCGCGATATTAATGTTGGTATATATTGTTTCTTGAATCGATCCCAAAACTGTTGACTGTAGTGGTTCACTAGTTCCCATTGAACTCGAGTGAGGTTGTTGCTGTCCAAATTTTGAGGTGGAACGTATTCACCTGCCCGTCCAATTAGGAAATGGAACGGTGTTAGAGCCTCTTCCACATCATTATTGCACGGTATGTGTGTTAGTGGGCGACAGTTTAAGATAAACTCTACTTGTATTAGAGCTGCTCGTAACGTTTCAGGATAAGGTGTCCGACTACAACCTATCATATAATATAAATTGTCTTTAATAGTTCTGATGAGTCGCTCCCAAACTCCTCCAAAGTGCGGTGATGCTGGTGGGTTAAAGGTCCATTCTATCTTCAGTTTTACAGCTTCAGATTTCGACATCCTTTCGTCGATTTCGTGGATTAGTTTGTTTAGTTGTTTTTCAGCTCCAACAAAATTTGTGCCATTATCGCTGTATACATGTTTGATCTTTCCACGGCGGTTTTGAAAGTTTTTAAAACACATTAGGAAGTGATCTGTATCTAACTTCTCAGCCATTTCAATATGCACGGCTCTCGTAGTCATGCATGTAAAGAGCACGCCCCATCTTTTCTCTATTGATCGTCTTACCAATACTTCAAAAGGACCGAAGTAGTCCACTCCAGTATTCGTGAATGGATGAGCATACAAATCTACTCTAGCTGCCGGTAATGGTGCCATTTGAGGTGGCAAAGGTTTAGCTTTCATTATAATGCATTTAGAGCAGTCCGTTTTTATTTTGTTGAGAACTGTACGCATGTGTGGTATATAATACCGTAATTGTAATGCTCCAAGTACTACGTTATCCGAACGATGAAAGTATTTTTGATGATATTCAGCAACGATCAAACGTGTTCCATGGTCTTCAGCAGGTAAAATCACAGGATGTATTGTATTCATTTGCAATTTAGTTGCATTTTCGAGACGACCTCCAACTCTCATTACGTTATATTCATCTAGTATTGGAGTAACCGCTGATAACTGTTTATTTCTAATATCAACATAACCGTTTAATTCAATGTCATGAATTTCCTTAGCGAAATGTGTCATTTGTATTTTACGAAACACAACTCTTTCTGCAATTTTTCGATCCTCATATGTTATATTGCGATTAAAATTAGATTGTATATTCAATCGTTGGTTTTTCTTGTATTGCAGCCAATCAACATATTTTTTCACAACACATACATGGTGTATCAACACATTCCAACTGGAGTATCGTTTGATTCCGATGAATATAGAACTTGTTTGGTGCAATCCCACTACTTGTCTCAACTCTTCCGTTGACTCCTTAATCTTCCTGTTAGGATATTCGATCACTGGCTTCTTAAGGAATTGAGGTCCTTTTGTCCATATAGATTGCCCTTTGAAATCTTTTGTAGCTTCGTCGGCGGGATTTAATTCAGACGGTATATAACGCCATTGCTGTATATTGGTTGTATCTAAAACCTCAGCAACTCGATGAGTGACGAATATTTTATATCTTCTATTCTTCGGTTGTAACCATGACAAAACATTTTCCGAGTCTGTCCAGTAGGTAATACTATCTATTTTAATTCGTTGCTCGTTCTGAATGGTATTTGTCAATCTGGTTCCTAGTAAGGCTGCTTGTAGTTCCATTTTTGGAATAGACAACTGATGAATAGGTCCGACTTTTGCCTTTGCTGCCAATAATCGTATATAAACCGAGCCGTTTGCAATACAACGTAAGTATATAACTGCAGCGTATGCTCGTTCAGATGTATCTACGAATGTATGTAGCTCCAATTTTCCTGCTCCATCCGGTATTATACACCTGGGTATTTTTACGTTAGAGGCTTGTTGAATTTTCGCAAGCCAATTTTGCCACTGTTTGCTCAAATGTTTGGGTACTTCATCATCCCAGTCTAACTCGTCTTTGTGCAGCTCTTGAAGCAAAATCTTTCCCATTATCGTATAATTTGATATCAATCCTAATGGATCATACAAACTCATAACAAATGCTAACACCTCTCTTTTCGTGGGTAATCGTAGCGTTTGTCTTACTTCATTGCTCAGCTTCTTCAACGATAATCGATACCCGATCAAATCCAGTTTCGTGTTCCAATAGACACCAAGAACTTTTTCAGCACATGAATCCTTATCCTCTATTACCTTAATGTCGGTAGATTGGATCCGATCGCTGGATAAATTGCTCAGTAATTCCTTACTGTTCGATATAAAGTTTCGAATGAAGAATCCGCCATGTTGGTGTATATCGATGACGTCTTTGGTAATAGCGGTTGCCTCTCGAATGTTTGTAAAACTATCCAGATAGTCATCCACATAGTGTTGTTTTTCAATTGCCAGGGCTGCTTTCGGTTTCGATTCCATAAATGCTGCAGCGTTTTTATTTTTCACTGCTTGCGCGCATGATGGTGAACATGTCGATCCAAAAATCATTACCTCCATAATGTATACATCAGGTTCTCGATTGTTTTCACAATCTCGCCATAAAAATCGTTGAGCATGCTGATCCTCCGGTTTTATTTTGACTTGGTGGAACATCTCTTGAATATCTCCACAAACTGCAATACGTCCCTCTCTGAATCGCAGCAATACTCCAACGAGTGATGTAGTAGCATCAGGTCCAGACAAAAGATTAGAGTTAAACGATACGCCATTTATTTTTGAAGCTGCATCAAATACCAATCTTGGTTTTGGAGGTATTTTATTCTGGTTGTGAACTATAAAATGCGGGAGATAGTATGTTCTCGGAACCGCGTTAATTAGCTCTGAATGTGCTAGTTTTCTAGCATATCCCTTTTTCACATAATCAGCGAAGGTATTGATAGCCCAATCCTTCAATTTTTCATCTTGTTTCAATTTATTCTCCATAATCACCAATCTCCGTAAGGCTGTATGATAGCTGTCCGGAAATTGTACATCTTTGGTTTTCCATAGCAGACCGACCTCGTAACGGTTGTCTTTTAGCTTGATGGTGTTGTCGAGAATCTGTTGTGCTCTTTCTTCCTCTGGTGATCTTGGCAGTTTTTCCACTAATTTCACTCCAAAATCGTCGATTGAGAAGTATCGCGCATCATTTTGCTCATCTCCTGTTCTTCCTGGATGACCATTGTATAATCTTGACGGTTTATGTTATACTCCTTTCCGTATATCACCCATCCGAGTCGCGTTTTTACTGCCATAGGACCATTTCCTTTTACCGTTTTGATGGCACTCAGTAATTCGCTGTTGTCCAATCCAATTAACAATGTAGGCTGAGCTTCCTTATAATCTTGAAGCGGAATGTCCTTCAAGTAGGGATAATTCTTGGCAATTTGTTCCATGTCAACTGTTTGGATAGGAAGATTTAGATCATGCATAGTCCGGGCCATCACTGGTTTTCCTATGCCCTTTATCCAGAATTTTACCCTCTTGCTTGAGCAGGATTTTAAACAATCCTGTGTCCATTTTAATGTAAGCGGGTCAACTTTTCCTTCCAACTCTAACATGTTAGCCATTCTCTCGTCCAATAGTGTTACTGATGATCCTGTGTCCAGGAAGGCGTAGGTGTCTATCATTCTTTCGCCGTTTTGGACTGTTATAGGAACTATTTGATAGTAAAGGTGTTCCTTGCGTTGTCGATGAATATTCGTGGTTTCTTCGGGACCTCGTCGTACGTCAGCAGCCGTATCCTGATTTCTTTTATACTCCGATCTTTGATGAAGTAAGCGATTGTGCTCCTTGTTGCACCCATCGATTCCACATATTCCTTTCATGCTACAATTTCTCATAATGTGGTCATTGGAGTTTAGGCACTTGAAACAAATTCCTTTTTTAGCCAAAAACTCTCTACGTTCCAATGTTTTCATTTGTTTGAAATTCTTACATTGGAATAGCCTATGACTGGCTGAACAAAGTGCACATTTCATAGTTTGATGAACATTAACTCGAGGTTTCCTTTCCGTAGTCGACACACTGTTATTAGACTTTTGCATCATACGGGCTATTCTTGAATGTGGCAATAACCACTTATTCAAATCGTTGAGTGTTGGGATCGAAGTGTTGCTTTGGATCACTTCAACCCATTTCACTTGTATCGTGTATGGCAGCTTCTCTATGATTTCCTCTATTAAACGATGATCACGTAGATATTCCTTTTGGCCCAGCGCCTCCATATTCACCACCATGTTATCTAGTGCGTCTGATATATCCGGAACTACGGTTCGGCTGTCCTTTTTGATACGTCTCAGGTCGTTCAGAAGTTCTTTATATACAAGATCCTTCCTTCCAAAGCATTCTTCCAGCTTTTCGATTATTTTCGGAACATTCTCTGAGTTAATCATCAATTGTTGGACGGTTTTATACGCGTCCCCTTTCAGAACTTGTTCCAGGCGGTTGAGGTTCTCTAAATTTGAGAAACCTCCCTCTGCCGTTGTATCATGGAATGTTTTCTTAAATTTTGGCCAATCCTTTGATGCGCCAGAAAATCTGGGTAGGGTCGTCAATGATTGCCTCAGATGTATCTACGAATGTATGTAGCTCCAATTTTCCTGCTCCATCCGGTATTATACACCTGGGTATTTTTACGTTAGAGGCTTGTTGAATTTTCGCAAGCCAATTTTGCCACTGTTTGCTCAAATGTTTGGGTACTTCATCATCCCAGTCTAACTCGTCTTTGTGCAGCTCTTGAAGCAAAATCTTTCCCATTATCGTATAATTTGATATCAATCCTAATGGATCATACAAACTCATAACAAATGCTAACACCTCTCTTTTCGTGGGTAATCGTAGCGTTTGTCTTACTTCATTGCTCAGCTTCTTCAACGATAATCGATACCCGATCAAATCCAGTTTCGTGTTCCAATAGACACCAAGAACTTTTTCAGCACATGAATCCTTATCCTCTATTACCTTAATGTCGGTAGATTGGATCCGATCGCTGGATAAATTGCTCAGTAATTCCTTACTGTTCGATATAAAGTTTCGAATGAAGAATCCGCCATGTTGGTGTATATCGATGACGTCTTTGGTAATAGCGGTTGCCTCTCGAATGTTTGTAAAACTATCCAGATAGTCATCCACATAGTGTTGTTTTTCAATTGCCAGGGCTGCTTTCGGTTTCGATTCCATAAATGCTGCAGCATTTTTATTTTTCACTGCTTGCGCGCATGATGGTGAACATGTCGATCCAAAAATCATTACCTCCATAATGTATACATCAGGTTCTCGATTGTTTTCACAATCTCGCCATAAAAATCGTTGAGCATGCTGATCCTCCGGTTTTATTTTGACTTGGTGGAACATCTCTTGAATATCTCCACAAACTGCAATACGTCCCTCTCTGAATCGCAGCAATACTCCAACGAGTGATGTAGTAGCATCAGGTCCAGACAAAAGATTAGAGTTAAACGATACGCCATTTATTTTTGAAGCTGCATCAAATACCAATCTTGGTTTTGGAGGTATTTTATTCTGGTTGTGAACTATAAAATGCGGGAGATAGTATGTTCTCGGAACCGCGTTAATTAGCTCTGAATGTGCTAGTTTTCTAGCATATCCCTTTTTCACATAATCAGCGAAGGTATTGATAGCCCAATCCTTCAATTTTTCATCTTGTTTCAATTTATTCTCCATAATCACCAATCTCCGTAAGGCTGTATGATAGCTGTCCGGAAATTGTACATCTTTGGTTTTCCATAGCAGACCGACCTCGTAACGGTTGTCTTTTAGCTTGATGGTGTTGTCGAGAATCTGTTGTGCTCTTTCTTCCTCTGGTGATCTTGGCAGTTTTTCCACTAATTTCACTCCAAAATCGTCGATTGAGAAGTATCGCTGCATCATTTTGCTCATCTCCTGTTCTTCCTGGATGACCATTGTATAATCTTGACGGTTTATGTTATACTCCTTTCCGTATATCACCCATCCGAGTCGCGTTTTTACTGCCATAGGACCATTTCCTTTTACCGTTTTGATGGCACTCAGTAATTCGCTGTTGTCCAATCCAATTAACAATGTAGGCTGAGCTTCCTTATAATCTTGAAGCGGAATGTCCTTCAAGTAGGGATAATTCTTGGCAATTTGTTCCATGTCAACTGTTTGGATAGGAAGATTTAGATCATGCATAGTCCGGGCCATCACTGGTTTTCCTATGCCCTTTATCCAGAATTTTACCCTCTTGCTTGAGCAGGATTTTAAACAATCCTGTGTCCATTTTAATGTAAGCGGGTCAACTTTTCCTTCCAACTCTAACATGTTAGCCATTCTCTCGTCCAATAGTGTTACTGATGATCCTGTGTCCAGGAAGGCGTAGGTGTCTATCATTCTTTCGCCGTTTTGGACTGTTATAGGAACTATTTGATAGTAAAGGTGTTCCTTGCGTTGTCGATGAATATTCGTGGTTTCTTCGGGACCTCGTCGTACGTCAGCAGCCGTATCCTGATTTCTTTTATACTCCGATCTTTGATGAAGTAAGCGATTGTGCTCCTTGTTGCACCCATCGATTCCACATATTCCTTTCATGCTACAATTTCTCATAATGTGGTCATTGGAGTTTAGGCACTTGAAACAAATTCCTTTTTTAGCCAAAAACTCTCTACGTTCCAATGTTTTCATTTGTTTGAAATTCTTACATTGGAATAGCCTATGACTGGCTGAACAAAGTGCACATTTCATAGTTTGATGAACATTAACTCGAGGTTTCCTTTCCGTAGTCGACACACTGTTATTAGACTTTTGCATCATACGGGCTATTCTTGAATGTGGCAATAACCACTTATTCAAATCGTTGAGTGTTGGGATCGAAGTGTTGCTTTGGATCACTTCAACCCATTTCACTTGTATCGTGTATGGCAGCTTCTCTATGATTTCCTCTATTAAACGATGATCACGTAGATATTCCTTTTGGCCCAGCGCCTCCATATTCACCACCATGTTATCTAGTGCGTCTGATATATCCGGAACTACGGTTCGGCTGTCCTTTTTGATACGTCTCAGGTCGTTCAGAAGTTCTTTATATACAAGATCCTTCCTTCCAAAGCATTCTTCCAGCTTTTCGATTATTTTCGGAACATTCTCTGAGTTAATCATCAATTGTTGGACGGTTTTATACGCGTCCCCTTTCAGAACTTGTTCCAGGCGGTTGAGGTTCTCTAAATTTGAGAAACCTCCCTCTGCCGTTGTATCATGGAATGTTTTCTTAAATTTTGGCCAATCCTTTGATGCGCCAGAAAATCTGGGTAGGGTCGTCAATGATTGCCTCTTTAAATATATAGTCCAGTCACTAGACATACTCACTGTTTGGGTAAATGATCGATCCGTGGGCTGATTTGTTACTTGGCCCGAGGATGACGTTGAGCATTGGCCTTTCATAGTCGCCATTAATTTGTCCATTGCATCCAGTTGTTGTTTTATCTGCTCATCTTTCTTCCGAGCAGATATTTCCAATGATGCTAATCTTTGTTGGATCTGCACGCATTTCGGGCAGATCCATTTTTCTTCCGCTGTCGGCGCGACCGTTAAGTTAACACAACCGATGTGGAACCATCGGTCACAATCGTCGCATTCAACCATATCCTGTTTATGGTCTGGTTCCGAGCACAAACGGCAATTTCCGTTTTGATTTTCCACGAAACGTATCATGGTGTTGCTTTCAAGATACTCAGCCGTTGAAATAATGTATAATTCTCAGGATCCGTTTCCAGTTGTTTGTAATTACACTTTGCTCACTTCTCAAGGCGTTGAGCCTTTTTAAGCTTTCTTAAGCTTGAGAGATTTATTTTCTCGCTTTCAGGTTAGCACACTTTCAGAAAGCTTTTTAAACTTTTAGTCCTGTTGGAATTCTTTATCCAACTTATTCACTTCAAGGTGATTTGCACTTTCACAAGGCCTTTTAAACTTTTAGTCCTGTTGGATTTGTTTATCCAACTTGCTCACTCTTATGGCGTTGAGCACGCGCATAAGCTTCTATTAAGCTTTTAATCCTGTTGGGTTCTCTATCCAACTGGCCCTTTGCTCATTCTTATGGCGATGAGCACGCACTTATGAGTTCGTTGGTAATGAAAGGCTCCTCCTCTCTGGAGCCACCAAATGTAAAAGTTGCCCAATACGCAAACTCGGTTGAGCGAAGGAATCAACCTTTCTGAGTCTGGATTGGCAATTTACAAAGTTGAAGTAGAAGAAAAGCGTCACGAGAAATAACCTATTCCTGGAATAAACTGAATTGTCTGCCTTCGCACTAATTCCCTACGGAACGAGCCACGAACGGAAGCTAATCAGACTTATTCCTTTCAATAAATTGAACTGACTGCCTTCGCACTAATTCCGTACGGAACGAGCAACGAACGGGAGCTGATCAAAATATCGAACATCAACTAAGCGGGAGGATCAACGAGTACAAGATCTTCACGAACTCCGAGCGCAAATTATGCAACTATTGCTGCGAACGTTGGAAGACTTGAATCTGAAGAACTCTCGTCAGTCGATTCAATGGAGGTGGTTTCGGACTACTTAATCGTAAGACACGATTCCAAAGACTACTTACTTTATTCAGAGAACCTTGGGTTTTTATACAATTTTAGTTTATCCTAAATCTACCCTAAATTTAAGTCTAACGTGCGAAAGAAAGAGAAGACTATAAACGTCCTTGCTTCTTTTCATACAAGTCCTTTACCTATCGTTATCTGTATTTCAAAACATACGATATCCATAACTGCATTCTAAGAGCAACGGAGCCTAACGCGATAAGAAATGTGTGCGATTGTTTTCGGTTCCTTTCCTTTCTACTAGGTTTTATTGCACCAGGTTTTATTGCACCCGCTCCCGATAGGATTGTTATTTTAGGATCTTACACACGGTTCGCTCTTATCGTATAGTGTTTTTTCTTCTGTCCTTCTTTCGATCGTTTACGATATTGAAATTAAATTGCTAAATTCTTTCGATTTCTTACATCTACTATAGAATGAAGGTTTCCATGACAGTGTAGTTTCGAACTTTCCAGTTATTTTAGGTAAGTTAATCATCATCTCCAAAACTGAAAAAAATATCAAAACATCGCAAAGCTCTTTTGTATCTTGTTTATATGTGTGAGCTGCTGGTGTAATAATGTATCAAACGAATACACTGTTGTCGAAATTTTATGCTCGTATGCTTCAAAATGGCCAAGGCACACTTTTGCCCGGTGCGCACCTTTGCCCCGCATTACTCTATGTTGAGCACTGCAACTGCCTGGTAAGAAGAACTAGTGAGCCCGTACGTGACCGTTTTGAGTTGATATGTTTGTACTGGCTGCAAAGGGTCTCGGCGCCAGATGATCTGCTGAAACTCGTCCGTGAAAACAAATATGGGCATCCGGAAATTGATGACCGTCGAGACCAGTGGTGGTTGTACGATGGGGCCAGTCTGCAACAATTTGTTCAGTGAGATCGTGTAGTTTAGGTGAACAGTTGCTTTGCTGTTGGCATCTAAAACGATACGGGCCTTAGTGGTGCTGCTTTCCGGACGATGGATGACGTGATGCGGCAAGAAGAACTGCGCGCCCGCGACGCGTAAGGCCACTTCCATATGTCCCAAATTGACGTACTCGTCCATAAACTTGATGTACTCTTCTCGAAGGGTTGAGTTTTTTACGAAACGTCTCTCGATCATCAAAAGGCGGTGAAGGGCAAAGCTTTAAGAGTCACCAAGTGGGAGACGAACAGTGTAGCGACCATCACCGCTCCTTGCGACGTTTCTTGTGAAGTGATGTTTCACTTCCTTTTCCTTCAGGGCCTTCCCAACATCGAAGTCATCAACCTCCCACATTCGAGCTAGCTAGTCATTGAGATCTTGGTCAGTTACTACGTGGTTGTGGAACTAAGCCTTACCAGAGGAAAAGTCTAAGAGTAATAGAGGGTAATTATCAGCGATTGTGATCTGATGAGATTCGATAAGAGTGTACAATAATTCCGCTCCGATAATTAGATCGACTCTTTAAGTTATGTTAAATTTTGGATCGGCTAGCTGCAAATTATGAGGCGTTGGGAAATAAGCTAACCGTTAGTCTTGGTAACACCAAACAGTCGAATAGATGCTCGAAGTTTCTAAACCGAGAAGCTATCATAACATCGACCTTGTAATGAACGCTTACTGTTGCTTGGTCGATTCTACTGATGGGAAGATTGATTCGAGAACATTCTAGACCCAATTTTTGTGCAAGGGATTCGGACACAAAATTCGATTGTGTACCACTATCAAGTAGTGCGCTGGCATAATGATAGGCACCGTTGATATCTCGAAATCGTACCATGGCTGTTAAGAGGAATATGGTTGCTCGATGAGTCTCATTTGATTGTGTTAACGATGCGGGGGAACATGGGAACTATATGGAAGCGGCTCTGATTCGAAAAAAACCGTACGAAACCACGATCGACATTATTGTTGGTAGATGATGTAGGCTTTGGTGCCTTTTGCCGCAGATTCTGCAAAGACCGCTAAGGCATTCCTTGGCCATATGGCCACCTGTTAAGCAATTGATGCATAGGCGATGACTTTTCGCAAAATCGAAAAGGTTGTTTGGAGTCAGCTTCTGGAACATAGCGCACTGTGTTAGAGTATGAGAGTTTTTACATCCCGGACACTTCGACACAATTTTGGAAGCAACATGGGAAGAGGAAGCTTTGCCTTTCACAGGTTTAGAATTGATTTTAACGGGACTATTGACGAATGCAGAGCACTTCCGTAAAGTACGAGACCTTTTATGCATAAAGTCGAGTAAGTCATCGTATTTCGGAGTTTCTTCCTCCTTGTCCTGAGTCTCCCATTCCAGAAGGGATTTTCCATCAAGCAAGCTACTTAAACGTTCCACAAGGAATGAATTCCAGTTTGTGGTTTGTTTGTCGTTTGTTCGGAGTTTGTCGAGAATTCTAACGTGTCGGTTGAATTCATATGACAGCTCGTCCAAGGCAGCAGCTGAGCCCTTCTTGACGGAAGGGGTTTTGAAAAGAGCTGTCATACGTTGCTTGACTAGGTAATTTTGATTCTCATATCGGTCGGTGATGATCTTCCAGGCTATAGGAAAGATTCCGCAGTGAGGGCGGTAGACGAGATTAAACGTGACCCGTCTCCTGCTAGCGAACTTCGAGTTCTGGAAGCTTAACGGACATAGTAGGGTTCACATGCACGGGCAGAGTCTTAACTAGAGGCGCAGACTGAAGAACGGGGGCTATTTGCGGAAGTTTACCCAAGGCGACCAAGAGAGTGCCAGCATCGAAAATTGGTTCCGCTTGAGGTATCGGAGAAGCCGCCACACACACACACACACGCAACTCTTTCTGTTTGGTGGTTATCGAGTTAGCATTAACCAATGGTGAACTTCGAGAAGAAATAAGAAGAATCCGGAAAGATGTCATCGTTTCTGAAAAAAATCTGCCAGTTCCCCTTGGAATTGAATAATACATTCAAGCGAAAGAGTTTATTTTAATGTTTTCTATCCATATAATACTGCGACCAAATACATTTGGTTTTGTAATTTTTCAATCAAGTGCCAGTAGCAGGAAACCTACAGATGATTATTCTTCCCCATCAGTAGAATATTTTCGTAGGGTAAATGATCTTGGTTTGTCCAATTTGGGGTGTTTTTATGCAACTAGTAAATGCAAATCGGTGTTTCTTCATGAAAACCACACATAATCGATACGAGTTTGGGTTTGTTGAAAAGCCCCAAGTCTCTAGTTGCTAATTCAACAACACCATAAGGTGTTGAAATTATTCAAATTTTCATGTTTTTTAACGATTTTCCTTGAAGAGGAATTATGATAATGTTTTGACCACCTCTGATTATGGTTTGTCCTGTTTTAGAAATCACCATTTTTGAATGAAAACATTCGAATTCTCAAGTAGATGTTGCATTTATCAGTGCTCAACACAGAGAAACTTTATTGCTGCTATGCGCAAAGGACACAATAAACAAACTGCAGCCAAGCGGTTGTCATAGAAATCATGTGGACAAAATAACATTATTGAATTGGACAACTCATGATCAGAATTGCAGAATGCGTTAATTTAATGGTTTAGCTATGTAAATCTGATACAAATGGTGTACAAGCATGATGTTTACAATAGTTGTAACTGTTATAATCCAGAAAAGGTCTGAGTTCGTGCCAAATAAACATCTGGTGATCGATTAAAGGTTAGCTCGAATGAGGGGCGCATTGACACAAAGAGAAGGTGTATTTTATAAACCTTTAAAACATGTAATTCCGTAAAAATATACTATAAAACTACTGTAAATAATGAAAAAGACAATTTTATTTATATGTTTTGAGACATTCGAATACCTTATTTGACACAGGAGTGCTGAATTAGAGCATTCAAAAAAGTGGGCAAACCATGATCATATTTTGGACTGGACAAAACAAAATTATTTACCTTATCCAATATTGGATGCGCACGCAACGGAAAATTTTTGGCATCGCGAAAATCATATAATTTTCAATCGATTATTGCTCAGCCGCTGAAAGTTTCAAACTCAGAGAATTCATTCACCTCTAGTTTGCCTTCCAAATTGCCATAGTAAACCACACCTTCTCTCGATTCAATCACGGATAAAAAGCATACTTAAGCGATATTCGCACAAGCGCATTCAATATGTGCGAGAGCGCAGAAGAACCGATCCATTAAGAGTAGAAGAGAACGTGACCAAGAGAGTACCAGCATCGAAATTGGTTCCGTTTGATGCATCGGAGCAGCCGCCACACACCCACATACACGCGCGCAACTCTTTTCGTTTGGTGGTTATCGAACATCGAGAAGAATCCGGAAAGATGTCATCGTTGCTGAAAAATAATCTTCCGATTCCCCTTGGAATTGAAAATTACGTTCAAGCTGAAGAGTTTATTTTAATGTTTTCTATTCATATAATACTGTGACCAAATACATTTTGTTTTGTGATTTTTCAATCAAGTGGAATTAACAGGAAAGCTTCTGAAGATTATTCTCCCCCTTCAGTAGAATATTTTCGTATCCCATATTGGATGCATAAAACCTTGTGCCTCCAACGTAACGCTCTCGTTTTCGAAGTCACCCAAATATTCATTTATTCATTCAGAATGGATTCAGATTCAACTTCAAACAAATGATCACTAAACCAACGATAGTGCTACGTCAATCTTGCGGTTATACCACATATGTAATCCACTTCCTGTTTTTATCTTGGAACTGTTCACTGTTATCAAGAAAATCTTCTTCCTTATCCTCCATCAATTCTATTTCATTCTGCACACTCTCAAATTTCCTGCGTTTGTAATATAATATAAAGACTATTTTTCTCAGCTATTCGCGAATGATTATGACTCCGAAGTTTGGAACTAAGAGATATGTTGGAAAAAATAGACCCAAAAACAAAACAAAAGCCGAGACACAAAGTTCAGACAAAAATCCAACGAGCCGTCCCTATCCGTCAATTATTCGTTTCTTAAAATCTTGCCGGTCGTTTTCGTTGAACGTATGCTGACGGGTCGTTACTTTGCCAGTGTATGTGAGTTTCATAAGAATTGCATAGTAGAATAACTGACGTAACGTGACGTGACGCGACGTGAACGCGACGTGGATGTTGTGTGTGAATCGCACTTAACTCATCGAGCCGTTCGATCCGTAGCGCTACCTAATTCATTTGCGAAACCTCGAAATTTTCATCGAACGTTTGTATCAACTCAGCCGAAGCAATAATAGATTCTCTCCGACGCAAAAGTGTTTTCAGGTTGAGAGCACCCTTTCGCAGAGCCGGTTTCCTCATCTTGCGGTTAAATAGTTATTTCAACCACCTGCAGATACGGCTTATCTAAAATTACTCCTCTTCGGCCACGTGTTCTGTATAACCTCACTCCCAAGTACTGGAAAGCAATTTGGCAGCCTCGAGGATCGGTACTGTTGGAACGGTTACCTCTTGATTACTGCTTCAATCCGCCGGAAGTCTCCTTCGTGATTCCCTCGAGAGATAGTAGTGATGTGGCCACTGGAGCCACCGACGACAGGATGGTGTAACGGGTTACCGGAGCATGTGGTATCAGGATCCTTTGATCCACGAGACGTCGACAGAACGGGATTTCCTTCCGGGTTTCGGCATCAGAATGTTACGAGCGAAGACCTTCCAACGAACGAGGGACTGGTATTGCTGTCTCAACTCCACGACCGACTGCCAACTAGCACCAACCGAATAATTCGACCAAATTATTTCGGATTACTTTTTGGTAAAATACTGTTGCTTCTTCGACACTTGTATTAAGACTGGCAAATGTTTGAGTTCATTTAATTCAACTTTAAATCCAACTTAATTAAATCTAATCGACGACAGCACCTTTTTCATGGCTTTGGAAAGCAACCATACGGTAAGGTTTTGGCATCAAATGATAGCATAGTTTGTTAGCTACCACTTACCGTCAATTTTATTCAATTTTGTATAACTTTATTGTACAAAAAATCGGGTTAAACCGGTTTAACCTAACGAAAAACAAAACCTACTAAAAAGGCAAAAATATGTAAACTTTTCTAAAGTATTACTTTGATAAAAGAACACAATTTTGATGTAGGAAAAAAACCATTGGATTAAATCTCCTACAGGATGAAAAATGTAGGTTTTGGCTTTGTTTGGTGATTTTTACGATTTTTTGTCATTTTCCGGAAAACTGAAGAACGGAAAAAAATAGTTCTAGGATATTGAAGTTTCTGTAACGCCAATGATTCGACGCCCGGTCGGTCAGCTTTACGGTACTTGACCGGGACTTTAGCCATGATCGATGAAAAGATAAATATCAGTATTGTTCTTCAGATCTTTCGTGGCCTTGGCGATTAGCTGCTTCAGTTTCTCAAAATTATTGGAGTAGATCCTCCGTTTGTGGTTCGCCCAGCAATTTTCTATCGCAGCTGAGGGACTTTCAAGGGTTGGCGGACTTCGGAACAACACTTATCATCAGCCGCTCTTTCTGCGTGATTGCCCAGACACGGGCGGCCTAGACTAGTGCTTTTTAAGCCATGTACTCATTCACAGTTTGGTCGGTTGCTTCGACATGCCGACCCAAGGCGTGGGAAGATGAGGTTACCTTGTCACCCTCTTCAGCTACTGCTGCACTTTACGGTTGCGCAGCACTATCGGACGGTCAGAACCAGGCTTCCTTTCGACGCTCTCGCCATTCGTCTGAAAAAAGACAACATTGTCGGCTATATCCGGCGGACACGGAATGCCTCGCGATATCCAACTTTATTTGCGTCCTGGAAAGAAACTGGCAGTACGAGCAAAGTATAGGACGTAGTTGTTCCACAGTTTTCGCCAAGGTTGCTGCAAATAAACTGATTAGGGCGTCGATACATTTTTGTTACACATCAGAAAACAGGCCACGTTTTTTATGAAATAAAGTTAACGTTAAAAAATATTTTTGCCGCGAACGGATTTTGACGATTACAAACCAAACGAATCGGAAATTCACTATGATTTGTTTTTTTATGCTATATACACTGTGTTTCACAACTATAAAAACACTCATTTTTTATGAGTTTCCAGAGATATTCGTTTCCGTTTCCGCGGAGCTGACTTTGCGCGAGCCCCGTTGTATTGCTAACTTGAATTTCTTATTTACTAACTTAAATTTAGGGCGCGCTCAAATCGTACACACACGTTTCCGTGGTGCTAATTTTTCGCGAGCCCCGTTATGGAATCAAACCGAACAAAATTAAACACCGCGTTGTTGAACTTGTCACCCGGAAATTTGACGAATAAACAAAAACTAAATTGGGGCCGGTTCGACATAAGCTTGTTATATCCTACACTACACCCATACCTCGCTATACGGCCGCTCTTTATGCGGCATTTTGCTATAACGGTCCTCTTCAATTCAGGCTCGTTTTCGATTAACGGCCTAAAATGTTTCGTTATAATGGCAAACAAAAATGAGGATTGGTTCAAAAATCACTTTTGTACAGAAGTGAAAAAAATATTTGCGAGACAATAATTTAAGCAACATACAGATTAGGTATGTATACATACACATATTCCATGTAACATGAAGTTGTTTCATTTTTGTTTATAGATTATTGTTGGTTTTTATGTATTATGTTGTATGTATTGTATGTTTCATGTTTATGTTATGTATGTATTTTTGATTTAAATGAATTTAATTTTTGATTTTATTTAGTTATACTAATTTGCCAACAGGCTTGGGGTAACCTAATATATCCAATGGTAACCTAATATCTATTTTTCTTATATTCTAACATAAATTAATTTGCATTGCCTAAATATGTTGTTCTAGATCTAAAAAACATTCAAAACTTACGCTTAATACAATCACGAGACAAATGAAAATCAAACATAGAAGCTACACTGTTGAATATACGCAGCAGTCCAGTAATAGCACCATAGGCACCGTAGTTCGTTCGCCGCATTGGAATCCAGAGAGGTGCAGAATTCCGAAGCTGTCTTGGGCGAGCCAGCATATTCGTCCTTGGAGAATTTCAGGGCAGTCGATTCTTGATGTGATTACATCAGATATCACCATGGCTCGAGCAGTATTCCTTCGCGCTTCCAATGTGTCTAAATTAATAAGCTGGCACCGGCTTTCATGGCTACACTTAGAGAAATAATTAGTAAATATAACGAATTTTTTGGTAAATACTACCACTCTATAGTTATTTTCGACCGTACTAATAAACACATATGTCAAGCAGAACCATGATTCGGAAGCCCAATATCGGCTACATTTTCTCGCCGAAAATGCACGTATCAGAATTATATCCTTATTATACCTCTGTATTGCCTTATGGGAACAATGAAAGTGGTTAATACGCGCTTTTCTCACCATTTTTCAGATATGACAATATCCAAACTTACTAATGTTATCGAGTAAAATATACTAATCTCTGGTAGGGATGCGGGTTTGTTGACAATATGTACAAAAAATTTGTACATTCTACTAATTTTGCATCACCAAATGTATTTGGTAGTTTTCGACCGAGGATTTTTCTAAGTGTAGGTAGACGATACGGGTATCGACACGGCAGTAGGCGTAGAGCGAAGCGAATGAATCGTCGTTGCACGCTTTCGATACGATAAACACTGTTCTGATAATACGGGTTCCAGACAGCAGAGCAGTACTCTAGTACTCAGCGAACGAGGCCACAGTAGAGTCTTCAGACAGTAAATATCGGTAAAAGATTTCGTCATGCGAAAGGTAAAGCCTAGTTGTCTCGATGCCTTATTAACAATGTATGCGATATGGTTCATGTATGTGAGCTTTGAGTCCAGAAGCACACCAAGGTCGTTAACGCAATTCGGACGAGGTATAACGACGTTTGAAAGTCGGTAGTCAAAGTAGATAGCACTCCGTTTCCTTGTGAACGACATTACCGAGCATTACTGGGATTCAGAATCATCCTATTCGCCTCGCACCAAGCTGCGAAGGAATCCAGTTGTCGTTGCAGAAATATAGCGTCCGCGTAAATTAATCGAGGACCCTCTAATGAATAATTGCAGTCGTTGAGGTGACATACAAAAATAAGTGGACCGAGGTGGCTGCCCTGTGGTATTCCTTAAGACGATGCAAAGTACGAAGACAGAAGCTCTCCAATTTTCACGCAATTTGTTCGGTCAGTCAAATCAGACTGGAACCATTGGAGCAGACTACCGCAGACTCCCATGCGTTCCAGCTTGGCCACTGCGATTGCGTGGTTTAATTTGTCGAAGGCAGCTGACATGTCGGTATAGATGGCGTCTGTCTGGCATCCTTGCGAGAAGCTGTCGGTGTTATGCGATGTAAAGACGAGCAGGTTCGTAGTATAAGAGCAACCGGGCATGAATCCGTGTTGATTGTTACTAATTTGTTGCTTACAATGAAACAACATAGGCGGCAGAACTAAGAGTTCGGAAAGCTTTGAAGTGGCGCATAAGGTAGAAATGCCCCTGTAGTTGTCGATGCTTGATTTTTCCCCTTTCTTGTGCACCGGAAACATATACGCCGTTTTCCAAAGGACAGGAAATTTACTGGTGGACAATGGTAGTCCAAACAAGAGACGAAGTGGAGCAAGTAGCGGTTGAGCGCCCTTTTTTAGTACCAGTGACGGAATACCATCGGGGCCGGCTGACATTGATGACTTCAATTTGGCCACAGCCTCGAGGACACAATCATCGTTGACAAGATTAAAATGGCTACGGCTACGGCTTAGGCTACGGGGTCTCCGTAGCCTAATTGGTTGCGTGTCCGCTACTAAGCGAACGATCATGAGCTCATAATTAAGGCCCCTCAACTGACCATCTTAGTGTGTTAATATAGCTACTATGTCCACGCAACAATCATCATGTGTCGGTAATCCCAGTCCCTTACCGCTCATATTTTCGGTCTGCTGCATCGGTAATTGGCACTATTAATAACGCAACAAAGGAAGCCTCATATCAACAGTCCCGCTGTGAACAGCCCAACTGTGAACATTCGAACAATAGCAATATTCTTACGCCGAAAAAAGGCGACATGTGTTGTGCATCGATAGAATAGGAATTCTCTTGCGCCTAAAACGGCTACTGTGTTATAGATAAAACAAATGTTTATCGATAGATAGCGATACTCTTACACCTCAAAATGGTAACAGTGTAATATACAACAAAAGTTATCTTAAGATAAAAAATGTACACGAATAAATTCGGCTCTGTTACAGCTGAATTGCTAAATGAGCCTGATTAAATAAACTGTTCGGATGTAAAAAAAAGATTAAAATTAAATAAAAATAAAAGGATACAATGCATTTTGAATGATAAACAATGTTACATATTTAACAAATTTGAAACTGACCTGATTGAATTTGTATAAATTTGTATTAAAATAATTGATTCCTTATACGGCTTTTCGCTTTGCGGCCGAATTTCGTGGAACGTATCTAGGCCGTAAAGCGAGGTATGGGTGTATATACTTCAATTCAAACCACTTCTTACATATCTCTGGAAACTCAGAAAAAATGAGTGGTTCTAGAGTTGTGAAACGCAGTATATGACAATCGCCTGGCGTGTAAATGGTTGAAATTGATGAAAACTAGAAGCATTTCCATTTTCTCATCTTCTTCTTCTTCTTCAATGGCACTAACGTTCCTAGAGGAACTTCGCCGTCTCAACGTAGTATTACTTGCGTCATTTTTATTAGTACTTAGTTAAGATTTCTATGCCAAATAACACGCCTTGAATGCATTCTGAGTGGCAAGCT
This sequence comes from Toxorhynchites rutilus septentrionalis, assembly GCF_029784135.1. NCBI lineage: Eukaryota > Metazoa > Arthropoda > Insecta > Diptera > Culicidae > Toxorhynchites > Toxorhynchites rutilus. The sequence continues at coordinate 189,684,705 of NC_073746.1, forward strand.
CTAGAATACGCGTGATCACAGTGCAAGTCGGAGGAAATTTCTTTGACGAAAAATTCCCCCGACCAGAACGGGAATCGAACCCGAACACCCGGCATGTTAGTTATGACGCTAACCACTCGGCCACGGGTGCACTAACATTTTCTCATACATTTGTCATATATGAACTTCCCAACCCATGCCGTCAATAACGAGCATCTTATCGGCGATCAACGAAGGGGAATGATTTAAAGTTTCCGTGATAAAAGAGAAGAAGAAGAAAAACGAAGGGGAATATTTGCCTAGAGCATAAATGTTGGATCTCGCTGAGGCAAATTTAGAGGCGAATGAACTTCAAAGTTTAAAGCCTCTTAAAAACAAAGAAAGAAAGAAAGGCAAACTTTCAGTATCGTTCTAGATACGAAGCAACATCGCTTGTTTTTCCTTGTTTTGCGTCATCACATGTCTTCGTTTCGGATTGAGCTGTGAACGCCACCAAATTACTTACTCGCTGATGTCTCTAGCATAATTACATCAAACTGACGCCATTCCAGTAAGGTTCTGAACTACACAATTGTATGGGGAATCATCAAACTAGTGTTACATGCCGGGTTTTGGGTCTCAGGGATTTCGGATCTCGATGAACAACACGTGAAGTGAAATCTAAAAACAGGAAGTGGGTTATATCTATGGTATAACCGCAAGGGTGACGTAGGACTATCGTTGATTTAGAGATCATTTGTTTGATGTTGAATCTGAATTCATTCAGAATGAATGAATATTTGGAGAACTTCGAAAACGAGAGCGTTACGTTGGAGGCACAAGGTTTTATGCATACAATATTGGATACGGAAATATCCTACTGATGGGGAAGAATAATCTTCAGAAGCTATCCTGTTAATTGCGATTGATTGAAAAATCACAAAACCAAATGTATTTGGTCACAGTGTTACATGGATAGAAAACATTAAAATAAACTCTTTCATATGAATGTAATTTTAAATTCCCAGAGGAACTGGCAGATTATTTTCAGTAACGATTAGATATTTCCACATTTTCCTCGATACTGGAAGCCCACCAGTGGTTAATGCTAACTCGATAACCACCTGTTAATAGCACTTGATTGAAACATATTTGGTCACAGTGTCACATGAATAGAAAACATTCAAATAAACTCTTTCACATGAATGTATTTTTAAATTCCTAGAGGAACTGGCAGATTATTTTCCGGATCTTTCTCGATGCTGAACGGCATCCAAACGGAAAGAATTCCGTGCGTGTATGTATGTGTGCAGCGGCTGCTTCAATGGTCACCTTCTCTTCTCCTGAAGGATCTGCTTCTCTGTGCTCCCTCACAGTTTCAAACAAACTGTTTGCGTTTCAGGGCAGATCTCGATCCTTCGCCGTCCAGCACCCTCAGCAACGATGTTGTCTTGTCGATGTCCTCACGAAAAATGAATGCGTCTAAGGAAGGAAGGTATTGTATTATAGAGACTTTAAACTTTTGCAGTTCATTCGTCTCTAGCCTTGAGAAAGGCCCTTTGAAAACTCTACTCTATTCTACTCCAGCGCTACCACCTCCGCCCTCTTGCCTTGAGAAAGGCACTCGATCCCTCGCCGTCCAGCTCGTCCAGCAAAGATGTTGTCCAGTCGGTGTCCACACAAAGAATGTGGAATGCGTCTAACCACCAGAATATTGCTTAAGTATGCTTTTTGTGCGTGATTGAATCGAGAGAAGGCGTGGTTTACGATGGCAATTTGGAAGGCAAACTAGAGGGGAATGAACTTTCTGAGCTCGGAACTTTCGGCGACTGAGCAATAATCGATTGCGGGCGCATACAATATTGGATACGGAAATATCCTACTGATGGGGAAGAATAATCTTCAGAAGCTATCCTGTTAATTACGGCGATTGATTAAAAAATCACAAAACCAAATGTATTTGGTCACAGTGTTACATGGATAGAAAACATTAAAATAATTTTTTTCACATGAATGTAATTTAAAATTCCCAGAGGTACTGGCAGATTATTTTCAGTAACGATTGGATATTTCCACATTTTCCTCGATACTGGAAGCCCATCAGTGGTTAATGCTAACTCGATAACCATCTGTTAATAGCACTTGATTGAAACATATTTGGTCACAGTGTTACATGGATAGAAAACATTCAAATAAACTCTTTCACATGAACGTATTTTTAAATTCCTAGAGGAACTGGCAGATTATTTTCCGGATCTTTCTCGATGCTGAATGGCATCCAAAAGGAAAGTATTCCGTGCGTGTATGTGTGTGTGTGTAGCGGCTGCTTCGAGATCTTCCCGGGTAACTGTTGTGGCATCACTCTCCTCCTGATGGATTCCCTTCTGGCCTAAGGTGCACAAACAGGCTCTTGGTGACACCGTTCATCCGCGCTTTCATGATAAATGAAGAGCTTCACCACAACAGCGACAACATGCTCCAATCACTGTTCAATTAGAACTGAGTGGATTTCCGAGCGGCGCTCGCTTATATACCGATTGGTGATTTCAATAACCTGTTTTGAAAGCAAATTTAAGACTATTGAAACAAGTTTTTGGATCAGAAAGTAACAAGTATAGAACGCGTAGACATTTTATCTTTCGAATGAAGTGTTTATCATACCATTTCGTTCAGTTGTTTAGGAGCTATTAACACTCAAAATCTCGGTCTCCGGCGTAACGCTTTCGTTTTCGAAACATTGATTTTACACCCCGGTATAGAAATGAAAGACGTAGTCCTACGTCAAAACCGAATGTATTTTTCTTACTTACTGACTTACAAGCTAAGTTCTCGTGACAGTTTATTTTCTCTACCCGTGTACATTTATTGTGGGTTCGGGTATGTTTTATGTTTACATGTTTATTATTATTGTTTTACAACTTTACGCCAAGCGCCGAGCGGGGTGAGGTTTTGTTGTTGTTAATTCTTGAAGGTCGCATACTGGAAAATGTCGGGACAGCTGGCGCATCGTAATTAACGTTCAGCCGGGGTTAGTTTGAGGGTCGTCAGCAGAAATTCTATAAGGCCGAGGACATAGTAAAGGCGGTGCGATGCGATGCGATGCCATTAATTGGAGTTCATCACATGCTATAACATACTGATCACTTTAGATCGCGCGTTTTTTTATGTTTCATTCCACTTCATTCTACATGTAAACAACCCAGCACAAGGATGCCAGATATGATAACATGTCTTCATTTTGTAAACAGTTGAATTGTAAGATCGTTTTTATCTGTGCACATGGTGAATGGAAAGCCCTTAACGTAACGTTTTCATTATATGCATTATGTAAATTAGAATAAAGCTATATAATTCATCGAATAAAACGAAAATAATAAATTAACAACTCAATCTTTATTTTAGTTCGATGAATTCGATTGTGAACATATTTATCCACGTCTGGCAACCACCATTTGCGTTCACTGTGTCAGATCCGGGCGGTTTGCATCTAATTTGCTTTTTGCGTGAACAAAAGAGCTTTCCCGCAAACGAGCCCGCGCCCGCATCGCATCGCATTCACTATGTCCTCGACCGTGAACGTGAACGAGGACAAACACTTTTTTGTTAATAATTCATCAGTCCATATATAAAACACGAGGAAACATCTTGAAACGATAGAAAGAAACATTTTCCAGTTGAAAACATGTTTAAACACAATTCATATTGATAAAAGTGGATTGATTCAATATTTCACAACGATTCTGAATTTCCACCGTGGAATCGAGATGTTGACTATGGTGAACTCACCATAGTTAAAGGTAGGTTTAGAGTTCCCGTGAACGTGAACGCGGACAAACACTTTTTTGTTAATAATTCATCAGTCCATATATAAAACGAGAGGAAAACATCTTAAAACGATAGGAATGAATACTTTCTAGTTGAAAAACATGTTTAAACATAATGTATATTGATAAAAGTGGATTAATTCAATATTTCACAACGATTCTAAATTTCCACCGTGGAATCGAGATGTTGGTGAACTCACCATAGTTCACCGACTTCGGTGAACGTGAACGTGAAAACAGTGGTGAATATAGACGTCAAAATATTTCCCCGTTCATGTTCACGTTCGAATGTCCCAAGGCATTCTGAAAATTATTTCACCGTGAACTGTAAAAGGATACGTTTAGAAATTTTCAAGTTTCCAATGAAAATTTTGATATGGATGCCATTTCATTCAATCGGATCTCTGCGCGGGTTGAAAAACTTCGTTGCTTCGAGTTGATCGTGAACAACTGTTTATTTTATCCGAATAACTTTATTGAAGATCGTTGTTTATTTACTTCACGTTTACTGCCGAACTTTTAATATGAACGTGAACGTGAACAAAATCATTCTATTCACCACGATTTTTTGAGTCGTTTGTTCGCAATGTATTTATGGATTTATGTTAGATGCTGATGTTAATGTGGTATGCGGAAAGTGGCTATGATTAAACGGGAAATAAGTAAGAATGTGGAATTGAGATTGGGTCAGGATGTTTTTAGTTGGAGAGAGGAATTTGGGTTAGTTAGTGATGGGAAATGAATTTGAGTTAGCTTGTGATGCTGCACTAGGCTATATAATTGTTCAGGAACTATGTGTGTGATTTGATTTCTCATGACAGTAGCAAAACTATCTCCACCAAGGATGACAGCTAAGCTCATCGAGACCAGAAATATTAATAGAAATGGATTTTGTCACTTTATTCCTACAGTCATATCGAATGTCGTGAGAGGTTCATTTTATGCATGTGAGAGGGTGAACGGCTCGGACGGAAAAAAAGAAGGTCCATCGCCCAATAGGCTGCGCTTACATGTCACAGTATACCACGAAGACATTCAAGCATGGTGGAGGGAACATTATGGTGCGGTACGGGGTGGGCTCTGGGTGGATAAAATCATGGATCAGTATCTCTACGCCCAAATCCTAAGGGATGTTATGCTGCCACACGCCGAGTGGGAGATGTTCCTGGGATGGCAGTCCATGCAGGATAACGATCCGAAGCACACCACCAAGACCGTTAAAAAGTGGTTCCAGGATAACAAAATCGACGTCATGGAGTGGCCAGCAGTCACCCGATCTGAACTCTATGGGAGATGAAAAGGTCGGTTTACACAGAGAAGTCGAAGAATAAGCAGCAACTGTGGGATAGGCCCCAAGCTTGTTGGTACGCCATCCCGATCACCACGTGCCAGAGGCTGGTGGAATTCATGCCGAACCGGATGCGTGAAGCAATGCGTAACAAAGGTTACACGACCAAGTACTGGCCCTAAAAGCTTTCCACGGTATGAATTTTCTTGTTTACATATTTTTTTACTATTTTATTCTATTTAGAATCTGTTATATTCAGCAATAATACAATGAGCTCAAAGCAAATCTGCAATTCTTCGCTATGAGCTTGAAACATCACAATTAAAACGAACACATCATATTTTCGGTATTTCGATTTATTCTATACTTTTTTTTATTGCACATTACTTCTTATCTATGGCAAATTTCGAAATTTTTTCAAGTAAATTTATGTATATAGAATGTTCATACGAAGTGCTGAAGTCTGATAATTTTTGAACAAATTCATTATTTATTCCTTTTTCTTCTAGATAGTTCATCAATAAATCGTATAGATACTAAAAATTAAATGAAATGTTAGAACTTTCAGTTGACAATTTACACAATCTTTTTTGAAAGAAACTTACCCCATCGAGAACATCTCCAGCGACTGCATATACTTTATCGTTCCATTCGCCTTCAAATATAGTTATTTCGTCTATACCGAATACATCATCTGAAAAAAATCGTTGCGTTAATCATTCATAAACTTTGTATAAATGTTACTAACTATATTCGCCTTCTTCTGCTTCGCCCTGCAGGAAGGAACACGTGAAACTAAGAGTTTGTGATCCCTTCACAATGTCGACTTCAAATTGAGGTTTACTTCTCATCTCGGAAAATTCTGGTTTATCGGCCGAGCGGTCAGTTTCACCATCGTCCTCTGCGTCCACGGTGTGGTTAACATTGAATGAAATTTCGATCCTAGAAATATATAACATACAATTATATTTGTGTGAATTTCATAAATAATATTTATTAGATGCCTTTCTTTGCTGGTTTCCTTCACCATTTCTACGTCGGCGCCATGCAATTTTATCTTGAACCCTTCAATGTCTGTTGGAAGTGTCTTCTTTACTGATTTCTGTTCAGCGACGATTTCTTCAGTAAGGAATTCTACCAATTCGCGTTCACCTATAAATAAACTAGAAGTGAGTTATATCTTTGATATGACGGTGGACTAACATTGACTTAACAATAGAAAAGTAACAAGCATATAAACCTTAGACATTTCATCTTTCGAATAAAGTGATTATCATACCGCTTCCTTTAGTCGGAAAAGAATTATTAACGCTCAAAGGGCGCAAATAGTACCCACTCCCCAAGCCCCGACAATTGTAATCACACAGTAAAAACAAGACCCCCTTCCCAACAATTTCCACTTCCCAATAACGACGATCGATTGCAGCATTCGTAAAGAAATATTGATATGTAATATAATATCCACTTCGATAATATACACTACACCATATCATATCATGTTATTCACTATAAAATCCATAGTCAATGGCACCCAGCGGTATCAAATTGTGATTGATACCTCGACTTTCGCTAAATGTTCCGATCCGACTGCAGAGGAGAAATGGTATTGAAAAATGATAAACGGGAGAAAGAGATGTTGGAGCTTGAAAGGAGATTGGCAGAAAACTTCTGCCTTTTATCTTTCGAATAATGTGATTACCATACCACTTCGTTTTGCCAGGAAGAGATTATTAATGCTCAATGGAGGAATCCAGTCCTCCGAGGAAATACCCATCGCAAATCAGAATCGACTATCGATTGCGGCATTAGTACACAAATAATTTTATAACGCAGCTTTCTTCAAAGTGATTTCTTCGATATGGTGAAATATCCACTATCACATATTTCGTATTCGTCATTATCAAATCCATAGTCAATGGCACGCATCGGTATCGAATTATCATCGACACCACGGTTTTCGCTAAATGCTTCTTTCAGTTCGGCCTACAAAAATGTTCTGAACTCTAATCCATAAAATTTGGTGTCCCTGAAAAGAGCCGTTGATTATATGCTAAGGTACACTCTGTCTAACTTCTATAAGACCACCATGATTCTATTTCGTTGCAACACAAACAGTTAAAATTTCAACAAGATACATTCATACATTGTTGAATGCTTAGAATAAAGTATATTTAACGTCAAATTTCTTAAATATGATAATTTCAGCTGTCCAGTTTTTATAAGACCATTTCAAAATTCATAAGTATTATGATTTACATGTCAAAAATTGGCAACCTTGCCATTTTGGCTAATAACCTGTAAAGCGGCCCATACACCTACAATATTATTGCACAACATAGGGGGTTGTGAAATAATATTGAGCGTGTGTTTCTGATATTGAAATGTTGTACAGTATATTGTAGTATATTAAAAGATTTAGATATTTATTGTGCAACGCTTGAAATATGTGTCAGTTGTGTCAGTTCATGTCAAAGTTTATGTTTACATTTACATCGTCCCGGATGTGAAGTAAATGTTCTTCTATAAAATTTCATAGACTGTTCTTCGAGGACGTGTGTGTCGCAATGGCCATAAAAACCGCTAACAGGTAATTTATTCTCGAGTTTATTGAGGTTTATCGTTCATTCCCGGCATTATGGGATATCAAGTATCAGGTTCCATAAAGTACAAGCGATGAAACATTGAACGTCAGTAGTCAGCTTTGCGCAATATTTAGCACAAACTTCAATATCATCTCCAAACGATTCAATTCCATACCACAAATATAACTGTGGAGCCACAATATTGTACGTTTGTGGACAATCTTCAATAAAAATGTCAATAAATTCGTACAATAGTATTGTGCGTGTATGGGGCGCTTAAAATTCGTATTGGAATCAGGGATGCCAGGTGATTTTTTAAAATGTCTTCACATGGTACGAAAAAATGTCTTCAAATGTCTTCACATGGTACGGAAAAATGTCTTCAAATGTCCTCACAATCATATCGGATGAAACTAAAATTCATAACTTACTTTTGAGCAAAGTTTAATAGCTAATACAATGTTTTTTAAATTGGTATTGTTATGCAGCGCATTTTATTAAACTTACTTTTAGGTTTTGAAGTTTATTTCAATAAATGTAAATATAGAATATATTGCGCAAATGCGAACTAAACTTTGAGTTTAGAAATGATAATTGGCTTGATAAACCGTTGATTGTGGTAATAGAGACCCAGTTCTACCACAAAAACGGAACTGTGATAACTCAATTTGTTTATTTTAGCTTTGAAGTTTTGGTTGTAACTAAAACCATATCCATAAACTAATTGTTGAAACGGTATTTAACCGAAAAACTTTCGATTTTGAAGTGGTCGTTTGAAAGAAGGTTAATCTATTGTATAGTATAGGCCCAAAATAATAATAAAAAATACAATGTCACAATCATTCGAATTCTCGAGCGCAAATGAACAAATGTTTCTAGGGGTAATATGCATTCAGACCGCTCGAAGTTCTCTAGAATTTGAAGTAAAAGTCGCTTTGTTGTTTAATTCATTCTATATGCATGTGGATTTTCTGCTTGAAAAAGTTTGAAAAAAGCAAGTTAATAACCCCGAGACAAAAGTCTCCGTTGATTACTAAGAACAAAATTGACAATGATAAAAAAGCGAACAAAAGACAAAAGCCCTACTTCTTTTGACGATATTTTCGGCCAATAGTTAGAATTTCATGGAAATAATATCACTCAATAAACCAAATACTCTATCATACTGAAATGTCTTCACAAATCAAATGTCTTCACAGTAGGTCAAATGTCTTCAAACCTGGCATCCCTGGTTGGAATACTGTTTACCAAATGTTACTGAGCGAATTTCTCGATATTTTTCCATGTTTCCGATATTGCTACCTTGAACTGTTCAATCGGGGTTTACCGTTTTCACTCAGTGTAGATTCTGTGTACAAGGATCCCCCTGAGATTTTCAGCAGGATTCAAATCTGGAGAGCGAGCCGACCAATCCAAAAAAAAAAAAAGTTTTTGGTCCTTAATTCATTGCCTAGTTTTCTTACTGATATGAAAAGTAGTATTGTTTAGCTGGAATGTGAATTTTTTGTGACGATATCCACGCAAAAACGGTAGCAGAATCCAGAACATGTATGTAATCCTTGGATGATGTGAGAGCTATATTGAGCTATCCGATTGCACAGATCCGGATAAACCTTGCACGTGCCGCCACCAGAATTCCTGGTTGAAAAATACTGTTCCTTCTTCCGTATATCTCGCCAGTACCCGTTGAAACCGTCAGAACCATCCTAATTCAACTTTTTTTCGTCACTGAAGATATCTTATACATTGAAGAACTTTCCGTTATGGTAAATAGCAAAAAGGGTTATTTTGGAAACATTCTTTTTCATAACATGCCATGCCCCACTGTCGGTTCATATGAGCTTTGGCAAAACACAGACGTCTTCCGATGTGAGATGGTGTAAGACGAGCAGACAAAACTTGACGAATTGTCACCCGAGTAACATTTAAATTTAAATATTGCTTTATTTGCATAAGCGATTTTGAGGTATTCGAAGCTGTTCTAGCTATTTCCCGCTTATTCCGGTCAAGACTTCGATTTACGTGGAGCTCTCTTCTTCTTACCGTATCCTTGAGGATTCGTCAAATAATTGAGCACTACCCGATGGGATCGTCCAATCCGACGAGAAAATTCTCCGATACTAACGTCTTCTTGGTGAAATGCATCGATTTGTCTTTCTTTTCTCTACGTGAGCACTTTTCCCTTCGGCATTTTCCAGATTTATTGATCAAAACAACTAAAAAAAACGGAAAAATGTAACTGGTTTTATAGAAACTTGACACTCGAAAAATCCAAAACATTCGTTTACGCTCAGCACTTGCACACACACATATGAAAATCATGCAGTGTATGGTAGTCACCAATAAACCAATAAACTAGAATATAAGTTGAAGCACAGCAAGATCACCTGGTCTTATAGAAGTTGGACAGAGTGTACTAAGATAATAATGAAGAAAGTGAAAGCGCGGCTGTTTAAGCACGCTCTCCTCGGATACGATGGGCCAGCTGGATGTCCTTGGGCATGATGTGACGCGTTTTGCGTGGCTTAGCACACAAATTGGTATCTTCGAACAGGCCGACTAAATATGCGTCGCTTGCCTCCTGCAGTGCCATTACGGCGGAAAACTTTGGAAGGCAAGTCGGTTTTGAAGTCCTGGGAAGTTTCACAAACCAAACGCTGGAAAGGTAGTTTGCGGATCAGCAATTCGGGCGTCTTGCTGTTGTTTTTACTATCAAGTAACTATCATTAACTATATTAGTAACTATCAATCGCATTTCTCCAAAATGCGAAAAAAAAATTATGGCTGTGGTATGATATTGAATGTAATGCAAAGTGTCCGGATTAAAAAGCGTCCGGATCCAAATACATTACTGTCAAAGAGAGTTGACTCGACTGAATTTTTTTCAGTTCGGCCTGCAGAAACGAAATGAATTACGAGAGAAAAGCATAATGCATAGACGTGTAAGTGTGAGCTTCCCTATCTCACATTCCAATACGGATACGCAGTGTTTGGATTTCGATCAAAATCAAATGATACACAATGTGTCATGCAAGTAAACTCTCACGAACATATAACCAAATATGAGAGGATCATTCAGATACTTGTATGAATGTCAGCAATCACTTTTGTAACATTTAGTGATTAAACTAAGAGAGGAACGAAGACTGTTGTTTGCATATTCGAGTTGTATCAAACATGGCACACTATTTTCGAAGCCTGCATACAAGTTTGAACCGCATATATCGTCTCATTTTATTATAGCGAAACCCACTGCACAGACAAGTGTAAAGCAATAAATGATACAAGAAAAATTACGTCATCATTACGTCACCATTTGCGGAGAGCAGCGAATGGGAAAAGAGATAAAACGCGAGAGTTTTTGCTTCTCACTGGAGCGGTGTTGCTAGTAAAACTATGCGGTCTATATGAATATACACATTTCAAGGGACAGCGGCGTTAAAAATGGAAAATATAATCTGACTACCCTTCCCTTAGCCTCTATCGAGCTAAATAATCATATAGTTTGCACTCTCTGAGACTTAAAAATCAGGATCTGCTACATTAGCTGAATATGAATCTTTCGCTTTGCGTTGTCCGTATGATCCTGCTGTTTCATGATGCATGGAGAGGTCGGTATGCATATGTTAGAGGCAGCGAAGAAAATAACCTTTCTGCACTGAAAGCGTATATGATAGCTTTGCTTGCATGCTGGTGTGCAATGAAGTGCGAGCCGATGCAGAGTTGTCTCGTTCTCTTTTGTGTCGTGATTTGCAGCACATAACAATAATGGAATACCGCTGGGGGAAATGTTTCCTGAAAGATCATATTTGATATGAGTGGATCATTTGGCAAACACTTCGGATACGGATGATTTCAATAACCTGTTTTCAATGCTATTTTTAAGCTATTGAAACAATTTTTAGAGTCAATAAATAGCAATCATATAACTCTTGGACATTTTATCTTTTGTATGAAATGATTATCATACCGTTCCGTTGATCCGAAGCAAAATTATGAATGCTTAAAGGAGGAATGGATTCCTCCTTGGAATTACTCAGCAAAAATAAAGCCCTTTCGCAACAACTAGAAACGACAAATGGTTGCGGCTTTCGCACACAAATAATTTTATAACGCAGCTTTCATAAAAGTGATTTCTTCGATATGGCGAAATATCCAATACATCATTCCATATATTTCATATTCTTCATTATCAAAGCCCATCCCAATAGGAAGTATCCCGTGTCGGGCACAGGTACAGAGCATTGGAGACAGCAACATCACAATTACGAAAACACTTGTAATACTAACCTCGAGCCAACCGCGAGTAATCGGTTACATATTACTAACATAGTTATAAGGCAAACATTGTCGAAATATTGAACTCCCGGCCCCGTCAGGTTGACGCCATACGAGCCTTAATAAAAATATATATTTTGGATAAAAAAAAGCCATAGTCAATGACACACATCGGTATCGGAATTATCGACACCACGATTTTCGCTAAATGCTCCTTTTAGTTCGGTCTGCAGAAACTTTTCTGATCTCTAATCCATCAAATGTGGTGCCCTGAAAAGGGCCGTTGATTATATGCTAAGGTGATAGCACGCTCTCCTCGGACACGACGGGCCAACTGGATGTCCTTGGGCATGTTGTGACGCGATTTGCTTGAATAGCACACAAATTGGTATCTTTGAATAGGCCTCCTGCAGTGCCACAACCGCGAAACTTTGAAGCGCAAGTCGGGTTTGAAGTCCTGGGCAATTCCACTAACCAAGCGCTGCAGAGGTAGCTTACGGATCAGCAATTCGGTCGACTACTGATAGCGACGAATTTTACGTAAAGCGACGGTTCCCGGTCTGTAGAAATGTGGCTTCTTCACACCTTCTGCGGCTGGTGCGCTTTTCCGAGCTGCTTTCGTGGTGCTTTACCACCGGTAGATTTACGAGCTTGGTCCCAATGACACGAGTCCTCGCGGTACGAGAGTAGAGGTAGAAATGAACGAAAGCAAAGGAAGCGTCATATTTTATACCCATCCGTTCGGTTCAACTGCAGAAGAGAAATGGAATTGGAAAAGAAGACCATAATGCATAGGCGTCTGAGAAGACCGTACTCTTCTCACATCGCCGTATAAACTTTCTTGTTTTCAAAACTTTGAACTTACACCCCGGTACAGAAATGAAAGACGTAGTCCTACGTCAGCACATTCCAATTCAATTCTTTTAGATTGTGACGGCAAAAAAAACCATACCGGTAACACTACAGCCGCTCTATCTATCGATGATACAATTGAACAGCGCGCTATTCGACAGGCCGTCAAAACCAAATCAAATTCGAAAACAAAACGTCAAAGTGAAGATACAAAACAGAAATGACTTGAAAAGGAGTATACTACTACTTACACTATAAAAGGATAAAAAAAACGATTGATCGAAGACAATTGTATGAGGTTTCCCATTATATATATAGTTTTCTATATTTACAAGTTAAAACATCAAATTTAAAATTAATTGAGCTACGCAAGTCAAAATGAATTGGACATTGAACTTAAAAACTATATAAAATATACACATAATCAATTGTAAAGAGGATAAAAGCTAAAGCTAACCGATCGTCTTGATATGATCTTTTATTCGCGATAGCTTCACCAAAATTGTGAGTTACACAGTATGAAATCCAACATAAAATAATAATAAAATATTTATAGCAAAAAGTCAACCACAACCATTTCGTGTTTTCTCTATTGACTTGGAGCAAACTAACCTAACAAATAGTCTATCGCAAAATTGAGTGTACAAATGCTACTTGGCGATACCTTCCATTTATTTGGTATAAAATATTTTGAATACATTGATTCTTTTGATGCATATTAATTACTCACACATTTAACTAGCTGTACGTGCAATAGAATTCCGCGAAAAATTTTCTACTATTTCTTCATTCCTAAAAATTGAAAACAACCTTTATTCTAGGCATCGCAAAATTGAGTGTACACCTCGAGTTTCTCCGAACAAATTAACATTGTAATGCCGGCGCTACACAATTCGTCCAACGTTTCACTCGAATGTTGGACTCAAACATTTGACTCGATGAATCGACAAATGTTGTGACGAATGTGCTGCTACACGGTGAAGTGAATGTTCAATGCAATCGGTCCAAACAATCGGCGAGTATTTGGATCGAATGTTTATTGTTTTTATTTACCATCAAAAACGTTAGGAAACTGGTTGACGATGCTAGTATAGAAATTGCCGTTGCAATTGTACTGATATCGGGCTGTAAATTAAAAATGCTTGAAATCAACATTATTAAATTGCAACATTTTGCCGAATATTTTGAATTTTATGAACCAATTTCATAGTTTCTTCATATAAAACTTGCCAAACAAACCAATCTGTCAAAGATAGATTCGGACGAATCGTGTAGCGGTGTATCGAATGTCATCGAGTGTCGAATCCAGGGGTATGACTAAAACGTCAAATCCCTCATATTGCCGTGTACCCAATATTGCTGCGGTTCACTGACATTTTGGTTCTATCAATTACTGTGGTTTACAACTCGGTCCGGTTATATAGGCCCTGATTCTCGAATACACTTCACGGTGGAAACGGTATGAAACGCATTCGCGATGACAACAGTGCGGTGTCGACGTCTGGATGCGTGATTAGTTTCCCACTAAATTTATCATAATAAATTCAAATTATCTTCAGATTAAATTTTTGTATGAGATTATTATATCACACGAAGAAAACAAAGTTTTCCACTCACATTGAATACCAGTTTGATACGAAGAGGTTAATTTTCGTTAATGATTTTTTATTTGAAAAGTGCTCATTCTGCCTGAAAACTCATCATTATCTTCGACACTTCACTAACTCGTAAAACATAGTTCAATGGCGTACCGTTTATTTCGTTTCCACCGTGAAGTGTATTCGAGAATCAGGCCCTTTGTTTTCTTCATGTGATATGATAATCTCATACAAAAATGTCATCTGAAGATAATTTGATATTATAATGATAAGTTTAGTGGGAAACTAATCTCGTATCCAGATGTCGACACCGTACCGTTGTCATCGCGAATACGTTTCATTCCGTTTCCATCGTGAAGTGTATTCGAGAATCAGGCCCATAGTCGAATAGTGGCTAACTTTAAACTCCATGCTGAATGTGAAAACCTCCATGTGAAACCGGAATATGAAAATCGCTCATGCAGTTAGAAATAAAGCATACTATCCCCGTGATTTCAACGATTTCAATTCTCACAGATGATATGTTGGTAAGCAAAGCTGTCCCCGTTAGGTCAAACCACTCTCCTCGACATTTTTAATGATCTCTGGTTGAAGCACGACTTCCCAGTGGAATGGAGACATAGTATTGTGATCCCCATCCCCAAAGTCGGCCAGAACAGCTGCTCCGTGAAAGGATACCGGCCAATATCCTTGACCTCCTGTACGTCCAAGACCCTAGAGAGGATGGCGAACCGACGGCTCGTCACCTACCTGACCGAAAACAAGAAGTTGGACTGCCGACAGTTTGCCTTTCGACCGGGGATGGGCACAAACACGTATTTCGCATCCCTTGGAAAGGTGGTAGCTGAGGCCAGAAAAAATCGACAGCATCTGGAGATGGTAGCCCTGGATCTAGAGAAGGCGTACAACCGAACCTGGATTCCATTAGTTCTTAAAACACTGGCTGACTGAGGGGTAGACGGCAACCTGCTGCACTTTTTTCAAAACTTCGCGACAAACCGGACCTTTGAGGTAAAAGTCGGGAACACCAGCTCCAGGCGCCTTCATGAAGAAACTGGTGTACCTCAAGGTTCCGTCTTAGCCGTCACTCTCTTCCTCATAGCGATGAACAGTCTGTTCCGGGTTATACCGAAGGGAGTATGCGTACTCACGTATGCGGACGACATCCTTTTGGTAGTGGTGGGGAACACGCACAGGGCACCACGCATCAAGATCCAGGCAGCTACCAATGCTATCGGTAAATGGGCTGTCGAAGGAGGTTTTCGACTTTCGGCGCAAAAGCGTGGTCACATGGTGGTATGTAGTCACAAACACCAAGGTTGCAATTCGGGAGTCAAAATCTACAACGACCGCATTCCCCGCCGTAGAACGTTGAGAATCCTGGGAGTGGTGGTCGATTGCAACCTGAACTTCCAGCACCATTTCGACGAGGTGAAGAAAAGCTGTGCCACCCGGTTAAACCTCTTAAAAACCATCTCCAAACCTCACCGGAGTAACAACCGAACGATCCGTTTACGGGCCAAAGCCATCATCAATAGCCGCCTCACCTACGGTCTCGAAGTGACATGCCTGGCCAGAGATAAACTCCTAAAAACTCTATCACCGATTTACAACAATGCACTACGGATTATCTCTGGTCTGCTACCATCAACACCAGCAGCCTCGGTATGCGCCGAAATAGGAGAACCTCCGTTTGACATTTTTGTGGACGCGGCGATAGCTTCCAGAACTGCGAGCTTTCTCGCTAAAACCAGCGGAGGTAAGGAGACACACCTGACTGTCTTAACGAACGAAATCTTGCAGCAGGTGACACACTCAAACCTCCCATCGATAGCTAAACAGCTTTGGTTTGGGACTAACGATTGGAGTTTGCCGGTGGTCCAAGTGGATGATACAATCAGGAACAACTTTCGAGCTGGGGCGAGCTCTGTGGGTCTGAAGCAAACCTTTGTCGAACTTGTTTCAAGAAAATATCACAATTATGAAATTCGCTACACGGACGGTTCCAAAGGGATGCAAGGAGTTGGTTTCGGGGTAAGCGGTCATAATAACTCTCTTATTTCCAGCAAGAAGCTCGTCGACATTTGCCAGGTTTTCTCGGCCGAAGCTGCCGGAATATTTGAAGTACCCTATACCGACTATACCGTCAAGCAAATCGATCCTGATAGTTACCGACTCGGCTAGCGTCATCGATGCCGTTGGCGCGGCTATAACTAGGCACCCATGGATACAAGCTATCAGGAGGTATCTGCTGCCGGATACAGTCCTCATGTGGGTCCCCGGACATAGTGGCATAGCCGGCAATGAAGCGGCCGACCGTTTTGCTGGAATCGGTCATCATGGACAACTTTTGACGCGCAAAGCACCGCTAGACGACATCAGACTATGGATCGCCAACACGTTCAAAACTTTTTGGGCGGAAAAATAGTCCGTTGAAGATACGCTGTTCCTCCGGAGAATCAAAGGATCCATCACCAGATTCGAAGACGTCAACACGATGAGAGAACAACGAATCTTATCCAGGTTAAGAACCGGCCACTACAACATGTCACACAACTTCAACAGAGGAACCTTTCATCCCCTTTGTGACTTGTGCGAGGTTCGCAATTCAGTCGAACACATCCTCTGTATTTGCCCAAAGTATGAGAACCTCCGGAACTCACACGGGATCAGCGGGAGCATTCGAGATGTGCTTGGCGACGACCCTTCATAACTACTGCACTGCTCTGTTTTGACGTAGGACTACGTCTTTCATTTCTATACCGGGGTGTAAAATCAATGTTTCGAAAACGAAAGCGTTACGCCGGAGACCGAGATTTTGAGCGTTAATAGCTCCTAAACAACTGAACGAAATGGTATGATAAACACTTCATTCGAAAGATAAAATTTCTACGCGTTCTATACTTGTTACTTTTTGATCCAAAAACTTGTTTCAATAGTCTTAAAATTGCTTTCAAAACAGGCTATTGAAATCACCAATCGGTATATAAGCGAGCGCCGCTCGGAAATCCACTCAGTTCTAATTGAACAGCGATTGGAGCATGTTGTCGCTGTTGTGGTGAAGCTCTTCATTTATCATGAAAGCGCGGATGAACGGTGTCACCAAGAGCCTGTTTGTGCACCTTAGGCCAGAAGGGAATCCATCAGGAGAGTGATGCCACAAACGGTTCCCCGGGAAGACATCGCTACACACACATACACGCGCGGAATTCTTTCCGTTTGGATGCCATTCAGCATTGAGAAAGTTCCGGAAAGATCTAATCTTTTCTGGAAAATAATCTGCCAGTACCTCTGGGAATTTAAAAATACATTCATGTGAAAGAGTTTATTTGAATGTTTTCTATCCATGTCACACTGTGACCAAATATTTTTCAATCAAGTACTATTAACAGGTGGTTATCGAGTTAGTATTAACCACTGGTGGGCTTCCAGTATCGAGGAAAATGTGGAAATATCTAATCGTTACTGAAAATAATCTGCCAGTTCCTCTGGGAATTTAAAAATACATTCATGTGAAAGAGTTTATTTGAATATTTTCTATCCATGTAACACTGTGACCAAATACATTTGGTTTTGTGATTTTTCAATCAATCGCAATTAACAGGATAGCTTCAGAAGATTATTCTTCCCCATCAGTAGGATATTTCCGTATCCAATATTGTATGCACCCGCAATCGATTATTGCTCAGTCGCCGAAAGTTCCGAGCTCAGAGAGTTCATTCCCCTCTAGTTTGCCTTCCAAATTGCCATCGTAAACCACACCTTCTTTCGATTCAATCACACAAAAAGCATACTTAAGCGATATTCTGACACATTCATTTTCAGGCATTCTTTGTGTGGACACCGACTGGACAACATCGTTGCTGGACGGGCTGGACGGCGAGGGATCGAGTGCCTTTCTCAAGGCAAGAGGGTGGAGGTGGTAGCGCTGGAGTAGAATAGAGTTTTCAAAGGGCCTTTCCCAAGGCTAGAGACAAATGAACTGCAAAAGTTTAAAGTCTCTATAATACAAGACCTTCCTTTTTTGAGACACATTCATTTTTCGTGAGGACATCGACAAGACAACATCGTTGCCTAACGTGCTGGAGGAGGTGGACGGCGAAGGATCGACACATACACGCGCAGAATTCTTTCCGTTTGGATGCCATTCAGCATCGAGAAAGTTCCGGAAAGATCTAATCATTGCGGGAAAATAATCTGCCAGTTCCTCTGGGAATTCAAAAATACATTCATGTGAAAGAGTTTATTTGAATGTTTTCTATCCGTGTAACACTGTGACCAAATATTTTTCAATCAAGTACTATTAACAGGTGGTTATCGAGTTAGTATTAACCACTGGTGGGCTTCCAGTATCGAGGAAAATGTGGAAATATCTAATGGTTGCTGGAAAATAATCTGCCAGTTCCCCTTGGATTTGAAAATTACATTCAAGCGAAAGAGTTTATTTTAATGTTTTCTATCCATAAAATATCCATATAATACATTTGGGTTTGTGATTTGTCAATCAAGTACAGTTAGCAGGTTAGCTTCTGAAGATTATTCTTCAGAACAAGGTTTTTCGTATCCTATATTGGATGCATAAAACCTTGTGCCTCCAACGTAACGCTCTCGTTCCCCCAAATATTCATTTATTCATTCATTCAGAATGGATTTAGATTCAACTTCGAACAAATGATCTCTAAATCAACGATAGTCCTACGTCACCCTTGCGGTTATACCATAGATATAACCCACTTCCTGTTTTTTGAAAGATGCCGATCTGTAATTTAAAATTTGAACAAAAAACTTGTGATTAAATCGAAGATCCTTGTTCCTTCCCCTTCGCGATAAGGGGAACAAGAACAGTCGGCATCTTCGAGTGGCGCGGATTCCCCATCTGTGGCCTGGGGCCATGGCAAGCGGACATCCTCATCAAACCAGGGAAAAAAAAGCTCAAATGCGTAGAAATTCTCGTGACGAAATCTGTTTTTGTTTTATTGTTAATTGTTTGTGCATGTAAAATCGATAGTAAGCGCACTTTGCGGCATGGTTTTGGCCGTTTTTACTGAGACGAACCAGCCCAGGAGGCTGAAAGTCTCAAAAATAAAGAATAAAAAAAAAATGGTAAGCAAATGACGGCAGTGTTGGTTTTTGTTTTTTATTGATGTTGAAAAAGTTTTTATCAAAATAGCAAGAACTCCCGGCCCCGTCAGGTTGACGCCATATGAGCCTTAATAAAAAATATATATTTTGGACACATACAATGATAATAAATATGAATTGTCGTGGAAAGATATTGCAGGAAATAGCAGATATAGTCGGAAAAAATCTCCCGAGTAGAAGACACAAACGTATCCTGTCTTCTGACGATGAACGAGTAATTGTGCGAACATTTCGAAAGAACTCTAAAACAAACATTCCTAAATTGACTACCGAAGTAATCGGCATCATTGGAAGACCTGTCAGCACAGATACTATCCGGAGAGCAGCATACAGGAACAATCTGAGAGGAAACCAGGATTGGTGCTTCAGATTCAGCATTTGGTTCCCACAGTAAAACACGGCTTCGGCAATCAGATGATGTATGGTACGATGGCGGCCTCTGGAACTGGAACCATGGAGTTTATCGATTCGGCGATGGAAAAGATGGGTTCATTGAACATCCTTAAACGTAACCTTCAGTGTCCCGTGTAGAAATTGGCTCTCCCTCGTGATTACTACTTTCAACAGAATTCCGACCCGAAGCAAACTGAATCTATAATTTCCCAATCAACTCAAAACACCTCCAAAATCACCGGACTTCAGCACTACTGAGTATGGGAAATCAAGAATCATCTGAAGAATAAAAATCCAGGGAACAAAGCGGAACTCGAAACGACGATTACGAAGACCTGGGAGGCACTTCCGTGTACAGTGACCAGAAATATCACCTCGTTGCTTGCAGGAAGTACTGGACGCCAAAGGGGTGATTTTTGTTATCTGTTAACATTTATGAACTAGTCGCGGCAATACATACACACCCTCTTTACAGATACACGGGCCGAAGGTTGTGCAGTCCACTGATCATTCAACAAGAGCCAAAAGTTGTACCGCTCATGACAACTCTACACGAGCTGATGTTTGCGCCGGCTAGTGACCATTCTATCATGGATTCCTCGAGTCGAGAAGACGCACCACGCTAGATATGGGGTACAGACTAGGGGGGCGTTGCTGATTAATGGTCAGCTGCATCCCAATAGGAAGTATCCCGTGTCGGGCACACGTACAGAGCATTGGAGACAGCAACATCACAATTACGAGAACACTTGTAATACTAACCTCGAGCCAACCGCGAGTAATCGGTTACATATTACTAACATAGTTATAAGGCAAACATTGTCGAAATATTGAACTCCCGGCCCCGTCAGGTTGACGCCATATGAGCCTTAATAAAAAATATATATTTTGGACACATACAATGATAATAAATATGAATTGTCGTGGAAAGATATTGCAGGAAATAGCAGATATAGTCGGAAAAAATCTCCCGAGTAGAAGACACAAACGTATCCTGTCTTCTGACGATGAACGAGTAATTGTGCGAACATTTCGAAAGAACTCTAAAACAAACATTCCTAAATTGACTACCGAAGTAATCGGCATCATTGGAAGACCTGTCAGCACAGATACTATCCGGAGAGCAGCATACAGGAACAATCTGAGAGGAAACCAGGATTGGTGCTTCAGATTCAGCATTTGGTTCCCACAGTAAAACACGGCTTCGGCAATCAGATGATGTATGGTACGATGGCGGCCTCTGGAACTGGAACCATGGAGTTTATCGATTCGGCGATGGAAAAGATGGATTCATTGAACATCCTTAAACGTAACCTTCAGTGTCCCGTGTAGAAATTGGCTCTACCTCGTGATTACTACTTTCAACAGAATTCCGACCCGAAGCAAACTGAATCTATAATTTCCCAATCAACTCAAAACACCTCCAAAATCACCGGACTTTAGCACTACTGAGTATGGGAAATCAAGAATCATCTGAAGAATAAAAATCCAGGGAACAAAGCGGAACTCGAAACGACGATTACGAAGACCTGGGAGGCACTTCCGTGTACAGTGACCAGAAATATCACCTCGTTGCTTGCAGGAAGTACTGGAAGTACGCCAAAAGGGTGATTTTTGTTATCTGTTAACATTTATGAACTAGTCGCGGCAATACATACACACCCTCTTTACAGATACACGGGCCGAAGGTTGTGCAGTCCACTGATCATTCAACAAGAGCCAAAAGTTGTACCGCTCATGACAACTCTACACGAGCTGATGATTGCGCCGGCTAGTGACCATTCTATCATGGATTCCTCGAGTCGAGAAGACGCACCACGCTAGATATGGGGTACAGACTAGGGGGGCGTTGCTGATTGATGGTCAGCTGCATCCCAATAGGAAGTATCCCGTGTCGGGCACACGTACGGAGCATTGAAGACTGCAACATCCCAATTACGAGAACACTTGTAATACTAACCTCGAGTAATCGGTTACATATTACTAACATAGATAATAACAAAAACTGTCAAAATATTGAACTCCTGGCCCCGTCAGGCTAACGCCATATTAGCCTTGATAAAAATATATATTTTAGAAAAAGAAACATTTAGGAACTAATTTCAATTTTCTTTTTAAGAAAAACTCGAACTGTACATCGATTTTGCAACGTCTGAATTGGATTTTTTTTTTGTTTTTTAAACATTGTTTGGTAGAATAAAAGAAAACTGATACTTCTCAACAATTGAAGTTAATTTTAACAGAGTTTATCCCTTACTGTTATTCGGATTCTTTGAGCCATTATGACGAAATCTGTTGTAACACGCGCTATTAATGTCAATCTAGAAATCGTTGTACATGTTTCGAGGTTCCCGGAATAAATCGCCACAGAAAACGACTGCAACAGAAACCACCGCTTATAAAATGTGTAGTAGGCTATAAATATTGTGGCGCGGTATTGTATTTCAAAACAAGAATTAACCGGGCAAACGTATCGCCCCAGGCAAACGTAACGCCCCGGGCAGACGTATACCGTCCGACGCTCGCTAGAGCTCGGTCGGACATTGCTAAAGGATCGTATCCTATGTTTCAAACTAACCGGGCAATCAGTGGATCCCAGGTTTGCGTGCGAGACACCGCCGCTTCCGACGGCGGGTCGGCGGTGGACTCGGATTGCGTCATCTTGGCGGCATGGGCCGCCTCGATTCCTTATCCTCGCCAAATGGGGACTTCGTCCCCATTACATTGTCCTCAGAATAAATTTCGAAAAACGAGAACAAGAGAATAAATTTATAATAGAAATGTGAGGCACATGATGTTTTTCCCGCGCCAAATATTTCTAGCCTACTACACTTTTTCTAAGCGGTTGTTTCTGTTGCAGTTGTTTACTGTGGCGATTTATTCCGGTCACCATGTTTCGATTATGCAACATCCATTAGATTACTCTAGCAGTTTAAACAATACAATTATACACAATATTTACCTTTGGTATGGATGCTTCTTACACTGTAACATCCGAACGAATTGTTGAATTTTGGTTTTATTAACTCATGAAATCTTTTTTTGTCATGTTCTTGCCGCCTCGTGTTCCATGCATGGCTTGTGTAGTAACAATTCCCGATGTTTCTAGCACCAATCGAACCTGAAGAAATTCGGGCCATCGGAAGCGTTCGCATTACTTTTGTGATTGTACTCATCTTAATTCACGTTAATACTATAAACACAACTAACAATGATATATTCAAAAATTAAATGCAGTTATGCAGTTGGGCGCTCAGAATAAAGAGAAATGTCTCGGCCTGAAATGAAATACTAAAATTACGAATCAGCTCGTTGACGTTTTATCAAGGATGCCAAATTAATTTTTCAAAAAACTTCACACAGCTTCACACGACACGGTAAAATGCAAGGCGGTATAATAAGGTGGAACGTTATGTCAGAATTGCTGTTCAGCCATTACTTGTGTTCGAATCCAAAGCCGGGTTCAGACGGTGCGAGTAAGCATACGAGTAGGTCTAGTCAGTTACTGCAGTGCAGCTACTCACACCGTGTGAACACATCATGCCAGTTAGTGTCATGTGTAATCCGGCGTGCGAGCTACTTCAAAGTTTTTTGAATTCACTCGCACTCGCAACTCTCAAAACGTCAAAAACAGAATTTAGCCTCCGAATCAGGGATGCCAAATGTAAAGACATGTCTCTATTTTTAAGGTATTTGAAAATATGCGAAGATATTTATAGACTTGAAAATTATTGGAAAAACAAATAAAACCCTCATAGTTTCTAAACGAAATCGTTGTTATTTTGATATGCACGCTGGCTGGGCACGCTTTCTTTTTGAGATAGCTTTCTTGAGAATCTCTAATATAGAATCATTATCAGGCATAATTTTAATTCAAAATTTACTCACAACTTGCAAAGAAAGTATTGTTCTAAAAACATAATACACATCCGATTTTAAAAAGTACATTTTCATTCATTATTTCAATTTTGACGCGTATTTATTCCACCTGCAAATCTACCATCATTTTTATTTCAAAAATTGGTACACGAAGCTGCTGGCAAGGCAAACTAAATAAAATTTAAAAAAAATCTTTTAGGTTGTCATTTATAGCATCACATACTTCCGGAATTATCTTAGCTATGAATGCTTTCGAGATTCTAAAAAATATCGACAACAATCTGAACGATATTCCAGAAGCAAGGCACATCAATGTCGTTTTTTAATTTCACTCTTGCAGGTATAGCATCCCTCATGAGTGTATCTTGGCGTTGTATTTTTGGACCAATGGAATCCAACAGTGTTTCCTCTAATTCAGGTGTTTTTCTCAACACTGCTCTGTACTCCAGAGGATCATCATCAAAGAGTTCCTTCCATATTTTTTTTATTGCTCCTTTTCCTTGCATTCAATTCCTGGCCCAAATCATTTCGCCTTTCTGCTTTTTCGGATAGTACCTTCAGTTCGAAGAAATTCAGCACAAAGTATTTTTATTATAAAATTGTGCAACTAAATAAAATATATTCATCTGAAAACCTGAGACGAATACTGCCTATAGAGAAGTCGAATTCAGATCAATCATCTGTCAAATTCGGACCTGATTGCTGTTTCTGACTATTTGATGGACATTTCAAAAATCATCTGGCATCCCTGGTAAGCCAATGCTGCAGTATCTAGTTTCGCGTCAGCATCTCACACTGTGTGAACGGACAAGGCGAGTCAACCAATTGTCAAGCGAGTTCACCGGGTCAGTAGCTACTAATTCTCAAGTCAGCTACTAGCAACGTATAAATGGGCCTCAAGACGGGTCTATGGTACTAGGTGAGGCCGTTTCGTCACTAAGTTGGTTAGGGGAGCGGTATATGAAAACAGTACGGAAGAAAGTAGAAGGGGAATTATTTGCTTGTAGCGTGAAAGAGACAGACTGATCACGAGCGAGCTTCGGCAATAGCGTATTGTGTTTTGTTTACAAACAAAACACAGTAGACTTCCAAGATGGCTGAAGAGTGGTTTTAGCAAGTTGGCCCACCTTAGTATATACTTCTAGGCGCCTTGTTCGAATCTACAGCAACCAAATGAACGGCTAAAGTTTTCCGAGAAATAGGATAACAAATGACATGAAATGAGGAGTGCATACCGCTATGTGTTTGCTTGTTTACGCTGTTGGCATCATTGTTGTGTTTCGGTGACTGCTGCTAGTTATTGTCTTCATTGCTGTTTTACGGGACGTGAGGGTTGTTGCCGTTCCTGCTGGAATTGGCAATTCAGCGATTGTGGGAGCTGTGCTAGTGGGTATATGAAATAGACACTAGCGGCGGGCTTGTACCGTATTGCTCTCAGTTCCATTCGCTTTGATCACATCATGACGACCCATTACGATTGAGTGAGCGTGGCGGTACGCTTTGGATATCCAGGCATGTCGTTTCCCGGCGACTGATGCTTCAGCTGGAGGCTCACCTGATCGTACGGGTTGTGAGACACAACTAGTGATCCCCGATAATCGTTCGATTAATCGAATACTTCCTACAGAAATCGATTATTAATCGAACGAATACTGCACAACCAATAATCGAAGCGAACGAATAATTTACATCGATTAATCGATTCAAACCCAGAGCAAAAAAACCGTACAGCCGCTGCAGTTTTATCCTGAAAATCAATAATTATCTTTGACGCTCTCCTAAACTACTAAAAGAAGTTCAATGCCGTCGATGCGAGATGAGCTTCGTTTACGAGTTTAGGGGAGCGTAAAAGATAATAATTGATTTTCAGGCGTAATGAACACTTTTTTGATTCCAGATGGCTTTCTAACAAATGAGAAATATTAGTCTAACTAATTATTTCTCTCAGTGTGACGATTAATCGATTAATCGATTATTTGGATCGATTAATCGTATCGAATAAGAAACTGCTTAAAAGTATTCGATTAGTGGATGAACGATTAATTTCAAAAATCGGGGATCACTAGACACAACAGCTAGTTCGATTGAAACCGGCCCAGTGTAGGTAATTGTTGGTGTGCAGAAAACGCTATGTAGCATAAAAATTGGACCTGGTTTGTTTATAAACAAAAATAGTCGCTGTCATTTTTCATGCCTTATCATACTGTCGAAAACGAACCACCTGTCAATTCCAGCTCCTTGGTAAAATGTCTTGCACATCATATTGAAAAAAAATAATAATAGTGCATACAGTGATTTGTCTCTAATTGGACAGACCTGTAGTGCGACACGAATAATTGGATATGTGAACCACTAATTGGACATTTTTGTAAACATCCTCTATGTAAGGCCTTCTGCACATTGGGCAACCGCAACCCGATCTATGTTGGCAATATCAATCGCAACTGCAACTCATCTCTGCACATTGAGGCAACTCAAACGTGATGAACTCGTTAAGTTTTCAACCGTCATCATACGCTGGCAGTGATGCCGTTTCTTTAACTACTGAAAGAAATCATATGAGGAGAAATTTATGAAAACTGTTTTTGAAAAAAATATAACTTTACATGAGATTTTTCTTAACATGAGCGAAATATGAAAACAAAAGTATTTAATTTTTGCAAATATATAGCATCAAATTGAATATATGCGCAACTTTTTATAACTCTACAATGGAATCAAAACGGAACCTTTGAAATACAAGTTGTACTGTACAGAAAAATCTGTTTATATGGCGTTCCTGGATGCACTTCTTCCGAAAGTGCTACAGCCCGAGATGCCAGGTTTGAAGACATGTTTTCATTTTGAAGATATTTAACTTACTTCGAGGATATTTGATTTTGCGAAGACATTCTGAAGATATTATGCAGTATGTGAAGACATTTCAGTGTGATAGTGTATGTAAACTAAGAATATTTGTTTCATAAAACTGGCCCAAAAAAATAAAACTTTTGTCTTAGTGTCATCCGCTCACATTCCAGCAAACATTAAATCGCATAACAAGCGTATATATAACAACATATGCCCTAAAATTTGGTTGGCATATAATGCGCCTAACTGGCATATGCATGCAAAAGTGGAGACCATATACATACATGGCAAATGCTTACCGAATTTGTTTGGATTGTAGCGGACCGGGTTTCAAAAGACAACCCGGAACCTACGGCCAGCTCGAAGAAGGCTAAGAAGTTAGCTTTCCCACCCGACCTCTCTTAAGCGATTGGCTTAAGCGCCACCTCTTTCGAGGACCAATCACCGCGTTCGTTGCCCAGCTAGAACCCTGACACGCAGGCCTAATTTGTGTCCTTTTATAAGGATCGGGGGACGATTGAGCTGTACGAATTCCAGTCAACGAAGGCTAACAGAAGACACCTGCAGGAAGCTTCAAGAAAATCACCAACAACCCAGAATCACTCCGAATACGACGGAAAACCACTACAGGGTTTTCTCATCACAGGCAACGTTACTCTAACAAATTACCAGACTGGCACGGCCATCTGGGAAACAAAGGCGGACCACAAACAACTCCAGACATCAACTACGAAATACGGATAACGTGAAACCTTAATAAAAATAAATTGAATGTTCACAGGATCACATGTATTATAGTGACTTTTACTCCTAGACAACACTACAAAACTTTCTGCATTTGGGTAGACTATGGTTTTACATGGTACATGGTATTTACATACATTTACTTTGCTTAAACTATGGGGACATCACATGTGCACATGGACAAAACAGGGTACCTGGGGAGTGCGGTGAGGACACAAGTTTCCTCACCCACTCCCTCTGCTTGTTTCCGTAGAATTCTCCGCCGGTGGGTATCGCTCAGCGGATCCTCGGAAGGCGCGATGGTGACGACGCTGCCTTTGTTTGGCGTGATTGGTTCACCAGGTTTTTGCCAATGACGTATTTCCCTGTTCTGAATAATTAATTCACATTTAGAATAAATCCCTACATTACACAATGTATGTACCTCTAGTCGCTTTGCTTCATGCTTGAATAATTACGCGGTTCTATGGAATCTAGGAACAATGCTAACACTGAAACAATCCAAATTATAGTCACGAAAACTCCACGTTATACAAAGAAAATCTTACAAATTACGATCGCGAACAAAAAGCACAATGCTTCCGCGACGTCGGACAGTTCAAGGCAAAATGGTCGAAGAACATTGTAGTCGTCAGATGAACCGCAGGGTATCTCGCGATTCAGAGCTCAAGCTCAGCCGAAGACAATATCCCCAAAGCATCCCCTTGTGTGCATCTTGCTTCAACTAACCGTCCTTGAATACGACCTTCTCATTCCCCTCCCCAAACTCAAGACCACGAGAGTAAGCGCTGCGCGAACAGACACTCATTGGCCGAACAACTTTGGCGATTGAGCTTTCGCCCAGCTCCAGGGAGGTGGGATGGTAAATCTAAGCTCTTAAGTATACTTTCTGGAGTATCTTTTAGTTTACTTTCGGTTGTGACTTAGTACAGGTACACTGTAAATGTTTCAGTGTGTATTTTTGAATTTAAATTTTTATATTTGAATAATTACTAATTATCCTAACCAATAAATAAATAATTCTAAATACACAAAAATATTGTGAATAAATGAATTTAGAAATAAATAAACAACACTCAATAAATATGCACACCAATAATAAATAAGTAAATAACTAATCCAAAAATATAATACGATGAAAACAGTTGCGGCAACTGTTACAGGATGAATATGCAACTTTGACCGGCTATAATAGCGATTATGTTGAAATTGAATTGCGATCTAATATTAATATATTCATGAATTGTCAAAGTACCAAATACGACTTTTGCCATACTCATATACGATTTATTACAGACATAGAAAAAAAAACAAGTGGCGCAAAATATTTTCGTAAAATGTTTATTATAGCCTCACGAATCGCCATTTTTATATATGAGTATTTATGTTTGTAGAAATAATAATTGTTTGATTGATTTGTGTTGGGAGTGGAATATGAATGTTTAAAATGGCACAGATTGATGTTTGGTGAAAACTGCTCCGATGTGGGTTCGAACTCAGGTCGTCTGGATTATCATCCACCCGCTATCTCGCGCGGCTATCTGAAATTTGATTCAACAGCGATTAAAACTTTGGAGTGCATCAGCATTTCATTGACATTTCAATATGATGGAATATGTTCTTTATTAGGATCTAATATGATTTATTGTTTCATGATTTTCTTCAGCATGCGACACGATTTACTACAGTACTGAATCGATTTAAATTATACGCTTATAAGACACACAAACTGCATCAGCTTAATATACGCATATGATGCGGATTAAATATATTTTACGACAATGTACATCATAAAATTGATGTTTATTATACCGAATTGCGACTTAATTTGATAATGGTAAAAACTCGATTTTATAGAGTTTTTACATTTTATTTCAAATATTTCAAATATACACAATACATACTTTGATTGATTTAATATGCGATTATGATTTATTCGGATTTCTTGTAAGACATGACACGTGCAAAATTATACGATTTAATGTTTGTTGGGATGTTATCAGTGTCACTTGTTTACTTTTGTCCTTAGTAATCAATGGAAACTTTTATCTCAGTGTCATTCACACGCTCGTTTTCCACGACCACTTCACAATCGAAGGTATTCCGGTTACGTACCGTTTCACAATAATTAGCCAAAACTTCAAAGCTGAAATAAACAGATTGAGTTAAAAAAAATGGACAAATAAGAGTTATCCATTATATTTTTTGCCATTTAAATCTACCTAGCCCACCTTTTATAGAACATCTATTACTTCATTTAGAAACTCATAAAATTTAG
Organism: Toxorhynchites rutilus septentrionalis; assembly: GCF_029784135.1. Classification (NCBI taxonomy): domain Eukaryota; kingdom Metazoa; phylum Arthropoda; class Insecta; order Diptera; family Culicidae; genus Toxorhynchites; species Toxorhynchites rutilus. The sequence goes on from NC_073746.1 coordinate 189,714,371, forward strand.
TTTGTGATCGCGCAATATTCGAACGTGAACATGAACGGGGAAATATTTTGACGTCTATATTTACCACTGTTTTCATGTTCACGTTCACCGAAGTCGGTGAACTATGGTGAGTTCACCAACGTCTCGATTCCACGGTGGAAATTCAGAATCGTTGTGAAATATTGAATTAATCCACTTTTATCAATATGAATTGAAACATGTTTTTCAACTAGAAAATGTTTATTCCTATCGTTTCAAGATGTTTTCCTCGCGTTTTATATATGGACTGATGAATTATTAACAAAAAATTATAGGAGGTTGTGTCCAAAATACGACCGCATTGTTGACGTAGAACTAAGCTGTTATTTTTTAAAAGTCGCTTGTTTATACCTTCGGATATTATTCTATAGTGCTGTGAAATTTTAGAAACAACTGCTTAGTAGAGTAATCTCTGAAATGTTTTTTCATTGTGAATTAGTTGACGATAGTTGATTGATGATTCATTCTTGCCCTCGCAGAACAATACACTAGCTGATCATATGTCGCAATTAATTTCATGTCAATGTATTGAAAATTTACGTTGAACGCTATTCCGGTGGCCTTTTTCGCAATTGACATAGACTCGGCTACAGTCGATTATATACATGTTGCACCAGCACTATTATTCCACATCTCATAACTACATCAATATATCTAACTACTAGGAAATGAACACTTCTCATCATTTTACGTTATTCTCAAAAGAAACGATTCTGTTTATATCACTGGCCTCGAAAAAAGTTGCATTACTTTCTCATGCTCGAGATAAGCGCACCTGCCACCCTTAGTGGAGGAAATTTTTCTACTGGCAAGCGAAACCTTATCACATACAACATTCCAGAACGACATTTACTTTCTTGGTATCTAAACAAGCGAAATAAACTCTTTTTGTTAATATCAACAACCTCGAAAATAGTAGCATTGCTTTATTATGATCAAGATTAGCGCAATCCTAGTTAATGGCAGTTTTGCGACTGGCACGCGAACCCAAATAACTTATAACATTCCAGTACGACATTCAAGACGCTTGGTATTCCCCAAATGATTTTTTGGCACACAACCTTAATGACTGCTTCGCCATAACGACAGTTTAATGCATTCATGCAATGTCAAAGGCACCAACAAAACAAAACAAACAATGTTAACTGCTTGGAAAATGACTGAATTATGCCACACAGCTCGACTCTGCTGTAAAACCCATCGATGCGAATTCGCTGATGGGTTTGTCAATAGCGACCGCCTTCACCACCAGTGAGAGGAGCTTGATTTTGGTTACAGCCTGGGTAACGGCGCTTACATTTTCGACCGACGCGCCGAAGTCGCCTACTTCGCTGTTGTTCGATACGGCGTCACTCGCGAAGGCTTGGTTCAGTGCGAGCGCTTTTCACTGCACCAACATAGCGTGCTTCACTAGATGACGCTTGCCTCGAAATTTGATTGCACCTGGCAATGCGTTCGCTTTTTGCAGTGCTCGAGGCAGCCTTTCTCTTCTTCTTGCTCATCACACACTACGCAAAGCGTCCAATTTATGACGCGGAAAGAAAAACATACGATACGAATAACGCCAAAAACGAACTGAAAAAACCACACGACGATATCCAAGTTGGATTACCACTGGTGGGGTCCAATCTTAGATCGAAGCGCAGCAAAAGCAAAGTGAACTGGATTGCTCAACAGTCCGATGCCGAATGAAAGTTTGCCTCAGCGAGATCCACTGCTATACTCTAGGCAAGTATTCCCGTTCATCGTTCTTCTTTTCCTTCGTTCACGGAGACTTCAAATCCTACGATTTCCCCTTCGCTGCTCGTGGATAAGTTGCTCTTTATTGACAGTTCTACTCGGGAAAGCACACAAATGGAAAGAACACATGTATGGGAAAATGGAAACGCTTAAAGCTTTCATGTATTTTAACCATTAACAAACCAGGAGATTCTAATGTATAGCATATTAAACAAATCTTAGGGAATTTCCGATTCGTTTACTATGTAAATCACCAAAATCCGTTAGCGGCAAAAATAGTTATTAACGTTAACTTTATTTCATAAAAACGTGTCCTGTTTTCTGATTTGGCACCCTTAATGAAAGACGTAGTTCTACGTCAAAAAGTGTTTGTCCGTGTTCACGTTCACGGGAACTCTAAAGCCTGAACTTCGTTGTGTCCCCGTTTCATATCCCTCCTATCCGATCGATAAACTTTTACTTAGTAGCGGCAATACATACACACACTCTTTACAGATGCACGGGCCGAAGGTTGTGCAGTTCACTGATCATTCAACAAGAGCCAAAGGTTGTACCGCTCATGACAACTCTACACGAGCTGATGATTGCGCCGGCTAGTGACCATTCTATCCTGGATTCCTCGAGTCGAGAAAGACGCACCACGCTAGATATGGGGTACAGACTAGGGGGGCGTTGCTGATTAATGGTCAGCTGCATCCCAATAGGAAGTATCCCGTGTCGGGCACACGTACAGAGCATCGAAGACTGCGACATACCAATAATGAGGACACTTGTAATACTAACCTCGAGTCAACCGCGAGTAATCGGTTACATATTACTAACATTGTCAAAATATTGAACTCCCGGCCCCGTTAGGCTGACGCCATATGAGCCTTAATAAAATATATATTTTGGATAAAAAAAAGACGGGTGGGTAATGTCGGGGACATAACCGGAGCGACGTAGGACTATACAAAGGGGACAGCTTTTGTTAAATATATATTTTAAATATATTGTTTTATTTTCGTCTCCTACGTGAATACCTACCTATCTACCTGAAAAATGGATTAGTTTACTGTTTACTCTTTATGAACATGTTGGTGGTTCTGAAAAGAACCTTTGGCGTTGTGTTTTTGTTATCACTCGATATTCCTATCTTGTTCGGTTAAACCTTCCTGTTTAGCTATTGCGTTTGCCACTCGCCACAGCTTTCACAGTTGGAAAATTTCTTCCCATCCAGCTTGAACATGTTGTTCAGTAAATTACATTTAATGTGACGTGCCGGAGAAACACTTTGCCACTCACTGAAACTAATTGTTGCCTTGATGAGCGCCGAACCGAAGCTGCTCTGTTCTTGATGCGGGTTTTCTGATTGTCGTGAGCAGCTTTGCAAGCCAACTCGAGCACTCCGACGGCCGAAACTCTATAATCGCTGTTAGGTATATTGGTGCTCCGGCACCAATCCGTTCGGCCTAGTTACCCTTGCGGAGCAATCAGTGAATGCGACCAACAGGGAACAAGAGACCTGCACGGCTCGAGTGAGACTTTGCCTTTCCCTTAACTTGTCCTCCTTTGTTACGTCCACGATGCCGATGCCGTACAACCACACGGGTTTACGGTTTGAAAGAAAATAAGATATTTTTTTTGGGGTCCGCGTGTTTTATACTCTAGCGGTACACACTCACAGGATAGAGACAAATCGGCAGACTCAGTCAGAGGGGCGAGTCCAACGAGACGAACGAATGAGCGTTAAATGGGAGCGATGGCAAAAAATTACATTCATTACGATTTGTTCGCTCGTTGGATTCACATGCAGGATAAAAAGTGTCCTTTTCAAGATCACAAAATTATCTTCAATCTAAAGAGTTTATTGTTTTGTTATCACTCGATATCCCCATCTTGTTCGGCTAATCTTTTCTGTTTAGCGATTGCGTTTGCCACTCGCCACAGCTTTCAGATGGAAAATTTCATCCCATCCAGCTTTGTGACATGTTGTACAGTAAATTACATTCAATGCGACGTGTCGAAGCGCCACTCAGTGTCGGATTGGAGGCGATATTAACCTGTAATTGAACATTTGCGATGACAGTGTCGACTTTCAATGTGGGTTCATAATTTGGATCTCTATGTTTACAAAAATGTCCAACTAAATAAGTCGTATTACATGTCCGTCCAATTAGCTAAATGTCGAACTAATTGTAAATTACTGTACTTTCAATCTGGAAACAATTTAAGAATTGGTGAAAATTGAATAATCAGGAAAGTCCCCAATTATCAATAAGCTCAGAACAACTGCCAAATTCACATACTCATCAGATCCTGGCAAACAAATTATGAAAAAATCAATTTGTGTTTTATTATTATTTTGGATAATGTTTTAGAAAGCATTGAACTGTATTTCGTAAACTCTTTTTTGGAAAGTTTAATGGCCCTCAAAAGCGCCTTGTTTTATGGAATGGTTCCAATTTAGAAAACTTAGTACTCGTGGTTTTGAAAAAAACCATTTCGAATGCCCTCGATGCCGCCTTGTTCTGGATTTGCCACCAAAGCAGTTTGTATAAAGAACAAACTTTTTTCTTCTGCTACCTGATGCCGTTTTGCGATTGCGTTTGCCACTCGCCACTCGCTGCAACTGCCTGTTGTCTTGATGTCCACCGAACCGAATGTGTTCTGTTCTGAATGCGGGTTTTCTTATCGTCGCGAGCATCTTTGCCAGCTAACTCGATCACTTCGGCGGCCGAAACTATATAACGGCGGCTAGGTGGACTGGTGCACTGGTACTAACGCGCTCGGCCTAGCTACCCTTGCGGGGAACTCCAGATCAACACGGTTCGAGCGGGATTTTGCCTTTCCCTTCACTTTTCCTCTTTTACCATGTCCAGACATGGCTGCTTGGGTTGGTTTGTTGATGTGTTGTGATGCGAACCGAAGTGGTGTACGGTTTGAATGAGAATGATCGTTACGGAAGGAAGGAAGGAAGGTATTGTATTATAGAGACTTTAAACTTTTGCAGTTCATTCGTCTCTAGTCTTGAGAAAGGCCCTTTGAAAACTCTACTCTACTCTACTCCAGCGCTACCACCTCCGCCCTCTTGCCTTGAGAAAGGCACTCGATCCCTCGCCGTCCAGCCCGTCCAGCAACGATGTTGTCCAGTCGGTGTCCACACAAAGAATGATCGTTACGGCAGCGGAGCGGGGATTTTTAAGCTGACTGGCTGGCTCGAGAATTACGCATGTGTGAGACTGCGACCAATGTTTCGTTAATTTTTTTTTTTTCCTTTTCCAATCGTGCTTCATTCTATTTCGCTGCTGCTCTGGTTGCCCGTTTTGGTCGGTACGATTTGAGGAGCACAAAATGGACCAATCAAAAATGGGCACATAGTGCATTTTGACAATGCTTGATATTTCACAATTATTCAATTATTTATCTCAAGAAAAATGAAATGTTATTCGTAATGATAGATGCGTAGATATATTTCCTATCAATTGATGCATAAACCTTTGCGATCTATTGAGAAATGCTCGAGTTATAAGCGTTCCAAATCTTGCATTTTTTCCTACTTGTTCAGTGCCTAGATTTACATTTCACCCCCTATATCTTCCGGTTAGACGTAGTACTACGTAAAAAAAAAAGAAAGTGTTTGTCCGCGTTCACGTTCACGGGAACTCTAAACCTACTGGCATATGCATGCAAAAGTGGAGGCCATATACATACATGGCAAATGCTTACCGAATTTGTTCGGATGAATATGCAACTTTGACCGGCTATAATAGCGATTATGTTGAAATTGAATTGCGATCTAATATGAATATATTCATGAATTGTCAAAGCACCAAATACGACTTTTGCTATACTCATATACGATTTATTACAGACATGAAAAAAAAACAAACGGCGCAAAATATTTTCGTGAAATGTTTATTATAGCCTCACGAATCGCCATTTTTATATATGAGTATTTATGTTTATAGAAATAATAATTGTTTGATTGACTTGTGTTGGGAGTGGAATATGAATGTTTAAAATGGCACAGATTGATGTTTAGTGAAAACTGCTCCGATGTGGGTTCGAACTCCGGTTGTCTGGATTATCATCCACCAGCTATCTCGCGCGGCTATCTGAAATTTAATCCAACAGCGATTAAAACTTTGGAGTGCATCAGCATTTCATTGACATTTCAATATGATGGAATATGTTCTTTATTAGGATCTAATATGATTTATTGTTTCATGATTTTCTTCAGCATGCAACACGATTTACTACAGTACTGAATTGATTTAAATTATACGCTTATACGACACACAAACTGCATCAGCGTAATATACGCATATGATGCGGATTAAATATATTTTACGACAATGTACATCATAATATTGAAATTTTATTATACCGAATTGCAACTTAATTTGATAATGGTATATAAAATCGAGTTTTTACATTTTATGTGATTTCAAATATACACGATACATACTTGGATTGATATTATATGCGATTATGATTTATTCGGATTTATTGTAAGACTTGGCACGTGCAAAATTATACGATTTAATATTTGCTGGGTATTTTCCTCAGCTAGTCGCGAATGATTTTGACTCTGAAATTTGGAACTAAGAGATATGTTGGCATAAAAAATATAACCAAAATCAAAACAAAAGCCGAGACACAAAGCCCAGACATAAACCCAACGAACCGTCCGTCTTCGTCATTTTTTTTCCTACAAATCCTGCCGGTCGTTTGCGTTGAACGTATGCTGACGGGTCGTTACGTTGCCGGTTTATGTGAATGTTTTCATAAAAATTGCATGGTAGAATAACTGACGTAACGTGACGTGACGGGACGTGAACGTGACGGGACGTGAACGTGACGTGGATGTTGTATGTAAATCGCACTTAAACCTACCTTAAGTTGGCAGTTGCCTGGTGTATATGATCCGATTTGATTACACATGTTCTCAACATTTTTGACATATTCGTTAAGTTGCTCTCCAACGTAGGTTGCCTAGTGTGTAGCAAGGCGCTTGTATAAATCAGGGGTACGACTAAAACGTCAAATCCCTCATAATGCCAGTGTACCCAATATTGCTGCGGTTTACTGACATTTTGGTTCAATCAATTACTGTTGTTTACAACTCGGTCCGGTTATATAGTCGAATAGTGGCTAACTTTAAACTCCATGTTAAATGTGAACACCTCCATGTGAAACCGAAATATGAAAATCGCTCATGCAGTTAGAATAAAGCAGCGCATTTTTCGATTTCAATCCTCGTAAATGATATGTTGATAATAACAATGACGCCATATTGATTTTGATTTTGGGTAGCCTATATTCAATTGATGTCTAACCCCTGGTATGAATGTATAACGTGTGTAGATGGTCTCACTGTCTCTTCTTTCGCAACACGTTCGGACATGTTGCAGATTGATGCTTTCACACACAGCGCCAATCGTGGAATTAGTGATCCCCGATTTTTGAAATTAATCGTTCATCCACTAATCGAATACTTTTAAGCAGTTTCTTATTCGATACGATTAATCGATCCAAATAATCGATTAATCGATTAATCGTCACACTGAGAGAAATAATTAGTTAGACTAATATTTTTCATTTATTAGAAAGCCATCTGGAATCAAAAAAGTGTTCATTACGCCTGAAAATCAATTATTATTTTTTACGCTCCCCTAAACTCGTAAACGAAGCTCATCTCGCATCGACGACATTGAACTTCTTTTAGGAGTTTAGGAGAGCGTCAAAGATAATTATTGATTTTCAGGATAAAACTGCAGTGGCTGTACGGTTTTTTTGCTCTGGGTTTGAATCGATTAATCGATGTAAATTATTCGTTCGCTTCGATTATTGGTTGTGCAGTATTCGTTCGATTAATAATCGATTTCTGTAGGAAGTATTCGATTAATCGATTAATCGAACGATTATCGGGGATCACTACGTGGAATCTTTCCATTTCGAAGAACACACGGAATTGTTCGTTGTTTCAAACGGGCACGTTAAGCAAAATAACTTTAGGGAAAGTATTTTCTTATCCACATAAGCCGCGGAAATAACTACACACAAATCACTAGCACTCGGTTGAGTGCAAGTAGCGGCAGGAAACTTTAATCGGACGATAGCGCATCAATTGTTGCCAGGAGCAACGGAAATGGTGCGGGCACGGTTGAACCAACACGACGCTGTTGTCACCACGGTTGTGGTTCCTCTATCCGATTCGAAAGACCAAAAAATGGTGGATCACACTATTGGCGGTTCCATCGGCTGAAGGAGGCCAGGATGATGATAGCTCAGATTTACAGGAATTTGACACTTTAGTCTTGTGAAAGACCGATCCGTTTGGATGTGGCGTGCGGAGAATGGAAAAACACACTTTGGATAACTATTAAACACGGATTTTTTTGTCGCAACGCTAAACACACAAAGGTTAGTTTTGGAATGCTAAAATAACGTGGAGATGGTATTCTTCATTTGTTTTACATTGTATATGTGTAAGCTAGATATGTTGCTGTCTGTAGTCGTGACATGCACCACACATTATATTTCTATGGGGAGTGGATTGGATGGGGATAACAATAGGGATGGACATGGAAATTTGGAAATAGAGATACTTGCTCCTTTTGCGCGCTGCCGGTCGTGAACATGGACATAAAGGGGGCCTTTGATTCTGTTTCAATAGCGGTTTTGTCAAACAAAGTATCTTGGGGACTGGTTCGACTCCAAATGTGGGGTCCAAATTAGGTATCTGAATAAAAAATGTCAACAGAGAATAAACTTTCTCCGTACAATTACCGGCACCTGGTGGGAGCCCATCCCGAAGATCTTATAATGTTGTATCGAACAACAGTGATAGAGTATGGCAATTTCTATTTTCAATCAGCTGTCAAAACACACCTCAATAAACTCGAGCGAATTCAGTATCTTTGTCTTCGTATAGCGTTGGGATGTATGCCCTCAACGCATACCATGAGCCTCGAGGTTTTGGCAGGCGTACTCCCACTAAAATATCGCTTCAATTTATTATCTCTTCAGTTCCTCATCCGGTGTAAGGTTATGAACCCATTGGTGATCGGAAATTTTGAGCAACTGATCAAGCTTAATTTTCACTCTTGATGCATGGGCTCATATCATGAATTCATCTCCATGCAGGCTGATCCTTCTTCGTATATTCCAGGCGACATTTATCAGCGTCAAATCGCCTTCAATGAATTTTACTCTTTAGTCCGTAAAAATACCATCGCTAACTGACAACGCAAATGGAACGGAGATGAATTGGGCCGGTGGTTTCACTCAATTATTTCTAAGGTTATCCTCAAATCATGGTTCAAAAGTCTGGACTTGAGTCAGGACTTTATTCGCACCTTCCCCCGACTCATGTCCAATAACTGTTCTTTAGATGCCGACAGCAATCTCTGCCTTTGTGGCCATGGTTACGGCGACATCAAACTCATTGTTTGGTCGAGCGAGTTGTGTCTTGTTGCCAGATCGAATTTATAAAACTCCCTTCAGGCTCGAGGAAAGCAGCTCAATCTGCCGGTGAGAGATGTGTTGGCTCGATTAGACCTTGATTACATGTCCCAAATATATGTTTTCTCTAAAGCTATCGATCTTCGAGTGTGATTGTTCTTACATCCTTTTCCCCTCCTTTTCGTCCTTCGCGAGCTGTCGGTTCCCTTCCTACTAACATTAGAATAAGTTAAATTGTAAATACATATTATATGTAAGGTTTTAAGAATTAAGTGTGAAATGTGAACATTGTTACAATCTCCTTTCCTCCCATCCTTTCCCTGATAAAAATGTGTCACCCTTCTAAACTCGAGTCGATCGCTAGTAATCAGTTTTCTATTTGATTAACCCCTTCCCGTATTATTACATACATCACACATCAAGTGATTTCACTACTCTGTTGAGCGTTCTAGCGCCCTATGTTATGCAAGTACACAACGGGTGAGACTCGATGTTATACGGGAAGGGGTTAACCTATGTAACTGAAACTATAAAAATAAAAGAGTTAATAAAAAAAAATTCGGTATTGAAAGAAATGCATTTTTTCTGAATTGTCGAAAGTAATGAAATATACAAAAACACAAATGATACAGGTTGGAGACTGCGAATCAAACGAGTGGATTGACTCATCATCAGGCAATCTAAGATACTATGGTGAGCGCAATCAGAGGTACAGTAGATGTTTATTTTTGCTTATGCTTACTAGGGATCGTTAGTTCCACATGTCACAGACGAATTGCTCGTCTCGTTCTCTGGAATAGGGCCCTATGTTTTCAACTACAACCATCAAATTCAATTCAGTAATTGCAAGATTTTACAGAATTTCAAATGGGCCTCTTCCAAACAACACAACCAAATGTAAACATTGAACTCATATCCAGGGATGCTAGATGACTGTTTTGAATGTATTAACGCAGCACGAAACGGCACATATTGAACGAAAATGAGTAATTCAAAACAACTACTTTATAGGAGATACCTATATATAGATTTAAAACTTTTCTTGATAAATCGTTGATTAGGTGAACAAACATTGCTCCCAATAAATCCATAATAACAAAACGGCTTAGTGATAGAATCATATGCTCGAGGAAAAATATCAATGAAACCGAAAGATATATGAAACTTATTCTTTTTTGTTATGTTTTTTAAAAAATATTTTGGCACTGAGAAAAGAATATCGATTGATCCATTTTAAAACTGTTTGTTGTTTTTCTCAAAACAAAAACATGTCTTCTCATCTGACATCACTGATCATACCGAGAAAAACTGACTGAAGTCTCTCCAGTCTACCAAATAATGTGCGATTCACATAGCACGTTACGGAGAAGAACGTCTACGTTCCGTCAACGTCTCCACCAATTCACACATGCAGTCGATGCTTTCACCAGCACCGTCACGTCAAATGCCAAACGAATGATTTATTTAATTTTATTCATGGTGTCGCCACCTACAACAACTTTAAATTGCAATGCCCTCTTTCAAATCAGCATGCCTAGAATCAGTTCTAAATTTAGAAAAATTCAATGAGAATCATTTTTTTTTTTTTTTTTTTAAATTCGTTTATTTTTACAGGCTCAGTTACATAAGTTTAAAGGAGCCGAAATCTTAAATATATTTTTAAAACTATATATATGAACAATTTTCTTAAATCTATGGTTAGTAATGTGGGAAACCGATTACTCGTGGTGGACTCGAGATTAGAAGGGTGACATTTTCTCAGGAAAAGGATGGGGTATAAGGAAATTATTACAATGTTGATAATCACACACACTCAATTCTTAAATCTATTCGTACATCAGTTGTGAATTTACATTTCATTCTTCTGTTTATAGCAAGCGGACCAATTACTCACAAAGGAAGAAATGGAGGGTATAAGGATATAAGGATAATCACACACGAACATCGATAGATTTAAGGAAAACATATATTTGGGACATGTAATCAAGGTCTAACCGAGCCAACACATCTCTCACCGGCACATTGGGCTGCCTTCCTCTAGCCCGAAGGGAGTTCTCTAAATTCGATCTGGCAACAAGATACACCTCACACGACCAAACAACGTGTTCGATGTCGTGGTAACCTCGGCCACAAACGCAGATATTGCTGCCGGCCAGATTGAAACGAAAGAGTAGCGCGTCTAACGAACAGTGATTGGACATGAGTCGGGAGAAGGTGCGAATAAAGTCCCGACTCAAGTCCAGACTTTTGAACCATGGTTTGAGGCTAACCTTAGGGATAATCGAGTGAAGCCACCGGCCCAATTCATCTTCGTTCCATTTGCGTTGCCAGTTAGCGATGGTATTTTTACGGACTAAAGAGTAAAATTCATTGAAGGCGATTTGACGCTGATAAATATCGCCTTCAATCGCACCTACCTTTGCTAATGAGTCAGCCCTCTCATTACCCGGAATTGAGCAATGAGAAGGGACCCACACAAAGGTAATGACATAACAGCGTCTGGATAAAGCACTCAAAATTTTTCGTATTCTCTCAAGGAAGTACGGCGAGTGCTTTTCCGGCCTCACTGAACGGATAGCTTCGACAGAGCTAAGACTATCCGTTACAATGTAATAGTGTTCAACAGGTCGTGAGGCGACGCTGTCCAGCGCCCAATGAATTGCTGCCAATTCAGCAATATACACTGAGCAAGGATTCTGAAGACTGTGTGAGGTGCTAAAAAATTCGTTGAACACTCCAAATCCTGTGGACTCATTTATAGTGGACCCATCAGTAAAGTACATATTATCACAATTGATACCCCTATATTTTTCATCGAAGATCGTTGGAGCGATCCTCGATCGTTGGTAATCTGAATATCCATGGATATCTTGCTTCATGGACAGATCAAAATGCACAGAGGAATTGATGTAGTCAGGGAAACAAACACGGTTGGGAATATACGAAGAAGAATCAACCTGCATGGAGATGAATTCATGATATGAACTCATGAATCCAGAATGAAAATTTAGCTCGATCAGCTGCTCAAAATTTCCGATCACCAATGGGTTTATAACCTTACACCGAATGAGGAACCGAAGAGATAATAAATTGAAGCGATCTTTTAGTGGGAGTAGGCCTGCCAAAACCTCGAGACTCATGGTATGCGTTGAGGGCATACATCCCAACGCAATACGGAGACAAAGATACTGAATTCGCTCGAGTTTAATTAAGTGTGTTTTGGCAGCTGATTGAAAACAGAAACTGCCATACTCCATCACTGAGAGAATAGTTGTTCTATACAACATTATAAGATCTTCGGGATGGGCTCCCCACCAGGTGCCGGTAATTGTACGGAGAAAATTTATTCTTTGATGGCATTTTTTACTCAGATACCTAATATGGGCCCCCCAAGTACATTTGGAGTCGAACCAGACCCCAAGATACTTGAATGACATAGCATGAGTGATCGGTTTACCCAAAAGTTGAAGCTTTGGTTTTGCTGGTCTATGCTTCCTAGAAAAAACCACCATCTCTGTTTTCTCCGTGGAGAATTCGATCCCTAGCCCAATGGCCCAGGTTGAAAAATTGTTCAAAGTATCTTGTAAGGGTTCTTGTAGGTCGGATTCTGTTGATCCTACGACAGAGACCACTCCATCATCTGCAAGTTGTCTTAGGCTGCAATTTTGTGTAAGGCAATTGTCGATGTCGCTTACATAGAAGTTGTACAAAAGGGGGCTTAAACATGAGCCCTGGGGGAGGCCCATGTAAGAGACCCGACTTACTGCCGAATCTCCGTGAGAAAAGTTCAAATGCTTCTCACAAAGCAAGTTTTATAACATATTATTCAATAGAGGCGGCAGACCCCGAGAGTGTAATTTGTCTGTCAAAACCTCTATTGAAACAGAATCAAAGGCCCCCTTTATGTCCAAGAATACTGAAGCCATTTGTTTTTTTCCGGCGTAAGCCATTTGAATTTCTGAAGAAAGCAACGCAAGACAATCATTCGTCCCCTTGCCCCTGCGGAACCCATATTGTGTATCTGAGAGTAGGCCATTCGTTTCAACCCATCGATCAAGGCGAAACAAGATAATTTTCTCCAACAATTTCCGTATACAAGACAGCATTGCTATTGGGCGGTACGAATTGAAGTCGGACGCGGGTTTTCCGGGTTTTTGAATAGCTATAACTCGTACTTGTCTCCAATCATCTGGAACAATATTATGCTCCAGAAACCGATTGAATAAATTCAACACGCGATGTTTCGCCACATCAGGGAGGTTTTTCAGCAAGTTGAACTTAATTCTATCCGATCCCGGAGCAGAATTGTTACATGAAAGCAGAGCAAGAGAGAATTCTACCATCGAAAACTCGGAATCAAGATCGCACCTATCTTGTGGTATATCTCGAACAATCTTTTGCACAGGAGCGGAATCAGGACAAACCTTCCGTGCAAAATTCAAAATCCATCGATGTGAATATTCCTCGCTTTCATTGGATGAAGAGCGATATCTCATGTTTCGAGCCACTTTCCATAATTTTTTCATTGACGTTTCTCGTGACAAACCTCCCACGAAATTTCGCCAATAAGCACGTTTTTTCCCTTTGATCAAGTTTTTAAATTGATTTTCAAGGTCCAAATACGTCTGAAAATTTTCAGGGGTTCCACGTTTCCGAAAAGCTTTGAATGCGTTCGATTTATCCTGATAAAGCTTGGAACATTGGCTATCCCACCTATGAGAATCATTGAATTCAATTATTTAAATGCTTAAACCCCGTAGTCCGACCCTTATGCAACAATAATAATAAATAGAATAATTCTTTTAACTAGTCGCGAATGATTTTCACTCCGAATGACTTAGCTCCAAAGAGATATGTTGGCATAAAAAGTACAGTAAGTTACTTATAAAGCGATATGCTGAGGCACCACTCAGTGTCGCATTGGAGTCAGTTTCGACCAGTAATTGGACATTTGCGACTGGTGGCGACTTTCAATGTGGGGCCATAATTTGGGCCCTGAACTCAATGTTTACAAAAGTGTCCAACTAGAGGTAAAAATGTCTAATGAAACGTGTTGCATCACAGATCTGTTCAATTAGCTTAATGTCGATGTAGATGTAAATTACTGTGCAACCAAATCAAAACAAAAGCCGAGACACAAAGCCCAGACAAAAACCAAACGAGCCGTCCGTCTCCGTCAATTATTCTTTTCTACAAACCCTGCCGGTCGTTTTCGTTGAACGTATGCTGACGGGTCGTTACGTTGCTGGTGTATGTGAATGTTTTCATGAGAATTGCATGGTAGAATCATTGACGTATCGTGACGTGACGGGACGTGAACGTGACGTGTATGTTGTATGTGAATCGCACTTTACTCGTCTCGTTTTCTGGAATAGTGCCCATAATCCTCGTATTGTTGGAGAGCTAAACAAGTTCCAATGGTGCTGAAATAAAACACTTATCGATTATTCATCCCAATTTATTGATTTCCTTCAGAACAGTCTCCTCTTGGACCGACATACTACATTTCCGAGATTGCCTTGATTTCGTCCACAAAATTCTGATTCAAATTTGAATTTGGAAAACGTATGAAGTCACCTGGTGAAAACAGTTGTTCACAGCTTTTACTCAAAAAAACAATGACAGTGAACAAATGGTTCTTCCTAATCTCTGGTTCAAAATCTGGTCCGTTTCATGCTCTTTCTCTCCCGCCAAACATTCGTCCTTTCGTATCACATGCAGACACCCATCACACATACATAAGCGAGTCAATACATTGGGTCACAAAATAAAAATAATTTCCTTTAAGCTCTAATATCCTCAGGAACATGTAATGTATTGTTTAAAACATGACGTAGAGGTCAACACGGTGGAGAGACGGTAAGGATAACGCATACAAGAAAGAAAAAGAAATGTTGGAAATGTTCAGCAAAGCATACATAGAAGTTTTCTGTTTCATTTTTTTTTGTTACAGACCTCAATATCAGGAAGTTGAGTTGTGTTCCAGTAATACTCAGTAATGATGCTATTTTCTAGGATCAGAGTTGGAGCATTGAACCAAAATATGGTCGCCAAGATGAGGCCATTTTCCTTGTTATCATATATTTTACTTTCTAGACTTTTTAGCCATACAATTTTGTTGTTCTTCAACCATGAATACTCGGGTGTGTTAATGAACGGCAATATATATATTAAAATTCTGGATACTCATGCGACTTTTCATCAACAATATATAATATTTGAAAGTTTCCTATAATTATCGGAGTTATAATCTTGAAAAGTTTAGTTGTAGAAATATAATAATTGACAAATAAGGAAGTTTAATATAATTGAGATTGTTGATAGAAAATAATTTACCAAGCGAGTTCGTATGTTCACATAAATTAGTAACAGCATTATCTTGGAACCACATTTACTCCAATTGAAACTTACGGAGGGAAAAATAGTAAAATAAATTACGTTAAATAATTGTATTTCATTAAAACTAATTATAACAAAACTTTGGTTGAATAAAACATACACATGAATAGAAAATATGAATATTTAGAGATATAATTTTGTAAAACATCACACAATGTGTAGGAAATGTATAATCGAATTGCAAGATTCTTGATTTTTATCTTTGATAAACATTTTGAATGATAATCGCCCTGAAAATTAACCTAAAAATACTACTGGTGATTAATACTTTAAACAAATAGCATTTATGGCAACCGATTTTATTATGCCTATACATACGTGATGAGGTATTTCAGAATAATGAGCCATTCAGGATAAAAGCGTATTAAATGGAAGTTTTTGTTCGCTAATGATAAAATTAGTTATACAATCGACAACTATAAACATGGTATACACATGAACTTAAAAGTTTAATATTCGCTATTTCGACTTTTTCAACAGAAGTGGAAGTCCGGTTTTCGTTTTTGATTTTGAAACCAGAATTGTAGCTGTTTTTGGCTGCTCCTGTTGGTAGCTACATATATTTTTGTTTTGCTTATGCGTAGATAGATCTAAGGGCTCTTGTGTTGTACCCTGAACCGTGGTAGTGAGTATTTCCAGATTAGTTTTATTTAGAGCACTGTTGATAGTACATTTATTGAATTGGAGAAGTTTATTCTCGTCGGATTGATTCATTTTAGTAGAAATCAAAACAATGCCAGAATTTGTTCGGGTAACGAGCGCTGTTTTTGGTGTGTTCACCACATTTACGTGTTTACGTGGTACAGCTGTGTTATCCGGACCTGCCTGCTGACACTGACAAGTAAGTGAGCTACAATTTTCAAGTATACATCTATTATAGTCAATCTCGTCGTTATTGTTGGCCGCTAAACTGCAGGTTAAATTATTGGTAATTGTTTTGTATTCATTGCCGTTTTCACAACATTCCTCTTCATCAATTTCCGTTTCTATCATAGGGCGTTGCATTTCTTTATCCTTATAACATAATTCTCATGTGGTTTTATGATGAACTTGGATAACTTTTTCCATTTCCTTTTGAAGTCCACTCAATTCATCTATGTGTATTCCAAACTGACTACACAAGCTCGTGAGTTGCTTGACCTGAAATAATATTCGTTATCGACAATCAGATTAGTACTTACTCTTGTTCTTACCGTGGGATCATTCTGTTTATCTTTTAAACTTTTGTTAGCAGCTTTCAATTCGACTTCTTGATTCATTAATTCCTTTTCTAAATCTTCGATTCTACTCTTCAGTACCAATATTTCCCTTCGGAGGTCATCGGCAAGTTCGTTATTACCTACTGCAGGGCCACCACTATTGCAGTTTGCTGTACTGGATTTTGATGCTTCAAGCTCCTGATAACGAACCTTCAAACGCTGGTTTTCCTCTTTGTAGGAATGCAGCTGTCTCTTCCATTCATCTACATTTGCTGTGGATTCCTAGACAAGTAGGAGTTTATATTGAAAGGATTTGCAATGAACAAAATATATTGTATTTGCAAATATTTTAACGAGTAAGTTAAATTCAGTTATAAAAATTAATCACAAATTATATTTTATTAAATAGTTTGTCCAAAAAGTAATGTCAAATACGTGCCAGAGTACTAACGCTTATCGGGATCGGTAGAGGAGTTGATTCTGACTATTCAAATAGAGAGGTATGATCTTCCGCAAAACATATTTTAATCCCTAGTGCACGAGGTTTTGGAACACTAAAAGACACCGCCTTTCGAGTGCCTCGTTTCCTATGGAAAAAGGAGCCGATGCTTATCATTCTCTTTATGTAGGCTGACCGAACGTATCGTTTTTAACGGGACAGTACCGTATTTTCGACCATTTTTATTGTTCCGTATTTTTATCAATTTGTACCGTATTTTTGATATAAACTTGCACATGTCCGCGAGATGTTCAATTTCCATGTTTGTGTTCAAACACGAACATACTTTTCGCTAGTGTTCAATATTTATTTCAAACACGTCCAATGATGCACAAACACAAACATGTTGGAATCACATGCGTTTCTCACATCATAAACAAACATGCTGTTTATAATTCAAACACATCATGTACAAAACATACCACCCGTTGTTGCAGTATTTCATTGCTCTTCGTTTCTTTTCATGCACATAAAAAATAATTCCGGCTATAACATTTCTTTGTAGAAACGAACTAGATATTTAGTTCGTATTGCAAAAAACATGAAAAAATCATGAAATCATACAAATGCTAGCCAAATAAATAGATATATACTCAAAAATTAGTTTTAAATGGATGTTTTCAGGAAAGTTCACACCGTCCTATTCTTGGTATTTTAATGCGGGTAACTAAACATCTCCGCCACGCTCTATTCAGTTTTAGTACTTGTTCAAATAGCTAATAATAGTGGATGTTACATAAATTCAATGTATCACATGATGGTGCACTAAATAATGATATCAATTGTGATGAACTCTGATATCAATTGGCGTTTATTTTGTTCAGAACAGATAAATAGGTTTATTTTATTTGCTCAAAATTTTAGACAAAATCATGATAGATGCTTCCCTCTCAGGGATGCCAGGTGATTTTTTCAAATGTCTTCGTATGGTACGAAAAAATGTCTTCACCATCATATCAAAAGGGGTCTTCGTAGCCTAATTGGTTGCGTGTCCGCTACTAAGCGAACGATCATGAGCTCATAACTCAGGGCCCCTCAACTGACCATCTTAGTGTGTTATTCTAGCTACTATGTCCACAATCATCATGTGTCGGTAATCCCACTCCCTTACCGCTCACATTTTCGGTCTGCTGCATCGGTATTGGCACTATTAATAACGCAACAAAGGAAGCCTCATATCAACAGTCCCGCTGTGAACAGCCCAACTGTGAACATTCGAACAATAGCAATATTCTCACGCCGAAAAAAGGCGTCATGTGTTGTGCATCGATAGAATAGGAATTCTCTTGCACCTAAAAGGCTACTGTGTTATAAAACAAATGTTTATCGATATATAGCGACACTCTTACGCCTCAAAATGGTAACAGTGTAATATACAAAAAAAAGTTATCTTTAGATAAAAAATGTACACGAATGAATTCGGCTCTGTTACAGCTGAATTGCTAAATGAGCCTAATAAAAAAAACTGTTATCAAAGTTAATTGAAATTCATAATTCACTTTTGAATAAAGTTTGATAGCTTATTGAAGGTTTATTTTAATTGTCATTGTTATATAGCGCATTTCTTGAAACTTGCCTTGAGGTATTGAAGTGTACCAAGAATATATTGTGCAACTGCGAACCAAACTCTATGAGATTACAAATGATAATTGGCGTTGATTGAGCGAATATAGCCCAGTTCATCCACAAAAAGAAACTGTGATAACTCAATTTGTTTATTTCTGCTTTGAAGTTTAGGTTGTAACTCAATCCATATTCATAAAATTTAATATTGAGACGGTATGTAACCAGAAAACCTTCGATTAGCGAAATGGTCATTTGAAAGATCTAGGTTAATCTATTGTATAGTATAAAAATGGTATAGGCCCAAAACAATAGAAATACAATGTCACAATCATTCGAATTCTCGAGCGCAAATTGACTTTTAGGGTAAACTGACCAGACGTCCCGCGTTACGCGGGACAGTCCCGCATTTCAACAAAATGTCCCGCGTAGGATTACGTCCCGCGAAACGTCCCGCTTTTGGCAAAAGAAACGAAAATGTCCCGCGATATCAATATATTTCAGTATTATAATTTGATCATGTTGATTTTCTTAAATGGATGAACCTCAAAATAAAACTTTTATTTGTCAGACTGTTCAAGAGCGCTTCCAATGCATTCAACGAATAATACGTTGAGCTGGTTTAATCGCACCGACAGTGGACTTTTTGTTTAGAGAGTGTCAACTGGAAACGACAGCAACAAAATCTGAAAATTGATTTTTATAAAAAAATATTTTTAGAATTTTTATAAAGATTTTTATAAAAGTCCCCTATTGATCCGCAGGGACCAACGTGAGTCAAACGAAAAGTTCATCTTTGGTCCTCTAGCTCGGTCATTGCTTAACGTGTTAAATAAGACGAAAGAACTAGTATATGCTGGACAGGAATAGGCAGGGTTGTTTGATGGAGTATCGCAAATGAAGCAAATGTTGGCCGGAACCTCAATCATGGCTGATGAAAAGATGTATGTCGACATGTTCTTTTACCTTTCCGTGGCTTTGGTAGTCAGCTATCTCTTCATTATGGCCATTCGCTTAAAAGTTTTCTATAGGCCGAAGCTGGGGTATGTTGGGAAGGTTGGCGGTCTACGCGACAATGTTTATCTCCAGCCGATCGATTATCCATTCTCCAGTGATCTTTTGGCATAATAGGCTGATCCCCGTTGAAGAAAATTGTTGAATTTGAATCGTGCTTGTCAGGCTTTAATGCTCTAACTGAGCCAGTGATTTTCAGGCGTAAACAAAATCTAAACCACCGAAAAATCACAACTGAATGACGATACTTAGAAAGAAATAATACAGATCAGGTTTAATTGCAAGGACACATGTTAAGTGTTTCACGAATAAATGAGACTCGCTAAACTATGGTTTATTTTCACATAACGTATATACATAACGTTTTGTTTTTTTGTGTCCCGCGTTAGACCTTTGACCATCTGGTCACTTTATTCTAGGGACAATAGGTAATCAGACCGCTTGTAGTTCTCCAGAATTTGAAGTAAAAGTCACTTTGTTGTTGAGTTCATTCTATATGCTTGTGGCATTTTCTGCTTTGAAAGGTTGAAAAAGTAAGTGAATGATCACGAGAAAATGACACTGATAAAAAAGCGAGCGAATGCCCTACTTCTTTTGACGATATCTTCGAGCAATAGTTAGATTTCATGGAAATGATATCTGTCAAAAGCCCACGTACGCTATCATACTGAAATGTCTTCACATATTCCATAATGTCTTCAAAATATCTTCACAAAATCAAATGTCTTCACAGTAAGTCAAATGTCTTCATAATGAAGACATGTCTTTTAGAGGCGAATGAACTGCAAAAGTTTAAAGCCTCTTAAAAACAAAGAAAGAAGAAGACATGTCTTCAAACCTGGCATCTCTGTTCCCTTTCCTTTTCCATGTCAACACACCAACACACCGTCGTGGTGGTGTGGTGTTCATTTCGCTTCTTCTACTCAACGCACTGCCGGTGCATGGGGTGAAAATGCAAGAGAAACTGTACACCATGTATTAGAAATCGTGAATTGTTTATTTATACAATAAGTTATAAACAAGCGGAGCTAATTTGCAATAACTGCTCATTCCACAGTGTCCGTATGAACGAGCGCTGGTATATAAAAACCGAGCAGTATATAAAAATATAACGATATATATTATATTGAGTCTCGTTAACGTTCCCTATGGAACTTTTGCCGTATCAACGTATGCATTAACTAGCATCATTTATTAATACTTAGTTGAGATTTCTTAAGCCAAATAACACGCCTTGAATGTATTCCGAGGGGCATTCTCGGTATGACGAGATATAACGAGTGGTATATAAATATTGGGCCTGATCACGAACATCACTGTCACAAACGCTTTTACGTCACTTACACTTCACTTAATCTTTTTGTGTCTATCATCATTGTCACGGACAGTTGCGTGTAAAAATGAATTCCGTGAGTGTTCATTCCTGTTTATAAGAGACATATCAGTTGCATAATTTCGGGCGTTTGAACGTTATGTCGGTTGCATAATTTCGGACGTTTGAACGTTATGTAGGTAAAATTTATAAGTCTATGAGATAATATTCCATTTAATTGAACGTATGTTTTAGAATGACAAGTATGCGATTATAACTCGATGATTCGGTATTTCAATGCCAACTATTTGGACTCATTCCATGAATCATTTGCTTGGTGCATTAGTTTACTGAATCAAACACTGGTTCAAAAATGAGGAGGAATACTTGGTTGCTCTTGAATAATGTAGTTGTTGAACATATGGGAATGTAATTTTATTTCCTCTTTCTATAATTACTTTAGAGATGAAGCATGACTATCATGAGTTTAATCCTCTTATCCTTCCCATGCTCGTGTAATTTGATATACGGGACATAAGGTTTGATATAATTATTTAAACAGAAACTGGTCAGTAGCGTCGGTTAGAAGCATAATTTTCATATGAAACATCTGATGAGTTTCAAGGAATTTGCCAAAAGCAGAAAATGATTCAGATTTTCTTTAGACGGATATCAAAATTATGGAAAAAGAACTAGAGAATAATTAAAAAATTGTTAATTTAAAAGCATTGCAAAGATGGATTCATTTTGACGTAGGACTACGTCTTTCATTTCTATACCGGGGTGTAAAATCAAAGTTTCGAAAACGAAAGCGTTACGTCGGAGACCGAGATTTTGAGCGTTAATAGCTCTTAAACAACTGAACGAAATGGTATGATGAACACTTCATTCGAAAGATAAAATGTCTACGCGTCATATACTTGTTACTTTTTCATCCAAAAACTTGTTTCAATAGCCTTAAAATTGCTTTCAAAATAGACTATTGAAATCACCAATCGGTATATAAGCGGGCGCCGCTCGTAAACCCACTCAGTTATAATTGAACAGCGACTGGAGCATGTTGTCGCTGTTGTGATGAAGGTCACTTCATTTATCATGAAAGCGCTGATGAACGGTGTTACCAAGAGCCTGTTTGTACACCTTAGGCCAGAAGGGAATCCATCAGGAGGAGAGTGATGCCACGGTTCCGCTTGAAACATCGGAGCAGCCGACACACACACATACACGCGCGGAATTCTCGTTGCTATCATCGTTGCTGAAAAATAATCTACCAGTTCCCCTGGGAATTGAAAAATACATTCATGCGAAAGAGTTTATTTTAATGTTTTCTATTCATACAACACTGCAACCAAATACATTTGGTTTTGTGATTTTTCAATCAATCGCAATTGACAGGAAAGCTTCTATTAT
The DNA here is from genome assembly GCF_029784135.1 of Toxorhynchites rutilus septentrionalis. Classification (NCBI taxonomy): domain Eukaryota; kingdom Metazoa; phylum Arthropoda; class Insecta; order Diptera; family Culicidae; genus Toxorhynchites; species Toxorhynchites rutilus. The sequence continues at coordinate 189,736,974 of NC_073746.1, forward strand.
TTTTCCCCATCAGTAGATAATTTTCGTATCCAATGTTGGATGCATAACATGAAAAACGGAAAAATTTTCACATCGCCAAAATCATGTAATTTTTGAGTAATTATTTGCTTCCTACTCATATAATGCTGCGACCAAATACATTTCGTTTTGGATTTTTCAATCAAGTGTGATCAATGTAAGACCACGTCTTTCGGCAATTTATTAGAGGTGCAATGAATCTTGAGGAATTCCCGCTCTACGCGCACTGGCAAACAATGTTTACTCAACAATTTCTCAAACTAGAAATGGGTGTTGTGAGAGAGGATTAGCGAACGCGAAAACGACAAACGGGAGAAAGATACGTTTGGAGGTTGAAGGAAATTGGCAGAAAACTTCTTCATTCTATCATTCAAATAATGTGATTCATACCACATCGTTTTGCCAGAAAGAGATTATTAATGCTCAAAGGAGGAATCGAGTCCTCTGAGGAAATAACCCAGCGCAAATTAGAGTCGCCTATAGATTGCGGCATTCGTACACAAATGATTTTATAATGCAGTTTCATCAAAGTGTTTTCTTCGATATGGGGAAATATTCACTACATAATGTCATGTATTTCATATTCTTCATTATCAAATCCATATCCATGGCGCCTATCGGTATCGAATTATCATTGACACCACGATTTTCGCTAAATGCTCATTTCAGTTCGGCCTGCAAAAAACTTTTCTGAACTCTTATCCATCAAATTTGGAGCCCTGAAAAGTGCCGTTGATTATATGCTAAGCTAATATAGCACGCTCTCCTCGGATACGATGGGCCAGCTGGATGTCCTTGGGCATGATATGACGCGTTTTGCATGGATAGCACACAGATTGGTATCTTCGAATAGGCCTCCTGCAGCGTCATAACCGCGGAGCTTTGAAAGCACAAATCGGTTTTGAAGTCCTGAGCAATTCCACGAATCAAATGCTGCAAAGGTAGATGGCGGATCAGCAATTCGGTCGACTTCTGATAGCGACGAATTTCACGCAAAGTTCCCGGTGGATAGCGATGTGGTCACACTCCCCGCGGCTGGTGCACTTATCCGAGCTGCTTTCGTGGTGCCTTACCACCGAAAGACTAACGAGCTGTGTGCTTAGTTCCACACAAACGAGTCCTCACGGTGCGAGAGTAGAGTAAGAAATGAACGAAAGCAAAGGAAGCATCATATTATAAACCATAAAAGTCCAGAATGTAAACCCCACCCTCTTTATTATATAAGCTTACTGTATACTTACTTCGATGTTATTCTTTTCTCTCTCAGAGTAAGCTACGAATATAATAAGGGTGGGGTTTACATTTTATACTTTTATGGAACTTTGCGTGAAATTCGTCGCTATCAGAAGTCGACGGAATTGCTGATCCGCCATCTACCTTTGCAGCATTTGATTCGTGGAATTGCTCAGGACTTCAAAACCGATTTGCGCTTCCAAAGTTCCGCGGTTATGATGCTGCAGGAGGCCTATTCGAAAATAACAATTTGTGTGCTGTCCATGCAAAACGCGTCACATCATGCCCAAGGACATCCAGCTGGCCCATTGTATCCGAGGAGAGCGTGCTATTAGCTTAGCATAAAATCAACTGCCCTTTTCAGGGCTCCAAATTTGATGGATAAGTGTTCAGAAAAGTTTTTTACAGACCAAACTGAAAGGAATATTTTCGTTTGGATGCCATTCAGCATCGAGAAAATTCCGGAAAGATCTAATCGTTGCTGAAAAATAATCTGCCAGTTCCCTGGGAATTGAAAAATACATTCATGCGAAAGAGTTTATTTTAATGTTTTCTAACCATATAACACAGCGACCAAATATTTTTCAATCAAGTGCTATTAACAGGTGGTTATCGAGTTAGCAATAACCACTGGAGGGCTGGTAAGATAATCTGCCAGTTCCCCTGGGAATTGAAAAATACATTCATGTGAAAGAGTTTATTTTAATGTTTTCTATCCGTGTAACACTGCGACCAAATATTTTTCTATCAAATGCTACTAACAGGTGGTTATCGAGTTAGTATTAACCACTGGTGGGCTTCGAGTATCGAGGAAAATCTGAAAAGAATTAATTGTTGCTGAAATATACTCTGCCAGTTCCCCTGGGAATTGAAAAATACATTGAAGCGAAATAGTTTATTCTAATGTTTTCTATCCATATAACACTGCAATCAAATACATTTGGTTTTGTGATTTTTCAATCAATCGCAATTAACAGGAAAGCTTCTGAAAATTAGTCCCCATCAGTAGAAAATTTTCGTATCCAATATTGGATGCATAACATGAAAAACCTTGAGCCTCCAACGTAACGCTCTCGTTTTTGAAGTCACCCAAATATTTATTTATCCATTCATTCAGGATGGATTTAGATTCAACTTCAAACAAATGATCTCTAAATCAACGCTAGTCCTACGTCACCCTTGCGGTTATACCATAGATATAACCCACTTCCTGTTTTTTCCTTATTTGAAACTTAAAATTTCTTCATTCAAGGTATGTCTTCAAAAGAATATCGTTGAAAATATCAATTACGTAAAAACAAAAGATTAATGGCCTCATTCGATGTAACTATCGTCCTGATTCGGGTCTTGTCCACCAATTGCGAATGTTTGAATTCCAAAAACGAGCTCTGCAATGTTGGGAAAACATTACAGTTATTATTTTATATTCAAAATATCAACAAATCAATATTATACATAATCAATCATAATGATCGTTTTGGGCCAGTGGCCTCCATTGCTATTTCATGGGGTTGCAACTTTCTGTTAGTCTAACCCTTAAAATAGAAACAAAAAATTTCTATTCATTTAGGACAATCGAAATTAGACCTTTCGCCATGTTTCAATCGGTCTATGGGAACTACATTTTTAGTCCTCAATTACATCCCATAGCGCATTTATCGAATCCAAATGAACAAATTTACGTCCTCTGGATACGTCAGGATTTCGTTCTAAAAAAGCCACCAAGCGGGTTTCTATTTGTTTAACTTTTCTTTCTTAAAAAGCAAGACTAGATTACTAACTAACTAACTAACTAACTCCATTCCGCGTGACTAGCTTTCACCATCTGAAACACAAGTGACAAATATACTTATTTTTCCCCGTGACGTGACAGTATCGTGATATTCATAATAACACCGAGTTCATCAAAGTTGTCACGACGGATGAACTCTTCCGGATTGTACACACACGGTGGCAGCCGTAATAACGTTGTATACAATTCAATTCGTTTTCACCGTAAAGTGACGTTCGTGATCAGGCCCATTACCTCAAGACTCCACTCGTTACTCGGATAGAAAACATTGGTAGGTAAGCACAGAAATTCACAGAACAAATGTATGGGAAAATGCGTATGCTTCCAATTTTTGTTAATTTAAACAATTTATGGATTAAGAACGTGTGATGTTTAACATATATTGATTTTCAAGACATTTTTGCTGTTTTCGGGAAAATTATAAAGTATCCTAAGAATGTTTTTAATTAGTTGAAGTGTTAACGTAGCAAAGGTTTATTGTCAAAAAAGATAGATACTATAGATACTATTGTAACGCAAAGCCTATAAATAAATTTCAAAAGAATATCATCTTCAAGCGATTGCTTCGGTTTGCTTCTCAACACTCCCTCTCAAACCAAGCGTGTGACGATGGTTCTTGAAGCTCTCTGCCGGAAGACCCTTGGTGAGGATGTCGGCGACCTGATTTTCAGTTGGAATGTACTGCAGCTCGATTTCTTGATTTTCGATGCGCTTTTGTACAAAGTTGTACCGGATGTCGATGTGCTTGAGACGTTTCTGGTCGCGAGGTTGCGAAGCCAAATTGCCTCACATGCTGCTTGACTCAGCGCCACATATTCCGCCTCGGTTGAGGATAGTTACACTGTTGCTGGCTTGCGAGTAACCCATGTTACCGTGTTATCGAACATTTTGAAGCAAAATCCGAATGTAGACCTCCTATCGTTGACATCGCTGCACCTATCTGCGTCCGCGAATCCAAATAGCGGACTTCCCTTCTCATCATGATAATAGACAAGAGAAAAATCCTTCGTCTCTTGAAGTTAGTGCAAAACGTTTAAGGGCCTTCCAATGTCCTTCCGATGGTGCGTTCTGCAACCGGTCGAGGAGATTTACGATGGCAGATATCTGGACGAGTTGCCAGCATGAAATACGTAAGACATCCCATCAGCTCAAGATAGGGACACTTGTACGGTTCCTGGCCATCGCGAAGCTGCTCCAGTTTCGCATTTGGCTCCAGTGGCGTGGAAGATGGTTTGCACGGCTCCATTCCAAACCGCTTCAAAAGATCAAGGACATATTTAGTTTGATTGATACTCATCGTACCTTCTTTCCTGTTGTTCTCGATCCGCATGCCCAAGAAGTGGTTCAGATCTTGAAGATCCGTCATTTCAACTCGTCAAACAGCATCCGCTTTACTCGAATAAGCTCCTCCAACGAAGTAGACGCGAGAATAATATAGTCCACGTACAGCACGAAGTAAATTTGAAACTTCGACCGTGAAAACAAAAGCTTCTCCATAAACTTTTTGAACCGCTCAATCCAGCTCCTTGATGCCTGCTTCAACCCATACAGCGATTTGTTGAGCTTGCTAACTTTTGTTTTTTCCCCCTCTCAAATCTTGAGGGTTGCCGCACGTAGACCGTCTCCGACAGGGTTCCGTTCAAAAAGGCGGTCCGCACGTCCATTTGATGAATACGCACACCTCGCTGAACAGCGACAGACAGCAAAGTTCAAACGGTGATCATTCGAACTACTGGCACATATGTTTCCTGGTAATCCAGTTCGTGACGTTAGGAACAGCCGTGCCTTGAACTTGTTCACCGTATCATCGTCGTTGTACTTGATCTTGAAGACCCATTTGCATGGCAAAGTACGACACCCATCAGGAAGGTCAACCAGCTCCCAAGTGTTATTCTTCTCTTCTTCCTCTTCTTCTTCTTAAATGGCACTAACGTTCCTAGAGGAACTTCGCCGTTTCAACGTAGTATTACTAGCGTTATTTTTATTTGTAATTAGTTGAGATTTCTATGCCGAATAACACGCCTTGAATGTATTCTGTAGTGACAATCTCTAGAATACGCGTGACCACAGTGCAAGTCGGGGAATTTCTTTGACGAAAAATTCCCCCGACCAGAACGGGAATCGAACCCGAACCCCGGCACGTAAGTGACGTAAGCCACTCGGCCAGGGGAGAACGTTATTCTTCTCTAGTGACTTCAATTCATCGATCATGGTGCCGTTTGAATCCGGAATCGTCCAACATTGCTCGAGATTGTTCCATGATGGTTCGGTTCATGCGCTCCGCAACGCTATGTTGCTGTGGCGTGTATGGTGCAGTAATCTCCATCACGATCCCCTTAGCTTCGCAAAAATTGGTGAAATTTTCATTAACGTATTCACCGCCGTTTTTATTTTGTTCCAAAATATATTTTTTTATCAAGGCTCATATGGCGTTAGCCAGGCGGGGCCAGGAGTTCGATATTTTGACATTTTTTCTTATTATCTATGTTAGTAATATGTAACCGATTACTCGCGGTTGGCTCGAGGTTAGTATTACAAGTGTTCTCGTAATTGGGACGTTGCTGTCACCAATGCTCTGTACGTGTGCCCGACACGGGTTACTTCCTATTGGGATGCAGCTGACCATCAATCAGCAACCCCCCTAGTATGTACCCCATATCTAGCGTGGTGCGTCTTCTCGACTCAAGGAATCCAGGATATAATGGTAACTAGCCAGCACTATCATCAGCTCGTGTAGAGTTGTAATAAGCGGTACAGCCTTTGGCTCTTGTTGAATGATCAGTGGACTGCACAACCTTCGGCCCGTGTATCTGTAAAGAGTGTGTGTATGTATTGTCGCGACTAAGTAAAAGTTAATAGATCGAATAAGAGGGATATCAATGTACTGGAAAAAGGTAAAGACGGATAAAAGTGATATTTCCATGTGCCATTTTCACTCCCCCACGTTCGTAGAAACAAACGAAGTTTCATTATTTTAACGTTATGAGGTGGGTGTTTCGAAGGCTCTCAGTGTCGATGTGTATGATGTGAGAGAATAATCGCCAATTTTTCAAAATTTCACTGAAAATGATACTGCTTTCGCGAACGAAAGCACATAAATAATCGAAATAAGCCACGATACAATTGTCATGTGTTAAAAACAAACAGTTGAATAATTTCATGAGAATTTTGACTCAAATTATCATGCAACCGTGAGTACTTTCAACATTGTTTTGTTTCTTTCATATAAATTCGATATTGAATGCGAATAATTACGACACGATATTTTGCTTGCCAATACAGATATACTTAGCCTACTGCTCCACCTCGATATATACCTCATTGGAGGGATATGAAACAAGGACGCAACGAAGGAAACATAATCAAACGTTGACATCGGCGTTTCTGAAGAACAGGTATAGATGAAGCAGGAGATCAGGATTACGGCTACCTAAGATATCCCGGACGGGGATATCCGATTGTCTGCCTTGTGCCCTCAGTGCTCTAGAGAGCTGAGAGCGAGCAGCATGGTACCGGATACTCACCGCCGTTATCGCACCGGATACGGGCCACCCTGCGCTCGAAGTGTGCTTCTGCCATCGTTGCATACTTCTTGAATATCTCCAGGACATCACTCTTCGCTTTGACGACGTACACCACTGTGAAGTGAGTGGAATCGTCGATGAACGACACGAACATTTTTCCGCCATCCCAAGCAGTCGGATTGAATGGACCACAAACGTCGGTGTGGATCAGCTCCAACGGACGACTCGACCTTGCTCGTGTTGTGTTTGAAAAGGGCAATCTCACCCGCTTCTCCTTCATATACAATTCACAATTTTCGTCTGCTTCCAGGTTTTTCCCGACAACCAGTCCGTCGTCCATCATGTTGCATCGAACCTAGCCGTATCGCCGATGTCACAAAAACCGTAGAGTTTTGGTATCGGCAGCCAGAGCCGACTCACTTGATGGAATCAACTAGACGTTGAGCCCGAACAGTTTCGTCTTCCATGTAGCCCTTATCCCGTGTGAACGCATTCCTTGTTCCCCAATTTTCTTGTCGAAGAACAAGTTGAGGGTCAAGTCCGGAACGAACAATACATCATAGACGACGCACCGCAACTGCTTATCGCCTACCGTAGCGAGCATTCTCACCTCACCAGCAAGTTCACTAACCAACTGTTGTCCAGACTGTGCCACAGCGATGACCACCGGTTACTCTAACCGATGAACGTTGTGCAGATGCTTCTGGTCTCGCACCATGTGCACAGATGCACCACTGTCCAGGATCCAACGGAAATTTTCGCAGAACGTGCCCACGAATGCGATGTCATGCTGCGCGACGGCTGCGTTGGCCTTCTTTCTGGGTTCCTTCTCTGTTTCCCCAACGATTTTCCTGGGCAGTGCTCCTGCTTCCGGCCGTTGCTCGGGCAATCTCTCCGCTTATGACCAGGCTTTCCACAAGCATGGCAGATAAACGTGAACTTTCCATTTTTCCTTACAAACGCCGTGCCAGGCTCCACACGCATGCCTTCCAGCTGCCGCTTGACACCTTTGCTCAGCAATCTCGTCTTCACGAACTCCAGGGAGCATTGTTCCACCGGCAGAGTCTCCAGCACCGTAATCAACTGCCCGTAAGATTTCGGAATCGACTGGAGCTAGTTGAAAACGATTACCTTTTCGTCGAACTTCACGCCAGCAGATTCCAGGTCTCGAACGTTCTTTTCAAAGGCAACGATGTGCTCCTCCAAAGGGCGGCTTTCGTCATACTACATCATGTACATTTGCTTCAACTGATAAAAAATATCAGCGACGCCTTTTTTCTCGAACAAACACTCCAACGTGGACAAAATTTCCCTAGGCGTGATCTTCCCCTTGATGAAATCGAGGTGCAAATCCGCGATTTTGTGGATGAGGATGGACTTGCACTTCGCAGTAAATGTGTTGAGGTTTTTCTTATTAACATTCAGCAACACTTTTTTTGACTGATTAAGTTGTGCAGCTTTTCATTTTCCGGTGTCCTTATTTTTTCAGCACACAATCAGAAATTCAACAGAATTGTTCTGGACGAGTCAGATTTGCAAGATCATCTGCTGGTTCATTACCTCTATACCGTAGTGACCAGAAATCCAGTGCACTTTTACCAAACTTGGCTCACTTAGTAAGAGACAAATGCATTCCCAGAGATTTTTGAGTGCAACTTGAAAAAAAATCTGAAAAGATGAAAACTTTTACACATTCAATCATTGCAGCTATTTCTGCATGAAATTTTTTGACCAGATTCCCATAGCTACAAAAAAAATCCATTCTAAAAACCATACCCTCCAGCATTTGTTCCAATACCCATTTTCGACCTATCGGTATAGATTGAATACGAAGAATACGAACACAGGGACCGCCGTCATCCCATATTGAACGAGAAGGTTCGATCACTCTGTATGGAATGTCATAGTTAGTCCTAGGTTCCATCCAATCACTGTTCATTGCTGAGGACGGCCAGTTTTGTCCCCGTCTAGTATTTTCTACCATCTTTTGAGTTTGAGAGCGCTTTTCTTAGCCTCTAACAGAACATGTTGGGTCAAGAGCAAGGATGGAAAACAAGGGAGCATGATGCGGTTCACGATTAAGTGCGATTCACATACAACATACACGTCACGTTCACGTCCCGTCACGTCACGATACGTCAATGATTCTACCATGCAATTCTCATGAAAACATTCACATACACCAGCAACGTAACGACCCGTCAGCATACGTTCAACGAAAACGACCGGCAGGGTTTATAGAAAAGAATAATTGACGGAGACGGACGGCTCGTTTGGTTTTTGTCTGGGCTTTGTGTCTCGGCTTTTGTTTTGATTTGGTTGTACAGTAATTTACATCTACATCGACATTAGGCTAATTGAACAGATCTGTGATGCAACACGTTTAATTAGACATTTTTACCTCTAGTTGGACATTTTTGTAAACATTGAGTTCGAGACCCAAATTATGGCCCCACATTGAAAGTCGCCACCAGTCGCAAATGTCCAATTACTGGTCAAAACCGACTCCAATGCGACACTGAGTGGTGCCTCAGCATATCGCTTTATAAGCAACTTACTGTACTTTTCATGCCAACATATCTCTTAGCTCCAAATTTCGGAGTGAAAATCATTCGCGACTAGTTGAAAGAATTATTCTATTTATTATTATTGTTGCATGAGGGTCGGACTACGGGGTTTAAGCATTTAAATAATTGAATTCAATGATTCTCATTGAATTTTTCAAAATTTAGAACTGATTCTAGGCATGCTGATTTGAAAGAGGACATTGCAATTTAAAATTGTTGTAGGTGGCGACACCATGAATAAAATTAAATAAATCATTCGTTTGGCATTTGACGGGACGGTGCTGGTGGAAGCATTGACTGCATGTGTGAATTGGTGGAGACGTTGACGGAACGTAGACGTTCTTCTCCGTAACGTGCTATGTGAATCGCACATTACTCTGCCCAGTCACTCACTGCTCGTTTTCACCGTGAAGTGACGTTCGTGATCAGGCCCTGTATATTTTCATGATTGCTAGGCAAACTAGTATTTATATAATGGGCATTCGGACATGCATACCGGCTTAATGTGTTTTAATAACACCTGTCCAAAGTTTCCAACAGTATTGATGATCTGCTTTTCAAAGTGATTTATCACGTTTCACTGTTTTTTGGAATGAAGACTTTAACGAATATCCATATGAACGGATAATGCTATAATATTAGACTTGCTATAACATTAGATTGCCCAAGGAAGTCATTCTGACTGTTTTTGAATTTCAATTAGAAAAACAGGAAGTGGGTTATATCTATGGTATAACCGCAAGGGTGACGTAGGACTATCGTTGATTTAAAGCTCATTTGTTTGAAGTTGAATCTAAATCCATCCTGAATGAATGAATAAATAAATATTTGGGTGACTTCAAAAACGAGAGTGTTACTTTGAAGACTCAATGTTTTATGCATCCAATATTGGATACAAAAAACCTTGTTCTGAAGAATAATCTTCAGAAGCTTTCCTGTTAACTGCACTTGATTGACAAATCACAAAACCAAATGTATGTGGTCGCAGTATTATATGGATAGAAAACGTTAAAATAAACTCGCTTGAATGTAATTTTCAATTCCAAGGGGAACTGGCAGATTATTTTTCAGCAACGATCATTTCTTTCCAGGTTTCCTCTCGATAACCAGCAAACGAAAAGAGTTGCGCGCGTGTATGTGTGTGTGTGTGGCGGCTGCTTCTATGTCTTCCCGAGGAATCGTATTTCGATGCTGATACTCTCTTGGTCACCTTCTCTTCTCCTTCTGATCGATCGGCTTTTCTGCGCTCCCTCACAGTTAAAACAAACTGATTGCATTTCAGGTCAGGTCAAGCCAGGTAATGAATACTTCGATCCCTCGCCGTTCAGCTCGTTCAGTAACGATGTTGTCTTGTCGATGTCCTCAGGCGTCGTGCACAAATTACGTAACGCAAAAATCCGGATTTTGAACCTCCCCCCCCTTTCGTAACGCAATTTCCTATCTCTAATAAACAGAAAGTAACGCAACATCTAACCCCTCCCCCCTTATCGCGTTACGTAATTTGTGCACGACGCCTCACGAAAAATGAATGGGTTTCACCACCAGAATATCATTTCAGTATGTTTTTCGTGCGTGATTGAATCGAGAGAAGGTGTGGTTTATGATGGTAATTTGGAAGGCAAACTAGAGGAGAATGAACTCTCAGAGTATGAAAATTTCGGCGACTGAGCAATAATCGATTGAAAATTATATAATTTTGGCGATACGAAACATTTTCCGTTTTTCATGTTATGCATCCATTATTGGATACGAAAATATCCTACTGATGGGAAAGAATAATCTTCAGAAGCTTTCCAGCTAATTACACTTGATTGAAAAATTACGAAATCAAATGTATTTGGTCGCTGTGTTCGCCATATAATTAGAAAACATTAAAATAAACTCTTTCGCATGGATGTATTCTTCAATTCCCAGGGAACTGGCAGATTATTTTTCAGCAACGATTAGATCTTTCCGGAATTTTCTCGATGCTGTATGGCATCCAAACGAAAATTCTCATTTCAGTTTGACCTGCAAAAAACTTTTCTGAACTCTAATCCATCAAATTTGGAGCCCTGAAAAGGGCCGTTGATTATATGCTAAGCTAATATAGCACCCTCTCCTTGGATTCGACGGGCCAGCTGAATGTCCTTGGGCATGATGTGACGCGTTTTACGTGGATAGCACACAAATTTGTATCTTCGAATAAACCTCCTGCAGCGTCATAACCGCGGAACTTTGGAAGCGCAAGTCGGTTTTGAAGTCCTGAGCAATTCCACGAACCAAAAGCTGCAAAGGTAGCTTGCGGATCAGCAATTCGGTCGACTTCCGATAGCGATGAATTTCACGCAAAGTTCCCGGTCGATAGCGATGTGGCTTCTTCACCTATCCTGCGGCTGGTGCGCTTATCCGAGCTGCTTTCGTTTGCCTTACCACCGAATGACTAACGAGCTGTCTGCGAAAGACTAACGAGCTCGAGTCCTCACGGTGCGAGAGTAGAGTAAGAAATGAACGAAAGCAAAGGAAGCGTCATTTTATAAACCATAAAAGTATAGAATCTAAATCCCACCCTTATTATATTCGTGAGTATACAGATGATAGAATGAAGAAGTTTTCTGCCAATTTCCTTCAACCTCCAAACGTATCTTTCTCCCGCTTGTCGTTTTCGCGTTCGCTAATCCTTTCTCACAACACCCATTTCTCGTTTGAGAAATTGTTGAGTAAACATTGTTTGCCAGTGCGCGTAGAGCGGGAATTCCTAAAGATTCATTGCACCTCTAATAAATTGCCGAAAGACATGGTCTTACGTTGATCGCACTTGATTGAAAAAATCCAAAACGAAATGTATTTGGTCGCAGCATTATATGAGTAGAAAGCAAATAATCGCTCGAAAATGACTTGATTTTCGCGATGCGAAACATTTTCCGTTTTTCATGTTATGCATCCAATATTGGATACGAAAATTTCCACTGATGGGGAAAAAAAATATTCAGAAGCTTTCCTGTTAATTGCGATTGATTGAAAAATAACAAAACCAAATGTATTTGGTTGCAGTGTTATATGGATAGAAAACATTAAAATAAACTCTTTCGCATGAATGTATTTTTCAATTCCCAGGGGAACTGGCAGATTATTTTTCAGCAACGATGATAGCAACGAGAATTCCGCGCGTGTATGTGTGTGTGTGTGTGTGTGGCGGCTGCTCCGATGTTTCAAGCGGAACCGTGGCATCACTCTCCTCCTGATGGATTCCCTTTTGGCCTTAGGTGCACAAACAGGCTCTTGGTGACACCGTTCATCAGCGTTTTCATGATAAACGAAATTAGCTTCACAACAACAGCGACAACATGCTCCAATCGCTGTTCAATCATAACTGAGTGGGTTTACGAGCGGCGCTCGCTTATATACCGATTGGTGATTTCAATAGCCTGTTTTGAAAGCAATTTTAAGACTATTCCACGAACCAAAAGCTGCAAAGGTAGCTTGCGGATCAGCAATTCGGTCGACTTCCGATAGCGATGAATTTCACGCAAAGTTCCCGGTCGATAGCGATGTGGCTTCTTCACCTATCTTGCGGCTGGTGCGCTTATCCGAGCTGCTTTCGTGTGCCTTACCACCGAATGACTAACGAGCTGTCTGCGAAAGACTAACGAGCTCGAGTCCTCACGGTGCGAGAGTAGAGTAAGAAATGAACGAAAGCAAAGGAAGCGTCATTTTATAAACCATAAAAGTATAGAATCTAAATCCCACCCTTATTATATTCGTGAGTATACAGATGATAGAATGAAGAAGTTTTCTGCCAATTTCCTTCATCCTCCAAACGTATCTTTCTCCCGTTTGTCGTTTTCGCGTTCGCTAATCCTTTCTCACAACACCCATTTCTAGTTTGAGAAATTGTTGAGTAAACATTGTTTGCCAGTGCGCGTAGAGCGGGAATTCCTAAAGATTCATTGCACCTCTAATAAATTGCCGAAAGACATGGTCTTACGTTGATCGCACTTGATTGAAAAAATCCAAAACGAAATGTATTTGGTCGCAGCATTATATGATTAGAAAGCAAATAATCGCTCGAAAATGACTTGATTTTCGCGATGTGAAACATTTTCCGTTTTTCATGTTATGCATCCAATATTGGATACGAAAATTTCCACTGATGGGGAAAAAAAATATTCAGAAGCTTTCCTGTTAATTGCGATTGATTGAAAAATAACAAAACCAAATGTATTTGGTTGCAGTGTTATATGGATAGAAAACATTAAAATAAACTCTTTCGCATGAATGTATTTTTCAATTCCCAGGGGAACTGGCAGATTATTTTTCAGCAACGATGATAGCAACGAGAATTCCGCGCGTGTATGTGTGTGTGTTTTTTTTTTTTTTTTTTTTATAGAGGTGAGGAACGCTCTTCCAGCCTTATCTGGGAAGGGATAACCCAGACGTCGAGTGGGGATCGCACCCACAAAAACCAAGCCCTCTACTCGTAGCCTCATTCCCCCCGGGACCACATCTAGGCGACTACTTCAGGGGGCGGCTGTGCTCATGCACTTCACGAGTTTTCAACGCTAACTAGCGTTGATCCTTCCCTTTTTCTCTATACATCTCATTTACGTTTCCGTTGTACTCCGCCACGCACATCCGCAGCACAAGCTTCCTTTTACCCGTCGAGACGTGTACCGATTAGGAATTGCCCTCCAACTTGACGCGCAACCCGTCACAGTCACCCTCGCGGGGTTTCTCACCTGTCGAGACGTGAACCGATTAGGAAGCGCCCTCCATCTTGACGCGCGCCCCGTCACAGCCACCCTCGCAGGATTTCTCTTCCCAACGGAGCGCCGATTAGGCAGTGCCCTCCAACATAACGCGCACTCCGTCACAGCAACTCTCGTGGGGGTACCCACCGATTTGATGATGCTCTCCTAGGCTCTCGCTCCGCCGAAACGACCCTCGCAATGTTCCTCTCTCAATCCACCAACAGGCATTGCCAGCATTTTCTTGACCCTGCTCTCCAGATTCCGCTTATCCGTCGAGACGTGTACCGATTAGGAATTGCCCTCCAGCTTGACGCGCAACCCGTCACAGTCACCCTCGCGGGGTTTCTCACCTGTCGAGACGTGAACCGATTAGGAAGCGCCCTCCAACTTGACGCGCGCCCCGTCACAGCCACCCTCGCAGGATTTCTCTCCCAACGGAGCGCCGATTAGGCAGTGCCGACTTCCGATAGCGATGAATTTCACGCAAAGTTCCCGGTCGATAGCGATGTGGCTTCTTCACCTATCCTGCGGCTGGTGCGCACCTGTCGAGACGTGAACCGATTAGGAAGCGCCCTCCATCTTGACGCGCGCCCCGTCACAGCCACCCTCGCAGGATTTCTCTTCCCAACGGAGCGCCGATTAGGCAGTGCCCTCCAACATAACGCGCACTCCGTCACAGCAACTCTCGTGGGGGTACCCACCGATTTGATGATGCTCTCCTAGGCTCTCGCTCCGCCGAAACGACCCTCGCAATGTTCCTCTCTCAATCCACCAACAGGCATTGCCAGCATTTTCTTGACCCTGCTCTCCAGATTCCGCTTATCCGTCGAGACGTGTACCGATTAGGAATTGCCCTCCAGCTTGACGCGCAACCCGTCACAGTCACCCTCGCGGGGTTTCTCACCTGTCGAGACGTGAACCGATTAGGAAGCGCCCTCCAACTTGACGCGCGCCCCGTCACAGCCACCCTCGCAGGATTTCTCTCCCAACGGAGCGCCGATTAGGCAGTGCCCTCCAACATAACGCGCACTCCGTCACAACGACTCTCGTGGGGTACTACACTTTGCAACAGCCCTCGCATTTGTTCCTCTTCTATGGTCAGGGATTATTACTACGCTGGTCGGCCCTCCACTTCCGCTGTAGCTCGGACATGATGTGTATGATTACACTGTTCACAGCGTTCCAGGTGCCCTCGTCGCGACACATTTTCTCTACTATGTTCCCGGCATGAAGGGCAGGCAGCCCCTCGCGTCTTGCGGTGAACCTGGGACACACAAATACCACGTGTTCTGGTGTTTCCTCCACATCTTCACACTCCGGACAGAGTGGCGACGTTGCGTGCCCGAACCGGTGCAAATATTGCCTGAAGCAGCCATGTCCAGACAGGAACTGTGTCAGATGAAAATTCACCTCCCCGTGCTTCCTGTTCAGCCAGGTCGATAGTACCGGTATGAGCCCATACGTCCACCTGCCTTTCTCCGCCGTGTCCCATTCCTGCTGCCACTTCAAGAGTGATTCTACTCTCGCTGTTTTCCGGATACCCCTGATTTCCTTTCGTCTGTAGCACTCTCTGTCTTCCGCCAGAGTGATGCCAATAGGGATCATGCCGGCGATAACGCAGACTGCCTCCAACGAGATCGTCCTATACGCGCTCGCAACTCTCATCGCCATGAGCCGAAACGTACGGTCCAGTTTTCTACGATTCCGGTGGGTTTCGAGAGCCGCCGACCAGGCTGGTGCTCCGTACCGCAGTATGGACGAGGATACAGCAGCCAGGAGACGCCTTTTGCTACTGCAAGGTCCTGCGTTATTCGGCATTATTCTCGCTATCGCGCTAATGGACTTCTCTGCTTTCTCGCAGACGTAGTCGACGTGGTTGTTGAAATTCAGCCGGTCGTCGATCATAACTCCCAAGTATTTCAACCTACGCTTAGAAGTTATCACGTGTTCCCCGACTGTGATTTCCGCTCGCTGCACGGCTTTGCAGTTACTCACCAACAATACTTCCGTTTTATTATGAGCAATCTGCAGTTTCGCTGCTTGCATCCAGTTCTCTACTGAGACGATGGACTCGATTGCAAGCATCTTCACCTCTTCGAGTGTCTCGCCTGCCACTGTGAGAGCGATATCATCCGCGAAGCCCACGATCTCCACGCCTTTGGGAAGCTTCAGATTCAGTACTCCGTTATACATTACGTTCCAGAGCGTTGGGCCCAGGATAGAGCCTTGTGGTACTCCGGCCGTTATATTCAACGTTGTCTGCCCCGTGCTCGTCTCGTAGACTAGGACGCGGTTCTGGAAGTAGCTTCCTAGAATTCTGCACAGGTACCCAGGAACCTTCATACGGTGTAGGGACTCGGCAATGGCTTCCCAGCTAGCGCTGTTGAAAGCATTCCTCACGTCGATCGTTACTATAGCACAATGTCGGTCGCCCCTCCGCTTTTGCTGTGACGCCTTCTCTGCCTTTTCAACCACTGTCCGGATAGCATCAGCGGTGGACCTACCTTTCCGGAATCCAAACTGCATCTTTGACAGACCATGGTCACTCTCCGTACATTTCGTCAGTCTGTTGAGGATAATCCTTTCCAAGAGTTTCCCAAGAGTATCCAGCAGGCATATAGGCCTATAGGATGTTGGTACCCCCGGGGGCTTTCCTGGTTTTGGCAGCAACACTAACTTTTGGATCTTCCATTTCTTAGGAAAGTGACCATCATTCAAGCATTTCTGTAGCACTATCCTGAAAATGTCCAGGAACGCCTGAATCGCCGTTTTCAAGGCCGCGTTGGGGATTCCGTCGGGGCCGGGCGCTTTGTTTACCTGCAGTCTCTTCGCCACTGCTACCAGTTCTTCACTGGAAACTTGAGAACGTTCGGTAGCTATTTCGGCGTACGGTGTCGGTGGCCATATCGTAGGATCATGCATCGGAAATAAACCCTCCACAATGACCTTCAGCTTCTCGGGACACGATTCGACGGGCGTCACAGGTCCTCTGATCTTCGCCATCACGACTCGATACGCGTTGCCCCATGGGTTGGCATCTGCATCTCGGCACAGCTCCTTGAAACAGTTCGCTTTGCTCAGTGTAATTCCCCGTTTCAAGGCGGCTCTAGCTGCTCGGTACACCGTATTTCGTTCCTCTCTATCAGCGCTATTTCGTGCTCTCTGAACGCGTCTTCTGGCTTGAAGACAGCTAGCGCGAAGGTTGCGAAGAGAGTCGTTCCACCAGTAAGCTGGGCGTCTTCCATTTTTTGGTACAACTTTCCTCGGCATGGTAGTGTCGCATGCTCTCACCAGTAGATCTGTCAACTTTTCTGCGTTCCAATCTGATGCTCCGCCAGCTAGACGAAGTGCTTCGACGAAAAGGTCATTGTCGAAAGCATTCGTCTTCCACTTCCGCTCACCGCTTGTTGTCCTCCGAACTAGCACGTGGTTTCGTTGACCGATTCTGTACCGGATCGCCTGGTGATCACTGTGCGTATACGACTCGCACACTTTCCACTCCGTACTCGCCAACAGCGACGGACTGCAAAAAGTAACGTCGATGATGGATTCGCGCCCATCTTTCCGGAAAGTGCTAGTGGTACCTTCGTTTAGTAACGTTACTTCCAGCTTTGCTAGAGCTTCCAGTAGACTGTACCCTCTGATGTTGGTGCATCTACTTCCCCACTCCACCGCCCACGCGTTGAAGTCGCCTCCAATGACGATCGGTGTTCTACCGATTAGTTCCTCGGTCATTGCGTCTAGCATCTGGTGGAATTGCTCAGTTGTCCATCTCGGGGGTGCGTAGCAACTACACATGAAGATTCCATTAATTTTGGCGATTACGAAACCTTCATGTGAACCTCCAACCACTTCCTGGATAGGATATCTGCCCATCACCTGTATTGCAGCAATCCCTAAGCTATCCGTCGCCCAGCTGCCATTATCACGGGGTACTCGGTACGGCTCCGCTATGATTGCAACGTCGCATTTTGTCTCTGTTGTCGACTGCCACAACAGTTGCTGAGCTGTGTTGCAATGGTTCAGATTGATCTGAATTATCTCCGTTACTGCGATTCTGCTAACGCCTTCTTATACGAGGGACACTTGAAGCTTCCTGTCGCATGGTCGCTGCCGTTCTCTGGTTTGCAGAGCAAGCATTTCGGTTGCTTCGTGCAGTCTCTCGCAACATGCCCTTTCTCACCGCATCTCCTGCACAGTTCAGACCTGTCGGGGCCTGTGCAGCTTCTTGCCTGATGTCCAAAGCCCATGCACTGGAAGCATCTCTCCATCCGCTTGGCCACCCGGGGCACCATCTTCAGCGAGCAAACCGACCAGCCAACTTTTATTTTGGTCGTTTCTACCATCTTATTGGCTGCGACTGTTGAGAGCCGTATCGACGCCGTCTGCGTGCCACCATACGCCTTCCTCATACGGATCGTCATTGGTGTATTGTCCAGCTTACACTGTTCTATTAACTCGCGCCTTAACTCCTCGTCTGTCGTGATTTCGTCGAGATTTCTGCATTCGACCACTGATTCCTGGGATAGAGCCCTCACCTTCGCCTCCTCACCGAGCGACTTCGCAACCAGTTCCTTGAAGGCTGAACTTTTGACCGCCGGATCCCTCTTGAGCTCGAAGAGCATCTCTCCATTCTGGGTGCGCCTGGTTTTCACCACATTCTCTCCCAGTTCTTTCAACTCCGGATCGTCTCTCACTTTCCGCAGGAGTGATGCGTAAGTCACTCCTTCCTTCACCTCGACGATCAGAGCATCTCCCTTACTTCGCTCGCGTCTGGGCCTGGTTTTTTTTGTCTCCTGCACACCTTTCTTCTTTTCTTCTTTCTTCTTCCGTTTCTCCGTCTGTTTTTCGACAGTTCGCCATCCACTGCCTTCACCTTCCTTTTTGTTTTCCAGGTTGTCATTTTTAACCTTCTTCAGGTCTTCTTCATCCCCTGGGGTATCCCTCTTCCTTTTGTCCGATCGTGGGTTTCGTGGCGTCTTAGGCGTCTCCTGTATCTCGACGGACATCTTCTCCCTTGCTTCAGCGAGTGCTTTTTCAACAACCTCTGCTCGCGTGATCATCTCCTTCTGTTCGCGGTCAGCAGCCGTAACGGCGGATTTGATGCTTGTGACTAAATGTTTGATCTTAGTATGGACATTGTTTTTGTCCTTAATGAACTCGTAGAGCTCGTTCACTTTTTTCTTGACCTCCATCAAGCTTGACCTCCCGACCTGCAGCCCTTCTAAAGAAGTGGTGGTGTTGGCTTTATGCGTTAGCACTTGTATCAGGCTAGTCTCTCCTTGTTGTGGATGCTGTTGGTGTCCTATAGGATTCGCTATGGCTGTCTGGTTGCGAATTGGTGATCTCTGGAGCTTACCGCTCCTTGCGAACACGCTCGTGTATGTTTTTTTTTTTTTTTTTTTTTTTTTATAGAGGTGAGGAACGCTCTTCCAGCCTTATCTGGGAAGGGATAACCCAAACGTCGAGTGGGGATCGCACCCACAAAAACCAAGCCCTCTACTCGTAGCCTCATTCCCCCCGGGACCACATCTAGGCGACTACTTCAGGGGGCGGCTGTGCTCATGCACTTCACGAGTTTTCAACGCTAACTAGCGTTGATCCTTCCCTTTTTCTCTATACATTTCATTTACGTTTCCGTTGTACTCCGCCACGCACATCTGCTGCACAGGCTTCCTTTTACCCGTCGAGACGTGTACCGATTAGGAATTGCCCTCCAACTTGACGCGCAACCCGTCACAGTCACCCTCGCGGGGTTTCTCACCTGTCGAGACGTGAACCGATTAGGAAGCGCCCTCCATCTTGACGCGCGCCCCGTCACAGCCACCCTCGCAGGATTTCTCTTCCCAACGGAGCGCCGATTAGGCAGTGCCCTCCAACATAACGCGCACTCCGTCACAGCAACTCTCGTGGGGTACCCGCCGATTTGATGATGCTCTCCTAGGCTCTCGCTCCGCCGAAACGATCCTCGCAATGTTCCTCTCTCCATCCACCAACAGGCATTGCCAGCATTTTCTTGACCCTGCTCTCCAGATTCCGCTTACCCGTCGAGACGTGTACCGATTAGGAATTGCCCTCCAGCTTGACGCGCAATCCGTCACAGTCACCCTCGCGGGGTTTCTCACCTGTCGAGACGTGAACCGATTAGGAAGCGCCCTCCAATTTGACGCGCGCCCCGTCACAGCCACCCTCGCAGGATTTCTCTTCCCAACGGAGCGCCGATTAGGCAGTGCCCTCCAACATAACGCGCACTCCGTCACAACGACTCTCGTGGGGTACTACACTTTGCAACAGCCCTCGCATTTGTTCCTCTTCTATGGTCAGGGGTTATTACTACGCTGGTCGGCGTGTATGTGTGTGTGTGTGTGTGTGTGGCGGCTGCTCCGATGTTTCAAGCGGAACCGTGGCATCACTCTCCTCCTGATGGATTCCCTTTTGGCCTTAGGTGCACAAACAGGCTCTTGGTGACACCGTTCATCAGCGTTTTCATGATAAACGAAATTAGCTTCACAACAACAGCGACAACATGCTCCAATCGCTGTTCAATCATAACTGAGTGGGTTTACGAGCGGCGCTCGCTTATATACCGATTGGTGATTTCAATAGCCTGTTTTGAAAGCAATTTTAAGACTATTGAAAGAAGTTTTTGGATCAAAAAGTAACAAGTATATGACGCGTAGACATTTTATCTTTCAAATGAAGTGTTTATCATACCATTCCGTTCAGTTGTTTAAGAGCTATTAACGCTCAAAATCTCGGTCTCCAGCGTAACGCTTTCGTTCTCGAAACTTTGGTTTTACACCCCGGTATAGAAATGAAAGACGTAGTCCTACGTCAAAACAGGAAGTGGGTTATATCTATGGTATAACCGCAATGGGGACGTAGGACTATCTTGATTTAGTGATCATTTGTTTGAAGTTGAATCTGAATTCATTCTGAATGAATGAATAAATGAAAATTTGGGGGACTTCGAAAACGAGAGCGTTACGTTGGAGGTACGAGGTTTTATGCATCTAATATTGGATACGAAAATGTCCTACTGATGGGGAAGAATAATCTTCAGAAGCTTTCCTGCTAATTGCACTTGATTGAAAAATTACAGAACTAAATGTATTTGGTCGCAGTATTATATGTATAGAAATCATTAAAATAAATTCGTTCGCTTGCATGTAATTTTCAATTCCAAGGGGAACTGGCTGATTATTTTGCAGCAACGACATCTTTCCGGATTCTCCTCGATTCTTCTCGAAATCCACCAGTGGTTAATGCTAACTCGATAACCACCTGATGATTGCACTTGATTGAAAAATCACACAATTAATTGTATTTGGTCGCAGGATTAAATGGATAGAAAACATTATAATAAACCTCTTCGCTTGAATATAATTTTCAAGGCCAAGTGGGACTGGCAGATTATTTTACAGCAACGATCACTTCATTTCGGATTCTTCTCGATAACCAGCGAACGTAAAGAGTTGCACGCGTGTATGCGTGTGCCAGTTGCTTCGATACCTCAAGCGGAACCAATTTTCGATGCTGGTACTCTCTCGGCCGTCTTCTCTTCTCCTTCTGATGGATCGGCTTTTCTGCCCTCACTCACAGTTCCAAACAAACTGCATCTCTTTCAGGTCAGGTCAGGCCGGGTAATGAATCCCTCGATCCATCGCCGTCCAGCTCGTTCAATTACGATGTTGCCTTGTCGATGTCCTCACGAAAAATGAATACGTTTCACCACCAGAATATCGCTTATATATGCTTTTTGTGCGTGATTGAATGGAGAGAAGGTGTGGTTTACGATGGCAATTCGAAAGGCAAACTAGAGGGGAATGAACTCTCTGAGTTTGCAACTTTCGGCAACTGAGGATTAATCGATTGAAAATTATAATTTTCACGATGCGAAACATTTTCCGTTGCGCGCGCATACAATATTGGATACGAAAATTTTCTACTTATGGGGAAGATTAATTTTCAGAAGCTTTCCTGTTAATTGCGATTGATTGAAAAACCATAAAACAAAATGTATTTGGTTTCAGTGTTATATGGATAGAAAACATTAGAATAAACTCTTTCGCATCAATGTATTTTTCAATTCCCAGAAGAACTGGAAGAGTATTTTTCAGCAACGATTAGTTCTTTCCTGATTTTCCTCGATACTCGAAGCCCACCAGTGGTTAATGCTAACTCGATAACCACCTGTTAATAGCGCTTGATTGAAAAATATTTAGTCGCAGTGTTACATGGATAGAAAACATTAAAATGAACTCTTTCGCATGAATGTATTTTTCAGTAACGATTGGATCTTTCCGAAACTTTCTCGATGCTGAATGGCATCCAAACGAAGAGTTCCGCGCGTGTATGTGTGTGTGGCGTCTGCTCCGATCTCTTCCCGGAGAACCGTTTGTGGCATCATTCTCCTCCTGATGGATTCTCTTCTGGCCTAAGGTGCACAAACAGGCTCTTGGTGACACCGTTCATCCGCGCTTTCATGATAAACGAAGAGCTTCACCACAATAGCGACAACATGCTCCAATCGCTGTTCAATTATAACTGAGTGGACTTCCAAGCGGCACTCGCTTATATACCGATTGATGATTTTAATTTTGAAAGCAATTTTAAGACTATTGAAACAAGTTTTTGGATCAAAAAGTAACAAGTATATAACGCGTAGACATTTTATCTTTCGAATGAAGTGTTTATCATACCGGTTCGTTCAGTTGTTTAGGAGCTATTAACGCTCAAAATCTCGGTCTCAAGCGTAACGTTTCGTTTTCGAAACTTTGATTTTACACGCCGGTATAGAAATGAAAGACGTAGTCCTACGTCAAAAACAACTATTTATATAATGACACAACATTTTTAGAATGTTGTGACTTTTTGTACATCATATAAATGCGTTTATTAATAATTCCAGTTACCAGTTACCTTACATGGTAACATACAAGTGCATGGTAAATTGTGGATTTGGGTGTATTTGATAAGTTGCAATTTTTGTAAAGCTGAAGTAGTACTTGTTGCTCAAATCTTTAGTAGCGAAACTTGTGCTAACAAGTTGTTTATTTCATGTATTTTGACCCAATGTATTGGAAAAAAGGTAATGAAGATGGTAGAGTTTCGAGCGACATAGCATGCGCTGCCATAACTATTTCTCAAATAGTGACGTCAGTCGTTGTGTTTATCTTCGATTACTCACCGCATCCATGTGAAAATGCCTTTTTCAGGAAGTAATTTATTAATGAAAAACGTACATTTTTTAGAGTTGCCGCTGAATATGAGGCGAATGTGATAGCGTGCAGTGAATAATTGTGAAATTACGTCGAAAAAAACGGATAAAAGTGATATTTCCATGTGCCATTTTCACTCCCCCACGATCATAGAAACAAACGGAGTTTCATTATTTTAACGTTATGAAGTTGATGTTTCGAAGACTCTCAGTGTCGGAGTGTATATTGTGAGAGAATAATCGCCAATTATTCAAAATTTCACCGAAAATGTTACTGCTTTCGAGAAGTAAGCAAACGACTGCTCTCTAGATCTTTTTACCACATAAGTAATCGAAATATGCCTCGATACAATTGCCATCTGTTAAAAAACAAACAGTTGAATGATTTCATTAGAATTTTGGCTCAAGTTATCATGCAACCGTGAGTACTTTCAACATTGTTTTGTTTTTCCATATACATTCCATATTGAATGCAAATAATCACGACATGATATTTTGCTTGCCAATACAGATATACTACGCCTACTGCTCCACCTCCATATGTATCTCATTGCTTTTGACCCATGAATTCAGGAAATGAATGTGAAGTAGAACTGAGTTAATGAAAAATCTAACGAACATAAATGGAGATTGTTCCGATATAGAATCAGATGCAAAAAAATTCTGAACCACCATCTGAAGATGAAGCGGATTATATTCAAAGTGAACCAGAGTGAACTGAAGATAGCGGTGAATAGTCGATCACCAATGATGACCATGGAAGTGTCCTCAATATTGGTGTAGGACACTAATTAGTTCAGACTCTGATGAAGAAACATATGAAAATCGAAACAGATACCGATGGTATTGTGTGGTCAAAATTCGACGAAGCTGATATTCCTGGAAGGCTTCGATGTACTTTCAAGGGTGTGAAAACGTCGTCAGGCTGCGTAAAAAAAGAACATTATGTTAGATAATCTTATCGATGCATTCGTGTTGATAATAGATAACAATATTGTCAAACATATTAAAAAATGTACAGAAGAAGGCTGCCGAATTTAGAGGAACGATTGGACAAGGGAAGGAAGGGAAGGGCGGCAATACAAATGAAACACAAACTTCTGCATAACTCGAGAACTAATCAAGCAAATCGAGCCAACTTTGACATGTAGGGGTTATAGGGGGCACGAAACGTTTCTATGGTGAATCGACAATCCTCCTCCCTCTCTTAGCTAACAAATGAAAAAAAAGTCACAGGAGGATTGTGTCCGAGACACGAGCGCATAGTTGACGAAGGATTCCGTTAGGTTATCTGTTGATTCTGGATATGTTTGAAGAATTACATCGTCAAACTCTTTGATAATAATTAGGTGGTTTGGTTTTTGGGTATTGTTTATTCAATCCACCAGTGTTTACCGAGTGATGATTTTTTCTTTTGACCGTAGTCCCCCGTCAAACCGGAACCGGAATATATGGAGGGTAAAATGAAAATCTAAACACAGAACATGCAGGAAAAAATGAAAGATCTCGAATGCTTATAGCTCGAACATTTCGTACTGGATAGGAGAGATGTTTGCATCACTTGATAGGGAATATTTCTACGCAGTGTTGCTAATGGTCAACATCGTATGACTGTTCATGGAGACGTATGTGCTGTGTCATTAATGAACATCATAAAATGAACAGTCAAACAACCGTCGAACTAAAAATGTCATATGACATTTCGGCTTTTTTTCGTCCTATAGACTAGATATCCATCGCCCCGTAATTAAACAACAGTGTTCACGGGGAACGCTCACCGCTGAAAACGTTCATTCAACACATTCGCACTTGATAGGGGAGAGTTCGACGGTTGCTTTGATATAGCAATCCGTCTGAATACCATCCATCGTGTATGGATGTGTGAGTGAGCAGGTGGATGTATATGTGCAGCTACGCTTGAATGCAGAATAAAGGGAGAAAAAGAATGCACACCACTTCAGTTTTAATGTCAAATGACATTAAAACTACAGTCATATTAGCCGGAATTGAGGGATGGTTATGAGCCCGAATGGTAGAATGGAAATAGCATATTTTCATCGCTCTTCTGGGTACGGTCAACAGAAAGAGAAAACATATAAACGTTCATTTGATAGTGGTGTTTGCGGCTGTGCGTTTATTTCTGATGTGACTGTTAGAACCGAGCAATGCATTCTTGGTTACATTCGCAATACATATTGAGCCGTAACTCTTGAGCAAGGGCAGTATGTGATGGTTGAGAGAAATGTCGACCGTTTACAACACTGTTTCGCAACTAACAAAATGTTGTTTTTCATTAGATAAACAATTGAATAACTGTAAAATATTAGGCGTTATCTAAACGCCCTAACTGCATCGTTTTGATTAGCCCGATTTACGGTTTCCCTAACACAGCCATCAAAACCAAGCAGCCTTGGGGAAATCGGCATTGAAAATACATGAAAGTAGGGGGACTTTTGTTCTCATCGAAAAATGTTCCCTAACACAGACTTTAGAACCAAGCAGCGAAATCGGCATTGCAAACACACGAAAGAGCCTAGAGGCGAATGAACTGAAAAGTTTAAACCCTCTTAAAGCTAAAAAGAAGAAGAAGAACACACGAAAGTAGGGGGAGCTTTTGTTCCCACCGAAATGTGTTCCCTAATAGAGATTTCTAAACCAAGGTGCCTGGAGAAATCGGTATTTCAAATTCATGCAAGTCGGGGGTATTTTTGTTCCGACTGGAATGTGTTTCCCTAACACAGACTTCAAATCCATGGAGCGTGGGGAAATCGGCATTGCGAATTCATACAAATCGGGGGTATTTTTGTTCCGATTGAAATGTGTTTCCCTAACACAGACTTCAAAACCGAGGTTTCTGGGGAAATCGGCTCTGCAAATAAATGCAAACTGCGAGTACTTTTGTCCTCGCTTGCCTTTGTGCAGAGTGGAATATGTCTGTCCTAACATAATCTTCTAAACTTAGGAACCTGGGAAAATCGTGCATACACTAGAAGCGAATGAACTTCCCAGATTCAAGCAAATTCGAGATTCGAGAAGTATGTACACTTTTGGGATGTAAACTTCAGAGGGAAATGTAAAATAAAATAATCGTTTGATAATTTTTTTTGTCTTTATTGGAAAGATTTTCAGCCTTAGGCTGGTTCATCAAACGTTTGATAATTCTTCCGTACATATATTTTGTTCTAGTCATCATACCAAACGTAAAAGGTCCGTCATTAAATTTACTTGTAACGAAGAACAATCAATCACAATAAATGAATCGACTTTACATGGCATTTGTTCATTTTTTTCACTCACAGAGCAAATATATTGAACTCAATTGAATTTGAAAACTGTTTCATTCAATCAAGAATTTAATCAATACAAACGAATGATTGCTAAGCTAAGGTAGTTCCACGTCAACCTTGCGGTTATATCATAGATATAACCCACTCATTTTTTTTTATTAAGTCGTTTATTTTTACAGGCTGTTACATAAGTTTAAAGGAGCCAAACTCCTATCTGTATTGTTACAAGTATATATAAACATTTTTCATTGATTCTAGTGTTAATGAAGTAGAGAACCGAGTTGTTTACCGAGTGATGATTTTTTCTTTTGACGTGGGACTACGTCTAACCGGAATATATGGAGGGTAAAATGAAAACCTAAACACAGAACATGCAGGAAAAAATGAAAGATCTCGAATGCTTATAGCTCGAACATTTCGTACTGGATAGGAGAGATGTTTGCATCACTTGATAGGGAATATTTCTACGCATCTATCGCAACTAACAAAATGTTGTTTTCCATTAGATAAACAATTGAATAACTGTAAAATATTAGGCGTTATCTAAACGCCCTAACTGCATCGTTTTGATTGGCCCGATTTACGGTTTCCCTAACACAGCCATCAAAACCAAGCAGCCTTGGGGAAATCGGCATTGCAAATACATGAAAGTAGGGGGACTTTTGTTCTCATCGAAAAATGTTCCCTAACACAGACTTTAGAGCCAAGCAGCGAAATCGGCATTGCAAACACACGAGAGAGCCTAGAGGCGAATGAACTGAAAAGTTTAAACCCTCTTAAAGCCAAAAAGAAGAAGAAGAACACACGAAAGTAAATGCAAATTGCGAGTACTTTTGTCCTCGCTTGCCTTTGTGCAGAGTGGAATATGTCTGTCCTAACATGATCTTCTAAACTTAGGAACCTGGGAAAATCGTGCAGACACTAGAAGCGAATGAACTTCCCAGTTTCAAGCAAATTCGAGATTCGAGAAGTATGTACACTTCTGGGATGTAAACTTCAGAGAGAAATGTAAAATAAAATAATCGTTTGATAATTTTTTTTGTCTTTATTGGAAAGATTTTCAGCCTTAGGCTGGTTCATCAAACGTTTGATAATTCTTCCGTACATATATTTTGTTCTAGTCATCATACCAAACGTAAAAGGTCCGTCATTAAATTTACTTGTAACGAAGAACAATCAATCACAATAAATGAATTGACTTTACATGGCATTTGTTCATTTTTTTCACTCACAGAGCAAATATATTGAACTCAATTGAATTTGAAAACTGTTTCATTCAATCAAGAATTTAATCAATACAAACGAATGATTGCTAAGCTAAGGTAGTTCCACGTCAACCTTGCGGTTATATCATAGATATAACCGACTCATTTTTTTTATTAAGTCGTTTATTTTTACAGGCTGTTACATAAGTTTAAAGGAGCCAAACTCCTATCTGTATTGTTACAAGTATATATAAACATTTTTCATTAATTCTAGTGTTAATGAAGTAGAGAACCGATTACTCGCGGTTTGCTCGAGTTTAGAAGGGTGACATTTTTTTCAGGAAAAGGAAGGGATATGTTCACACTCACATTCGCACTCACATTCATCATACTCAATTCTTAAGCCTATCTTATATCTAATATGTATTTACATTTCACCTTATTCTATTGTTAGTAAGAAGGGATTTGATTTCTCGCGAAGGAAAAGGAAAAGGAGAATATAAGGATATAAGGACAATCACACACGAAGATCGATAACTTTTAAGAAGACATATATTTGGGACATGTAATCAAGGTCTAACCGAGCCAACACATCTCTCACCGGCACATTGGGCTGTCTTCCTCTGGCCCGAAGAGAGTTTTCTAAATTCGATCTGGCAACAAGATACACCTCGCATGACCAAACAACGTGTTCGATGTCGTAGTAACCTTGGCCACAAGCACAGATATTGCCATCGGCAAGATTAAAACGAAAGAGTAGCGCGTCTAACGAGAGATGGTGCGAATAAAATCCCGACTCAAGTCCACACTTTTGAACCATGGTTTGAGGCTAACCTTAGGGATAATCGAGTGAAGCCACCGACCCAATTCATCTTCGTTCCACTTACGTTGCCAGTTAGCGATGGTATTTTTACGAACTGAAGAATAAAATTCATTGTCGATTGACGCTGATAAATATCGCCTTCAATTGCACCTACCTTTGCCAATGAGTCAGCCCTCTCATTACCCGGAATTGAGCAATGTGAAGGGACACAGACAAAGGTAATGACATAACAGCGTCTGGTTAAAGCACTCAAAATTTCACGTATTCTCTCAAGGAAGTACGGCGAGTGCTTTTCCGGCCTCACTGAACGGATAGCTTCGACAGAGCTAAGACTATCCGTTACAATGTAATAGTGTTCAACAGGTCGTGAGGCGACGCTGTCCAGCGCCCAGTGTATTGCTGCCCGATCAATGATAATCTGGAATTCCATGGATTTTCTCCTTCATGAACAGAGCAAAATGTACAGAGGAATTGATGTAGTCAGGAAAACAAACACGGTTGGGAATATACGAAGAAGGATCAACCTGTATGGAGATGAATTCATGATATGAAGTCATGAATCCAGAATGAAAATTTAGTCCGATCAGCTGCTCAAAATTTCCGATCACACCGAACCTCCAATCCACCGATTTCCGAACCTTACACCGGATGAGGAACCGAATTTGCTATTGCTATTGGGCGGTACGAATTGAAGTCGGACGCGGGTTTCGGGTTTGGGTTCGGGACAAAGCTCCCACGAAAGTTCGCCAATAAGCACGTTTTTTTCCTTTGATCAAGTTTAAAATTGATTTTCAAGGTCCAAATACGTTTGAAAATTCTCAATGGTTCCACGTTTTCGAAAAGCTTTAAATGCGTTCGATTTATCCTGATAAAGCTTGGAACATTGGGTATCCCACCATGGATTGGGAGGCCTTCGACGAATAGTAGAGCCTGGTATGGGTTTCGTTTGAGCGCGAACCGCGCTGTCATAGATCAATCGTGAAATGAAGTTATACTCCTCCAATGGAGGCAAACCATCTCTGGAATTGATGGCTAGAGCAATCGCGTCCGCATATTTTTTCCAGTCAATGTGTCTTGTGAGGTCATATGCCATGTTTATAGATTCAG
Organism: Toxorhynchites rutilus septentrionalis; assembly: GCF_029784135.1. NCBI lineage: Eukaryota > Metazoa > Arthropoda > Insecta > Diptera > Culicidae > Toxorhynchites > Toxorhynchites rutilus. Next base: position 189,766,480 of record NC_073746.1, read on the forward strand.
AAGAATTCGACCCAATGGTGATGGAAATTTTGATTGGCAAGTGGTCACTACCGTTGGGGTCCTGGATTACATTCCACTTGCAATCTAACGATAGTGAATTCGAGCAAAGCGAGAGGTCAAGAGCACTTGGGTTAGCAGGAGGTTAAGGTACACGTGTTGTTTCCCCAGTGTTCAAAACGGTCATATTGAAGCTGTTACAAAGGTCATATATCAACAATGAACGATTGTCGTCGTACCCCCTAGGCAGTTCCGTGAGAGTTGAAGTCTCCCAAAATCAATCGTGGCTCAGGAAGGAGTGAGCACATGTCAACAAGTTGTTTGCGGCTAACCGCAGCTCTCGGAGGCCAATACAAGCTGACAATACAGAGGTCTTTTCCTCTGATGTTTGCATGACAAGCAACAGCTTCAATCCCTCCAATAGGTGGAAGGTCAATTCGAAAAAATGAGTGGCACTTATTGATCCCCAATAACACCCCTCCGTATCTGTCATCACGGTCCAAGCGTATAATATTGAAATCATGGAAAGAGAGATCATCTCGCGAAGAAAGCCAAGTTTCGGACAGAGCAAAAACATCACAATTGAACTTATGAATTAAAAATTTGAATGTATCCAATTTAGGGATAAGACTACGACAATTCCACTGAAAAACAGTGATATCTCCGACCTCTCTATCTAAATTAGACATCAAGAGAGATAATCATTGCAAGGAGGGGCCATGTTTGCATCAATTGCTGTAAAATTGTCTTTAATACTGGAAGCATTGAAATGACAATGGTTCTGATGGAGTCGGAAACATTAAAACACTTGAAGATTTGATCCAAAAGGTCAGACAACTTTATAAATCCCGATTGGGAAGTTGAGCTGGACGGAAAAACAGGGACAGTTGGGGTTTTTGATGTTTGGCTTACGCCGCAAAAAAACAAATGGCTTCAGTATTCTTGGACATAAAGGGGGCCTTTGATTCTGTTTCAATAGAGGTTTTGTCAGACAAATTACACTCTCGGGGTCTGCCGCCTCTATTGAATAATATGTTATATAACTTGCTTTGTGAGAAACATTTGAACTTTTCTCGAAGGAAAAGGAAAAGGAGAATATAAGGATATAAGGACAATCACACACGAAGATCGATAACTTTTAAGAAGACATATATTTGGGACATGTAATCAAGGTCTAACCGAGCCAACACATCTCTCACCGGCACATTGGGCTGTCTTCCTCTGGCCCGAAGAGAGTTTTCTAAATTCGATCTGGCAACAAGATACACCTCGCATGACCAAACAACGTGTTCGATGTCGTAGTAACCTTGGCCACAAGCACAGATATTGCCATCGGCAAGATTAAAACGAAAGAGTAGCGCGTCTAACGAGAGATGGTGCGAATAAAATCCCGACTCAAGTCCACACTTTTGAACCATGGTTTGAGGCTAACCTTAGGGATAATCGAGTGAAGCCACCGACCCAATTCATCTTCGTTCCACTTACGTTGCCAGTTAGCGATGGTATTTTTACGAACTGAAGAATAAAATTCATTGTCGATTGACGCTGATAAATATCGCCTTCAATTGCACCTACCTTTGCCAATGAGTCAGCCCTCTCATTACCCGGAATTGAGCAATGTGAAGGGACACAGACAAAGGTAATGACATAACAGCGTCTGGTTAAAGCACTCAAAATTTCACGTATTCTCTCAAGGAAGTACGGCGAGTGCTTTTCCGGCCTCACTGAACGGATAGCTTCGACAGAGCTAAGACTATCCGTTACAATGTAATAGTGTTCAACAGGTCGTGAGGCGACGCTGTCCAGCGCCCAGTGTATTGCTGCCCGATCAATGATAATCTGGAATTCCATGGATTTTCTCCTTCATGAACAGAGCAAAATGTACAGAGGAATTGATGTAGTCAGGAAAACAAACACGGTTGGGAATATACGAAGAAGGATCAACCTGCATGGAGATGAATTCATGATATGAAGTCATGAATCCAGAATGAAAATTTAGTCCGATCAGCTGCTCAAAATTTCCGATCACACCGAACCTCCAATCCACCGATTTCCGAACCTTACACCGGATGAGGAACCGAATTTGCTATTGCTATTGGGCGGTACGAATTGAAGTCGGACGCGGGTTTCGGGTTTGGGTTCGGGACAAAGCTCCCACGAAAGTTCGCCAATAAGCACGTTTTTTTCCTTTGATCAAGTTTAAAATTGATTTTCAAGGTCCAAATACGTTTGAAAATTCTCAATGGTTCCACGTTTTCGAAAAGCTTTAAATGCGTTCGATTTATCCTGATAAAGCTTGGAACATTGGGTATCCCACCATGGATTGGGAGGCCTTCGACGAATAGTAGAGCCTGGTATGGGTTTCGTTTGAGCGCGAACCGCGCTGTCATAGATCAATCGTGAAATGAAGTTATACTCCTCCAATGGAGGCAAACCATCTCTGGAATTGATGGCTAGAGCAATCGCGTCCGCATATTTTTTCCAGTCAATGTGTCTTGTGAGGTCATATGCCATGTTTATAGATTCAGAAGAATTCGACCCAATGGTGATGGAAATTTTGATTGGCAAGTGGTCACTACCGTTGGGGTCCTGGATTACATTCCACTTGCAATCTAACGATAGTGAATTCGAGCAAAGCGAGAGGTCAAGAGCACTTGGGTTAGCAGGAGGTTAAGGTACACGTGTTGTTTCCCCAGTGTTCAAAACGGTCATATTGAAGCTGTTACAAAGGTCATATATCAACAATGAACGATTGTCGTCGTACCCCCTAGGCAGTTCCGTGAGAGTTGAAGTCTCCCAAAATCAATCGTGGCTCAGGAAGGAGTGAGCACATGTCAACAAGTTGTTTGCGGCTAACCGCAGCTCTCGGAGGCCAATACAAGCTGACAATACAGAGGTCTTTGCCTCTACCGAGTGATGATAAAAGTGATGATATATCAGATAAAAGATACCGAAGTGGAACGAGATATGACGCAAACCGCCTTCTGTGATCCTAGACGAGATGCCTCCTGTGTTATGTATGGATGAAATAAAGAAAACAGAACTCACCAATGTAATATAAGATAATTACCCATACCGAACACAATTACCAATTTTTCTCATCAGTAAAAGAATTGTTACTTTAATATAAAGAAAACATATTTGAAATGGAAAAGACATTTTTCTTTTATAATTTTCACTTTCTGAGTGTTTATTCAACCCAATGCGAATTTTAATTGGAGCATATGGGAAATCACTTTTTCTTTTCCCCTTTTTCAATTTTCCAACTTCACTTCACATTTCCAATTTTTTTTTCTTCACTTTTCCAATTTTTTTTCGCCGTATAAACTTTCCTTGGGTAAACATGAACACAACAAAACAGACAGCTTAAACCAAACGACCAGTTCTTAAGTTCTCGTTCTCGAAAATTGAAATAAATCGTTGCATATATCAAGTCATTTTTAACACAACTGCTACCATATACAATTTTACACTTACACTTGTGCTATTTTTTTCACAAAACACGATCGGTCATTGATATGAGATTTTACGAAGCAACCAACATTAAAAATCAAAATTTAAATTTTATTTGCTAGAATTAATCGTATCACTCGTATCACTTGGTGAATACATTTTGGTAGAAACAAAAGCTCCCCCTACTTTCATGTATTTGCACTGTCGATTTCCCCCAGGCAGCTTGGTTTTGATGTCTCTGTTGGGGAATACATTTTGGTAGGAACAAAAGCTCCCCAACATGAGGGGAAATCCTGCAGTGCGACTGAGCATAAGTGTCCATATTGCGGAGGATCCCCACACGCGCTCTCAGCTTGTGAAACTTACAAGAGTCGCTGGGAGAAACAGAAGCGCTCTTTAAAGGAACGCTCGAAGCGCACTTTTGCGGAAATTTTAAAGGGCGCTTCTCCACTGGCCCAACAACAACAACAACCAATCTCAACACACAATATCTTTTCCACGTTGCCAGTTGATGAAATGGAAGCGGACACAGCTAGCGGGGGTACTCCGTTTATTTTCAAAGGGAATCCCCGGCGCAAAAATGTGACCACTCCCAAAGTTCAAGAACAAGTCCCCCCGGTGATACCCCCAGTTAGCTTGCCTAAAAAATCGAGTGCAGCGGACAAGCAAAATCAGGTTCCTCCTGGCTTCCGTGGGAATAGTTCACCTTCGAACGACCCAGCACTCGAGGGGACATCAAAAACCCCAACTGTCCCTGTTTTTCCGTCCAGCTCAACTTCCCAATCGGGATTTATAAAGTTGTCTGACCTTTTGGATCAAATCTTCAAGTGTTTTAATGTTTCCGACTCCATCAGAACCATTGTCATTTCAATGCTTCCAGTATTAAAGACAATTTTACAGCAATTGATGCAAACATGGCCCCTCCTTGCAATGATTATCTCTCTTGATGTCTAATTTAGATAGAGAGGTCGGAGATATCACTGTTTTTCAGTGGAATTGTCGTAGTCTTATCCCTAAATTGGATACATTCAAATTTTTAATTCATAAGTTCAATTGTGATGTTTTTGCTCTGTCCGAAACTTGGCTTTCTTCGCGAGATGATCTCTCTTTCCATGATTTCAATATTATACGCTTGGACCGTGATGACAGATACGGAGGGGTGTTATTGGGGATCAATAAGTGCCACTCATTTTTTCGAATTGACCTTCCACCTATTGGAGGGATTGAAGCTGTTGCTTGTCATGCAAACATCAGAGGAAAAGACCTCTGTATTGTCAGCTTGTATTGGCCTCCGAGAGCTGCGGTTAGCCGCAAGCAACTTGTTGACATGTGCTCACTTCTTCCTGAGCCACGATTGATCTTGGGAGACTTCAACTCTCACGGAACTGCCTGGGGGGAACAGTACGACGACAATCGTTCATCGTTGATATATGACCTTTGTAACAGCTTCAATATGATCGTTTTGAATACTGGGGAAACAACACGTGTTCCTAAACCTCCTGCTAAACCAAGTGCTCTTGACCTCTCGCTTTGCTCGAATTCACTATCGTTAGATTGCAAGTGGAATGTAATCCAGGACCCCAACGGTAGTGATCACTTGCCAATCAAAATTTCCATCACCATTGGGTCGAATTCTTCTGAATCTATAAACATGGCATATGACCTCACAAGACACATTGACTGGAAAAAATATACGGACGCGATTGCTCTAGCCATCAATTCCAGAGATGGTTTACCTCCATTGGAGGAGTATAACTTCCTTTCTCGTTTGATCTATGACAGCGCGGTTCGCGCTCAAACGAAACCCATCCCAGGTTCCACTATTCGTCGAAGGCCTCCCAATCTATGGTGGGATAGCATATGTTCCAAGCTTTATGTAGAAAAATCGAATGCATTTAAAGCTTTTCGGAAACGTGGAACCCCTGAAAATTTTCAGACGTATTTGGACCTTGAAAATCAATTTAAAAATTGGAATGAAGGGAAAAAACGTGCTTATTGGCGAAATTTCGTGGGAGGTTTGTCACGAGAAACGTCAATGAAAAAATTATGGAAAGTGGCTCGAAACATGAGAAATCGCTCTTCAACGAATGAAAGCGAAGAATATTCACATCGATGGATTTTTAATTTTGCGCGGAAGGTTTGTCCCGATTCCGCTCCTGTGCAAAAAATTGTTCGAGATATACCACAAGATAGGTGCGATCTTGATTCCGAGTTTTCGATGGTAGAATTCTCTCTTGCTCTCCTTTCATGTAACAATTCTGCTCCGGGATCGGATAGAATTAAGTTCAACTTGCTGGAAAACCTCCCTGATGTGGCGAAACATCGCTTGTTGAATTTATTCAATCGGTTTCTGGAGCATAATATTGTTGATTGAGATGATTGGAGACAAGTACGAGTTATAGCTATTCAAAAACCCGGAAAACCCGCGTCCGACTTCAATTCGTACCGCCCAATAGCAATGCTGTCTTGTATACGGAAATTGTTGGAGAAAATGATCTTGTTTCGCCTTGATCGATGGGTTGAAACGAATGGCCTACTCTCAGATACACAATATGGGTTCCGCAGGGGCAAGGGGACGAATTATTGTCTTGCGTTGCTTTCTTCAGAAATTCAAATGGCTTACGCCGCAAAAAAACAAATGGCTTCAGTATTCTTGGACATAAAGGGGGCCTTTGATTCTGTTTCAATAGAGGTTTTGTCAGACAAATTACACTCTCGGGGTCTGCCGCCTCTATTGAATAATATGTTATATAACTTGCTTTGTGAGAAACATTTGAACTTTTCTCACGGAGATTCGGCAGTAAGTCGGGTCTCTTACATGGGACTCCCCCAGGGCTCATGTTTAAGCCCCCTTTTGTACAACTTCTATGTAAGCGACATCGACAATTGCCTTACACAAAATTGCAGCCTAAGACAACTTGCAGATGATGGAGTGGTGTCTGTCGTAGGATCAAACGAATCCGACCTGCAAGGACCCTTACAAGATACTTTGAACAATTTTTCAACCTGGGCCATTGGGCTAGGGATCGAATTCTCCACGGAGAAAACAGAGATGGTGGTTTTTTCTAGGAAGCATAGACCAGCAAAACCAAAGCTTCAACTTTTGGGTAAACCGATCACTCATGCTATGTCATTCAAGTATCTTGGGGTCTGGTTCGACTCCAAATGTACTTGGGGGGCCCATATTAGGTATCTGAGTAAAAAATGTCAACAAAGAATAAACTTTCTCCGTACAATTACCGGCACCTGGTGGGGAGCCCATCCCGAAGATCTTATTATGTTGTATCGAACAACTATTCTCTCAGTGATGGAGTATGGCAGTTTCTGTTTTCAGTCAGCTGCCAAAACACACCTCATTAAACTCGAGCGAATTCAGTATCTTTGTCTCCGTATTGCGTTGGGATGTATGCCCTCAACGCATACCATGAGTCTCGAGGTTTTGGCAGGCGTACTCCCACTAAAAGATCGCTTCAATTTATTATCTCTTCGGTTCCTCATCCGGTGTAAGGTTATGAATCCATTGGTGATCGGAAATTTTGAGCAATTGATCGAGCTAAATTTTCATTCTGGATTCATGAATTCATATCATGAATTCACCTCTATGCAGGTTGTTCCTTCTTCGTATATTCCCAACCGTGTTTGTTTTCCTGACTACATCAATTCCTCTGTACATTTCGATCTGTTCATGAAGGAGAAAATCCATGAAAATCCAGATTATCTTAGATTGGGGTTCGTTCCTACAATCTTCAATGCAAAGTATGGGCGTATCAATTGTGATAATATATACTTTACTGATGGGTCCTCTATGAATGAGTCCACAGGATTTGGAGTGTTCAACCTATTTTTTAGCACCTCACACAGTCTTCAGAATCCTTGCTCGGTATATATTGCTGAATTGGCAGCGATATACTGGGCGCTGGACAGCGTCGCCTCACGACCTGTTGAACACTATTACATTGTAACGGATAGTCTTAGCTCTGTCGAAGCTATCCGTTCAGTGAGGCCGGAAAAGCACTCGCCGTACTTCCTTGAGAGAATACGAGAAATTTTGAGTGCTTTATCCAGACGCTGTTATGTCATTACCTTTGTCTGGGTCCCTTCACATTGCTCAATTCCGGGTAATGAGAGGGCTGACTCATTGGCAAAGGTAGGTGCAATTGAAGGCGATATTTATCAGCGTCAAATCGCCTTCAATGAATTTTATTCTTTAGTTCGCAAAAATACCATCGCTAACTGGCAACGCAAGTGGAATGAAGATGAATTGGGCCGGTGGTTTCACTCGATTATCCCCAAGGTTAGCCTCAAACCGTGGTTCAAAAGTCTAGACTTGAGTCGGGACTTTATCCGCACCTTCTCCCGACTCATGTCCAATGTTCGTTAGATGCACTACTCTGTTCGTTAGATGCACTACTCTTTCGTTTCAATCTTGCCAGCAGCAATCTCTGCGTTTGTGGCCAAGGTTATCACGACATCGAGCACATTGTTTGGTCGTGCGAGGTGTATCTGGTCGCCAGATCGAATTTAGAAAACTCCCTTCGGGCCCGAGGAAGACAGCCCAATGTGCCGGTGAGAGATGTGTTGGCTCGGTTAGACCTTGATTACATGTCCCATATATATGTTTTCCTTAAAGCTATAGATCTTCGTGTGTGATTGTCCCTACATCCTTATACCCTCCTTTCCTTCCTTTGCGGGTAATTCGTCCCCTTGCTATAAATAGTAGAATAAGTTGAAATGTAAATAAACTATAGATATACGAATAGATTTAAGAATTGAGTGCTCATCAACATTGTTACAAATTCCTTATATCCCATCCTTCTCCTAAAAATATGTCACCCTTCTAAACTCGAGTACACCGCGAGTAATCGGTTTTCCACCTTACTAACCATAGATATAAGAAAATTGTTTCTATATATATATATAGTTTTAAAAATATATTTAAGAATTCGGCTCCTTTAAACTTAAGTAACTGAGCCTGTAAAAATAAACGAATTAAAAAAAAAAAAGCTCCCTCTTCTTTCATGTATTTGCAATGACGATTTCCCCCAGCCAGTTTGGTTTTGATGTCTCTGTTAGGGAACACATTCCGGTGGGAACGAAAAGCTCCTCCTACTTTTATGTATTTGCAATGCCGATTCCTCCCAGGCAGCTTGGTTTTGCACCCGTGGCCGAGTGGTTAGCGTCTCACATTATCATGCCGGGTGTTCGGGTTCGATTCCCGTTCTGGCCGGGGGATTTTTCGTCAAAGAAATTTCCTTCGACTTGCACTGTGGTCATGCGTATTCAAGAGCTTGCCCCTCGGAATACATTCAAGGCGTGTTATTTGGCTTAAGAAATCTCGACCAAGTATTAATAAATGACGCTAGTTAATGCATACGTTGAGACGGCAAAAGTTCCACAAGGGAACGTTAACGCCATTCAAGAAGAAGAAGAAGCTTGGTTTTGATGTCTCTGTTAGGGAACACATTTCGGTGAGAGCAAAAGCTCCTCCTACTTTCATGTATTTGCAATGTCGATTTCCCCCAGGCAGCTTGATTTTGATGTCTCCGTTAGGGAACACATTTCGGTAGGAGCAAAAGTTCCCCCTACTTTCATGTATTTGCAATATCGATTTTCTCCCACACAGCTTGGTTTTGATGTCTTTGTTAGGAAATACATTTCGGTAGGAACAAAAACTCCTCCTACTTTCATGTATTTGCAATGCCGATTTCCACCATGCAGCTTGGTTCTGATGTTTCTGTTAGTGAACAAATTTCGTTGGGAGCAAAAGCTCCCCCTACTTTTACTTATTGACAATGCCGATTTCCCCCAGGCAGCTTGGGTTTGATGTCTCCTTTAGGGACCCGCCGCATGTGTCATCAAATTTCGACCAATCAGAAGTGGGTATTTCCGTTAAGATAGTGGTTGAGATTTTTCAATTGCTCGATAGTTAGTTTCATGAGATATATTATTTTCTTCAATATAAAAAATTGTAATGGAGTGCAGAAATCGATTGACGCAAAAATTTCATCAATCCATCTTGAAATGACTGAGCAATAAGCGTCTGAAATTGGACAATTTTCACGATGTGCTCGATTTTCGATTTTCAATTTGTATCCCAATATGTTCCCGAAAGACGTAATCCTACAAAAAAAAAGTGCATAACTCAAGAACTAATCAAACAAACGGAACCAAATTTGGCATATGGAGGTTTTAGGGGCAATAATTGTTTCTATGGTGGTTTCGCAATCCATCATAGAATTGTGTCTGCAAATGATTTGATATTATTATGACGAGTCTTCAGAATACTTTCATCTATCACACATACAAATTTTTGCATGGAAAGGCAACAGTATGCGATGTTTGTTACCGCTACCTCTAAAACTCTACAGATTAAATGATAATAACATAGTTCCACTCTTGGTTTCAAAAATGATATTTACGTGGATACTTTACGATATATTGGGTTGGGGAAAAAGAAATGTCGTATATTGTCAATATATGGCAACGCTTAAACATATCTTGTGTTGTACTTATCGCATCGGGTCATACTATACGACTATTTAAAGACGACAATCTGTGCTACAAGTGTCGTTTTGACAGTGTTGTGATTGTCCTTTTCAGTCTCAAGTTATAGCGCGCCAAAGATGGAGTCCACCAAGCAAGAAATTCGCCATGTTTTACGTTTTTACTACGGCCGAAAAAAATCGTGTAGTTTATGGACCCGATACTGTGACGATTCGCACAGCACAGCGTTGGTTTGATCGATTTCGTTCTGGTGTAGTGGCTGTCGAAGATACACCCCGTACTGGTAGGCCAATCGTCGTGGAAACCGATGAAATCGTTGAAATCATTCAAGTAGACCGGCATGTGAGCACTCGCTCGATTGGCCAGGAACTGGGTATAGACCATAAAACCGTTTGGAACCATTTGCAGAAGATTGGATTCCAAAAAAGCTGGTTGTATGGGTGCCACACGAGTTGACGCATCTTTTAGACCGAAATAAACGCCTGCGATGCACTGCTGAAACGGAACGAACTCGACCCATTTTTGAAGAAGATAGTGACTGGTGATGAAAAGTGGGTCACGTACGACAACCTAAAGCGAAAAAAGTCGTGGTTGAAGCGCGGTGAGCCGACCCAAACCATCGCCAAGCCCGGATTGACGGCCAGGAAGGTTTTGCTGTGTGTTTTGTGGGATTGGAAGGGAATCATTCACTATGAGCTGCTCAACTATGGCCAGATCCTCAACTCGGTTCTCTACTGTGAGTAGCTTGATCGTTTGGAGCAGGCGATTGACCAGAAGCGGCCAGAAATGATCAATAGGAATGGTGTTGTTTTCCACCAGGACAACATCTTTGATGACCCGCCAGAAGCTACGGGAGCTCGGATGGGATGTCCTATTGCACCCACCGTATAGTCCAGACTTGGCTCCAAGTGATTCTCATCTTTTCCGGTCCATGCAAAACGCTCTTGGCGATACTAAGTTGGCCTCAAAAGAAGCTTGCGAAAACTGGCCGTCTGAGTTTTTTGCAAATAAAGAGGGTGGGAGGGGGGTGAGGGTGTTTACAAGGGGGGGATGATGAAGTTGCCTTCTAAACAAGGCAACAAGTTTGCGTACAAAACGGCACATATTTGACTTAAATTGGATAATTTTAAGTATGTTAAATAAAGCGTCAAATTTCGATCAGAAATACGACATTTCTTTTTCCCCAACCTTATATTTATAAAGCCTAAATAGAATGTTTTGTACATATCAAACAGTAAGTAAAAGTTTCAAAAATAAACTTCGAACAGTTTGGGTATCAAGAAACCATAATACCTGTCATACTCTATATCCCTTTACGGTCACGCAAGGTGTCGTAATTACACTCTGCAGCCATTATTTGTCATCAAAAAATCATCCAAGGGGAGAGTAAAGGAAATCGGGGTTTTCTAATTTTTTTTTCTATGTCAAATGTCTTAAAATTGCATAAACGTCGAGATCTAGTGTCATCTCGAAAAAAATATTTTTGTTAAAAATCGGCACTCTGGGGTTTTTTTTTTCGAAGTACGAAACGAAAAGTATGGTTTTGGGTGCCAATAAAAATGGTTATCTTGATTTTTCATTCGAAACTTGCTACGAAATGTTGATTTGCAAGATAATATGCTCTATGCAAAATATTAGCTCATTCGGACTTCATTGACTGGTGTAGCAGACGTTAAAATTTGAGTTTTTTGAAAATAGAAAAATCACCGGAAATAGGGTTTTGAAAAAAAATTGACGCCAGATGTCTTAAAATTGCATGACACGTCGAGATTTACAGTTATTTACGAAAAAAATGTATCGAATTTTGACCAAAAAAAATCGAGATAACACTACAACTCGACTTTTCATGCAATTTTAAAACATTTGGCATTAAAAAAATCGAAAGTCCCGATTTCCTTTACTCCCTTGGGTGATTTCTCAATTTAAAAAAAAACTCAAACTTTGACCGCTTTGCGCCACTCTCCCTTAAGTCCTTATTGCTTGAGCTTATATTTTGCAGAGGGTGTTTTTTCGAGGTGGTGAACATTTTTATGGGGTAACTTTTTGAAATTTGAGATGACCATTTTCATTTGCACCCTAATAGACACACCTAAGAACATATATGCAGCCATTCCATGCCAAACCGATATACTGGTTCTCAGATTTTCGTGAAGTGGTAATTTTGTTCTTTATTGCAAAACATTAGACTCGTATTTTTTTACTTTTTCATTAGAGTGACCATTTCCATTTTAGGGTTGTCAACTTTTTCCTATTTTTTCCAAAAATGACTTTTCAAAAATTCATAACTTTTGAACTACTAAACCGATTCAAATAATCGACATTTCAAATTAAAGCCAATCACCTGATCTTTTTCTTTTTAAAAAAAAAATACTACACCTGCAGAAAATTCAAATTCTTTTTTTTTTTTTAATTCGTTTATTTTTACAGGCTCAGTTACTTAAGTTTAAAGGAGCCGAATTCTCAAATATAATTTTAAAACTATATATATAAACAATTTTCTTACATCTATGGTTAGTAAGGTGGAAAACCGATTACTCGCGGTGTTCTCGAGTTTAGGAGGGTGACATATTTTTAGGAGAAGGATGGGATATAAGGAAATTGTAACAATGTTGATGAACACTCAATTTATAAATCTATTCGTATATCTATAGTGTATTTACATTTCAACTTATTCTACTATTTATAGCAAGGGGACGAATTACCCGCAAAAGAAGGAATGGAGGGTATAAGGATGTAGGGGCAATCACACACGAAGATCTATAGCTTTAAGGAAAACACAAAAACCAAGCCCTCATTCCCCCCGGGACCACATCTAGGCGACTGCTTCAGGGGGCGGCTGTGCTCATGCACTTCACGAGTTTTCAACGCTAACTAGCGTTGATCCTTCCCTTTTTCTCTGTATATCTCATTTACGAATCCGTTGTACTCCGCCACGCACATCCGCAGCACAGGCTTCCTTTTACCCGTCGAGACGTGTACCGAATAGGAATTGCCCTCCAACTTGACGCGCAACCCGTCACAGTCACCCTCGCGGGGTTTCTCACCTGTCGAGACGTGAACCGATTAGGAAGCGCCCTCCATCTTGACGCGCGCCCCGTCACAGCCACCCTCGCAGGATTTCTCTTCCCAACGGAGCGCCGATTAGGCAGTGCCCTCCAACATAACGCGCACTCCGTCACAGCAACTCTCGTGGGGGTACTACACTTTGCAACAGCCCTCGCATTTGTTCCTCTTCTATGGTCAGGGGTTATTACTACGCTGGTCGGCCCTCCACTTCCGCTGTAGCTCGGACATGATGTGTATGATTACACTGTTCACAGCGTTCCAGGTGCCCTCGTGTCGACACATTTTCTCTACTATGTTCCCGGCATGAAGTGCAGGCAGCCCCTCGCGTCTTGCGGTGAACCTGGGACACACAAATACCACGTGTTCTGGTGTTTCCTCCACATCTTCACACTCCGGACAGAGTGGCGACGTTGCGTGCCCGAACCGGTGCAAATATTGCCTGAAGCAGCCATGTCCAGACAGGAACTGTGTCAGATGAAAATTCACCTCCCCGTGCTTCCTGTTCAGCCAGATCGATAGTACCGGTATGAGCCCATACGTCCACCTGCCTTTCTCCACCGTGTCCCATTCCTGCTGCCACTTCAAGAGTGATTCTACTCTCGCTGTTTTCCGGATACCCCTGATTTCCTTTCGTCTGTAGCACTCTCTGTTTTCCGCCAGAGTGATGCCAATAGGGATCATGCCGGCGATAACGCAGACTGCCTCCAACGAGATCGTCCTATACGCGCTCGCACTGTGATTTCCGCTCGCTGCACGGCTTTGCAGTTACTCACCAACAATACTTCCGTTTTATTATGAGCAATCTGCAGTTTCGCTGCTTGCATCCAGTTCCCTACTGAGACGATGCAACCGAGTCGCAAGCATCTTCACCTCTTCGAGTGTCTCGCCTGCCACTGTGAGAGCGATATCATCCGCGAAGCCCACGATCTCCACGCCTTTGGGAAGCTTCAGATTCAGTACTCCGTTATACATTACGTTCCAGAGCGTTGGGCCCAGGATAGAGCCTTGTGGTACTCCGGCCGTTATATTCAACGTTGGAAGTAGCTTTCTAGAATTCTGCACAGGTACCCAAGAACCTTCATACGGTGTAGGGACTCGGCAATGGCTTCCCAGCTAGCGCTGTTGAAAGCATTCCTCACGTCGATCGTTACTATAGCACAATGTCGGTCGCCCCTCCGCTTTTGCTGTGACGCCTTCTCTGCCTTTTCAACCACTGTCCGGATAGCATCAACGGTGGACCTACCTTTCCGGAATCCAAACTGCATCTTTGACAGACCATGGTCACTCTCCGTACATTTCGTCAGTCTGTTGAGGATAATCCTTTCCAAGAGTTTCCCAAGAGTATCCAGCAGGCATATAGGCCTATAGGATGTTGGTACCCCCGGGGGCTTTCCTGGTTTTGGCAGCAACACTAACTTTTGGATCTTCCATTTCTTAGGAAAGTGACCATCATCCAGGCATTTCTGTAGCACTATCCTGAAAATGTCCGGGAACGCCTGAATCGCCGTTTTCAAGGCCGCGTTGGGGATTCCGTCGGGGCCGGGCGCTTTGTTTACCTGCAGTCTCTTCGTCACTGCTACCAGTTCTTCACTGGAAACGTGTCGGTGGCCATATCGTAGGATCATGCATCGGAAATAAACCCTCCACATTGACCTTCAGCTTCTCGGGACACGATTCGACGGGCGTCACAGGTCCTCTGATCTTCGCCATCACGACTCGATACGCGTTGCCCCATGGGTTGGCATCTGCATCTCGGCACAGCTCCTTGAAACAGTTCGCTTTGCTCAGTGTAATTCCCCGTTTCAAGGCGGCTCTAGCTGCTCGGTACACCGTATTACGTTCCTCTCTATCAGCGCTATTTCGTGCTCTCTGAACGCGTCTTCTGGCTTGAAGACAGCTATATATGGGACATGTAATCAAGGTCTAACCGAGCCAACACATCTCTCACCGGTACATTGGGCTGTCTTCCTCGGGCCCGAAGGGAGTTTTCTAAATTCGATCTGGCGACCAGATACACCTCGCACGACCAAACAATGTGCTCGATGTCGTGATAACCTTGGCCACAAACGCAGAGATTGCTGCTGGCAAGATTGAAACGGAAGAGTAGTGCATCTAACGAACAGTGATTGGACATGAGTCGGGAGAAGGTGCGAATAAAATCCCGACTCAAGTCCAGACTTTTGAACCACGGTTTGAGGCTAACCTTAGGGATAATCGAGTGGAACCACCGGCCCAATTCATCTTCATTCCACTTGCGTTGCCAGTTAGCGATGGTATTTTTGCGGACTAAAGAATAAAATTCATTGAAGGCGATTTGACGCTGATAAATATCGCCTTCAATTGCACCTACCTTTGCTAATGAGTCAGCCCTCTCATTACCCGGAATGGAGCAATGTGAAGGGACCCAGATAAAGGTAATGACATAACAGCGTCTGGATAAAGCACTCAAAATTTCTCGTATTCTCTCAAGGAAGTACGGTGAGTGCTTTTCCGGCCTCACTGAACGGATAGCTTCGACAGAGCTAAGACTATCCGTTACAATGTAATAGTGTTCAACAGGTCGTGAGGCGACGCTGTCCAGCGCCCAATGAATTGCTGCCAATTCAGCAATATACACTGAGCAAGGATTCTGAAGACTGTGTGAGGTGCTAAAAAATTCGTTGAACACTCCAAATCCTGTGGACTCGTTTATAGTGGACCCATCAGTAAAGTACATATTATCACAATTGATACCCCCATACTTTTCATCGAAGATCGTTGGAGCGATCCTCGATCGTTGGTAATCTGAATATCCATGGACATCTTGCTTCATGGACAGATCAAAATGCACAGAGGAATTGATGTAGTCAGGGAAACAAACACGGTTGGGAATATACGAAGAAGGATCAACCTGCATGGAGATGAATTCATGATATGAACTCATGAATCCGGAGTGAAAATTTAGCTCGATCAGCTGCTCAAAATTTCCGATCACCAATGGGTTCATGACCTTACACCGGATGAAGAACCGAAGAGATAATAAATTGAAGCGATCTTTTAGTGTGAGTAGGCCTGCCAAAACCTCGAGACTCATGGTATGCGTTGAGGGCATACATCCCAACGCGATACGGAGACCTCCTACTGAATTCGCTCGAGTTTAATGAGGTGTGTTTTGGCAGCTGATTGAAAACAGAAACTGCCATACTCCATCACTGAGAGAATAGTTGTTCGATACAACATTATAAGATCTTCTGGGTGGGCTCCCCACCAGGTGCCGGTAATTGTACGGAGAAAGTTTATTCTTTGTTGGCATTTTTTACTCAGATACCTAATATGGGCCCCCCAAGTACATTTGGAGTCGAACCAGACCCCAAGATACTTGAATGACATAGCATGAGTGATCGGTTTACCCAAAAGTTGAAGCTTTGGTTTTGCTGGTCTATGCTTCCTAGAAAAAACCACCATCTCTGTTTTCTCCGTGGAGAATTCGATCCCTAGCCCAATGGCCCAGGTTGAAAAATTGTTCAAAGTATCTTGTAAGGGTCCTTGCAGGTCGGATTCGTTTGGTCCTACGACAGACACCACTCCATCATCTGCAAGTTGTCTTAGGCTGCAATTTTGTGTAAGGCAATTGTGGATGTCGCTTACATAGAAGTTGTACAAAAGGGGGCTTAAACATGAGCCCTGGGGGAGGCCCATGTAAGAGACCCGACTTACTGCCGAATCTCCGTGAGAAAAGTTCAAATGTTTCTCACAAAGCAAGTTATATAACATATTATTCAATAGAGGCGGCAGACCCCGAGAGTGTAATTTGTCCGACAAAACCTCTATTGAAACAGAATCGAAGGCCCCCTTTGTGTCCAAGAATACTGAAGCCATTTGTTTTGTTTCGGCGTAAGCCATTTGAATTTCTGAAGAAAGCAACGCAAGACAATCATTCGTCCCCTTGCCCCTGCGGAACCCATATTGTGTATCTGAGAGTAGGCCATTCGTTTCAACCCATCGATCAAGGCGAAACAAGATCATTTTCTCCAACAATTTCCGTATACAAGACAGCATTGCTATTGGGCGGTACGAATTGAAGTCGGACGCGGGTTTTCCGGGTTTTTGAATAGCTATAACTCGTACTTGTCTCCAATCATCTGGAACAATATTATTCTCCAGAAACCGATTGAATAAATTCAACAAGCGATGGTTCACCACATCAGGGAGGTTTTTCAGCAAGTTGAACTTAATTCTATCCGATCCCGGAGCAGAATTGTTACATGAGAGCAGAGCAAGAGAGAATTCTACCATCGAAAACTCGGAATCAAGATCGCACCTACCTTGTGGTATATCTCGAACAATTTTTTGCACAGGAGCGGAATCAGGACAAACCTTCCGTGCAAAATTAAAAATCCATCGATGTGAATATTCTTCGCTTTCATTCGTTGAAGAGCGATTTCTCATGTTTCGAGCCACTTTCCATAATTTTTTCATTGACGTTTCTCGTGACAAACCTCCCACGAAATTTCGCCAATAAGCACGTTTTTTCCCTTTGATTAAGTTTTTAAATTGATTTTCAAGGGCTAAATACGTTTGAAAATTTTCAGGGGTTCCACGTTTCCGAAAAGCTTTAAATGCATTCGATTTTTCTACATAAAGCTTGGAACATTGGCTATCCCACCATAGATTGGGAGGCCTTCGGGAAATGGTGGAACCTGGGATGGGTTTCGTTTGAGCGCGAACCGCGCTGTCATAGATCAAACGAGAAAGGAAGTTATACTCCTCCAATGGAGGTAAACCATCTCTGGAATTGATGGCTAGAGCAACCGCGTCCGCATATTTTTTCCAGTCAATGTGTCTTGTGATGTCATATGCCATGTTTATAGATTCAGAAGAATTCGACCCAATGGTGATGGAAATTTTGATTGGCAAGTGATCACTACCGTTGGGGTCCTGGATTACATTCCACTTGCAATCTAACGATAATGAATTCGAGCAAAGCCAGAGGTCAAGAGCACTTGGGTTAGCAGGAGGTTTAGGTACACGTGTTGTTTCCCCAGTGTTCAAAACGGTCATATTGAAGCTGTTACAAAGGTCATATATCAACAATGAACGATTGTCGTCGTACTGTTCCCCCCAGGCAGTTCCGTGAGAGTTGAAGTCTCCCAAGATCAATCGTGGCTCAGGAAGGAGTGAGCACATGTCATCAAGTTGTTTGCGGCTAACCGCAGCTCTCGGAGGCCAATACAAGCTGACAATACAGAGGTCTTTGCCTCTGATGTTTGCATGACAAGCAACAGCTTCGATCCCTCCAATAGGTGGAAGGTCAATTCTAAAAAATGAGTGGCACTTATTGATCCCCAAAAGCACCCCTCCGTATCTATCATCACGGTCCAAGCGTATAATATTAAAATCGTGGAAAGAGATATCATCTCGCGAAGAAAGCCAAGTTTCGGACAGAGCAAAAACATCACAATTGTAGTTATGAATTAAAATTTTGAATGTATCCAATTTAGGGATAAGACTACGACAATTCCACTGTAAAACAGTGATATCTCCGACCTCTCTATTTGAATTAGACATCAAGAGAGATAATCATTGCAAGGAGGGGCCATGTTTGCATCAATTGTTGCAAAATTGTCTTTAATACTGGAAGCATTGAGATGACAAGGGTTCTGATGGAGTCGGAAACATTAAAACACTTGAAGATTTGGTCCAAAAGGTCAGACAACTTTATAAATCCCGATTGGGAAGTTGAACTGGACGGAATAACAGGGACAGTTGGGGTTTTTGATGTCCCCTCGAGTGCTGGGCCATTCGAAGGTGAATTATTCCCACGGAAACCAGGAGGAACCTGATTTTGCTTGTCCGCTGCACTCGATTTTTTAGGCATGCTAACAGGGGTATCACCGGAGGGGCTTGTCCTTGAACTTTGGGAGTGGTCACATTTTTGCGCCGGGGATTCCCTTGGAAAATGAACGGTGTGCCCCTGTTAGATGTGTCCGCTTCTATTTCGTCAACGGGCAACGTGGCGAAGACATTTTGTGTGTTGATTGGTTGTTGTTGTTGGGCCAGTGGAGAAGCGCCCTTTAAAATATCCGCAAAAGTGCGTTTCGAGCGTTCCTTCAAAGAGCGCTTCTGTTTCTCCCAGCGACTCTTGTAATTTTCACAAACTGAGAGCTCGTGTGGGGATCCCCCGCAATATGGACATTTATGCTCAGTCGCACTGCAGGATTTTCCCTCATGTTGCTCTCCGCAAGTGGAACAGCGCTCCTTGTTGGCACAATAATCCGAAGTGTGACCAACTGACTTGCATTTGTTGCAAGTCATGGGCTTTGGCACGAAGAGTCGCACAGGTAGTCTCAATTTGTCCACCATAACGTAGTCAGGGAGGGCGGCAACAGCAAAGGAGACTCGAAACGAGTCGGACGGCGTAAATTTAGTTTGGTCCCCATCATGGGAAAGTTTCCCGAGTTGGCGACAGTCCAAGATTTTCACTTCCATTGAGGGGAGCTTCTTGAACTTGCCTTTTCCTTCTACTTTTATTTGTTCGCTCGTCAGACCCGTTTCAGTTATCACCCCCTCAATTTTTACGTTATGGGAGGGTATAAATGTTCGATATTCGAGAGTGAAATGTTGATCAGCAACAATCTCGTTTGCGTGTTTCCGCTCATTCACGACAACTCGCAATTTGTTCGGTCTAACCCTGCGAATTTCAGATACAGAAGTGTATCTGGCCAGATCTTTCATGATCTGAATCACGTTAAGGTTTTTTCCTTTCGGTTTTGGCCGGAGGAAAACAACCCAAGGGCCAGTTCCAGGTGCATCTTCTGGATAAACTCTGACACGTGGAGCGGAGACAACAGAGGGGGAAGACGAGGACGAGGACGAGGATGAGGATGAGGACGAGGACGAGGATTGGGTTGGATCGGAAGCATCAGAAGGGGGAAGCGAAATCGATAATGGGAGAGGGGGAGTGGAAGTAACAGTGGGTTGAGAAGGGAGGCTTGCAATTTTCTTAGAGGGGGGCTTGGTAGGATGAGCGGATTCGTCCCCAGAAGAATTATCTTCCTTATGAGGGACTCGTTTATGTTTTTTCCCAGATCTTGTATGAGATTCATTATCGGAGATCTCCATCTCTAGAGATCCTCCACTATTCTCCATTTTACAAAAATTTCTGTCTTATTTCTAAATTATTATTGATTTTAACAATAATCTTAAAAAAAAAATAGCAAAAAAAAAATTATGATAATAATATCAAACAATGAACAAATGAATTGAATAATAAAATTAATAATAAAATTAATAATAAATATGTGTACCTTAATATATAAGTTGTTCCAATAATGCGCTCTACTGCCCTAATCAGGGAGAGACAGAGGCTACGCGCTACGGAGACAACACAATAGCGCAAGAATAGCTTACGCAGCCACGTGATGATGAATCCCGTTTGCGACAGTCACGCGATGGCGATCCCGTTATGCCGAATCAGTTCAACAGCCGCAATCCGGCTCGCTGCAAGAGCGCTGCTTCCTTTGTTCATTCGTTCCACTTCAAAAAAGGTCAGGTCGAAAGCGGACAGCAATGACCTTCACTCGTACACGATTCACTCGTACCAATAGCACAATAGCAAAAGTGGCAACGCACAATACCGACACTAAACTTTACTCGTCAAGAGTTGGATAGCGAATGAAAATTCAAATTCTGTTCTCGTTATTATTGATTGTATTCGTTTATTATTGTTTTCATAGTCTCGGGACCAAAGGCGCTATAGTTTTTTATATTTTTCCTGGAAAGATTTTTCACACAACATATCTCGAAACCAGGCAAGCGTTTTTTTTCGTTTTTGAGTTATGATTTTTCAAAGTTAGCCGATGGTCCAAAAAATCATTTTTTCCCATTTTTTCCACTACAAAAAATCATTCAATCATTTTGACTGGATCGATTCAGATGATCGACATATCAAATTAAAACCAATGAGCTAGTCTTGTTAAAAAAAATTACACTCTGAATAAAAATGGATTCTGTTTTCGTAATTATTGATTATATTCGTTTTTTATAGCTTACATCGTTTCGGGACCAAGGGCGCCATATTTTTTTTATATCTTTTTCTGAAAGCTAAGGTTTATACACATATTATCGAATACCAGAGAGGTGTTATTTTTCGTTTTTAAGTTATGATTTTTCAAAGTTAACATGTTTTTAGTTTTCGTTCAACATTTCAATGCGACTAGACTGGATGTATGTAATTATAATCCAATTAATTGGCAAATGTGTTATGTGTTTTTCAAAAAAAGCTAACTAGTAGGCTTTAATTTGATATTTTAATCATCTGAATCGGTCCAGTAGTTCAAAAGTAATAAATTTTTGAAGAAAGTCATTTTTGGGAAAAGAGGGGAAAATGATTTTTTGGACCATCGGGTAACTTTGAAAAATCATAACTCAAAAACAAAAAAAACGCCTCCCTGGTTTCGACATATTTTATGTGCAAAATCCTCAGCTTTCCAGCTTTGATATGTCGATCATCTGAATCGGTCTAGTAATTCAAGTTATGAATTTTTGAAAAAAAAAATATTTTTGGCAAAAATGAGAAAATATGGTTTTTTGTACCACCCTTAAATGGAAATGGTCACCCTAACAAAAAAATTCAAAAATACGGGTCTCATAATGTGCGATTCAAATAGAACGTTACGGAAAAGAACGTCTACGTTCCGTCAATGTCTCCACCAATTCACACATGCAGTCAATGCTTGCACCAGCACCGCGTCACGTCAAATGTCAAACGAATGATTTATCCAATGTTATTCATGGTGTCGCCATCTACAACAATTTTAAATTGCAATGCCCTCTTTCAAATCAGCATGCCTAGAATCAGTTCTAAATTTTGAAAAATTCAATGAAAATCATTGAATTCAATTATTTAAATGCTTAAACCCCGTAGTCCGACTCTTATTCAATAATAATAATATATATACTATTTCTCTTAGCTAGTCGTGAATGATTTTCACTCCGAAATTTGGAGCTAAGAGATATGTTGGCATAAAAAACAGTAAGTTACTTATAATGCGATAAGCTGAGGCGCCACTCAGTGCCGCATTGAAGTCGATTTTGACCAGCAATTGGACATTCGCGACTGGTGGCGACTTTCAATGTGGGGCCATAATTTGGGCCCGAGCTTAATGTTTACAAACATGTCCAATTAGAGGAAAAAATGTCCAATTAAACGTGTTGTATCACAGGTCTGTTCAATTAGCTTAATGTCGAATTAGATGTAAATTACTGTACAACCAAATCAAAACAAAATCCAAGACACAAGCTCAGACAAAAACCAAACGAGCCAAACGAGAAAACAGTATTGAAATGAGTGAATCATCCGCCAGAGAAACGATGGAACAGTTATAGCGAATTCGATTTTAAAACTGAGTCAGTGCCAAACTGACTCTGTAATAAAAAAACGTTTTCAGTTTCACGAATGCGGTGTTTTGTTGGTGTGCGTTATATAGTCTGATTTGTTTATATTCGCGACGATAAATGTACAGTGTCGACGTCTAATGGCGATATAAATGCTTGGGAGGTAAATTATTCTCTATCAGATCAGCAGGGCCAAGTGCAGTGTAAAAATATAAAAGTTTGAATGAATGTTTTCACTTCATATTGTTTTATTACATAAAACATGTAGTTCTGACACTTACTTAACCATTTGTCGATGCATTTCCTGGTTTTTCCACAAATAATTACTATTATAATATAAAATCATCATTAGCCACAGTTTTCGTTCAATATGTTTCTGTGATATCGAAAAAAAACCTCTTATTTCATCACATGAAATAAATATTCGATACGTTAAAGTAAATTTTCATTCATAATTTTGATTTTGAAAGCAGGTTTATTCCACCTGAATATCCATCATTATTTTCGCCTCCCAATGAAAGCACACGTAGCTTAATGTCGTCTGCTCGAATATACTTTCAAAATCAGAATCCGAATTGGATTACGATTCCAATAATACAAAAGCAAAAGCAGCAGGTTTTTCATCTTCATAGTTTTTATTTTTAGATTTTCCAAAATATACTCGGAACTTGACAGTTCGGTATAGTTGTATTGGTGAACCCGAGTGCCAACCCGTGAAACATCTCAGTGCGAAACTAACAGCTTTCGGGGCGAACCAGTGCGACACTGAGTGCGAAACTGACTGAATAAAAAAACGTTTTGACAGCAGTTAGTGCGGCACTGAGGTTGAAACTGAACAAAAACGAATTCGCTATTAGTATCTTTGTGCCGGCAGCGAAAACACGTGATGCAGAAGGTTCCCCGCATCCACGACGCAGTTAATAATGAGAAGGTTCCAGTAACGCTGGCGCTGCTGAAAGTATTCACGAAGAAGATGAAACCAGCATTCAACGAGTTTTCCGTTTTTCACAATCGGGTTGTTGCTATAATCCCCGAGAGCGAAATAAATCACCAGGAGCAGGAATACTTAGAGTTCGAAAATTTGTTCGAATTGACAGCCGCCAGCATCGAATCGATGATGGAGACGCCACACTTTTCACATTCATCAAACCCACCAGAGACGCACATTCGTGGTATCCCAGCAAACATTAAGTCGTATGAATAGCTATGATTGGAGGCGATATACATACAACCAAGACACATTTGTATGATATATGATGCAGATAACTAGCATATACACACAAAAGTGGAGGCGATATACGTATATGCCATATTTTGTACGCATATAAAGCCGTATATAACGATATGCGATGCTTTTTGGACTGATATGCGATTTGATACGACAACGTTACCACTCAATCCATCGATGACATGGAAAATCGTGTTTTTGCATTTTATGCGATTTTAGATATATATGATCGATATTTTGATTGATATTTTATGCGATTGTGATTTGATACGAAATTATATGTGACTTATCATGTGCAAAGTTATACGATTTAATGTTTGCTGGGATGTTATCCTTGCCGAAAATTGTGAGCCAACAATCGAATGCTGTTTCGTTGATTGGAAAGCCGCTGAGCGAAAAGTGTGATATCTGCAGTGAACCTCTAGTGACAGGAACTGTGAACCCCAGCGCAGAGGTCCTGTTTTCTGGGGAATCATTGGTCCAAACAATTAAGGAATCGAAGCAGCAATTCTGGCAAAATGAAGAAACTACAGACGCTTCTACTGTTACATCAGAAGAACAACGTTGCGATCAACAATTCACATCAACACATTCCCGCGAACCCACCGAGAGGTTTACAACGAGGATGTCTATCAAGGAAGACGTGATCCCGTATGAAAATTTTATGCACGTGAATCGTGAACTCAGTTATCGAAAAGTGAACGAATATGAATACAGTCCATCGATAAAGGCATACATTATGCCTTATCACGCAGTACTTCGATCTGTTAATTCTATTACCAAGTGTGAAACTGTTATCGATGCCAAAACTCAACCATCCCGAAACATGACCCAACTAGTGAGGGACGAATGTAAAGAATTTTCTGCCGCAGCAAATATCAAGAACACTTGTGAGAAAAATACGATTTCCGAACCAGAAATAAATGTACAGCCATTTCATTAGCTGACAACGAATCCAAAAACTGTTGAATTCCCGAACCGCAAATTGTGTTTAAACTTGCCAATAATGAAGAAGCACACAGCTAGTGGAGAGCAAGTGACATCCAAGTTCATCGAAGTGAGAACACCAAACAACATCAACATTTCCTGCCGACTCCGGGGGTCATCTTCCGACGAAATTCTCCTGGATGAGACGCTGGCACCCAAATACCGTTCAATTAATACCAAGCGAAGCTTCTAGATAGTTACGATAGAAAAACCACTAGTTCACCAACTTTGGCGATACCATTTGGATTGGAATAAGTTGATTGCAGACGAAATGAACGTAAAATGAAACGACTTGAGAAAATGTTTACAATGTTAACGACGGATGGATAACAGAATTTCCCGACAAATGACATCAGAAGCTGTCTGGTACAAGCTAGCCAATTACGGTTCATCCAAACTGAACCCCATCGCTATCTTCTCAGTATTAACCATCGACCATCGAAGATACAGCTACTTCAAGAGACTCCAACGAGTTGTTGCTTTTGGTGAACCGCAGAGCAACCATTTCCACAAAAGTGAATCGATTCTTTCAACAAATCCAACTGATGCCTCATCGCTTCTGGACAGCGTAGTCCAGAAGATTATCCTGCAGCCCCGCAAGAAGAACTGGAACATCATCGACAACGTGAACCAGTGCTATCAATCGAAGAAAAGCGATCCGTACTTGCACCGAAACGACCGAACAAGCCATCGAAGCGTCCCACCAACCGAAAGCGAAGCCGAAAACTGCTGATTTTCCGTTCTGCAAATTGTGCTCTAAGATCCCGATAGTGATGGAGCATATACCGAGTGGAATGACATCGAAGGTACCCTATGTTTGCAACCTCTTTTGCGCTTTCAGGTTCTGTGAGACATTTTCGAGAGTATCTTATGTCACTGTTATAGCCAGGACTAGTATCAAAATGAACCAATGTAGATCCCGGGAAGTCTTCATCAGTAAGTCTAATCCGAGCGATGCAACAACATTTTGACAGTGCTTTGCATGATTGCATTGCTTAATAGAACTATCCGTTATGTGTTATCCTACATACCTGCAAGGCGCTCGTTAACCGGAGATTGTTACTTTTCAAAGTGGCCAGTTCTATCTCCCATTTCTTCGCATTCGCTGAGCTGTATTAAAAGAATATTTAAGAAAATAACAATAAACATCTTCTGATCAAGTGTGGTTATATACCTTTGTGCTAGTGCTAATTTAAGCCGTTCGTTCTCGTACTTAAGCTGTTGTTCAGCTGATGAGGTCGTCATTCCGTCGCTAGATGATGAATTCAGAGATATTTGCTTCAATTCATTACTCAGCGTACTAACATTATTTGATGTATCATTTATTGTAGGATGAGATGGGCTGTCCGTTTTTGTGTTCTAGTTAGTAATGTTATGGTTATTCATACTTAGGTAATTTTGTTTAAGTAACTATAAACATACAGTAACCACTATGTTTGCTGGTGTGATGGGAGCATCAGAAATATTAGGTTCAAAATTATCGCTGTTAACTACAGTAGAACGAGCAGTAACTGGAGAAGCATTGGCTGATGTAACCGGCGGATTACCGTTAGCCGAAGCTTTATTGAGCGCATTTTTTGTTGCTTCCTTAACTTCCTGAAATTTTTCAATAAACTGAAACGAAAATGATTCATTAATTTCATTAATTTTTTAGTTCGTGGTTGAAATTGCTTATACTATAGGCCAGGAATTCGACCACATCAGAGCAAAACACAACTTGCGGAAGCTACGGTTCTTAAAATATCGTTCCAAAGTATCACAACCAGAGTATGAAGTAATAGAAGGTAACAAAGAACACTTTCTTGTTCATGTTTGTCTCCTTACCTTGCCAAGTTCACTTTCTGAGGCAAATCCTAAACCATAAACCGTATTAGCACGGACATCACTCCATTGGCCAAATTTTTGTGATGTCTGCGTAAATGTCATGTTTGGGGTAATTGTAGAATTGATCACCGCCTGAAAATATTTATTTGAGATTTTACAGTTAGTTACGTTAGCAGTTAGTTTGTTACGTTAGTTATGGCTGTAGTATGATATTGAATGTAATGCAAAGTGTCCGGATTCAAAGCCATAACTGTAAAAGAGAATTGAGTCGACTGTAAATTTTTCAGTTCGGTCTGTAGAAACGAAATGAATTGGGAGAGAACAGCATAGATGCATAGACGTGTGAGTGTGAGCTTCCGATCTCATATTCCAATAACGATTTATGGGTTTCCAAGTGGGCGCGCTACATACGGATACGGATGATTTCAATAACCTGTTTTCAAAGCTTTTTTTAAGCAATTGAAACAATTTTTTTCTAATCAATAAATAGCAATCATATAACTCTTGGATATTTTATCTTTTTCTTTTTTATTATTTCAGTTAGGCTCAATTACTTAAGTTTAAAGGAGCCGAATTCTTAAATATAATTTAAAACTATATATATATATATATATATATATATATATATATATATATATATATATATACGGCGATGCTACGGCTGCTACTATGCCGCTCTTTCTCGGCTAATTCTGCGATTTTGTCGCAATTTTCGACGACAGGCCTTCCGGAGCGTGGCGCATCTTCGACGACCTCTACACCAGAACGAAAACGTTGAAACCATTGTTGTGCGGTGGAAATGGGAACTGTATCGGGGCCATAAACTACACAAATTTTATTGGCAGCTTGAGATGCATTTTTGCCTTTGTCATAGTAGTACTGTAAAATATGTCGGATTTTCTCTTTATTTTGCTCCATATTTGCGACACTATAACTCACGAACGACTTAACCAAACAAAACACTGTCAAGGACTATATTATAGCGTATAAAAATACAACAAGCTATAGTATGACTCGATACAATGAATACAACTTGAACTACGCACTTACAACGACACCTCGCGGAAAGACCGCAGGACTTTTTTGACAGCCTAATATATATATATATATATATATATATATATATATATATATATATATATATATATATATATATATATATATATATATATATATATATATATATATATATATATATAGTTTTAAATTATATTTAAGAATTCGGCTCCTTATATATATATAGTGAGTTATAATTTTATTTCTCAAAGGAAGGAAAGGAGGGTATAAGGATATAGGGACAATCACACACGAATATCGATAGATCGGACATATATATGGGACATGTAATCAAGTTTAACCGAGCCAACACATCTCTCACCGGTACATTGCGCTGTCTTCCTCGGGCCCGAGAGTTTTCTAATTTCGATCTGGCGACCAGATATACCTCGCACGACCAAAAAACCTGCTCAATGTCGTGATAACCTTGGCCACAAACGCAGATATTGCTGCTGGCAGGATTGAAACGGAAGGGTAATGCATCTAACGGACAGTGATTGGACATGATTCGGGAGAAGGTGCGAATAAGGTCCCGACTCAATTCCAGACTTTTGAACCACGGTCGAGTGAAACCACCGGCCCAATTCATATTCATTCCACTTGCGTTGCTAGTTAGCAATGGTATTTTTGCTGACTAAAGAATAAAATTCATTGTCGATTGACGCTGATAAATATCGCCTTCAATTGCACCTACCTTCGCTTATGAGTCAGCCCTCTCATTACCCGGAATTGAGCAATGTGAAAGGAACCAGACAAAGGAAATGACATAACAGGTCGTGAGGCGACGCTGTCCAGCGCCCAGTATATCGCTGGCAATTCAGCAATATATACTGAGCAAGGATACTGAAGACTGTGTGAGGTGCTAAAAAATACGTTAAACACTCCAAATCCTGTGGACTCATTCATAGAGAACCCATCAGTAAAGTACATATTATCACAATTGTGCACCCGTGGTCGAGTGGTTAGCGTCTCACATTGTCATGCCGGGTGTTCGGGTTCGATTCCTGTTCT
The DNA here is from genome assembly GCF_029784135.1 of Toxorhynchites rutilus septentrionalis. Taxonomy (NCBI): domain Eukaryota; kingdom Metazoa; phylum Arthropoda; class Insecta; order Diptera; family Culicidae; genus Toxorhynchites; species Toxorhynchites rutilus. Next base: position 189,794,981 of record NC_073746.1, read on the forward strand.
GGCCGGAGGATTTTTCGTCAATGAAATTTCCTTCGACTTGCACTGTGGTCACGCGTATCCAAGAGCTTGCCCCTCGGAATACATTCAAGGCGTGTTATTTGGCTTAAGAAATCTCAGCTGAGTATTAATAAATGACGCTAGTTAATGCATTGAGACGGCAAAAGTTCCACAGGGAACGTTTACGCCATTCAAGAAGAAGAAGATCAGAATTGATACGCCCATACTTTGCATTGAAGATCGTAGGAACGATCCCCGATAGAAGATAATCTGGAATTTCATGGATTTTCTCCTTCATGAACAGATCAAAATGAACAGAGGAATTGATGTAGTCAGGAAAACAAACACGGTTGGGAATATACGAAGAAGTATCAATCTGCATTGGAGATGAATTCATGATATGAACTCATTAATCCAAAGTGAAAATTTAGCTCAATCAGTTGCTCAAAATTTCCGATCACCAATGGGTTCATAACCTTACACCGGATGAGGAACCGAAGAGATAGTAAATTGAAGCGATCTTTTAGTGGGAGTACGCCTGCCAAAACCTCGAGAATCATGGTATGCGTTGAGGGCATAGCATGACATAGCACATAGCATGAGTGATCGATTTACTCAAAAGTTGAAGCTTTGGTTTTGCTGGTATATGCTTCCTAGAAAAAAAACCAATTTTATCTTTTGTATAAAATGATTATCATACAGTTTCGTTGATCCGAAGCAGAATGATTAACGCTTGAAGAAGGAATGGATTCCTCCTTGGAATTATTCAGCAAAAATAATGCCTTTTCTCAACAATTAGAAACGACAAACGGTTGCGGCATTCGCACACAAATAATTTTATAATGCAGTTTTCATCAAAGTCTCCGATATGGCGAAATATCCCCTACATCATGTCATATATTTCGTAGTCTTCATTGTCAAATCGATAGTCAATGACAACATCGATATCGAATTATCATCAACACCACGATTTTAGCTAAATGTTCCTTTCAGTTCAGGCTGCAGAAACTTTTCTGAACTCTAATCCATCAAATTTGGTGTCCCTGAAAAGGACCGTTGATTATATGCTATTATTAAGTTATCCAGGTAATAACGAAAGCGGAAGCGCGGCTGTTTAAGCTTGCGGATCAGCAACTCGGTCGACTTCTGATAGAGACGAATTTCACGCTAAGCGATGGTCCGTAGAGATGTGGCTTCTTCACACCTCCTGCGGCTGGCGCGCTTTTCCGATCTGCTTTCGTGTTGCCTAACCAGCGGTAGATTTACGAGCTGTCTGCTTGGTCCCAATGAAACGAGTCCTCGCGGTACGAGAGTAGAGGTAGAAATAAACGAAAGCAAAGGAAACGTCATGTTTTATACCCATCCATTCGGTTCAACTGCAGAAGGGGAATGAAATTGGAAAAGAAGACTATAATGCATAGGCGTCTGAGTGCGACCGTCCTCATCTCACATCACCACATCAACTGAATGGGTTTCCAGAGCGTTTATACAGCAGCGTAGAGCGAGTTTATATACGGTTTCAATAACATGTTTTCTAAGAAATTTTAAAGCTATTAAAACAAGTTTTCGGGTCAATAATTAACAATCAGATCTGCGACGTGCGTAATGCCAACAATAGGCTACTTGACTTGGCCTTTGTTAGAAACAGCAGTGAAGTAGAACAGATCGAAGTGCCATCTGCGATTTTACCCTTTGACCATCACCATAAACCGTTTGTCGTTTTTCTGAACACGCAAAGTCCATTAGACGACCGGCATGCGATAGAAGCAGACAGAGATCTTGATTTCAACCGATGCAATTACGATGCCGTCATCGTGGACTTACGTTCGCAAAACTGGGATGAAATTCTTCACGGCTTAAACGTCAACGCTGCAGTTCTATGAAGTTCTGTTCAGAATCATAAGCACACATACGCCTATCCGCAGTACCGATCGTCGCCGGTTGAACAATCAACCATGGTGGAACGTTGAGCTTCGACGTCGACGCAATGTTCTCCTTAAAGCTCGACGCCGTTTTTTGCGTCATCGTAATGCGCACAACCGCACTGAACTCAGGAGGCTGGAAGCTGATTACGACAACTGTGTATCTTCTTCTTTCCGTGAGTATATATTTGGAGTCCAAAACGAGGTCAAGGCAAATCCCTCCTCTTTCTGGCGATTTTTCAAGAGTCGGAAAAACACACAATATATTCCGTCGGTAATGTTCTTCGATCAAAGGAACAGTGACGATAGCGACGGCTCAGTCGAGCTCTTCGCTTCTTTTTTCAAATCCGTCTATAATGCTGATTCCCCGCCTGACTCCCAGGAATTGTTGAATTCATTGCCGTCGTATAATATAAACTTTCCGTGTCCAACTTTCAGATAAACTGTCAAAATATTGAACTCCGGCCCCATCAGGCTAACGCCATGCTTTCCGTGAGTATATATTTGGAATCCAAAACGAGGTCAAGGCAAATCCCTCCTCTTTCTGGCGATTTTTCAAGAGTCGGAAAAACACACAATATATTCCGTCGGTAATGTTCTTCGATCAAAGGAACAGTGACGATAGCGACGGCTCAGTCGAGCTCTTCGCTTCTTTTTTTCAAATCCGTCTATAATGCTGATTCCCCGCCTGACTCCCAGGAATTGTTGAATTCATTGCCGTCGTATAATATAAACTTTCCGTGTCTAACTTTTAGATAAACTGTCAAATTATTGAACTCCGGCCCCGTCAGGCTAACGCCATAGTCTTGATAAAAATATATATTTTGGGAAAAAAAAACTTTCACGGTAGCAGACATTGTCATACCTCATACCTCATGAACTAGCACTGAAAAAACTCGACAAACTTGGATTCCCAAGTTGGCTCATCATGTGGCTACGTTCATACCTGCAAGGAAGATCCGCTTTCGTGAAACAGGAGTCTTCAAAGTCGAGCTGCTTCGCTACACCATCTGGTGTACCACAAGGTAGTCACCTCGGACCGTTGATTTTCATTCTGTTTGTGAACGACCTGAGCCATCATCTTAATTTGCATCATCTCATGTACGCTGATGACCTAAAGATCTACCGAGTAATCAGCTCACCGGTCGATTGTGCCGCTTTGCAACATGAGATTGACACCGTGGCAAATTGGTGCATATCAAATGGCATGGAAATGAACGCAACGAAATGCAAAATAATTTCCTTTAACAAATTTCGGACACAGCTGAATTTTAATTACGAAGTGAACAGCAGCAGAATGGACCATCGATCAAAGATTTAGGGGTAACAATGGACAGCAAACTAACATTCAACGAACACATCACTGCAACCACTGCAAAGGATTTCGCAAATCTCGGTTTCATACGCCGAAACGCATCTGAATTCCGCGATGTGTACGCTTTGAAGGCACTATATTGCTGTCTCGTTCGCAGTGTACTTGAATATGGTGTTCAAGTCTAGGCCCCTTATCACGAAGTTCATATCGCTCGGACAGAAAGTGTTCAACAGAGCTTCGTTCGATATGCCCTGAGATTACCATGGAGTAATCCGGTTAGATTACCTCCATATGAACATCGGTGTGGACTTATAAGCCTAGAGACGCTACGTCAGCGAAGAGAATACCTGCGGAGAATGTTTGCGTTCGATTTAATCAGCAACCGAATCGACTGTCCAGATCTCTTGCAGCAGATGAATATTTTTGTTCCAGCAAGACGTTCTCGCCAGCGTTTGCTATTCGCGACCGCTAGACATCGCACTGTGCTTGGGAAAACCATCCTCTTGAAAGAAGCTTTACATTATTAAATATTTCTGATTTTTTTGACGTAGGACTACGTCTTTCATTTCTATACCGGGGTGTAAAACCAAAGTTTCGAGAACGAAAACGTTACGCCGGAGACCGAGATTTTGAGCGTTAATAGCTCTTAAACAACTGAACGAAATGGTATGATAAACACTTCATTTGAAAGATAAAATATCTACGCGTCATATACTTGTTACTTTTTCATCCAAAAACTTGTTTCAATAGTCTTAAAATTGCTTTCAAAACAGGCTATTGAAATCACCAATCGGTATATAAGCGAGCGCCGCTCGTAAACCCACTCAGTTATGATTGAACAGCGATTGGAGCATGTTGTCGCTGTTGTTGTGAAGCTAATTTCGTTTATCATGAAAGCGCTGATGAACGGTGTCACCAAGAGCCTGTTTGTGCACCTAAGGCCAAAAGGGAATCCATCAGGAGGAGAGTGATGCCACGGTTCCGCTTGAAACATCGGAGCAGCCGCCACACACACACACACATACACGCGCGGAATTCTCGTTGCTGAAAAATAATCTGCCAGTTCCCCTGGGAATTGAAAAATACATTCATGCGAAATAGTTTATTTTAATGTTTTCTATCCATATAACCCTGCAACCAAATACATTTGGTTTTGTTATTTTTCAATCAATCGCAGTTAACAGGAAAGCTTCTGAATATTTTTTTCCCCATCAGTGGAAATTTTCGTATCCAATGTTGGATGCATAACATGAAAAACGGAATATGTTTTACATCGCGAAAATCAAGTCATTTTCGAGCGATTAAAGGGTGTGTCACATCAAATTGCATCACGGAAAAAACGCTGTAGAAATTTAATTTTTAGGAATTATATCTTCAGCTTTCGCTTATAATCAGATAAGAGTGTATAGATCACGTTGGCCATGCTTCACTGTCAATTTTTCGTAAATTTGGAAAAATGTCGTCGGACGAAAAAGAGCGTCGTGAATTAATCCTGTGCACTCATTTCGAGAATCCGGAGTTGTCACATCGGGACATCGGTAAGATGCTGGGAATCGTCCAATCCACGGTCAGCAGAGTACTAAAACGATACTTCGAGAACCTAACCATCGACCGGAAGGTGAAGAACGGCAAAAATGGATGCTCCGTCAGTGAAAAAGATCACAAGCGCGTAGTTAAGCAGTTTAGACGTGATCCGAGAAGTTCGGTCCGGGATGTCGCCAATAAGCTGAATTTGTCAAGTTCATTCGTCCAGCGGACCAAGCAGCGGGAGGGCCTGCGTACATAAAAGGATCAGAAGGCTCCTAACCGCGACGAAAGGCAAAACATGGTGGGGAAGACGCGAGCCCGGAAGCTGTACACCGAAATGCTGACGAAGCCGCATTGCCTGGTAATGGACGACGAAACCTACGTCAAAGCTGGCTTTCGTCAGCTGCCGGGCCTGTTGTTCTTCTCCGCAGAGGACAAATTCAGCGTTCCGGAGGAGATTCGCAAGCAGAAACTATCCAAGTTTTCCAAAAAGTACATGGTGTGGCAAGCGATATGCTCTTGCGGAAAGCGGAGCGCCCCCTTCGTGATGACCGGCACGGTAAACGGGCAGGTTTACCTTAAGTAGTGCCTACAGAAGCGCTTACTACCACTATTGAAGCAGCACGAGGGCCCGACCATCTTCTGGCCGGATCTCGCTCCGTGCCACTATTCAAAGGACGTGTTGGAGTGGTACGAAGCCAACGGGGTCACCTTCGTGCCAAAGGAAATGAACCCGCCCAACGCGCCGTAGCTTCGCCCAATAGAGAAATATTGGGCGATTATGAAGCAGGCCCTCCGGAAGAACCCAAAAGTTGTCAAATCGGAGGCGGACTTTAAGAGAAAATGGATTTCTGTTCAAAAAAAAACTACAACCTGACGTTGTACAGAACCTTATGGACGGGGTAAAAAGGAAGGTGCGAGCATACGGGCTTGGGCTCGAAGTATGAATAAAAAGAAAATGCCAAAAGTTGTTTAATGTTTTTATTTTACTGTCTAAAATTTTCAAAAGGATCGGTCTACTGGGCGAATTTCTACAGCGTTTTTTCCGTGATGCAATTTGATGTGACACACCCTTTATTTGCTTTCTACTCATATAATGCTGCGACCAAATACATTTCGTTTTGGAATTTTTCAATCAAGTGCGATCAACGTAAGACCACGTCTTTCGGCAATTTATTAGAGGTACAATGAATATTTAGGAATTCCCGCTCTACGCGCACTGGCAAACAATGTTTACTCAACAATTTCTCAAACTAGAAATGGGTGTTGTGAGAAATAATTAGCGAACGCGAAAACGACAAACGGGAGAAAGATACGTTTGGAGGTTGAAGGAAATTGGCGGAAAACTTCTTCATTCTATCATTCAAATAATGTGATTCATACCACATCGTTTTGCCAGAAAGAGATTATTAATGCTCAAAGGAGGAATCGAGTCCTCCGAGGAAATTACCCAGCGCAAATTAGAGTCGACTATCGATTGCGGCATTCGTACACAAATAATTTTATAATGCAGTTTCACCAAAGTGATTTCTTCGGATATATTCACTACATCATGTCATGTATTTCATATTCTTCATTAAGAAATCCATATCCATGGCACCTATCGGTAACGAATTATTATCGAAACCACGATTTTCGCTCAATGCTCCTTTCAGTTCGGCCTGTAAAAAACTTTTCTGAACTCTAATCCATTAAATTTGGAGCCCTGAAAAGGGCTGTTGATTATATGCTAAGCTAATATAGCACGCTCTCCTCGGATACGATGGGCCAGCTGGATGTCCTTGGGCATGATGTGACGCGTTTTGCATGGATAGCACACAAATTGGTATCTTCTAATAAGCCTCCTGCAGCGTCATAACCGCGGAACTTTGGAAGCGCAAGTCGGTTTTGAAGTCCTGAGCAATTCCACGAACCAAATGCTGCAAAGGTAGCTTGCGGATCAGCAATTCGGTCGACTTCCGATAGCGATGAATTTCACGCAAAGTTCCCGGTCGATAGCGATGTGGCTTCTCCACCTATCCTGCTACTGGTGCGCTTATCCGAGCTGACTTCGTGTGCCTTACCACCGAATGATTAACGAGCTGTCTGCGAAAGACTAACGAGCTCGAGTCCTCACGGTGCGACAGTAGAGTAAGAAATGAACGAAAGCAAAGGAAGCGTCATTTTATAAACCATAAAAGTATAGAATCTAAATCTCACCCTTATTATATTCGTGAGTATACAGTAAGCTTATACAATAAAGAGGGTGGGGTTTACATTCGATTCTTTTATGTTTTATAAAACGACACTTCCCTTGCTTTCGTTCATTTCTTACTCTACTCTCGCACCGTGAGGACTCGTTTCATCGGGACTAAGCAGACAGCTCGTTAGTCTTTCGGTGGTAAGGCACCACGAAAGCAGCTCGGATAAGCGAATCAGCCGCAGGAAGCATGAAGAAGCCACATCGCTATCGACCGGGAACTTCGCATGAAATTCGTCGCTATCAGAAGTCGACCGAATTGCTGATCCGCAAGCTACCTTTGCAGCATTTGGTTCGTGGAATTGCTCAGGACTTCAAAACCGACTTGCGCTTCCAAAGTTCCGCGGTTATGACGCTGCAGGAGGCTTATTCGAAGATACAAATTTGTGTGCTATTCACGCAAAACGCGTCACATCATGCCCAAGGACATTCAGCTGGCCCATCGAATCCAAGGAAAGGGTGCTATATTAGCTTAGCATATAATCAACGGCCCTTTTCAGGGCTCCAAATTTGATGGATTAGAGTTTAGAAAAGTTTTTTACAGGCCAAACTAAAACGAGAATTTTCGTTTGGATGCCATACAGCATCGAGAAAATTCCGGAAAGATCTTATCGTTGCTGAAAAATAATCTGCCAGTTCCCTGTGAATTGAAGAATACATCCATGCGAAAGAGTTTATTTTAATGTTTTCAAATTATATGGCGAACACAGCGACCAAATACATTTGATTTCGTAATTTTTCAATCAAGTGTAATTAGCTGGAATGCTTCTGAAGATTATTCTTTCCCATCAGTAGGATATTTTCGTATTCAATATTGGATGCATAACATGAAAAACGGATAATGTTTCGTATCGCGAAAATTATATAATTTTCAATCGATTATTGCTCAGTCGCCGAAATTTTCATACTCAGAGAGTTCATTCTCCTCTAGTTTGCCTTCCAAATTGCCATCGTAAACCACACCTTCTCTCGATTCAATCACGCACGAAAAGCATACTGAAATGATATTCAACATCGTTACTGAACGAGCTGAACGGCGAGGGATCGAGGGATTCATTACCTAGCCTGACCTGACCTGAAATGCAATCAGTTTGTTTTAACTGTGAGGGAGCGCAGAAAAGCCGATGCTGATACTCTCGTGACCAAGAGAGTATCAGCATCGAAATACGGTTCCTCGGGAAGACATAGAAGCAGCCGCCACACCCACACACATACACGCGCGCAACTCTTTTCATTTGCTGGTTATCGAGAGGAAACCTGGAAAGAAATGATCGTTGCTGAAAAATAATCTGCCAGTTCCCCTTGGAATTGAAAATTACATTCAAGCGAGTTTATTTTAATGTTTTCTATCCATATAATACTGCGACCACATACATTTGGTTTTGTGATTTGTCAATCAAGTGCAGTTAGCAGAAAAGCTTCTGAAGATTATTCTTCAGAACAAGGTTTTTTGTATCCAATATTGGATGCATAAAACCTTGTGTCTCCAACGTAACACTCTCGTTTTTTAAGTCACCCAAATATTTATTTATTCATTCATTCAGGATGGATTTAGATTCAACTTCAAACAAATGATCTCTAAATCAACGATAGTCCTACGTCACCCTTGCGGTTATACCATAGATATAACCCACTTCCTGTTTTTTATTTTAATATGTGTAGACAAATAGAAATAGGATAAGGCAAATACTATAAGAGTTTTCAGTCTGTGCAGCATTATAACGTAAGACGTAGTAAATAAACAATAAACAATATAACTCGTGGACATTTTGATTTTCATACCACTCCGTACAGCAGGAAAATAGGTATTAACGTTCATAATCTTGCAGTCCAGCGTCGCTCTCTCGTTTTCGAAACATTGAACTTACACCCCGGTACAGAAATGAAAGACGTAGTCCTACGTCAAAAACCTCAAAAAGTATTTTGCGTAATGCTGTTGACTTTTTTCCAACACTGTACCTCCCGACTAGATTTCAACAGATAAAAGACGAGTGGGTAATGTCGGGGACATAACCGGAGTGACGTAGGACTATACAAAGGGGACAGCTTTTGCTAAATATATATTTTAAATATATTGTTTTATTTTCTTCTCCTACGTGAATACCTACCTATCTAACTGAAAAATGAATTAGTTTACTGTTTACTCTTTATGAACATGTTGAAGGTTCTGAAAAGAACTTTTGATGTTGTGTTTTTGCGTTTTTTACAAACATTCTCAATTTCTTTCTCAATTCTCACTATCTTATAGTTGCTTCTTGATATTTTTCTGAAGGCTTTGTACTTATTCAATGTTCAACGCCGGGCATCTTTTGGCGTATGCACATATCGTACAATCAAAATGATGGCTATGATAGGGAATGCATAGTGGTCCTCAGCTCATTCACTATCATATATTTCACTATTGAGCACATTACCGTACCTTAAACTGTGGTTTCGGAAACGAATGAATTGTAAGATTTGTAGTCTCCGCAAACAATGTAAATAAAAATGAAATGGAGACGAACTTTACAATCTGTCGAGAAATAGATGAGCTATAAGCGTTCTGAAAAACCAACAGTGAATACAGGGACGGATGACCTTCGGATTAAAGTCCTTTAAAATAAGAACAGAGCAGCAGGAAATACATCACTCATCATGTTGCTCCTTAGTTATGTTTCTATACAATGCAGATGTAACCTCAGTCAATTTTCAACATCAGTTATAAACAAAAGAAAGCAGTTCTTGCTTCCGAGAAAATCGTGAATGCCATCCTGCATACAATGTGTTGTAATTCACTTTCAATGCGGGAACCATGCATGGGTTTGTGAAAACTGAATGATCAGCTTAAAAGACCCCAACCACCAATAAGTTCAAAAACAAGCATAAACAAAATAAATCAGTTCATATTATATATCATATTATGTCACTTTAGAATGCATTGGTATTGTGAATAACTTTTAATAACTCTTCTTTAAAAGGTTTAATGGCCCTGAAAAGCGCCGTGTTTTACGGTGGCTGGTTTTGCCACCAAAGCAGTCTGTATAAACAAACTTTTTCCTTTTTCTACCTGCTGCCGTTTTGCGATTGCGTTTGCCACTCGCTGAAACTAGTTGTTGCCACCGAACCAAATGTGCTCTGTTCTGTAGGCGGGTTTTCTTATTGTCGTGAGCAGCATTGCAAGCCAACTCGAGCACTCCGCCGGCCGAAATTCTATAACCGCTATTAGGTATACTGGTGCTCCGGAACCAATCCGTTGATGCGATGTAATGTGAAAAGATGCCATACAACCACACTGATTTACGGCTTGAAAGAGAATGATATATTTTTCAGCGGATCCGCGCGTTTTGTACTTTAGCGATACACGCTCACAGGATAGAGACAAATCGGCAGACTCAGCCAGAGAGGCGAGTCCAACGAAACGAACGAATGAGCGTTAATAGGCAGCGATGGCAAAAAAATACATACCCCAATGTGCTTGCAACGTAGCACCCGTTTCCGTTAGCCATATTCTATTAGAATGCCAACATACCAAAGATGCTCGAGCCCGACACAATATAGGTCAGAGTCTCCGAGATATCCTCAGTAGAGACGAGACCCAAGAAACCAATCTTATTGCGTTTCTAAAAGAAACCGACTTCTTTGGTAAAATCTAAGTCGAAACATTAAATACTTTTGAAATTGTTCATTTATTACAGTTCGCCACTTCACGGTCATGTATGCGTGTTCATGTGTGTATATACATGTATGTACCTACATACATATATATACACGCATCTATTAATACATATTCTCACATATATATTCCATTTATTACATTACTTAACTGATTTCCTAACTTTACAGCCACACTCACTGTTCGGATTACGGAAAGAAATTCTTTGGATCAACTTCGCTGTTAGTAGATCAAAGCTACATTTTACATTTAGTTTCTCTTCCTCCTGCAATAGATTTTCTGCCTCGCAAGATTGCCTTTTATCTGCGAATCTTAACCCACGTGTTGTTCGTTTTAATCCGTTTTGTGTCCTGTCTTTATCATTTTAATTAGGTACAATATTCCAATTATGTATGAGATTACTCACGGCTGTAGTTCCACAAATTCACTAGTTATATCTATTATTTTAACTAGTATAATCAATTTAGGAATAACTTTATTTTAACATGTGATTTTTAAACACGTACTTTCCACCATGAACCTTTCATGTTTTTTGCCTATTTGACAATTGACTAGTCCGAGAGTCAGTTGTAGCTCGTTTTTCGACATGTCTACTATTTGACGTTTTAGTGTTTCTGTTTTCCGACGAGGCTGCTCGTGTTCCCTGCGGTGTTGTTTCTAACATATCCCCGGCCCGTAATCCTGGTTCGGTCCCCTGATCCAGTCCAGCGTTACCCTCGTCAATCTCCAACACCGCAAGCTTAGTTGTTGGCCGTCTATACACTCCGCTGCTGGTTCTTACCCAAGCCTGCCGAACCCTGCCGTCCTTTGACACTATCGGCTCGACCACGACTCCCCGAACCCATAACTTCCGGTTCTTACCGTCTACTACGTATACCAGGTCACCTATTTTTAACGGCTTTACTTCGCTGAACCACTTGCTCCGCTGGTTAATCATCGGCACGTACTCTTTCACCCACCGCTGCCACAACTGTTCAGCCAATTCTTGGGAACGATAATATGCATTGCGAATGGCCTCCGCCGAGTGAGGAGGTGGTGGAACCAGAAGCGGTTCATTTGGCGACACTCCTCGCAAGAAGTGGTTTGGGGTGATTGTATTGGAAGCTTCTTCGGCTACGTACACTAACGGACGAGAGTTCACCATATCTTCAGCTTCGATGATCGCTGTGTGGAGGATCTCGTCTGTGAGTTTCTTTCCATCGAGAATGACCACCAATGCCTCCTTTACCGTCCGTACGAGGCGTTCCCACGAGCCCCCCCATGTGGGGACTGGCAGGTGGAATGAACCTCCACTTCGTGCGTGCATCAGTGTAGGCGTCTGCGCATTCTTCTTCGATTACCCGAATGTTCTCGAAAATCTCCTTTCCGGCTGCCTTCAGATTGGTTCCGTTGTCCGACCAAAACTCGAGTGGCGTTCCTCTGCGACCCACGAATCTTCGAATCGCCATCAGGCAGGAAGCTGCTGTTAGGTCGCTGGCGACTTCGAGGTGTACCGCACGCATTACAAGGCATGTAAATAAGACCACCCAACGTTTTGGATGACTGCGGCCAGAGGATACCTCCACGGGTCCGAAATAATCCACCCCGGTATAGCAAAAGGCACGCTGGTATGGTGAAAGTCTTTGGTTTGGAAGCGGAGCCATTCTTGGTGTTCGCGGTTGATTTCGGTGCACTTTACACCACAAACAGCTACTCGCCACCTTCCGTACTGCAGCGTTGATATTTGGGATGAAGTACCGCTGACGCAGCTCATTCTTTACGGTTTCGCGAAAACCGTGCCCATATCGCTCGTGGAAATGGAGAATAATCTTTCTTGTAACCTCGTGGTCCCTCGGCAGGATGATTGGGAAGCGTAGTTCAAATGGTAACTCTTCGGCATCCCCGGTGCGGCCTTCCATCCGGATGACACCATCAGGGTCCAGCAATGGAGTTAACTTGTAGAGAGGACTGCCCTTTTCTAGAGGGTACCACTTTGCTGCTTGCCTTTGCTGATTTTTCGTGAGCACTTTGAGTTCGTCTCCGTATGTCTCTGCCTGAACAATTTTTATAAGAAAACATTCGGAACAACGAAATTCCTTCTGCTTCAGCGGTACGCGAACCATAGGGATGGAAACCGGGAGCAACACCTTCACTTGCGCCTGCGTCGGCTTAAGAGTCTCAATTGGCAAACCTTTCACCTTCCGCCTGCAGTTCGAGATGAATCTGAAGACACATGCCACCGTTCGGACTAATACGCTCCACTTTGAAATCCGCTTGACATCGACCAAAGGCTCCGGAACGGCAACATCGTGGAACAAGTAATACGCCCTAAGCTCCTCCGCAGTATTCGCTGAAGGTCTGGATTGCTGAGGCCAGTCTGCTTCATCCTGGTATAAGAAACATGGTCCCTTGAACCACACGCTTCCCGTGTCGAAACTCTGGTCACAGCTCCACTTCGTCAGCCTGTCAGCGACGTTATATTTAGTTGGCACCCATCGCCAATCTGTCAACCTGGTGAGGTCTAAAATCTCCCCTATACGGAATCCTACGAACGGTTTGTATTGCCGCTGGTCTGAACGAATCCACGAAAGGACCGTTTGGGAATCGGTCCAAAAGAACTTTCGTGATATTTTGATGCTGTGGCTGGCACACACCGTCTTCGCCAATCTCGCTCCCATAACAGCGGCTTGGAGCTCCAGCCGCGGAATCGTCAGTTGCTTCAACGGCGCCACCTTCGTTCGACTCATCACCAACGCACACCGAATTTCTTCTCCGATCGTCACCCGAAAATACGCCACGCAACCAATCGCTTTCTCGCTAGCATCGGTGAGTATATGAAGTTGGACATCGGTTAACTCATCCGATGAAGCGTCCCCGAAGTACGCCCTCGGAATTCTGGCTGCTTCGATCTCCGGTAGTAAGTTTATCCAACTCCTCCACTTGTTGTGCGATTCTTCTTCGATTGGTTCGTCCCACTCACAACCGGTCCTCCACAAATCCTGCACCAGTATTTTGCCCTGCACGGTGAATGGTGACAGGAATCCAATCGGGTCGTACATGGACATTATGTGGCTGAGGACGCTTCGTTTCGTGGGATGCTCATCATCAGTCATCCTAGGAGGAGCGGTGAACAGGAAAGCATCATTTGTCGTGTTCCAGGATACACCCAAGACGCGTTCGGCAACAGAGCTCTTGTCCTTGAAATGTACAGTAGGACCAACACATTCTTCTCCCATCTCACGTACAAATTGCTCCGAGTTGCTCACCCAATTTCTTATATGGAACCCACCGCGTGAGTGAATGACTTCACCTCCCTGGCCAGCTTTACCGCCTCCGCAATAGTATCGGCGCTGTCGTAGTAGTCATCTACGTAATGGCGGTTTGCAATGGCTGCTGCCGCTTCCGGGTACTGGCTGGCAAATTCACCTGCGTTCAAGTTTTTTATAAATTGTGCGGAACACGGCGAGCAGGTTGCCCCGAAAGTTGCAACATCCATGATGTAGACCTGAGGCTCAGGATCCGCTGAATCATTTCGGAACAGAAACCGTTGTGCATTTTTATCTTCTTTCCTGATTTTGATTTGGTGGTACATCTCTTTGATGTCACCACCGAAACCGTAGCGCCGTTCCCGGAAGCGACAGATGACCGATGAGAGCGAGATCAGCATATCTGGTCCCTTCAGCAATTCCGAGTTTAACGAGACACTTCGGACAGCAGCTGCAGCGTCCCATACAAGACGCACCTTTCCGGGTTTGCGTGGATTCTCCACAACGTTCAGTGGAAGGTACCACACTGTTGCCGGATCGGATTCGGACAGTTCCTCCTCGGTCGCTAGATGCGCGTACTGTTTCAACTGGTACTCCTTGACTTGTTGCCGTATCTTTTCTCGAAGCTGTGGTTTCTTCTCCAAGCGTCGTTCTAATGTCAGCAATCGCTGTTTTGCCATGTTGTAACTATCAGGAAAATTTCTCTCGTCCTTCCGCCAGAGCAGCCCTGTTTCGAAGTGATCGCCGACACGAATAGTGGTTGTACGCAGTATCTCTCGGGCTCGAAGGTCTTCTTCCGATTCTGGAACGCCAGTCGGAGATACACCTTGTTGTTCTAGATCATATTGGATTCGAAAGATGTCATGAAGTTCCTGATTGGTGACCTCTTCCGTCATATGAAAATTGACGTGTTGCATCAATGACGGGATCTGCTTCTCAGGCCCGTAAATTGTCCACCCTATCTTGCTTCTCACGCCAATCGGCTCACCGGGTCGACCGATCCGCGCTTCCAGCGGAGCGAACACGTGAAGGTTGTCCAGGCCGATTATAATCTTCGGATCTTCGAATTTTGAATCCGCTACCGGTAGATCACGCAGGTGAGCGTAGCGCTTCGTAAGTTCTTGAAAACGCACTTCCTGTTTCGGGAGCACCAGTTCGGAAACTGTGCGTGCTCCAAGCAGTAAAAGTTTTTTATCCGAGTCCCTTGCTGACAACATTAAATCGACTCGTCTGGATGCATCTTCGTACCTCTTCATATTGCCGGTCCACGACACAATTAATGGTTCTGGGGTCCCCTTTGCTTGGAGTTGGTTAGCGATCGTCTCCTCGATTAACGTAACTGACGAACCCTCATCTAGGAACGCCAGTGTGTCCACTGACTGGTCCCCTACCGAAAGCGATACTGGTACCATCCGGAAAATGATCGACCTATTGGAACGACTGTGAGTATTGCACTGCACTTCCAACGCCTGTACCGTCTCCTTGGTACGATGCAAAAGTGGATGATGGTACTCCTGACAATCTCCAACACTGCAACGCAGCTTGAAACTACAGCGGCTCTTTCCGTGATTATTGAGACATAGCACACAAAGCTTATGCTTTTCAATTACTTTCAGTCTGTCGGTGACGTTTAATTTTTTAAAGTCGTCACAAAATCTTACTTTGTGATCCGACCGTTTACACATCCAACATGGCTTGGCAGCTTTGTCACCATGTGGCCTTTCCACCTTGGGAGGGGCGGAATGCATATGAACGAATTCTCTCTTCTTTGCGCTCTTATTCCTTGGAAAGGATGACTCATTTAGCTCCAGTGCTGAGAACTCTGCGACCTCGGACACATCCGAGACGACACCGCTCATAAAGTCGGTGAACACACGAAGAGGAGTACCGTGGGAAAACCTTTTGAACCGCACCCAGTCAAGCTTGTAGTGTGGCGGCAGTTTGTCTACAAGTTCCTGGACCAACATTGGATTGTTTAAGTGGTCTGCCAGTCCGGCCGCTTCCGGGTGATCGCATAATTGTTTCACCGTAATTCCGAAGTGAAGGAAGGTCTCTAGCTTCTCGGCCTTTGGAGAAGGAGCTCTTCGAACCTTCATGAGAAGTGCTTTGAGGAGTTTTTCTGGTTTCCCGAAAAGATTTCGGAGATCACTTATCACTCCCGGAACTGATTCCGGTAGGATCAATCGACTTCTGACCGCCTCGAGGGCCTCTCCCAGAAGGCAGTCCTGCAGACGCTTGAGATTGTCCAGGTTGGTAAACCCGCAAGCTTTGGTCGTGTTTTCAAAGCTGCTGATGAACAGAGGCCATACCTCGGGCTCACCTTTGAAGACTGGAAGCTGTTTCGACATCACTTGGCGTGCAGCAAGCTGGTCTTGTGTCAACCGATGCCCCGGCCCGTATGACCTCTGCTCCCTCTGATTTAGTCGGGTTGGTTCTTGCGGTTGCTGAACGGGTTTCCCATCTTCTTCTGCTTCTCTTTCGCCTTCATCCGCGGAACTACTCTCCTCCTCTAACAATGCTTTCAGTCTTTCCATCTTGGACAGTTTCTTCTTGGTCGGTTGATTATCCACCTTCGTAATTGTGTTCTTTGGATAGGCTCCTCTGGGATCACCTTTCTCATCTGGAGATGATTTCTGCTCCTTCAACCAATTCTTCACCTTTTCATCGACTGGGGCTTCTGACCGTCTGTCTACTTCAAAGCCGCCGCCCACAGCACCATCCGCATCTGTCCATTTCTTAGCAGAGTTCTTCTTATTGATCTGGAACTGCTCACGTAGTGCATGCTGCTTTCGCAGGAATTCCTCTTCAGCAGCTAGGTTACGCTCCAGCATTTCCCTCTCCTCCAACAGCTGCTTCTCCCGTAGCTCTTGTTGTTGTCGGAACTCCTTTTCACGTAAATCTCTTTCTTGTTCCATACGCTTCTCTCGTAGAGTTTTCTCCATGACCAACCGTTTTTCACGGAGCTCCTTTTCTTCTTCCAGCTCCTTTTCCATCGCTGCCTGCTCCTCTTCCAGTTGCTTTATTGCCGAAATCACGCTCTTCACCGACCCGGCATCACTTTTCGATCCACTCTTTGTCTTGGATTTTGTTTTGGGCTTTTGAACCTGCAGCAGGTTCGCGCATTTCGGGCAACTCCAGGGCCTTTTCTTAATTTCATCATCGACTCCAGCACATCCGTAATGCACCCACAACTCACACTGACCACACTGGACCATATCATCAACAGTATCAGGTGCATCGCAGAGCAGACAATTCTTATCCGTAGAAGCATCCATTTTTGAGGTTATCCGTAAATCTTTGATTTTGTTCGGATTACGGAAAGAAATTCTTTGGATCAACTTCGCTGTTAGTAGATCAAAGCTACAAATATATATTTATTAATTAAATTCATATTTTTAATAGATTTACCCTTTTACATTTAGTTTCTCTTCCTCCTGCAATAGATTTTCTGCCTCGCAAGATTGCCTTTTATCTGCGAATCTTAACCCACGTGTTGTTCGTTTTAATCCGTTTTGTGTCCTGTCTTTATCATTTTAATTAGGTACAATATTCCAATTATGTATGAGATTACTCACGGCTGTAGTTCCACAAATTCACTAGTTATATCTATTATTTTAACTAGTATAATCAATTTAGGAATAACTTTATTTTAACTTGTGATTTTTAAACACGTACTTTCCACCATGAACCTTTCATGTTTTTTGCCTATTTGACAATTGACTAGTCCGAGAGTCAGTTGTAGCTCGTTTTTCGACATGTCTACTATTTGACGTTTTAGTGTTTCTGTTTTCCGACGAGGCTGCTCGTGTTCCCTGCGGTGTTGTTTCTAACACTCACCAAGGAGGATAAATTCATTAAATAAACCTCTCCATTTTTCAGCTCTACTAAATACCATTAAATTCAAAACCACTATATTTTATTATCTATTCAAACTGTATTTCATTTCATTTCACACCCACCCCACACCCTACTCCTCCCCTCTTTCCTACCCATACCACTCCCACCCCCTTCCACTCCTCTAATCCCACCCAAATCCTTTCCACTCCTTTCCTTCCCATCCTCCTGAGAAGGGCCTTTTTTTGTGTTTTTTTGTTTTTGGAACACGCCCTGCGCTTGGAGTCTAGGTCATTTGTGCTTCGTCACTGCTTCGGTCCTCGGATCAGTAAATATTTACTTTTCTTTACAGCATATATTAAATATCTTATGAAGCATAGGATCCCTTCCTACCTTCTTCTTTAACCGAGAGTCGAGCGGACAGATCTGATGAGTGTTTTTTTTTTGGTTTCCCTTTCGCCAGTCCCCTCTGGACTGGTTTTATTGTGGCCCTTCACTGGGCTAGAGGCGAATGAACTGCAAAGTTTAAAGCCTCTTAAAAACAAAGAAAGAAAGAAAGAAAAATACATTCATTGCGATTTGTTCGCTCGTTGGATTCACATGCAGGCTAAAAAGGGTCCTTTTCAGGATCACAAAATTATCTTTAATCTAAAGAGTTTATTGTTTTGTTATCTCTCGAAATCCCCATCTTGTTCAGCTAAACCTTTCTGTTTAGCGATTGCGTTTGCCACTCGCCACAGCTTTCACAGTTGGAAAATTTCTTCGCATCCAGCTTGTGACATATTGTACAGTAAATTACATTTAACGCGACGTGCCGAAGCACCGCTCAGTGTCGCATTGGAGGCGATTTTAACCTGTAATTGAACATTTGCGATGACAGTGGTACAGTGTCGACTTTCAATGTGGGGTCATAATTTGGACCCCGAACTCTATGTTTACAAAAATGTTCAACTAAATATGTCTCATTACAGGTACGTCAAATTAGCAAAATGTCGAGCTAAATGTAAATTACTGTACTTTCAATCTAGAAACAATTTAAGAATTGGTGAAAATTGAATAATCAGGAAAGTCCCCAACCATTAATAAGCTCAGCACAACTGCCAAATTCTCATACTCATCATATCCTGGCAAACAAATTATGAAAAAATCAATGTGTTGTGTTTTATTATTATTTGGATATTGTTTTAAATAGCATTGAACTGTATTTCGTAAACTCTTTTTTGAAAGGTTTAATGGCCCTGATAAGCGCCGTGTTTTATGGAATGGTTCCAATTTAGAAAACTTAGTACTCGTGGTTTTGAAAAAAAAAACCATTTCGAACGCCCTCGACGCCACCTTGTTCTGGATTTGCCACCAAAGCAGTTTGTATAAAGAACAAACGTTTTTCTTCTGCTACCTGCTGCCGTTTTGCGATTGCGTTTGCCACTCGCTGCAACTGCCTGTTGTCTTGATGTCCATCGAACCGAATGTGTTCTGTTCCGAATGCGAGTTTTCTTATCGTCGCGAGCAGCTTTGCCAGCTAACTCGATCACTTCGGCGGCCGAAACTATGTTGTGCGATTCACATAGCACGTTACGGAGAAGAACGTCTACGTTCCGTCAACGTCTCCACCAATTCACACATGCAGTCAATGCTTCCACCAGCACCGTCACGTCAAATGCCAAACGAATGATTTATTTAATTTTATTCATGGTGTCGCCACCTACAACAATTTTAAATTGCAATGCCCTCTTTCAAAACAGCATGCCTAGAATCAGTTCTAAATTTTGAAAAATTCAATGAGAATCATTGAATTCAATTATTTAAATGCTTAAACCCCGTAGTCCGACCCTTATGTAATAATAATAATAATTAGAATAATTCTTTCAACTTTTCAATGATTTTCACTCCGAAATTTGGAGCTAAGAGATATGTTGGCATAAAAAGTACAGTAAGTTACTTATAAAGCGATATGCTGAGGCATCACTCAGTGTCGCATTGGAGTCGGTTTTGACCAGTATTTGGACATTTGCGACTGGTGGCGACTTTCAATGTGGGGCCATAATTTGGGCCCCGAACTCAATGTTTACAAAAATGTACAACTAGAGGTAAAAATGTCTAATTAAACGTGTTGCATCACAGATCTGTTCAATTAGCTTAATGTCGATGTAGATGTAAATTACTGTATAACCAAATCAAAACAAAAGCCGAGACACAAGCCCAGACAAAAACCAAACGAGCCGTCCGTCTCCGTCAATTATTCTTTTCTACAAACCCTGCCGGTCGTTTTCGTTGAACGTATGCTGACGGGTCGTTACGTTGCTGGTGTATGTGAATGTTTTCATGAGAATTGCATGGTAGAATCATTGACGTATCGTGACGTGACGGGACGTGAACGTGACGTGTATGTTGTATGTGAATCGCACTTATAACGCCGGCTAGGTGGACTGGCGCACTGGTACTAACGCGCTCGGCCTAGCTACCCTTGCGGAGCAATTGGCGGATACACATACGGGGAACTGGAGACCAACACGGTTCGAGCGGGATTTTGCCTTTCCTTTCATTTTTCCTCCTTTGCCATGTCCAACCATGGCTGCTTGTGTTGGTTTGTTGATCTGATGTGATGCGAAACGATGTGGTGTACGGTTTCGATGAGAATGATCGTTACGGCAGCGGAGCGGGGATTTTTAAGCTGACTGGCTGGCTCGAGAATTACGCATGTGTGAGACAGCGACCAATGTTTCGTTCATATTTTTTCTTTTTCCTTTCCAATCGTGCTTCATTCTATTTCGCTGCTGCTCTGGCTGCCCGTTTTGGTCGGTACGATTTTAGGAGGACAAAATGGACCAATCAGAAATGGGCACATAGTGCATTTGGACAATGCTTGATATTTCACAATTATTCAATTATTTATCTCAAGAAAAATGAAATGTTATTCGTTATGATAGATGTGTAGATATATTTCCTATCAATTCATGCAAAAACCTTTGCGATCTATTGAGAAATGCTGGAGTTATAAGCGTTCCAAATCTTGCATTTTTTCCTACTTGTTCAGTGCCTAGATTTTCATTTCACCCCCTATATCTTCCGGTTAGACGTAGTCCTACGTCAAAAATCAGCCTTCCACAGTCGAGTCTCAGCCTATATACAGTAATCATCCGGTACCTGAACCAGAAAGGAAGCCTAGTTATCGACATCCACGTTCTAACTGGACCGGCATGTGAAATGTCAAACTAAATCGAGGGGAACTTCAACGAATTGTTTGATTCGCGATGATAGTGAAATTGAATAAACAAAAGGTTTCCACTGGAAGTTTTGCATTGATTACGACAACAGGTATGATATATAATTTGGGGAAATAATTTTTCTATAATTTAATCAATTTTTTGTTATGCGAAAATAATGTCATTTTTGTAACATCTAAAATTATATTCGAATACCCATCACAGCAAACTTTCAAATTGAATATGACGTCAATTGTTTACAAAACCAAAGACCAGTTAGAGAGCAGTCCAGTTAAATCAGGTTCAGTTATCGAATGATTACTGTAAATATTTTTTCTGTAACTGAAATTCATATGCATAGACAGCAAATTCAAAAGCTCTCGCATTCTTCTTTGTTTCGAGGATTGACAATACACGGATGCACCAAGTCAGATCAAACAAGTGAATGACGCAATCGTCATGTAGATCGCATTATCAATAGCATTTAATTATCTCAAATGAAATGTATAAACCATAGCCATATTATGCTATCATAGGGTTTTTGACGTAGAACTACGTCTTTCAGGAAGGGTGCCAAATCAGAAAACAGGTCACGTTTTTATGAAATAAAGTTAAGCTTAATAACTATTTTCACTGTGAACGAATTCTCATGATTTGCATACCAATCGAATTGGAAATTATCTAAGATTTGTTTGATATGCTATACATTAAAATTCGCTAATCTCTAAACAGTTTAAATTCATGAAAACTGGAAGAATTTCCTTTCCCCATACATTTGTTCTGTCGATTTGTGTGCTAAACATACCCGTATTTCGAATGCTTATAACTCTAACATTTCTTAGTAGATCGGAAAGATGTTTGCATTAATTGATAGGAAATATTTCTACGCGTATCACAATTGACGAAATGTTGTTTTTCATGAGATGAAGAATTGCATAACTGCAGAATGTCATCCGTTATCCAAACGCCCTAACTGCCAAGTTTTGATTGGCCCGATTTACGGTTTCCCCAACACAGACTTCAAAATCTATGTACCTGTGGAAATCCGCTTTGCAACTATACATGCAAGTTGTGGGTATTTTGCTCCCACCGAGCTGTGTTTCCCTAACACAGACTTCAAAATCAATGTGCCTGGGTGAATCCGCTTTGTCAAAATATGCAAGTCGGGGTTATTTTTGTTCCTACCGAGCTGTGTTTCCCTAACACGGACCTCAAAATTAATGTGCCTGATGGAACCCGCTTTGCAAATACATGCAAGTTGGGGGTATTTTTTGTGTTGAGTACTTTTGTACTTGCTTGGCGTTGTGCAGACCGGAATATGTTTTCCTTAAACCGCACGTTTAAGTTGAGAAGCCTAGGAAAATCGTCATTATACCTTACTGTTGAATGTTGTGGGGATCGATTCCACTTCAAGCGGAATATAGAAACAAAAGAGTTTATAGTTTGTGATCGGATATCTGAGTGGCAATGGGAAATTATGGTGCGGGTTAGCAGCGCTGTTCAATCGTAAATGTAATATATTAATATATTATATATCGAATATGTAAATCTACAGTTTGGTAGCGATATTCATTATATTCTCTATCAGTTTACCAGGCCAGGCCTATCAGTTTGAAATCATTCGAAAAATTTTTTACTACTGAAGTAGTAACATCAAAATAAAACTAAAATAATATTCGAAGTGGTAAACAAATGGATTGCATAATAAAATTGCGTACTTCTACGTCGGAAATGCGGTCGTGTCTTAGATACAACCTCTTACAATTTTTTGTTCACTTATATCTATGAGTTACCTTACTTCCTTCCACGCTAATAATGCGGTATAGATTTCTAGACGAGTCATAGAAAAAGCTGACGGAAATCGCCTTGGAACTAGCCGTAATCCATGTTCTTTTAGTTTTCGGATCAATGTGAAATACATGTGCATTACAGGAGAAAATAGGTTGCTCCCTGGAAATATATAAACATAGTATTTTGAGAATTTCATATTTTTTTCTTGTTTTCGATACATTATAATTGAACACTCTAAACAACCACACATTCAGTTTGTTTTACTATTCGAAATTGGAGATATTTTCATGATTTCTGTCCACCAATTTTAGGAAGGTTTATTCCACTTGATTCAATTATTGAGATATAGACTTTTTGCAGATGACATGGTATTGTGATTTTTTGTTATAATACATTACTTCATTGTGTTTTTTTTTCCCCATAATCCAAATGCATTGGACTGTATTAAACTTCAAAGCGAATTTCAGTGAATACGGCCAAAACTCGGGGAAATACATCCATCTTTCATCACATTCCAAATCGGAAGAGAAGAGAAGATTCAGAGGATACCTAAATTTCTCCGGGTATTCTTCGTAGTCAATAAATGCCTTTTTATGTAATTCTGCTTACTATTGGAGGCATGGTCATGAAGTATGTTCTATCTAAAACTGCTTCCTGTATTTATCTTGTGATCTCTGTAAAACAAAAAAAACTGTATAACAGAATTGCATACATTTGAAGAAACAATTTTCTAAAGACGAACGAATAGAAAGATTCAAAGTCTCCGGAAATACGAAAAAGAATTTTCATAGCGATTTCAAGTGTCGTATACCTATTCAGATTTTTTCCTAACAGCATTTATGTTTATAATTTAAGAAATTATTATGAAAATGTTAAGAAGAGGCCACTCAGATATTGATTATCCAAAAAACATGTAAACTTTTACGCGCGTTTGAGAAAACATAGTAAACAATATACTGCTACACCGAAGATCTTAGTTGTTTTTTGAAGTATTTTAGAATTTTCAAGCCTATAGAACCATTCCAAAATTGCAAAAACATTTCTTACAATGTCAAATAATCAATCGAATCAACATTCCACAAAATTATGAAGGATTTCACAAAACTTCCAATTTTATGCAGAACGTTTAGGTGTTTTTAAGCGAAGATCTAGTTTATTACAGCAAACAATTTTAACAAAAATAGAGAGCACGCAGAAGACGTTTAACATGCCAAACTCGCTGATCTGAAAATATGAATATTTCCATTGAAATGGGTGGAGCGATGAAGGAAAACTGTATTGAAGTTTTGTAAAAATAAAAAGTGATATTCTATATTTCTCTGCACTACGTCACGATACATTGATTAACTTACCCCATATTAGCAATCTTTGTTGCGAATAATTATCTACACATTTAAATAACGACAAATAAATGTTTGCCAAATTCGATGCACAATATCAATCTCTGTACATTAACAAACTCATGTATGTATTTGATAGAATGCAATTTTTAATCGTATAACACGTTCTTATATTACACTTCAAATCATCAGTATCTTATGATTCACAATATGCGTGAAAACTTTTTCTGTTTGTAAAGAATTTTTCTTCACTACACTTTTTGCTCAAAAAGATTCAATATTTCAATGATCAAGTTTGATAACTCATTGATGTGTGAATTCTTTCAATGAACAGGGATGCCATATTGTGTTCAACTATTTTATGACACTGATGACACTCAAAGTGCCATTCACACTCAACGCACCACCAACAAAACGAAACCAACGTCAGGTGTTCTTCCATACAAATTTTATAGCAATATTCCCCCTTTAAAATTCATTTTAAAAATGGTGCTAGGCGTTTGTCACAGCCGGGTGCTATGATTGATGCTAGGATCTTTAGCAAAATCTCAAGCAGAACTGTCAGTGGGATACCCAATTCATGGGAAAACAAAGGGAAAATGTCAGTGGGATACTCGATATGTTGGCTCCTGTCAGTTCAATAGAGGTTCTCTAAAGACGTCACCCACCTGGTTTGTCATGACTGACACGAATATTGACGTCATTGTATGATGCTTTTAATGCAAATTTAATTTATAGTTGCATCAATACTAAAACTGTTAATAACTCGATGGGAACCCACTCTAACTTATTTTCGAGCGGTTATCGGTCCGATGCCGACCGAGCGCCATAAAGTGCAAGCAGCACTGCCTACAGCTTCAGATATAAATATTCGCGATAACGTGTACTGAGCGAAACGGCATCACTGCAGAATTTGCCTTCTCTCTTTCTCACTAAGCTGTCATTGGAAACACAACAGAGAATGTATCGAGAATTAGAGGTGGGCAAAACGGTTCACCTTAATGAACTGTTCAGTGACCAACCGTTCACTTAAGTGAACTAGTTCTTTTGAGCAGTTCACTCATTCTTTTGTACAGTGGAGGGATATGTCAAAGCAAGTATAAAAAGTTTGGGATGTTATGTAAGACTGTTCATTCATAAAATGCCGTTTTAATCATTATTCGTCCGATATCGGTTAGAAATAACTTAGCACAATAGAAAATCAAACTTTGATTTTGAAATTTTGAACTGCAAATATGAAATTAAAATTTTATTTGATAAATAATTTAACAATCCAATTTAAAATCATCGTATCCTGAAATGTTGCTTTTTTATGAAAGCGACAATACCGACATATTATTTTTGTTGTTTCATGGGGCTATCGTTTGTTTCCATTCGTTAATTTAAGAACTATTTATCTTGCAGCACCATTCATATATCACTCGTTCGTTTTCTTTCCTCTTATGCACCGCTTACCGTACACAGTTCGTTCTGAACTGCATACACAGTTCATTCGGCGGTCATCGCACACAGTTCGTTCTGGATTGTATATACAGTTCGTTCTGAACTGCATACGCAATTCGTTCTGAACCTTATACACAGTTCAGTCAGCGGTCAGTTCGTTCTGAACTGTATTATCAGTTCATCGTTCACCGTACACAGTTCGTTCTGAACTGGGTATACAGTCCATATGAACCCAGCAAACATTAAATCGTATAATTTTGCACGTGCCAAGTCTTACAAGAAATCCGAATAAATCATAATCGCATATAATATCAATCAAAGTATGTATCGTGTATATTTGAAATCGCATAAAATGTAAAAACTCGATTTTATATACCATTATCAAATTAAGTCTCAATTCGGTATAATAAACATCAGTTTTATGATGTACATTGTCGTAAAATATATTTAATTCGCATCATATGCGTATATTACGCTGATGCAGTTTGTGTGTCGTATAAGAGTATAATTTAAATCGATTCAGTACTGTAGTAAATCGTGTTGCATGCTGAAGAAAATCATGAAACAGTAAATCATATTAGATCCTAATAAAGAACATATTACATCATATTGAAATGTCAATGATGCACTCGAAAGTTTTAACCGCTGTTGAATTAAATTTCAGATAGCCGCGCGAGATAGCTGGTGGATGATAATCCAGACGACCGGAGTTCGAACTCACATCGGAGCAGTTTTCACCAAACATCAATCTGTGGCATTTTATATATTCATATTCCACTCCCAACACAAGTCAATCAAACAATTATTATTTCTACGAACATAAATACTCATATATTAAGATGGCGATTCGTGAGGTTGTAATAAACATTTCACGAAAATATTTTGCGCCATTTGTTTTTTTCTATGTCTGTAATAAATCGTATATAAGTATGGCAAAAGTCGTATTTGGTGCTTTGACAATTCATGAATATATTCATATTAGATCGCAATTCAATTCCAACATAATCGCTATTATAGCCGGTCAAAGTTGCATATTCATCCAAACAAATTCGGTAAGCATTTGCCATGTATGTATATGGCCTCCACTTTTGCATGCATATGCCAGTTAGGCGCATTATATGCCAACCAAATTTTAGGGCATATGATGTTATATATACGCTTGTTATGCGATTTAATGTTTGCTGGGTATATGGCCTCCACTTTTGCATGCATATGCCAGTTAGGCGCATTATATGCCAACCAAATTTTAGGGCATATGATGTTATATATACGCTTGTTATGCGATTTAATGTTTGCTGGGAACTGTTGCCCAGCAAAAAAGAACGGCAGTTCGTTCACTCTTTTTGGTGAACTAGTTCATTTGATCAGTTCATGAACGGTTTGCCCATCTCTATCGAGAATCAAATTGTGTAAGTATGAAAAGCTTTTATTTACATTTTTGCAATATAAATATTATATTCTCCATTTGATTTCAGAAATAGATTCAGCATACAGACAAACTAGCCGCTGCTGGTATCATATTCCTAATAGCGAATTCGTTTTTAAAACGGAGTCAGTGCCAAACTGACTCTGTAATAAAAAAACGTTTTCAGTTTCACGAATGCGGTGGTTTGTTGGTGTGCGTTATAGAGTCTGGTTTGTTTATATTTGCAATGACAAATGTACAGTGTCGACGTCTGGTGGCGATATTAGTGCTTGGGAGGTAAATTATTCTCTATCAGATCAGAAGGGCCAAGTGCAGTGTAAAAATATAAAAGTTTGAATGAAAATTTCTACTTCATATTGTTTGATTACCTAACACATGTAGTTCTGAGACTCACTTACCCATTTGTCGATGCATTTTCTGTAAATAGTAAATAATTACTATTATAATATAAAATCATCATTAGACACAGTTTTCGTTCAATATGTTTCTGCGATATCGGAAAAAACCCCTTATTTTATCACATAAAATAAATATTCGATAAGTTAAAGTAAATTTTCATTTATTCCATCTGAATATCCATCATTATTTTCGCCTCCCAATAGAAGCACACGGAGCTTAATGCCATCTACGGATTTGGATTACGATTCCAATAAAACAAAAGCAAAAGCAGTAGGTTTCCATTTTCATTTTTTCAGTCTTTCTTTTTAGATTTTCCAAAACAATACTCGGAATTTAACAGTTCAGTATAGTTGTATTAGTGAACCCGAGTGCCAACCCGTGAAACATCTCAGTGCGAAACTAACAACTTTCTGGGCGAACCTAGTGCGACACTGGGTTGAAACTGAGTGAATAAAAAAACGTTTTGACATCAGTTAGTGTGGCACTGGGGTTGAAACTGAACAAAAACGAATTCGCTATAATACTCGTTGAAATCGCGTCAAAAGTAGCAAAGCACCATATCAACAGCATAAATGTTCCAATTATGTGGACGATGGAGGAAATCGTTATGTGTTGATTTATGTGAAAAATGCGACAAACATCTGTGATTGCAAAAAAATGGTGGCCGATGATGTATTGAATGAATGACACTATCGGTGGAGATGATGGATGAACCGGCATATCAGTAATGTGCAATCGAACGTCGTGATTATAAACATGAACTGACTGGTGGAATCCTTAAACTGTAGCGCACCCGATAACCCTGGTGGGGTTGCGATGCAGGAGGGGTTCTACAGAACGTACGTGATGGTCATATCACCTATCAGAGCTGCGGCATGAGCTGGGCACAGCTGTGTGCTTGAGTGGTGGCCAATCAACCCACGGATGTGTAGATTAAGGATTAAGGATCGATTCTTCAACATCAGCATCATAAACGTGCACAGCTCTCACTTCGCGAGTCTCGATGATCACCGCTACTCAAAACATGATATCAAGATCATCATCGGACATTTTAATACTCAGATATTGGTAAAGAGGAACTATTAAACTGCCGAAGACTCATCAATTTCGCCATCTCTAAAATATGGAATAGAAATAGAAAAGCTACACATGGAAGTCTTTGAACTACCTGTGTTAAGAATCATCTTCGGCGGTGTGCAGAAGGACGACTTATGGAGACAAAGGATTATGAACCACAAGACATGACCAGGACATGTTACATGTTACAAGAATGTCGGACAACTATCCTGCAAGAGCGGTGTTTAATGGAAAACTGGCGAGTGCGAGACGATGAGGAGTGCAGTGAGTAAGGTGATTAGACAAAGTGGGGCAGGATCTGGCACGCACGGGTGCCCGTGGAATTATAGAGAAATAATCATGAACTGAGATAAGTATCGTGAATCAGGCCATGTTGTAAAACGTTAGGCCAAAATAAATTAATAAACGGGGCCAGCATCTTTCATAGTTAAACCAAACTTATTATGGTAATGCAAAGCCAAAGTACAGTTAGTGACATCAGCTCAAGTCGCTCTAAATCAGTCGGATAGTTCTCGAGATGAACAGTTTTATTTGTTGATAGCACTCGAGATAAACAGAATTTGTTGTTGAGTACTGTTAAAATGATGCGTACTAGGCGGACTAATATAGCTATTAAAGGCTAGATAGCTTTCTACATTTTAGCGAGACACTCTCACAGCCTGTTGGGTTAAATCCCAGCTGACGCCATTGGGATTTCTCTGAGAAGAAAAATTCCTGGTTACGTGTAGAAACTGTTCAGAAAACATATGAACCTGTCTTTATTGGTACCTCGTGGTAACAAATTTGTGCCAACCTTTTGTTTTCACACACCAGACACGACTTTCGCTCACGATTCTTCCTTTGATATGGAAAGGTTAATTTTCATTTATTTTTTGTTTATTTGAAAAATGTTTTATTTTTTTACAAAAATTCACTACTATTTTCGTTTTACGCCCACGGTACACTGATTTCGATTGAGATTGAAATATCCTCCATCTTGGTGCTTGATGCAGTCGAAGCGAATACATACATGTCTTTTCATCCTCGTCACCCGCGTGCTCAGTGTCGCATTGTGATCTGTAATTGGACATTCGAGATGACAGTAATACAGTGTCGTCGTCTTTCAATCTGAGATCATAATTTGCATCCCAAACTCGATGTTTACAAAAATGTCCAATTAGAGTCGAAAATTTCTTAATTATTCATGTCGCATTACAGGTCTGTCCAATTAACTAGATGTCTGATTAGAGGTAACTTACTGCATTTATACCGCTTCTAATTTTAGCAATTTATGCATACGCTTAGAAAAATCCTCGGTCGAAAACTACTAAATACATTTGGTAATGAAAAATTAGTAGAATGTACAAATTTTTTGTACATATTGTCAACAAACCCGCATCCCTACCAGAAATTAGTATATTTTACTCGATAACATTAGTAAGCTTGGATATTGTCATATCTGAAAATTGGTGAGAAAAGCGCGTATTAACCATTTTCATTGTTCCCATAAGGCAATACGGAGGTATAATAAGGATATAACTCTGATACGTGCATTTTCGGCGAGAAAATGTAGCCGATATTGGGCTTCCGAATCATGGTTCTGCTTGACATATATGTTTATTAGTACGGTCGAAAATGACTATAGATTGGTAGTATTTACCAAAAAATTCGTTATATTTACTAATTATTTCTCTCAGTGTAGAAAATGTTTACTGGGTAGTATAACGTCTATTTTGTTAACCTTGTTTTTTATTGCCTTTTTCTTCGAAATGTCATGTTCACCTCTGAAAAAATGTAGTATATCGACATTTTTCGTTGATATCTCGCTCGCGACGTGTATGGTGTCGCTATTTTTTGGTTTAATGGTATTCTGACTCAGGTAATTTATGTTTTGCTGCTTGCTTTACAATAACATTAGGCCAAGTTCGCTAGATGTAGAGCGTGAATAGACTCAATAATTACTGAACAAACAGTGCTTCACGGTAAGCGGCAAATGTATTTGCATAACCTCACTATTGTGTTTGCTTTTGCAGACTTCTCCAAAATGCCGTCGTCGCCTAGAAGGAAAACGCATAGAGAGAAACGAAGAGAACGCGATAGAAACAGATCTGCTGGCAGGTAATCAATCGATTGCATCGTAACTGGTAGTTACCTAGACGTATATTTATTTGAAAATAGAATAAACGTTTCTTCTAACGAAATGTCAGTTTGCAATTCCATGAGATCAAAGTCTCAATAATATTTAAAAGAAAACGATGTGAGAACCCATCCAACATTGAACGCTTTATACATTTCACCTTATAACCGTTTCCTCAAAATGCAATCAAGAGATCATAACAAGAGCATTAGTCAGACCAGACTAAGTAACATAATTATGATTTTGAGTAAATCGAACTCAAAGTTTGAAGATGTGTAGTTTTAGTAGCTTAAAAGCTTTTCTTCCAATTGTTTTTCTACAGCTCTTAGTATGTATTTTCAAGTACAATTCTTGATTTTCAAAAAAAATATGTTTCAATGACAAACGGGTTGGCGAGATTTTGAGAAACAGTACTTGCAGTCAATGAAAGACAACGGTTGGATTTGAAATCGACCATGAAAATTTTAGTAATTACAATTTTCTACTCTGACACTTGGCTCACTCTGTGTGAACAAGATGTAATAATATATTCGATCAACTATTAAATAACTGAATTGTCTGGAAAGCATATTTATTACTGATGAAACGGATAGTGGTTCGGCCGAATACCGGATAACGGATATACGGCCAGCTTCGAGGCCGGATAGCCGGATATTCGGTTTTTTTGTAAGCTAATAGAAAATGAAGCGATAAATTATAGAAAGAAATTTTAAATCAATTAAATTTTCTTATTTAAAAGAATTAGGTACAAATATTAAATTTTTCTTTCAGAAAAAAATATCCTATTTAATAGTGTATCAAGTTTTCTGCTAGATATCTGAATCCGTTTTTTCTGGTAATATTGAGATTTTTGTAGGTGTGTTGAAATAATATTTTTACTGGACGAATAAGTGTAAAAACTATGTGTTTCGAAAAAAGCATTCAATTGTTTTCATTAAGATGAAAAAAACAACTGTCTTCAAGGATGGTAATCTGAGAAGGGGTACACTTGCTTCGCCACAAATCGAAACTATTATGACAGGCGACACACCCTAACAACTGTAGGTCGATGGAGTAGTGTGTTGGGCTTTTATATATTCGAGGTAATTCCGCATGTTGCTACATCAAAAAAGTATCTGGACAAAGACGAGACCACACAAAGAATACCGAACTTACTTCTATATTCTGCTGGAAATTCTTTTTTCATTCATCATAATTCAACACTTGTTAATTTTGAGTACTGTTATGAAGTTAACCCTTTCGTTACGAGCGTCCACGCGACGAGCTGTGTGTACGAGCGTCGTCTTTAGACGACATCAAATTCATACTGCTCTTCGATCACACCAGCGCGATGTGCATACTTTTCGGCGCAGTGCTCCGTACAGGGGTAGCACTTCGGCGGAGTACACTGCTGTTATGAAAGGGTTAATACTGTTATGAGTTGATAATAATTGATATTTACTATATAACAAAATTATAACACATTAATGAGGGGCTGTCCGCATAACACGTGGACACAAAAAGAACGATTTTAGATTTCCCCCTCATCCTCCGTGGAGACCAGACCCCTCCCCTTGCGGGTTCCCGGAATAAATCGCCACAGAAAACGACTGCAACAGAAACCACCGCTTATAAAATGTGTAGTAGGCTATAAATATTGTGGCGCGGTATTGTATTTCAAAACAAGAATTAACCGGGCAAACGTATCGCCCCAGGCAAACGTAACGCCCCGGGCAGACGTATACCGTCCGACGCTCGCTAGAGCTCGGTCGGACATTGCTAAAGGATCGTATCCTATGTTTCAAACTAACCGGGCAATCAGTGGATCCCAGGTTTGCGTGCGAGACACCGCCGCTTCCGACGGCGGGTCGGCGGTGGACTCGGATTGCGTCATCTTGGCGGCATGGGCCGCCTCGATTCCTTATCCTCGCCAAATGGGGACTTCGTCCCCATTACATTGTCCTCAGAATAAATTTCGAAAAACGAGAACAAGAGAATAAATTTATAATAGAAATGTGAGGCACATGATGTTTTTCCCGCGCCAAATATTTCTAGCCTACTACACTTTTTCTAAGCGGTTGTTTCTGTTGCAGTTGTTTACTGTGGCGATTTATTCCGGTCACCCCCCTTGCGCATTTACTGAGTTCGTATCGATCCGCGTTTATTAGACTTAAATCGTCGCTGCCGGTTTAGTTTTCGTGACTGTACATTTCAGTGTGCGTTTCGCCGATTTCATTTTATTCGCGTGTATTATGCCGATCGAAAATTCCCCGACAAAGGTGGAAACAAGAAGTGGAGCCATGGAACAAATCAAGCAAAGCAAAGTTCATCAGCGCGGACTGATCAGGGCGCGCGTGAAGATTTTAGATGCAGCTTTAACAGATCCATCCCTTATTAACGTGGCCCAAATGAATGC
Source organism: Toxorhynchites rutilus septentrionalis (assembly GCF_029784135.1). NCBI lineage: Eukaryota > Metazoa > Arthropoda > Insecta > Diptera > Culicidae > Toxorhynchites > Toxorhynchites rutilus. The sequence goes on from NC_073746.1 coordinate 189,827,902, forward strand.
ATATTCCGCAAAGTTAGAATTACACTATTCAGAATACGTTTCTAAGCATAACGAGATTATTTCCCAAATCGCTCTTGGAAAAATTGAAGAAGAAGTTCAGCAGCTTGATGAATTCGATGCCATTCATACAGATACTATCGTAAAAATCAACGAATTGATGGAATTTTTCCAAGCCCACTCCACTCCTAAGCAAATGGCGGTTGCCAGTGTGAATCAGGCAGCACCTCAAGTTATTGTACAACAACAACCTATGAAGGCACCGATATCAACTTTTGATGGAAGTTACGAAGGATGGCCCAAGTTTAAGGCTCTTTTCACCGATATCATTGGTAGATGTGGAGACTCCGATGCAACGAAGCTACATTATTTGAATAACGCCTTAGTTAGTGAAGTAGCAGGCATAATAAGTGCGAAAATCATCAATGAAATTATGAACTAGCGTGGTCCCTTCTGGTAGAGCGCTTCGAGAATCCTAGAGTCATTATCGACTTATCCATGAAGGCGTTATCAAGAGAAAGTCATAAGGAATTGAGAAATCTTCTAGAAACCTGTATCCGACATGTGGAGGGGTTGAAATTTATGGATCAACCTATCGATGGAACCTCCAGCCTCATCATAACTTTTTTGTTAACGAAATGCCTTAATTCCGAAACGCGCAAACATTGGGGGAAGACTTTAAGGCATGAAGAGTTGCTAGAAAGATGTGAGTTAACGAATCCAACACGAGTCACTAATTCAACCAGTAATCAAAATCAAATTCCAACGAAGTTGACACATCCAATAAGTATGTCATGCTGCTACGATCTCAAATGTAACATGTGAGATTTGTGCTGAAAGACACCATAACTACAAGTGCCCATCGTTCCTAAGTATGAGCGTCGAGCAGCGAAGATCCAAGATAAGAAAAGCTAACTTGTACTTTAACACTTTCGACGCCCCGTCACATACATATGGGTGATACTTTCCTCGTTCAAATTGAATAGGATTTTTAGAAGGAATTTGATATAACAAGCACCCAAATGTAACTATAGGATATGAAGAAAAATAATAAAATTATAACCATAATATTATACTCTTCATACTATACTTTTCATTAATCTATAGTACGGGTGGTTTGTACTGCAATTTTTTGCAAGACCCCTAGAATATGGCTTTGGCATGTGTTATTGTGATCAATTCGTTCTCAATTGAAAACAAACATTGCTAGATAATGTACAAGTTATCTACAAACTAAGTTTGATCTTCATTTAATAATTTATTCGCAAGTTGGGCCCTGCAAGAAACTCAAAAACGTCGCGTTGGGCGACGAACGTGTTAACTGTTTGCGTAAGGGTCATCGATAAGCGTCGTGTCGTTCCTCGAAAACGTGTGCAAAATGTTCAAGGCGTCACAACACATTAATACATGATCGACGAATCCAGATTGAAGAAAATGTGCCAACTCCAGTATGTGTTGGTATTGCCGCAGATGCTGATGAACAATCCAAAATAGAAGAAGGAATTTCTAGCGTAGAGCCTGTATCACTAGAAGATGAAGAACTTGTAAAACCTTATCGTCAAACTCATCAACACGAGTGAAAAGGCTACCATTTTTACAATCATAAGTCTGCAGCAAGATCAACTACAAGAATATTTTCCGGAAATCGATCGTGGAGAGCTACTCAACCGTCTTGCAGCCCTGCAACCTTCATAGACAACGTTGCTCTATCGCATGCGGGGCGTCGGTTACTACATTCCAAGCTGCCTTACGGTCCCAGCCATCCACGAAACCGTTTTGTGAGTGAATTGTTATCACAAATAATGCAGCAAGAACGACTATACGACAAACTACCTGGAATTCTGGACCGACAGCGATTTTGAGTGACCGATATAAATACCTTCAGAGAACCTTCCTGAGTATTGAGTGACTGCTACAAACCTATTCGAATCAACGACGACCAACATTTTCGTTTACGCCCACCGAAAATGTGCATGAATGCAATCTGCTATAAAAGTGGCGAGCACGATGCGCTCCACATCTAGTATTCCGACGACCAACGAACAGTATTTCAAAAACCACGATTCAGTTCCCTTCCCACCACCAACTTTAACCAGTGTTAAAACGACCACCACGCAAAAAGCAGCAGTAGGAATAATAATGACAGTAGGAGCAGCAGAAGGAGAAAAGCAAAAAGGGTACAGTTGCATTCTCCGACAGTGCAGCTATTCCACGTGTGAACGCAATGGTGTAATTTCCAATTCGTGAATAAAAAATACTTTTATTATTAATCGAGACATTCGTTCTTCCTTCCAACGCAATTATCCCGAGTTTCGCCGCAATTATCACGAGCAGTTTTTCTCAGAATTATTTGTTAGAGTTTACGTTTCCCAGCGAGTGATAATTTGCAATTTCTTCTGACGGGTTGCGCCTGCGCCCGAACACCTCGACTGCACCCTTATTCCATTTAAAGTTTGTTTTATGTTAGATTTTGTTTCTTTATTAATGTAAAACAAAGATATTTTGGAAAGAACTTTCTCAGAAAGGACTGTTTTAAATAGCTTTTCCACTCAAACGAGTGAGAAGTCAGGAGTTCAAAGGAGTATTTCTGAAATCACCATGATGATTGGTTATTCCAGCAGAAATAGGCATCATTTCATAAAAGCCAGGAGTCCTTTGAATGGTCTATTGGCCTGGGGCTGCAGATTCTGGACTACCCTGCTTATTTACCAGTTCAGAATCCAGTCGATAACATATGTAGAGTGATCGCACGAAAAATAAATGCAGCTAACAGGCAGTTTTATGAAGCCTTAACGAGCAGCTACCTCTGCGTGGAGCTAGATTCAAACTTCCCATGCCTTAACTTGGCCGAATAATTGTTTGAATTGATTGAGATCTAAGGTTGGCCTCCGAATTATAAACTTGTAATTCGTGGGAAATTTGCTGTGTATTTCGTAAAGGAGTGATAATTTTCTATCTAGTTCTATAGTTATTAAAGACTAGTGTTTTCGCTTTTCGAATGTACAACAAAACAATAAAGTTAAAATTGCCAATCTTATAAACGAAGATAGTTATTATACCCTACTCTATATACATCATTTTAACCGAGCACTTACACATCTCTGGAAACTCAAAAAAAAAATCGAGCGGTTCAAACGTTATGACACGTAATATATTAAATTGTTAGAAATTGCTCAAACTTAAATACCTCACGAAAGTGAAATTTTTTGTAAAAATAATAGAAAAGAAAAAAAAACTCGGCCATCAAACCTTTTAAAACGTGTGTATGGTTTGGATGGTGGCTCTCAGCCTCAATAGAAAAAAACTATAATCAAAAACCAGGACTGCATGCTGAGGGACTATTTCGAAAGATAGCACACGATGGAGAGTTATAGAATATAATTTATTATGGAATAACATAAAAACACATTGTTCAGTAGATACATATCTAAAGTTCACAAAGAATTCAATGAATTTTGCTCTTCCATAATCTTACAAATTATGTATCATTGCTCTTTCAAGTAAAAATAATTCCGACCAGTAACGACACCCATGTCCAAATTAAATACGACCGCAAAGGGTTAACATGCAATTGTGTATTTATATGAAAATTCTCATTCTTTTGACATTTTCATACAATTTTGGTACATAGTCATAATTTGCAGCTGGAATATGCATTTTGCATGATTTTTTTTGTTGAAATAAAAAAAAATCTCCGAAACTTGAACAAAACGGTTCAAGGAGAATGATGACGGTTGATGACGGTCCACGAACAGGAGCAAATGTTCACCGCCTACACCAAAAAGTTACTTCAATTTTTTCCGCTGATGTACTGAGGTGTTTGTGATTCGGACACAGCTTAAGGTGAAGGTGAAGGTGGAAGCTAGCCACAAATGGCTGCCACAATGGCGCTCATTTCTTTCATCTCCCTCCCTCCTCTCGCCCGAAAATCAATAATTTTGCGAAACAGTGTGAAGAAAATGATCGTTTTCGCACACTTCCCATCAAGTAATATCAACCAAACTCTAATCGATTACTCACAAGATATTAAATTTTCATCTGCTTTCACACCGTATAGTGAAGAACGTCGGAAAACTCGAGCAAGTGCTCTGAAAGTTAAATTTTCGTTTTTCAATCTTCTGCAATGGTTTTGTTTGTATTGGTGGAAGCACCGTTATTTTTTCGACACTGATGCCAAACAACATCATCGAAACAGCTATAAAAACCACTCAATAAAATGTTATTCCGGAGTCATAGCGTCCCATGTCATGAAAATCAATAGAATAAAATTGTGTTGATATCAATACAATTATTATTTTTACGTTTAATGGGTCTATAATGTAAGTTTTAGCAACTTTAACATTGGGTAAGAAAATTGTATTGCAGAGCTCGGAACACTGCCACGGCTGCCTATGCTTTCAAAAACAGTAAACGGACGGTAAAGTATTAAATTCAATCTAAATACCTCGGCCAATGAAGAGAAGGGTTAAGGCTTTCCAACGTGAATATGTGAAAACAATACGATCAACGAAGGAAAATATTAAGGAATTATCAACATCGAGTTACTATGCGGAAGAACTTGTTAATACCAAAAGTGCCCCAATTCGCATGTGTTATAAATTTGCTCATGTTACGCTCGCGTATAATCAGAATCATATGCAAATGCACCTTCTATATATATTTATATTTGCAATTGTTCATCGGAACATATCGTTCATACATTTTACTTTAGTATTGAATTGTTATTTGTTTTTTTTTTCAAATGTATTCAAAGACTCGTGTCAATGAACCTGAAGGTGGAAGCTAGCCATTGTAGTAGTATAGGTGTAAACCCATGTGTTAAAATGGGGTAATAGTGTTTGTGAGAGAAGAGCGAAGCACACGTAAATAGATCAATTCACATATCAGACTGTGTGGCGCTTCATTGACACGAGTCTTTGAATACATGAATACATTTGAAAAAAAATAACAATTCAATACTAAAGTAAATTGTATGAACGATATGTTCCGATGAACAATTGCAAATATAAATATATATAGAAGGTGCATTTGCATATGAAGTAAAATTCTGATTATACGCGAGCGTAACATGAGCAAAATTATGACACATGCGAATTGGGGCTCTTTTGGTATTAACAAGTTCTTCCGCATAGTAACTCGATGTTGATAATTCCTTAATATTTTCCTTCGTTGGTCATATTGTTTTCACATATTCACGTTGGAGAGCCTTAACCCTTCTCTTCGTTAGCCGAGGCATTTCGATTGAATGTAATACTTTTCCGTTTACTGTTTTTGAAAGCATAGACAGCAGAGGCAGTGTTCTGAGCTCTTCAATACAATTTGCTTAATCAATGTTAAAGTTGCTAAAAACTTACATTATAGACCCATCAAACGCAACAATAATAATTGTATTGATATCAACACAATTTTATTCTATTGATTTTCATGACATGAAACACTATGTCTCAGGAATAACTTTTTTTTGAGTGGTTTTTATAGCTGTTTCGATTATGTTGTCTGGCATCAGTGTCGAAAAAATAACGATGCTTTCACCAATACAAACAAAACCTTTGCCGAAGATTGAAAAATGAAAATTTTTCACTGTTTCGCAAAATTATTGATTTTCGGGCGAGGGGTGAGGGAAATGGACCGGCACTTTGCATCATGGCAAAGTGCCGGTCCATTTCTCCCTTATTGTGAGAGAGTTTTTTGCGAAAAATGCTAGGGATACCTTTCAATCTATTGAGTTAAAAGGAGGTTATTACGTGGGCTCTCATTTTGCATTTCTCGGAATTGAACTGCGACGTCTCGTATAAATAGGATTTTGGTAGCTTATCGAGAAGCTCTTGATTAACTTTATAGTTCTTCACAAACTGCTTTATGATTCGTTCTCTGCTAGATTATTTACTTCCGTGGCAATTTCATTTTAAGCATCTTAAATCATCATCGTTAAATACGCAGAACAGGAATGATCGGAAAGTTTGGAAATTCTTGGAAATTGAAAACAGATTTCATTGATTTTTTAATATATTGTATTTTCTTAAATATTTATTTCACGTATCCACGTGGACATTAACTATACCCTACCCCCCTCACCATGAACAAGCGTGGACACTCGTAACCCCTATCCCCCTAAAGTGGTCCACGTGGTATGTGGGCAGCCCTTAACATAATAACATTTCTGTTATTTCAGTACTCACCCATTTACATGTAAATGATGTTTATATGCTTAGGCGTCGTGCACAAATTACATAACGCAAGGAGGAGGGGGAGGAGGGTTGAGGTTGCGTTACTTACTGTTTATTAGAGATAGGAAATTGCGTTACGTAGAGGGGGAGGGGGTCCAAAATCCGGATTTTTAGCGTTACGTAATTTGTATACGACGGCTTATTGTGTTATGATTTCTTATAAGTTAATAAGTTTGTTTTTTTCTAATATCCGGTGTCCGGTATCCGGATAGTGAGTCACTATCCGGTTTCCGGATAAGCCGGATATCCGATTTTTCTTTAACACATTGCGGACCGCTCACAAGTTTTCTCGTGTTTCGCGTTCCGTCTATTACGGATGGATCACGAAATAACCCGTGTTTTCTACATGTTCGTGCTCGGGCAATATACGGTGGACTGTATTTGGGATGTATGGAATTCCATAGACCTTTTGTCGAATGTAGGTGTCTACACAGAATTACCACGGGTGGGGATCTACAAACTTGGACGGAAATGAATGACACTGTTCGGACTATTTTTAAGTTTATTTGATAGTCCAACTTCTATAAGACCACCCTGATTCTATTTCGTTGCAACACAAACAGTTAGAATTTCAACATTCATACATTGTTGGATGCTTAGAATAAAGTATATTTAACGTCAATTTCGTTCAATAGAATTGTTTGTTTATTTATTGTGCTTAAATATGATAGTTTCAGCTGTCCAGTTTCTATAAGACCACATCAAAATTCAAAAATTTTATCAATGAAAAATTCAAAATGTTCGGCTGATTTACATGTCAATAATTGGTAACCTTGGCATATCGACTAACCTAACCTTTCGACTAACCTTGAAAATTCGTGTTCACTGAGAGAAATAATTAGTAAATATAACGAATTTTTTGGTAAATACTACCAATCTATAGTCATTTTCGACCGTAATAATAAACACATATGTCAAGCAGAACCATGATTCGGAAGCCCAATATCGGCTACATTTTCTCGCCGAAAATGCACGTATCAGAATTATATCCTTATTATACCTCAGTATTGCCTTATGGGAACAATGAAAATGGTTAATACGCGCTTTTCTCACCAATTTTCAGATATGACAATATACAAGCTTACTAATGTTATCGAGTAAAATATACTAATCTCTGGTAGGGATGCGGGTTTGTTGACAATTTGTACAAACAATTTGTACATTCTACTAATTTTGCATTACCAAATGTATTTAGTAGTTTTCGACCGAGGATTTTTCTAAGGGTTGGAATACTATTCACCAAATTCTGCTGAACGGATTTTTCGGTATTTTTCCATTTTTCCGAAAATGCAGAAGTTGCGTTTTCCCTCAGTGTAGATTCTGCGTACAAGGATCCCCCTAAGATTTTCAACAGGATTCAAGTTTGGAGAGCGAGCCGGCCTGTCCAAAAAATTAAAATAATGTTCCTTTTTCCGTAAATCACGCCAATACCCGTTAAAACTATCAGGACCATTCAAATTGAACTTTTTTTCGTCAGTGAAAATAACCTATAATTTGAAAACCTTTCGTTATGGTATATAGCAAAATGTATTCTTTTGGAAACATTCTTTGACACAACACTTCCACTGTCGGTTCATGTGAGCTTTGGCAAAACTCAGACGTCATGCGATGTCTGAGTTTTGCCAAAGAGATTGTGTAAGATGAGGAGTTGTAACCTTTCAAGCCCTCTTTATGTGAGTTTTTTTACCAAAATTTGACGAATTGTCACCCGAGAAGTTGAGTAGTTGAAATATTGCTTTATTTGCACATTTCATTTGCGATTTTCAGGTATTCGAACCTGAACTATTTCCCGCTTATCCCAGTCAGAGAGCTTCGATTTACGTGGAGCTCTCTCCTTCTTACCGTATTCTTGAGGATTCGCCACATAATAAGGCCTACTTAATGGGATCGTCCAATCCGACGAGAAATTTCTCTGATACCAACATTTTCTTGGTGAAATGAATCAATTTGTCTTTCTTTTCTCTCCGTGAAGACTTTTCCCTTCGGCATTTTCCAGATTTAATTGATCAAAACAGCTAAAACAACGGAAAATGTAACTGGTCTTATAGAAACTTGACAGTTGAAAATACGGAAACATTCGTTTACGCTCAGCGTTTGCACTCACACATATGAAAATCATGCAGTGTATGGTAGTCGAGATGAAGAATAGAAGGTGGAAAGATTCACGGGTTTTGGTTGTGTTAAACTTTGATTGTTTAGTAGCTAGGAAAATAGGAAGTTCACATACCATGCATAACAGTCAGTTACTCAAATGATACAAAATGGAATGTATCAACGAATAACGTTGAAAGAGGATATACAAAAAATAATTACACATTTCCAAAAAATATTTTCCGCATTACATTCATCATTCAATAAATAAAACAGAGCATGTCACGAACTAAAATGTTTCCTCTTTTCTTTGATTTCTACTTATATCAGAATTAGTATTCTAATGTCTACTATGTTTGGATTTTAGAGCAACTCCATGGAAGTTTATCTCTTGCAGCAATTGTAATTACTTTTTTCACAGTTAGGGTGCTGAACACTTCATTCGTCTAAAACTAGGACGCAAGCGGAAAACTTTTCGTCTCAATCTAGGTTATATGGAGTCAATCAAAATTATTTTTCAAGCGCATTTTACACGAAAAAAAATTTGCAACCTTTTTCCCATACACTGTCAAATGTTTTCCGTCAAAGGAACAAACAATTCTGTAACTCTGACATCGTTCATTTACGTTTTTGGTCGACGTAACGAGAAGTAAAATTGAATTGAAATTAAGTTTAATTAACACACAGATTTAAAAATCTTCTCACTTTACATTTTTCCATCTCGTATGGTAGCTACCAATACCTACATATTAGAATATAAATTAAAGCATTGTTTGTTTACAATGACGCTATGCATGTAATCAACGCAAACTACAATAAAACGACATGTTTACATGTAAAAATACACAAACAATTTTTTTCAATACGCAAAACAGTGAAAAACATTGAGAAAATTGGTGGCAATATAATGGCCACTGCCCGATGGTAAACATTTTTTATATTTGAATTTTTGATGTTAGTTTCAACAAAAACAACTAATAAAACTCATGATCAGACTCAGTAGATCCTAAATAGTTCATTTATGTTGAAAGCATCTACAAATTGACTGTTTTTGAATGATTTTTCGGGGAATTTGCTCTTGCTGCTCTAAATTGGGAGTTGTTAACACGAAAATGGCTCCAAAATGAATAGTTTTCGATTTTTTCGCGCTCAAAAAATCAGGTGTTTCGCTTAATATCAGAACTAATTATCACATAAGGCTGGAAGTGATAACTTATTGTTAGAGAAGAGACAAAAATAAAATGGTTGGTGGCAATATAGTTGCCACTACCCGTAAAACGGTTAAATTCGGGTTACGAGCATAGAAATAGAGACACATGATGAGGAAATCTGATTGAGCTTCAATACAATTTTATTAATCTGTTTGTAGACATACGTAATTCTGGTGGGATATGAAACAGGGATACAACGAAGGAAACATCATTAAACGTTGACATAGGCGTTTCTGAGAAACAGGTATAGATGGAGCAGAAGATCAGGATCACGGCTATCTAGTATATCCCGGACGTGCTCTCAGTGCTATGGAGAGCTGAGAGCGAGCAGCATGGAACCAGATACACGACCATACAATATGCTCGATGTCGTGGAAGAGCCATATGATTTTCATACTTTCCATGCGTTTCTTTCATTGAACTGTAATCTGTACTAATAAACATAGTAGGGGCGCATCGCATATTTTTGTCTTTATAAATATTAGGTTGTACACTGCACGATGCTCACATCCCCATTATATTAAATAGTTTTGAAATTGTTTTTGAATAATAATAAATAGCATGTATTCAGAAATAAACATTGTGTTTTGCATTCTTTCAGAGAACGACGACGTTCAGTTGAACGGGAGAAAAGTCGGGACAGAAGCCGTGAACGTCGGGAGCGAGACAGAGAACGAGATTTACGACAGCGAGAGTATAGACGAAGAACCAGATCGAGGTGAATTGAGGCTGCCCCATTGAGTGTAGTGTATAAAACCTTTTCCACAGACATAGTCATATTTTATACTTCTGATTTTGAAATTATTTAGATAATTATTATAATTACACAATAATATTCATATAGCATTGATATTTTTTAAATTATCGGGTGTTTTTGTTTTAAATATTTTATAAGGAATTTCCAAAATACGCTCATTCCACGAATGATAAGTTAGTGTAATATTCTCGTTATATTGATTAGTTGTCACTCGGAAATATGGATGTTTTTCAGTTTCCAATTCGACTTCCGACCTATTTTTTCGATTTACATACATATTTATTTTAAAACTAAATTGCTGAACTGTCAATCAAGTGAATTTATCATTGGACTGTTTTTTATAGATCACGATCGTATGACAGAGCTCGTGAAAAGTCTCCGTTACCAACATCATCCAAACGGTTACATAGCAAGCCAGTTGTTACAGAAGCAGAACTTGAAGGTAAATCTCCCGAAGAACAAGAGATGTTGAAAACTATGGGATTTTGCGGTTTTGACACGACCAAGGGCAAAAAAGTAGAAGGTAATAACGTAGGCGAGGTGCATGTTATTCTAAAACGCAAGTATAGACAATACATGAATCGTAAAGGTGGCTTCAATCGACCGCTGGATTTTGTAGCATGATTCAGGTTAATTTGTTTGATATCTTGTGTCGGAGCATAAAAAACGGTTCAGACTGTTTTCAAAAGGGTTCAACCGAGAACAAGTAATGTTTCAATTCAACAGTGAACTTAATTTTTGTTTGTTAGTTATTAGTTTCATATTTTCAAATGGGTATATTCAAAGTGATCCTTAGCATTCAAATCATTCTCCATAATGTACAATAGTCGCAACACAACACAACAAACGGGTTCCATATAACTGCAATAGCCATTTTTCATATACAAACACACCATTACTAAATTTACCAAACAATGCAATAGCCAAAAAAGAAGTGTAGGATTGTGAGTCTGAGTGGAGGTATCAAATTTGAAACCGTGCCTTCAAATAACATAAGTTTTTCAACCACACTAAACACTAATTCGGACATTTATTTCAACTTATCCAAAATAATTCTTCATTAATTTTGGTAACACACTGTTATTGTGTAATTATCTTCCAACTCGGATTATATACATCTTGCACTTCTTTTATTTTAACACAACAAACCTTAGATTTTATTCGCCACAGTTAACAATAGCATCAAAACAGAAACTTTAATATACCTCATACAATAGATTATATAAAGCGTATTTGTATGTATAAGTATTATACATTTGGATACTAATATAATACGTAAAATAAGCAAACAGGTTTTTGTATGTCAACTTTTTGAATAATTTAGATAGTTTGGATTTACCCAGAAAACATGTTTTTGAATAAATAGATGTTCAACGTTAACATCATTATTGTTATCTTGCTTTCGTTGTTTAATCCGTCTGGTCGTCCAGATGTAATAATAATTATCGATAATGAATGTTTACAAAAATAGAAGAAGACAAGCATTTGAGAAAATGATCAACCTGTTTCAAATTGAAATTGATTTATGAGCTAGAAATATACAGAAAAAAATCATCTTAAGCTTCTATGAAATGTAAGGGGAAAAATAAATGTGACAATTTCTAATCATTTGTGTTCTCTAATTTGCATAGGTATCCGAACTTATTTCCAAACTTTGGTGAAAGAAGCACATGGGGTATAAATCAAGCTGAACAAAATGATCACAAGGTTAATAGTTCGATCTCACTTAAAAAAAAGGGTTATTCATGATAATTATAACTTGGAATTATCTATGGCTCTCCTACGAACAATTCTTCGCTCGGAAGCGATATGATTAAATTCTCTTGTTAGCCAGGGAAACTAATTTTCCCTGGATTTTGAAAATATTTGTGCCTTTCGGCTTTCTTATGAGCTAAAGCCCCTGAATTGTAGTAAATCTCAACTAGGGTAGACGAAAAACTTCGTGAATGATCCGTCGAAGCTTGAGAACTACTTTTCGGTTTCAGGATTTATTATTACACAGGGTGGTGCATAAGTCACGCAACGCTCTCTGAAGAAAAAAAAAGTCGGGTGGGTAATGTCGGGGACATAACCGGAGTGACGTAGGACTATACAAAGGGGACAGCTTTTGTTAAATATATATTTTAAATATATTGTTTTATTTTCTTCTCCTACGTGAATACCTACCTATCTACCTGAAAAATGGATTAGTTTACTGTTTACTCTTTATGAATATGTTGATGGTTCTGAAAAAAACCTTTGGTGTTGTGTTTTTGTTATCACTTGATATTCCCATCTTGTTCGGTTAAACCTTCCTGTTTAGCTATTGCGTTTGCCACTCGCCACAGCTTTCACAGTTGGAAAATTTATTCCCATCCAACTTGTGACATATTGTTCAGTAAATTACATTTAATGCGACGTGCCGGAGAAACACTTTGCCACTCACTGAAACTAATTGTTGCCTTGATGAGCGCCGAACCGAAGCTGCTCTGTTCTTGATGCGGGTTTTCTGATTGTCGTGAGCAGCTTTGCAAGCCAACTCGAGCACTCCGACGGCCAAAACTCTATAATCGCTGTTAGGTATACTGGTGCTCCGGCACCAATCCGTTCGGCCTAGTTACCCCTGCGGAGCAATCAGTGAATGCGACCAATGAGGAACTGGAGACCTGCACGGTTCGAGTGAGACTTTGCCTTTCCTTAACTTGTCCTCCTTTGTTACGTCCACGATGCCGATGCCGTACAACCACACGGGTTTACGGTTTGAAAGAAAATAAGATATTTTTTTGGGGTCCGCGTGTTTTATACTCTAGCGGTACACACTCACAGGATAGAGAGAAATCGGCAGACTCAGCCAGAGGGGCGAGTCCAACGAGACGAACGAATGAGCGTTAAAAGGGAGCGATTGCAAAAAAATACATTCATTACGATTTGTTCGCTCGTTGGATTCACATGCAGGCTAAAAAGGGTCCTTTCAGGATCACAAAATTATCTTCAATCTAAAGAGTTTATTGTTTTGTTATCACTCGATATCCCCATCTTTTTCGGCTAAACCTTCCTGTTTAGCGATTTGTTGCCACTCGCCACAGCTTTCACAGTTGGAAAATTTCTTCCCATCCAGCTTTGTGACATGTTGTACAGTAAATTACATTCAATGCGACGTGCCGAAGCGCCACTTAGTGTCGCATTGGAGGCGATTTTAACCTGTAATGGAACATTTGCGATGACAGTGGACAGTGTCGACTTTCAATGTGGGGTCATAATTTGGATCTCTATGTTCACAAATGTCCAACTAAATAAGTCGCATTACATGTCCGTCCAATTAGCTAAATGTCGAACTAATTGTAAATTACTGTACTTTCAATCTGGAAACAATTTAAGAATTGGTGAAAATTGAATAATCAGGAAAGTCCCCAACTATCAATAAGCTCAGAACAACTGCCAAATTCACATACTCATCAGATCCTGGCAAACAAATTAAGAAAAAATCAATTCATGTTTTATTATTATTTCGGATAATGTTTTAGAAAGCATTGAACTGTATTTCCTAAACTCTTTTTTGGAAGGTTTAATGGCCCTGAAAAGCGCCTTGTTTTATGGAATGGTTCCAATTTAGAAAACTTTGTACTCGTGGTTTTGAAAAAAAACCATTTCGAACGCCCTCGATGCCGCCTTGTTCTGGATTTGCCACCAAAGCAGTTTGTATAAAGAACAAACTTTTTTCTTCTGCTACCTGATGCCGTTTTGCGATTGCGTTTGCCACTCGCCACTCGCTGCAACTGCCTGTTGTCTTGATGTCCACCGAACCGAATGTGTTCTGTTCCGAATGCGGGTTTTCTTATCGTCGCGAGCAGCTTTGCCAGCTAACTCGATCACTTCGGCGGCCGAAACTATATAACGCCGACTAGGTGGACTGGTACACTGGTACTAACGCGCTCGGCCTAGCTACCCTTGCGGGGAACTCCAGATCAACACGGTTCGAGCGGGATTTTGCCTTTCCCTTCACTTTTCCTCCTTTACCATGTCCAGGGTTGGGTTGGTTTGTTGATGTGTTGTGATGCGAACCGATGTGGTGTACGGTTTGAATGAGAATGATCGTTACGGCAGCGGAGCGGGGATTTTTAAGCTGACTGGCTGGCTCGAGAATTACGCATGTGTGAGACTGCGACCAATGTTTCGTTCATTTTTTTCTTTTTCCTTTCCAATCGTGCTTCATTCTATTTCGCTGCTGCTCTGGCTGCCCGTTTTGGTCGGTACGATTTGAAGAGCACAAAATGGACCAATCAAAAATGGGCACATAGTGCATTTTGACAATGCTTGATATTTCACAATTATTCAATTATTTATCTCAAGAAAAATGAAATGTTATTCGTTATGATAGATGCGTAGATATATTTCCTATCAATTGATGCAAAAACCTTTGCGATCTATTGAGAAATGCTCGAGTAATAAGCGTTCCAAATCTTGCATTTTTTCCTACTTGTTCAGTGCCTAGATTTCCATTTCACCCCCTATATCTTCCGGTTAGACGTAGTCCTACGTCAAAAAAAGGGGAACTGAAGTTCCATATACAAGTTACATTTTAAGTAAGAAACTTCAAATAAAAATCATCGAAAAAAAAATGATTATACCACATGAAGAGAACAAAGTTTTCCACTCATATTGAATACCAGTTTGATACGAAGAAATTTATTTTCATTAATGATTTTTTATTTGAAAAGTGCTCATTCTGCCTGAAAACTCATTATTATCTTCGACACTTCACTAACTCGTAAAACGTAGTTCAATGGCGTGCCGTTTATTTCGTTTCCACCGTGAAGTGTATTCGAGAATCAGGCCCTATATCAGATCTAGGGATCCATACATTGCAATGATACTTGAGTCTCTCAACAGGCGCATACGCGAAGATCCGTCATCTTGGAAGCACGCCATCATAACTGCAATACCGAATGCTCATGAGGTTATATCGGACTCGCACAACTACCGCCCGATTAGTCTTTTATCATCGCTAAGTAAACTATTAGAATGAATCATTCTGAACCGGTTAAACCGTCACGTAGAAGCAGCCAACATAATTCCCTTCGAGCAATTTATATCCAAAAGTAGCCACTCAACCAGCCACCACCAAGGAAATCCTCGGGTATAATTATGCTGGACATAGTGCACAAAATGTGCGTAGCAAACTTTACGATCTCATTAACTAAAATTATCGTTTCTGAAGAACAGAAGTTTTCAATTGCCTATGCGTGGCAGTCTGTCAGGGTTCCGTATTGAATCTTATACTCTACAACATTTTTGCTTCAGACGTCGAAATCGTGGAGGGAGTTGAGTATTTTTTCTTTGCTGGCGATACTGGATATGTAGCTTCAGATACTTTTTTTTTTTATCTTCGCTTATTTTTCGTCGGCCTATTTCCGCCACTTTAGTGCCAATCACCGACATCAGGGAGGCGACTCCACCTGTTCCTACCTATCAGACTCAACAACTCATGAGCCGGGCCAACTTCTTTTACTTCCGCTCCGAAGGAAGACGTAACCATGTGGTGCTTCAGATACTTCACCGGAGAAAATTGTAAACTCGCTTCAGTACGCACAGCAAGCCCTAGAAACATACCTACAAAAGTGGAAAATTTAAGTCATCCCGAACAAAAAACACAAGCAATCTTGATGACACGGAAACGTAATCTCCAGTACTTACCTCAGCAGCAAGTATCTGTCGCAGGTAACGATGTTCCCTGGTCCGACGAAGCATTTTATCTCGGTCTGACCCTGGATACAAAACTGACATTTGGAAGACACATCACGTGTAGTATTCAAAAATGTACCAATCTTACAAAAAGTTTGTACTCGCTGGTTAACACGTTTTATGGTTTTATAGCGACTCTATGGGAATTTTCAAACATATAAGGGCCATCGTTTTTTATCGTATGCTTATAAGCTTATATTATTTACCGGTGACTAACGGAACCTGAGCAAAAATTCGGTGTCAGTCACCGGCAGTCAACGTGTTAACCGCAGATCAAGATTGCAATCAATAAATAAAATTCTGCTTTACAAGTCGATCCTCAGACTGACCCTAACTTACGGGCTTCCTGTATGGTATAACTGTGCCAAGTGTCATCGGCGAAAGCTACAAACCAGGCAAAATAAGCTGTTGAAGAAGGCGTTCAATCTAAATCCCTTTCACTCGACAGATGACGTGCATGACCTAGCTAATTGGGCTCCTTTAGATGATTGGATCTCACAGTTTATTCCAAAATTCAGGGATAGCTGTAGATACTTCGAGCAACCGCCTACTGCAGGCATACGTAGTACACTATGGAAACATGAAAAATTAAAAAAAAATCTCTGGGATGTCTATTTTACTATAGTTTTTGTCCCAGGTTTGTCCGATGCTCCGTTCCAAAGTTACAAGCCAATAAGTGGACCTAAGTCTTTGCCTAAGGAGCGCGAATCCAAAATTTAAAACGCGTTTTTCTCGAAACTAAGTTTTGCAAACTGGTGGAAGTTCTACCTACGGAACGGTCCATCAGATTTTGATGAAATAAATTTTCTCAAATTCTCCACTAAAGTTCCTGTCAACGTACAGTCTATCGCAAAATTTGAGTGTACAAATGCTACTTGACTATACTTTCCATTTATTTAGTATGAAATATTTTGAATATATTGATTCTTTTGATGCATATTTATTACTCACACGTTGACCTAGCTGTACGTGCAATAAAATTCCGAAAAAAGTTTTCTGCTAATTGTTTATTCCTCAAAATTGAAAACAATCTCTATTCTAGGCATCGCAAAATTGAGTGTACACCCTAAATTTCTCCGAAAAAATAAGTCTTGTAAGTTTTATTGCGAATCAGCGTACTTTTTTCATCAGAAATTGGTGTCAACACTTAAGCATTGCTTGGGCAGTGTTGGTTTTTATTTTTTATTGATGTTTGCATTTTTTTCATCAAAATGGCAAGTTAGAGGAAAAAAATAGATATTGTTACACGTACAATGATAATTAATATGAACTGTCGTGGAAATACATTGCAGAAAATAGCAGATATAGTCGGAAGAACTCACTTTACAGCAAATAAAATCATAAACAACTGGAAATACGAAGGAACCATGGAAAATTTCCCAAGTAGAAGACACAAACGTATCCTGTCTTCTGATGATGAACGAGTAATTATGCGAACATTGCGAAAACCCTATAAAAACTTCCTAAATTGACCACCGAAGTGGCCGACATCATTGGAAGACCTGTCAGCGCAGGTACTGTCCGGAGAGCAGCATACAGGAACAATCTGAAAGGTCGTATTGGCCGTGAGAATTATTTCATCTCAAAGGTGAATATGAAAAAATAACTATAGTTTGCTAATACATTTGTGAACATAACTAAGGAATTCTGGAACAAGGCCTTTTATACGGATAAGCCGAAAACTAATCTCTTTGAATCGGATGGAAGACAGATGGTGTGGAGAAAACCAGTATCGGTGCTCCAGGTTCAGCATTTGGTTCCCACAGTAAAACACGGCTGCAGTAGTCAGATGATGTATGGTACATTGGCGGCTTCTGGATCTGGAACCATGGAGTTTGTCGATTCGGCGATGGACAAGATGGGTTAATTGGTCTTCCTGAAACGTAACCTGCAGTCTCCCGTTCAGAAATTGGGTCTCCCTCGTGATTACTACTTTCAACAGAATAATGACCCGAAGCAAACTGATCTCATCGTGCGGGAATACCTGCTCTATAATGTCCCAATCAACTCAAAACACCTCCTTTTTTATTTGTTTAGTAACAAATAATTCATGATCTATATTATATACTACGATATACTACGCACTAGGTATCATTGAAACATTGCCCATCCAATTACATTTAATTTTTTCAGACAGTCTCAGCTCAATAGAGGTGAAAAATTTCTCTATTGAAAGAAAAATTTTAACGCTTTCGCGTGAGTTCTGTTACAATACTAAAAAATTTATTCAAAAGTTTCACAATATATACATGGTTCCTTAAACTAAGATTG
This sequence comes from Toxorhynchites rutilus septentrionalis, assembly GCF_029784135.1. Taxonomy (NCBI): domain Eukaryota; kingdom Metazoa; phylum Arthropoda; class Insecta; order Diptera; family Culicidae; genus Toxorhynchites; species Toxorhynchites rutilus. The sequence continues at coordinate 189,846,177 of NC_073746.1, forward strand.
ACGAGGAACATCTCCTCTCTCTCTCTTGAAAACCGATAACATATCGGTTTCGTTTAGATCATCTACCTTCCTTGTCCCTTCTTCTAGCGTATGGTAACGTGCAGTCTGAGACGGCTGCACTACCCTAAGAAAATACCTTAAGTTTATAGCACCTCGTCGGTGCGCCTATCTTATTCTTGGATTTCCCCTTTCCATCCTTCGCTCTAAATAACATCCTTTTATTTTATTACACCCTGCTGGTGTATCTGGCTGAGCGCAGCTAGGGATGGAAAAGGGTAATAAAAATGCATCCTAAATGATGCATGCATTAAATTGTTTACCGGACGCTATTTAAATATTCGTCCATTCTGAATTTATGACCGGCAATAATTTCGAACTACAAGCGTTTTCTAGCCTAACAAAACACTTGAGCTCTTACATCTTTTAATTGCCTTACATTGGTCCTTTCTAAACGTTTCTATACCTCGCTTGGAGGTCTTTTCTAAATATAATCTCAAATAGTGCTTATCTTATGGATCTCTAACTCGATTCGCGATAAGCCTCAGCTGTCCGTAACATTCCGGACTCCGTAAATCTACTACATAGATTTACCAAATTCTTCAGTATTATCATTCTTTTCTACATTTTAATTTAAATTTTTGATAGTCGTTCTACATGTTCTAAATCATATACATTTGCTTGAACATATTTCCATCTGTAGCTGTATCGCTTTATTCTGTGTTTTATTGTGTGATTTGATTTCACTCACATTATTATCTTTTCCTTACACTTACACTTACAAGTTTATACTAGAAAACATAACTTATTATTTGTTTTATTAATAATAGTATTTTTTGTTTCATTTTTATTCTGCATACAGTTATGCAAACTAATCGTAAACATTCGTAAATTTCGAATAATTGCTCTCACTAGTAATTTGATATAACCGTTAATTATATAAACTAACTTCAAGTTTCTTTTTGGAAAATTATTCATTGAGGTTCAGTGTTATATAATATTTTCCATTAAAGGAAATGCAAATTACATTTTCTTTTCTCTTATAAGATTTTCTTTCATCAAACACAACGTTCTATTTTAATGCTAAGTTATCTCGTTGCCAAGAAAGGAATCTTGAATCCAACATCCCTTTGCTAGTTGTCTTGTTACATTGCTGATATTGTTTTTCTCAAAACATCCTTTTGAAATAATTAGTCAATGTGCTAATCTTTTGGTAGTACAATTACCGTTCCTTCAGCAAGTATTAACATTAAAGTTTGTCTCTGAATACTAAATCCAATTTTAAAGCCTCAGTTCTCATGTAACTGTTCCGACTAATCATATAATACGACTGATCGTAGCTCACATAAACTTTTTCAAGTCGTTTTCTTTATGCATGCAACTCATGCTCTCATAGTGTGATATACTTTGAAATACATTTAAAAATTTCATTCAATTTTTTTTCCTGTTACTTGTATTCAAATAACTCATAATGTCATCTACATTGTATAGTTAACCATCTCCAATCTTTCCCTCAGTTAAGACTGGAAGCTATGCTTTTAATATTCATTTGAATAATGCATTGATCATATTCTCAGCAACTCACATGCTGAGCTTCGCAAACCACTTGTTTAAAAAATCTTTCTTCAGCATCTCACATGCTGTATTTCATCAACCGACTTACTGGTGATGTTGTTACTCTCAGCAATCCACTTGCTGAGTTTTAAGCAATTCACTTGCTTAAAAAAGAAACTTTTGGTTTTGACCCCTTCAGCAAATCACTTGCTGAAGGTTAAGCAATCCACTTGCTAACAAATCAGTCTTCCAAATTCTTCATAGCTGTATTTTTAATTTTTTCTACCATCAACTAATTTACAGTTGATATCGCTCCTTTCAGCAATTCACTTACTGAGCTTTGAGCCAATCATTCGTATAGAAACTGGCTTCAGCATATCGACTTACTGCGCCATAATTTTTTTCTTTAGTGGTCAATGTATATTTTTCAGCAGAATACTTGCTATACTTTTAACCCATCAGAGTAATGTTTTGAGCATTCCAAATGCTTGACGCTTGACCAGACAGTCTCTTCTTTTTTGCTCTAATTGATATTTTGGACCTTACAAGTTATCATTTTATTGGGTCCATTTTATAACGAAACAATTGTATCTTAAATTGTATTAAAGTCTTTCAGCAGCTCACTTGCTGAACTTCAAGCAAATCATTTGCCTAAAAATATTTTCTAATTAATTCAGTTAACAGTTTTGTTAAATTTCCATTTTAAGATTTTCGTCTTTATATTTTATCAAGCTTAAGATTTTCTATACTTTATATAGATATAAAGAATATCAACATATTACAAACGTTGAAAAACAAACTTTCCAACCTCTATATTAGAGAGTTTATAGTTTTGATCTACGGTAATAATTTCCCTATCTGGGCCATAATTTTGCAAATTGCGGAAACATATAATGAAAGAATCCGAACTCATATCTTGCGCTAACTCAAGATGTATTGCTCTCGTTGTCATACAGGTAAATAGACGCCCCTAATACTTAGGAAACAGTCTTCTAAAGATTTGAAAGTTATTCAGAGCCATAATTTTTCAATTATAAGTAGTCCTATTTTATACGAATCTATGGCTTTTAACTATAACGATCGCATTATTTTATATGTGTTGCCCTATGACTAAATATTGTCAACATGTCACAAATTTTGCAAAATAGAATATTCATCATATTTCGTTAATGATGGTACAATAGTGTAACTCGCGGTTACAGAGTGGAAGTCGTTTTTGATACGACGTCGAGGATACTGGTAATCTGGGGTACAGTATTTATCGAGATTTCCAATACTATAATTATCGACTGAATATGATTTTCTATTGTGGGAATTATTTCTCCTTGGAAGAAATGAAGATTCATTTATAAACAATTCCTTTGGTGTTATTTCTGGCGCTACCTTCCTCGGAGGCTCAATAACACAAATCTCTATATTTGTTGAGTTTTCAAATTGTATGTTAGCATCTTGTGATGAATCATCCATCTTGATGATAACACTTTTGGTTTTACATTGGCTCCCAATTTTTGGGATGAACTTTGCACTTCTAAGGAATTTTTTAAAACCTTCACGCCAGGCTTTCGTCTTCAAATAAAATTTTGCTAATATTTTTGTTCTATTTCTGAGGACTACTTCCTCTACTGCTACAGGTGGTTCTATTTCTTCAAACCGTTTTTCAGTTGGGTATTTTATTTTCTGTTCAACAATCAGTGTTGCAACAGAATTCTTAATTAATCCAGTAGCTGGCCTTTCCCATTCTGGATCTTGAAGGTTGATAGATAGTTTTTCTATCTTAAAATTTTTAGCGTTTCCATTATTGGAATCCGCTATTTCTTTATTTGCAGATATCTCATCCGCCCTGACTTCATGCATCACGCATGGTTTTTTCTTTTCCGCCATAATTCCTCTTTCTGTGGAGGTTTTCGTATTTTCTTCTATCACAGCCCATACATCTGTGATGATACCCGTTTTGCCTATTGCGGGCAAACTATTCTCATAATCAGATTCGCGTTTTGCGACTGATATGGTTTTAAATGGCTCTTTCCTCACTGGGAATGAGCAGCCATCTTCACCGCTCTGAGGACTAACATCTCCTAGTTTTTCATTCATTTCAACTTGTATCACTTCAAGTTTGTCTTCATCATCTGAATCTTCTGACTCAGATGAATTGTCATTTTTCCTCCTCATATACCTAGCCAAATTAGGGTTCCACGGAGGAGGTGCAATTAATCTGGTTACTTTAGATGATTCAAATACTTTGTCATCTGAATCATTACCTTTCCTCCTGCAATCAACTAGATCAGGATTCCAAGGAGGAGGCATTTTTAATTGATGGCATTCCTCTGAGTTTCTAAACTCAGATTCAGAATTGCCATTTACTCGCCTATGCAATTCACTAATTACCCTAAATGGAGGCGGCTTGGTTGGCATATCCTCCTTATAATAATTTCCCCACCCACTAGGATATATGCTAGTAGCGAGTATTCCTATTAAGTCACTTATTCGCACTTTCTTCGAATAATTATATTCTAGATCTGTGCATTTGACACAGATCCACCGATCACCCGTTAGAGGGGCTTGCTTTAGATTAGTGCAACTCAAGTGGAACCATCGCTCACACTCGCAACAATAAATCATCTGTTCCTCATCAGACTCGTGACATAGGTGACAGTGACCCTTCACATTACGTGTGAAGTATTTAGTGGTAATCATCTTGTATGTGTTTTCCATATTCCTACTAATTTTATTGTTTATATTTTAATGTTGGCTCACTTGACCGTACGAATTTATTCCTTTATCATTTCTTTGCTCTCTTGGCCCCTATTTTAAAAACTCCCATGGTTGCTATCGCAACCCCTATAATTCTTAATATAGATTAATTCTATACCTGTTTTTCGATTAACTCATCTGGTGCTGGGATACTACTGCTGCTGCTGGTGCCGACTGGTTCTTGAGTGGTCCAAACCTTCTGGCTCGGATTGTTCTTGTCACTTCTGATAGTGCCAATGCTGGTGCTGCTGCATCTAATGCCACCGCTTGCTTCTGGTTCCGCTGGTTGACAGTTCCTGGTATCTCTAGCGATGGTCTCTCCGATTGTGCCGAGGATACTGCTGCTACCTCTTGCTTCTAACTCCACGACCACGTGCTGCTGCGGCAGTTGGTCATATTTATAATAACTGCCTTCTGGTACTTGAATTAACATATATTTATGTGTGTATATAGCATCCACTGCTTTAGTAAAGTTCGCGAAACGAATACACTCTTTAGGCATCCACTGCCTTAGGAAAGTTCGCGAAAAGAATACACTCTTTAGGCATCCACTGCCTTAGGAAAGTTCGCGAAAATAATACACTCTTTAGGCATCCACTGCCTTAGGAAAGTTCGCGAAAATAATACACTCTTTAGGCATCCACTGCCTTAGGAAAGTTCGCGAAAATAATACACTCTTTAGGCATCCACTGCCTTAGGAAAGTTCGCGAAAATAATACACTCTTTAGGCATCCACTGCCTTAGGAAAGTTCGCGAAAATAATACACTCTTTAGGCATCCACTGCCTTAGGAAAGTTCGCGAAAATAATACACTCTTTAGGCATCCACTGCCTTAGGAAAGTTCGCGAAAATAATACACTCTTTAGGCATCCACTGCCTTAGGAAAGTTCGCGAAAATAATACACTCTTTAGGCATCCACTGCCTTAGGAAAGTTCGCGAAAATAATACACTCTTTAGGCATCCACTGCCTTAGGAAAGTTCGCGAAAATAATACACTCTTTAGGCATCCACTGCCTTAGGAAAATTCGCGAAAATAATAAACTCTTTAGGCATCCACTGCCTTAGGAAAATTCGCGAAACGAATACACTTTTTAGGCATCCACTGCCTTTTGATAAAATTCACGAAAGAAATGCACTTTTTAGGCATCCACTGCCTTTGAGAATTCACAAATTCACACTTCTCGCATTCACTGCTGAGAAGATTTCACGAACATCACCTCTGGCATCCACTGCCGAGAAGAGTTCGCAAATTAACACATTTTGTACTTAAATAAAAGGAAAAACTTGCTCCTCTCTGGAGCCACCATGAAAAATTTCTCTATTGAAAGAAAAATTTTAACGCTTTCGCGTGAGTTCTGTTACAATACTAAAAAATTTATTCAAAAGTTTCACAATATATACATGGTTCCTTAAACTAAGATTGACGAGGAACATCTCCTCTCTCTCTCTTGAAAACCGATAACATATCGGTTTCGTTTAGATCATCTACCTTCCTTGTCCCTTCTTCTAGCGTATGGTAACGTGCAGTCTGAGACGGCTGCACTACCCTAAGAAAATACCTTAAGTTTATAGCACCTCGTCGGTGCGCCTATCTTATTCTTGGATTTCCCCTTTCCATCCTTCGCTCTAAATAACATCCTTTTATTTTATTACACCCTGCTGGTGTATCTGGCTGAGCGCAGCTAGGGATGGAAAAGGGTAATAAAAATGCATCCTAAATGATGCATGCATTAAATTGTTTACCGGACGCTATTTAAATATTCGTCCATTCTGAATTTATGACCGGCAATAATTTCGAACTACAAGCGTTTTCTAGCCTAACAAAACACTTGAGCTCTTACATCTTTTAATTGCCTTACATTGGTCCTTTCTAAACGTTTCTATACCTCGCTTGGAGGTCTTTTCTAAATATAATCTCAAATAGTGCTTATCTTATGGATCTCTAACTCGATTCGCGATAAGCCTCAGCTGTCCGTAACAAGAGGCAATCCGCTCAATGAAAGTTGATAAACGCTCGTCTTATTTCCTTACAAGAATAAGACATCTATTGAGTGTTTTAGTCGAAAAATTATTCAAGATTACCTTAGCATGGGTTCCCTCTCATTGCTCGATTCCGGGGAGTGAGAAAGCGGACACGCTAGCTAAGATGGGCGCTTCAGAAGGCACATTTTTTGAAAGGCAAATTGCTTATAATGAATTTTTCCACATTCCTCGTCAGTACACGATCGTAAGTTGGCAGCGCATGTGGAGTGAAGATGAGTTCGGTCGTTGGTTACACACGATTATCCCTAAAGTCTCGACGAGTGCATGGTTGAGGGGTTGAATGTAGGTCCAATCACTGTCCAATCACTACAACCTAAACGCGCATCTTTATCGCATTGGGCTCGCAGCAAGCAATCTATGTGATTGTGGCGATGGCTACCACGACATCGATTGACATGAAAATTGGTATGTAGGGAATTTTGGGGCGGGGGAAGGTTCTTATGATAGTTCTAGACCTCTTCCTCCTCTCTAAGGAGGGACTGCCATATGAATGAAACATAAATTTCTGCATTACTCGAGAATTAATCAAGCAAACGAGACCAAATTTGGCATGTGGAGGTTTTAGGGGGCAATAAATGTTTCTATGGTGGTTTGACACCAAAGTGGTTGAACTAATCAAGCAAATGGAATCAAACTTGGCATATAGAGATTTTAGGGATCGATAAACGTCTCCATGGTGGATCGACACTCCTCCCCCCTCTCTAAGGGGGGCTGCCATACAAATGAAACAGAAATTTCTGAATAACCCGAGAACTAATCAAGCAAATGGAACCAAATTTGGCATGTTTGAAGCTAAGAGGTATTCGTTCAGTGCCATGTGACGAAACGTCTGTCGTACGAAGAAGTTATTGGGAGTGAATTTGATAGTATTTCGTTGTTTTTGATATGAAACCACTTTTGATAATTTAGCAGCGTTCAACTCTCAAAATTTGACATAATTATTCGTCTCCATGGAACTTCTCCATAAATGATTCAAAATAAATAAATCGTTGAGTAAGGGTGACGGTCATTTGTTTCAACTATCCACAACCATTAATGAAACGTACTGATGCGGTGACCTCATGACGGCAGACGCATAGGTAGAATTTCACGGATGAAGCGCCCTTCATAATTAACAAGCATTGTTAGTTCATTTGATGTTTGCGGTAACGAAATTGATCTTCGTTCGAAAGTGGAAATGGATTTTAATTTGATAAAACGCACCCCTATATCGTTTTCTATCTATATAAATAAAAATGGATCGCCGAATGTGTTGATAAGAGCAAAACTCGAGAAAGGAATTATCCGATTTAGGGCTGTCTTCATTTTATCATATTTTCTATATTAAACATATCAAACAAATAAGTACTGAAATTTTATAGTAAAAAATAATTTTAAAGGGTAGATTAGGGCAGAACAGTTCTGCGATTGGACCAATGAACGTGCGCTTAGTAGGAAAACGTGGATGTGAAAAATAAATTTTGGGCGGGACGAAGTTTGCCGGGACAGTTAGTATACAATAAATAAATAAATTGTAAAAAAAGGCATTTGATTTTTCAAAAAAGGATTCGGCACAAAGATCGATTCTTTGGTAGCGATTTAATCGGCGAATTGATCCCTTTGCCGTTCATAAAATTGATTCGTCAAGATCGATCTTTTTCTAAAGATGGCCCAATCCTCTTCGGTATTCCATAGTTCGCGCTCAGTCAAAGAAAAAGCAAAAAGAAGAGCATGAAGCCAGTTGTCAGATTTCGTCTCAGCATTCGACAGCCGGTCGAACAACAGATGACAACCCAGTCAACGAAGCACATCGCTATAGTGCTGGCGGAAATCTTTTAATGAGGCAAAGGTATGCTATTCCCACGCTCATCATCTCTTGCAAATGTTACCCTTGCTAAACTCGAGTAAACCGCGAGTAATCTGTCCAATCCTACTAAATTAGAAATAATACGTTCGCGGCGGCCCTGTAATTCATGCTCCTCGCCCACTGGCGGCTGTGTTTAACCCTCTACAACCAAACCCCGCCTTTAGACGGGCTTCAGGGATTTTATTTTCAAATTATTCAGTCATTATTTTCAATGTTCACCCCGGCTAGAACGTCTTTAGAATATTTTCATCTATCACACATACACATTGGTTTTATGCTGGCAGCTTTCTGCTAGGAGTATTTATGGAGTGGAATGGGTTTTTAGTCAAATAAAAAAATTGGGTCTTAGAGGGTTAATGCTTTTCGCTTCAGTGTAGGCTCATCAAACGTACCGTTTTTAACGGGACAGTACCGTTCTTTCGACCATTTTTATTGTCCCGTCTTTTTGCAATCTGTACCGTATTTTGAATATTTAGAAACAAAAATATTCCTTTGACATTCAAGTTTTTTTTCAGATGAATTTTGCTCAGGATATTCGCAGTGAACGAGTTTTTCAGCCAATTATGGGTTCGGGTAGAACAATTGAAGGGTTTTTATGGCCAGTGTGGTGCAAACTGTTCTTACAAGTCTAGTAATATAGGAGGCTGAGTTTCATACGTTTTGTCAAATATATATCGGGAATTTGTAATTTTAAATTTTCCCGCTGGAAATTTTTCAATTAAAAAAAAAAAATTAAGTTGGTACTACTGTCAGTGGTCTTAATGCCAATTTTGAGTGGATCTGCCATTTGGTTTGTTTACAGCGTCATTAGGAACAAGTTATTTTTTTTGCTTGGCGATTTTTCTTCAAAAATTTCATCGCAATCGAGTGGATGAAGACATGCTTGAACGATCAATGAAAGCTTGAACGGCATATGAAAGAGAAAATTCGTCGCAAACGATCAGATTTGTGGAAGGATACAATTTGGATTTTATACTAGCTTATCGATCGATCGTTATGTACGATTTTTTGACAAAAAAATGGCACGAATGTGATTGAACAAGCACCTTACTCTCCAGATATGACCCCGTGTAATTTCCTATTTCCGAAACTCGAATTATCGTTTCGTGAGACTCGGAAAAAGTTGGAAAAAGTGTAATACTTCAAAAGGACTCTATTTTTAAGGCGATAATATAAATTTAGATGATAAACAAGCATTTTCTTGAAAAATGCTGTGGAAATGATTTACGATACTGCGTTGGAGTACATTGAAAATTGGAACTGTGGTCTAGGAGGAAAACAACAGAATTAATGGATTGTATCAAAGTCTATTCCTGGATGGGCAGATCCAAAGTAGCATTAGTAAAAAACTTCCTGTTCAAATAGATTAAAACATTTTGTTTGATGAGCGGACAATTATTAGAGGAATTATAATTAATGCGACAGAAAGGTAAAACAAAGAAACCGTGTTAGGTACAAATATCTTCAGAAAACAAACTTCTAGACGGTACGGAATTCATGAAGATTGCTGAACTTTGATCTGAAATGTGACAAATTGTTTGATAAAATTTCAAAAATCATATTTTTCTTCGCAAAGTCGCTTCATTATCTAAATATTCCTTCCTTCGCTATAGAGAATAAAGTAGTTCCATCTAAGAATGTTTGATTGTTTGGTTTTATAAATTCAACATTTTCCAAAAAATATCAGAATATATATTTTTTGGCTAACGTGTCCGGTTTTCATTCCTGAATCATTTGGTCAGCCTACCCCAGAGGCATTCGTTTGTTGTTACATGCTACGAATCATGACACAATGACACAATAACGATGAGGCAGTCTAGTGCGAGCCACCGGTGATACGCGCCGGCGTGAACGTGTTAAGGTAATATTTGTGATTTAAAAAACATGAAATTTCAGCCCAGTATGAGTTGGGAACAAATGGGAATAATCGTGTCGATAATGTGGCATTCTCAATAGACATAAAACATCTCAAGCTGCGAAAATAGGACACTTTACTTCAATGTTGTGTATGATTTTCTGATGTTCTTGAACTTATAGCTAATTATATAGACACTTAATTGTGGAATATTTCAGGAATCGATATCTGGAGACGATAGCGAAGCGTCCAACCGAATTGCGATCATTCAAAACAATGAAAAATTCACAGACTTGTTTACTGACATATCCTACAAGAAACGGAGTTCAACCTTATATATGCGAGATGTGATATGAAACATACTACCACTACACGCACAGTTTACAACGTTCTGTCTAAAAAATTACTTCTCGTGGATCAATTGCAATTGTTGACGTAGGATTCGTATCTCTCGTATTGCCAGTAGCCAACTTCTGTTTTGGGCTTTTGCCTTGTTGACTAGTAACTGTGGCGGAAGAGGCGGACATGTCAGGCTCTAAGTTGTTAGAATGCATAGAGAGACCGATACAATTCTCTCCATTACCGAAGACATTTTGTTTCGAATTGTCATTTCCCGTGTTGCTATCATCTTCACTGTCTCCTATGAAAGTGTCACCTCCACCTTCCTCATCTTCGTCGTGACTGTTTTCATTATATCGTTCACTGTCATTTTCTGGATCGCTCTCCGAGTGATCATCTCCATCGTCCTTATCTTCGAAATCATCAAACGAATCTCCTAGTTCGTGTTCATCTTCTACGATGTCTTTCGGTACCACTTCCAATCCTGGTTCTGACTTATATTGTTCCCGTAATAGTTCTCGTTTCTCTTCTTGGTAATGCTTAGCACGTTTCTTTTTAGCGATTTCCGAACATTTTCCACAGTGGTAAACAATCTTGCTGTCTCCGAATTTATCGTCGATATTGGTGTACCAGTAAGATGATCCCAGCGCATTAAGTTTGCTTTTATTGTTCCAATAAAGGATCTGCGCCTTCAAAATTTGCTCATCTTGCTTGGTAATACACGGATCATCCTTGATTTTCTTAATCACTTCATCGGTACAAGTAGTTTTTTTCCTTTTTGTTCCTCCGCTGAGGGCAGAATCAATGCATCCAAATGAGGATAGCGATAATTTCCCATCTTGATCTGCCCCCATACTTTCAAGTAGTTTTTGTCGTTCAACCTCCATCGGCAATAACTTTGCACGATTTGCGATATTTTGAAGGGTGTGGAAGAAATTATAATTTTCACTTCGTTCCAACGATTCGATTGCATGAAGCCATTCTTTCGATTTTTGAAGAGCATCCTTAAGTTGACCATGTGAAGGTAAGAAATCCTCTATCAAATGGGCTCGCTCCAGTAAGTTCTCTATTTCACTGATCTTATGTTGTGTTTCCGTTTTGAAACACTGGCTCGCCGATTGTTCCCAATCCACGATCTGTAACAGAACAATTACAAGTTATGTTTATGAAATAGGATTGGGCGATCTGTAGAGAAAGATCGATATTTACGGATCGTTTTTCTAAATGGCATAGGGATCGATTCACTGATTAAATCGAATGCTTTTTCTCTAATTAATTACTTGTTCTATATAAGTGTTTCACATTTCTATTCAAACTTCAAAGGTACCGTCGATGGGAGTGAGAATGGGTCAAAAAATAGTTTCCGAACTTTTTGTTGAATAACTATCGTAAATTAGAGTAAAACGCAATTCTGATTACGTAGTAATTTTCTCTAAAGATGAACTTACGAGTGTTCAGAGAATAGTAGAATAATATTAATTTTTGACTGAACTACGATTACATGAAGTTGACCCAATCTCAACCCTTATAGGGGGTGACAATGGGTCAAAGTAGTGTATATTACTTTCTATTAAGAAATATGTTTAGACATCAATTCCTCAATATTTTCAAGATAATTTGATAACATGTAAGTGTCTTGAATGATTATTTGAGTTACGAAAATAGTGTCAATCCACCTAGAAGAGCGATGGAAATGTTTATATACAGCCATTGTATTTGTATTGTATTTGTTTTTATATAGTTTACATATGTTACGGAACCAACTTAGCAGGCAAAACTGACATAAGTCCAGGGGAAATAGGTTCTGTGGCCGTTAGTAACATGGTTTCGGGACCAAGGGCGCTATATTTTTTATATTTTTTTCTTGAAAGCCGAGATTTTTTGTATCACATATCCAAAATTCAGAGACGTGTTATTTTTTGTTCTTTAGTTATGATTTTTCAAAATTAACCGATGGTTCAAAAAATTATTTTTCTCCTCTTCCAAAAATAATTTTTTTTTAAATTCATTACTTTTAAACTACCGGGTCGATTTAGATGATCGATATACCAATTTGAAGCCACATTAAATATCACATATGCTTAAAAATTGGATTATAGTCGCATAGGAATATTGAACAAAAACTGAAACGAAAACGAAAACATGTTAACTTTAAAAAAACAAAACTCAAAAACGAAAAAAAACACCTCTCTGATATATGGATATGTTATGTAAATGAGAAAAAATATAAAAAATATGGCGCCCTTGGTCCTGTGTGCTATGAAAAACAATTACAATCAATAATTACAAAAACGAAATCCGATTTTCTTTTCAAGTAAAATATTTTTTTCAAACAAGATTAGCTCATTGGCTTTAATTTGATATGTCAATCATCTGAACCGGTCCAGTAGTTTAAAAGTTATAAATTTTTGAAAAATATAATTTTTGCAAACAAAAAAAAAAGAGGAAAAGTTTATTTTTCGAACCACCATAAAATAGAAATGGCCACCCTGACGAAAAAATAAAAAAATACAGGTCTGATACGAGGGCAGTCCGATAAGTACTTAACCCACAAAAAAAAACAAAATTTTTGAAAAAGTGGCGATTTATTCCTCAACATAGTCTCCTTTTAGCTCGATACACTTGACTCAACGATGCTGCAACTTCTTTAATCCATCTGAAAAATACGCTTTCTCGAGTTCTGCAAAGTAGGGCTCCGTGGCAGCGATGACCTCCTCATTCGACTCAAATTTCTGCCCGGCGAGTGACTTTTTCAAGTTTGGAAACAAAAAAAATCGCGCGGGGCCAAATCTGGAGAATACGGTGGATGGGGCAGTAGTTCGCAGTGCAATTCGACCAATTTGGAAGTGGCGACGGCGGAGGTGTGGGCCGGTGTGTTGTCATGGTGGAAGAGCCAAATGGGGTCGTTTTTCTGCAATCCGGCGTCGAATCGGCCCAATAATTCGGCATAGTAGAGCCCTGTGATTGTTTTACCCTTCACCAGGTAGTCGATGTAGATCACTTCTTGTGAATCCCAGAAAACGGTGGCCATCACCTTTCCGGTCGATAGGACTGTCTTCGCCTCTTTCGGAGCCCGTTCGCCGGGTGAAGTCTACTGTTTCGACTTGGTCTTGGTGTGTACCAGTGGATCCAGGTTTCGTCAACGGTCACGAAACGACGCAGAAACTTCTTCAGATTGCGCTTAAACAGCGTCAAACACTACTCTGAAGTGGCCTCACGAGTGCGCTTGTTGTCCGGAGTGAGCAAACGCGGCACCCATCACGCCGACAGCTTTCTCATGCCAAAAATTTCATGCAAGATATAACCCACGCGATCTTTTGAGATGCCTTCTGTTTCAGCTATCTCGCGTACCTTCAATCGGCTGTCTGTCAATAAGAGATCGTGGAGTTTTGTCACATTACTCTCCGTGTTAGTCGTTTTCGGGGCACCTGGGCGTGCCTCAATAAATACCGACGTGCGACGTTGAAACTCGTTGAATCAATTTTTGACGGTCGCTATCGAAGGAGAAGAGTCACCGTATACAGAATCCAAGCGCTCTTTGACTCTGCTGCGCGATTTCACTCCCAAAAACAAGAATCGTATCTCCGATCGATATTGCTCTTGTTTGCTCGATACTGACACCATCGGGCGACGAAGCTCAGTACTTATCGGACCGCCCTCGTATTTTACGATGAGGAACAAAGTCACCAATTTTCATGAAAATCTGAGAACCACTATATCAGTTTGGCATTGAATTCAATTTTGTGCTTGACCCATTCTCACCCCCACTCAGCGTGAATAAGAGATTATTTCTAAAATGTTGAAATTCCAATGGAATTTTTTTTTGATATTTAAATTCAGCAATGACTCATCTGGCAAGACTTAAAAGAATAATTCTATCCAAAATTTATCATTATAGTAGTTCTGTACAATGCTGGGCTTGAGATTTTTCTGGGATGCTATTTGATGGCTATACACATCAAACTTTGATGAATTATTGAATAATAACTATTTGTGCTACAGTTAAGTATTACGCATTGGAAATAGTGAAAATATGTTCCTCGGCTCACAGCTTTCAAAAATATTCGCAATTTTTGTCAAGATATTACTAATAGTAACTTTCTCCGTTTTTGACCCAATCTCACCTCCATGACCCATTCCCACACCCATCGACGTTATTTTATATTGATTCTCAACATAAAAGGTCATAAAAAAATTAAAGTCAACAAAAAATGTATTTTCCAGAGCATTCATCTTGTACCGTCATGTAATTAACTAAAAATTATTATTAGAAATTCAACGAAAAATCCACTGGACCTGCTGTCACCATAAATATAACTTGTGACCACTTGTTTTGCAATGATCAAACTTACAAAACAGCTTCTCCTAAATTTACGAACACTAATTTGACAATATTGGGTCATTTTTATGAAATTTGTCAGGTTTTTTTGTGGGACTAAAATCAATGATCACTGAAAAACAAATTTATAAAAAAAAATTCTACGATCAAAAAGATTGGAAAGATCGATTCTCTCGATTTTTCGAAGCACAAAAAAACGATCCAAAAAATCGAAAATTGAAAAGAGAAAGATCGATCTTCTGAATATCGATCCGAGATCGCCAAATCCTACTATGAAAACAGTACAAAAATTATTACCTGTAGCATGATTCCATGTAACTCAGCCAGTTCCTTTTCGAGAACTGTATGCGGAAGGATTTGCATTCCTTCGTCTAATATTTTTTTTATTTCGTCTAGCGAAAGACGATCAATTGTATTTTCTCTAAGCAGACGCACCTGCCTGTACCACTTGAATTGCACAAGCCGATCCTTAAGCTGTACAATTTGGGGCAGCTCGATACATAGTGAATTTCCCTCTTCAATTAAATGCGTTAGCTGCTGTACATTGGTATCTTTGAAACGTGTATTCAAAGCATTTTCTACTTGTTTCATCCATTCTTTACCAATTTTCTGTAGCTCGCGTACGCTGTCGCCTTCACGTATGATACAACGCAAATTATTGATTTCGTTTACAAACATATCCAACTCCTCCAAGGTCAGCTTATATTTAGCACATTCAGCCGAATTTCGCGTTCTGGTTCGAATCTTGTTAATGTCGAGCTGCTGTATGACCGTTATACACTTTTGCGCTTCTAGTATTGAGAAGTTCAATCGTTCTAGAATGACACTGTTTGGAAACTTTTGCGCCTCTGCTTCGTGTGCAATTTCCTGGAGTTCATCTAAGGTGATATTTGTATGAATTGCAGGATCGAGTACATCCCTTACTTTGAATAGCCACTTCTCAAATGATTCAGCTTTGACCTTCAATTTTTGAACCATCAACGGAAGTTCGTCCAGTGTATAACGATATTTCAAAGTGTGACTATCCGATGGACATTCGCAAAGTTCGGCAAAGTGACGAAGGCAAGCTAAGTTTGTGGTACACCTACAGGTCACTGCTGATAAGAAGCAAGTAGTTTTGCATACTTCGCATTGTCTCGCATCATCCGAGAGCAATTCGAAAGCTTCTCGCTCTGCATTTGTAACACCCTACAAATAGATTGAAAAAACACGATGAATGTTTAGAGAAATCTCCGTATCTAGCATACACGTATGTTCATACCCATTCAAGAAGATTTTTTCGTAACTTTTTCTCGGTGTCCACCATTTCAGCCATATCGATGTAACACGCAGTTGCTATTCCCAGATTCAAACGATCCGGTTCCAACGCCATCTTACAAACCAATTCGTCATGAGAAAATACACAATATCTCCGCAGCTTTGAGTAATGATTTACGCATTCACGGCCCATTTTCATCCAATCTGCTGGAGCGAAATTCACTGCTTCTGCAAAATTATAGCCTTGGTTGAATCCCGCGTGATATGCACGAGGGAAAGTAACCACAAACTCCCCGGCTTGTTGGTCTGTTCTATATACTGGTACATTCGCATTCATTAGAATATTTGGGTTCATAATTGTCACGAGCTGGTGGAGCAGGTCAGGCTGGGATTGGAACAATTCCGGTGCTGCCGATTTCATGGCCGCTTCAAAATCTTCCGCACGCGTTCCTGGAACGCCGTACCACGTTTTCGGTTCTCCCCAGTGCAAGTAATTGATAGAATAGCTCCAATGGTCTTCATTATGCCAACAAAACGTTGCGAAGCACATTCCGACATACATCCAAGGGACCTTCATACCGCTGATATCTGCGTTTATATGCCCTAAAATCGATTCATCTAGAACTGGGAGATTATTGAGATTCCAGCTTGATTCCGCATATTCTTGATCCTCGGACAGCAGATAAAGCGAAGATTTCGTGGGGAATCCGCTTCCGTGATCCATGGTGTGCAAATCAGCGCCATACTCAACGGTCACGTCCTCATCGATCGAAGAGACAATACGCCAAAACTCCTTCTCAACCAACTCACTTGGAACCAAATGAACAGGCATGTTAAAGTAATTGGACTTGAATTGATCTGCCATTTCGCCAAATTGCTGCAATGTATACTCGCGCTGTGCCTGCTCAAACCCAAAGGCCTCTACAGGCTTTGAGTTTTCTTCAACTATACATTTCGGACAACGCCAATCACCTTTTGGTATCTCTTGCAATGGCGGAAGCAAACAAAACGTATGATATGAAGCATCACATCCGTCGCATAACAACATAGACTCTTCGACGTCACCTCTGTTGCACATGTGGCATATATACTTGGCCATCGGGTCATGTGAATTGGTTGTATATGTATCATCTGACTTACTGTTCGCGGAACCATTCGTTCTAGTGTTGGACACATTCTTTAAACGATATTTACTCGGTGATAGCCGCAATGAATCATTTTCTGCTCCGATGCTGGCCGATTTGTTCATTTGGGCAAAACGTTGAGATCGTCTAGCCGTGGTTGCAGGAGGTGGTTGCACTTGTTGTCTAGCTTCAATCGAATGTGGTTTATATTCACAATCCTCCTGTTCTGTTTCCAAGTTTGCCAAATCTATAATTTTACCAGAGCGATAGATGTCGAAAGGGTACAGGATTCTTTCGTAGTGCGCCTTCAAATTCGTGCCAACATTTTTACCCTGCTGGTATCCCATTCGGCAAGCTACTCTCGACCATTTGCGATCTTTTGTAACGATTTCTATGCCTCCTTCATCGTTCACGACCTTGTGTAGAGTGTAGAGATCAAGTGGTTTACGTTCAACCATGGGAATTTTGAGTGAGGAACCCTGCAGTTCCCAGAATTTTGCAGTTTGATCTAGAAAATTCAGTTTAATCCGAGTCTCTGCCTCCAATTCGTTCAGGCGTTGGACACGTGGCACAAATGTCAACTTTTCTACGTCCACTGTGAAGGGAGGTTGCCAACTCTGAAAAAATGAAATAAAAAAAATATGTGTTAGTTAATCAATTAAGATATAAGAATATAGATATTCGTTTGAAACGACAGATACATTTTTGCATTTATCTGGTGTAGTATAACGTTTACTTATGGAGTTTTTCGGCACATACTTAGCACTAGGGAAGCAGACTCAAAACGCCCGTAATTGATAGGTCCAGCGCCCATCCGCGATCCAACGAAAATGGCCTAAGACTTCTTGACTTCTCTATCTCCAAGAACGTCTGTTAACCATGGAGATGCGGCTCAAAATAGTGTCTGTTCCCCATGTGAGGGACGGCTGATCACTGTTTTCGTGGCAGCGGGGATTCTTAAAACACGGTCCTCCGGCGAGACAGGGGGTTGGTGCAGGCCCTGCAAGCCATCCGTAAAAATGGAACGCACAGAAAAATTCACAAAGAAATTCGAGGCAGGACAATTGGAATAGACACACACAACGAACATTGACTAGAGACTGGAAACTCGGAACATGGAACTGCAAGTCTCTCAATTTTCTTGCGAGTACCCGAATTCTTTCGGAAATATTGAGAGGCCGCAATTTCAACATCGTAGCGCCGCAGGAGGTGTGCTGGAAAAGTTCGATGGTACGATCGTTTTAAGGTGGGTATACCATCTGCACCACGAGCTGGGTACAGCTTTTATTGTGATGGGGGAGATGGGTGATTGGCTGGTGGCCGATCAATGAAAGAATGTGCAGATTGAGGATGCGAGGCAACTTCTTCAACATCATCATTACCAACGTCCACAGCCCCCATCTAGCTAGCACCGATGATGATAAAGAAGAATTCTACGCGCAGATAGAGCGTGAATACGATCGCTGCTCGAAACACGACATCAAAATCGTTATCGGTGATTTGAACGCTCAGGTCGGTCAAAAGGAGGAGTTCAGACCGATAATTGGTAGGTTCATCGCCCATCTGCGAACCAACGAAAACGGCCTAAGACTTATCGTCTTTGCTGCCTCCAAGCACAGCCTCCAATACCGTTACACCTGATGATCATCTCCACAAACAGAAACACAAATTGATCACGTTTTGATTGACGGTCGGTACTTCTCGGATATCATCGACGTCAGAACCTATCGTGGGGCTAACATCGATTCGGACCACTACCTGGTGATTGTCAAACTGCGTTCTAAACTGCCAGTCGTCAATGACATAAGACACCAGCGCTCACCACGATACCAATTACGACCGCGATTATCACGTAATAAAATTCCATTTTATTCCCCTAACTTCGATACTGAGAATGAAAGATGTGTTTCCTGAGCCAAGATGATAAAGCACGTTGTGTCAGATCAGATCAAACACAGATCAACAAAAAGTTTCTCCAAGATCTAACAAAATCGGAAGAAAAAGATCGCGAAAATTGATTTTTTCGAGTACAAATAATCGATCCAAAAATTTGGAAATCGGAATGGAAAAGATTGATCTTCTAAAAATCGATCCAAGATCGCCCAATCCTAGACCAGACTGATTCGATGCCTATGAACGGTGTGTGGCGCAGTGTGAATCGTTTGAGATTCACAGGGGAGGACAAGGTGATGGACTCTCCTGTCTGCTCTTCAACGTGGTGCTGAAAGGTGTTATGCGGAGAGCAGGATTGAAAATCCTTACAGAAGGGACTGATCGCAACAGAATTGTTCTTGGTAGTAGTGTTGTGATCGAAAAAAGTCACCATGTTGCAAAATTGCCGGACAGCAGCCCTGCAAAGATGGTGTTCGCATCGAATCCGGTAGGAACAAGGAGAGGAGCCCAGCGAACGAGGTGGTTGGACCAGGTGGAGCAGGAATTGGCAAAATCACAATGCAGTCACGATCCTGAATGGTGCCTACAAAATTTTATCTCAGATCTTCGTTTGCCGTTCTTTCGCCAATAGTAATCTAATTTGTGGCAAGTTGTCAGGGCGGATTCATATCCGGTTGCTCGACGATGGTCGAAATTTTACCCTGCGGTAGACCCTTCAGACTTATAGATGATGGACTTTCCTGCCTACTCTTCATCGAGGCGCTGGAGGTTGTCATATGGAGAGCGGGCTTCAACATGCTGGGCACGATTTTCAACAAGACCAGTCAGTTTATTTGCCTCGTCAATAACGTGAATATAATCAGAAGAACAGATGCGACGGTAGGACTATGGATCAGTGCGTCTAAGATTGAATACATACTAGCACAATTTGCTGATCGTAACAGAATTCTTCTTGGTAGCAATTGAATACATACTAGCACGATTTGCTGATCGTAACAGAATTCTTCTTGGTAGCAATGTTGTAATACACGGCGTCGAGCTCGAGGTTGTCGACAATTTTATCCACCTTGGTTGGTTGATAATAACCGACAACAAGAACTCAAAGACGCATAGTAAAATTCGAAGACACATACTCAACGGAAGTCCTACCTACCGTGGGCTCCACAAGTCTCTGAGGTCCAACAAACTACGACCCCGTACTAAGCGTATAATGTACAAATAGCTGATACAACCGGCAGTCTTCTACGGGCATGAAGCATGAACACTACTCGAAGAGGACTTGCAAGCACTTGATGTTTTCGTACGCGGTGTACATTGTAAAAACGTGTTTGTTCGTGAGATTGTATATAATCTCCGGTGGAAATCCCGCGTGTTTCAACCCTGGTGGCAAGGAGGTGGAAGTTTTAGCGGAAAATCGTGCGTAATAGTCTGAAAAAAGAATTCACGGGAAACGTGACCAGGAGGACGCAGCGTTGGGGAGAACAATGCTCATCATCTGCAGCGGCCCTCCAACCTGCAGCTGCTAATAACGCAAATTCTTCAGCAACAAAGCGTCACGCAGTTTACATTCGCAATCTATTCTACGTCGAAAGGATGCTGGATTCCCTTTTAAGCTACATGATGCAGCTTGTGCATGACAAGGACATTGGAGACACGCTCGAGGACAATGGCCCACCCAACCACAAGCACTACATAAGCTTCATTCTGCCGAGGCTCAATAGGCTAAAGTCGCTTTTCGGAACCACAGTTTCCATCTTCCGCCAGCGATTCAACTGTCTCTAGCTTACGAAGAAGGAGAGTGACGATTACTTGGCATACTAGTGCAAAATGAACAAGGCATACATCGATTCTAAGCATTCGGAACTAACAGGAGAGCAGTTCGAATGCCATATTTACGTCTGTGGGTCGAAATCAAATTAGAATGCCAAAGTTAGAATACACCTTACCAGCAAGCTGAGGGAGAACGTAATTTCGCCCAATTCTTGGATAAGTTTGACAACATCATCAACCTAAAGCAGTACACCGTGCTGGTGGAAAATCCGATCCAGTCGATCTGGTTGTCGAGATCTGGTGTAGTATTTCCCTTAAACAAAGGGGGTAAGTGTTTCGTCGTCGCTCCTAACGTCGATATTCTGAGGATTTTTAGGGATTGGAACCAGCCAATTACATCGAACTGCAACGATGTCAGTCGTGTGGCTACTCTTCAAGTCTAGTTCCCGGAAGTATCCGGTAGCGTACTGCATGAAAGGTGTAGTAACGGACTAGATTGATCGCTTAGTGAACCTGGGCATTCTGAAGAAAGTTGATTTCGCTGGATGGGCCGTCCCAATCGTAGTGGTCCAATACCTCAATGAGCAGATTCTGGATCAAATCTATATGCCCGGGTGCATTCCGATAACTGGTGGACACGATGCTCGCCGCTTACCGAATATCGTTGGTTGCCCCGATCCTCAGTCGAGTCGCAGCCAGTTCCAGGCAACGACTTCACTTCGATTAAGCCGATCCTATTGATGGGTGGTACTACCTGATCCTAGTGGATTCCTGTTAGGCATGATTCTTACCTACCTTTTCTAAAAGGGGGAAGTGTTGGGTAGCCCTCCAGCGAATACAACACTCGCCTCGTCAACTGAAAGCAGTCAGGTTTGACAGATGGGTCGGCGGCACGACAACAATCATCATCATCAGTGAATCATTATGTGAGATGAGTTTGCGATAGCACTTGTTACAAACTTTTGATGTAATTCATGTTGAATAAAGTCATTTTAATATGTTACACCTTTTACTCCCACGATAGTATCATACTCGACCAGTGGGACCCGACGTATGTGCAGAAGCTATCGGGGTGCCGCCACTAGCGGCGTAGTGGGGGTAGATGGTTCCCCCGGAAAACTGTGAAAATGGTGCCCCAAAAAATACTACCTTTCGAAAAAAAATCACTAGTTCTAAAATTGTGATACACGGAGTCTTTGTAGCCACATTGGTTGCACATTCGCTTACTTAGCGATCGATCGTGATTTCAAAACTCAGGGCCCTCAATTAACTATATTTGTGTGATTATAGAATAATTACGTCCGCACAACAATCATCAGCGATGGAGATCAATCCAGGGTCGAAATAAGATCGATTCATCATACAACTGCTCTGCTCTGCAAGAAATGTCGGGCTGTTGTACTATTAATAACCCAACAATGATCAATATCAACTGTCTCCGCTGTCCGGTCGGCTACTCGAACAATAGAAGAACAGAAAGAATACTTTTACGCCTAAATGGCCACTACTGTGTAATTTACCATAATGTAATGGAGCAGAAAAAATACTCTTACGCCTAAATGGCCACTACTGTGTAATGCACATTTCAAAGAAAACCATAAAAACATGCTACATGTACACGATTAAAACCTGGCTAAACAGCTAAAATGCTAATGAGCCTAAATAAATAAACAAATGGGATAAAAAAAGATTGTCAATCAATCAATTTAAGCTTGTTGAAATTGTGTTCGCACGATGCCTGGAAGCATCAGGAAAATTCGTAGCGCCGTCTCGATGTAAGGATAAACTGCTTAGGGAGAATATCTGAGAATAATGTACAAGATGCCTAAAGGCGTTGAGAGGGAATAGGTCCTTCAACTGCATCTTACACCTTTCCTCCTCTGATACATTGTCTCTGTATCAACGTCTGAAGAATACTTCCGTCCGAAATTTGACGCAGCCTGCTTCAATTCATCTATGCTTATAGATGTTAGTCCGTCTCCCATTATAAATGAAAAATCTCATGCTATATAATTGCTAATAATACTATAAGGCTTTCGAATTGTTAATTTTTTTTATGTTTTTAACGATTTTCTTCAAAGAGAAATTATGATTATGGTTTGTCCATCTCTAATCATGGTTTGTCCAAAATATGATCATAATTTACCATAATGTAATGGAGCAGAAAAAGGGTGCAATAAATGTTTCTATCGTAGTTCGACACTCCTCCCCCTCTCTAAGAGGGCCATGCTGCCATACAAATGAAACACAAATTTATGCTTTAATCGGGAAATAATCAAGCAAACGAAACCAAATTTGGCAGGTTTTAGGGTGCATAAAATGTTTCTATGGTGGTTAGACACTCCTCCCCCCTCTCAAATGAAGCATAAATATCTGCATAACTCAATAACTAATCAATCAAACAGAACCAAAGTCAGCATGTGAAACACAAATTTCTGCATAACTCGAAAACTAATCAAGTGAATGGAGCCAAATTTGGCATGTGAAGGTTTTAGGGGGCACGAAATGTTTCTATAGTGAATAGACACTACTCCCCTCTCTCTAAGGGGTGGCTGCCATACAAATAAAACACAAACTTCTGCATAACTCGTGAAATAATCAAGCAAATTGAACCAAGTTTGGGTTGTGTGGGTTTTTAGGTACGATAAATGTTTCTTTGATGCTATGACACCCCTCCTTCCTCTGGAATGGAGAGAGTCCCATAAAAATAATACACATATTTCAACCAAACATGCCAAAAATTTTCGGAAAACTTTGAAAAAAATGGAAAAGTTCGAAAAATTCAATTCGCATATGTTCTACAATTATATATTGACAAGCGTTATTAGTCCATTTGATGTTTGCGCTAACGAAATTGATCTTCGTTCGAAAGTGGAAAGAAAACGTGGATGTGATAACGAAAAATAAATTTTGGGCGAGACGAAGTTTGCCGGGTCAGCTAGTAATCCACAAAATGTCTGATTATATATCAAACAATGATCTGGTGATTGATTAACACGTTGAGCTCCGCGTCGGTTCATAGGGGCCGACGTTGAGCATTTTGATAGAAAAGCGCTGACTGACTGGGACTGACAGTTACAAAATTAGAAAATAAAAATATATACGTTGCCTTTGTTTGTTTGCGTTTGCGTCTGACTGTTTTCTAGCAAAATTTCTGACTATTTTCTGTTTATACAATAAGTATCTCTGGGAGCTGGAATCGACACTAATATTGGGCAAATGCTCTTGATGCGGGCTGAATGGAATGCAAACAATTGAATACCTGATTTGACACAAATGCGCTGAATTAGAGCATTTAGAAATGGACAAACCAATATCATATTTTCGACTGGACAAACCAACAACATCTACCTTACGAATAATGAAAAAATGAAATGTTAGTCTCGAATCGAAGAAAGGCTAATTGTGGAAAAACTGTTTTTGTTGAGATTTGAGCTAGCTGCACAGTTGCGATTTTGTCCATTGTAATCATTTGATGCATGAAGAGGTCCTACTTGTGATTGGGCGATTTTTTCAAAAAGACCGATCTTGTGGAATCGATTTTCCAAACGGCGTAGGGATCGATTCACTGATTAAATCGGTACCAAAGAATCGATATTTGCCGAATCGATCTTTGAATTTTTTTTTTCGATTGATCTGCTTATTCTATATGAATGTCGTCTTTTTTATAACCAGGGAATACATATTTCTTATTTCTGTTCAAACATCGAACGAATTCTGTTTTGTTCCTCAGCATGAAGGCCACCGGGCCTTTATCTTGTGCCGCCAGGCAGTCATTTTATTAAATAAATTAATTGGAAAAGCATTTTTAGAAATTCAACAACCACCCGATCTCAGCTAACAATGATCCCATAAAAACCAATCGAGCCATACATCTGTCATTTAGTCGAAGCCGATTCTTGATTTTGGCGCAAGTTCTAAAAAACAACATTTCGCCTGTAATTGATGTCAACATCAGGTTCAGTGACCCTATGCGCAACTGGTTACAGTACATCCTCTCAGTAGCTTTTACTAGTTCTGTTTCTGTCAGTATTTGTACAGAAGTAAATTGCAGAAGAAGCGATCCAAATGCTGACATTATGTTTAAAGAAATGTTAGGTGGCTTTTGGTGAGACAAAAAAACGATGTATACTGAAATCAAAATCGAAAGCATCGATCGATTTTCTCGAGTACAAAAGATCGATCCAAAAAATCGGACATCGGAATGGAAAAGATCGATATTCTAAGAATCAATCCGAGATCGCCCAATTGTAGTCCTACTACGTCCACGTAACAATCATCATGTGACGGTAATTCCAGTCCCTTACCGCTCACATTACGGTCTGCTGCATTGGTAATTGACACTATTGTAGGTAAGTCACTTTTTGGTCTTTCGGATCGAGATGGATAACTGCTACGTTTGGTGTAGCTTTCTTGACTGTGCGGCCCAAGTGCCGCACGTTTGGTTTTATTCAATTGTCTTATTTTCTATGTACCTAGCTATTTTACATATAATAATTTCTAGGCGTGGTCAGACGCACTCTAAAGAAAACCATGTGCGGAACATCTCTTCCGTATGCCAGAATTAATAACAAGGAAGACCGGCACCCAGCGGGGTTCTTGCACATGTGTTTACTATTCGTGGCCTTGCCGAGGCTAGCGGCAAAGCGGAAAGAAAGCAAATGTACAATCACGCTTGGTTCGCATCGAGTTACGCAACCATAAATAATAAACAGACCCTTGGCCCAGTAAAGAGGCTTGTAGTCGAACAATACTTATGCTTGCGTTGCTCGGCGTCTTCGTGGGGGATTTATTGTCTTAGGGGCATTGAACAATTTAGAATTTTGTTTATTATCGCGCGGGTGGTCTAGTAGTCATATTACACTATTAATAACACAATGATGGAACCCTCTTATCAACAGCCCCGCTGTGAACAGTCCTACTGTGAACCATCGAACAAGTGAATTCATAGGAATATTCATAGGCTAAAAAAGGCGACATGTGTATCGATAGAATAGGAATACATAAGGGTGGGTTTAGACTAGGGATATATTCATGTGAAGAAATATGATGAGATTTATAGAAATCGCATCAACCGTTTACACTAGCGTGAACTTCTATAATGAATATATTCATATCTTCGGTGAATTTATTTACCTGAAGTAGAACTGCATCCAACTTTAGTGATTTCTCACCAGTGAGAAATTCACAAGCGTTTACATATGCTGAATTTATTCATGTTATATATACCTCGAATAAGTGTATCATATTTATTCTCACCCGTTTACACATATTTTGACGTGAATAAATCCATCTATAGCTATAGATCTCCCTAATGTAAACCCGCCATAAGATTAAATGACTACTGTGTAATATTAGGTGTACCGGTAAGTTTCTTCGGTTTTACAACAGATGGCGTAACTTGATTATTATTCCAGTGAATAAAATTTCCAGATATTTGTTGGAAAGGTACTGTCATAACGTGTCTTTTTCAGTACAGTAGAACCCCGACTATCAGCGAAATAGTCTGGCAGGGTCACCGCGAATAACGAAATTCGCAGATAACACAATAACGGACTAAAAATGAGGTGCAAGCACGAAATAAAGATATTTCAGCATGAAAGCTATATTTCCTCAATATAAAAGTTATTGAACTATCCATCTGTAAAGTCGTGTACACTAGTGGTCAGACAATGTGAAAGCTATGATCAAAACAAAAGAGTGAGTGCCTACCTTTCACTGACAAATTTCGGGAAGCCATATAGAATTACTATGGAACTCCCTTTCGCGGATAATCCATATCGGGGATAATCGAGGTTCTACTGCATATGTCAATATATGTGTTCTGTATATATTCTACTGTATATGTTAAAAAGCGTAAACAACATAGCTTTTTGCCACTTTAAAAATGGTAATTTTCACTTGGAAGACGAGACGAGCAGACGAGAATTGGAGGCTTTACTCGATCAGGATCCGTCACAAACGCAACTTGCAGATACACTTGGAGTAGCTCAGCCATATCAAATCGTTTAAAAGCAATGGGAACGATTCGAAAGATAGGACATTGGGTGCCGTATGAATTGAAGCCACGAGACGTCGAATGCCGTTTTTTCACGTGCGAACAATTGCTCCAACAGCATAAAAGAAAGGGTTTTTTTTGCATCGAATCGTTACTGGCGATGAAAAGTTGGTCTATAACGACAATCCTAAACCCCGGTCATGCATCAACATCGACGGCCGCGCGAGATATTCTCGTCCAGAAGGTTATGCTGTCTATTTGGTGAGACCAGCTGGGTTTGATGTACTATGAGCTGCTAAATCCTAATGAAACCATTACGGGGGACCTCTACCGACGACAATTGATGCGTTTGAACCGTGCGCTGAAGGAAAAACGGTTATAATACTTGCAAAAACACGATAAAGTTATTTTGCAGCACGACAATGCTCGCATGTCTCGAAACTAGTCAAAACATACTTGGAAACGCTGAAGTGGGAGGTCCTATGGCTCTCCGGACATTGCTCCGTCTGATTACTACCTTTTTCGACCGATGCAACATGGCCTGGTTGACCAACACTGATGAAGATGAAGTCGAAAATTGGATCGATTCGTGGTTAGCCGACAAACCGGCCGATCATTTCCGCAAAGAAATGCCAGAAAGATGGGGAAAGTGTGTCGCATTGACTGCATTGAGCGTCTTTTGCGAGTTTAGGGGAGCGTCAAAGATAATGATTGAATTTCAGGATAAAACTGCAGCGGCCATACGGTTTTTTTCCTGGGTTTGGATCGATCAACGTAAGTTATTCGTTCGCTTCGATTATTGGTATGCGCAGTAGATTTCTGTAGGAAGTATTCGATTAGACGATTAATCGAACGATTATCGGGGATCATTACTTGTATCAACCAACAGAGGATTTACTAAGTACACCTATCCCCCTATTTACACGGTACCTGTTTTACACGATTTCGCTTTTACACGGCTCATGAAATAACAAATTTTGAAAAACTTGAAAAATGTATATATGTAATTCATATGTATGTAGAATAGGATCATAGTTTTGACTACGCGTGCGATTTTATGTTCCAGAACTGGCAAGTTATCAATTTACTATCATTTTCGTAGTCTTGATGTGTAATTTGTGTCAATTTTCTAAGCTCTTTTTTTATTAAATTCGTTTATTTTTACAGGCTCAGTTACATAAGTTTAAAGGAGCCGAATTCTCAAATATGTTTTTAAAACTATATGTTTTTTTCAAGCTCTTAGAATGCCAAGAATATGGATAAAAATGAAAAGTAACGGAAAGTTATATCTTCGGCTTTCGGCTGGAAATTTCTTTAATAAATTTAAGGATAAATAAAGCAATACAAAGCTACACAACTGTTAATTGAATCTTTTACCACTAAGTCTGAGATCTTCCCGAATCCGTCGACTGTTGAACCAGAATCGCATCAGGAATGCTCAAGTGATAGGGATGACATTATACTACTCAGAATAAAAATACTGGTAGTTCCTAAAAGTGGTGATAACGAATAAACTTATTGCAATTTAGTTTCATGAAGAATTCTTTGTTTATTTGTATCCAGAATCTATAATGAATTTCATAAGTACATTTTTATAATTGTTTTACTTAAATAAATAATTGAATTGAGTATATATTGAGAGTTTATTTCGTTTTACACGGTTTTACATAGCAAATTCGGAAATTTCATTCTACACGGTTTTATCGGGAACCTATCTTCAGTGTAAATCGAGGGATAGGTGTATTAACCTCACCGCTTCCAGCTCGTAGGAATGCAAAATCCGTATTTTTAGAGTTACGTTATTTGTGCATGGCAACTTTGAAGCGTGATTAGAGGTGAATAGGATAAAATTGAATTCCAGTGAATGTTGTTGTGTCGTTTGCAAAGAAATGCAATCCTAACTTCGATTATCAATTACCGATTTTCAAGAGTCTTTTTACCTCGCGTGAAGTGCGTTAATGAACTTGGTGAGCTTCTGGATGCAAAGCATAAGGATATTATATCGTTCACGAAGCATCGAGAAAACTAGGATTTATCTTTCGCACGACGAAGTCCGAAATTATTGTTTGGATGCGAGTGTTCGTTTACTCTCGTTCGCTCAATACCAGAGTACTGCTCCGCTGTCTGGAACCCCATGGAAATCCATCAACACATCCTTTCAAAGCCGAACGTGAACAGGCAGTTTTCATCTCAGAAATTCTCAACACCCAACGAATAAAAGCGAACCCAGCCGCGTATAAAACAGCCCCATTTTATGTTGTTGCTTGAAATAATACATTAAAATTCATTCAGAGTCAGATACCTAAATTTGTGAGCACCTGTCAAATGCATTTATTGTAACTGCTGATTTTAATTATTCTTCTGAGAGATACAATCGAAACAAACAGAGAAATTCTGTTCATAGAAATAAATCAGTTTAAACATTTGAACACGAATAAAACATAATATTGAAACACTAAGAAACAATACAATTAAAATATAAAATCCATATACAGTTATTAAGGTGAATATTGCGATAGCCTTTTACTTCCTATATTATTTAGAACAGACAAATAAAATGACGAACTGTTCTCAAACAGGTGATTTTTTGATAAAAAGAAAATTATTTGCTGTTTTGTTCTTTGTTTTTAAACATATTCCCAGCTGCAAGATTCTGCCCGAAAGAATCGTAATTATGAGATGAGGCAATATAATGTTATGTAACTCGTACAAACGTAAGCTAAACAGTCAACTGCTAACTCATGTCCTATCAAAATTAATAAATAATTTCATAAGAAAAAAAATTAAATTCATGTTTCTCTCTCAAATTAAAATGGATGAAAATTCTTAATGTGGCGATAAACTCACAAGAAACTAATTTCTTTGGAAGCTAGCCATTTTTGTTTTCCAAGTCTAAAACTTTTTGCGATACAGAAAAAAATGGAGAAATTCATTGTCACATATCACAGTTTCTTTCATTTCGTTTGAACAAGTTCGTTAAAAAACAAACAAAAACTACATTACTAAACACTAGAGAACTAATGCACTTACCGTTGGTGGTCGTATCTTACAAATCCCATATTTTTCGGCAATCGGCCGAATTTTGTTGATGTAAATAAGTGGATTTTTGAAGTCTTCTTCGGAGGGCTCAAACACCGGTGCTTCTGGAGGCACTTTGAATTGAAACTCGTCATACTTGTCCAATGAAATATGAGGTTTGTATGGCTGCTGGGATTGGATGGCCATCAAAGATCCGCCGCTTTCAGCATCTATCAGAGAATTTGTTCCATTTGATGCAACCTTATTCGAGCACAAAGGGTAGGTGCCATTGGTGTTCTCACCACCCGAACCAGGTGAATTCGATTGTTTATTTTTGCTTTTCATTATTATATTGTACTCCTGTAGTATTCCGTCGTTATAATCAATTAAAGCCTCTCAATCGAATTTATAATTTCGCATTCATTTTCACTCGATTCCAGTCGCAGATCATAAACATCATGCCTTTACAGGTTTACACAAATTAAACACTTTATTAAGTCATTGAAAATGTCAAGATTTCACTTGCATCGGACAAAATGTTAATTTTTACTCGTTCGAAACACATAGAACTCTGTGTAGTACAACAATTCAATAAGATTTCACGATTTTCACAGATTTTTCGCTTTCAAACTGTAGTAAATTGTTGAGTCTACTTCTGTAACTCGTTGAAAGACATCGTTTCTGCAGCCTTCTGAAATTTCTGCGTATGGCTTTGTGAAAGATATTGAAACCATGAAATGGGGCACTCGAATCGTTATTTAATTTTTGACATTACCTGAAATGTTGACATCAATTTGTATTGAAATAAACATATTCTGAAGGACGTTGTGGTACGACTTTTTTAATATTTTAATATGTCTATTGTGGCATGCAAATTGCGCATATTCACTACAAAAATAAAATATTTTTATAAAATTATCAATCGTTACCACCCTGTGATTGTCTTTTCTTATGTCATTATGCTGGCAGAATCCCTTGTTGAAAAATGGCGTAGTTACAAAACATACACTGAGAGAAATCATTATTATATATTACAATTTGTCTTGTAAATAATACCAATTCGATAGTCATTTTCGACCGTACTAATTATTCGTATATTTTACGCGAGGAATGAACCGGCTGAAAACTTACTGAAGAAGTTTACATAGCAGGCTCTCGGAAACTCTTTATGTTAACCTAGAAAGAAAAAAGACAGATTTAGTTTCGTTTCGTTCGGGGGAATGATAAGTACGTTCAAAATTTACCTAGTTTTATGGCGAACTCGTTTTTGTTCAGTTTCATCCCCAGTGCCACACAAACTGCTGTCAAAACATTTTTTTATTCACTCAGTTTCAACCTAGTGTCCCACTAGGTTCGCCTCGAAAGCTGTTAGTTTCGCACTGAGATGTTTCACGGGTTAGCACTCGGATTCACCAATGCAGCTATACTGAACTGTCAAGTTCCGTGCATTGTTTTGGAAAATCTAAAAATAAAGACTATGAAAATGGAAAACCTTTGCTTTTGCTTTTGTATTATTGGAATCGTAATCCAATTCGGATTCTGATTTTGAAGAGAATATTCGCGTAGACGGCATTAAGTTTCATGTGCTTTCATTGGGAGGCGAAAATAATGATGGATATTCAGATGGAATAAACATGCTTTCAAAATCAAAATTATGAATGAAAATTCACTTTAACGCATCGAATATTCATTTTATGTGATGAAATAAGAGGTTTTTTCCGATATCGAGGAAACATATTGAACGAAAACTGTGTCTAATGATGATTTTATATAATAATAATAATTATTTGTGGAACAAACAGGAAATGTACCGACAAATAGTTAAGTGAGTGTCAGGACCACATGTGTTAGGTAATCAAACAATATGAAGTAAACAAAAATCATTCAAACATTTATATTTTTACACTGCACTTGGCCCTTCTGATCTGATAGAAAATAATTTTATGGGATATTCAATGTATTACCCCTCACCAAGTTTATCAAATAGCAAATGGCCCTTCAGGCAACACTGTATCTGTCAGTGTATATGTAAATATGAAATTCAAATAGCAACCATTTTTGTATCGACACACATTAAAAGTATAGGGCCCTATTCCAGAAAACGAGAAGAGCAATTCGTCTCGTCTCGTCTCGGTTTCAGTCACTGTCGAGACGAGCAAAATATCCCATTCCAGTACACGAGTTTCATTGAAATGTTTTATTTGGTAGACTGGAGAGACTTCAGTCAGTTTTTCTCGGTATGATCAGTGATGTCAGATGAGAAGACATGTTTTTGTTTTGAGAAAAACAACAAACAGTTTTAAAATTTATCAATCAATACTCTTTTCTCAGTGTCAAAATATTGAAAAAAAAACATAACAAAAAGGAATAAGTTTCATATATCTTTTGGTTCCATTGATATTTTTCCTCGAGCATATGGGTTCATCACTCAGACGTTTTTTTTTGTATTTTTCAGAAATATATATTTTATTAAGGCACATATTGCGTTAGCCTGACGGGGCCGGGAGCTCAATATTTTGACAATTTTTGTCTTACGACTATGTTAGTAATATGTAACCGATTACTCGCGGTTGGCTCGAGGTTAGTATTACAAAGATTCTCATAATTGGGATGTTGCAGTCTCCAGTACTATGTATGTGTGGCCGACATGGGATACTTCCTATTGGGGTGCAACTGATCATTAATCAGCGACGCCCCCCTAGTCTGTACCTCATATCAATCGTGGTGCATATCTCTTGACTCGAAGAATCCAGGGTAGAATAGTCACTGGGCGGTACAATCTTCAGCTCGTGTAGAGTTGTCATGAGCGGTACAACCTTTGGCTCTTGTTGAATGTTCAGTGGCCTGCACAACCTTCGTCATGTGTATCTGTGAAGAGTATGTGTATGTATTGCCGCGACTAAGTAAAAGTTTATCGATCGGATAGGAGGGATATGATACAGGGATACAACGGAGGAAACATCATTAAACGTTGACATCGGCGTTTCTGAGGAACAGGTATAGATGAAGCAGAGGATCAGGATCGCGGCTACCTAAGATATCCCTGACGGGGATAACCGATTGTCTGCCTAGTGCCCTCAATGCTCTGGAGAGCTGAGAGCGGGCAGCATGGAACCGGATACACGACCAGACAACATGCTCGATGTCGTGGTAGCCATCGCCACAATCACAAAGATTGTTTGCTGCGGGCCCAATGCGATAAAGATTAGGTTGTAGTGATTGGACATAAGCCGAGATATCACGCGAATGAAATCACGACCTACATTCAACCCCTTGAACCATGCACTCGTCGAGATGTTAGGGATAATCGTGTGTAACCAACGACCGAACTCATCTTCACTTCACATGCGCTACCAACTTGCGAGTGTGTGCTGACGAGGAATGTGAAAAAAATCATTATTATTGCCTTTCAAAAAGTGTGCCTTCTGAAGCGCCCACCTTAGCTAGCGAGTCCGCTTTCTCATTCCCCGGAATCGAGCAATGAGAGGGAACCCATGCTAAGGTAATCTTGAATAATTATTCGACCAAAACACTCAATAGATGTCTTATTCTTGTTAGGAAATAAGATGAGTGTTTATCAGCTTTCATTGAGCGGATTGCCTCTATTGAGCTGAGACTGTCTGAAAAAATAAAATAATGGTCGATGGGCAATGTTTCAATGATCCCTAGTGCGTAGTATATCGCACCCAGTTCTGCGACATACACGGAACAAGGATCATTGAGTTTGAAAGAGGCACTGGAATTTTCATTGAAGATGCCGAAGCCAGTGGACCCGTTTATGAATGAACCATCAGTAAAGAACATTTTATCAGATCTATCTCATCAGATCTGTCTCATGGGCAGATCAAAAATGACAGAATAATTGCAAAAGAATGGGAAGCAAACTTGGTTGGAGATGCCTGGTGAAGGGTGCACGTCGTGGGTAAGTTACTCATGGTATAAAGACATAAAACTTGACTGAGGAGTCAGTTGGAGTAGATTTTCGAAGTTATCGATCACCATAGATTCATGATCTTGGATTCATGATCTTGCAACGGATGAGAAATCTGTAGGATAATTCTGTGAACCGAAGAGTAAGTGGGTTTACTCCTGCCAAGACTTCGAGACTCATCGTATGTGTCTCAGACGTTTTGTTATTATTGATTTATTGGGGACAATGTTTGTTCACCTAATTAACGATTTATAACGATATTAAGAAAAGTTTTAAATCTATATATATATATATATATATATATATATATATATATATATATATATATATATATATATATATATATATATATATATATATATATATATATATATATATATAAGTTATAAGCGAAACCAGGCTTAACCTTCAAAACCATCAACACAGAGCACGTGTTGTCGAGCGGGTAGTCATTGAACGAGGGTAATGATTTTAAGCAGGGTAGTTGAAAGTGTAGTCAACGGGTAGATTAGTCAAGTTCTCGCTGGATATAAAATATGGAGCAATGTCAAAATAAAGTAGTTCTAGCCTAGAGCTCAACCATCCAACATGTTCTCATTCAACCATCTTTCAGAACCTTAGGTGATTATAACTTATATATATATATATATATATATATATATATATATATATAAGTTAAGGACTTCAGGTTCAATGAAACAATGATAGAGTTTGAGCTCTAGAAACTAGTTTATTCCACATTGTTTCCCATTTTTATACACGGCTAGAAACTTTACTTTATCTACCCCTTCCGGCATAGGCGGATTACCTGTATCTCCTTTATTTACCCTGTTTCCTAGCATTGTCCTTGTTCAATGCGTACCCACGTGGAAAGTATGCTCTATGTTGCTTCTATTGTTGTTTACCTGGCGGCGGGCTGAATGTAGGGATCTTAACTTATATATATATGTGTTGTTTGGAAGAGGCCCATTTGAAAATATGTAAAATCTAGCAATTACTGAACTGAATTTGATGGTTGCAGTTAAAAACATACATTGCTTATGCTATACTTGTTTAGCCGTGAAACAATTTTTGAAGATAAAGGCGGAGCAGAAGAATACCGATGCTTTCAATCAACAAGGTGAACAAACACATCAAACAAACTAGACGATTCGACTGATTCATTGACGAGCGCGGCCAAACGGTCGTCGAGCCAGACGAGCTACTCGTCTGTTTTTAGTCGAGCTTTGCAAAATTGAACAACCAGAACTGGTCGAGCTGGAAATTCCACATGGAAATGTTGTTGATGCGAGAAGAAATCTAGTATGTGATCGCAGATGCCGAACTGATGCTGGTGACGGTGCAGTGGAAGAAAGATGAGCAAAAGGTTCGATCGACTATCGGGCTGTGTATAGAGGACAGCCAGTTTAGCCTGGTGAAAAATAAAAAAATGAAATCTGTTGGGGCTGCAGTGGACTGTAATGCGCCGGTCGATAAGGGTGCTCGCGTTCCCAGCGGGAACCGAGCCGGGTGGGAGCAGGAACCGCTGTGTTCCTTCCCAGGAGGGCAGCTGGGCCAGACTCCTTGGGTTGGCTTCGCCTCATGAAGCCAACATCGCAGCTGGACTGGACTAGCATGGCTAGCAGCAACCGCTTGAACTCGATGAGCCTTGAGAAAGACTTTCTCTTGTAAACTCTATTTACTCTTTTTATTGCGGCAGAGATGGAGGACTGGATGTTCCGGCGGTCGGACGCAAACACCGGAGACTATGACTAATTACACTTTCATTTTTATTTACACTGTTTCTCTTTGTATTTCAAATTTATAATTCACTGTGATCTTCACACTCTGATGGTTTGGTAGCGACTGATGCGCTCCGCTGTGGGCGCATTACTTTTATGGAGTAGCACCGAAACGATCTTCTTCTTGCCGGCGGTGCAACTTCTTACTGCCGACGGTGCAGTTTCATTGCTGCTGCTGCAGCTGCTGATGTTGTTTTCTTCCTCTTTCTGCTGGTCTCCGATTTACACTGCACCACGGCTCACGCAAAACTGAATCCAGTGCCGCGACAAGCATTGCATTTTTATGCCGTCGAGCACAGCGTGCTTTAGCGATGGCTGGCTCATAGTTGCAATGTGGGAGGGGTAACTCGTGGTGTGTGGTGTGGTGTGCAAATTCTGCATGCCGCGAGATGCTGTCACTTCAGTTCGGTCGGTGTGGAACTGAACATTCTCCCCCAGGCAAAAAGTGGAAGATTCGGAAGTAAGGTTATTGGCTATAGGCAAAGGTGCAAGTTTGTGTGTTGGTCATCTTTGGATATCCACTATTCTTAACTTCGATATGGTATAACTGGGTGGATAACTCAAATAATGGTAATGACGTTGAATAGTACACTTCTTCAAAATTATTTTCACACTCTTTACTCCAGCTCATACACTCTTTGGGAGGAATCGTTTTAAGTGGATGTTTCATTTCGAATGGTAGCTGAGAATTGCTGATTCGATTACCTACTTGTAGCAGATCCTTGTCTAGAAACGGTCTCGAATTGTTTAGACGGTGGTTGGACTCTTCTGACACGATACACTCGATCTCCTTCGCAAATTCTTGGTGTTGAACAGTTTGGTGGGGAAGGAACTTTAACAAATCAGGAGGATCATTGCGCTCATCAATTTCACGACGATGTCCGAGTTCCTCGCACTCGTTTTCACGTAACTCTCTGGCAGATTGTTCTCGTGATACGGCATCCGCAGGGTTCTGGTCTGTTCGAAAATCTGCCAGCTGAGAAGCGTTGTCTCTTAATGGAAGATGAACGATGAAACGACCACTGTCATCTCGACGATAGGTTGCAGCAAACTGTGCTTCACATTGCTCCTCTTCGGACGATGGAATATTTTCTGGTGACACACTTTCCACTTCCCAAAATTTCTGAATAAGCTTCTCGACTGGATCAACACTAACAGCACAAGAACGTATCGCTAAATTGGAAGAGGAACTTTCAAGCAGCTTGCCTCCAACCAGCCATCCCAGTTGGGAGTCATAAAGGCTAGGGAGATCGTCCTTCAGTTTCAAACACCCTTGTTTCATGATATCGTAAAACCAATCCATTCCAATAAGCAAATCAACTTGGCTGGGCTCATGGAAGGATGGATCAGCCAGTTGCAGACCTGGAGGAAGTTCCCAATTTTGCAGATTTATTTTCACCGACGGAATGTGACCAGTAATTTTCGGGGAGACCAAACAATTAATGATGAAGGAATAATCACTGCATTTAGAGTGGACGTGTACGGAACATTTTTGCTTAATCGTTGACCTTACACTGCCTATGCCTGTTATCGGGACACTTACTTCTTCCACATCGATGCCAAGTGAGGTGACGAATGATTGGGTTATGAAACTCACCTGGGAACCGCAGTCTAGCAGGGCTTTGCACACACGAGGACGTTGCTGATGATCATAAACATCAACGAGGGCAGTGAGCAACACCACCTGACTTGCTGAATTCTTCGGGTTGTTGGAGTGTGCTGCTGTTACCGATAGCTGGTGATCGGCATTCACGATAGATTCTGCAACCTTGCTTGGGCCCGGAACCGCAGGATTCGGCATCGCTGGGGGGCACTTCACTTCAATGTCTTCATCCGAAGGGCACGGTGAGCTGGCACGGCTCTCCAAATGAAGTAATGTATGGTGTCTCTTGTTGCACTTGAAACACGATTTATTTGAACGGCAGTTCTTTACGCTGTGTCCACGCCTTAAGCAGTTAAAGCAGACATTTTTCTCCCTGACTTTGGACAGCCGGTCACTCACAGTGAGGCTGTTGAACCACGAACACTTGAACGTTGGATGGGCTTCTTTACACATTTCACATCGCTGATCCGACGTTGTTGCTGTGTTGACTCTTGAAATGCTTTGTTTTCCTGTGGGTTGCTTCGCTATCGGTCGATGGAATCCAGATTCTTCACAAGAACCATGGCATCTCTCCAGAACTGAGACGTGGTCCTTCAAAAATTGGATGGTGTTCTCGTAGGTAGGTAGTTCTCCACGCTTGATGGTGGACTCCCACTGCTTCTTTGTTGTAGCATCCAATGCACGGGCGATCAGATGAATGACGATCAGTTCCGATACTCCGGTGAACTGTTGGTTGAGGAACTTCAAATTCTGCACGTGACAACTGATGGACTCAACCAGCGATCGTAGCTCAACATAATCCTCTTTCTCCAATTTCTTCGTTCCGAGTAAACCAGCGATATGAATGTCAATCATTCGCCGCTTGTCCTCAAATCGTTCTTCCAATAGCTGCCAGGCGTGCTCGTAGTTTCCATCGCTGATTGTTTTTACGTCGATCAATCCTGCTGCGTCACCAACGAGAGCTTTCTCAAGATGATACAGCTTTATTCGCGGTACTTCGTTGGTGCGATCCACAGCGTCTCGAAACATGATCTTGAATTTTTCCCAGTTCTCGTACCTTCCGTCAAACGTGGGAATGGCACGAGGAAGGGACTGCTGGATCACGACGGGTTGTTGATTTACAGCTAATGGCATCGCTTGTTGAAGGTGATTCGGTGGAGGTGCGGTCAAATTCTCAAGCCAGGTTTCGAGAATGGTTGACACCTCTTCGTGTAGCGTTTCGAAATGCAGGAATTTTACATCTTGATCCTCTCGCTGGTTGGGTGGAATACTTGCCATAACTTGTTGGTGATATTGGTGGTACTCGGTGTAAGCAGTTTCCACCTTCCTGATGTAGACTTTCACTTGAGCAGAAGTAAGCTCAGTCTGGTCCACTTGGCTCAAAATGTTCTTGATACGCGTGACGTTGCCTTGTGCTGTGCCACGCATATGGATCAACATGCTCAGTGTTGCTTCTGCATCTTCTGCGTCCTTTGCGGACGGCTTAACTGGCGTTCTTTTCGTTGTCATTTTGCTCACTTATTGTCTCTTGGAAATAACTTCACTCACTTTTGTTCAGTTTGTATTTTTCACTCGCTTTTAAGCCTTTGTTTTTGCTCACTTTTTTCGAATTTTCTCCGTGTTTGCTTCCGATCCCTCACATCCACTCCACACTGCGCAGCAACGATGTTCATTCGTCGGATGACGAACCAAAACGATGGTGGATTTTTCCACCAGAACGATGACACATCCGGACACTCGACACACTTGAGAATCCGGTTCGAAGGACCAATTAATATGTTGGGGCTGCAGTGGACTGTAATGCGCCGGTCGATAAGGGTGCTCGCGTTCCCAGCGGGAACCGAGCCGGGTGGGAGCAGGAACCGCTGTGTTCCTTCCCAGGAGGGCAGCTGGGCCAGACTCCTTGGGTTGGCTTCGCCTCATGAAGCCAACATCGCAGCTGGACTGGACTAGCATGGCTAGCAGCAACCGCTTGAACTCGATGAGCCTTGAGAAAGACTTTCTCTTGTAAACTCTATTTACTCTTTTTATTGCGGCAGAGATGGAGGACTGGATGTTCCGGCGGTCGGACGCAAACACCGGAGACTATGACTAATTACACTTTCATTTTTATTTACACTGTTTCTCTTTGTATTTCAAATTTATAATTCACTGTGATCTTCACACTCTGATGGTTTGGTAGCGACTGATGCGCTCCGCTGTGGGCGCATTACTTTTATGGAGTAGCACCGAAACGATCTTCTTCTTGCCGGCGGTGCAACTTCTTACTGCCGACGGTGCAGTTTCATTGCTGCTGCTGCAGCTGCTGATGTTGTTTTCTTCCTCTTTCTGCTGGTCTCCGATTTACACTGCACCACGGCTCACGCAAAACTGAATCCAGTGCCGCGACAAGCATTGCATTTTTATGCCGTCGAGCACAGCGTGCTTTAGCGATGGCTGGCTCATAGTTGCAATGTGGGAGGGGTAACTCGTGGTGTGTGGTGTGGTGTGCAAATTCTGCATGCCGCGAGATGCTGTCACTTCAGTTCGGTCGGTGTGGAACTGAACATTCTCCCCCAGGCAAAAAGTGGAAGATTCGGAAGTAAGGTTATTGGCTATAGGCAAAGGTGCAAGTTTGTGTGTTGGTCATCTTTGGATATCCACTATTCTTAACTTCGATATGGTATAACTGGGTGGATAACTCAAATAATGGTAATGACGTTGAATAGTACACTTCTTCAAAATTATTTTCACACTCTTTACTCCAGCTCATACACTCTTTGGGAGGAATCGTTTTAAGTGGATGTTTCATTTCGAATGGTAGCTGAGAATTGCTGATTCGATTACCTACTTGTAGCAGATCCTTGTCTAGAAACGGTCTCGAATTGTTTAGACGGTGGTTGGACTCTTCTGACACGATACACTCGATCTCCTTCGCAAATTCTTGGTGTTGAACAGTTTGGTGGGGAAGGAACTTTAACAAATCAGGAGGATCATTGCGCTCATCAATTTCACGACGATGTCCGAGTTCCTCGCACTCGTTTTCACGTAACTCTCTGGCAGATTGTTCTCGTGATACGGCATCCGCAGGGTTCTGGTCTGTTCGAAAATCTGCCAGCTGAGAAGCGTTGTCTCTTAATGGAAGATGAACGATGAAACGACCACTGTCATCTCGACGATAGGTTGCAGCAAACTGTGCTTCACATTGTTCCTCTTCGGACGATGGAATATTTTCTGGTGACACACTTTCCACTTCCCAAAATTTCTGAATAAGCTTCTCGACTGGATCAACACTAACAGCACAAGAACGTATCGCTAAATTGGAAGAGGAACTTTCAAGCAGCTTGCCTCCAACCAGCCATCCCAGTTGGGAGTCATAAAGGCTAGGGAGATCGTCCTTCAGTTTCAAACACCCTTGTTTCATGATATCGTAAAACCAATCCATTCCAATAAGCAAATCAACTTGGCTGGGCTCATGGAAGGATGGATCAGCCAGTTGCAGACCTGGAGGAAGTTCCCAATTTTGCAGATTTATTTTCACCGACGGAATGTGACCAGTAATTTTCGGGGAGACCAAACAATTAATGATGAAGGAATAATCACTGCATTTAGAGTGGACGTGTACGGAACATTTTTGCTTAATCGTTGACCTTACACTGCCTATGCCTGTTATCGGGACACTTACTTCTTCCACATCGATGCCAAGTGAGGTGACGAATGATTGGGTTATGAAACTCACCTGGGAACCGCAGTCTAGCAGGGCTTTGCACACACGAGGACGTTGCTGATGATCATAAACATCAACGAGGGCAGTGAGCAACACCACCTGACTTGCTGAATTCTTCGGGTTGTTGGAGTGTGCTGCTGTTACCGATAGCTGGTGATCGGCATTCACGATAGATTCTGCAACCTTGCTTGGGCCCGGAACCGCAGGATTCGGCATCGCTGGGGGGCACTTCACTTCAATGTCTTCATCCGAAGGGCACGGTGAGCTGGCACGGCTCTCCAAATGAAGTAATGTATGGTGTCTCTTGTTGCACTTGAAACACGATTTATTTGAACGGCAGTTCTTTACGCTGTGTCCACGCCTTAAGCAGTTAAAGCAGACATTTTTCTCCCTGACTTTGGACAGCCGGTCACTCACAGTGAGGCTGTTGAACCACGAACACTTGAACGTTGGATGGGCTTCTTTACACATTTCACATCGCTGATCCGACGTTGTTGCTGTGTTGACTCTTGGAATGCTTTGTTTTCCTGTGGGTTGCTTCGCTATCGGTCGATGGAATCCAGATTCTTCACAAGAACCATGGCATCTCTCCAGAACTGAGACGTGGTCCTTCAAAAATTGGATGGTGTTCTCGTAGGTAGGTAGTTCTCCACGCTTGATGGTGGACTCCCACTGCTTCTTTGTTGTAGCATCCAATGCACGGGCGATCAGATGAATGACGATCAGTTCCGATACTCCGGTGAACTGTTGGTTGAGGAACTTCAAATTCTGCACGTGACAACTGATGGACTCAACCAGCGATCGTAGCTCAACATAATCCTCTTTCTCCAATTTCTTCGTTCCGAGTAAACCAGCGATATGAATGTCAATCATTCGCCGCTTGTCCTCAAATCGTTCTTCCAATAGCTGCCAGGCGTGCTCGTAGTTTCCATCGCTGATTGTTTTTACGTCGATCAATCCTGCTGCGTCACCAACGAGAGCTTTCTCAAGATGATACAGCTTTATTCGCGGTACTTCGTTGGTGCGATCCACAGCGTCTCGAAACATGATCTTGAATTTTTCCCAGTTCTCGTACCTTCCGTCAAACGTGGGAATGGCACGAGGAAGGGACTGCTGGATCACGACGGGTTGTTGATTTACAGCTAATGGCATCGCTTGTTGAAGGTGATTCGGTGGAGGTGCGGTCAAATTCTCAAGCCAGGTTTCGAGAATGGTTGACACTTCTTCGTGTAGCGTTTCGAAATGCAGGAATTTTACATCTTGATCCTCTCGCTGGTTGGGTGGAATACTTGCCATAACTTGTTGGTGATATTGGTGGTACTCGGTGTAAGCAGTTTCCACCTTCCTGATGTAGACTTTCACTTGAGCAGAAGTAAGCTCAGTCTGGTCCACTTGGCTCAAAATGTTCTTGATACGCGTGACGTTGCCTTGTGCTGTGCCACGCATATGGATCAACATGCTCAGTGTTGCTTCTGCATCTTCTGCGTCCTTTGCGGACGGCTTAACTGGCGTTCTTTTCGTTGTCATTTTGCTCACTTATTGTCTCTTGGAAATAACTTCACTCACTTTTGTTCAGTTTGTATTTTTCACTCGCTTTTAAGCCTTTGTTTTTGCTCACTTTTTTCGAATTTTCTCCGTGTTTGCTTCCGATCCCTCACATCCACTCCACACTGCGCAGCAACGATGTTCATTCGTCGGATGACGAACCAAAACGATGGTGGATTTTTCCACCAGAACGATGACACATCCGGACACTCGACACACTTGAGAATCCGGTTCGAAGGACCAATTAATATGTTGGGGCTGCAGTGGACTGTAATGCGCCGGTCGATAAGGGTGCTCGCGTTCCCAGCGGGAACCGAGCCGGGTGGGAGCAGGAACCGCTGTGTTCCTTCCCAGGAGGGCAGCTGGGCCAGACTCCTTGGGTTGGCTTCGCCTCATGAAGCCAACATCGCAGCTGGACTGGACTAGCATGGCTAGCAGCAACCGCTTGAACTCGATGAGCCTTGAGAAAGACTTTCTCTTGTAAACTCTATTTACTCTTTTTATTGCGGCAGAGATGGAGGACTGGATGTTCCGGCGGTCGGACGCAAACACCGGAGACTATGACTAATTACACTTTCATTTTTATTTACACTGTTTCTCTTTGTATTTCAAATTTATAATTCACTGTGATCTTCACACTCTGATGGTTTGGTAGCGACTGATGCGCTCCGCTGTGGGCGCATTACTTTTATGGAGTAGCACCGAAACGATCTTCTTCTTGCCGGCGGTGCAACTTCTTACTGCCGACGGTGCAGTTTCATTGCTGCTGCTGCAGCTGCTGATGTTGTTTTCTTCCTCTTTCTGCTGGTCTCCGATTTACACTGCACCACGGCTCACGCAAAACTGAATCCAGTGCCGCGACAAGCATTGCATTTTTATGCCGTCGAGCACAGCGTGCTTTAGCGATGGCTGGCTCATAGTTGCAATGTGGGAGGGGTAACTCGTGGTGTGTGGTGTGGTGTGCAAATTCTGCATGCCGCGAGATGCTGTCACTTCAGTTCGGTCGGTGTGGAACTGAACATTCTCCCCCAGGCAAAAAGTGGAAGATTCGGAAGTAAGGTTATTGGCTATAGGCAAAGGTGCAAGTTTGTGTGTTGGTCATCTTTGGATATCCACTATTCTTAACTTCGATATGGTATAACTGGGTGGATAACTCAAATAATGGTAATGACGTTGAATAGTACACTTCTTCAAAATTATTTTCACACTCTTTACTCCAGCTCATACACTCTTTGGGAGGAATCGTTTTAAGTGGATGTTTCATTTCGAATGGTAGCTGAGAATTGCTGATTCGATTACCTACTTGTAGCAGATCCTTGTCTAGAAACGGTCTCGAATTGTTTAGACGGTGGTTGGACTCTTCTGACACGATACACTCGATCTCCTTCGCAAATTCTTGGTGTTGAACAGTTTGGTGGGGAAGGAAC
Organism: Toxorhynchites rutilus septentrionalis; assembly: GCF_029784135.1. NCBI lineage: Eukaryota > Metazoa > Arthropoda > Insecta > Diptera > Culicidae > Toxorhynchites > Toxorhynchites rutilus. Next base: position 189,889,955 of record NC_073746.1, read on the forward strand.
TTTAACAAATCAGGAGGATCATTGCGCTCATCAATTTCACGACGATGTCCGAGTTCCTCGCACTCGTTTTCACGTAACTCTCTGGCAGATTGTTCTCGTGATACGGCATCCGCAGGGTTCTGGTCTGTTCGAAAATCTGCCAGCTGAGAAGCGTTGTCTCTTAATGGAAGATGAACGATGAAACGACCACTGTCATCTCGACGATAGGTTGCAGCAAACTGTGCTTCACATTGTTCCTCTTCGGACGATGGAATATTTTCTGGTGACACACTTTCCACTTCCCAAAATTTCTGAATAAGCTTCTCGACTGGATCAACACTAACAGCACAAGAACGTATCGCTAAATTGGAAGAGGAACTTTCAAGCAGCTTGCCTCCAACCAGCCATCCCAGTTGGGAGTCATAAAGGCTAGGGAGATCGTCCTTCAGTTTCAAACACCCTTGTTTCATGATATCGTAAAACCAATCCATTCCAATAAGCAAATCAACTTGGCTGGGCTCATGGAAGGATGGATCAGCCAGTTGCAGACCTGGAGGAAGTTCCCAATTTTGCAGATTTATTTTCACCGACGGAATGTGACCAGTAATTTTCGGGGAGACCAAACAATTAATGATGAAGGAATAATCACTGCATTTAGAGTGGACGTGTACGGAACATTTTTGCTTAATCGTTGACCTTACACTGCCTATGCCTGTTATCGGGACACTTACTTCTTCCACATCGATGCCAAGTGAGGTGACGAATGATTGGGTTATGAAACTCACCTGGGAACCGCAGTCTAGCAGGGCTTTGCACACACGAGGACGTTGCTGATGATCATAAACATCAACGAGGGCAGTGAGCAACACCACCTGACTTGCTGAATTCTTCGGGTTGTTGGAGTGTGCTGCTGTTACCGATAGCTGGTGATCGGCATTCACGATAGATTCTGCAACCTTGCTTGGGCCCGGAACCGCAGGATTCGGCATCGCTGGGGGGCACTTCACTTCAATGTCTTCATCCGAAGGGCACGGTGAGCTGGCACGGCTCTCCAAATGAAGTAATGTATGGTGTCTCTTGTTGCACTTGAAACACGATTTATTTGAACGGCAGTTCTTTACGCTGTGTCCACGCCTTAAGCAGTTAAAGCAGACATTTTTCTCCCTGACTTTGGACAGCCGGTCACTCACAGTGAGGCTGTTGAACCACGAACACTTGAACGTTGGATGGGCTTCTTTACACATTTCACATCGCTGATCCGACGTTGTTGCTGTGTTGACTCTTGGAATGCTTTGTTTTCCTGTGGGTTGCTTCGCTATCGGTCGATGGAATCCAGATTCTTCACAAGAACCATGGCATCTCTCCAGAACTGAGACGTGGTCCTTCAAAAATTGGATGGTGTTCTCGTAGGTAGGTAGTTCTCCACGCTTGATGGTGGACTCCCACTGCTTCTTTGTTGTAGCATCCAATGCACGGGCGATCAGATGAATGACGATCAGTTCCGATACTCCGGTGAACTGTTGGTTGAGGAACTTCAAATTCTGCACGTGACAACTGATGGACTCAACCAGCGATCGTAGCTCAACATAATCCTCTTTCTCCAATTTCTTCGTTCCGAGTAAACCAGCGATATGAATGTCAATCATTCGCCGCTTGTCCTCAAATCGTTCTTCCAATAGCTGCCAGGCGTGCTCGTAGTTTCCATCGCTGATTGTTTTTACGTCGATCAATCCTGCTGCGTCACCAACGAGAGCTTTCTCAAGATGATACAGCTTTATTCGCGGTACTTCGTTGGTGCGATCCACAGCGTCTCGAAACATGATCTTGAATTTTTCCCAGTTCTCGTACCTTCCGTCAAACGTGGGAATGGCACGAGGAAGGGACTGCTGGATCACGACGGGTTGTTGATTTACAGCTAATGGCATCGCTTGTTGAAGGTGATTCGGTGGAGGTGCGGTCAAATTCTCAAGCCAGGTTTCGAGAATGGTTGACACCTCTTCGTGTAGCGTTTCGAAATGCAGGAATTTTACATCTTGATCCTCTCGCTGGTTGGGTGGAATACTTGCCATAACTTGTTGGTGATATTGGTGGTACTCGGTGTAAGCAGTTTCCACCTTCCTGATGTAGACTTTCACTTGAGCAGAAGTAAGCTCAGTCTGGTCCACTTGGCTCAAAATGTTCTTGATACGCGTGACGTTGCCTTGTACTGTGCCACGCATATGGATCAACATGCTCAGTGTTGCTTCTGCATCTTCTGCGTCCTTTGCGGACGGCTTAACTGGCGTTCTTTTCGTTGTCATTTTGCTCACTTATTGTCTCTTGGAAATAACTTCACTCACTTTTGTTCAGTTTGTATTTTTCACTCGCTTTTAAGCCTTTGTTTTTGCTCACTTTTTTCGAATTTTCTCCGTGTTTGCTTCCGATCCCTCACATCCACTCCACACTGCGCAGCAACGATGTTCATTCGTCGGATGACGAACCAAAACGATGGTGGATTTTTCCACCAGAACGATGACACATCCGGACACTCGACACACTTGAGAATCCGGTTCGAAGGACCAATTAATATGTTGGGGCTGCAGTGGACTGTAATGCGCCGGTCGATAAGGGTGCTCGCGTTCCCAGCGGGAACCGAGCCGGGTGGGAGCAGGAACCGCTGTGTTCCTTCCCAGGAGGGCAGCTGGGCCAGACTCCTTGGGTTGGCTTCGCCTCATGAAGCCAACATCGCAGCTGGACTGGACTAGCATGGCTAGCAGCAACCGCTTGAACTCGATGAGCCTTGAGAAAGACTTTCTCTTGTAAACTCTATTTACTCTTTTTATTGCGGCAGAGATGGAGGACTGGATGTTCCGGCGGTCGGACGCAAACACCGGAGACTATGACTAATTACACTTTCATTTTTATTTACACTGTTTCTCTTTGTATTTCAAATTTATAATTCACTGTGATCTTCACACTCTGATGGTTTGGTAGCGACTGATGCGCTCCGCTGTGGGCGCATTACTTTTATGGAGTAGCACCGAAACGATCTTCTTCTTGCCGGCGGTGCAACTTCTTACTGCCGACGGTGCAGTTTCATTGCTGCTGCTGCAGCTGCTGATGTTGTTTTCTTCCTCTTTCTGCTGGTCTCCGATTTACACTGCACCACGGCTCACGCAAAACTGAATCCAGTGCCGCGACAAGCATTGCATTTTTATGCCGTCGAGCACAGCGTGCTTTAGCGATGGCTGGCTCATAGTTGCAATGTGGGAGGGGTAACTCGTGGTGTGTGGTGTGGTGTGCAAATTCTGCATGCCGCGAGATGCTGTCACTTCAGTTCGGTCGGTGTGGAACTGAACAAAATCATCGCTCAAAATTGCGATGATCCTCAGAAGTTTACCCGACGCTTATAGTGGTCTGATGACGGCTCCGGAAGGCCGGCCGGATGCCGATTGAACCATGCAGTTGGTGAAGTCGAAGTTGCTCGACGAGTATGAGCGAAGAAAGGAAAAGCGTGGTTCGAGAGGTGACGTCAACGCGACGAAAAGTACAACGAAGCAAGGGAAACAGAGTAGTGTCGTAAAAGATCGCAAGAGCTTCCATTGTGGTAAACCGGGTCATTTTCTGCGAGATTGTCGGTTGCTAGCAAAGCAGAACAAAGATAGCGGAGAACGGAAGGGTTCCGATTTGGTAACAAATGCGAAGCAAATCAAAAATAACTACAGTGGTTTGTGTTTCATGGTGCTAAATGAACCAAGTAGCGCATGGTTTATTGATAGTGGAGCAAGCTGTCACATGACTTGCGATGAAAATTTTTTCCCGAAGCTCACGAAAGTCGGTCGTAGTGTTTTTTTTTGGCCGATGGCAATGTGGCGAAAACTGCCGGATATGGTGAAGGTACAGTGCTCGGAATTAACGGAGATGGTGAAGTGATCGACGTGAAACTTGTTGTCGTCCTGTATGTGCCGTCGTTGACAAGCGGTCTTATAAATTAACTGCAAAAGGTTTTACTGCCGTTTTCAAGGAGGATGGGTGCGAAATCCGTGGCGCTGCTGGTTCGTTGGCGGTCGTAGGTGAACGATCCGGGTGCCTGTACAAACTGAAGTTGGCGGAGTTGTCATGAAAAGCTGTGAGTAAAACACATAACCGTAACTGTCAATGGCACCGACGTTTCGGGCTTAGGGATCCTGCAGTAATTGAAAGAATTCGTGACGAGAAACTCGGTATAGGTATGAATGTTGTCGATTGTGGTATCTGAGAATGTTGTGAGCCGTGTCTGGAAGGGAAACTCGCTCGGAATCCGATATCAAAGGCAACAGAGAAGAAGTCAAAGCAGGGACTTATGTGGACCAATGCGGATGACGACGCCGAATCGCTTACCAAAGCGATTTCTGATGATGATGATCGACGTCTTCAGTCATTTATTTGCTCGCGAAGAAGACAAATGCTATGAAGAAGATAAAGGAGTATGTTCGGTACGTAGAAAATCTGTTCAATAGAAAGCCACGTATTATTCGCTCGGACGGTGGAGGTGAGTATGCCAACAAAGAGTTGTGCGATTTCTTCTCGCAGGAGGGAATTCAGGTACAATTCAGGTACACACCACAGCAAAACGGTGTAGTCGAGCGGAAGAATCGGTCGCTACAGGAGATGGCGACGACGATGCTTTTGATACAGACCTGGACAAGCGATATTGGGGTGAGGCTGTAGTAACGGCTGCTTATTTGCAGAACCGTCTTCCGTCACGATCGATTGACAAAACTTCGTATGAAAAGTGGTATGGGAGGCAACCAGTACTTAGTCATTTGAAAGTCTGTTCTGCTTATGTTCATATCCCCGACGTTAAACGAGGAAAGTTTGACAGTAAGGCGAGCAAGTTGCGGTTCATCGGTTACTCTGACGTGCATAAGGGTTACCGTTTTGTTGATACGTTGACTTACAAGATCACAATACGCTGCGATGCAAAGTTTTTGGAGATGGGCGACGAATCATCTAGCAGATCGGATTCACAAGCGACATCTAATGAAGAAGTGGCCTCTTCCAGAGGTTATTGCGAGAATGCAAGCAGCAGAAGGAGAATTTTCCGAAACAGGTGAAGGGGAAGAATCGTTCGATGAAGAGAGGAAGACGAAGAAGATTGAGTGAGTGTAGAATCTGAAAGTGTTAATCGTCAAGGCCGTCGTACCCGAGCAGTACTACCGAATCGTTTGTCGGATTATGTGGTAGGGGTTGCAACGCAGGGAACCGAGGATCCGTTTCAGCAAGCAGTGTCCAATTCAGCTCGAGTTTCGTGGAAGGCCGCGGTGGATAGCGAAATTCAATCGCAGAACGGAACGGAACGTGACGCTTGACGTTCCAAAAGGCAAAAAGGATTCGTAAGGCACCACCAGTTTGCAGAACAGTTGAGATTGGTGAAATCGACCGAAAGTAATGGAGAGGATTAAACATTGAGGAGGAGTGATGGGATATTAAATGTATTACCCCTCACCAAGTTTATCAAATGGCAAATGGCCCTTCAGGCAACACTGTATCTGTCAGTGTATATGTAAATATGAAATTCAAATAGCAACCATTTTTGTATCGACCCACATTAAAAGTATAATCTGTTCTTCCGTGAAGCACCGCGTGTCTTTATTCATCCTTCCAAAGCAAATGCGTGTTAATCCACTTGCGCTCTGTGAAAACTCTGTCCGCCCACATAATTTACCTCTCAAGCAAAAATATCGCCACCATACGTCGACACTGTACATATTAGGCTGTCAAAAAAGTCCTGCGGTATTTCCGTGAGGTGTCGTTGTAAGCGCGTAGTTCTAGTTGTATTCATTGTATCGAGTCATACTATAGCTTGTTGGAAAGGTATTTTTGCGCGCTATAATATAGTCCTTGACAGTGTTTTGTTTGGTTAAGTCGTTCGTGAGTTATAGTGTCGCAAATATGGAGCAAAATAAAGAGAAAATCCGACATATTTTACAGTACTACTATGACAAAGGCAAAAATGCATCTCAAGCTGCCAATAAAATTTGTGCAGTTTATGGACCCGATACAGTTTCCATTTCCACCGCACAACGATGGTTTCAACGTTTTCGTTCTGGTGTAGAGGTCGTCGAAGATGCGCCACGCTCCGAAAGGCCTGTCGTCGAAAATTGCGACAAAATCGCTGAATTAGCCGAGAAAGACCGGCATAGTAGCAGCCGTAGCATCGGCCAAGAGCTGGGGATAAGTCATTAAACCGTTATTAACCATTTGAAGAAGCTTGGATTCACAAAGAAGCTCGATGTATGGGTGCCACACACGTTGACGCAAAAAACATCTTTAACCATATCGACGCATGTGAATCGCTGCTGAATCGCAACAAAATCGACCCGTTTCTGAAGCGGATGGTGACTGACGATGAAAAGTGGGTTACTTACGACAACGTGAAGCGCAAACGGTCGTGGTCGAAGCCCGCTGAAGCGGCTCAGACGGTGGCCAAGCCCTCATTAACGGCCAGGAAGGTTCTGCTGTGTGTTTGGTGGGATTGTCAAGGAATAATCTATTATGAGCTGCTTCCCTATGGCCAAACGCTCAATTCGGACCTATACTGCCAACAACTAGACCGCTTGAAGGTAGCACTCATGAAGAAGAGGCCATCTTTGATAAACAGAGGCCGCATTGTCTTCCATCAGGACAACGCCAGGCCACACACTTCTTTGGTGACGCGCCAGAAGCTCCGGGAGCTCGGATGGGAGGTTCTTTTGCATCCGCCGTATAGTCCGGACCTTGCACCAAGTGACTACCACCTGTTTTTGTCCATGGCGAACGAGCTAGGTAGTCAGAAGTTAGCCACAAAAGCGGCCTGTGAAAATTGGCTATCCGAGTTTTTTGCCAATAAGGAAGCGAGCTTCTATAACAGGGGTATTATGGCATCTCGTTGGGAACAAGTCATCGAACAAAACGGCGCATATTTGACTTAAAACAGATGATTGTAACTAATTTTATGAACAAATGAAAATTCAAAAAAAAATACCGCAGGACTTTTTTGACAGCCTAATATGTCGTCGCAAATATAAACAAATCAGACTATATAACGCACACCAACAAACCACCGCATTCGTGAAACTGAAAACGTTTTTTTTTATTACAGAGTCAGTTTGGCACTAACTCAGTTTTAAGAACGAATTCGATATTAGTGATATGCCAATGGTATCACCACCGATGGGTGCAGGAATGTATTTTTTTCAAGTTTGAGGTTCAGTTGAATAAGTGCCAGTACAAACTGCGGAACACATCTACTCCGTTTTGAACCACCGCTTCTGCTCGACGACACATTAGCGATCCTTTTGAGGGCTGTATTCGGTGTGGCCCTGCATTTCTTCCAGCAAAAATAGTTTCGCGACCTAAAAGAAATATACAAGTTAATAATAATTAATATTAAAATAAAACAAACTGCTTACCTTCGAATATCATCGCTTCCACGAGAGAAATGGCGAATGCACACACATTGTTGCTAAGCATGAAAATACTCAAGGTTATTCATGCTATGAAGTAAAATGTACGAATCGTTGGTAGGGATGTACATTGAAGTTTACATTGGTTTTGCGAGGATTTGGTAATATGTACAAAAAATGTGTACATTTTACCAATGTTTCGGTTACTAAAGATTTGGTAGTTGCGTTTACTAATGTTTTTCTCCAGTGTAGTTGTAAATACACTCATAAAAAGAAAATTAAACTCATTTGAGGAATTGATAACGATGCAGTTTACGTTATACTTATGACAGACATACAACTGTACTAGCGTTGTACTTCGAAAATTGTATGTCTGTCACCATGTACAGCGCTAGAACCATGCAAGCAACTCGGTACAATCGCTGTACCTGTACCGACCTATTTTACCGCTGTACATGGCTACAGTTGTACTGTGTGCAGCGCCATAGACGGATAGTGGTGGGTAGCATGAACAAATCGTATCAAAACACTTGGCAAACAGTCTTTTCACTGACTTTCTCTTGAGTTAATAATACTTATGACAGACATACAGCTGTACTTGCGTTGTACTTCGAAAATTGTATGTCTGTCACCATGTACAGCGCTAGAACCATGCAAGCAACTCGGTACAATCGCTGTACCTGTACCGACCTGTTTTACCGCTGTACATGGCTACAGTTGTACTGTGCGCAGCGCCATAGACGGTTAGTGGTGGGTAGCATGAACAAGCAGAATCAAATCACTTGATAAACGTTCTTTTCATTGACTTTCTTTTAAGTTAATAACTCAGATTGGAAACTTTTTTGTTGTGTTTGATAGTTTAGACACTAAATAAAAACCTTTTTCATTGAAATATGTGGTGGAAATTGGAAAAATATCTGATTGTCAGTTTGACATACGGTACAATGTACAACCAAAGTATGTCTGTCATGGTACGATGGTACCTGTACAACGCTGTACACGTACAACGCAAGTACAGCTGTATGTCTGTCCCTGGTATAACTCAGAGTGGAAATTTGCTTGTTGTGTTTGATAGTTAATACCAGGGACAGACATACAGCTGTACTTGCGTTGTAAGAGTACAGCGTTGTACAGGTACTATCGTACCATGACAGACATACTTTGGTTGTACATTGTACCGTATGTCAAACTGACAATAAGAATTTTTCCAATTTTCACCACATATTTCAATGAAAAAGGTTTTTATTTAGCGTCTAAACTATCAAACACAACAAGCAAATTTCCATTCTGAGTTATTAACTCAAGAGAAAGTCAGTGAAAAGAATGTTTGCCAAGTGTTTTGATACGATTTGTTCATGCTACCCACCACTAACCGTCTATGGCGCTGCGCACAGTACAACTGTAGCCATGTACAGCGGTAAAATAGGTCGGTACAGGTACAGCGATTGTACCGAGTTGCTTGCATGGTTCTAGCGCTGTACATGGTGACAGACATACAATTTTCGAAGTACAACGCAAGTACAGCTGTATGTCTGTCATAAGTATAAGACGCTAAATAAAAACCTTTTTCATTGAAATATGTGGTGGAAATTGGAAAAATATCTGATTGTCAGTTTGACATACGGTACAATGTACAACCAAAGTATGTCTGTCATGGTACGATGGTACCTGTACAACGCTGTACACGTACAACGCAAGTACAGCTGTATGTCTGTCCCTGGTATAAGATTAGCAACCAAATGGCGCAGCGAGTAAAATGATGATGCTTTGTTTCTTTGGTTCGAAATTCACATTTTTTTAGAAAAATCAGAATTTTCCTTCAAATTTCCCGCTATCAGGTATTCTAGTTACGCTGAAAAGGTTAGAAAATTTTCATTTTACACTGTTTCATTCATAACATATGGAGAACGGATTGGTATAAGTGTTTTTTTTTCCAAAATATATATTTTTATCAAGGCTCATATGGCGTTAGCCTGACGGGGCCGGAGTTCAATATTTTGACAATTTTTCTTATTATCAATGTTAGAAATATTTAACCGATTACTCGCAGTCGGCTCGAGGTTAGTATTACAAGTGTTCTCGTAATTGGGATGTTGCTGTCTCCAATGCTCTGTACGTGTGCCCGACACGGGATACCTCCTATTGGGATGCAGCTGACCATTAATCAGCAACGCCCCCTAGTATGCACCCCATATCTAGCGTGGTGCGTCTTCTCGACTCGAGGAATTCAGGATAGAATGGTCACTAGCCGGCGCAATCATCAGCTCGTGTAGAGTTGTCATGAGCGGTACAACCTTTGGCTCTTGTTGAATCATCAGTGGACTGCACAACGTGTATCTGTAAAGAGTGTGTGTATGTATTGCCGCGACTAAGTAAAAGTTTATAGATCGGATAGGAGGGATATGAAACAGGGACACAACGAAGGAAACATCATTAAACGTTGACATCGGCGTTTCTGAGGAACAGGTATAGATGAAGCAGAAGATCTGGATCACGGCTACCTAAGATATCCCGGACGGGGATATCCGATTGTCTGCCTTGTGCTCTCAGTGCTCTAGAGAGCTGAGAGCGAGTAGCATGGAACCGGATACACGACCAGACAACATGCTCGATGTCGTGGTAGCCATCGCCACAATCACAAAGATTGTTTGCTGCGAGCCCAATGCGATAGAGATGCGCGTTTAGGTTGTAGTGATTGGACATGAGCCGAGATATCACGCGAATGAAATCACGACCTACATTCAATCCCTTAAACCAAGCACTCGTCGAAACCTTAGGGATAATCGTGTGTAACCAACGACCGAACTCATCTTCACACCACATGCGCTGCCAACTAACGAGTGTGTCCTGACGAGGAATGTGAAAAAAATCATTATAGGCAATTTGCCTTTCAAAAAGTGTACCTTCTGAAGCGCCCACCTTAGCTAGCGAGTCCGCTTTCTCATTCCCCGGAATCGAGCAATGAGAGGGAACCCATGCTAAGGTAATCTTGAATAATTTTTCGACCAAAACACTCAATAGATGTCTTATTCTTGTTAGGAAATAAGATGAGCGTTTATCAGCTTTCATTGAGCGGATTGCCTCTATTGAGCTGAGACCGTCTGAAAAAATAAAATAGTGGTCGATGGGCAATGTTTCAATGATCCCTAGAGCATAGTATATCGCACCCATTTCTGCGACATACACGGAATATATATTGGTATAAGTGTTGTAATTTACATTTTTGTCAGCCAGGTGCTATGATTGATGCAAGGATCGTTAGCAAAACCACAAGCAGAACTGTCAGTGGGATATCCAGTTCATGTGAAAACAAAGGGAAAATGTCAGTGGGATACTCGATATGTTGGCTCCTGTCAGTTCAATAGTGGTTCTCTAAAGACGTCACCCGGGTGATTTTTATAATTGGTAAACAAGGGGTGGCATGTGATTCGCTTCAAATACTGCACATCCTTCTCGTATCGGCCGAACGGAATCCGCTACATAATCAATGATATCAACCAACTTAATGTGATATCGGTTTCATCGCTATTATCCACAGAATAATTCCTGAAAAATAGGTGGGTTATATCTATGATATAACCGCAAGGTTGACGTGGGACTACTTAGCTTAGTAATCATTTGTTTGTATTGATTAAATTTTTGATTGAATGAAACAATTTCCTAATTCAATATAAAGGGTGTGTCACATCAAATTGCATCACAGAAAAAACGCTGTAGAAATTTAATTTTTAGGAATTATGTCTTCAGCTTTCGCTTATAATCAGATAAGAGTGTATAGATCATGTTGGCCATGCTTCACTGTAAATTTTTCGTAAATTTGGAAAAATGTCGTCGAACGAAAAAGAGCGTCGTGAATTAATCCTGTGCACTCATTTCGAGAATCCGGAGTTGTCACATCGGGACATCGGTAAGATGGTGGGAATCGTCCAATCCACGGTCAGCAGAGTACTAAAACGATATTTTGAGAACCTAACCATCGACCGGAAGGTGAAGAACGGCAAAAATGGATGCTCCGTCAGTGAAAAAGATCACAAGCGCGTAGTTAAGCAGTTTAGGCGTGATCCGAGAAGTTCGGTCCGGGATGTCGCCAATAAGCTGAATTTGTCAAGTTCATTCGTCCAGCGGACCAAGCAGCGAGAGGGCCTTCGTACATACAAGGTTCAGAAGGCTCCTAACCGCGACGAAAGGCAAAACATGGTGGGGAAGACACGAGCCCGGAAGTTGTACACCGAAATGCTGACGAAGCCGCATTGTCTGGTAATGGACGACGAAACCTACGTCAAAGCGGACTTTCGTCAGCTGCCGGGCCTGTTGTTCTTCTCCGCAGAGGACAAATTCAGCGTTCCGGAGGAGATTCGCAAGCAGAAACTATCCAAGTTTGCCAAAAAGTACATGGTGTGGCAAGCGATCTGCTCTTGCGGAAAGCGGAGCGCCCCCTTCGTGATAGGAGTGCCTACAGAAGCGCTTACTACCACTATTGAAGCAGCACAAGGGCCCGACCATCTTCTGGCCGGATCTCACTTCGTGCCACTATTTAAAGGACGTGTTGGAGTGGTACGAAGCCAACGGGGTCACCTTCGAGCCAAAGGAAATGAACCCGCCCAACGCGCCGGAGCTTCGCCCAATAGAGAAATATTGGGCGATTATGAAGCAGGCCCTCCGGAAGAACCCAAAAGTTGTCAAATCGGAGGCGGACTTCAAGAGAAAATGGATTTCTGTTCAAAAAAAACTACAACCTGACGTTGTACAGAACCTTATGGATGGGGTAAAGAGGAAGGTGCGAGCATACGGGCTTGGGCTCGAAGTATGAATAAAAAGAAAATGCCAAAAGTTGTTTAATAGTTTTTATTTTACTGTCTAAAATTTTCAAAAGGATCGGTCTACTGGGTGAATTTCTACAGCGTTTTTTCCGTGATGCAATTTGATGTGACACACCCTTTATTTGCGTTGCGAGAACGTGTTAGAGAAACGCACTCTAGTCTGCACAAAGGCAATCGAGTACAAAAGTACTCGCAGTTTGCATGTATTTGCGATGCCGATTTCCCCAGACACTTTGGTCTTTATAGGTAAACAGATTTCAGTCGGAACAAAAATACTCCCGACCTGCATGAACTTGCAATCCCAATTTACCCAGACACCTTGGTTCTGAAGCCAGTGTTGAGGAAATATATTTTAGTCGGAACAAAAATGGCATCGGTACAAACATCACTTTTGTGGTTCCGAGATGTAATGTAGGTGTCGCATAAGCTGGAATAGTTTAGCATAGATTCGTCAATATAACGCATAGTTTGTGAACCCGTAAACGTTTTTTTTTATTACAGAGTCAGTTTGGAACTAACCCAGTTTTAAAAACGTATTCGCCAATAGAGAAAGTATTGTTATTTAAGGGGGGACCCCTGTGAACGAATTTTCGTGATTTTTTTCGGATGTTACAAATAAAGTGAAGTGTTCAGGTGTTTTGGTTATTGTTTAAGGTATATTTGAAGATGTATTTTCAATTTTTTGAGTGCACGAATAACAATTATTACACTGTTGAAAGCTGGATGCGTAGATGCTGTCTGAAAATCTGTACCGCACTGGTGGTATCGATTCTGAAGTAACGGGGTGTCGTAGAACAAATTCCAATGAATATTTTGAAACTTTAGGACAATACCTAAAGCGTTACATACAGTGGCGTAGCGTGACCAGGTGACACCCGGGGCGGCTTACTAGGGTGTCACCCCATGAGCAGGAATTATAGGTGGAGCAGATAGTAGAGTTTGCGATCGTAGTGAGCGTGATAGCATGGTTGCCATAGCAACTTATCGAATCGTGACGGCCAAAGGGCCTCACGAAGTTCATATTACTCGGATCGAGAGAGTTCAACGGAGCTACGATTTGCCCTGAGGAGATTACCGTGGAATGATAATGATAAATTATAAACAAAAAACATTATAAAAAGGGGAACATTTTTATTTTTCGGACCATCCTCAAATGGAAATGAGTACCCTGGTAAAACATTTAAAAAACGGTCTAATATGTTGCGATAAGGAGCAAAACTACCACTTTTCACGAAAATCTGAGAGCAACTATATCGGTTTGGCATGGAATGGCTGCATTTTCATATCAAGTATTACACGTTTATTTGGAAATTGACTTCACATTCTCACCAGTATTTAATTCGATACCTTCTACTTCTCCTATTCCTTTTACTTTTTCTTCTTCAAGACACTACAAAGGTCCAAGCGTTCCTACATAAACTTTGCGTTTTCAAAGTAAATGGTATTTCAATAGGGATGCTACAAAAGTAGACTGATAGGAACGACGCCATATTTTTTCCCGCTCTCTTGACATTTCTCCAGCTGTATGGCACCCGCCATGTTTTTGGTGCCAACATCTCAAACGTCATAAGTATTTGTTTTCTTAAAAACAGCGATCCACGTTGACGGCATTGAGCTTCGTTTACTAGTTTAGGGGAGCGTCAAAGAATAGCTGATTTTCAGTTGAAATGAACGTTTTCAAAATATAAAATTATGAATGAAAATTAGCTTTTCTATATCAAATTGGTATTCTATTTAAATGAAAAACATTTTTGTTTGCAGGTGGGTAAAAAGTCTCATACGAAAATTGTTTATGAAGACAACTTTATTTTATAATGAAAAAAATCAGTAACAATGTTAGAATTGTATAGCCATATGGTTGAATGAAAGTCAGAAATACGTGTTTCAAGTAATTAAATAACATGATGTGAACATTTTCATTCAAATTTTAAAATTTAAAAACCGGCTTCGTGTCTTCTAATCTGATAGAGATTACACTAACGAGTTTGGGACCCTAATTATGGCCCTAATTTGATGTCGCCACCAGCCGTCGACACCTTGCCACTGTCATCGCGAATTACCAATTTACCACCATCTGACATATCGTGATGTCGATGATGAACTTTTTCAGCAGAGTGATAGTGAGATGGGCAATGACGGTAGATAGAGTGGGATAGCGACAATCGTGCCATACGGCTGCATTTCTCTTCAGTAGGGTTTGCCATTTCATAATGGAAAGATATACGATCAAACAACGAGTCGAGATAACTCCGCCTGCGAATGACGGATCTCTATAGTAGCATGTCCGAAAAAGAACCTGAAACTATTGAGAACCAGAGCAGTTGGTCCAAAGCCCCAAAAAAAGGAGGATGGTGGTAATAGCTGTTATCCATGGTTATTATAGAAAAAGACGGGTGGGTAATGTCGGGGACATAACCGGAGTGACGTAGGACTATACAAAGGGGACAGCTTCTGTTAAATATATATTTTAAATATATTGTTTTATTTTCTTCTCCTACGTGAATACCTACCTATCTACCTGAAAAATGGATTAGTTTACTATTTACTCTTTATGAATATGTTGATGGTTCTGAAAAGAACCTTTGGTATTTTTGGTGTTTTTGTTATCACTCGATATTCCCATCTTGTTCGGTTAAACCTTCCTGTTTAGCTATTGCGTTTGCCACTCGCCACAGCTTTCACAGTTGGAAAATTCCCATCCAGCTTGTGACATGTTGTTCAATAAATTACATTTAATGCGACGTGCCGGAGAAACACTTTGCCACTCACTGAAACTAATTGTTGCCTTGATGAGCGCCGAACCGAAGCTGCTCTGTTCTTGATGCGGGTTTTCTGATTGTCGTGAGCAGCTTTTCAAGCCAACTCGAGCACTCCGACGGCCGAAACTCTATAATCGCTGTTAGGTATACTGGTGCTCCGGCACCAATCCGTTCGGCCTAGTTACCCTTGCGGAGCAATCAGTGAATGCGACCAACAGGGAACTGGAGACCTGCACGGTTCGAGTGAGACTTTGCCTTTCCCTTAACTTGTCCTCCTTTGTTACGTCCACGATGCCGATGCCGTACAACCACACGGGTTTACGGTTTGAAAGAAAATAAGATATTTTTTTGGGATCCGCGTGTTTTATACTCTAGCGGTACACACTCACAGGATAGAGACAAATCGGCAGACTCAGCCAGAGGGGCGAGTCCAACGAGACGAACGAATGAGCGTTAAAAGGGAGCGATGGCAAAAAAATACATTCATTACGATTTGTTCGCTCGTTGGATTCACATGCAGGCTAAAAAGGGTACTTTTCAGGATCACAAAATTATCTTCAATCTAAAGAGTTCATTGTTTTGTTATCACTCGATATCCCCATCTTGTTCGGCTAAACCTTTCTGTTTAGCGATTGCATTTGCCACTCGCCACAGCTTTCACAGTTGGAAAATTTCTTCCCATCCAGCTTGTGACATATTTTACAGTAAATTACATTCAATGGCACGTCGCATTACCACCACTCAGTATCGGATTGGAGGTAAATTTAACCTGTAATTCAACATTTGCGATGACAGTGGTATAGTGTCGAATTACAATGTGGGGTCATAATTTGGACCCCGAACTCTATGTTTACAAAAATGTCAAACTAAATATGTCGCATTACAGGTCCGTCCAATTAGCTAAATGTCGAGATAAGTGTAAATTACTGTACTTTCAATCTAGAAGCAATTTAAAAATTGGTGAAAATCAATAAGCTCAGAACAACTGCCAAATTCACATACTCATCATATCCTGGCAAACAAGTTATGAAAAAATCAATTTGTGTTTTATTATTATTTTGGATATTGTTTTAGAAAGCATTGAACTGTATTTCCTAAACTCTTTTTTGGAAGGTTTAATGGCCCTGAATAGCGCCTTGTTTTATGGAATGGTTCCAGTTTAGAAAACTTAGTACTCGTGGTTTTGAAAAAAACCATTTCGAACGCCCTCGATGCCGCCTTGTTCTGGATTTTCCACCAAAGCAGTTTGTATAAAGAACAAACTTTTTTCTTCTGCTACCTGGGATTCTTTGTGTGGACACCGACTGGACAGCATCGTTGCTGGACGAGCTGGACGGCGAGGGATCGAGTGCCTTTCTCAAGGCAAGAGGGTGGAGGTGCTAGCGCTGGAGTAAAAGTAGAGTAGAGTTTTCAAAGGGCCTTTCTCAAGGCTAGAGACGAATGAACTGCAAAAGTTTAAAGTCTCTATAATACAAGACCTACCTTCCTTCCTTCTGCTACCTGATGCCGTTTTGCGATTGCGTTTGCCACTCACCACTCGCTGCAACTGCCTGTTGTCTTGATGTCCACCGAACCGAATGTGTTCTGTTCCGAATGCGGTTTTTCTTATCGTCGCGAGCAGCTTTAACTGCCAACTCGATCACTTCGGCGGCCGAAACTATATAACGCCGGCTAGGTGGACTGGTGCACTGGTACTAACGCGCTCGGCCTAGCTACCCTTGCTGAGCAATTGGCGGATACACCTACGGGGAACTGCACACTTGCACGGTTCGAGTGGGACTTTGCCTTTCCCTTAACTTGTCCTCCTTTGTTACGTCCACGATGCCGATGCCGTACAACCACACGGGTTTACGGTTTGAAAGAAAATAAGATATTTTTTTGGGATCCGTGTGTTTTATACTCTAGCGGTACACACTCACAGGATAGAGACAAATCGGCAGACTCAGCCAGAGGGGCGAGTCCAACGAGACGAACGAATGAGCGTTAAAAGGGAGCGATGGCAAAACAATACATGTTAGAGGCGAATGAACTGCAAAGTTTAAAGCCTCTTAAAAACAAAGAAAGAAAGAAAGAAAAATACATTCATTACGATTTGTTCGCTCGTTGGATGCTGGCTAAAAAGGGTCCTTTTCAGGATCACAAAATTATCTTCAATCTAAAGAGTTTATTGTTTTGTTATCACTCGATATCCCCATCTTATTCGGCTAAACCTTTCTGTTTAGCGATTGCATTTGCCACTCGCCACAGCTTTCACAGTTGGAAAATTTCTTCCCATCCAGCTTTGTGACATGTTGTATAGTAAATTACATTCAATGCGACGTGCCGAAGCGCCACTCAGTGTCGCATTGGAGGCGATTTTAACCTGTAATTGAACATTTGCGATGACAGTGGTACAGTGTCGACTTTCAATGTGGGGTCATAATTTGGATCTCTATGTTTACAAAAATGTCCAACTAAATAAGTCGCATTACATGTCCGTCCAATTAGCTAAATGTCGAACTAATTGTAAATTATTGTACTTTCAATCTGGAAACAATTTAAGAATTGGTGAAAATTGAATAATCAGGAAAGTCCCCAATCGTCAATAAGCTCAGAACAACTGTCAAATTTACATACTCATCAGATCCTGGCAAACAAATTATGAAAAAATCAATTTGTGTTTTATTATTATTTTGGATAATGTTTTAGAAAGCATTGAACTGTATTTCCTAAACTCTTTTTTGGGAGGTTTAATGGCCCTGAAAAGCGCCTTGTTTTATGGAATGGTTCCAATTTAGAAAACTTAGTACTCGTGGTTTTAAAAAAACCATTTCGAACGCCCTCGATGCCGCCTTGTTCTGGATTTGCCACCAAAGCAGTTTGTATAAAGAACAAACTTTTTTCTTCTGCTACCTGATGCCGTTTTGCGATTGCGTTTGCCACTCGCCACTCGCTGCAACTGCCTGTTGTCTTGATGTCCACCGAACCGAATGTGTTCTGTTCCGAATGCGGGTTTTCTTATCGTCGCGAGCTGCTTTGCCAGCTAACTCGATCACTTCGGCGGCCGAAACTATATAACGCCGGCTAGGTGGACTGGTGCACTGGTACTAACGCGCTCGGCCTAGCTACCCTTGCGGGGAATTCCAGATCAACACGGTTCGAGCGGGATTTTGCCTTTCCCTTCACTTTTCTTCCTTTACCATGTCCAGACATGGCTGCTTGTGTTGGTTTGTTGATCTGATGTGATGCGAAACGATGTGGTGTACGGTTTCGATGAGAATGATCGTTACGGCAGCGGAGCGGGGATTTTTAAGCTGACTGGCTGGCCCGAGAATTACGCATGTGTGAGACTGCGACCAATGTTTCGTTCATTTTTTTCTTTTTCCTTTCCAATCGTGCTTCATTCTATTTCGCTGCTGCTCTGGTTGCCCGTTTTGGTCGGTACGATTTGAGGAGCACAAAATGGACCAATCAAAAATGGGCACATAGTGCATTTAATAATTAATCTCAAGAAAAATGAAATGTTATTCGTTATGATAGATGCGTAGATATATTTCCTATCAATTGATGCAAAAACCTTTGCGATCTATTGAGAAATGCTCGAGTTATAAGCGTTCCAAATCTTGCATTTTTTCCTACTTGTTCAGTGCCTAGATTTCCTTTTCACCCCCTATATCTTCCGGTTAGACGTAGTCCTACGTCAAAAATGTGATGGATAAACCCCTAAGCCAAGGTGTCACGCGACCCGTGCCGAGGGTTGAATGGTATGGGGGGTTTCATCAAATACCTTGCCTATAACGGAGCCTGTGGAGCACCAGGGCGCCCTCCACAGTATTTTCCGCCCTTACTGCATTGAGCGGGTCACTGATGTAGCTGACCTTCTTTACCGCGCAACTCGTGGGACTCACATGAACAATCCTAAAAAGCTTTTCGGGTTCCGGCAGCCTCTCCCTGAATAATGGAGACGAACAAAATGCTGGACAGAATAAAGTTTATTCAGGTGAACCTTCATCACGCCAAGGGAGCAAGCAGCGTCCTATGCAGAAGGTTCATTCACGAAACTTTGGATGTGGCTCTTATTCAAGAGTCTCGGTTCTATAATTCTAGGATTGGAGGAATCTCTACACAAAAATATAAGCTTCTCTATGACAGCACACAAACTGCACCAAGAGCAGCAATTCTTATACGGGATAACATTAGGTATGTACCGATCACAGAATTTATCAACCGTGACATCGTGGCAATACAATTGGAGGTTTCAACGACCCGAGGGAAAACCGTTATCATCGTCGCTTCGGCATATTTCCCAGGGGACAACGTTGAAGTTCCTCCATTTGAAGTTGCTATGCTGTTACAACATTGTAAATTAAATAACAAACAATTCATCATAGGATGTGACGCCAATGCCCACCACACGGTCTGGGGCAGTAGCGACATCAATGTTAGAGGTGAATGTTTGCTTGAATATTTAATGTCAAATTATATTAACATTTGTAACCAAGGAAACGACCCAACATTTGTTAACTCTATTAGACAAGAAGTTCTTGATCTAAAACTCTGCAGTTCCAAACTATCAGATGAGATAAAAAATTGGCATGTGGCAAATGAAGAATATCTATCTGATCATAAACATATAATGTTTAATTATAATTCTGGTGATCTCATAATCGAATAATTCAGAGATCCGAGAAAAACAAATTGGGATAGTCATCATTCCAAACTTCAGGAGAAAATTTTGATATCAGTGGAAAGTATTTCTTCCACTGAACAGCTTGAAATAGTTTCTTCAAAATTTGAAACCAGTATTAAATCCACCTTCGAAGAAAACTGTCCACTGAAGCAAAAAACTTCAAGTAAGGATGCATCTTGGTGGAACAAAAAACTTGAAAGGCTTAGAAAATTGTCTAGAAAACTTTTCAACAAAGCATAAATTACCTCTGATTCGACAGATTACAAAAACTGTCTAACAGAATATAACAAAGAAATCCGTAAATCTAAGTAAGAGAAGGGATTGGAAGTTCACCTATGAACAGGTAGAAAGTTTACCTGTTGTAGCAAGACTACAAAGCCCTTTCTAAAGATCATTCCAACGGACTTGGTAGTCTGAAAAAAGGAAATGGTCAATATACAACCGATTCCCAGGAAACACTTAGTAGCATGATGGAAACACACTTCCCAGGCTCAATCCAATTGATTTCCGGACACGCACAGGTCTTCAACACAGCTCAATCTTGTCTAATCAGAGACGAGAATGGAGCTAATGAATTGGCTAGGGCGGTCTTCACGAAGTCAAGGGTTGAATGGGCAGTGGATTCCTTGGAGCCTCTTAAATCTCCAGGACCAGACGGGATTTATCCGGTGCTGTTACAAAAAGCAAGGATATCACTGTCCCTCTTCTAACGGAGATGTTTAGAGCTAGTATGGTACTAAGCTACATTCCTAGTAAATGGCGAGAAGTCCGGGTTATATTTGTTCCCAAGGCTGGCAAACGTGACAGGACGACTCCCAAAGCGTATAGACCAATTAGTCTAACATCTGTCAAAATGATGGAAAAGATCATTGATCTCCATATCAAATCATTATATTTGAACAGGAGACCATTGAGCAAATTTCAATTTGCCTACCAAGCAAATAAATCAACTGAAACAGCGCTTCACACGTTAATTTCAAAAATAGAGAAGTCTTTTGATGCTAAAGAAATCTCACTTACAGCTTTTCTTGATATTGAGGGAGCATTTGACAATGCATCCTACAACTCTATAAATAAAGCTATGAAAAAATGTAGTTTTGACATGTGCATCTCCAACTGGGTACATGCCATGCTAACCAACCATCTAATAACAGCTAAATTAGGAGGATCTACTCTAACAACGAAACCAACTAGAGGTTGCCCTCAAGGAGGAGTTCTGTCACCTCTGTTGTGGTCCCTAGTTGTCGACGATCTTCTTAATAACCTAGCTAATTTAGGATACGAAGTCATTGGTTTTGCTGATGACATAATCATCTTAGTGAGGGGTAAATGTGAGTATACTATTTTCAATAGAATTCAAACAGCCCTTAACTACACACTCAAATGATGCAACTTGGAAGGACTTAGTGTTAATCCTTCAAAAACAGTCATAATTCCATTTACCAGAAAAAGAAAGTATAAGATTCTACCTCTTAGATTGGGAGGTGTACAATTGGAGCTTTCAAAACGAACCAAATATTTAGGTGTCATGCTTGACCAAAAACTAAATTGGAACGACCAACTGGAGTATGCCCAGACTGCTCTCTGGAGTTGTAGTAGTATATTCGGGAAAAAGTGGGGACTAAAACCGAAAATGATTCACTGGATTTATTCGGCAATTGTGAGACCCAGACTAACATATGCTTCGCTAGTGTGGTGGCATAAAACTACACAAATATCAGTTCAGAAAAAGCTCGATAAACTACAACGTCTGGCATGCTTATCAATAACTGGAGCAATGCCTAGCGCACCTTCCAAAGCCCTAGATGCTTTTTATACCTTCTACCCTTGCACCAATATGTGCAAGTTGAAGCGGAAAAAGGTGCTCTTAGGCTGAAACGTATAAAACATTTTATAGAAGGAGATCTCACAGGGCATTTACAAATCCTGAAAGATTTTCAACTGAACACTATAGTAAGCATGAATGAAGACTGGATGGAAACAAAGACTAACTTCAGTGTTCCCTTCAAAGTGATTGAACTCAATCGCAACGAATGGGAAGAAGGTGGTCCCAAAACTCGTCCAGGATCACTCTTGTTTTATACCGATGGATCTAAAATCGGTAAATCTACGGGAGCTGGTATTACTGGACCAGGAATCGACATGTCAATTCCAATGGGACAGTGGCCTACAGTTTTTCAAGCAGAAATACAAGCTATTCTAACACGTACAAATATTTGTTTGACTAGAAAATACAGGTATGCCAATATCTGTATCTTCTCAGATAGCCAAACAGCTCTTAATGCAGTAAAAGCATACACATGTCAGTCAAAGCTAGTTTGGGAAATTATTTTATCCTTAAAACAACTAGCTGCTACTAACGAAGTTAACCTATACTGGGTGCCTGGTCACTGCGGTATAGAAGGTAATGAAAAAGCCGATCTCTTAGCAAGATTAGGATCTTCAACTAAATTCGTCGGGCCTGAGCCATTTTGTGGATTATCTACATCATGCATGAAATCGGAGCTCAAAACCTGGGAAATATCAATGATTGAAGCCAACTGGAGGGCTCTATCAACACCAAGACAATCCAAATTATTTATTACACCTTGTAACAGAATAACACGCAACTTACTCAGCTTGAATAAGGCAGATTTGAGTACATTAACCTTAAACACACCTTAAAAAAATCGGAAAACTGGCAGATGATAACTGTCGTTTCTGCAATTTCGAAGCTGAGACTTCGGAACATTTACTGTGTCAATGCAGTACACTAATTCAGCGAAGACTGCGAATTCTTTGAAAGGGCATTCTTATGCCTAACGAGATTTGGTCTGCTGAACCAAAACAGGTAAGGAACTTCATAAAGGAAGTCATACCTTCGTGGGGGGATATGCAAAGTCCTGGTGCGACAATCACTTATTCCCTGAGTGATGGAACGAACTGACACTGCATATATAGCAAACTGGAGTGCACTACAATAGATCAAACTAATGGTCGCAGTGGTACAATGCTCCTACAGAAGAAGAAGAACGAGTCGAGATTAGTAAAATTTACTATCGAAATTTGGAGTCAATGGACTTTAAGAGCGCTACATCCAATTTATGGTCGTCATAATCGTCCTGCCAGATCAACAATTGAGCGTCTAGTGAAAAATTTGAATCCACAGGCACAGTACAAAATGTGCGAGTGAGACGGAGAAGTGCCCGTAGTGTCGAGAATATTGCTGCCGCTAACGCATTCATTGAGGAAGAACGTTGGGCATCTCTGTGACGTTGTTGTGGCGAATATTACGAAATGATCTTGGGCTACATCCTTACAAGATCAAATTGACGCAAGAACTTAAATTTTTTTTTTCTGACTGATGTACGCGTATTCTGAAGTTGGTCACTTAGAATATAAACAAAGCGTGTTATGTCGCAGAGAAATCCTAACCAAATACTGAGTCTTTCAGATTGAACGCTCACGCAACAAATTTTAAGCGGCCCATAGACGTTCAATATTATGGCACAATATTTTGAGAGGCTTCAATATTACCCCTAGACTATCAATTATATTGCACAAACCGAAATATTCAATATTATTGATCAATAATATTGAACGTCTATGGGCCGCTTAAAATTTGTAGCGTGAGCGTTTAATCTGAAAGACTCTGTACTTGGTTGGGATTTCTCTGCGACATAACACGTTTTGATTATATTCTAAGTGACCAACTTTAGAATACGCGTACATCAGTCAGAAAAAAAATTCTTCGACGAAAAATTTGCTAGGGATGCTAGAACAGAAATTGAACTCAAAGTATGATATACGTGGGCGGTCCGATAAGTACTTAGCCTCATCGCCCGATGGTGTCAGTATCGCAAGAGAGATTACTTATCGTGTAGAACATTCTCGTAAATGGCTACTGTCAAAATTTCAGCCGAATCGGACTCGTAGTTTTGGTTTGACCGTGTGTGGAAGCGGGCGGGTCAGCGGATTTTAGAAAAATGTAAAAAATGGAAATTCTGCCGTCGCCGTGGACAAATTGGTCGAATTGCACTACGAACTGCTGCCCCATCCACAGTGTTCTCTAGATTTGGCCCCGTGGGACTTTTTTGTTTCCAAACATGAAAAAGTCACTCGCTGTAAAACACCACTTTTCCAATTTTTTTGTATTTTTTTTTGTAGGCTAAGTGCTTATCGAACTGCCCTCGTATGTGACGCTAATCAATCAACCTCAGGAGCCTAAGCTAAGCCTATTAACAATACAAATATGAAAATACAATCAAATAATACATACAAGTATTGTTTCTTTGACCAAAAACTTATTTTGTTGAAATTTCCTTAGTTTTTTAGAAAAATTAAAACTACCGCATTATAGGTTTTGTTCATAATTGGATCTATTTATTAAAACTATCAAGAAATTGTCATCTCGTGACCATCCCATTGAAAGACCAGTGTGTAGTAATAATTATTCTTTTTGCAGTTTCAGTTTTCTCGATGGATGATGCATCTTATATTTTCTTGGAATGTATTATCATCATTGGAGCGTAATGAATGTAGCTTCTATTTTGGCTTCGGTGATATATGTTAAAACTTTACGCAGATGAACAATAATGAATAACACATACAACAAAATTTATTCATAACGCTTTCTACATTATCTTAATCGCTACTCTCACTTTATGGAAAACTTCCATTGCTGGGAATCGAGCGCAGAATTGCATCTTTCAGCAGTAATGCCTTTCTCTTTCACATAACGTGAGTCCAGACAAACATTGATCTTGCTGTGTTGTATAAGTCCACCCTCTCTTTTGTGCCATTGTTGGTTTGCAGATTCATCGCAGTATTTTAAAGTTACGATGTTGAAGCGCGATCGTATGGAAAAATTCAATAGTGTTAAACAAAGATCCAGATGTTTTATTTGTCCTTTTTTCGTGATGCTCCAATCTTGATTTCCTCCGCTGTTGTGACAGTGATAAAGTCCAACGACTCCGTCCAGTAAATGACCTAGAGTATCCATGCAATACGGTCCTTGTCTTAGGTTACCTCTTGTTTGTTGTTCTGGAATTGTTAGCTGTGGGTAGACATTGTCCAAATACCATTTGAAAGGTTTGCAGTTGAGGTCATGTTTGAGCTGTAAGCGTTCATCAATTTCACCAAAAGGAATATTTTTCGCTAGAGGAACCGCTGCGTAATAGTACTGTTTATAGTCATCCATCCAAACTTCCGCTGCTCGTCTTGTATTTTTAGCGAAAATGTTTCCGCTTCCACCGCCTGGGAAGGAATAAGGGTGCCTTTTGCGAAATACATGACCTACTCGACTACATGGTATGATTTCTAAACTGCCACCACATTGCCAAACACGAAAACTGATCTCCAGGTTTTCCCCGCCCCATATGTCCATTTGTGTATCATATTTCCCTAGTTTTTCAAAATATAGTTTACTTATCACAAATAATCCTCCAGCAATCATTGGTGTTCTAATTGGAGTTGTTGGATCCTTTTGACGCTCATTTCTTTCTGCATTGCTTAAATATTCCCATTTGAAGACGAGATTCCAATCAAAGCCACCACGTAGATCAGCAGATGCGCCAATGTATTGAAAAGTGTCCATACTGATGACATCTATTACAGGACATACCACACGAGTAGGATCTTCTACTACTCTTATGAGCAAAGGCTCCAGCCAATTCACATTGCACTCACAATGACTATCCAAAAAAGTTAACACCGTAGCTGTGGCCGCATCAGCACCTTTGACTCGTGATCTAACTAAACCTTCCCGTTTGTCGTTTCGAATAACTTTTACTTTATGAATTTTAGACAATTCCTGGCCATCTTCCGGAAAATCCGAATAATCATCCACGAGGATTATTTCATGTATCAAATGTTCTGGCGATCGATTCAGTACACTAACTATTGTTCTTAGAAGAGTGCTACGTGCTTCATTGTGGAACGTTATTATCACACTGGTGGGCGGCAGGTTATTTGACCATGCTTTTCGACACATTAGGTGACGCGTGTCTGGAAGTTCGCGATTGCTTTTTAAACTATCGCTAGCTTGTTGATTGAAACGATTCCGTATGTAGGGATCTTCTCCTTGTTGTAGGCTACCTTTTTGAATGAATCCTATCTCGTCGAAGTAATCCCAAGTATGTCTAGGCGAGGATAAGTGAAACAGAGTATTGGAAATTGGATGCTTGGGCGATGTAGATGGACTGAACAGATGAGATGATGTATCGATAGATACCATTTTTTCTGTTACAACAGCAGTTTGCTCATCGCGCAATCTGAGGGCACGATTTTTATTTTTATAGCTACCTTCGAAGTAGTATACTGCAATCAAGATCCATGATATACCTAGTATCAGTAATATTTTCAAATTCCTCCGCATGTTACACACTAAACAATCTTAAAGATCCGGATTGACTCCAATTAATGTACTTTTTTCCCCTTATTACAGTGTCGTTTATTTGACTAGAGATGTTTAATCGTTGAACCATAGAACTATCCTTTGCTATCTATGATGTTTAACTGGGAATCAACTTGCGCTGAAAGTTTTGTGAACATCTGCACCCATTTCTGTTGATCTGAAAAAAAGGAGAAAATTAAGATTTGATAACATAACTTTAGCAGATTTAACATAACAATCACAATATATAGTGTTCTATATGTTATTTAAAAGCTGATACCTCTTATGAACAAATTAAGGAGTTCAGTTTTGACGTAGGACTACGTCTTACATTAAGGGTGCATAATCAGAAAACAGGTCACGTTTTTATGAAATAAAGTTAACGTTAATAATTATTTTTGCTGCGAACGGATTTTTAATGATTTGCATACCAATCGAATCGCAAATTTTCTAAGATTTGTTTGAAATGCTATCAGGGCTCTGCATAGTCATAGTCAACTGAGGATAGTCAGCTGACTATCTGACTGACTATACCCGTCGGGCGTTGAGTCGCTATCTCCCTCTACCGACTCGACTATATCATTTCATTCTTTCCAGTCGAATTGTCTTCATTGCATTTTGAAGTGACTTCTTCCAAAATGACATCGTTCCTCTCTCTCCCATGTATAGTTTGCATGCATAGATGTTTGAGTTCAACGTGTTTGACAAACGCTACAGGTGAGCTAGATTTCACCTTCGAAGATTTCGGGCCCTGTATGCTTTACATTACAATCCCATAGTCTGTATATGGTTTGAATTCATGAAAATTGGAAGCATTCCCATTTCCCCATACATTTGTTCTGTCCATTTGTGTGCTTTCCAGAAAAGAGCTGTCAATAACGGGCAACTTATGCAGCCGCTAGAATAGAAACAACGAAGGGGGATAGCGAAACGAGAATATTTGCGAAGTAAAATCCACCCTTGCATAGTAAGTAAGCTGTCGCTAGCGTATAGGTATTGCATCTCCTCTGAGGAAAATTCTCAGAATCTTTCTGTGTCCGAAACAACAAAGGTCGATTATTCTGCTCGTTTTTGTGTTTTATGTTTCCCCTCGAGCTGTGAAAGCTAGCGAATATTTCACTTGAAGTGCATCTGGCATTACAATTAACACAACCATCCGAGCCATGGCAAAGCAGGCGAAAAAAGAGAAGAGTGCAAATGATTATAGGTCGTTTCTAGCCATCAGTGTTTGGCTTTGTGTTGCTTATTCTCGTTGCGTGAGACATAGTACTTGTTCCTTTTCTGTATGTGTGAATAGCACACCTCCGATACTTTTAGTTGTCATTCGTATTTGGTCTCATGCGCATCGGCTTTGTTCTGATGCAACAAGCTCCTAGCTTTGTTGACGGTTTTGACCGAGAGTCGAGAAACGATTTTCCATAAACGATCATTCTCGCGATGTTCTATTTTATCGTTGCAACAAGGACTCTGCATAGTCATAGTCAACTGAGGATAGTCGGCTGACTATCTGACTGACTATATCCGTATTCAGTTAGTAAAGACTTTTGGCTTCTCCACGCAGTTTTTCCGCCAAAACGACTAAACAGTCAGTCGGGCGTTTGGTCGCTATCTCTCTCTACCGACTCGACTATATCATTTCATTCTTCCCAGTCAAATTGTCCTCATTGTATTTTGAAGTGGCTTCCCCCAAAACGAATTCGTTCCTCTCTTTCTCTCTCCCACGTACATGTGCATGCATCGATGTTTGAGTTCAGTGTGTGTGCGCTATTTTGCACGCTATTTACTAATGCTAACGCGAGGACCTTTATAGCATACTTGATAAATGTCCCTAAATGTCCCTGCTCCCTTGGCCGAGTGGTTAGCGTCATAACTAACATACCGGGTGTTCGGGTTCGATTCCCGTTCTGGTCGGGGGAATTTTTCGTCAAAGAAATTTCCTCCGACTTGCACTGTGATCACGCGTATTCTAGAGCTTGCCACTCAGAATGCATTCAAGGCGTGTTATTTGGCATAGAAATCTCAACTAAGTACTAATAAAAATGACGCAAGTAATACTACGTTGAGACGGCGAAGTTCCTCTAGGAACGTTAGTGCCATTGAAGAAGAAGAAGATAAATGTCTAAGTTCGTTGGTTTGAGTTCACGATGGGCAGACAATAATGTGCGATTCACATAGAATGTTACGGCAAAGAACGTCTACGTTCCGTCAACGTCTCCACCAATTCACACATGCAGTCAATGCTTGCAACAGCACCGTCACGTAAAACGTCGCACGAATGATTTATTTAATGTTATTCGTGGTGTCGCCACCTGCAACGATTTGAAGTTACAATGCCCTCTTTCGAATCAGCATGCCTAGAACCAGTTCTAAATTTAGAAAAAATCAATGAAAATCATTGAATTATATTATTCAATTGCTTAATTCCTGTCATTCATCAATAATAATATTTAGTTTTTTTTCTCAGCTAGTCGCGGAAGATTTTGACTATGAAATTTGGAATTAAGAGATATGTTGGCATAAAAAATACAACCAAAATCAAAACAAAAGCCGAGCCCAGACAAAAACCCAACGAACCATCCCTCTCCGTTAATTATTTTTGTCTACAAATCTTGCCGCTCGTTTTTGTTGAACGTATGCGTTGCCGGTGTATGTGAATGTTTTCATAAAAATTGCATGGTAGAATAACTGACGTAACGGAACGTGACGGGACGTGAACGTGACGTGGATGTTGTATGTGAATCGCAATTAAACCCTCCATTGATAGGGTATCTTTTTTTTGCATCAGAAGTCATGTTTTCGTTCCGCTTTATATGGACGTAAAAATAAGATTGCGTACGCGGGTATAAATTCCGTTCCTAGGGGAGTAGAAATGTGGATTGAAGTCAGTTGAATGAAGAGGCAGATTTATATTCATTAGTCGAGTAAGTTAAAACAACCACTGACTGGACTTGTTCACCAGTCATCCTCGCTAGTCAACGCTAGTCAATTCATTCTCTAATCAAGTTACTTTTGACGTAGGATTACGTCTTTCGGGAACATATTGGGGTACAAATTGAAAATCGAAAATCGAGCACATCGTGAAAATTGTCCAATTTCAAACGCTTATTGCTCAGTCATTTCATGATGGATTCATGAAATTTTTGCGTCAATCGATTCTGGCACTCCATAACAATTTTTCATATTGAAGAAAATAATATATGTCATGAAACTAACTATCGAACTATTGAAAAATCTCAACCCCTATCCTAACGGAATTACTCTCTTTTGGTTGGTTGAAATTCACGATACATGTGGCAGTTCCCTAACAGAGACATCAAAACCAAGCTGCCTGGAGGAGATCGACATTGCAAATACATGAAAGTAGGGGGAACTTTTATTCCCACCGAGAAGTGTTCCCTAACAGAGACATCAAAACCAAGGTGCCTGGGTGAACTCGGCATTGCCAATATATGCAAGTCGGGGGCATTTTTATATTCCAAGTTGGGTGAGGGATACGATTAATTCTAGCAAATAAAAAGACGGGTGGGTAATGTCGGGGACATAACCGGAGTGACGTAGGACTATGCAAAGGGGACAGCTTTTGTTAAATATATATTTTAAATATATTGTTTTATTTTCTTCACCTACGTGAATACCTACCTATCTACCTGAAAAATGGATTAGTTTACTGTTTACTCTTTATGAATATGTTAATGGTTCTGAAAAGAACCTTTGGTGTTGTGTTTTTGTTATCACTCGATATCCCCATCTTGTTCGGCTAAACCTTCCTGTTTAGCGATTTGTTGTCACTCGCCACAGCTTTCACAGTTGGAAAATTTCTTCCCATCCAGCTTGTGACATATTTTACAGTAAATTACATTCAATGGCACGTCGCATTACCACCACTCAGTGCCGGATTGGAGGTAATTTTAACCTGTAATTGAACATTTGCGATGACAGTGGTACAGTGTCGACTTTCAATGTGGGATCATAATTTGGATCTCTATATTTACAAAAATGTCCAACTAAATAAGTCACATTACATGTCCGTCCAATTAGCTAAATGTCGAACTAATTGTAGATTACTGTACTTTCAATCTGGAAACAATTTAAGAATTGGTGGAAATTGAATAATCAGGAAAGTCCCCAACTATCAATAAGCTCAGAACAACTGCCAAATTCACATACTCATCAAATCCTGGCAAACAAATTATGAAAACATCAATTTGTGTTTTATTATTATTTTGGATAATGTTTTAGAAAGCATTGAACTTTATTTCCTAAACTCTTTTTTGGAAGGTTTAATGGCCCTGAAAAGCGCCTTGTTTTATGGAATGGTTCCAATTTAGAAAACTTAGTACTCGTGGTTTTGAAAAAAACCATTTCGAACGCCCTCGATGCCGCCTTGTTCTGGATTTGCCACCAAAGCAGTTTGTATAAAGAACAAACTTTTTTCTTCTGCTACCTGATGCCGTTTTGCGATTGCGTTTGCCACTCGCCATTCGCTGCAACTGTCTGTTGTCTTGATGTCCGCCGAACCGAATGTGTTATGTTCCGAATGCAGGTTTTCTTATCGTCGCGAGCAGCTTTGCCAGCCAACTCGATCACTCCGGCGGCCGAAACTATATAACGCCGGCTAGGTGGACTGGTACACAGGTACTAACGCGCTCGACCTAGCTACCTTTTCCGGTGCAATTGGCGGATACACCTACGGGAAATTGCAGACCACCACGGTTCGAGCGGGATTTTGCCTTTCCCTTCACTTTTCCTCCTTTGCCATATCCAACCATGGCTGCTTGTGTTGGTTTGTTGATGTGAGGTGATGCGAAACGATGCGGTGTACGGTTCGGATGAGAATGATCGTTACGGCAGCGGAGAGGGGATTTTTAAGCTGACTGGCTGGCTCGAGAATTACGCATGTGTGAGACTGCGACCAATGTTTCCCTCATTTTTTTCTTTTTCCTTTCCAATCGTGCTTCATTCTATTTCGCTGCTGCTCTGGTTGCCCGTTTTGGTCGGTACGATTTGAGGAGCACAAAATGGACCAATCAAAAATGGGCACATAGTGTATTTGGACAATGCTTGATATTTCACAATTATTCAATTATTTATCTCAAGAAAAATGAAATGTTATTCGTTATGATAGATGCGTAGATATATTTCCTATCAATTGATGCAAAAACCTTTGCGATCTATTGAGAAACGCTCGAGTTATAAGCGTTCCAAATCTTGCATTTTTTCCTACTTGTTCAGTGCCTAGATTTCCATTTCACCCCCTATATCTTCCGGTTAGACGTAGTCCTACGTCAAATTTTAAATCTGGAACTTTAGTGTTGGTTGCCTCGTGACATTTCATATCAATGACCGATCGTGTATTGTGAAAAATTTAGCACAAGTGTAAGTGTAAAATTGTTGTGTTAAAAATCACTTGATATATGAAACGATTTATTTCAATTTTCATAAATAAAAACCAAGCTGTGTTCCCGCTCGAGAACGGGTCGTTCGGTTTAAGCTGTCTGTTTTGTTATATTCATTTTTACTCAAGGAAAGTTTATACGGCGAGAAAAATTGGAAAAGTGAAGAAATATTAGAAAATGTGATTTCCCACATGCTCTATATATAGTATAGGTGTTGGTGTTGTTAGTCCAATTAAAATTCGCATTGGGAATAAACATTCAGAATTCAAATATTTTTCTCTACATTAAAGTAACATATTTTTACTGATGTAAAAATTGATAATTGTGTTCGGTATTGGTAATTAATTATTATAAATTAGTGAGTCTTTTTTTTTCATCCATACATAACACAGGGGCCTCTAATCTAGGATCACAGAGGGTGGTTTTCATCATATCTCGTTCCACTTAAGCGTCTTTTATGTGATACGTACTATCCAATGACTGTTTGCCATCCTTCTGTCATCATCACTCGGTAAACACTGGTGGAGTGAACAAACAATACCGAACAACCAAACAAAACGGGTCTTTTCAGGGCCATCAAATCATTATCAAAGAGTTTGCCGATGTTAATTTTCACAATTTTCACAGGCCTCTTTTGTGGCTAACTTCTGACTACCTAGCTCGTTCGCCATAGATAAAAACAGGTGGTAGTCACTTGGTGCAAGGTCCGGACTATACGGCGGATGCAAAAGAACCTCCCATCCGAGCTCCCGGAGCTTCTGGCGCGTCACCAAAGAAGTGTGTGGCCTGGCGTTGTCCTGATGGAAGACAATGCGACCTCTGTTTATCAAAGATGGCCTCTTCTTCATGAGTGCTACCTTCAAGCGGTCCAGTTGTTGGCAGTACAGGTCCGAATTGAGCGTTTGGCGATAGGGAAGCAGCTCATAATAGATTATTCCTTGACAATCCCACCAAACACACAGCAGAACCTTCCTGGCCGTTAATGAGGGCTTGGCCACCGTCTGAGCCGCTTCAGCGGGCTTCGACCACGACCGTTTGCGCTTCAAGTTGTCGTAAGTGACTCACTTTTCATCGCCAGTCACCATCCGCTTCAGAAACGGGTCGATTTTGTTGCGAATCAGCAGCGATTCACATGCGTCGATACGGTCAAAGATGTTTTTTTGCGTCAACGTGTGTGGCACCCATACATCGAGCTTCTTTGTGAATCCAAGCTTCTTCAAATGGTTAATAACGGTTTGATGACTTATCCCCAGCTCTTGGCCGATGCTACGGCTGCTACTATGCCGGTCTTTCTCGGCTAATTCAGCGATTTTGTCGCAATTTTCGACGACAGGCCTTCCGGAGCGTGGCGCATCTTCGACGACCTCTACACCAGAACGAAAACGTTGAAACCATCGTTGTGCGGTGGAAATGAAAAGTGTATCGGGTCCATAAACTGCACAAATTTGCAGCTTGAGATGCATTTTTGCCTTTGTCATAGTAGTACTGTAAAATATGTCGGATTTTCTCTTTATTTTGCTCCATATTTGCGACACTATAACTCACGAACGACTTAACCAAACAAAACACTGTCAAGGACTATATTATATTATAGCACTATAAAAATACCTTTCCAACAAGCTATAGTATGACTCGATACAATGAATACAACTAGAACTACGCGCTTACAACCACACCTCGCGGAAATACCGCAGGACTTTTTTGACAGCCTAATATCAAAAATCAACAGATAGACTAACGGAATCCTACGTCAATTATGCGGTCGTGTCTCGGACACAACCCTCCTGTGACTTTTTATTTTAACGTACCGTGCATGCGGGAACTGGTTTTTTTCTTATGTTGGTACGACCTTAAGACGCACATCTATCAGGATTTAGTGCTCTCCGATCATGACCCATTACATGAGGTTATGCACCAAAGAACCAAATTTCAAATCTAGTTTTAGAAGAAAATTGAAAAAGTTGTTTGAATAAGCACTAGTTCTATTATTAATTCTTTGAAACGAATTTGATTTTTAAGCACAAACCTTCGAAAGAGACCAGTTTAAAAAACTACATAATTACACAAATATTCTAGGTTTTCACTTTTTTATGTTTCTTGAGATATCTCTGCACTTGCTTAACCAAACTCCAATTATTGAATGGATAATTAAATATTTGTTTGAAAAGTCGTCATTTTATAATTCATAAAAAACAAGCATTTGGAAAATAGCTGTCATGTCAAAAAAATAGAACATTTTTTTAATTTATCCGGTGCACCTAAATTCAAACATTCTTATACTTGGGTTTCTCTGACAAATAATGGGAGTCAACAACCCACAAGATTTGGTTAAGGTCGGTCCACAAATAGAGAAGTAACAACTGTCTCAAGAAGTTGTTGCCACGTCACGAAAGGTATACGATCCATTCCAACGTGATGTTACACCATTTTGACTCACTACAAACACTTTTTTTACGTTTTCATGTATCAACACACAAATTTAAACGATGTTATTGTAAAATTGAGAAAATTTCCAACAAGAATCATCTGTTGTAGAATATTTTATAACTAGATTGGCTTGCTGTCAGTCAAATACATTCATGAAGTGACAACACTTAACTTTTTGCTGTTTCAGTCTATTGAACATTAATGATTAATTTAATTGATTTCAGTTCCGTTACAAAACATACGAATGAGCTTTCTTCTATGTTTTGTCAACAGTAGATGAACGTAGATTCCAGAATATAGAATATAAAAACATTGAAAACCCATACGATTTGGCTATTGGATACAGATGTCCTGCCAGCGGAAGTCGAATGTTTTCCGACACCATTTTGGAGTCGAGGATGGATACTTCCGGTTCGTTAAAAACGGATCTAATAGATCGGGAATGACATTAAAACCCACAATATAAGATTAAATTTTTATACAGAACAGATAGGATTTGAGCGAGAGGGATATAATGTTAGAGAGGAAAGCACTTAACGTTAGAGCGACGCGTGTAGAGTTAGCCAATAAAAGAGCACATACAAATTCACACGCAATCGTCAAAAGTCAACGATCAAAGTCAACGAAAACGTAAAAGTCATCTTCAACACGCAAACATAAATGTCCCTGCACAGGTACGCGCGCATGCACACTGATCAACACAGAAGCACCGCTCGATGAGCCAAGATTGTGCGAGCCATTGATGGCAAGCACCAGAATGAACGTGTTAAATAATCACGATGTAAAACTGGTGGTCGGTTTTGGACCACCCGACTTTTTTTCCAAATAAAGGCATGCCGTGTACTGCATGTAACAGGAAGATTCAATTTATACAGCTTATTCTGATGAACAAACCATGAGCAATTAAAATTGCCTTGTTTTGTAATGTTTCGCAATCTATAACAACATTGAACTCATTTTCCATACCGGTTCAAATATTTCTACTCTGTTTTTGAAGCAACGAAAACGCAAAATGGCGCTAAAACGCTATAATGAAGAGAGCCACAGAAAAGTCACCATATAATCAGCACCGTTCCCGAGATACAAAGGGGGGGTAGGTTCAGGAGCACCGGTCGCGTTAGGACCAGCTCCCCCCATAAGATGAACTTTTGCAAGGGGAAGGGGAGATTTCAGAGAAAAAAGAAGCTCAGAGTATTCAGAGTAATAAAAAACATAAAACATAGTACATAGCTTGCTACAATACGGTGAAATTCTAATTTAATACAACTTACTGATTGTGTGACGTGACAATGCTTTGTGTAGATTGTTTTTTCGCACAGAGCATGTTGTCACATCACATAATGCATGTCGATTTTTGCAAAGTTCCTGCGAGTTTTTTTGAAAAACTGACAGGAATCCACGTTCATCTTTTGTTGACTAATCATAGAACAAAGTTTATTGGTATGTTTTGAAACGGAACTGAAAATACAACATTAATGTTCAGAAGTCGGAAACCGCAAAAAGACAGATGTTGTCACGTCACAAAAGTATTGGGCTGACAACAAGCGAATTCAACTGTAAAATATTCTCCAACTGAAAATTCTTGTAGGAAATTTTCTCAATTTTACTTTGTCATTGTTTACTATTTGAAAATCGTGTAAAAAAACCTGTTTTTAGTGAGTAAAAACGTCACGTCACGCTAGAATGGGTATCATTACTATCTTCCTGTACGGCGCAAACGACTTGGATTTCGCATGATGATAACGCGCCAGCGCATCGAGCCTGAATTGTACTGAATTATTTGACCAAACATCAAGTAAATATCATCGAGCAAGCGCCGTATTCACATGATATGGCCCCGTGCGACATTTTTGACGTAGGACTACGTCTAACCGGAAGATATAGGGGGTGAAATGGAAATCTAGGCACTGAACAAGTAGGAAAAAATGCAAGATTTGGAACGCTTATAACTCGAGCATTTCTCAATAGATCGCAAAGGTTTTTGCATCAATTGATAGGAAATATATCTACGCATCTATCATAACGAATAACATTTCATTTTTCTTGAGATAAATAATTGAATAATTGTGAAATATCAAGCATTGTCCAAATGCACTATGTGCCCATTTTTGATTGGTCCATTTTGTGCTCCTCAAATCGTACCGACCAAAACGGGCAACCAGAGCAGCAGCGAAATAGAATGAAGCACGATTGGAAAGGAAAAAGAAAAAAAAGAACGAAACATTGGTCGCAGTCTCACACATGCGTAATTCTCGAGCCAGCCAGTCAGCTTAAAAATCCCCGCTCCGCTGCCGTAACGATCATTCTCATTCAAACCGTACACCACATCAGTTCGCATCACAACACATCAACAAACCAAACCAAGCAGCCAAATCTGGACATGGCAAAGGAGGAAAAATTAAGGGAAAGGCAAAACCCGCTCGAATCGTGTCGGTCTGGAGTTCCCCGCAAGGGTAGCTAGGCCGAGCGCATTAGTACCAGTGCACCAGTCCACCAAGCCGGCGTTATATAGTTTCGGCCGCCGAAGTGATCGAGTTAGCTGCCAAAGCTGCTCGCGCCGAAAACAAAACCCGCATTCGGAACAGAACACATTCGGTTCGGTGGACATCAAGTCAACAGGCAGTTGCAGCGAGTGGTGAGTGGCAAACGCAATCGCAATACGGCAGCTGGTAGCAGAAGAAAATAGTTTGTTCTTTATACAATCTGCTTTGGTGGCAAATCCAGAACAAGGCGGCATCGAGGGCGTTCGAAATGGTTTTTTTCAAAACCACGAGTACAAAGTTTTCTAAATTGGAACCATTCCATAAAACAAGGCGCTTATCAGGGCCATTAAACCTTTCAAAAAAGAGTTTACGAAATATAGTTCAATGCTTTCTAAAATAATATCCAAAATAATAATAAAAAACAATTTGATTTTTTCATAATTTGTTTGCCAGGATCTGCTGAGTATGTGAATTTGGCAGTTGTTCTGAGCTTATTGATAGTTGGGGACTTTCCTGATTATTCAATTTACAACAATTCTTAAATTGTTTCCAGATTGAAAGTACAGTAATTTACAATTAGTTCGACATTTAGCTAATTGGACGGACATGTAATGCGACATAATTAGTTGGACATTTTTGTATACATAGAGATCCAAATTATGACCCCACATTGAAAGTCGACACTGTACCACTGTCATCGCAAATGTTCAATTACAGGTTAAAATCGTTTCCAATGCGACACTGAGTGGTGCTTCGGCACGTCGCATTGAATGTAATTTACTGTACAACATGTCACAAAGCTGGATGGGAAGAAATTTTCCAACTGTGAAAGCTGTGGCGAGTGGCAACAAATCGCTAAACAGGAAGGTTTAGCCGAACAAGATGGGGATATCGAGTGATAACAAAACAATAAACTCTTTAGAATGAAGATAATTTTGTGATCCTGAAAAGGACCCTTTTTAGCCTGCATGTGAATCCAACGAGCGAACAAATCATAATGAATGTATTTTTTTGCCATCGCTGCCTTTTAACGCTCATTCGTTCGTCTCGTTGGACTCGTCCCTTTGGCTGAGTCTGCCGATTTGTCTCTATCCTGTGAGCGTGTACCGCTAGAGTATAAAGCGCGCGGATCCAAAAAAAATATCTCATTTTCTTTCAAACCGTAAACCAGTTCCTGCTGTTGTACGGCATCGTTTAGCATCGCATCGCATCACATCATAAAAAGAAAACAAGCAGCAACGTGGACGTGTTGACGTAACAAAGGAGGACAAGTTAAGGGAAAGGCAAAGCCTCACTCGAACCGTGCATGTTTCCAGTTCCCTGTTGGTCGCATTCATTGATTGCTCCGCAAGGGTAACTAGGCCGAACGGATTGGTGCCGGAGCACCAGTATACCTAACAGTGGTTATAGAGTTTCGACCGTCGGAGTGCTCGAGTTGGCTTGCAAAGCTGCTCACGACAATCAGAAAACACGCATCAAGAACAGAGCAGCTTCGGTTCGGCGCTCGTCAAGGCAACAACTAGTTTCAGCGAGTGGCAAACGCAATCGCAAAACGGCAGCAGGTAGAAGAAAGAAAAAGTTTGTTTATACAGACCGCTTTGGTGGCAAAACCAGCCACCGTAAAACACGGCGCTTTACAGGGCCATTAAACCATTCAAAAATGAGTTATTAAAAGTTTTTCACAATACCAATGCATTCTAAAGTGACATAATATGACATATAATATAAACTGTTTTGTTTTGTTTATACTTCTTGCACTGGTTGGGGTTTTTTAAATTGATCATTCAGTTTTCACAAACCCATGTACAGTTTCCGAATTAAAAGTGGCTTCAAATTACAACACATTGTATGCAGGATGGCATTAACGAATTTTCTCGGTAGCAAGAACTGCTTTCTTTGGTTGACTGACTGACGTTACATCTGCATTGTATAGGAAAATAACTAAGGAGCAACATGATGAGCTATGTATTTCCTGCTGCTCTGTTCTTATTTTAAGTTCTTATAGTTCGTTTATTTTTCAACAGATCGTCTCCAAAACCTCAGTTCTTTTGACGTAGGACTACGTCTAACCGGAAGATATAGGGGGTGAAATGGAAATCTAGGCACTGAACAAGTAGGAAAAAATGCAAGATTTGGAACGCTTATAACTCGAGCATTTCTCAATAGATCGCGAAGGTTTTTGCATCAATTGATAGAAAATATATCTACGCATCAATCATAACGAATAACATTTCATTTTTCTTGAGATAAATAATTGAATAATTGTGAAATATCAAGCATTGTCAAAATGCACTATGTGCCCATTTTTGATTGGTCCATTTTGTGCTCCTCAAATCGTACCGACCAAAACGGGCAACCAGCGGCAGCAGCGAAATAGAATGAAGCACGATTGGAAAGGAAAAAGAAAAAAATGAACGAAACATT
This sequence comes from Toxorhynchites rutilus septentrionalis, assembly GCF_029784135.1. Classification (NCBI taxonomy): domain Eukaryota; kingdom Metazoa; phylum Arthropoda; class Insecta; order Diptera; family Culicidae; genus Toxorhynchites; species Toxorhynchites rutilus. Next base: position 189,928,691 of record NC_073746.1, read on the forward strand.
GGTCGCAGTCTCACACATGCGTAATTCTCGAGCCAGCCAGTCAGCTTAAAAATCCCTGCTCCGCTGCCGTAACGATCATTCTCCTTCAAACCGTACACCACATCGGTTCGCATCACAACACATCAACAAACCAACCCAAGCAGCCATGTCTGGACATGGTAAAGGAGGAAAAGTGAAGGGAAAGGCAAAATCCCGCTCGAACCGTGTTGATCTGGAGTTCCCCGCAAGGGTAGCTAGGCCGAGCGCGTTAGTACCAGTGCACCAGTCCACCTAGCCGGCGTTATATAGTTTCGGCCGCCGAAGTGATCGAGTTAGCAAAGCTGCTCGTGACGATAAGAAAACCCGCATTCGGAACAGAACACATTCGGTTCGGTGGACATCAAGACAACAGGCAGTTGCAGCGAGTGGCGAGTGGCAAACGCAATCGCAAAACGGCATCAAGTAGCAGAAGAAAAAAGTTTGTTCTTTATACAAACTTATCGAAATGGTTTTTTTCAAAACCACGAGTACTAAGTTTTCTAAATTGGAACCATTCCATAAAACAAGGCGCATTTCAGGACCTTCCAAAAAAGTGTTTAGGAAATACAGTTCAATGTTTTCTAAAACATTATCCAAAATAATAATAAAACACAAATTGATTTTTTCATAATTTATTTGCCAGGATCTGATGAGTATGTGAATTTGGCAGTTGTTCTGAGCTTATTGATAGTTGGGGACTTTCCTGATTATTCAATTTACAACAATTCTTAAATTGTTTCCAGATTGAAAGTACAGTAATTTACAATTAGTTCGACATTTAGCTAATTGGACGGACATGTAATGCGACTTATTTAGATGGACATTTTTGTAAACATAGAGTTCGGGGTCCAAATTATGACCTCACATTGAAAGTCGACACTGTTCCACTGTCATCGCAAATGTTCAATTACAGGTTAAAATCGGCTCCAATGCGACACTGAGCGGCGCTTCGGCACGTCGCATTGAATGTAATTTACTGTCACAAAGCTGGATGGGAAGAAATTTTCCAACTGTGAAAGCTGTGGCGAGTGGCAACAAATCGCTAAACAGGAAGGTTCAGCCGAACAAGATGGGGATATCGAGTGATAACAAAACAATAAACTCTTTAGATTGAATATAATTTTGTGATCCTGAAAAGGACCCTTTTTAGCCTGCATGTGAATCCAACGAGCGAACAAATCGTAATGAATGTATTTTTTTGCCATCGCTCCCTTTTAACGCTCATTCGTTCGTCTCGCTGAGTCTGGCTGAGTCTGCCGATTTATCTCTATCCTGTGAGTGTGTACCGCTAGAGTATAAAACACGCGGACCCCAAAAAAATATCATATTTTCTTTCAAACCGTAAACCCGTGTGGTTGTACGGCATCGGCATCGTGGACGTAACAAAGGAGGACAAGTTGAGGGAAAGGAAAAGTCCCACTCGAACCGTGCAGGTGTGCAGTTCCCCGTAGGTGTATCCGCCAATTTTTCAGCAAGGGTAGCTAGGCCGAGCGCGTTAGTACCAGTGCACTAGTCCACCTAGCCTTCGTTATATAGTTTCGGCCGCCGAAGTGATCGAGTTGGCTGGTAAAGCTGCTCGTGACGATAAGAAAAACCGCATTCAGAACAGAACACATCAAGACAACAACAGGCGGTTGCAGCAAGTGGCGAGTGGCAAACGCAATCGCAAAACGGCATCAGATAGCAGAAGAAAAAAGTTTATTCTTTATACAAACTGCTTTGGTGGCAAATCCAGAACAAGGCGGCATCGAGGGCGTTCGAAATGGCTTTTTTCAAAACCACGAGTACTAAGTTTTCTAAATTGGAATCATTCCATAAAACAAGGCGCTTTTCAGGGCCATTAAACCTTCCAAAAAAGAGTTTAGGAAATACAGTTCAATGCTTTCTAAAACATTATCCAAAATAATAATAAAACACAAATTGATTTTTTCATAATTTATTTGCCAGGATATGATGAGTATGTGAATTTGGCAGTTGTTCTGAGCTTATTGATTTTCACCAATTCTTAAATTGCTTCTAGATTGAAAGTACATTAATTTACAATTATCTCGACATTTAGCTAATTGGACGGACCTGTAATGCGACATATTTAGTTGGACATGTTTGTAAACATAGAGTTCGGGGTCCAAATTATGACCCCACATTGAAAGTCGACACTGTTCCACTGTCATCGCAAATGTTCAATTACAGGTTAAAATCGCCTCCAATGCGACACTGAGTGGCGCTTCGGCACGTCGCATTGAATGTAATTTACTGTACAACATGTCACAAAGCTGCAAAGCAAAGCAAAGAAATTTTCCAACTGTGAAAGCTGTGGCGAGTGGCAAACGCAATAGCAAAACAGGAAGGTTTAACCGAACAAGATAGGAATATCGAGTGATAACAAAATACAACACCAAAGGTTCTTTTCAGAACCATCAACATATTCATAAAGAGTAAACAGTAAACTGATCCGTTTTTCAGGTAGATTTTCAGGTTCACGCAGGAGAAGAAAATAAAACAACATATTTAAAATATATCTTTAACAAAAGCTGTCCCCTTTGTATAGTCCTACGTCACTCCGGTTATGTCCCCGACATTACCCACCCGTCTTTTTTGTTCCCCAAGTTGAAGTTGCCATCGTGGGAAGAGATTTCACTCGATCGAGGAGATTAAAGAGAATGCCGAGGGAACTAAAGGCCATCTCTTCGTCGGCCTGCCAGGGATGCATGGAGGACTGCGTCAAGCGATGGCACACGTGTGTTGCTTGAGATGAATAATATTTTGAAGGAGATAAAAAATTGTCTGAAATTTAATTCTAGTTTGTTTTATTCAAACATTCCCGGTACTTTCTGATCACAGGGTATCATAGCATGAAAAATTACCGTTCCTATAGAATAATTTCTTTCATGTAAGTTAATAATCACAGAATTCCACAAAATCAAAACATGTTATATTTGTTCAAAATTTGTAAATTTGTTCATTGTGCCATGATTTTAATTCCGGACATTTTTAAATTCATGATTTAAATACCGAACACTCTCATGCAACTTCTTCGATAAAAAAAAACATTATTCACTTTGTTTCGTCGTCCGGATTTAAAATCATCTTCTTGATGAGTTTCTTATTGCGAACATAGGTGTTGTAAAACACGAATATTTGTTTTGATTTTTGCCATGTCTAAGATTCTGTTGGACACTAAGATTTTGAATTCATTTCTGGGAACAATAGGTGTTAACTGGAAAAATAAGCCTTCCATCATGGCATTGATACATCATAATAGCTTCTAGCATTTTGAGGTAATAAACTGCATGGAATTAACTATAAAAACATTATCCACCAGCCTTCGTGTTATATTCGAAAAAAAAAACAGATCTGAAGATCAGCTGGATATAAATGCGAAAAGACCGAAAAGCGTAAATATCACAACCATGTAAGGATTACAAAGCGTAAACTGATTTGTGAAAGGATTCGGCGATTCTTTAAAGGGCGAGGATGCACGAGCGAGTGCCGACAGTGGCCCTGAAGCAATATTACTATTAAACAGCCAACATCTAAGAAGCACAGAATTTGTGGAAGATTGGTGGTCTCTTCAGGCATTTAAAAAACATTGATAATGTATATATTTTGTGTGCATCGTTGCTGCTCTGTCGAATGCTGGAACAGTATTCGAATGGTATGAACACAATTGTGAATCGTAGCCAAATAAAATCTAATATCCGAAGACGAGTTGCAGAAGAACGAATTAGATTTTGGAAATCAGATTTTTGAATTAAAACTGAACGAATAAGAAAAGTGTGTACACTACTGTGTACTACGTGATAATGCTTTGGTTAATTCACGAGTTTACTCAATAATCACGTTAATAATTGGAATGGAACGAATTTGAAAGCAGTTCTCCTCAGTTTGAATGTACCCATCGCATCGCGGTTTATGTATACTGTATATGCCTTTCACCAATGTACTGGTGGTACGAATTAGTATGTACAGTTCATATCTAAATATACCTCCGATTGCTTCGTGTACACTTTTTAACGTTACTATTTGCCGTATTAATGTTTGGAAGATTTAATGTATTCGTTTAACTAGTGAAAGTACTAATGCAAAACTACTAAATCAGTCACATTCTAGACACTTAAATTTGTAAATCACTAAGGTGGCACTTTGTGAACATGAATGTCACGATAGATCACAATCACAATTCTTGTTTAAAAACTGTGTGATTAGGAGGGACGTTTCTGATGCCAATTTCTGAACCCGAAATTCACTGTATTAGATATTTTGTGTATACGATTGCAATATCGCGAATATTCAGTAACGCGACTAGTCGGTTAATGTGCGTGCGGTTCAGTGCATGATCAACAACTGACTCTGAGTACTACTTTTCATCTCGTACCTCTCGATTCATTGTTTCATGCGGTTGCATACTGGTACGGCTCGATTGTTGCCGATGGTAGTGCTGTGGCATGTATAATAATTGGAGTGAGAAAAAGACTGAATAGAAATACTCACACAGCAACTTTCCACGACCAGAAGTGTTATTCAAATTATTTTGGATGGGTTTCGCGATTCACTAACTGTACAGTAGTACGCAACGGTGTCTATCACGGGAAAAAGATTTGAAAACGCTTCCGATCAATTAATATCACGTGCAAATTAGGCAAATCAACACGTACATTTTGTCGCCGTACGTTAAAACACGTGAAAACGACATCTACTAACATGTGTTCACCCGGATACGAACAATAATTTGATTTACATTAATGTAAAAAATAACTGTAACACGCATTTTTATGTCCAAAACATTCAAAAAACAAGTGTGACAGATGCCCATTAACAAAATATGTATATGCGAATTTTGAATGCTTCGGTACAATCAGGACGATGATGATAGCGTGGCTTTTTAGAAAAATAATTTAATTTATGCAGATCATTCAAGTTTGTTAGACACTTTAATTGACGGGGGGAAAGAAATTTTGTCTACACAGTGTGTTGCTGTGTGGATAGTGCACGATTGTTAAACATTTGTGGTACAATCGATAAATTGCCATTTTGTTCTGGTATATAAGCAAAATATTCAGCAAACACATTCAAATGAATGAGAATAGATTTACTTTCAAATCGCTAATTTGTTAAAATTGCAATAAAGATGATACTAATGCCGCCTTGCTAAATGTATGTTTTAACAGATTGACTAGCAGTGTTTTGATGGTTCGAATTAAGAATTCAAGTTATTAAATCTATAATAATACCTGCGACATAATGTTTTCTATGTTCTGATTTTGTTGTTTTTATCTTCTTTAACAAAGAAAACAAATGGTTATGATATTGTCTAATATTACATGGTTCTGGTTCTGAACATATGAATTGATCTTTCTCCGCACACGATTTGTAACATCCTACATCTTATCTGGTTAGTAGAAAACACCGTTTTGTAAATTATAACCAAAACAATAACTACATTTCACAATCCAACCAACTACTGGAACTTCAAACACAGTTGTGTTGTACGCGTGCGTTCATTGAAAATCAATATTATTCGTGTGTTGAAAGCAGATGGGTTTATGCCAGATACTTGACAGTATTCAATAGAAGGAATGGCAATTGAATCATATTATCATACATAGAAAAAAACTGCTATTAAATAGTCGGATATTTTACGCAAAATTAATTTATTTTATTTTTTTTATTCCATTACATATTTACAATATTATGCAAACTTCAATTGCATATGTTACAGGTATTCCATTGATTATGTGAATTCTACCTCGAAAAAGGTTTTTGTTGCTTCTGGCAACATGACGACGAGGGGAGCTTCTGGTTTCCTGGGAAAATATTTTCAAAAATCTTTAAGTCCCAATTTCTGTCCGTTAATGAACTTATTAAATGGACGGTGAAAAACCCTGATTATGATCAGGGTAAAACCTGATCATATTTCCAAGACCTCCCATGTTTCTTCGACTTCAAATCCTTACAGAATCTCTCTTCGACTATTCATGAACCATTCTAGGTGCGGGAATGCAGGTAAGTTCAACACCCTCTCGGGTGAAACCGACGCCTTTAACCCTTTCGCTACGAGCGTCGTTTATAGGCGACATACGTGCAAAGTTTTGTTTTGACCGTATGTGAGAGCGGGCGTGTCCGCTAGTTCCATTTTCAACGGAAAAATTAGATTCGTTTTTAAACCACGCCCATCGAAAGGCACGAAAAAAAGTCACAGGAGGGTTGTGTCCGAGACACGACCGCATAGTTGACGTAGGATTCCGTTAGGCTATCTGTTGTTTTTGGATATGTTTGAAGAATTACCTCGTTGAACTCTTTGATAATGATTTGGTTCTAATGTCTCTGTTAGGGAACACATTTCGGTAGGAACAAAAGTTCACCCTACTTTCATGTATTTGCAATGTCGATTTACCCTAGGCAGCTGGTTTTGATGTTTTTGTTAGAGAATACATTTCGGTAGGAACAAAAGCTCCCTCTACTTTCTTATATTTGCAATGCCGATTTCCCCCAGGCAGTTTGGTTTGGATGTCTCTCTTAGGGAATACATTTCTGTGGGTACAAAAGCTCCCCCTACTTTTATGTATTTGCAGTGCCAATTTCCCTCACGCAGCTTGGTTTTAATGTCTCTGTTAGGGACCCGCCGCATGTGTCGTCAATTTCGACCTATCAGAAGTGGGTATTTCCGTTAGGATAGGGGTTGAGATTTTTCAATTGTTCGATAGTTGGTTTCATGACATATATTATTTTCTTCAATATAAAAAATCCGAAATGTCCGAAAAAAAAAGCCGAAATAATCATCCCGAAGCAGAACCGAACAACAAACCAACACCAGCAACAGTAATAACAACAGAAACATCAGCACCATTAATGCAATAACGTCATCGGGACCATGAGTCACCCTTTTCTGCAGTGCCGAACATTTCATTTATTTATTTATTTATTCATTTTCGTCAAACAAATGTAGACTACATACTTATATATTAATGTTATAATGTTTTCTTAAGTTAAATATTATTCCTACGGTACATGTTTCTTTTTAGCTGTTTTTTATTCATTGTTGTGTCAATTGTTGTGTTAATTAAGTGCTGATTGTATATACGCATCATGCGATTGATAGGAGCGTTATTTGTATAATTTGTTCTGGATGTTTTGGTTAGAAACAAATTGCGTGTTCTTGACGCCCAAGTACATAGAAATTTATTTTTTCTAGTAATTCAGCTGATTGTACTCGTTGCGAAATTAGATGATTAACAAAACAAAAACATTGAAAATTTACGGCGTTCCTTTAGTGATTGGATGTTTATAAGCATGCAGCGTGCTTCATATGAAGGAAGTGAAAATGAGGTCAAGTTCAATTTCTTCTTCTTCTTAAATGGCACCAACGTTCCTAGAGGAACTTCGCCGTCTCAACGTAATATTACTTACGTCATTTTTACTAGTACTTAGTTGAGATTTCTATGCCAAATAACACGCCTTGAATGCATTCTGAGTAGCAAGCTCTAGAATACGCGTGACCACTGTGCAAGTCGGAGGAAAGTTCTTTTACGAAAAATTCCCCCGACCAGAACGGGAATCGAACCCGAACCCCCGGCATGTTAGGTTTTGACGCTAACCACTCGGCCACGGGAGCACACATCCAGTTCAATTTATGGAGTGCAAATAAGAGAAACTGTTTCTGGACTGACTCAATGCGTTTTTTATGTACGACCATATACGAGTTCCAAACGATGTTACAGTATTCCAGAATGGGCCTTACATATGTGATATATAAAAGTTCAATTTTGTGTGGGTATGAGAAGCGTTTGACAAAGCTTAACACACTATTTGTCTTATTGATTACAGAGTTGTAGTGTTCTATAAATGTGAGTTTACAGTCCAGGACGACGCCTAGATCTCTAACTATTTCACATTTCTCTACATTTTGATTTCCAAGACGTATTACAATATTTGGTACATGATTTTCTCTGCTAAATGTAATGGAGTTGCATTTTTTTACATTCAGTTTTAGTACATTTTTATTACGCCAAGAATGGAATACATGTATTTCGTTTTGGAATGCTTCGATGTCGTTTTCATTACCAGTTTCCGCGAAAAACTTCATGTAGTCTGCATACACAAGTACATTTATACGCTTGAGAACGAGGGAATGAAAAGAAGAGGACCAAGATGAGAGCCTTGTGGGACTCCCGAAGTGACTTTTACTGGATTTGAAAGAGTATTTTGAAAATGAACAATTTGTTCCGGCACCAATGAGCCAGTTTAAACGTCCTTGTTCCATTCCAATTTTCTGCAATTTGAAGAGTACACCCAAAATTGATTTTTAGCTCATGTTTTGTCATCCCGATTTATGACATTAAATGAGACATAACATAACAGAAAATGTCATGACTCACAAATACTGGTAAGTATTTGTATAATATACATGGTACGGTAATATAAGATTAATACGAGCGAGCGAAATAAAAGACAAATAAGATTTCCGCATACTTTGCCACATACATGGCCCAGGCCGAGATAGATATAGATCTCCTTCAAGCGCTCCTGTTTTACTCTTAGAAAACAATTTCCAATTTCATTTGATAATCAGGTGCAATATTATCACGTATTTGCTGAACAACTGCTGAAGCATCATTAGCCATGTGGATAGCGTGGTCGTGTAAATCAGTCTTGCTTACAAGCCGGCCTTGGTTCGATCCCCGTTGTCGTCGTTTGGACTTTTTATTTTGGGTGCATTCCAAAAAAAGATGAAACAAGAAAAGTCACAGGAGGGTTGTGTCCGAGACACGACCGCATAATTGACGTAGGATTCCGTTAGTCTATCTGTTGATTTTTGATATTAGGCTGTCAAAAAAGTCCTGCGGTATTTCCGCGAGGTGTGGTTGTAAGCGCGTAGTTCTAGTTGTATTCATTGTATCGAGTCATACTATAGCTTGTTGGAAAGGTATTTTAATATAGTCCTTGACAGTGTTTTGTTTGGTTAAGTCGTTCGTGAGTTATAGTGTCGCAAATATGGAGCAAAATAAAGAGAAAATCCGACATATTTTACAGTACTACTATGACAAAGGCAAAAATGCATCTCAAGCTGCAAATTTGTGCAGTTTATGGACCCGATACACTTTCCATTTCCACCGCACAACGATGGTTTCAACGTTTTCGTTCTGGTGTAGAGGTCGTCGAAGATGCGCCACGCTCCGGAAGGCCTGTCGTCGAAAATTGCGACAAAATCGCTGAATTAGCCGAGAAAGACCGGCATAGTAGCAGCCGTAGCATCGGCCAAGAGCCGTTATTAACCATTTGAAGAAGCTTGGATTCACAAAGAAGCTCGATGTATGGGTGCCACACACGTTGACGCAAAAAAACATCTTTGACCGTATCGACGCATGTGAATCGCTGCTGATTCGCAACAAAATCGACCCGTTTCTGAAGCGGATGGTGACTGGCGATGAAAAGTGAGTCACTTACGACAACTTGAAGCGCAAACGGTCGTGGTCGAAGCCCGCTGAAGCGGCTCAGACGGTGGCCAAGCCCTCATTAACGGCCAGGAAGGTTCTGCTGTGTGTTTGGTGGGATTGTCAAGGAATAATCTATTATGAGCTGCTTCCCTATCGCCAAACGCTCAATTCGGACCTGTACTGCCAACAACTGGACCGCTTGAAGGTAGCACTCATGAAGAAGAGGCCATCTTTGATAAACAGAGGTCGCATTGTCTTCCATCAGGACAACGCCAGGCCACACACTTCTTTGGTGACGCGCCAGAAGCTCCGGGAGCTCGGATGGGAGGTTCTTTTGCATCCGCCGTATAGTCCGGACCTTGCACCAAGTGACTACCACCTGTTTTTATCTATGGCGAACGAGCTAGGTAGTCAGAAGTTAGCCACAAAAGAGGCCTGTGAAAATTGTGAAAATTAACATCGGCAAACTCTTTGATAATGATTTGATGGCCCTGAAAAGACCCGTTTTGTTTGGTTGTTCGGTATTGTTTGTTCACTCCACCAGTGTTTACCGAGTGATGATGACAGAAGGATGGCAAACAGTCATTGGATAGTACGTATCACATAAAAGACGCTTAAGTGGAACGAGATATGATGAAAACCACCCTCTGTGATCCTAGATTAGAGGCCCCTGTGTTATGTATGGATGAAAAAAAAAGACTCACTAATTTATAATAATTAATTACCAATACCGAACACAATTATCAATTTTTACATCAGTAAAAATATGTTACTTTAATGTAGAGAAAAATATTTGAATTCTGAATGTTTATTCCCAATGCGAATTTTAATTGGACTAACAACACCAACACCTATACTATATATAGAGCATGTGGGAAATCACATTTTCTAATATTTCTTCACATTTCCAATTTTTCTCGCCGTATAAACTTTCCTTGAGTAAAAATGAATATAACAAAACAGACAGCTTAAACCGAACGACCCGTTCTCGAGCGGGAACACACCTTGGTTTTTATTTATGAAAATTGAAATAAATCGTTTCATATATCAAGTGATTTTTAACACAACAATTTTACACTTACACTTGTGCTAAATTTTTCACAATACACGATCGGTCATTGATATGAAATTTCACGAAGCAACCAACACTAAAGTTCCAGATTTAAATTTTGACGTAGGACTACGTCTAACCGGAAGATATAGGGGGTGAAATGGAAATCTAGGCACTGAACAAGTAGGAAATAATGCAAGATTTGGAACGCTTATAACTCGAGCATTTCTCAATAGATCGCAAAGGTTTTTGCATCAATTGATAGGAAATATATCTACGCATCTATCATAACGAATAACATTTCATTTTTCTTGAGATAAATAATTGAATAATTGTGAAATATCAAGCATTGTCCAAATACACTATGTGCCCATTTTTGATTGGTCCATTTTGTGCTCCTCAAATCGTACCGACCAAAACGGGCAACCAGAGCAGCAGCGAAATAGAATGAAGCACGATTGGAAAGGAAAAAGAAAAAAATGAGGGAAACATTGGTCGCAGTCTCACACATGCGTAATTCTCGAGCCAGCCAGTCAGCTTAAAAATCCCCTCTCCGCTGCCGTAACGATCATTCTCATCCGAACCGTACACCACATCGTTTCGCATCACCTCACATCAACAAACCAACACAAGCAGCCATGGTTGGATATGGCAAAGGAGGAAAAGTGAAGGGAAAGGCAAAATCCCGCTCGAACCGTGGTGGTCTGCAATTTTCCGTAGGTGTATCCGCCAATTGCACCGGAAAAGGTAGCTAGGTCGAGCGCGTTAGTACCTGTGTACCAGTCCACCTAGCCGGCGTTATATAGTTTCGGCCGCCGGAGTGATCGAGTTGGCTGGCAAAGCTGCTCGCGACGATAAGAAAACCTGCATTCGGAACATAACACATTCGGTTCGGCGGACATCAAGACAACAGGCAGTTGCAGCGAATGGCGAGTGGCAAAAGCAATCGCAAAACGGCATCAGGTAGCAGAAGAAAAAAGTTTGTTCTTTATACAAACTGCTTTGGTGGCAAATCCAGAACAAGGCGGCATCGAGGGCGTTCGAAATGTTTTTTTTTTCAAAACCACGAGTACTAAGTTTTCTAAATTGGAACCATTCCATAAAACAAGGCGCTTTTCAGGGCCATTAAACCTTCCAAAAAAGAGTTTAGGAAATAAAGTTCAATGCTTTCTAAAACATTATCCAAAATAATAATAAAACACAAATTGATGTTTTCATAATTTGTTTGCCAGGATTTGATGAGTATGTGAATTTGGCAGTTGTTCTGAGCTTATTGATAGTTGGGGACTTTCCTGATTATTCAATTTTCACCAATTCTTAAATTGTTTCCAGATTGAAAGTACAGTAATCTACAATTAGTTCGACATTTAGCTAATTGGACGGACATGTAATGTGACTTATTTAGTTGGACATTTTTGTAAACATAGAGATCCAAATTATGATCCCACATTGAAAGTCGACACTGTACCACTGTCATCGCAAATGTTCAATTACAGGTTAAAATTACCTCCAATCCGGCACTGAGTGGTGGTAATGCGACGTGCCATTGAATGTAATTTACTGTAAAATATGTCACAAGCTGGATGGGAAGAAATTTTCCAACTGTGAAAGCTGTGGCGAGTGACAACAAATCGCTAAACAGGAAGGTTTAGCCGAACAAGATGGGGATATCGAGTGATAACAAAATAATAAACTCTTTAGACTTTTTGTGATCCTGAAAAGGACCCTTTTTAGTCTGTATGTGAATCCAACGAGCGAACAAATCGTAATGAATGTATTTTTTTTGCCATCGCTCCCTTTTAACGCTCATTCGTTCGTCTCGTTGGACCCGCCCCTTTGGCTGAGTCTGCCGATTTGTCTCTATCCTGTGAGTGTGTACCGCTAGAGTATAAAACACGCGGACCCCAAAAAAATATCTTATTTTCTTTCAAACCGTAAACCCGTGTGGTTGTACGGCATCGGCATCGTGTACTCAACAAAGGAGGAAAAGAGAAGGGAAAGGCAAAATCTCGCTCGAACCGTGGTGGTCTGCAATTTCCCGTAGGTGTATCCGCCAATTGCACCGGAAAAGGTAGCTAGGTCGAGCGCGTTAGTACCTGTGTACCAGTCCACCTAGCCGGCGTTATATAGTTTCGGCCGCCGGAGTGATCGAGTTAGCTGGCAAAGCTGCTCGCGACGATAAGAAAACCTGCATTCGGAACATAACACATTCGGTTCGGCGGACATCAAGACAACAGGCAGTTGCAGCGAATGGCGAGTGGCAAACGCAATCGCAAAACGGCATCAGGTAGCAGAAGAAAAAAGTTTGTTCTTTATACAAACTGCTTTGGTGGCAAATCCAGAACAAGGCGGCATCGAGGACGTTCGAAATGGTTTTTTTCAAAACCACGAGTACTAAGTTTTCTAAATTGGAACCATTCCATAAAACAAGGCGCTTTTCAGGGCCATTAAACCTTCCAAAAAAGAGTTTAGGAAATAAAGTTCAATGCTTTCTAAAACATTATCCAAAATAATAATAAAACACAAATTGATGTTTTCATAATTTGTTTGCCAGGATTTGATGAGTATGTGAATTTGGCAGTTGTTCTGAGCTTATTGATAGTTGGGGACTTTCCTGATTATTCAATTTTCACCAATTCTTAAATTGTTTCCAGATTGAAAGTACAGTAATCTACAATTAGTTCGACATTTAGCTAATTGGACGGACATGTAATGTGACTTATTTAGTTGGACATTTTTGTAAACATAGAGATCCAAATTATGATCCCACATTGAAAGTCGACACTGTACCACTGTCATCGCAAATGTTCAATTACAGGTTAAAATTACCTCCAATCCGGCACTGAGTGGTGGTAATGCGACGTGCCATTGAATGTAATTTACTGTAAAATATGTCACAAGCTGGATGGGAAGAAATTTTCCAACTGTGAAAGCTGTGGCGAGTGACAACAAATCGCTAAACAGGAAGGTTTAGCCGAACAAGATGGAAATATCGAGTGATAACAAAAACACAACACCAAAGGTTCTTTTCAGAACCATTTACATATTCATAAAGAGTAAACAGTAAACTAATCCATTTTTCAGGTAGATAGGTAGGTATTCACGTAGGTGAAGAAAATAAAACAATATATTTAAAATATATATTTAACAAAAGCTGTCCCCTTTGCATAGTCCTACGTCACTCCGGTTATGTCCCCGACATTACCCACCCGTCTTTTTATTTGCTAGAATTAATCGTATCCCTCACCCAACTTGGAATATAAAAATGCCCCCGACTTGCATATATTGGCAATGCCGAGTTCACCCAGGCACCTTGGTTTTGATGTCTCTGTTAGGGAACACTTCTCGGTGGGAATAAAAGTTCCCCCTACTTTCATGTATTTGCAATGTCGATCTCCTCCAGGCAGCTTGGTTTTGATGTCTCTGTTAGGGAACTGCCACATGTCAATTTCAACCAACCAAAAGAGAGTAATTCCGTTAGGATAGGGGTTGAGATTTTTCAATAGTTCGATAGTTAGTTAGTGCCAGGTTCTTTAGAAATACAGGTGCTATTCCGTCAGGTCCTGGTCCTTTCGTTCCATCTAGTTTCTTTAATGCATGGCATATTTCTTGTTGTGAAAGATAGTTCACCGATACGTCATTTGAATATTCCGGTAAAGATGAAAAGTAGTACCGATCGCGATTTTCTTTGGAAAATGTGGTATATACTTCCTGAAAGAAATTTGCAAAGAGATTAAAAATTTCGTTCGAAAAATGCCCTACATCTTCATCGAGATACATCTGCGATGGAAAGTTATTGCTTTTGAGCTTTTTTTGTTATATTTTTACAGGCTCAGTTACATACATGCTTTTGAGCTTAGACTTTACGTAATTAAAGAATTTATTCGGACATGATTTGACTTTAGTTACGACCTTTTTATTATACTCTTCGCGTGCACTTTTAATGGTAAAATTGACAAAAAAGACGGGTGGGTAATGTCGGGGACATAACCGGAGTGACGTAGGACTATACAAAGGGGACAGCTTTTGTTAAATATATATTTTAAATATATTGTTTTAAAATAATGGATTAGATTACTGTTTACTCTTTATGAATATGTTGATGGTTCTGAAAAGAACCTTTGGTGTTGTGTTTTTGTTATCACTCGATATGCCCATCTTGTTCGGTTAAACCTTCCTGTTTAGCTATTGCGATTGCCAATTCGCCACAGCTTTCACAGTTGGAAAATTTCTTCCCATCCAGCTTGTGACATATTGTTCAGTAAATTACATTTAATGCGACGTGCCGGAGAAGCACTTTGCCACTCACTGAAACTAATTGTTGCCTTGATGAGCGCCGAACCGAAGCTGCTCTGTTCTTGATGCGGGTTTTCTGATTGTCGTGAGCAGCTTTGCAAGCCAACTCGAGCACTCCGACGGCCGAAACTCTATAATCCCTGTTAGGTATACTGGTGCTCCGGCACCAATCCGTTCGGCCTAGTTACCCTTGCGGAGCAATCAGTAAATGCGACCAACAGGGAACTGGAGACAGGCACGGTTCGAGTGAGACTTTGCTTTTCCCTTAACTTGTCCTCCTTTGTTACGTCCACGATGCCGATGCCGTACAACCACACGGGTTTACGGTTTGAAAGAAAATAAGATATTTTTTTGGGGTCCGCGTGTTTTATACTCTAGCGGTACACACTCACAGGATAGAGACAAATCGGCAGACTCAGCCAGAGGGGCGAGTCCAACGAGACGAACGAATGAGCGTTAAAAGGGAGCGATGGCAAAAAAATACATTCATTACGATTTGTTCGCTCGTTGGATTCACATGCAGGCTAAAAAGGGTCCTTTTCAGGATCACAAAATTATCTTCAATCTAGAGGGTTTATTGTTTTGTTATCAGTCGATATCCGCATCCTGTTCGGCTAAACCTTCCTGTTTAGCGATTTGTTGCCACTCGCCACAGCTTTCACAGTTGGAAAATTTCATCCCATCCAGCTTTGTGACATGTTGTACAGTAAATTACATTCAATGCGACGTGCCGAAGCACCACTCAGTGTCGCATTGGAAGCGATTTTAACCTGTAATTGAACATTTGCGATGACAGTGGTACAGTGTCGTCTTTCAATGTGGGGTCATATTTTGGATCTCTATGTTTACAAAAATGTCCAACTAAATAAGTCGCATTACATGTCCGTCCAATTAGCTAAATGTCGAACTAATTGTAAATTACTGTACTTTCAATCTGGAAACAATTTAAGAATTGGTGAAAATTGAATAATCAGGAAAGTCCCCAACTATCTATAAGCTCAGAACAACTGTCAAATTCACATACTCATCAGATCCTGGCAAACAAATTATGAAAAGATCAATTTGTGTTTTATTATTATTTTGGATAATGTTTTAGAAAGCATTGAACTGTATTTCCTAAACTCTTTTTTGGAAGGTTTAATGGCCCTGAAAAGCGCCTTGTTTTATGGAATGGTTCCAATTTAGAAAACTTTGTACTCGTGGTTTTGAAAAAAAAACATTTCGAACGCCCTCGATGCCGCCTTGTTCTGGATTTGCCACCAAAGCAGTTTGTATAAAGAACAAACTTTGTTCTTCTGCTACCTGCTGCCGCTTTGCGATTGCGTTTGCCATTCGCCACTCGCTGCAACTGCCTGTTGTTGTCTTGATGTCCACCGAACTGAATGTGTTTTGTTCTGAATGCGGTTTTTCTTATCGTCGCGAGCAGCTTTACCAGCCAACTCGATCACTTCGGCGGCCGAAACTATATAACGCCGGCTAGGTGGACTGGTGCACTGGTACTAAAGCGCTCGGCCTAGCTACCCTTGCGGGGAACTCCAGATCAACACGGTTCGAGCGGGATTTTGCCTTTCCCTTCACTTCTCCTCCTTTACCATGTTTTTTGTTGGTTTGTTGATGTGTTGTGATGCGAACCAATGTGGTGTACGGTTTGAATGAGCATGATCGTTACGGCAGCGGAGCGGGGATTTTTAAGCTGACTGGCTGGCTCGAGAATTACGCATGTGTGAGACTGCGACCAATGTTTCGTTCATTTTTTTCTTTTTTCTTTCCAATCGTGCTTCATTCTATTTCGCTGCTGCTCTGGTTGCCCGTTTTGGTCGGTACGATTTGAGGAGCAGCACAAAATGGACCAATCAAAAATGGGCACATAGTGCATTTTGACAATGCTTGATATTTCACAATTATTCAATTATTTATCTAAAGAAAAATGAAATGTTATTCGTTATGATAGATGCGTAGATATATTTCCTATCAATTGATGCAAAAACCTTTGCGATCTATTGAGAAATGCTCGAGTTATAAGCGTTCCAAATCTTGCATTTTTTCCTACTTGTTCAGTGCCTAGATTTCCATTTCACCCCCTATATCTTACGGTTAGACGTAGTCCTACGTCAAAAAATTGGCAATTGCATCGCGTCAGAACGAAACTAGACAAAAGGGAACACGTCTCAACTTGAAAGGGCATCCGATAGAAAAGAGAAATATAGCGAACATTTATTCATTACAAATTGAGATTAAAACCTTTTTTTTAAGCAATCCTTTTTTGTCGGCGTGTTTTTCAAACCGCCCGAACACCGCGAATTTTAGAAAAATGGAAGAAATGGAAATTCCGCCGCCATTACGGCCAAATTGGTCGAATCACACTACGATCTGCTGCCCCATCCACCGTATTCTCCAGGCCCCATGCGACTTATTTTTTGTTTTCAAACTTGAAAAAGTCACTCGCCGGGCAGAAATTTGAGTCGAATGAGGAGGTCACCGGCGCCACGGAGGTCTACTTTGCAGACCTCGAGAAAACGTATTTTCCAGATGGATAAACGATGGACCATCGCTGGAGCAAGTGTATTAAGCTAAAAGGAGACTCTGTTGAGAAATAAATCGCCACTTTTCTAAATTTTTGTTTTTTGAAAGTAGGGGGGCCTTTTGTTCCTACCAAAATGTGTTCCCTAACAGAGACATCAAAACCAAACTGCCTGGGGGAAATCGGCATTGCAAATATATGCAAGTCGGGGGTTGCTTCCTGAAATTTCATATCAATGACCCTAATGAAGTGTAAAATTGTATATGGTAGCAGTTATGTTAAAAATGACTTGATATATTTTTTTTTTATCCAAAATATATATTTTTATTAAGGCTCATATGGCGTCAACCTGACGGGGCCGGGAGTTCAATATTTCGACAATGTTTGCCTTATAACTATGTTAGTAATATGTAACCGATTACTCGCGGTTGGCTCGAGGTTAGTATTACAAGTGTTTTCGTAATTGTGATGTTGCTGTCTCCAATGCTCTGTACCTGTGCCCGACACGGGATACTTCCTTTTGGGATGCAGCTGACCATTAATCAGCAACGCCCCCTAGTCTGTACCCCATATCTAGCGTGGTGCGTCTTCTCGACTCGAGGAATCCAGGATAGAATGGTCACTAGCCGGCGCAAACATCAGCTCGTGTAGAGTTGTCATGAGCGATACAACCTCTGGCTCTTGTTGAATGATCAGTGAACTGCACAACCTTTGGCCCGTGTATCTGTAAAGAGTGTGTGACTATATGACTTGATATATGAAACGATTTATTTAAATTTCCTAAAATTAAAAACCAATGTGTGTTCCCGTTCGAGAACTGGTCGTCTGGTTTAAATTGTCTGTTTTGTTGTGTTCATTTTCACCCAAGGGAAGTTTGTACGGCGAGAAAAATTAGAAAAGTGATGAAATATTAGAAAAAGTGATTTCCCATATCCTCTACATATAGTATTAGGTGTTGTTAGTCCATTTCAAATTCGCATTGGGTTGAATAAACATTCAGAAAGTAAAAATTATAAACAAATTACCAAATTGCATTTCAAATATGTTTTCTCTATATTGAAGTAGCATGTTTTTACTGATGAAAAAAATTGATAATTGTGTTCGGTATTGGTAAGTATCTTATATTACATTGGTGAGTTTTTTTTTCTTTAGTTCATCCATGCGTCTCGTCTAGGATCACAGGGGGCGGTTTTCATTATATCTAGTTTCACTTCGATAGCTTTTATCTGATACGCACCATCCAACGACTATTTACCATCCTCCTGTCATCATCACTCGGTAAACACTAGTAGGGTGAACAAACAATAACCAACAACCAATCAAAACGGCCCTCTTCAGGGCCACCAAATTATTATCAAAGAGTTTAACGATGTACAGGGTTTTCCATTTCGGGCTTCCGAAAGTATACAGCTCTGTGCTGACAACCGTTTGACATAGCTGTTAACCAAAGCGTCATATCGTTAGTTGAATGTCTGCCATTTTACAATATGGATCGTTTTAGCATCACAAACGTGTTAATTTTGTTAAATTATACTATAAAAATGATGAAAAACCGGCAAATGTTTTTCGAGCATTACGGACGGATTTTGGTCGTCATGGACGGCCTACAGAGCACACAATCGCTAATGTAGTGCGTAAATTCGAACAAACTGGATCCGTAGCGGATATTGTGAAACCTGTGCATCATCGTAATGTGCGTTCGGCCGAAAATTTTGCTGCTGTTGCTGCCAGTGTGGAGGATGACCCGAATGTTTCGATTCCACGGCGTGCTCAGCAATTGGGCTTGTCAAACACATCATTGTGGCGAATTTTGCATTTGGAATTGCACCTACATCCATATAAAGTCCAACTGGTAAAAAAATTAGAGCGTGGTGACCATGGAATGCGTCGGGTATACGTCGATTGGGTGAACGAACAACAGCAGCAAAATGCTGAATTTTCGTATCAAATTTTCTTCAGCGATGAGGCACATTTCGGGCTCGGTGGCTATGTGAACACCCAAAATTTCCGTATATGGGGCTCAGAAAATTCACACGTGATTGTTGAGAGGACATTGCATCCGCCAAAAGTCACTGTTTGGTGCGTATTATGGTCTGGTGGAGTTATCGGGCCGTATTTCTTTGAAAATGAGGACGGCGAGACGGTAACTGTGAATGGTGAGCGCTATGACCGCATGTTAACCGTTTTTTTTGCCACAAATTGAAGATATGGATACGGATGACATGTGGTTTCAGCAGGACGGCGCCACGTGCCACACAACACGACCGAACATAAAAAACGCATAATTTCGCGTTTTGGTGATGCCAATTGGCCGTCCAGATCATGCGATTTGAACCCGCTAGACTTTTTTTTGTGGGGTTATACGAAAGACCGTGTCTATGCCAACTCTCCGCAAACTCTTGAACATTTGGAAGACAATATTCGTGAAGTTATGACCGAGATACCGCCCTATATGTGCCGAAAAGTAATCGAAAATTACCTGTTCGGGATCAAGGTGTGCGAGGAAGTCCTAGGTGGACATTTGAATGATGTTGTACTTCACACATAATGGCATAAACCAAACTTTAATTTGAAATAAAAGTTTCATCGAAATTCGAATTCTAAGTGTGTTTTATTTCAATTTACTTTCGGAATTTAAAGTTGGAAAACCCTGTAATTCTTCAAACATATCCAAAATCAAATCAGATAGTCTAACGGAATCCTACGTCAACTATGCGGTCGTGTCTCGGACACAACCCTCCCTCCTCCACAACTTTTTTGTAGGCTAAGTACTTATCGGACTGCCCTCATATGTCTCGTCATCCAGGCAGCAGTGTGGTTACGTTAAATTTTGCTCGTGCAACTTCCGGCAACGACTTCTTGCGACCGTATTCTGTTTCTCGTCACGGTTTGGTGATTTCTGATCCTTAAACCCACGTAGCCTAGCTCGAGTTTCGGTATTCTGCATGAAAGTCTTGCTCAAATGCAACTTTTCAGCGACATGTCGAACTGAGGCGTTCGGTTTCCGTTTAAACGCCCCAACAAGAACGATCACAAACGATCACGATCGATTAAAAAAAAACAATTAATTTAGAGCATATTGAGTTTGTGCGAATTTTAAACGGTACACCCTTTATTCTCCCTTCCTTGCACCTTGGCCAGACTGAACCATTTTTGTACTGGGATGAAAGAGTTTACTGGTTTACACTAAAGTAAAAATGGTATAGACCGCGCATCGTGCGAACGCTGTTCCAGCAAGCTTAAATTGATTGAAAATTATCTGCTTTCTAGAATGAATCAAGACTGCCTCAATGGCTTGGCAGTTCTTTCGATCGAGAAAGAATCGCTAGCAGACATCGATTTATTGGGTTGCGGAGTAAGTTCGTAGCGTAGCTTTTCTTTAAACAAAAAATATTAATTATATCAATAAGTTTATAAATTATATATTCATCGCAGTTGATTTTTTCCGCCAATTCACGACTGATTTGGCGACCGTTCTTCTTCAGAAGTGATTTGAGACATTCTTCATCGAATCCAGAAGGGGCGTATTATTGACGTCAAAGTCGCCGTTTTAAACTTTAGAAACCCTTCCGTGCTGTAGACCTTCTCCATACACGTTGCAAATGTCCCGGGCTGCTTCGGCAGCTTCGACCTCGTTGAGAAACAAAAAAGAAGCAGGTGTCGAAAATGTTGATTTTTGCCTCCAGGGTATTTCATTTATAAGCCTCAAAACTAATAAAAAATTAAATAACTCAAAAAATACAATTTGTACAGCAGAAAGAGTTCTATCGAATGAAAACTTACTCTTTGCCAAACAGCAAACAAATCATTGTAAAATAAAAGTACACCCAGGTTTTTTTTTACGCGGGGGATACGTACCTCGTAAAAAAAACCGCGTTAATTGGAAAATCCGCGTAAAAAACTGCGTTAATTGGAAAATGCGCTTAAAAAAAACCGCGTTAATTCGAAAATCCGCGTAAAAAAACCATGTCACCTAATGATAGATTTCAAATGGGACATTCTTTACGTAGGATGGAAGTAAAAAGTTAAGTGTTGCTCGCTTCCGAAAACCCGTAGTTTTTTCCTGCAATTTCGTTGGTTACTGGTAGCTATAGTTCGGGTTTTCTCACGAATGAGGTCATCTGCTGTTGCTAGAAGATTTCCTAGTAATTTGTACACTCTTCTGCCGATGCACGTGCAGTACCACTGTTGGACCGTCCAGAGCTAAGTAGACAGGGAAATCCATTCACGAATCGCTGCCCGTAAAAACCCCGCCCCGTTGTACAGCCCGCTACCCGTTACCTAACACCTAAAATCCACGTAAGAATCGTGATAAGGTGCGGCACTAAGCGTTAAACTCCGTTACAAGCACTAATTACCGTTATTTGCTTTGAGGGAACATGAGCGAAAAATGTGAGCTGAGGGGGAGATGTGATATTGCACTGGTCTTTTTTTACGCGGGTACCGCGGGTACCGCGTAAAAAAAACCGCGTTAATTGGAAAATCCGCGTAAAAAAACCTCGTAAAAAACCACGCAAAAAAAACCGCCTAAAAAAACCTGGGTGTAATGTAAAAACGTCATGAACTTATTCCCCATTTCAATAGATGCAATTGTGGATTATTTTGATTCAGCTGAAGCATAAAAGCCAAAGATTTTACTAGAGAATAAGCAAAGCTGGTAATGACATTTCTAACCATCCAAATACGAATAAACTGCTCAAAGTGAACATTGGTAGAAGTACGTAGTTTTCTCAAAAAACCAAAATTTCAAAACTAATGAAAACATTGAAAAATATGTATTAGGCTGTCAAAAAAGTCCTGCGGTATTTCCGCGAGGTGTCGTTGTAAGCGCGTAGTTCTAGTTATATTCATTGTATCGAGTCATACTATAGCTTGTTGGAAAGGTATTTTTGCGCGCTATAATATAGTCCTTGACAGTGTTTTGTTTGGTTAAGTCGTTCGTGAGTTATATTGTCGCAAATATGGAGCAAAATAAAGAGAAAATCCGACATATTTTACAGTGCTACTATGACAAAGGCAAAAATGCATCTCAAGCTGCCAATAAAATTTGTGCAGTTTATGGACCCGATACAGTTTCCATTTCCACCGCACAACGATGGTTTCAACGTTTTCGTTCTGGTGTAGAGGTCGTCGAAGATGCGCCATGCTCCGAAAGGCCTGTCGTCGAAAATTGCGACAAAATCGCTGAATTAGCCGAGAAAGACCGGCATAGTAGCAGCCGTAGCATCGGCCAAGAGCTGGGGATAAGTCATCAAACCGTTATTAACCAGTTGAAGAAGCTTGGATTCACAAAGAAGCTCGATGTATGGGTGCCACACACGTTGACGCAAAAAAACATCTTTGACCGTATCGACGCATGTGAATCGCTGCTGAATCGCAACAAAATCGACCCGTTTCTGAAGCGGATGGTGACTGGCGATGAAAAGTGGGTCACTTACGACAACGTGAAGCGCAAACGGTCGTGGTCGAAGCCCGCTGAAGCGGCTCAGACGGTGGCCAAGCCTTCATTAACGGCCAGGAAGGTTCTGCTGTGTGTTTGGTGGGATTGTCAAGGAATAATCTATTATGAGCTGCTTCCCTATGGCCAAACGCTCAATTCGGACCTGTACTGCCAACAACTGGACCGCTTGAAGGTAGCACTCAGAAGAGGCCATCTTTGATAAACAGAGGCCGCATTGTCTTCCATCAGGACAACGCCAGGCCACACACTTCTTTGGTGACGCGCCAGAAGCTCCGGGAGCTCGGATGGGAGGTTATTTTGCATCCGCCGTATAGTCCGGACCTTGCACCAAGTGACTACTGTAATGTTCCGTTTTCGGATTTACTTCGGAATACGTCTACGTCGGTATGAATACAACTAACGGTTCTTTATTATGACCAATATGAATACATAAACAAGATGATAAACAAGGTAGTCTATTTTTGATCGGTATATGTGTATATGTGTGCTATGATATATATTTTATTCGACACTACATTCCTCCATTTGTTTAACGTCAATTATTTGATTAACCTCGTAGTCATCTAGATTAAGATTTAAGATGGGAAGTATTCCTGTGTATTGATCGATCAGAGTCTTTTGATTTCAATACTACATGCGAACCCTTTTTCTCAAGTATCGTCAACTCTTCTGGACTGAATGGAGTTGACACCTTGTTTTCTTTTTGAGTCCGTTTTGCGAGAACAGTGTCACCAACTGATAAATCACTAGATTGAGCATTTCTTTTCTCATTTGCATACTCTGCTCCTTTTTGTTTATTTATGCGATCACGATCGCTGATCTCCTCAATCGTATCTCCTTTTTTTATCATCAATCCTGGAAGTTTGTCTCGCAATATCCGCCCGAACATTAAGGCCGATGGTGCAACCCCAGTAGTTGAATGTGGAGTAGAGTTATGCATCAGAACGAACATTTTCAAGTCCCATTCCCAGTCTGATCCTTCTGTTTCTTGGCTTATCTTAAGCCTTTTGCCTATTGATCGATTGATGCGCTCAACTTCCCCATTTGCCTGGGGCCAGTAGGGAGTTGTCCTTCTATGTTCTATTCCGAACTGATTGCAGAATTGTTGTAGCTCTTCGCTGATGAATTGGGGGCCATTATCCGTTTTTAATGATTCCGGCATCCCGAAACGACAAAACGTTTCATGTAATGCTCTTACAGTCAACGTGGCCGTAATCTGTTTCATGATTATGATTTCGGTGAACCGACTGTGATAGTCTATGAGAACGAGCAAATTGTGACCGCTTGGCAATGGTCCGAGAAAGACTGCTGCAATGTGGGTCCAAGGATGTAGGGGCATCTCAGTACGCTTCAGCGGCTCTGGATGATCAGGAGCTGACACGAGAGTGCAAGCTTTACATTTTCTTACAAAAGATTCAATTTCAGAATCCATCCGTGGCCACCAAACTTTTTGTCGTAGTCTCCTCTTCATCACTACCATTCCAGGGTGCGATTCATGAGCTATTTCAAGCGTCTGATGACGTAACAACTCTGGTAGTACAAGTCTATCACCTCGCAATAACAAATTTCCTACTTGACAAAGTTCCGTTTCAAATGCTTTGAATGTTTTAGTTGTGTCATTCCATATTCCAGTGTTCAAACTAGTAATTACTTGTTGTAACGTATTATCCCTCAGCGTTTCTGCTTCAACCTTTCCTAGTGTAATTGCTTCTGGCACACTCATTCGTGCCACTTGGTATATGCAAGCATCACCAGCAACATCAAAATCGATTGGTTTAGCGATGGATAGTCTCGAGATTGCGTCTGCTAAGTTTTTAACCCCTGGCTCGTATACAATGTCAAAACTGTAACCTTGGAGTCTCAATACCCATCTCTCTATTCTTGCGTTTGGTTTAGTGCGCTCCTTGAATAAAAACTGCAATGGTTTACAATCCGTTACTAGCCTGAAACGTTTACCAAGAAGGTACAAATGGAACTTGTCGACGGCCTAAACTAGCGCCAGAGCTTCTTTTTCAGTTTGAAAGTACTTTTTCTCTACATCGGTAAGGGCTTTGCTAGCAAATGTGATGATTCTTGTTTCAAGTGAGCTATTTTGCTGTAAAAGGACCGCTCCGATTCCCGTAGGGCTAGCGTCAGCTATTACTATACACAAGTCTTTGGGACTGAAGTAGCCGAGAAAATCAGTTTGACAAACAACCAATTTAATTCTATTAAACGCTTCTTGTTGTTCATCTGTCCACTTGAAAATATTTCCTGTTCGTAAAAGATCTCTTAAGGCTTCTGTTTTGTCGGCCAGATGTGGTATGAATCGACCAATATATGTAATCAGACCAAGAAAGCTACGGAGTTCTGGAACATTTCTAGGTTCTCTGAAACTTCTGATAGCTGCGATTTTACTTTCAGTAGGACGAATACCATTTTCGGACAATTCATGCCTCAGGAACTCCAATCGTGTTACGTTAAAGATACATTTCTTTTGATTAAGGAGAATGTTATACTGTTCGAACCGTTCGAGTAAATTTTTCAGTCTCCGGTCATGTTCTTCTTGAGAGCGTCCAACAACCATTATGTCGTCTAAATATACTATCACTCCATCGAGACTAGCAACGATAGACTCCATAACCTTCTGGAAGATCTCTGGAGCGCAGCTTATCCTGAACATCAAACGTTTATATCTAGTTGAATTGTGAATAGGGAAATAATAAAAATAATAATACATTATATAGATGAATATTGTTTTTATTGAACTATTACCGAACATTTATCATTACCGAACATTTATTTAATTACCGAACATTTATCAATCACTATCTCCAGGGCTCTGCATAGTCGTAGTCAACTGAGGATAGTCTGCTGACTAACTGACTGACTATATCCATAGTCAGTTAGTAATGACTTTTGGCTTCCTCACGCAGTTTCTCTGCCAAAACGACTGAACAGGGAGTCGGGCGTTTAGTCGGTATCTCCCTCTACCGACTCGACTATATCATTTCATTCTTCCCAGTCAAATTGTCCTCATGGCATTTTGAAGTGACTTCCCCCAAAATGAATTCGTTCCTCTCTTTCTCTCTCCCATGTACATGTGCATGCATCGATGCTTGAGTTCAACGAGTTTGACATACGCTACAGGTGAGCTAGATTCTTTTGTATCGTACACGAAAATTACTTACACGTATAAAATAACGTGCAGTGTGTGTGCACTATTTTGCACGCCTAATACTAACTAATACTAACGCGAGAACCTTTATAGCATACTTGATAAATGTCTAAGTTCGTTGGTTTGAGTTCACGATGGGTAGACAATAAACCGTCCATTGATGTGGTAATTTCTTCTCTGCATCAGAAATCAGATTGTGTACGCGGGTATGAATTAGTGTCAGGGGGAAATGGAAGTGTGGATTGAAGTCAGTTGAATGAAGAGGCAGATTTGTATTCATTAGTCGAGTCAGTTAAAATATCCACTGTCTGGACTAGTTCACCAGTCATCCTCGCTAGTCAACGCTAGTAAATTCATTTTCTAGTCAAGTCACTTTTTGTTGGCGACTGCCGAAGCAGTTCTAGTCGAAGCGAAGCTGCTGAGAGTAGAGTCGGTCCTCATTTTTCACCTTCGAAGATTTCGGGCCCTGGCTATCATTGTGACACAAAGAAAAATTTCGTATTCTGTAAATCGAGATAATCTCTTATCGAGCTTGAATTTCATGTGTTGCGATTGCATATATTGAAGCATTTCTGAAACGTTTCCCAAAGGAAAATATCAGGGACGCAAACCAAAACAAAATAATTCTCTAAAGGTATTCGATAAGCAAATCAAACAACTCGAATAATAAACTAGCTGATCCGACAAACTTTGTCTCAAAAAAAAAAAATGTTTAGCGTACATTTCATACATTCCAATTAGGTGTGGTGCATAAATTACGTAACGCTAAGAAAATCGGATTTTGTAGCACTTCACAAATTTCTCATTTCTCAATAGACATATATTCATACGCAGTGGCGTCGAGTGAAGCTGTTGCACCCAGAGCAGAAGAATTGGTTTGCATCAACGTGATAGAACTTGATAGATCTGATCGTACGGTCAAAACACATTCCATTTGGAGCTTTCTCGATTGTTGAATGAAGGGTTGTAAGTAGTAAATTAGTAAGAAGGCATCTGAAATCCCCTTCATATTTCGTTTCGATGCGTTACTAATTTGTTGTCACTTCAGGAGTTGCCTGCTTTGTATTTAAGAGTCCCCACCCACTGCAGACTTTTTTCGGCCGATAGTTTTATCGGGCTGGGTTGCTAGTGCGCATACCGAGCCAACCAAACAGTCGGGTTGATCAAGAGTCTAACCAACTGTCGGCCGAATATTCTCGGAAGACTGTGTATTTAATTTGTGTTTGACAACGGATAAGGAAACAAAAAGAGATTCCGAGAGCATTGGGTGCATCCAATTATCAGTGATTCGCATGACACGTATGTTGGAGGTCAAAATTGAGAGTGAATTGAACTATCAGCTAATAAACAATCGTCGTGTGTGCGTAGGTCAAAGCTAGCCAGTACTTATTAAACAGACGGCCGATAGTTTGCTGAAAAAACCGCTACGGCCGCTACTAAATCGGTGTAGAGCGCGCATATGCATATCGCTCCGTACTGATTAAGTCGACCGATCAATCTATCGACCAACAAAACTCTGTATTCTGCGAGGGCTCTAAGCCAATATAGTGCGGTGTGATTAAGTACAATCCCGTTTAGTTTGCGAAATTCCCCAATTCTTTTTCAATGAATTGTCTGGCATTGTGAAGCGTTATTGTCCTTTGGCGATTCGGTCATTATGTCATGCCATATCTATAAAATTTACAAAATAGAAGTTAGAATTTAGAAAATTAGAAGTTAGAAGTTAGTCAGAAGTTAGTAAATTAGATGTTAGGAACATTGACTCACTATGAATCAGTGAGTCAATGGGCCCTATTATAGAAATCGAATCGAGGATTCGATACAATCACTATCACTATCACACCGAGTAAAATCTGGAATTATAGAAATCGAGGAAAACAGCTCGATTCGTTACTCTGCTCGAATGTCAGTGGCAGTAATGAAATATTTTGAAACGAGTTTGAAATGTTTCACAAAGCATATAGAAAGGATGCCAAATCTTTTTTTGAGACATCGGCTATGAAAATTATAAATATCTATATTTCCAAAAGTGTTAATATGGTTATGTTTTGGAGAAAACTGATGTTCCCTCTACGAATGAAGCTTAATGGGTGTAATGCATGCATGTATGTGTAATAAAAACGACTTCATGGAACAATTTGCTTTACAAAAAATATAATTATTGAAAAATGAAATGAATTCCATAAGGAGTCACGCATGAATTCCACTTTTTTTTTGCAAAACAATTTTTTTTGCATATAATTTTCTTTTAGCGTCGATTTCTCGTTGTAGCGGCGTCAATAGCTTTATTGTATTGGGCCACCACCTGTGGCCCTAAATTTTCGCTTGTTGTGTGCTAGTGTTTTCTTTACCTTTCACCTCATGTCAATCCAAATTTGTAAATTAAAAAAATCATTATTGTTTTGCAAGACATTTCAGCTTTAGCATATGGTATAGAAAGTTTGGTATAGTATAGCAATAAAAAAGAAAATTACTGACAAAAGTAACACGTACTAATGTACGCTAGCAGGAATAAGCAATTTTTAGGTAGGAAATTCGGTTGATAGTAATTCAAAGAATATGATAAAATTTACTTATGAAGTTATAAGTATCGTAGAAGAAATACTTACTTTCTGCCATTCTGAACCAAGACCATTAACCATCAATGTGTCTCAGTGCATCAATCTCCTCACTGAATTCCTCCCACTTTTCCTTAACAGGGTTTCTATTTGAACTGCCTCCAAAAAAACTCGAGCAATGTTTACATTCGCTTACATTGGTTCAACGAGTCGTACTGGTGATGATTTGTCCGTCCACTCATTTTCAGCCACTGAAATATGTGCAGGAAGTAAATTCTGCATTGTAATTTACAACATGATTAATATAAATAATGATGGATTGAACACTTACCTTGTATAGATTATTCTGGCAGCACCGTAAAACAAATACTGATCAAAACAAACGAACATGTGTTGAAAATTGCATATATTTAAGCGTTTCTGAAATGTTTCCCAAAGGAAAGTATCAGGGACGCAAACCAAAACAAAATAATTCTCTGAAGATATGCAAAAAGCGAACCAAACAACTCGAAAATTTCTGACACTTGCATCGATAGCTATCACTCGCTCGGTGATATCGAATTGCTCGATTTCTATAATAGTAAAATAGAGCTAACGAGCAAAATTCTTATCGCCTCGATTTCTATAATAGGGCCCAATGTTTCTAACTTGAAACTATTTTGAAGATAGAATTTCTTATAAATTTTGAATCAATATGTTGATGACACTTCTTTTGGTAAAAAGCAACACCTGAAAGAAAAAAAAATTGAGGGGATTGAGCTACTTTATCGTTGTTACGGACCCAGATTAGATGGCGAGGTTCGAAGCGCAATCAGGCGCAATGATATGACGCTGAACGCATGTGTTCAAGCGTTCGCCCTTATCGCATGGAATATGCGAAGAGCCAGGAAAGGAAAGGGCGTATAAGCCGAAATATTTATTTGGGACCTACGCGGGTGGCGTAGTGGAAGATAAGAGTTAGGCAAATGCGTAAAGATAATAATGTATAGCTAGATCTGTCCCTCACGAAGCGTATGGAAATAACGCGAGGGACATAAACAGATAAGAGCGCATTTGAAATGCCAGCGGGAAGAAATTAGTTATTTTCTCTCCTTATCTGTATAGCTTCTGAGAACAAATAATTTATTGCGGTGGCGTACAGATAAGAAAAGGGAAAGGAAAATTCCCACGTTGGCAGTTGAGAATAGGAACCGCATAGATAAGCGGATAGAATATAGGCTAGCAAATAGGAGACAGATAACCAGACGCAGTCTCGGTTATCTGAAAGAATAGGAAAGGGAGATCTTTCTTCCTTCTCTTAGAATTTAGCTAGGCTAAATTCTAATGAATAAAGTTAGTTCAATTTGTGCCCTGAAATAAAGTAGTCGCGTCAATTTGTACAGTTAACACGGTTAGTGAATCATCTTTTCTGAATATTTGTCGGACTCCAGTGTGAATTCATCTGAAATAAAGAGTGATTCGGAAATAATACTACTAGCGTAGTTTATGAGCGTTATCTATGTGATTGTATTTTCAATCGTAGTTGAAAGTGCAGAGAAGATCCAATCAGAATCATTGGCTCAGTGGAAAAGAAAGATAATCGCAATAAAAAATAAGTGCAAGATCCTTTTCGCCGTAACGTGAAACACTAGGTGAGCGAATAGTGCGGAGTGGACTATACATACTTATTCGAAGTGCAATTTGATTCTAATCATAAACTGTGTTGACACAATCGCGGATCAAAAGTGCTAAAAAGCACAACCATAGAAGCGCTGACGGGACCGTTGTGAGTCATTGAGGTAAGTGACTCACTCTCTCTTTTTTTTATTAACAGGTGCGTGATAGAAGACTTGCTTGAAGCAAGCATCTAGGGAATTCATATTCCCTAGATTACATTTTGGTGGCTCCAGAGAGGAAGCCTTGAAACTCACGAACTTCGCGGAAAATCTCACGCACCTGTAGGAGAACCAATTGAACTCCTGTTTAAATTGATTTGCGCCCGTCATAAGTACGGAGGAAGTTCGGTCTAGAAAGACGAACAATAAAAGCCAAGAGGCTAATTGCGCATTTCAAATAAAACAGTAATTTGTCCTGAAAGACGGACATCTGTGGAATAAAAGTAATTTGTCCTGCAAGACGGACACATCGCCAGTCAGGCATAGTTGGACGAAGGCAACAGGCGCCTCGTCAACATCAAGTGCAACCCGGTCACGAGGCCCGGCAAGCAAATATTTAAAACAATCGGATTCCGAGAGGCGGATCCAAAATAACAAAATAATTAAAGGCATCGCCGGAGTGCGATAAAAATAAGAAGGTGTCCAGTAACGGCACAAGGAACTGCCTAAGAGCAGTAACGGAACCATTCGTGTTCAAATTGAAGTTCGTCTTAAAGAAAAATCGTCCGAAAACGGTACTGGTTTTGTCAGGGGACAGAACTAAGAGCTCATACGGTTGAGGAAAATATTCAAGATAGGAAAAGAAATCAACAAACTTAAAAATGGCCTCTAGCTTTGAAATTGAAACACTTTCATCCAACATAATAGCCCGAACCTCCATCGAACTCTATAGTATTTTAGAACGAGAATGTCATGCCAAGAAACGTGCAGTGTTTGCTCGATGGGAACTCTACGACAAAGAGTATCAGGCAAGGAAAGACAGAGGATGGACGGCTGAGGATGATAAGTGGAAAGTGGAAATAGAGGTACAAGATAATCAAATACTGGACGAACTGGAGGAACGACAATCCAGATACAGAATGAAAATGAACGAAATAGCAGCGGCACATGGAATTCAACTTCCACAGATTAGGATGTATGCGGTGAAGAAACCACCAGAGTCCGCCGAAGATATAAAATCTGCAAACATTGAAACAAATAAAAATGTTGAGTGCGGGACAGAGGAAGCTCTGAGTAAATCGGTCACAGATGGAAGAATTGTGGCAAATATGAAAGAGTCGTTTCAGATAAACGACGCCATTCCAATAGAAAAGGTTGTCAGTAAGGCTAAAGGCAGGTCCACTAAAGTAAGGGTTGCGAGGTCAAAACAAAAGCAATCTACCGACGAAATTCTAGAAAAGGTACCACAACTAAAGACTCCCGAATCAAACACGATATCCGTTGCAGTACAAGTCGATGAACAAATAATTGAGTCAATGAGAAAAGAATCGACTTTTGTGATTAATGAAAATAAAATCAGATCAGAAAGCCCAACGCGTAGAAGAAGACGCAATAAAAAGATTATAACAAAGGACGTCTCATCACCTTGGTTTAACCCATCTAAACTAATAAAATTGATGATGATGTTGGTAATGTCGTTTTCCTTAATCAACGCCATGTCGATAAAACCCATAGGCAGTGGCGGAAAATTGATCAACCAACCAGGAACGTGCTTACTGTATAATAGCACATGGCAATCATATAAACAAATAAACCCAATTCACATTGATCATTATAGCGAGATTAACCGGAATCTGTTGTATGAAGAAAATATATGCACCTTTGAAAATTTGTGTTCTGATAGTGGTGATCAGGAAGATGGTGACAAGCGCAATGAAAATTGGATTAAATTTTATACCCTTCGTAACAAGTATCATTTTCAAAGGTCGGTGAATCAATTGAATTTTGTGGCAGATGGTGACGAGGTGCAGGAATTCGATAAGGACAGCATTCATCGAACGAGGGATCTGGTTGGAAGCTATTGTTCACTGAAAAATTATAAGCTAAAACTGAATCAGAAGTTTGTGGATATTTTACTGGAAAATCTGAATGCTAAGTTGCATAATTATTTGTCCGAGTTTGATGTCTATCTGGATGAAATGAATGGGCTCAATGAATGTGATGATAAATTGGAAGAAGACTCAGTTGTTGAAATTAATGAGGTAGAAAACATCAAAATGGAGACAGAGCAGAATTATGGAGAAGATCATAGTATCGCGTTATATCGATATAAAGTATTTTGCAACCGGTCACAGAAACAGTGGGTGCAATTTCTCAACACATTTAACAAGGATGGTCTCACGAGAGGGACATGGGTGAGATTATAGTTAACACCCTTGGACGAAAATGGAAAATATAAGTTAAAATTTATGGTAAATAACAACGTAGATTGACTCAGATGAAAAATGAATAAGGCTGAAACAAACTAGCTCATCCTTTAAGATTAAGGATACAGTTGCCGAAACGCCCACACAGGAAATGAGGGCCGGCGTACGAAAATGAAGTTCCCACCATGGAACCGAGGGATTTGGGACCACCCAAATCATATTTGCACAGAGGACACTGCACTCTGATAAGAAAATATAAAGAATTTGAATCCTGCTGAAGAAAACTACAATGTTACACGAAAATTGATTGAATACCGGAAAATTCACACTGAAAATAATAGGCGGCTGTTTTATGGAAAAACGAAATTGACAGCTGAACGAAAATTGTTGCAAAGGAGAAATTTGCAATCGTAGTACTGGAAGGAACAATAATGCTGCAGACCGGCAAAATGAAGCGCTAGGATAACGCAAACCAAGATGATGTGCATGCGGATTCTGATGATGTGCATGCTGATCCAATTGATGTGCATGCTGTCTTGGAAATGTGGATGAGTTCCACCATCGACTTTGTCAGTATCATCGATGGCACATCAAGGAAGAAACTCCTACTGGCACCATGGTATACTGATGTAACCTCGCGCCAGAGGCGAAGAACCCAAGATCCAGCCTCTGATCTGGAAGTAGACGTCGATGCTCGCTGCCAGAGCATCATATCCGAACGTAGCAGACCATGATGTCAATGCTCGCTACCAGAGCACCAATATCCGAAAGTAGCAGCCGATAGATGTAACCTCGCACCGAGGCGAGGTACCCAAGATGAAGGACCAAGCATTGAGGAGGACAAGCTGCATCATGTCCGAAAGAGGCAGCCAAATAGATGTAAGCTCGCTCCAGAGCCCAAGGTAACCAGATGAACCAAGGACCAACCAATTGAAGAGGAACACCGGATGAAAAAGGGTATTATGCCGAAGAATTCAAAGTGATTATAAACTCTGTTAGAAATAAGGACTAAATGTAAAATAAATGGAAAACTCCGAAACAATGTAACAAACCTATACATAAGACATAGAAGAAGAAGTCCGTTCAGAATTTTAATAAATCAAGCAAGTAGATTTATGAGGGCCGGAATGTTACGGACCCAGATTAGATGGCGAGGTTCGAAGCGCAATCAGGCGCAATGATATGACGCTGAACGCATGTGTTCAAGCGTTCGCCCTTATCGCATGGAATATGCGAAGAGCCAGGAAAGGAAAGGGCGTGTAAGCCGAAATATTTATTTGGGACCTACGCGGGTGGCGTAGTGGAAGATAAGAGTTAGGCAAATGCGTAAAGATAATAATGTATAGCTAGATCTGTCCCTCACGAAGCGTATGGAAATAACGCGAGGGACATAAACAGATAAGAGCGCATTTGAAATGCCAGCGGGAAGAAATTAGTTATTTTCTCTCCTTATCTGTATAGCTTCTGAGAACAAATAATTTATTGCGGTGGCGTACAGATAAGAAAAGGGAAAGGAAAATTCCCACGTTGGCAGTTGAGAATAGGAACCGCATAGATAAGCGGATAGAATATAGGCTAGCAAATAGGAGACAGATAACCA
Source organism: Toxorhynchites rutilus septentrionalis (assembly GCF_029784135.1). Taxonomy (NCBI): domain Eukaryota; kingdom Metazoa; phylum Arthropoda; class Insecta; order Diptera; family Culicidae; genus Toxorhynchites; species Toxorhynchites rutilus. The sequence goes on from NC_073746.1 coordinate 189,962,808, forward strand.
GACGCAGTCTCGGTTATCTGAAAGAATAGGAAAGGGAGATCTTTCTTCCTTCTCTTAGAATTTAGCTAGGCTAAATTCTAATGAATAAAGTTAGTTCAATTTGTGCCCTGAAATAAAGTAGTCGCGTCAATTTGTACAGTTAACACGGTTAGTGAATCATCTTTTCTGAATATTTGTCGGACTCCAGTGTGAATTCATCTGAAATAAAGAGTGATTCGGAAATAATACTACTAGCGTAGTTTATGAGCGTTATCTATGTGATTGTATTTTCAATCGTAGTTGAAAGTGCAGAGAAGATCCAATCAGAATCATTGGCTCAGTGGAAAAGAAAGATAATCGCAATAAAAAATAAGTGCAAGATCCTTTTCGCCGTAACGTGAAACACTAGGTGAGCGAATAGTGCGGAGTGGACTATACATACTTATTCGAAGTGCAATTTGATTCTAATCATAAACTGTGTTGACACAATCGCGGATCAAAAGTGCTAAAAAGCACAACCATAGAAGCGCTGACGGGACCGTTGTGAGTCATTGAGGTAAGTGACTCACTCTCTCTTTTTTTTATTAACAGGTGCGTGATAGAAGACTTGCTTGAAGCAAGCATCTAGGGAATTCATATTCCCTAGATTACAATCGTTCTCGAAAATCACGGAATTTTTCAAGAAACTAAACGTCGTGCAGGAACAAAGAAGGAGACAGAATAAACGCGAGGTGATTGAAAGGTGGAGCACTGCGATGAACTTCTAACCAGCCAGCCCACCCCAGTCCAGCAAAATTTATACAGTGTATGCACCGGTTGATTGTCAGGATCTGGGACTCGGAACAACCACCGGAGGATTGGAAATAAAGGGATAATCTGCTCCATCTATAAAACAAGGTGACGGGGAGGACTATGAACATTACCGTGGAATCATGATCCTGAATGGTGCCTACAAAATTCTATCTTAGATCCTCTTTCGCCGTCTATCGCCAATAGTAGGCAGATTTATGGGAAGTTATCAGGTCAAATTCTACCCCGGTTACTCGATTAAGGACCAGATTTTTATCTTTCGGTAAATCCTCCAAAAGTGCCGCGAGTATCATGGCTTTTTTTATTCCTTTCATTTATTTTATTTAGGCTTATTACCATTACCACCTCAGCATACAATAACTTCGTAAATTTAGGCTTCGTACGGAGGTCTTAATGAAGAGAACGAAATGCAAGAGTCTGCTGTCTTTGGGTACAACCGAACGCACCCTGTACTGAAACAGAGCAGGAATCTTCAATATTCTTCAAGGAAATGCGTCCCATAAGGTATGACCAGATCTATTGCGTGAGAAGTGCGGTACCTTGTTGACAGCTTTGACATAATCAACATAGAAAGCATCGAAAGGCTATCGTTTCTTCATTTTATCCAGAAGATTCGATACGTGGTTCAGCATGTTGGTAATGGGTGAACGTCCCTTCATGAAACCAAGCTAGTCACTGAGGATTTTGCATTTGATAGACTTATAAAGTACATCATGCATCATGGCTTCGAATACCTTCGACAGATAGTTGAGAATGGGAATCCCATGCTAATTATTTAAGGTACCATTCTTATGAATTAGCGTTATTGAAACGCGTTTCCAGAGTGTAGGAAAGCACTTTTCATTTATTGAAAAATACTTGCGGGAAGTGCTAGGGAATTGGAGCATTGTTTAACAAGGAACGGGGGCGGTTCATCAGGACCAGGGCCTTTTGGTCCATCGACGGATTGCAGCTTGAGCAGCACATCATTGAGTGGGAATTTCATTTGGCACACGTTTACATCATAATGCGGAATACTGTTCAGGTACCCACCTGAGCCAAGATGAGAAAGATGGCAAGTTATTACTTGATCCACTATTAAAGAATGTCGAGGTCATATTCGCGGAATTCTGTAACGCGCTGGCGGTGACTGTTTGGCAGCGTATGTTTCGTGGTAAAGACGTACACAAAAAATGCAACAGACAAAAATGTAAACCAAAAATTTAGTTTAGGTCGTATTTTTGAAACTCTCAAGAAATAAATAAAAAGCTATGTTTTGGCAAAGTTGGTTTATTCAACCTCCTCTCCTAGATTAAATGTCCGCACCTTGGAAATAACGCTACACTCAAATCAGCGTTGTCAGAAAGCATTTCATTTCCGGCAGAAACCATGCCATTTCGTGCCTTGCAGCGTCAAATGGGTAAATAAAATCATCAGTCCCCCAACGCTTTGAAATGTTTGTATGTATGGAATCAGACATATCTTTCTTTTCTCTTTTTCATCTTTTTTGGGATTGCACCAAAAAAAAAAGTCCAAACGACGTCAACGGGGATCGAACCAAGGCTGGTTGAAATGCAAGGCTGTTTTACACGACCACGCTATCCACATAGCTAATGATGCTGTTGAGTAAATGCGTGATAATATTGCGCTTGATTTTAAAATGAAGTTGAAAAGTGTTTTCCAAGAGTAAAAAGGAGAGCATGAAGGAGAACAATATCTATCCCGGTCTGGACCGTGAATGTGGCAAAGTATGCGGAAAGCTTATTAGTCTTTTGTTTCGCTCGCTCGTATTAATCTTATATTACTGTACTGTATATATTACACAAATGCTTACCAGTATTTGATGGTCATGACATTTTCTGTTATGTTTAGGCTCATTTAATGTAATAAATCGGGATGACAAAACATGAGCTAATAATCAATTTTGGGTGTACCCATCAAATCATGTGCAACACTTGCGCCATCTCTCTCACACACATTCATCCACTCTTTCTTCAAATCCTGGTTTTCAACTTCCCTGTTTTCCGGCCGAAACAGAGTGTTACTTTTTCGAGTATGACCCGTTGAAAAGTGATATTGCGAAATTGAATATTGCTGGAAATATATAAAAATTACTTTGCCTTTTTTTATTAACTCACATCTATTTCCGAGAAAAGCGATTTCGTTGCCCAATTATCACTATTCAAATGACATTAAATTCTGGGGGGGTCTTTTAGGAAATTCTGGTGCAATCTGTGTAATTACTTTGTTCAAAGCAATTAGCCATTGCGATGTTAGGTCTGCTGAGCTAGCGCGGAATTTGTAGATATGGCCTAGCTGATGATTGACAAGTTTAAAAGTGTTACTGGAAGCCTCATCAATCAGTTCAACGTTCCAGCCCTCTAAAGTACATATTTTTGATGGCTCACGTTTGTAATCGCGTCGTTCAGATCTGAAACGGTATGTGCGTACATTAATCATTATTCATCTAATTTTTGGATATTTACCCTTTGAAAGATTTGGGAGGAAAGTAAACCAAGGAGTTCGCCCATATCTGAACCCAATATCGCTGCCAGGAGGATACAGTCGGTTTACGTTGATGTTTCATCAAAGTTTTCCTCCGCAGGCAACCTTGAAATCCTAAATTATCGACAATGTATTCTGTTTCATTCTCGAAACCTATAACACCGTCCGAACTTCCGGTCGACATAGTTTCCACTGGAAGTTTATCCTCTAACACAGAATCATCCAACAGGTGTCGCGATTTTAAGCAAGATTCAGTTCGCTGTATTGAGTTCGATGAGCTTGTTGATGTAGTGCATGCGATCTTGTGGAAAATGCTAGAATTTCACGGAGAATATTTCAGTTAATACTAATGCGATATGAGGTGATAGTAATTGAAACTTGAATCAAACCCATGGTTGCTGAAACCGCCACACCCATCACTATAAAACTCGCTTGGGATTCATCTGTTTGCCGAAACCACGATTAAGTGAGGCGATTCCAGAAACCAACAGTTATTGCATCAATTATAATGTATTTATAAGTCCTCCATTGGAAGTGTTCCCGAATTTATTCGATTCATGTGGATACAAAACCTACACACATAAATATAAACAGGTAATATGTAAAAACCGACACAGTTGCTACCACTGTAAAACGAAGCAATAATACTACCTCATAAACAAACACGAGAAGGAATGTGTGTCATCACTGAATAAAGTTTTTGTGGTTGCTAGCTCATATCCCATAAGCTATTTTTATTAGTTGGACATCAAAGCCTATCATCCAATATTCCGGTGTAAAGGTTATAATAGTCGGTCATCTTGAGGTCCTGTGCTCTCCGCGGCTTCAATTATAGTACTACTTTAACAATTCAATAACTCCTACATATTGATCATTCTCAAGACAACAGAGTAGGCGATACACGAGATACCCATGAATAAAGGGTGTGTCACATCAAATTGCATCACGGAAAAAACGCTGTAGAAATTCGCCCAATAGACCGATCCTTTTGAAAATTTTAGACAGTAAAATAAAAACTATTAAACAACTTTTGGCATTTTCTTTTTATTCATACTTCGAGCCCAAGCCCGTATGCTCGCACCTTCCTCTTTACCCCGTCCATAAGGTTCTGTACAACGTCAGGTTGTAGTTTTTTTTTGAACAGAAATCCATTTTCTCTTGAAGTCCGCCTCCGATTTGACAACTTTTGGGTTCTTCCGGAAGGCCTGCTTCATAATCGCCCAATATTTCTCTATTGTGCGAAGCTCCGGCGCGTTGGGCGGGTTCATTTCCTTTGGCACGAAGGTGACCCCGTTGGCTTCATACCACTCCAACACGTCCTTTGAATAGTGGCACGAAGCGAGATCCGGCCAGAAGATGGTCGGGCCCTCGTGATGCTTCAATAGTGGTAGTAAGTGCTTCTGTAGGCACTCCTTAAGGTAAACCTGCCCGTTTACCGTGCCGGTCATCACGAAGGGGGCGCTCCGCTTTCCGCAAGAGCAGATCGGTTGCCACACCATGTACTTTTTGGCAAACTTGGATAGTTTCTGCTTGCGAATCTCCTCCGGAACGCTGAATTTGTCCTCTGCGGAGAAGAACAACAGGCCCGGCAGCTGACGAAAGTCCGCTTTGACGTAGGTTTCGTCGTCCATTACCAGGCAATGCGGCTTCGTCAGCATTTCGGTGTACAGCTTCCGGGCTCGCGTCTTCCCCACCATGTTTTGCCTTTCGTCGCGGTTCGAAGCCTTCTGAACCTTGTATGTATGCAGGCCCTCCCGCTGCTTGGTCTGCTGGACGAATGAACTTGACAAATTCAGCTTATTGGCGACATCCCGGACCGAACCTCTCGGATCACGTCTAAACTGCTTAACTACGCGCTTATGATCTTTTTCACTGACGGAGCATCCATTTTTGCCGTTCTTCACCTTCCGGTCGATGGTTAGGTTCTCGAAGTATCGTTTTAGTACTCTGCTGACCGTGGATTGGACGATTCCCAGCATCTTACCGATGTCCCGATGTGACAACTCCGGATTCTCGAAATGAGTGCACAGGATTAATTCACGACGCTCTTTTTCGTTCGACGACATTTTTCCAAATTTACGAAAAATTGACAGTGAAGCATGGCCAACGTGATCTATACACTCTTATCTGATTATCTGATTATAAGCTGAAGATATAATTCCTAAAAATTAAATTTCTACAGTGTTTTTTCCGTGATGCAATTTGATGTGACACACCCTTTACGTATTCTTTGAACAGTTGTGCACGATGGTTCTCTGAGAAGGCCCAACGAGCCACCCTGGGAAAGACAACAGAATAGGCTATAAACGAGATACATGAATACGTATTCTTTGAACAATTGTGCACGACGGCCCTCTGGGAAGGCCCAACGAGCCACCCTGGAAAACTAGTTAGGGATAGTGGGGGCAAATTGGTCATGGAGGGCAAAGTGGTCACGTGCATGTTTGGTAGTATAACTATTGACTATCGACACCGTATTGATAGTCACCTTATGTTTGAAGAATTATCTAAGGAATTTCTCGTGAAATTCAGTTTATTGAATCTGATATGTTGGAAAAATCATCAGTTTGGACGACTGTTCACAAATTCTAGGAGAGGTGAATAGATATTTTGTTCAATCTCAGCGATTAATTAGCAAAGAAATTACTTTAATGTTTGGGGGCAAAATGGTCATAGGTGAATAACGACTTACAATGTTCTGTTTACTAAAGCTGATATACCTCATCACATTCTGCTCTTGAAGAGGTTCCTTTTGTGGTTTTGACCCTGGAAAAATATGCCACTCCAACTAAACCAAGTCTCAATATGCGAAACGTTATGTGTTTCTTAGTACGTTTTTGTATGCATAGAAAAAATTAAATTGAGACTCTAGGTGAATAGACCAAGCTTATTTCATACATGTACCTACTATATTCATTTGAACTATTTTGGACGATAAAAAAGGAAAATTTAACCCATTTAGCTTGATATGTACAAATTTTATCAGCTATGTTTGTTATATGTACGAGTGACCACTTTACTTCCAATCGATTTTTCACCTTTTTTCTAATGATAAAAAATGTACTATTTTGAATTTTTATACACTTTTATACACACGTTTCACAACTATAGAACCACTCATTTTTCTGAGTTTCCAGAGATATATAAGAAGTCGGTTGAATTGAAATATATAGTGTAGGATATAATAACTGTCTTCATTTAAAAGACTGGTCATTTGAACTTTTTTGTGGTATTCAGGCGCGAAGCGATAAAAAACTAAAGTTCCAGTGTTTCATAACTATAGAACCAGATGAAAAAATCTCACTCCATTACTAAATTAACGTCTATTTCACATGAATTACAATAAGTTTCTAATTCGTAGGTCACACTTAGTTCTCATTCAGAACAAATAACCCATTCGGGGTGGTTTTGACCAAGTTGCGCCATGTTGTAGTGTGTAGCTCGTTCTACGTAGAGGATACTGCTGTTTTAAGCTCTTCAATTCACTCATATTGCTTGTAAGCTGCTTCTACTATTAGTACGATCACTCCTCATAAGTTCTTGATACGGGTTTTATCTAGTAAACAAGCTGAACAATCCAGAATCTGAAGCCCCTATTCATTAAACCATGCCTTGACTTTCCGGATGCTAGAAATTGATACCGAATTACCCAATTATCACGGTTTTTTTGATGCAAAACAGAAGTAAATGAAGTACTTGATTGCACTTCTTACTGTACGTTGGTGTTGATGAAAAGCTATCTGAACCAGGCAGTTTTGAAAATATTTTCCTCAAACCATCAAACTGCCGCCAGCAAAATTTCGAGTTCAAAAATTACATGGCATGTTCCGTAAGTCCTTCCAATATGAAGAAATTCTATACAATTGGATTTCTTTTTATTCTATTAGAGAAGTTCTCCTGAAATAGTGAAACCCACGGCATTAGCTTCTACATTACTTTTTGGAACCGCAGCTTTGGAGATGGGATTTTTATGGTTTGGGGAGAATTTTCTCAAAAAGGTCTGGTTTAGATAGCTCACCATAAACACGAATGAACAATCAGAAGTACAACGAACATTTCAGAATCATTTACTGATATTTTTACATCAAAAACAATGTGATAATTGAGTTATTTGGCTTCAATTCATAAAATCTATAAAATCAAATTATTAAGAGTATAGTGAATAAGTTTCCGTTACACATTATCATATCGGGGGTTCGGGTTCAATTCCCGTTCTGGCCGGAGGATGATTCGTGAAAGGTCAGTGTTATTTAGCATAGAAATCTCAACTAAGTACCAATAAAATGACGCAAGTTATACTGCGTTGAGAAAGGGAAGTTAGTTTAAAACGTTAGTGCCATTTAAGAAGTTTCAAAGAGTTTCATGTTATCGCAACCAAAAGAGTTGCAGTACCGTGATATTTTTGAATCCAGACGACTTTTTCATCCGGACGCGTTTTCATTATATTCGACTAGCTGAACCGGCAAACTTCGTCCCGCCCAAAATATGTTTTTAGTTATGAATACCTTTAAACATTCACGTTTTCTTACTAAGCGCAAGTTCATGAGTCCAATCGCAGAACTGTTCATTGATTGATCTTATAATCGACCCCGTTGAATTTACCTTTGACTATAAAATTCCAAGTACTTCTACCAAAATTCATCATTAGCATATCAGATTATTTTCAGACACAATTCTCGTTCAAGATTTTTCAACCACTTGAAAATAACATGTTTCTCCGTTGCATGGAATAATTGTTTGATACAGAAAATATGATAGAATAAAGACAAACCCCTCCCCTTAGAGAGGGGGAAGAGTGTCTATTCATCACAGAAACGTTTCGTGTCCCCTAAAATCTTCACATGCCAAATTTAGCTCCATTCGCTTGATAAGTTTTCGAGTTATGCAGAAATTTGTTTTTTATTTGTATGGCAGCCGAAATGAATGCCGAAACTCTTTTGAAAATTAAGGCACTACTATAACTACTATACCACGTACGAATTTTTTAGTTTGCAAGTGAATATTTTTTAGTTTCTTTAAAATGTTATCTTTTAAGTTCAACTTTCTGTTTTCACTTGCTATAACATTCAAGTTGGATATCGCCAAAAAACTAGTCAAGGCTCACAAAGAGGGGTTCAAAAAAAAAGCGCAATATTCTCTAAAAATCTCAAATCAAGAAAACTTTTAGTATGCTACATGAATACGGCTGATCACTGGATGTGATATGAATACTTATAAATCTTTTTTTTCAGGTTAATCCTCATTTTTTGTTCAATAACGCGAATTGAAATTTGCATATTATTTCTATTGTTTCGAAAAACGTGATATAAATGGAACATTTTCAGTCAGAAAATCGAGAGTGTTATGAACGAGACGTGATACAAAAACTACACTCACTACGCTCTCACGCAAAAACATCACGTAAAAAAGAATCCAGAGTACACATTGCTTCGCACACCAGGCCATCTTTAGAGAACAGTCTTTCACTGTAAACACTACTGCAAGAAGCTGAAAGATAAACTCTAGCAAACATATCCAATTGGGGATACTGCTTAAAGTTTAATAACCACCAAACGTACGGAGCGTGATTACGATTGATATGTTTTTGATGTGCGAATGTTTTTGCATAACAGTCGATATCGTTAGAAATTGGATTTTGAACGCGACGCTGACTATCATTTTCATTTGCAACTCCGTTGAAACTGTCCCAAAAAGTGTCGTGAGATTTGTGTGTTTGCGTTCATTCAGTTTCGTCTCTTCGTTTGATAAATGTTGAAGTCAGCGTTAAATTGTTATTTTCGGAAAATTCGTCGCAAAATATTTTATACACTCCAATAAAATTTCCTCTCGGCTGTTATAAGAACTTCTAAATAGTCTGACTTGAGCCTCGGGTCCAAAAAAGTTACAATTATGTAATCTGGGTGTTCTATGTACATATGCTTTTTTTATGTAGCAACATGCGAAATTACCTCGGATGCAGGAGTAATTTTTGTTACTTTTTCAAACGGCTTAAGAAGCCTTGCGCACTGCTTCATAAAGTCTCACTGTCATGTCGTCAAATTAGTGTGTATAGTCGCCTATGATGGTTTTGATTTGTTGTGAAGTAAGTGTACCCTCTCTCAGTTTATCATTCCTGAAGACAGTTCCACGTTTTTCAATTTTAAATAATACTCTATTAAGGAATATTCATTCTATACGAAAGATTTAATTATAGTTCATTATTTTTATGTAATTTTGTTATTACTCCCTAAAATGTAATCCTTTATTTGGGTCATGCACACATGCAGTTTCTCCCAGTTTCATATTCGCAACTAGAGAGCCGAATATCCGTCTACCGTGTGTTCAAGTGACGAGCTTTGGCTGAAAGTCACTATAATACAGCAAAAAAATCCACTAGTGTTCGTCGGAAGGCTTGATCAAAACGCGATGAACACGAAGATTGTACGCAACAATAGGCTTTCCCGAAAGGATCATGCAGCCTACTGAACATCGCCAGCTGGAGTTCACCAGTTGATGGAAAAACTCAACACACTGGTACAGCAATTGAGCGTCCTACCAAAATGGCTGAAACATTACTATGACTCTGCAAATTATCAAGAACCAAATCAGATGTTCAGGGATACCTAGAAAGCGATCTAGCGACGAGAAACTAAATTACAGCGAAAGTTTGCCAGAAATCAGTGACGGGTCGGGTCGGTGTTTGTATTTGGTACATCGCAACGGGCAAATGTGGTCAAGACGGGAGGAGAAGAGTTGTAGTTCAATTGGAGAGATGGCAGATATCAGCGTCTTAGAGAACGATCTCCGCGGAGCCTCAAGGTACCTGAGGAACAGGGCAGCACCAGGCCCCGATGGTGTTCGGAACTTCTGGCACAAGAAACTTACCATAGTACATCCAAAGATAGCTGAGTGCTTCAACAAAGTGCTACGTGGTTCACACAACCTTCGTGAATTGGTCATCCGTGTCGACATTGAACCCATAGAACCCATCAAAGTACAGACCGAGTCTGTACAAAGCGTCAGAAAAGCAAGCTCTGCTCGCTGCGAGCAATACAACATCCTAGCAGAAGAGCAGAAAGGACGCAGCCTTAGTCGATCAAGCGGTTTACAATTAGCAGAACCTCGGTAGCGGTTATAAGGCTTATGACTCCATACCTCACTCGTTTCTCGTCCGGATACTGGAGCTCTACAAAATTGATTCTGCCCCAGTGGTAGGGAAATATGTTTTTTTTTATTAATCCGTTTATTTTTACAGGCTCAGTTACATAAGTTTAAAGGAGCCAAACTCTTAACTATATTTCAACTAGCATATATCAACATGTTGTTTCCTTAATTCTATGGTTAATGAAATAGGAAACCGATTACTCGCGGTCGACTCGAATTTAGAAGGGTGACATATTTTCATTAGGAAAAGGATGGGATGTAAGGAGATGTGTGTTTACACTCGCACTCACATTCTCATTCACACTGACACTTCACACTCAATTCTTAAAACTATCCTTACATCTAACATCTTACATTTACAATTCAACTTATTCTAACGTTAGTAGGAAGGGAACCGATAGCTCGCGAAGGACAAAAAGGAGGGGAATAGGATGTATGAACAATCACACTCGAAGATAGCTTTAAGGAAAACATATATTTGGGACATGTAATCAAGGTCTAACCGAGCCAACACATCTCTCACCGGCACATTGGACTGCTTTCCTCCAGCCCGAAGGGAGTTTTCTAAATTCGATCTGGCGACAAGATACAACTCGCACGACCAAACAACGTGTTCGATGTCGTGGTAACCATGGCCACAACCGCAGAGATTGCTTTCGGCAGTCAGCCCTCTCATTACCCGGAATTGAGCAATGTGAAGGGACCCAGACAAAGGTAATGACATAACAGCGTCTGGTTAAAGCACTCAAAATTTCTCGTATTCTCTCAAGGAAGTACGGCGAGTGCTTTTCCGGCCTCACTGAACGGATAGCTTCGACAGAGTTAAGACTATCCATTACAATGTAATAGTGTTCAACAGGTCGTGAGGCGACGCTGTCCAGCGCCCAGTGTATTGCTGCCAATTCAGCAATATACACTGAGCAAGGATACTGAAGACTGTGTGAGGTGCTAAAAAAATTGTTGAACACTCCAAATCCTGTGGACTCATTCATAGAGGACCCATCAGTAAAGTACATATTATCACAATTGACACGCCCATACTTTGCTTCGAAAATCGTAGGAACGATCCCCGATCGATGATAATCTGGAATTCCATGGATATCCTGCTTCATGGACAGATCAAAATGCACAGAGGAATCGATGTAGTCAGGAAAACAAACACGGTTGGGACAATACGAAGAAGGATCAACCTGCATGGAGACGAATTCATGATATGAGCTCATGAATCCAGAATGAAAATTTAGCTCGATCAGCTGCTCAAAATTTCCGATCACCAATGGGTTCATAACCTTACACCGGATGAGGAACCGAAAAGATAATAAATTGAAGCGATCTTTTAGTGGGAGTACGCCTGCCAAAACCTCGAGGCTCATGGTATGCGTTGAGGGCATACATCCCAACGCAATACGGAGACAAAGATACTGAATTCGCTCGAGTTTGATGAGGTGTGTTTTGGCAGCTGATTGAAAACAGAAACTGCCATACTCTATCACTGAGAGAATAGTTGTTCGATACAACATAATAAGATCTTCGGGATGGGCTCCCCACCAGGTGCCGGTAATTGTACGGAGAAAGTTTATTCTTTGTTGACATTTTTTATTCAGATACTTAATATGGGCCCCCCAAGTACATTTGGAGTCGAACCAGACCCCAAGATACTTGAAAGACATAGCATGAGTGATCGGTTTACCCAAAAGTTGAAGCTTTGGTTTTGCTGGTCTATGCTTCCTAGAAAAAACCACCATCTCTGTTTTCTCCGTGGAGAATTCGATCCCTAGCCCAATGGCCCAGGTTGAAAAATTGTTCAAAGTATCTTGTAAGGGTCCTTGCAGGTCGGATTCGTTTGATCCTACGACAGACACCACTCCATCATCTGCAAGTTGTCTTAGGCTGCAATTTTGTGTAAGGCAATTGTCGATGTCGCTTACATAGAAGTTGTACAAAAGGGGGCTTAAACATGAGCCCTGGGGGAGTCCCATGTAGGAGACCCGACTTACTGTCGAATCCCCGTGAGAAAAATTCAAATGTTTCTCACAAAGCAAGTTATATAACATATTATTCAATAGAGGCGGCAGACCCCGAGAGTGTAATTTGTCTGACAGGACCTCTATTGAAACTGAATCAAAGGCCCCCTTTATGTCCAAGAATACTGAAGCCATTTGTTTTTTTTCGGCGTAAGCCATTTGAATTTCTGAAGAAAGCAACGCAAGACAATCATTCGTCCCCTTGCCCCTGCGGAACCCATATTGTGTATCTGAGAGTAGGCCATTCGTTTCAATCCATCGATCAAGGCGAAACAAGATCATTTTCTCCAACATTTTCCGTATACAAGACAGCATTGCTATTGGGCGGTACGAATTGAAGTCGGACGCGGGTTTTCCGGGTTTTTGAATAGCTATAACTCGTACTTGTCTCCAATCATCTGGAACAATATTATGTTCCAGAAACCGATTGAATAAATTCAACAAGCGATGTTTCGCCACATCAGGGAGGTTTTTCAACAAGTTGAACTTAATTCGATCCGATCCCGGAGCAGAATTGTTACATGAAAGGAGAGCAAGAGAGAATTCTACCATCGAAAACTCAGAATCAAGATCGCACCTATTTTGTGGTATATCTCGAACAATTTTTTGCACGGGAGCGGAATCGGGACAAACCTTTCGTGCAAAATTAAAAATCCAACGATGTGAATATTCTTCGCTTTCATTCGTTGAAGAGCGATTTCTCATGTTTCGAGCCATTTTCCATAATTTTTTCATTGACGTTTCTCGTGACAAACCTCCCACGAAATTTCGCCAATAAGCACGTTTTTTCCCTTTGATCAAATTTTTGAACTGATTCTCAAGGGCTAAATACGTTTGAAAATTTTCAGGAGTTCCACGTTTCCGAAAAGCTTTAAATGCATTCGATTTTTCTACATAAAGCTTGGAACATATGCTATCCCACCATAGATTGGGAGGCCTTCGACGAGTGGAACCTGGGATGGGTTTCGTTTGAGCGCGAACCGCGCTGTCATAGATCAAACGAGAAAGGAAGTTATACTCCTCCAATGAAGGTAAACCATCTCTGGAATTGATGGCTAGAGTAATCGCGTCCGCATATTTTTTCCAGTCAATGTGTCTTGTGAGGTCATATGCCATGTTTATAGATTCAGAAGAATTCGACCCAATGGTGATGGAAATTTTGATTGGCAAGTGATCACTACCGTTGGGGTCCTGGATTACATTCCACTTGCAATCTAACGATAGTGAATTCGAGCAAAGCGAGAGGTCAAGAGCATTTGGGTTAGCAGGAGGTTTAGGAACACGTGTTGTTTCCCCAGTATTCAAAATGGTCATATTGAAGCTGTTACAAAGGTCATATATCAACGACGAACGATTATCGTCGTACTGTTCACCCCAGGCAGTTCCGTGAGAGTTGAAGTCTCCCAAGATCAATCGTGGCTCATGAAGGAGTGAGCACATGTCAACAAGTTGCTTGCGGCTAACCGCAGCTCTCGGAGGCCAAAACAAGCTGACAATATAGAGGTCTTTGCCTCTGATGTTTGCATGACAAGTAACAGCTTCAATCCCTCCAATAGGTGGAAGGTCAATTCGAAAAAATGAGTGGCACTTATTGATCCCCAATAGCACCCCTCCGTATCTGTCATCACGGTCCAAGCGTATAATATTGAAATCATGGAAAGAGAGATCATCTCGCGAAGAAAGCCAAGTTTCGGACAGAGCAAAAACATCACAATTGAACTTATGAATTAAAAATTTGAATGTATCCAATTTAGGGATAAGACTACACTGTAAAACAGTGATATCTCCGACCTCTCTATTTAAATTAGACATCAAGAGAGATAATCATTGCAAGGAGGGGCCATGTTTGCATCAATTGTTGCAAAATTGTCTTTAATACTGGAAGCATTGAAATGACAATGGTTCTGATGGAGTCGGAAACGTTAAAACACTTGAAGATTTGATCCAAAAGGTCAGACAACTTCATAAATCCCGATTGGGAAGTTGAGCTGGACGGAAAAATAGGGACAGTTGCGGTTTTTTATGTCCCCTCGAGTGCTGGGTCGTTCGAAGGTGAACTATTCCCACGGAAGCCAGGAGGAACCTGATTTTGCTTGTCCGCTGCACTCGTTTTTTTAGGCAAGCTAACAGGGGATATCACCGGAGGGACTTGTGATTGAATTTTGGGAGTGGTCACATTTTTGCGCCGGGGATTCCCTTGGGAAATAAACGGTGTACCCCCGTGAGCTGTGTCCGCTTCCATTTCGTCAACTGGCAACGTGGAAAAGATATTGTGTGAGGAGATTGGATGTAGTTGTTGTTGGGCCTGTGGAGAAGCGCCCTTTAAAATTTCCGCAAAAGTGCGTTTCGAGCGTTCCTTTAAAGAGCGCTTCTGTTTCTCCCAGCGACTCTTGTAAGTTGCACAAGCTGAGAGCTCATGTGGGGTCCCCCCGCAATATGGACGCTTATGCTCAGTCGCACTGCAGGATTTGCCCACATGTTGCTCTCCGCAAGTGGCACAGCGCTCCTTGTTGGCGCAGTAGTCTGCTGTGTGACCAACTGACTTGCATTTGTTGCAAGTCATGGGCTTTGGCACGAAGAGACGCAGCGGAAGCCTCAATTTGTCCACCATAACGTAGTCAGGGAGGGCGGAATCAGCAAAAGTTACTCGAAACGAGTCGGACGGCGTAAATTTTGTTTTTCCCTCTTCCTGGGACACTTTTCCTAATTGATGGCAGTCCAAAATTTTAACTTTCGTCAAAGGGAGCTTTTTAAATCTGCCATCTCCCTCTTTTATTAATGCGCTCGTCAGACCCGTTTCTGTAATCACCCCCGAAATTTCTACGTTATGGCAGGGCACATAGACGCGATATTCTAGTACGAACCTATTGTCGACAACAATCTCGTTAGCTTGCTTCCGATCAGCCACGACAACACGCAGTTTGTTCGGTCGAACCTTTCTAATTTCGACCACGGAGGAATAATTTTTTGTCAGATCTTCCATGATCTGAATGACGTTGAGCGATTTTCCGTTGGGTTTTGGCCGGAAGAAAACAACCCATGGGCCAGATCCAGATGCATCTTCTGGATAGACCTTGACACGCGGAGAGGGGACAACTGAGGGGGAGGACGAGGTCGATTGTTGAGCGGGAGCGGGAACAATTGGGCTGGGAAGCAAGTTCGGGAGATAATCGGAAGCGGGAGCGGGAGATTGAGGGGGCAAAGTGGAAAAGTTTGCCAATTTTCTTGAAGGGGGCTTGTTGAGGTTGATTAACTCTTTCTCTGAAAAAACATCGTCTGAGGGGGGAACGCGTTTAAGCGACTTCCCAGTAGTTAGTGAGGAGGAAACATCAGATTCAATGTCCATATCAAGAGGATCGCACTCTGCTATTATGGCAGATATACAAATATACTTTTTCTTTTTTTTTTAAATCCTTAACCTAATATATATATATATATATATATATATATATATAAACTAAAATACTTAAAGCGCACGGTGCGGATGATTTGTAACGGTGCTCCAATCGAACCACGTGATGATCGCTTGGCACAACAGCAATGGTGTATCGCACCACAATACGATGACGATGGAACGGCACACGCCCGCAGTGGAGGACTTCTCCCTCCCGCTGGTTGTGATTACTTATCACTTCACTCTCGCAATAAAGAAAACACCGTTAGGGCGACACAATCACTTCAGCGAAACCGATAACGGTATTGTTCCAACACAACAACGGACACGAACAACTTTGCGTCCGGCGGCTTCGGACTGCGCGAGCTGACTGGGGGAAATATGTTGAAGTCTAGAGAAAATGTTCATGGCTATAAGATAAGGTATGGCGACCCACGAAAATGTGATCCATATCTTTTACATGAACGATCGCACTTTTGCAGTATTCAAATGGAGCAAAGCATACCTAGAAGACATTGAAAGGAGGATGTGGAAAATATTCAGAGATGCCGGAGATTGGAGAGAGTAGTAAGGAGGACAAGATGATCGAAATCGCTAAGCGATGAAAGTGCTGTACCGCAGTAACGACACACGGAAGTTTTACGATAAATTACGAGAAACTGTCGCGACAAACTTACGTGCTACAAGTCAACACGGTAACCCTCTCACGAACGAGTGTGATATGATTGAAATGTGGAAGCAGTATTTCGACGAACATGTCAACAACATGTAAAAGAGGACGAGAACGACAGGGCAACGGACTTAAGATGACCGAATAACACCCCCCGATCTCCAGGATTTGAGGAGTAAATCTGTCGGCTGAATAGCTACAAGCTGGAGTTGATCAACTGCCTAGAGAATGATTTAAATACAGCGATGATGCACTGGTAAGTGCTCTGCAGTGGGTAATAGTGATAATTTGGAGGGAGAAATTAGGACTTGATGATGTGTGTTGTTCGAGTATCGTGGACAACCTTGAGTCCCTTTGAATCTCGAAGGGATTTACGACAAGACTTCCGTGCTTGTTTCATTCGCTTTGAAAGATGTGGTAAGAAGAGCGGGTGTAGACAAGAGTGGCACGACCTAGAGGAAGTCCGTTTAACTTTTCTGGCTCTGCCGATAACATCGACATTGTTGCACGAAAGCGGTTGACACCAGCAGATAAATTCGAAGACGCATTACTCCAGGAAATCGTGAATGGGCATGTCGTAAGAATGTTTATCGGTTTGTCGTCCAACTGGTAAAAATGGTAAATAGTAAGAGACTACTTAAGCTGTGTCTCAAGAAATTCGTAGGAGCATTGCGGTTGAAGATAAAGCAATATTTCAACATTGGTCATCAATCATGTTGATTTTAATTGAAAGGTAGATTCTAGTGAGTTCTTCCACGATTTCGAGAAGGTAGCAGAAAAATGATTGGGTTTTGGTTTTCTGGTTGCCCAATCGTTATTGGTACCCACGAAAAGGTTGATATGTGATTGGCGTCTATCATTCCCGATAATCGTCAGGGTCTGAACGATCTTCATATTATCAAGTCTGACCAGAGCTAGATCAATTGTTTTCGTGGGTTAGGTCCTGTGGTGGTTTGTTTGGTAAAGCGCATGTGAAAACCACTATATGCTTATTATGGGTGCAATTCGAAACCCTTACGAAACCCTCTATTAGCGAATTCAATTTAAAAAATGTGTTGATTTCAACCTGACACTGTAATAAAGGAAGATGTTTTCGGTTCACGAGTGAGTGTGCGTTATATATGTTGGAATAGAATGACTACCTTTAGCTTAGTAAAATTAACATACCAGGTGGTGCATACAACCTTGGCGCATGAAGCGTATGTTCAAATGTCATATTTTTTTCATTCTCTATTAGTAACCGCTCAATAAAGCACGACTGTTTCGTTTAAAGTAACCGCGAGTTTCATTTTAGTTTTTCCAAGAGTTTTCTCTTCTTCCCCGAGTATTTCCCACGGCTTTGCGAGTGGATGTTCCTACAGGTTATCGGACTCAGTGTCGGAAAAGAGGAAAGAGTATGTTCTGCGCGTAAAAACTGTTGCCGGAAGACTTTCCGAGAACTTTGTGTGCGTCGGTGAAAAAGTACACGAAACAAAATGGTGGATAGCGTTAAATTTTCTTTTGCCAAACTGAACAACACAAACTACGGTTCGTGGATGCTTGAACGCGAGGAAGTTTGGGACGTCATCGAGATGGCCAAGCCGGAGGAAGTGGACGATAGGTTCCAGCAGTGGAAAAAGTATGATCGGAGGGCTCGTACGTCGATTGCTCTTTTCGTAGAGGACAGCCAGCTGCGCTTCGCCAAGAAAGCGAAAACTGCACGAGAGATGTGGGAGAACCTTCAAGCCTACCACGAGAAAGCGACGATTGGGAACCAGGCGTTACTCCTCCAGCGGTTGTGCGCGTTGAATCTTGGTGAGTGTGGCGATGTGTCCTTCTAACATTGAGCAAATGGAAAATCTTTTTGAGCGTCTCGAAAATGTTGGTGTTGAGCTGGGAGAGCTGCTAAGAATCATTATGTTATTGCGCAGCTTGCCTCCATCATACAGCAACTTCGTTACCTCACTGGAGAATCGACAGCAGGAGGACCTGACGATGGACCTGGTAGTTACACGATTGCGGGATTAACATCAAAAGCGCGAGAGTCAGCCGGGGAGTCATAAAGAAGAAAAAGCGTTAAGGATGGATGCGAAGCCGAAAAGTGAAAAGAAAAAGTGTGGTGTTCGGAACGTGTGGACGGAACTGGTAAACGTATTGCGATTACGCTGGAGTACGTTTTGTACGTGCCTGCCTTGGAAGGGGGGCTCATATCCGTCCGGAAGCTGGCACTGAAAGGATTCGACATTGTTTTCAAAGCGAGTGAAATCAAGTCCGCGGATGATGTTGTCGTAGCGGTTGGTGTGATGCACGGAAACCAATACATATTGAAAGTGGCCGAGCGGTGCATGATGGTAACCGGGAACCACCTCGAGCGATGTCAACACATTTGGCATCGACGAATGGGTCACCGGAGCATGGACATCATGGGCGAAATCCAACGAAGGAGTTGGTGGACGGTATTGTGATGAAGGATTGCGGTGAACGGATCTGCTCACATCCAGAATCGTCTAACGTCAAAGGCTGTCGACCAAACTCCGTTTGAGCTGTGGACTGGATCGAAACCGGATCTTTCGAGGCTGCGAATTTTCGGTTGTCAAGCTTACGTGCACATCCCGGACTTGAAGCGGAAAATAAGTTTGAGCCAAAAGCGAAGAAGTTGACTTTCCTGGGATACTCCGACAACCATAAGACGTATCGCTTCGTGGACTGTGATACGGATCGGATCACTATCAGCCGGGATGCGCGGTTCATAGAGTTAGCAAACGGTTCCGAACAGGAGGAGGAGAAGGTGGTTGTTCCTGAAGATCCAGCGGAACTGAAGAGTGACAGCGAAGACCAAACAGTGATTGTGATGGGAGATCGAGGCGAGCAAGTGGCAGAATAGCCTGAAGAGCCCGACGAAACAGTGTATGAAGATACGAATGACACAAACCAAAGTGACTTTTATGGTTATGAGGACTATGAATACGGAGAAGAAGAATTGAGAAGAGAAGATCGTCGTACGCGTGGAGTGCTGCCTAGAAGATTACACGACTATGTTGTGCGACAGGTATCGCACGATGAAGAGCCGAGTGACTATAGGGAGGCACTAGCTGTACCTGAGTGGAGGAATGCGATGCATGATGAGATGAAGGCGCACGAAACTAATCAAACGTGGAAGCTTGTGAAGTAGCCTGCCAGTAAGAAGATTGTAGGATCAAAGTGGGTGTATAAGTTGAAGAGAGATGAAGCCGGCAGAATAGTGAAGCACAAGGCTCGTATCGTAGCTCAGGGGTACACCCAAGCGTTTGGGATCGATTACACGGAAGTTTTCGCTCCAGTGACTCACCAGGCGACACTGCGGGTGTTGTTAGCCGTAGCCGGAAAGAAGAATTTGACGCTGAAACATTATGATGTGAAGACAGCGTACTTGAACGGCACCATCGAAGAGGTACTATATATGCGGCAGCCCCCGGTCTTCGAGGTGGCCGGACAGAAGGAGGCGGTATGCAAGCAATACAAGTGTATCTACGGGCTGAAGCAATGAAGCTGAAACAAGGCACTGCGTGCGGTTCTTCTGGAAGTTGGATTTACGCAATGCGAATCAGATCTTTGTCTATACGTACGCCCAGGTGGAGCAGCAAAAATTTACCTACTCGTGTACGTAGATGATTTGCTGATGGGATCGACAGATGAAGCGGAGATAGATGGTATGTTCAGCAGATTGCGGGAGCGTTTTGACATTACGTCACTTGGGCCAATGAGACATTTTCTTGGTCATGAAATTCGGAGAGGTGATTACTACACGCTGCGACTGACAACCTACATCCAGGGTTTGATCAGTAAGTTCGGTATGATGGATGCGCACCCTGTAAGAACACCGATTGACCCGGGATACGTTGCGGCGAATGAGAATAGTAAGCTGTTTGGGGACAAAACCTTGTACAGGAGCTTGGTGGGAGCGTTATTGTACCTGGCGGTGAACGCAAGGCCGGATCTAGCGATTAGCGTAGGCCTGCTGGGAAGAAAAGTCGCCGAACCAAACAACAGTGACTGGAGTGCAGCTAAAAGAGTTTTGCAGTACCTGAGTGCGACCAAGAACTACAAGTTGAAGTTTGGTCCGAAGGATGCATGGAACCTTATTGGTTATTCAGATTCGGACTGGGCCGGCGACGTTCGAACTCGTAGATCAACGACTGGAGTGCTGTTCTTTTTTGGCGGAGCACCAATTACTTGGGTGAGCAAAGGTCAAGATTGCGTTGCCCTGTCGTTACTCGAGGCAGAGTACAATGCACTAACAGTGGCTTGTCAGGAGGTGATTTGGTTACGTCGTTTGTTGGGAGACCTGGATGAACCACAGACTATTGCGACAACGGTTTTTGAAGACAATCAAGGCTGTCTCTCCTTTGCGAAAGCGGAACGAGTAAGCGGTCGTGTCAAGCACATCGACACGAAAAATCACTTTATTCGTGAGCTGTGTGATCGTAAGGAGGTGCAATTATTTTACTGCCCATCTGGCGATATGGCGGCCGACGCGTTGACGAAACCTTTGGGCCCGTCGATGCTCAACAAGTTCGTGGAACGAGTAGGACTATCGGACTAGTGTCCTGTAGTCATTCAGGAGGAGTGTTGGAATAGAACGACTACCTTCAGCATAGTAAAATTAACATACCTGGTGGTGCATACGAACGAACGTGATGAATTATAGAGGTTTTAAACTTTTCAGTTCATTCGCCTCTAAGGTGGTGCATACAACCTTGGCGCATGAAGCGTATGTTCAAATGTCATATTTTTTCATTCTCTATTAGTACCGCTCAATAAAACACGACTGTTTCGTTTAAAGTAACCGCGAGTTTCATTTTAGTTTTTCCAAGAGTTTTCTCTTCTTTTCCGAGTATTTCCCACGGCTCTGCGAGTGGATGTTCTTACAATATAGCCTGAACTTAAGGATATCAAACTGAATTTTTTAGATGATAAATGTACAGTGTCGACGTCTGTTGGCGGTATTCGTGATTTCAAATTACTCACGAAACTCACTACTGTCAACGCGAATATACTCTTCAAAATTAGAACTGATATTGGATTCCGATTCTAATAATACTATAGCAGAAGCAGCAAGACCAATCCCCTTTGCCATGTTTCGGGAGGGAACTAGTGTGGAACTACGTTCAATCTGTGTGAATAAAAAACATTTTAATAGTAGTTACGTTGGTACTGAACAAACACGAATTCGCTATATGTTTCTTGTCAATAAACTGATCGAAAAACGGTAGTCATATGTTCATACTTTTGCGATTATAAGAATCTGTCCTCTGAGTTATAATATTGGTATTTCTGTAAGATGTGCGGTATGTTGGTGCGGTGAAATGAAGTACACGTAAATAAATAAAAAATGGCAACTGATTTAAAAAAACCCAACTTTTTTAGCATGCCACAAAATTTTAAATCAATTTAGAATAATTTCGAATAAAAAAGCATACACCAATCTAAAAGAATAAGGCTTTTGAACACACTATTGTTGTGCAATGCAGCGGAGATAGATGGTATGTTCAGCAGATTGCGGGAGCGTTTTGACATTACGTCACTTGGGCCAATAGACATTTTCTTGGTCATGAAATTCGGAGAGGTGATTACTACACGCTGCGACTGACAACCTACATCCAGGGTTTGATCAGTAAGTTCGGTATGATGGATGCGCACCCTGTAAGAACACCGATTGACCCGGGATACGTTGCGGCGAATGAGAATAGTAAGCTGTTTGGGGACAAAACCTTGTACAGGAGCTTGGTGGGAGCGTTATTGTACCTGGCGGTGAACGCAAGGCCGGATCTAGCGATTAGCGTAGGCCTGCTGGGAAGAAAAGTCGCCGAACCAAACAACAGTGACTGGAGTGCAGCTAAAAGAGTTTTGCAGTACCTGAGTGCGACCAAGAACTACAAGTTGAAGTTTGGTCCGAAGGATGCATGGAACCTTATTGGTTATTCAGATTCGGACTGGGCCGGCGACGTTCGAACTCGTAGATCAACGACTGGAGTGCTGTTCTTTTTTGGCGGAGCACCAATTACTTGGGTGAGCAAAGGTCAAGATTGCGTTGCCCTGTCGTTACTCGAGGCAGAGTACAATGCACTAACAGTGGCTTGTCAGGAGGTGATTTGGTTACGTCGTTTGTTGGGAGACCTGGATGAACCACAGACTATTGCGACAACGGTTTTTGAAGACAATCAAGGCTGTCTCTCCTTTGCGAAAGCGGAACGAGTAAGCGGTCGTGTCAAGCACATCGACACGAAAAATCACTTTATTCGTGAGCTGTGTGATCGTAAGGAGGTGCAATTATTTTACTGCCCATCTGGCGATATGGCGGCCGACGCGTTGACGAAACCTTTGGGCCCGTCGATGCTCAACAAGTTCGTGGAACGAGTAGGACTATCGGACTAGTGTCCTGTAGTCATTCAGGAGGAGTGTTGGAATAGAACGACTACCTTCAGCATAGTAAAATTAACATACCTGGTGGTGCATACGAACGAACGTGATGAATTATAGAGGTTTTAAACTTTTCAGTTCATTCGCCTCTAAGGTGGTGCATACAACCTTGGCGCATGAAGCGTATGTTCAAATGTCATATTTTTTCATTCTCTATTAGTACCGCTCAATAAAACACGACTGTTTCGTTTAAAGTAACCGCGAGTTTCATTTTAGTTTTTCCAAGAGTTTTCTCTTCTTTTCCGAGTATTTCCCACGGCTCTGCGAGTGGATGTTCTTACAATATAGCCTGAACTTAAGGCTATCAAACTGAATTTTTTAGATGATAAATGTACAGTGTCGACGTCTGTTGGCGGTATTCGTGATTTCAAATTACTCACGAAACTCACTACTGTCAACGCGAATATACTCTTCAAAATTAGAACTGATATTGGATTCCGATTCTAATAATACTATAGCAGAAGCAGCAAGACCAATCCCCTTTGCCATGTTTCGGGAGGGAACTAGTGTGGAACTACGTTCAATCTGTGTGAATAAAAAACATTTTAATAGTAGTTACGTTGGTACTGAACAAACACGAATTCGCTATATGTTTCTTGTCAATAAACTGATCGAAAAACGGTAGTCATATGTTCATACTTTTGCGATTATAAGAATCTGTCCTCTGAGTTATAATATTGGTATTTCTGTAAGATGTGCGGTATGTTGGTGCGGTGAAATGAAGTACACGTAAATAAATAAAAAATGGCAACTGATTTAAAAAAACCCAACTTTTTTAGCATGCCACAAAATTTTAAATCAATTTAGAATAATTTCGAATAAAAAAGCATACACCAATCTAAAAGAATAAGGCTTTTGAACACACTATTGTTGTGCAATGCATGCATTTTTTGGAAAGGTAGAAAATATGCGTAATGCAATATCCTAAATAAACTCACCAATATTTGCAGCGACAAGACTCACTAGGTTTAAATGTTGCACCACAATACTGTTTTTGAAAATTTCGTGGCAAGCTTGTGCTACGAAATCTAGAACATGAATGAAATATTATAGGGAAAACAAACATATATGAGTTTCAAGAAAAGCAATACATATCATTATGAAAAATGTTGAGTGGTTGCTATAGAACAAATCGGATTTTTTTTTTTTTTTTTTTTTATCTGTATTATAGTGATTTTCAACTCATTTGGCTGGTTCGTCACTTTTACTTCCATTTTTGGAAGAATGTCGGGAGTGAGAATTGAACTCGTGACCTTTAGCGTGAGAGGCATGGATGTTACCACTACGCCAGATCGCCTCCAAAACAAATCGGATGACAAATACAACTACAGAGAACATATATACAAATAACACCTTATTATCTTGTATAAATAGACAATCGTCCATTTTAACGAATATTTCTAATCTTAGGTCGTACGGAGATGTGTCAAACTTGTTTTAATTGCTAGGTTAATTGTTGATTTTATGTCTTGTTAATCATAACACTGATCAACGTAAATGGAAATACGTTATGAAGTGCGCAAAGTGAGGAATGGTGCAAACTGACCATTTGTCAAGAAGTACACGCAAGACATTTAGGGAAGAAGTATAGAAGCATTTAGATTTTAGTACTCTCTGAGGTATGACTTGATACAACATTCCAAACATTCTGAGCTTCATACACATTTAGAGTTGTGAAATACTGCCATGATGTATTCTGATGCCACTTTACTATATGTATTGTTACATTTTCAGCAAGGGATGTGAACACATATTTTCGATGTTATTGATTGCTTTTCTCAAAAAGCTCGTTTCCCAAAAATGACAATTCTTCAATTTGGTCTACTTACTTCGTTCCCAGACTTCGGCATTTGCGGTGTCCAATGATTTTCGAGGCAGAGTTATTGGTTGCTGATACAGGAAACCGCATGGAGTTCGATTTTGCTGGGGACAAATTTAGAGAGGCTAGTGTAGAGGGTTTGCTGTCGTTACAACCGATAAAACTATCCTGCTTAGAGCCTGTGGTTTTGCTGATTGTCTGTAACGATGATGGTGTTAACGGTTCCAATTTGAGTGATTTCCTGTAAATGTTTGAATATTTGTTTAAGACCTAATAAAATGCAGCTATAATAAAAAGAGAAGTTGGCTATCGATTTTATGATAATTCAAAAAAGTTTAGAATGAAAAATGTATGATTAAGGAGATTCCTGCGTGGGGCCAAGCGAATATTGATCGATGACTCGGGAAAGGAAGCGGGCATAACGGATACCGAGCGCAGCACATAAAGGTGCGGCGGCTTATCAAGGAAGTGAAGTTGAACAGAAGGACCGGCTCTTTGGAATTCATCAACGAAAGCAAGACCTATGGAGGCGCGTCAACGCGCTGAATTGGAACAAAAGATTCCATAATCATATCCAACTTGATTTGTGTTTTGGGTGGCAACTTGATTTGTGTTTTGAAATTCCTGTTTTTTCCCGGTTTTCCTGGTAGATTTTTTGAAAAATTCCAGGTTTTTAATATACATGCAAACACTCTACAAGTTTGCAAAACAAGATGAATTAATTTTTTCTCTGTTGAAGATTGTCGTAGAACAAAAAATATAGTAAAACAAACAATAGAACTGTAAAAACGGAACAGAACTATTGAAAACAAAGTTAAATAAAATAAAACTCGCATATACAGGGAGAATGTTTTTTTTTTATTAATCCGTTTATTTTTACAGGCTCAGTTACATAAGTTTAATGGAGCCAAACTCTTAACTATATTTCAACTAGCATATATCAACATGTTGTTTCCTTAATTCTATGGTTAATGAAATAGGAAACCGATTACTCGCGGTCGACTCGAGTTTCGAAGGGTGACACATTTTCATTAGGAAAAGGATGGGATGTAAGGAGATGTGTGTTTACACTCGCACTCACATTCACATTCACATTCTCATTCACACTGACACTTCACACTCAATTCTTAAAACTATCCTTACATCTAATATGTATTTACAATTTAACTTATTCTAATGTTAGTAGGAAGGGAACCGATAGCTCGCGAAGGACGAAAAGGAGGGGAAAAGGATGTATGAACAATCACACTCGAAGATCGATAGCTTTAAGGAAAACATATATTTGGGACATGTAATCAAGGTCTAACCGAGCCAACACATCTCTCACCGGCACATTGGACTGCTTTCCTCCAGCCCGAAGGGAGTTTTCTAAATTCGATCTGGCGACAAGATACAACTCGCACGACCAAACAACGTGTTCGATATCGTGGTAACCATGGCCACAACCGCAGAGATTGCTGTCGGCAAGATTAAAACGAAAAAGCAGCGCGTCTAACGAACAGTGATTGGACATGAGTCGGGAGAAGGTGCGAATAAAGTCCCGACTCAATTCCAGACTTTTGAATCACGGATTGAGGCTAACCTTAGGGATAATTGAGTGGAGCCACCGGCCCAATTCATCTTCGTTCCATTTGCGTTGCCAGTTAACGATGGTATTTTTACGAACTAAAGAATAAAATTCGTTGAAGGCGATTTGACGCTGATAAATTTCGCCTTCAATTGCACCTACCTTTGCTAATGAGTTAGCCCTCTCATTACCCGGAATTGAGCAATGTGAAGGGACCCAGACAAAGGTAATGACATAACAGCGTCTGGATAAAGCACTCAAAATTTCTCGTATTCTCTCAAGGAAGTACGGCGAGTGCTTTTCCGGCCTCACTGAACGGATAGCTTCGACAGAGCTAAGACTATCTGCTCAAAATTTCCGATCACCAATGGGTTCATAACCTTACATCGGATGAGGAACCGAAGAGATAATAAATTGAAGCAATCTTTTAGTGGGAGTACGCCTGCCAAAACCTCGAGGCTCATGGTATGCGTTGAGGGCATACATCCCAACGCAATACGGAGACAAAGATACTGAATTCGCTCGAGTTTAATGAGGTGTGTTTTGGCAGCTGATTGAAAACAGAAACTGCCATACTCCATCACTGAGAGAATAGTTGTTCGATACAACATTAGAAGATCTTCGGGATGGGCTCCCCACCAGGTGCCGGTAATTGTACGGAGAAAGTTTATTCTTTGTTGGCATTTTTTACTCAGATACCTAATATGGGCCCCCCAAGTACATTTGGAGTCGAACCAGACCCCAAGATACTTGAAAGACATAGCATGAGTGATCGGTTTACCCAAAAGTTGAAGCTTTGGTTTTGCTGGTCTATGCTTCCTAGAAAAAACCACCATCTCTGTTTTCTCCGTGGAGAATTCGATCCCTAGCCCAATGGCCCAGGTTGAAAAATTGTTCAAAGTATCTTGTAAGGGTCCTTGCAGTTCGGATTCGTTTGATCCTACGACAGACACCACTCCATCATCTGCAAGTTGTCTTAGGTTGCAATTTTGTGTAAGGCAATTGTCGATGTCGCTTACATAGAAGTTGTACAAAAGGGGGCTTAAACATGAGCCCTGGGGGAGTCCCATGTAGGAGACCCGACTTACTGTCGAATCCCCGTGAGAAAAATTCAAATGTTTCTCACAAAGCAAGTTATATAACATATTATTCAATAGAGGCGGCAGACCCCGAGAGTGTAATTTGTCTGACAGGACCTCTATTGAAACTGAATCAAAGGCCCCCTTTATGTCCAAGAATACTGAAGCCATTTGTTTTTTTTCGGCGTAAGCCATTTGAATTTCTGAAGAAAGCAACGCAAGACAATCATTCGTCCCCTTGCCCCTGCGGAACCCATATTGTGTATCTGAGAGTAGGCCATTCGTTTCAATCCATCGATCAAGGCGAAACAAGATCATTTTCTCCAACATTTTCCGTATACAAGACAGCATTGCTATTGGGCGGTACGAATTGAAGTCGGACGCGGGTTTTCCGGGTTTTTGAATAGCTATAACTCGTACTTGTCTCCAATCATCTGGAACAATATTATGTTCCAGAAACCGATTGAATAAATTCAACAAGCGATGTTTCGCCATGTTTCGTGAATATTCTTCGCTTTCATTCGTTGAAGAGCGATTTCTCATGTTTCGAGCCACTTTCCATAATTTTTTCATTGACGTTTCTCGTGACAAACCTCCCACGAAATTTCGCCAATAAGCACGTTTTTTCCCTTTGATCAAATTTTTGAACTGATTCTCAAGGGTTAAATACGTTTGAAAATTTTCAGGAGTACCACGTTTCCGAAAAGCTTTAAATGCATTCGATTTTTCTACATAAAGCTTGGAACATTGGCTATCCCACCATAGATTGGGAGGCCTTCGGGAAATGGTGGAACCTGGGATGAGTTTCGTTTGAGCGCGAACTGCGCTGTCATAGATCAAACGAGAAAGGAAGTTATACTCCTCCAATGGAGGTAAACCATCTCTGGAATTGATGGCTAGAGTAATCGCGTCCGCATATTTTTTCCAGTCAATGTGTCTTGTGAGGTCATATGCCATGTTTATAGATTCAGAAGAATTCGACCCAATGGTGATGGAAATTTTGATTAGCAAGTGATCACTACTGTTGGGGTCCTGGATTACATTCCACTTGCAATCTAACGATAATGAATTCGAGCAAAGCGAGAGGTCAAGAGCACTTGGGTTAGCAGGAGGTTTAGGTACACGTGTTGTTTCCCCAGTGTTCAAAACGGTCATATTGAAGCTGTTACAAAGGTCATATATCAACAATGAACGATTGTCGTCGTACTGTTCCCCCCAGGCAGTTCCGTGAGAGTTGAAGTCTCCCAAGATCAATCGTGGCTCAGGAAGGAGTGAGCACATGTCAACAAGTTGCTTGCGGCTAACCGCAGCTCTCGGAGGCCAATACAAGCTGACAATACAGAGGTCTTTGCCTCTGATGTTTGCATGACAACAGCTTCAATCCCTCCAATAGGTGGAAGGTCAATTCGAAAAAATGAGTGGCACTTATTGATCCCCAATAGCACCCCTCCGTATCTGTCATCACGGTCCAAGCGTATAATATTGAAATCATGGAAAGAGAGATCATCTCGCGAAGAAAGCCAAGTTTCGGACAGAGCAAAAACATCACAATTGAACTTATGAATTAAAAATTTGAATGTATCCAATTTAGGGATAAGACTACGACAATTCCACTGTAAAACAGTGATATCTCCGACCTCTCTATTTAAATTAGACATCAAGAGAGATAATCATTGCAAGGAGGGGCCATGTTTGCATCAATTGTTGCAAAATTGTCTTTAATACTGGAAGCATTGAAATGACAATGGTTCTGATGGAGTCGGAAACGTTAAAACACTTGAAGATTTGATCCAAAAGGTCAGACAACTTTATAAATCCCTATTGGGAAGTTGAGCTGGACGGAAAAATAGGGACAGTTGGGGTTTTTGATGTCCCCTCGAGTGCTGGGTCGTTCGAAGGTGAACTATTCCCACGGAAGCCAGGAGGAACCTGATTTTGCTTGTCCGCTGCACTGGTTTTTTTGGGCAAGCTAACAGGGGATATCACCGGAGGGACTTGTGATTGAATTTTGGGAGTGGTCACATTTTTGCGCCGGGGATTCCCTTGGGAAATAAACGGTGTACCCCCGTGAGCTGTGTCCGCTTCCATTTCGTCAACTGGCAACGTGGAAAAGATATTGTGTGAGGAGATTGGATGTTGTTGTTGTTGGGCCTGTGGAGAAGCGCCCTTTAAAGAGCGCTTCTGTTTCTCCCAGCGACTCTTGTAATTTTCACAAGCTGAGAGCTCATGTGGGGTCCCCCCGCAATATGGACACTTATGCTCAGTCGCACTGCAGGATTTGCCCACATGTTGCTCTCCGCAAGTGGCACAGCGCTCCTTGTTGGCGCAGTAGTCTGCTGTGTGACCAACTGACTTGCATTTGTTGCAAGTCATGGGCTTTGGCACGAAGAGACGCAGCGGAAGCCTCAATTTGTCCACCATAACGTAGTCAGGGAGGGCGGAACCAGCAAAAGTTACTCGAAACGAGTCGGACGGCGTGAATTTTGTTTTTCCCTCTTCTTGGGACACTTTTCCTAATTGATGGCAGTCCAAAATTTTAACTTTCGTCAAAGGGAGCTTTTTAAATCTGCCATCTCCCTCTTTTATTAATGCGCTCGTCAGACCCGTTTCTGTAATCACCCCGAAATTTCTACGTTATGGCAGGGCACATAGACGCGATATTCTAGTACGAACCTATTGTCGACAACAATCTCGTTAGCTTGCTTCCGATCAGCCACGACAACACGCAGTTTGTTCGGTCGAACCTTTCTAATTTCGACCACGGAGGAATAATTTTTTGTCAGATCTTTCATGATCTGAATGACGTTGAGCGATTTCCCGTTGGGTTTTGGCCGGAAGAAAACAACCCATGGGCCAGATCCAGATGCATCTTCTGGATAGACCTTGACACGCGGAGAGGGGACAACTGAGGGGGAGGACGAGGTCGATTGTTGAGCGGGAGCGGGAACAGTTGGGCTGGGAGGCAAGTTCGGGAGATAATCGGAAGCGGGAGCGGGAGATTGAGGGGGTGAAGTGGAAAAGTTTGCCAATTTTCTTGAAGGGGGCTTGTTGAGGTTGATTAACTCTTTCTCTGAAAAGACATCGTCTGAGGGGGGAACGCGTTTAAGCGACTTCCCAGTAGTTAGTGAGGAGGAAACATCAGATTCAATGTCCATATCAGGAGGATCGCACTCTGCCATTATGGCAGATATACAATTATACTTTTTCTTTTTTTTTTTAAATCCTTAACCTAATATATATATATATATATATATATATATATATATATATATATATATATAAACTAAAATACTTGAAGCGCACGGTGCGGATGATTTGTAACGGTGCTCCAATCGAACCACGTGATGATCGCTTGGCACAACAGCAATGGTGTATCGCACCACAATACGATGACGAGGAACGGCACACGCTCACAGCGCCCGCAGTGGAGGACTTCTCCCTCCCGCTGGTTGTGATTACTTATCACTTCACTCTCGCAATAAAGAAAACACCGTTAGAGCGACACAATCACTTCAGCGAAACCGATAACGGTATTGTTCCAACACAATAACGGACACGAACAACTTTGCGTCCGGCGGCTTCGGACTGCGCGAGCTGACGAGAATGTTTTTAAACGGTTTCATTAACTTTCTCTGTAACATGTAAAACATTCCGAAGAAAACGAAAAGAGAAATGTAAATTTAAAAAAGTAGTTTAATGTTTTCATTATACTAATACTGTTACTCAGTGGCGTAATGAGGGACGACAGCGCCCCCGGCAAACTATAAAAATGGTACTCCCAAAAAGTACATTTTTTTTCGTTTTATCACTAGTTTTGAGATTGTGATATTTTGTGAAAACTACTCACTTAAACCAATGTTCACGTTGAGCAGTTTATTTGTATTTAGAAGGCTAGAAATATCATTACCAGCTTCGCTTATTCTCTAGCCAAATACTTCTCTTGCAGCAAAATGATCCACAATTGTATCTGAATCAAGGCCTTAGCGATTCTTTAGCGATTTTTTTTTTCAATGAATTGCCAAGTCATTGAGCCGGCCTTGGCTTATTTTAGAACGCAGATAGTTTTTAATCAATTTAAGCTTGCTGAAACTGCGTTCGCACGATACCATTGTAACTAGAAGCGCCAGTGAAATTCTTAGCGCCGTTTCAATGTTAAGAGAAAATGCTTAGAGAGAATATCTGCGAATAATGTTCAAGGCGTCGTAGAGTTCAGGTCAGTGAATAGGTCCTTCATCTGCGGCTTAAAAACTTTCACCTTTCTCTATGTTGATTGCATCATTGAATGGAAATGACATGAATTATATTATGAAATATCTTCAAATCATCTGCCAAACTCATTTCGTAACTAAGAAATTTAATCTGCATGTGTTTTAATCTGCTGATTTAGTCGCAATAAGAGTTGCTTAAAGTTTTGTCTCCTGAAATGTGCTTCTGAGAGTGTTTTCAGTTTTTTTCAACGATGTTTCAAATTTAATTCATTTTGCTTCGCTTGGATGGCACAATGAAAAACGAGACCATGCACCCATTTATAATCATTTATTGAGGATATGATTTCTTAGCAGTTGCCATTAAATTTAAAAAAAACTTGGCACGTCGGAGTGTAATATTAATAAAAATATTTGACTCACTATTCTCTTGTCCTGAATTTGCGTTTCTGCAAACTGATTTCTATACGTAGTTAACTATTTTAACTAACTATATTGACTATTTTTAATGTCAAATTCCTCACATCATCGGATTTCTATATTTTTGCGCACAGTATTTGCCGATGGATACAATGGTAATTGATAAAATTTGAGATATTATCATTAACTTTGCGAAACATTGCAAATCCATTATGATTTCCAACCGTGCAAGGAACTCCACCAATCGTAATCGATCCCAATTTTTTTATTGGAAATCACGTTTTAGCGATGAAGGACTTGAACGAGTTGTATATGTATTTCGACATATCGTTTGTCCCTTCATTGATAAAAATTTGTTAAAAATTCTTCTTCATTAGACATATCCCGCAAACACATTTTTATGGATACATATAACCAGGCGGTATCAGTTCATTCGTCGAGTTGTACTTTTAGAAACAATAATTCTCCTGATGTAACAAAACTCCTTTCTTTGTATTCAAAAGGCTTTAATAAAATTTTATTTATTTCAAATAATGCAATTGTGGCTGTTTTCGACTAAGTATTCGATCTTAAGAAAACTCGAAAGAACAAAATCTGCAAAACATTAATTTGGAACCAACGATACTTTCTTTTTATTTTAAATTTTTTTGGGTACGACCCTTTGTACATGACGGATTTTAGTAACGTGTACATATCAGACAGGTGGTCGATTAGAAAAAGCTACGCGGCCGACGATTTTTCATGAAAAAATTCCTTTAAAAAATAGCCACCATTTTCCGGATTTTCAAAAACCCCTATATGACACTTTAAGTATTGTCCTAAAGTTTCGAAATATTTGTTGGAATTCGTTCTGCGACACCCCGTTGCTTCAGTACCGATACCACCAGCAAGGTACCGATTTCTGACAGTATCTACGCCTCCAGCTCTTAATGGCCTTAATAACCATTAACCATTAATCGTACACTTAAAAAATAAGAAATACATCTTCTATTATACATTAACCAAAATACCCGAATACTTCACTTTATTCCTAACATCCTAAAAAATATAAAGAAAATTCATTATTTTTCGTCCTTTCGGACAGGGGTCCGCCCTTAAGGCAGTATTCTAGTCTAGAAATTTGAAAAAAAAATTTTTTTTTTCTTTCATACTTATGTAGTTTAGGCATCCAAGAGTATACCCTAGAAAGGATATATCGAAAATCCTATTATTTACCGAGTTAGAGTCATTTTAGTAATGCGGACCTAACTTGCTACGGCCATAACAAAGAACTTCAACGCGTTTTCCTCAAAACTAGTTTTTTCAAACTGGCGTACGCGATATCTCAAGTTCTACTGAACCGATTCGAATTTGTATGGATACAATCTACAGGCATCTCTCTATCGCATGAACCCCTAAAAAGTGATATTTTAAAAATATTTTTTGCAAATTGGAATGTTTCTCTAACACAGACTCCAAAACCATGACACCTGGGGAAATCGGTATTGCAAAATAAACGCAAGCAGCGCGTACTTTTGTACTCGCTTGCGTTTCTGCAAATTGAAATGTTTCTCTAACACAGATTTTAAAACCATCGAGTCTGGGGAAATTTGCATAGAAAAATAGATGCAAGCAGCGGGTACTTTTGTACTCCCTTGCATTTTTGCAAACCGGAATGTGTTTTTTCCAATACAGATTCCGAAACCAAGAAGTTTTGAGATTTGTTTGCAATTGAATTCGTAAATTGTTTCATTCATTCACTAGTTTAATTAATAATTATAATCAATACACACAAAAGATAGCGTAGTGGCGATACCGTGCCCAATCCATAGTTTTTGAAAAATCAGGAAAAAACGTTTTGAAAACAAAATGGGTTTTTCAAACGGCCGCAATTTTGTCAAAAAAGATGTCTTTCACTTGTCCGAGGCTCATGCGATAGCGGCATATTCCATGATTCAGAATCTGTACGTTTTTTTTTTGTTTCAGATAGCTGGAATTGTGTACGCTATGGCACAACTTTTTCTTGAATCATCTCACTTCATCAGCTCTTAACTATTCTAGTTATGTATACATGCAAGTCGGGGATTTTTTTGGTGTTGAATACTTTTGGACTCGCTTGTCGTTGTGCAGACCGGAATATGTTTCCCTAAAACGTACTTTTAAACAAAGAAGCCTGGGGAAATCATCATTTCAGATACTAGAGGTGAATTTTCAGATACTAGAGGAACTTTCGCGGTTCGAGAACTACGTAAACATAAAATGTGCAATAATTTCAGAGGGAAATGTAAAATACAATGATCGTTTGACAACTCTTCCGTTCATATATTTTGGTAGTCCTAGGCATCATATCAAATGTAAAAGGACGTTAATTAAATTTGCTTGTAATGAAAAACACAATCTATTACAATGCATGAATTGATCTTACATGGCAACTGTTCAAAATTATACAAACTTCTAATATGTAAATCTACGGTCTGGTAACGATATCCATATTATTCTCTATCAGTTTGCCAGGCCAGGCCTACTAGTTTGAAATTGTTCGAATTTCAAATGAAAATTTTAGTAGCAAAAATAAAAAAACTAAAAAGTTATTTCAAAAACTTCGATGCATTCTAAAATAATATTCGAATTGGTAAACAAGTGGATTGTATAATATAATTGCGTAATTCTACGTCGAAAATGCGGTCGTGTCCGACATACAAGCCCCTACCATTTTTTTTATTTATTAATAATGCAATTTGACATATGAAGATTATCTTTGAAAAACGTTCATTTGTTGGTTCATTGATTACTTATCAACGTCATAAGGTCCTCAATAAATGATAACTCTTTCTGAGCATCCGCAAGTATTTGCACTTTTCTGGCCTCTAACTCCTTCGCTTCTTGCGCCGCTTTGCACTTCCGTTCCGCTACGATCTTCTTATTCTTCTTATCTTCCTGATTGGACTTCTTGAGAGCTTCAATGTAACGCTCGTGAGAGCTCTTCGCGTATTTTTTTTTTCAAGACCGAAATACATGCGCTTTTTTGCAACATCAGGATAGTTGGCATTAACTGCTGGATCGATACAAGATATATATCGTGTCACGGGATACGACAAATGTGATCGTTCCTTCATTTTTCGACAGTTCTATCGAAAAATCAAGATATTTTTCTCAGAAACTTGATTTTTCTCCACAACACTTTTGGTTTTTAGCTGCTGGTAGAAACGATTTATCAGAAAGATGAACGTTTGTGAGAGACTTCAGATTACCTTTCAAAAGCGAAGGCTTGATCAATTTATCCATTACAGCAATTCCAAATGCAGATTTTAAAAACTTGTATTTTTGATTCCAATGAAAGTGTGTATTCCGTTTGGGTTGGAGGAAATATGAGTTTTTCACAGCAATTGGAAATTTTTCGACTCAAGCGTAACTTTTGAAAAGGGCGTATTGATTTGAGTAAGAGAAATCTTTGATAATTTATATCTCAAAAACTATGAGTCGTACCGAAATATTGTCTTAGAAAGAGGTATAGAGTATTGATGGTTGAATATGAAAAAATGTACACTAAGAAAAAAACATTAGTACTCTTTTTTTTATTTACAAAATAAAAATTCAATTTGCAATATTCAAAATACATATTTTTGACGTAGGACTACGTCTTTCATTTCTATACCGGGGTGTAAAATCAAAGTTTCGAAAACGAAAGCGTTACGCCGGAGACCGAGATTTTGAGCGTTAATAGCTCCTAAACAACTGAACGAAATGGTATGATAAACACTTCATTCGAAAGATAAAATGTCTACGCGTTCTATATTTGTTACTTTTTGATCCAAAAACTTGTTTCAATAGTCTTAAAATTGCTTTCAAAACAGGCTATTGAAATCACCAATCGGTATATAAGCGAGCGCCGCTCGGAAATCCACTCAGTTCTAATTCAACAGCGATTGGAGCATGTTGTCGCTGTTGTGGTGAAGCTCTTCGTTTATCATGAAAGCGCGGATGAACGGTGTCACCAAGAGCCTGTTTGTGCACCCTAGGCCAGAAGGGAATCCATCAGGAGGAGAGTGATGCCACAAACGGTTCCCCGGGAAGACATCGCTACATACACATACACGCGCGGAATTCTTTCCGTTTGGATGCCATTCAGCATCGAGAAAGTTCCGGAAAGATCTAATCATTTCTGGAAAATAATCTGCCAGTTCCTCTGGGAATTTAAAAATACATTCATGTGAAAGAGTTTATTTGAATGTTTTCTATCCATGTAACACTGTGACCAAATATGTTTCAATCAAGTACTATTAACAGGTGGTTATCGAGTTAGTATTAACCACTGGTGGGCTTCCAGTATCGAGGAAAATGTGGAAATATCTAATCATTGCTGGAAAATAATCTGCCAGTTCCTCTGGGAATTCAAAAATACATTCATGTGAAAGAGTTTATTTGAATGTTTTCTATCCATGTAACACTGTGACCAAATATGTTTCAATCAAGTACTATTAACAGGTGGTTATCGAGTTAGTATTAACCACTGGTGGGCTTCCAGTATCGAGGAAAATGTGGAAATATCTAATCGTTGCTGGAAAATAATCTGCCAGTTCCCCTTGGAATTGAAAATTACATTCAAGCGAAAGAGTTTATTTTAATGTTTTCTATCCATAAAATATCCATATAATACATTTGGGTTTGTGATTTGTCAATCAAGTACAGTTAGCAGGTTAGCTTCTGAAGATTATTCTTCAGAACAAGGTTTTTCGTATCCTATATTGGATGCATTAAACCTTGTGCCTCCAACGTAACGCTCTCGTTTTCGAAGTCCCCCAAATATTCATTTATTCATTCATTCAGAATGGATTTAGATTCAACTTCGAACAAATGATCTCTAAATCAACGATAGTCCTACGTCACCCTTGCGGTTATACCATAGATATAACCCACTTCCTGTTTTTTATTTTATTTTTTTTTTTTTTCATACAAAATAGAAGTCATGCAGAAAATTTCAAAAGTTACGCTTGAGTCAAAAAATTCCCAATTGCTGTGGAAAACTCATATTTCCTCTAACCCTTTAATTTTCCTCTAACTGTTCGGAAACATATGCGGAAAGAGCTGAGCACCAGTGTTTTCGGTGCGAGCAGAATTGTGTGATGACACAGTTTCAAGTACCCATATTAGCTCTGCCTTCGTCATATTTTCTCCAAGAATCATGGGTTCAGGTCTACCACTTGCTGAGGAAGATTGCCCAAATGAGATCTCGATCTGACTCGTCTCTGTATTCGGCGTTTCAGTGAAATGGATAAATTACAGTTTTTCCCAACTCTACCCGCGACAGCGATTTTCGTTGCAATTTCTTTGGCAGGGCCTATTGAGAGAGAACAAAAAAAAACAGTCGAGTTTAATTCTATGGATCAATTTACAACGTTTACCTGTAACAACAGCTCCTCCTACATTTGATGTCGCCGCCGAGCGAGCGCAAGCCTCGCAAGCTCTGGCTAGCTAATTTGCCCATAGAATTTATTTTGAAGGTTTTGTTGCACCATGTATATCTTGCTGATTTTGAACCTTTGGGATTCTTTGGGATTCACCAACATCTAAATTCCACGGTATCGTAGTGAATTTAGTCCATTTTTATCAATATGAATGGTATTTAAATATGTTTTTCAGTTAGAACACGTTTCTTCGTATAATTTCATGATGTTTTCCTCGCGTTTTATATATGGATTGATGCATTATTAACAAAAAAAATGTTTGTTCACATTCACGAGAGGTCTAAGCCAGCATTGAATGACACAGACCTATTAGTCCAGTGATATGTGTTCACAGAGAACTTCACATATTTTATCCGTGTGGTGATGCAGTCTTGCACACTCGAATGAGCATGGTTTGTAGAATCGAAAATAGAAAGCGTGTAGGTTGGTGCATGGCGGTTAACGCATGTGTAATTTTTGATGGTTGTATTTGTGGGAAGATGAAAAATCAAACTTGCGTCGATTTGAGACTCCGACTCTAGACGGGACTAAAGCGTCGACGAACGCTCCGTTGACTGATTGATGATCAATGTAAATAAAACATACAGGTACACTACATTTAAATAATAATTAAAAATACTAATTCATCTGATTTTTCCTGGTTTTGTATAAAAATTCCCGGTTTATCCTGGTGAAAAAAATTCCTGGCTATTTCCCGGTTTTCCCGGTTGAGTTGCCACCTTGGATTATCCCGCAAGCGAACGACACGATCTACAAGGACCCTGTCGACACCACGAACATGCTACGGGGATACATCGCTGAATTGTGCTTAATTTCTGGATAAGAATCGGAGTTCATCCGTCAAAAAAGGGGACACGAACTCAGTTAATCGATTCGGATTCCGAGCAACCGTATTGGAAAGACATTCAACAAACAGTTCTCCGTCGAAGAACTTACACGTTACACGTACTAACACGTTCAACACTTGAGATCAAGAATTTCGACTCTTCGAACAACACCTTGATCAGTTTTTGACATAGAACTACGTCTTTCATTTCTAATACTCCCTTACTCATGTGTTATCGTCCCGTAGTAATGCGGAATGAAAGAAAAAAAAATTCTCGCGAGCTGTTGCTCTGTTTTCTTCTGAAAACAAACCAAAGCATCGTCGGATGTCAATTGAGTTTCGGACACTAGTTCTATTGATATGTACAAACGTAAATCTCAAATAATAGCATGACGAGTGGCATAAATGAAGGTGCGGTTATTCTATCGAATGGAAGAGATACAGTGAGAAGAGATATGTATGGATGAATCATGTCCATTCGTCAATGTAGCTTATGAGCCCGCGATATTCGTATGAAGAGAAGTGTGGCTGACGGTAATTGTTCGTTCAAATTCAAATGAATGAGTTGATTTTTTCCAGCACTGCTCACCGCTTTTCACATGATATGGTCGTAAGTGAGCCATTTCTATCGCTTCAAGAATAAATCGATTCTCTTGCGATTCGTAGACCAAACAAAAATCAGAACCAAAACTCAAATACGGTAGAATATGGCGCATTTTCTGATACATCCTTGACACGTGCTTAAACTCAACTAAGTCAAGCAATCATCAACGCATGAGAAATTTGTGTTTGCTATGAAATCTTATTTTTATAATGTCACCTAGCACAAGCACTTGTACAACCAATATATTGACTACTCCAGCCATTTACCGAAAAAAAACGAATTCCTTTTTCAATATTACATTTCAGAAATTGATTTGCGTTGCGAAACGTTGAAAAAAATCGATGTCAACTTCTAAATTTTCTTTGTCATTATTGTATCAATGAAAGGTTCCTACTTGTATTGGTCATCTTCAAAAATGGTTTGAAGTTCCTCTATGTAGCGAACGGAGTTCAGATAATCCAGTGTTTTCGTGATTGGTTGAATGTGTGAGTAATCCGATCCCTGATAATTTGATATCACTCGTAAAATGTTGTTCATCTTGGTACATCGTTGTTCCGATTCCAATCCACCCCTATGTGGATGTGCGAGATCTATGTACACCAAATCAGTCAGGAACAAACCTGAAAATATAAAAAAATGTAATCAAATGTAATTAAGTTAGGTGTAAATTGAGAAACGACGATGACTGCGACGTGGTACAGATGGAACGATTCTCGTGACGATACACTGAAAACGCGTGACGATACACGGACGCAAAAAAATCCACCCCATCCGAAATCAAAGTGTTACAGCTTGAACTTGAGCTTGGGTAGACTGTACACTTCGTAGTTGCTCTCCGTGATTAACATCAATCAGTGAAATTTCACAAAGAACACACTGAATGACGCTTGGGAGTAGCAATTCATTCTCATTGTGCAATCCCATTCGAAACCAAAGTGTTTCAATATTTAAAAAAAAAACTTTTCGATATTCCAGTCAATACTACGTAAAAGTAGGTAATTAGTAGACCATTCTGCCATTTCAGTATCGTTGATTTATTTGTTAGAAAAACAAAAAATGTCTTTTGTTCTTAAATAGACACTTTTAAGGTACGACATAAACAAATCCACTTCATGGTTTATTCAAAATATAATAAGAGCAAAAAAAAACAAAAAATAATAACGCCGCTGATAGAGGATACAGCGCTCTGTTCTTGGCTCAAGCAGAGTACCATCTAAACTGGAATCTGCAAACAGTGGAGGAGAAGATTGCAGCTTGGAAGCAGAAGCAGCGCTGCATGATTCCTATTCCCATCAACTGCACCGGCCACAGGCCGCATCTAATCTGTGGCAAACGCGTGGTGAATTCTCTTCAGAAGTAGATATCGACATGATAGCCATCCAGGACGGGAAAATGCCGACAAGAAACTACAGGTGGTTCGTCTGGCATCAAGACGTTGATGACATTTGCCGAATGTGCCTTCAACCAAGTGGAAATATATAGCACATCATAGGAGGTTGTCTCGTTTTGGCCAACGCAGCCTACATCGACCGCCACAACGACGTGGCCCGCATTGTCCATCAACAACTGACGCTCCAATGTGGTCTATTGGAAGACATCGTACCAAACTAAAGGTACCTGCCTGCACCTGTCCTGGCAAATGCCCGTTTCAATCTGTACTGGGATCGTACTGTGTATGACAAGAGCGACCGAAACGTCATCGATGTCGCTATTCCATTTTTTTTTTGAAATTAATTTATTTTGGTCCAAGGAGATTTGTTCTAACTACTTTTTGATTATGATATCTCGTAAATGACCGCCTCTGGCCTTGACCGCAAAATGTGCCCTTTTTTCGGCATTTTCCATCACTTTGCCCAATGTTTCGGCCGATATGGCAGCAATTTCTTGTCGGATATTGTCTTTCAGCGCAGCCAGGGTCCTTGGTTTACCAGTGTATACCTTGGATTTTAAATATCCCCATAAAAAAAGTCAGGAGGCTTCAAATCAGGTGATCTCGGTGGTCAGTCATAATCGCCGTTTTTCGATAATAATCTTCCGGGGAACATTTCGCGCAATAATTTGGTCGTGGCAGCCGCTGTATGGCATGTAGCGCCGTCCTGTTGGAACCAGTAATTGTCCAATTCATTTTCACGAACAAATGGCAATAAAAAGATGCCTAACTCTTGCGAACGATGGCGACGATGTCGATGGAGTCTCTGCAACACTGGCTCGAACGGCATCAATATTCTCGTCGAAACGTCTTGGTCGTTGTCTGGACAGATGACTGGCATTACCAACACTACCAGACGATATAAATTTGGCATATAATCGACGTATAGTGTTGTCTCCAGGCGATGTTTTAACTTTATTTTTATTTTTCCACGCACGTTTAGTTAACACAATTGAGAAGTTATTTTGAATGTACAGCTTGAC
This sequence comes from Toxorhynchites rutilus septentrionalis, assembly GCF_029784135.1. Classification (NCBI taxonomy): domain Eukaryota; kingdom Metazoa; phylum Arthropoda; class Insecta; order Diptera; family Culicidae; genus Toxorhynchites; species Toxorhynchites rutilus. Next base: position 190,004,126 of record NC_073746.1, read on the forward strand.
AATTTCAGCGCGTTGTTTAGGTGTGTATTGTTCCATGGTTAAAATTGTACTGAAATGACGCTTCCAACGCGGTATGACATTTGTTAATCTGACATCTCTGTCAAAAGTTATGGGGTTACCAGATGCTTCCACTTTAAATGGCCCACCCTGTACATCGGTGAAACACACGACACATACTTGAAACGGGTTCATTATAACCGTAATTAGTGCGTGATGATGGGAGAAATTATTGGTACGCAAATAACGTCGGCTAGTATTGAAATTTATTAACCGAAGAAGTTCAGGACAATCAATGTTTGATGAAATCAAATCTGACGTAAATAGGGCCTTGGCAACATCTCTTCGAGAATGTGGAGGCGATCTGGCGTAGTGGTAATATCCATACCTCTCACGCTAAAGGTCACGAGTTCAATTCTCACTCCCGACATTCTTCCAAAAATGGAAGTAAAAGTGACGAACCAGCCTAATGAGTTGAAAATCACTATAATACAGATAAAAAAAAATCTCTTCGAGAACGTAATAAGTCCGGCCCAATCAATCTACAACAGTCCTCATAGCTGGGAAGATTGAGAGGATCATTCCACGGCAAATTGCGCAAGGCGAATCGGACAATTTCCGTTGAATTGATTCAATTCGTTGAATGCTATTTTGGTAGTATGTTAGCCATACTACACAAGCGTACTCAAGAGTTGAACGTACCAATAGGCAGTATAGTGCCTTTATGCAATGCACATCTTTAAACTACGGAAAATGAAGGCAAGCGATTTGGATGCTAGACGTGATGTAGGGAATGTGGGCACGAAATGTCCGCTTGGAGTCCAACAACGCCAAGGTTTTTGATGGTGTTGACACGTTCCAATATTACACCATGCAGCTTATAATCGAAGACTATTGAAGAGCGCTTGCGGGAAAACGATATCACAGAACACTTCGATGGATTTAGAGTCATTCTGTTATTTACACACCATTCGGCGAAAATATCCAACTGTTGTTGAAGAAACTCGGCGTTTACAATGGAATTCACAGGAAGGAATAATTTAAAATCATCTACGTATGAAAGATTCAAGCACTTCAAACATAAATTGATTACAGAAGGAATATGTATGGACCGAGATGACCCCCTTGCGGAACACCAGATGTTACATGAAATGGAGTAGATGTGGTATCACCGACAGAAGCTGTGTGTGTAATCGCCGGAATGATTCCCATCTGCATCACTCTGGCGGAAGATAGCGAGTGCTACAAGCGACGGGAAAGCAGAGGTATCCGGAAATTGATGAGAGCGGAGTCGTTGGACAAATGGCAGTATGAATGGGATACGGCAGAAAATGGTAGATGGACGTACAGGCTGATACCGGTACTTTCGACCTGGTTGAACAGGAAACACGGTGAAGTTAACTTTTACTTGACGCAGTTTCTGTCTGGGCATGGCTGTTTCAGGCAATATCTACACCGGTTCGGGCACGCAGTTTCACCCCTCTGTCCGGAGTGTGGAGATATGGAGGAAACACCGGAGCACGTCGTTTTTGTCTGTCCCAGGTTCACCGAAAGGCGCGAGGGGCTGCCTGCACTTCATGTCGAGAATATTGTGGAGGAGATGTGTCGCGACGAGATGATCTGGAATGCCGTGAGCAGTGCAATCACACAAATCATGTCGGAGCTGCAGCGAAGGTGGAGGGCTGACCAAAGTGCTGACAACGTCCGACGGTGAAAGGTGAACAACGGCGACGGCTGTTGCAAGAGATGGTACCTCACGAGAGTAGCTGTGACGGGGTGCGCGTTGTGTTGGAGGGCACCACCTAATCGGCTCTCCGCTGGGAAGAGAAATCCTGCGAGGGTGACTGTGACGGGGCGCGCGTCAAGTTGGAGGGCGCTTCCTAATCGGTGCACGTCTCGACAGGTAAACGGATACTGCCGCGGAGAACAGCAAAAGGCCTACCTGACAACGCCTGATCGTGGCCTGGATGGAGGAACACCGCGAACATTTCGAAGGAACGAGCATCAAGGATGAAGCCACGATCAAAATGGTGAATACCCCACGAGAGTAGCTGTGACGGAGTGCGCGTCAGGTTGGAGGGCACTGCCTAATCGGCGCTCCGTTGGGAAGAGAAATCCTGCGAGGGTGACTGTGACGGGGCGCGCGTCAAGTTGGAGGGCGCTTCCTAATCGGTTCACGTCTCGACAGGTGAGAAACCCCGCGAGGGTGGCTGTGACGGGTTGCGCGTCAAGTAGGAGGGCAATTCCTAATCGGTTCACGTCTCGACGGGTAAATTCAAAATGCCTGCGAAGAGGACATCAGCGCAGTGGAATTAAAAACGAATGGAAAGAAAAAAATATTGAGAAAAAGGGAAGGACAACGCTAGTTAGCGTTGAAAACTCGAGAAGTGCATGAGCACAGCCGCCCCCTGAAGTAGTCGCCTAGATGTGGTCCCAGGGGGAATAAGGCAACGAGTAGAGGGCTTGGTTTTTGTGGGTGCGATCCCCACTCGACGTCTGGGTTAACCCTTCCCAGGTAAGGCTGGTAGAGCGTTCCTCACCTCTTAAAAAAAAAAAAAAAAAAAAAAAAAAAAAAAAAAAAAAGATGTGGTATCACCGATCTTCACTTACATGACACGGTCGGTTAAATGAGAAAGTAGCCAGCTGAGAAAAGAGCCGTTGAAACCGAGGAGCTGAAGCTTAGCTACAGCGATGTTATGGTTGATTTTGTCAAATGCAGCAAAGAAATCGGTGTATATTGCGTTGATCAGCTGTCTCCTTTCAAGTGAACGAGCTATGAACGAGGTATACAAAACAAGATTTGTTGCAGTTGATCGTTTGGGCATGAAGCCATGTTGTTCCTCGGCGATGTGTTTATTTCAAGCATTTTGAGTTTATTACAGGGTAGGCTCCGATAGATGCCAGGTAGATAGATGTCCTGTTTGCAGAAGAATAACGGTCTCTCCATAGACAATCGCGATGTTTGGAAAGTTTCCTTAGGTAAAATCTTTTCATGGATTTCAATCATTTTAAGTTTCAATCGTTTTAACTTAACCAGAGGAGCAGGTATTTGGGTTACAACTGTGCTGTGAACGATTTCCGAACCTACGAAGCGAAGCATATGTCGAGCGTGCGGTGGTTATCATAAGGGATTTCATTCATCTGACACAATCCAGTGGTACTAATGCCATCTGAATGAACAGGAAACAGATATTTCGAAGCACATTGGGTCCAGCCGATACCTGGCAAATCGAACAGTGTGTTGTTGTTAAGCCATGTTTCGGTGAAGGCAAAGACGTCATATGAGTCGTCAGAGCAGGCGAGATAATAATTGGCAATGGAAGTGTTCATACCACCAACATTCTGATAATATATCAGCAGTTGATTTTTTGCACAAAATGAATTCACACGTACCTCAACATGTTTTGTTACGGTGCAGGAGAGGGGGCTTTTCGAGGGAGAGCGCGTTGAGGCTTTGAATTGAAAAATATTGAGTATTGTTCTGATCCTGTTGACACAGTCCATTGATACGAGGTTGCATTGGAAGAGTCATTGGATCGTAACGGGCTCGCGTTGGGGGGTGTTTTAAAAAAAGAGTTATAAAAACACCAGTTGGCCAAAAGTTTCTGGAACAGACCAAACTTTCCAATGATTGGGGTACGTTCAATTTGAACGATAGAAAAGTTATGGGTCTATGAAGTAAAGTAGGACGATTCTTTTTTGCGGTGTGATGTTTTCCTTGCTTCTGTGTTAATAACACTGGTGCAATTGAGCTCGTCGAAGCCGCTTGTTGATGGACGGCTTTTGGAGAGTTTGACAGAGGTGTAGTATCTCGCCCAGCAGCGGCTGTACATATACTAGTGTAAATATTACCAGTGGCAACAGAATATGTAGCTAGCACAGGTGGTGGAATCTGTGATATTGCTTGTAGTTGAGCTCCAGTAGAACGATCCTTTTTAGTGGCATTATGTTTTCCTTGCTTCCTTATAGATGACGCTGGTGCAGTGGAGCTCGTCGAAGTCACTGTATGTCGTGATCGACTTCTGCAGTTCGCAAGTCCATCGTGTTGGTGGTAACTGTGACAATAGAAGATGTTGCGGGCACAGGTGCTATAAGCTGAAGATAGTCCGTATTACTTGAACGTTCAGGATTGCGCAAACTCGTTGACGTGAGTTCTTCCACGATATGCACGGCAAGACTGAGCGATTGTTTTGATTTTTTTTGATACTTCGCTGTTATCACGCAGTATCATTCATCCTAGTGGCTGGACATATACCATTCTCAGCATTACCTGGTAAAACTATCAGACCCGATATATCCATTGATGCATCTACTCTAATTCGTTTTCCAATACGGGAAGATGTTAAACGTGATGATGAAAGGCTGCTAGTTCCTCTTATTCAAGTTGATTTCAGCAGGGTGATCAGTGTCAACAAAAAATGAGTTGAAAACTTTGCTGAATTCGAACTGCATATTATCAATCTCGTCGTCAAAATTCTGTACATCTCCTGGCATAGTAGTCTGGGGTGCGTGTTTACAGCAGCACGAACGAGGTAAATTCTGGCCGTAAGCACGGCATAGAGAGCGAGTCACATCTATTTGGGCCCCAATGTGGCGAACGATGGACGAGAGGCGATCATTGATTGAATTCAACGTTGGTAATTACTGGTCGGCACTTGCTTTAGTGTTGATACAAAGTGCGCATAACCACTCCGCTCCGGAGCAATCCCGAATAATTTTGTGCTGATTGCCCGAAATGCCCGCACACTTAAGGTGGTACATTTTTTCGCACTTCCAGCAGGCGATTCTGCTGCTGCGAGCGAAATGCGTAAAGCAAAGGGCAATATTTTCCGGGTTTTTTTTTCATTGAATTATATCTTTTTCTTTAAATAAATACCAATCATGTCTTAAAATACACAAAAGAAATATTACAGAGACACGCACAGTATATGAGTATACGAGTTACGATTTTTCGCGCGAGTACAGGAGGATTAACATAGTTATTAACAACATAAAGCCAATACAAGTCAATAAATTGTAAATTAGTTTCAGCACAACTAAATATTAGGCTGTCAAAAAAGTCCTGTGGTATTTCCGCCAGGTGTCGTTGTAAGTGCGTAGTTCTAGTTGTATTCATTGTATCGAGTCATACTATAGCTTGTTGGAAAGGTATTTTTGCGCGCTATAATATATATAATAATAGTCCTGGAAAGTGTTTTGTTTGGTTAAGTCGTTCGTGAGTTATAGTGTCGTAAATATGGAGCAAAATAAAGAGAAAATCCGACATACTTTACAGTACTACTATGACAAAGGCAAAAATGCATCTCAAGCTGCCAATAAAATTTGTGCAGTTTATGGACCCGATACAGTTTCCATTTCCACCGCACAACGATGGTTTCAACGTTTTCGTTCTGGTGTAGAGGTCGTCGAAGATGCGCCACGCTCCGGAAGGCCTGTCGTCGAAAAATGCGACAAAATCGCTGAATTAGCCGAGAAAGACCGGCATAGTAGCAGCCGTAGCATCGGCCAAGAGCTGGGGATAAGTCATCAAACCGTTATTAACCATTTGAAGAAGCTTGGATTCACAAAGAAGCTCGATGTATGGGTGCCACACACGTTGACGCAAAAAAAACATCTTTGACCGTATCGACGCATGTGAATCGTTGCTGAATCGCAACAAAATCGACCCGTTTATGAAGCGGATGGTGACTGGCGATGAAAAGTGGGTCACTTACGACAACGTGAAGCGCAAACGGTCGTGGTCGAAGCCCGCTGAAGCGGCTTAGACGGTGGCCAAGCCCTCATTAACGGCCAGGAAGGTTCTGCTGTGTGTTTGGTGGGATTGTCAAGGAATAATCTATTATGAGCTGCTTCCCTATGGCCAAACGCTCAATTCGGACCTGTACTGCCAACAACTGGACCGCTTGAAGGTAGCACTCATGAAGAAGAGGTCATCTTTGATAAACAGAGGTCGCATTGTCTTCCATCAGGACAACGCCAGGCCACACACTTCTTTGGTGACGCGCCAGAAGCTCCGGGAGCTCGGATGGGAGGTTCTTTTGCATCCGCCGTATAGTCCGGACCTTGCACCAAATGACTACCACCTGTTTTTGTCCATGGCGAACGAGCTAGGTGTTGGGTTACACAACCGTGTGACATCGATGCAAATTCGACCCTGACTATTTATCCAATTTCTACACATTTCTACACACATACTCGTTGCTATGGATACGGTAATAAATAAAAATTTTCATTCCATCTTCGTCACTTAGAGAGTAACTACGTTTTATTATTCTGCTCCGTTTTCCATTATCCTGCGATAGGTTATGGGACCAGCAGCGGAGTAAAAGTAATTTTATTAAACGGTTAATTATCGCGAAAAGTGATGGAAGGAAATCGATTTTCGCTGCAAAAGCAGAATAACAGTAACTATCCAACCAGGCGCTTCAAGATCGAGTTGCTGCTCGTGCGGGAGGATCTTTGGTACTACGTGGAGCCGGGAGTGAAACCGGAAACGGTGACACAAGCAACGTGGGATGCAGGTGACGCCAAGGCAAGGGCCACCATCGGACTACTAGTCGAAGATAACCAACACGGTCTGATTCGCGGATCGACGACGGCCAAAGCCGTCTGGACGGCGCTTCAAAACCACCACCAGAAAACCAGTTTAACGTCGAAGGTGTCGCTCCTAAAACGTATTTGCGACAAACGTGTCGTCGATGGCGAAGATATGGCGGAGTTTTTGTTCGAGATGGAGGAGTTATTCTCCCGTCTGGCCAATGCTGGCCAGGAACTGGCAGAAAACCTTACGGTTGCGATGATCCTAAGGAGTCTCCCTAGCTCATTCGACACTTTAACCACAGCCCTCGAAAGTCGTTCCGACGACGAACTAACATTGGAGTTGGTCAAGCGGAAGCTGTTCGACGAAGCGGCGAAACGGCAAGGTTCCAGTTCGAGTTCGGCATTGAAAGTCATTCACGACGGTAAGAAGAAAAAACAAATCGTTTGTCATTACTGCAAGAAGCCGGGACACAAGCAGAACGAATGCCGGAAGTTGGTTCGTGACTCGGAGAAGGGGTCCAAAAGTGCTGAGAAACCCTCCAACAAGAAGGAATCCGTGTCCTTCGCCCTAGCTGCAGGAGGAGCAATAGAAAGCAGTAGAACCAAACCATGGATTGTAGATTCCGGCGCAACGCGACATACCGTCGCTGATCGAAAGTTATTCCGAGAGCTGCGTGAAAGTGAAGTTAAATTTGTTAACCTGGCAGACGGCAAGCAAGCGGTCGTACGTGGTGAAGGTTCCTGTGTCATCGAGTGCTCAGATGAACAAGGTTTTCGTCGGGAAGTTACATTAAGTTTTGCCTTATACACTCCTACACAGCCATTGTTATATCGCAAGCGAGTAGACATAGATTTTTCTCCCGCTGCGAATAATCGTTGTTTATGTTTATTTTGTCTAACATTATATATAATTGTACGTGTAAATTTCACGGAGCACCACGCAGGCCGTGGAAGTGAGTTTTACCGTCGTTAGTTTGTGTCCGTACCGCCTGTTTATCCGCCGCGAATATCGTGTGTACCAGTAGTATTGTGAACAATTGTTTACGTTTGTTGAGTAGCTAGCGCTGGTGCGGTTACAGCGCCGTACACAAGTTTTTGGACATATCGTTTGTGTTATCCTGTTTGGTGTACAATTTGTAACACTTTTTAATTGTACAAAACAAATAATTTTCGTGCTGTTTGTGGACATAGAAGCCGTACCGGTTGTCGGGTAAGGGTCGGGCCTCCCCCGTAGTGCGTGATAACAAAAAACATTTTAGTGGTGTTTGGCAGTGATTGAGTATTCGCTGAGCCGCCGCCATGGCGGATGTCCCCGGCCCCGCACCCACGGTGTGGGGCCATAAAGGCGGTGGGAACTACCGCAATATTCAAGGCAGTTATTCGAGAGCAACGTTACCAGAACATATGGATCCGGATGGTGAACACGGTGAGCTTATTGTACTGCGCATTACTGGTGTTGGCGATGACGGTAAAGATAAGGACCTCCCCCCCGCACCTTTTCTCATTCGTAAATCTATTGAGAGCTGTGTTAAGAAAATCGAGGGCGCCTTCCCAGAGAGCAATGGTGCGGCTTACGCTCTTAAAGTTCGTAATAAAAAAAGCGGATGCTCTACTACAGCTGACACAATTATCTGATGGACATATCGTTTGTGTTATCCTGTTTGGTGTACAATTTGTAACACTTTTTAATTGTACAAAACAAATAATTTTCGTGCTGTTTGTGGACATAGAAGCCGTACCGGTTGTCGGGTAAGGGTCGGGCCTCCCCCGTAGTGCGTGATAACAAAAAACATTTTAGTGGTGTTTGGCAGTGATTGAGTATTCGCTGAGCCGCCGCCATGGCGGATGTCCCCGGCCCCGCACCCACGGTGTGGGGCCATAAAGGCGGTGGGAACTACCGCAATATTCAAGGCAGTTATTCGAGAGCAACGTTACCAGAACATATGGATCCGGATGGTGAACACGGTGAGCTTATTGTACTGCGCATTACTGGTGTTGGCGATGACGGTAAAGATAAGGACCTCCCCCCCGCACCTTTTCTCATTCGTAAATCTATTGAGAGCTGTGTTAAGAAAATCGAGGGCGCCTTCCCAGAGAGCAATGGTGCGGCTTACGCTCTTAAAGTTCGTAATAAAAAAAGCGGATGCTCTACTACAGCTGACACAATTATCTGATGGACATATCGTTTGTGTTATCCTGTTTGGTGTACAATTTGTAACACTTTTTAATTGTACAAAACAAATAATTTTCGTGCTGTTTGTGGACATAGAAGCCGTACCGGTTGTCGGGTAAGGGTCGGGCCTCCCCCGTAGTGCGTGATAACAAAAAACATTTTAGTGGTGTTTGGCAGTGATTGAGTATTCGCTGAGCCGCCGCCATGGCGGATGTCCCCGGCCCCGCACCCACGGTGTGGGGCCATAAAGGCGGTGGGAACTACCGCAATATTCAAGGCAGTTATTCGAGAGCAACGTTACCAGAACATATGGATCCGGATGGTGAACACGGTGAGCTTATTGTACTGCGCATTACTGGTGTTGGCGATGACGGTAAAGATAAGGACCTCCCCCCCCGCACCTTTTCTCATTCGTAAATCTATTGAGAGCTGTGTTAAGAAAATCGAGGGCGCCTTCCCAGAGAGCAATGGTGCGGCTTACGCTCTTAAAGTTCGTAATAAAAAAAGCGGATGCTCTACTACAGCTGACACAATTATCTGATGGTACAAACGTCAAGGTCACCTACCACAAACACTTGAACAGCACCAAGTGTGTTGTCAGTTGCGCATAAACAATTAATATGTCGGAGGAGGACATTGTGAACTGCCTCAAAGACCAAAAAGTGACAGCGGCTAGAAGACTCAAACGACGGACCGGTCCAGACGCAGTAGAAAACACTCCTGCGTTAATCCTGACAGTGAATGGTACATGTACACCTGAATTCATCTACTTTGGCTATCTGCGAGTAAGAACGAGGCCGTATTACCCATCGCCCATGCAATGCTTTAAATGCTGGGCATTCGGTCACACAAAAACCAAGTGTAGACAAAATACGCCAACCTGTGGGAATTGTTCCGTTAACCATGCGATTCCGGCGGAAGGTCCCAAATGCCAGCAGCCCTCGTTCTGCAGCAGATGCAAATCCGCAGGTCACAATCTTGCTTCCCGTTCTTGTCCGGAATACCGGAAGGAGAATACAATACAAAAGCTTAAAGTGGACAGGGACGTCGATTACAAAATGGCAAGATTAATCTTTGAGGCAGAAAATGGTCGGTCGGTAAGCTATGCCCAAGCTGTCAGAGGAGACAGAGTACCCGACCACATACCAAATAAGGAGGCAGCCCCGGATCGAAAAACAAATGACCTGGTGAAAAAAATAGAAAAAAAAGATCTTACTATCGCGAACATGGCCGCTTCAATGGAGTTACAACGTATCGAGGCGTTGAAAAACACGGAGATGATCAAGTCTCTGGTGGATAAAATCGATCAGATGGCCAATACACTAGCGGCCATGGAGCAACGATTGACCCAGAAGGACAAAATCATCACTCTGCAACAGAAGGAGATATCTAAAGCCAGGTCATTATTGCCCCAAACAAAAAGTGTCGAAACATCCGAGGTAATAAAAGTCACCCATTCCAGCCCTCCCTCCTTGTTAAACACCCCTACATCCTCCCGACCGACCAAATCCACAAGCATATTACCACAAAACTCCAGCTTGGTCAATTCCTCTGACTCCGACATAGAATCCAACGAACTAGATGACACGCTTACGAGAACACCATCTCCGTCTACACCAGTACTTCTTACCGCCCAGTCTGGAGATCGAACTACAAATGCAACGCCCTCGAATAAAAGAAAACCTGAATCCCCGCTTACACAACCACCGAAGGACATCCGTCAGAGATCGTCAACAGTAGGCAAGCAACCCGCCTTGCTTCCATATAACCTTCGATCTAATCAGCGATCAGACTCTCCATACCCACCGCTGACTAGCGGTAAGGACCGTCAGCCCAAATAGTGTTTCGTCCAACTCTTACCTCACCTGTCGCCAACCACTACTCCACCAATCAGCTCTCCGGTAGGGATAGTCGGGGCCCCGTAGATGCGGACGCTACAGCCCCACCGGAATCGACGGACAACCTCCGGCATCCCTCGCCGCGAACTGTCGCTGACCGAAGCAGCAGAGCCCCAGGTATGCAGGGCCCCAGCAGTGCGGACGTTACACCCCCACCGGAACTGCTGGACAACCTCTGCAGCCTGTGGACGAAGAAACAAACCAACGTCGATGAAGAACGAAACCCAGCGATATTTCCTGGTAGTCGAGGCCCCGTCAGTGCGGACGTTATACCCCCACCGATTCTGACGGTCTACCCCCGGCGCCAGGGAGATGCAGTATTTTACGATCCAGCTTTCGGGTGCACAAGGGTGGCAACACCTATTCCCCGACGAACTACGTGGGAATTGTACCTGAACTCGAGACGCACAAGGGTGGCAACACCTGTTCCCCGAAGGACCACGTGGGACCAGCACCAGAAATCGGGACGCACAAGGGCGGCAACGTCTATTCCCCGAAGGACTGCGTGGGAATTGCATCAGATCTCGGGACGCACAAGGGTGGAATCACTCGTTCCCCGATCGATCTCACTGGAGTTTCTTCTGCCGACATTGTGCAACTTCCGCTACCCTGTGCTATTATCACCGAAGTATCCACCGCCAAATCACAAAGTAGCGCAGAGAATTGCAGTGACGCCGAACCGTTTTTTCCCGCCGTCGGGTCAAGTGAACGAACGCTGGTTGAGAGTTCTACTCCCAGTCGCCGCGCACCGCTGTCTTGTTCGACAACACCGCGTATCGTTGCCACTGCGATCCTTTCAGCTGCCGACACAACACCATCCACAGTTAATATCCCAATCCGCCGAAGATCCGCTCGTCTCGCCGCCAGGGCTAAGCCGGCCGCCACAACCACTCCACTGGAAGCTCATGACAGGCCTGTTTCGCCTATACCAGCCGAAGCGAGGTCCGATGCCAATATCTATGATGCATGGAGACGTAGCCGAGGAGATCTCACGCAAGCTATGGCCGGGAGTTCCAGCTCCCCAACGAACCTCACCACCTTTCCTCGGCTGCTTCCGAGTGGAATGGCTGCCCAACCTGTTATCGTCGGTGGAGTTCCACCGGGAATCGTCACATTCAGTACCACTACACCTCTGATACCCCACCACACCGCCCATCACCAGGAAAGTATGTCCACCAACACATCCACCAACCTCGCTCTGCAATGGAACATCAATGGACTGTACAACAACTTGGGAGAACTGGAGATCCTTGACCGAGAGCTATGTCCGTCCGTCATCGCACTCCAAGAGATAAATCGAATTTCCACAACGAACATACAGAAAATTGTCGGGGGTAGATTCCACTGGTACACTAAGCGGGGCTCTGTTTTGCAACACTCCGTTGCTTTGGGTGTCCGGAGAAACATTCCCCATTTGCGAAAACAAATATCCACTGACCTGCCAATAATAGCAGTCCGAATCGAGGCCCCGATTCCGGTGACCATCATTTGTATATACCTGCCGTGTGGCGTAATCCCGGAACTACGACGGAAGCTGCTTGAAGCGGTAGCAGGCTTGGAGGACCCAAAAATCATCTTGGGGGACTTCAATGCTCATCACCGCAACTGGGGAATGCAAACACCAGACGTCAGAGGGAATATCATCGCCGACCTCTTGGAGGTGATGGAGCTCTCGGTCTTAAATAACGGCACTGACACTTTCCGTAGAGGAACGAGCCACACAGCCATTGATATTTCAGCAGCTAGTCTCAACTTGGTGGATAGGTTAGGGTGGAACAAAGCCGACGACCTTCATGGCAGCGATCATCACCCGATAACCATCAGCTTTAACGGCCCGCCGCCGCTCACTACTCGCAGACCAAGATGGATCTTCGAAAGAGCTGACTGGACAGCCTTTCAAACATCCTCCGACTTCTTGATATCTAGAGACAACCCAACCACCATTGCCACTTTCAACAAAACCATTATGGAGGCGGCCGAAGCCTCCATCCCAAGAACGAAAACCACTCCGGGGAAAAAAGCGCTGCATTGGTGGTCCGAGGACATCAAGTGGGAGGTCAAGAAGCGGAGAAAGTTTCTGCGTACGGCCAAACGACTACCAGTAGGAGACCCAATGAAGGAAGCTGCTATGAACAGGTATCGAGCGCAACACATCAGAGTACGGCGGTTAATCCGGAAGGCGAAGTTAGACAGTTGGACTGGTTTTCTGGAGTCTATCAACGAAAACCAGTCCTCTGCGGATCTTTGGCGCAGAGTAAATGCACTAAATGGGAAGAGAAGGCCATACAATCCCATTCTTCAAGTGAATGGTATAACCTTCAGCGATCCGGTAGATACTTCGAACACGCTCGGCGAATATTTCGCGGGATTGTCCTCGATCTCCGAATATGAGCCCGATTTCATCCGTCGACAGGGAGCGGGTATCACTTCGGTCAGCAACTTTGTGGTCCCTATGAGTCGTCCTAATAATCCTCTCAACCGGAACTTCACCATCGAGGAACTTTCTGTTGCCCTACGTTCCGCAAAAGGTGAGTCAACTGGCCCTGACGGTATCGGCTATAAGATGCTGAAACAGTTGTCTCAGCTCGGACAGTCCACCCTTCTCAGCATCTTAAACGACCTGTGGAATACACACGAATTTCCCGAGGGTTGGAGACACAGCCTAGTAATACCCATACCTAAGGTCGGTCAAAGCAGCAACAACGTGAAAGGCTACCGTCCAATTTCCTTAACCTCTTGTTCATCCAAGATCCTGGAAAGAATGGCGAATAGACGCCTGGTCACCTTTCTAACCGAAAATAGGAAATTGGACTATCGACAGTTCGCCTTCCGACCGGGTATGGGCACCAACAATTACTTCGCGACCCTCGGAGACGTGATAGCCGAAGCCAACAGGAACCGTCAGCACATGGAGATGGTAGCACTGGACCTAGAAAAGGCATACAACAGAACATGGATTCCGTTAGTGCTGAAAACTCTGGCAGATTGGGGCGTTGACGGGAAATTACTGCACTTCATCAAGAACTTCGCCACACGCCGAACCTTTGAGGTCAAAATTGGTAACATCAGTTCCCGAGCTTTCCACGAGGAAACAGGAGTACCTCAAGGTTCTGTTCTTGCCGTCACCCTCTTTCTCGTCGCCATGAATAGCCTGTTCCAGGTCCTGTCTGGGGGAGTCTTCGTGTTTGTCTACGCGGACGACATTCTTCTGATGGCAGTGGGTGACACCCATAGGATTCCACGCATCAGGATACAGGCAGCTACCAATGCCATCGGCCGGTGGGCGGCCGAGAGAGGATTTAGACTTTCAGCGCAGAAGAGCGGCCATATGGTGATTTGCAGCGATAGACATCAGGGTCCCAACTCCAGGGTCCAGCTATACAAAAACAACATTCCCCGCCGAAAAACGCTAAAGATCCTTGGAGTGTTTGTTGACCACAAACTTAACTTCCTCCGCCATTTCGAGGAAGTTAAGAAGAGCTGTGCCACCCGGTTGAACCTTCTAAAAACCATTTCCAAACCGCACCGGAGCAACAACAGAAATATTCGGCTACGGGTGGCTAAAGCCATCATCAGCAGCCGCCTCACCTATGGCCTTGAACTGACGTGTTTGGCTGGAGACAAGCTCCCAAAATCTCTGGCACCGATCTACAACAAAGCACTACGGACTGTCTCCGGTCTCCTGCCATCAACACCAGCTGCCTCTGTCTGCGCCGAAATTGGAGAACCTCCTTTCGATCTGATCATAGACTCGGCGATCGTAGCCAGGACTGCCAGTTTCTTGTCGAAAACCAGCGGTAGAGGGGAGACCCACCTGACCGCCCTTAGCAACACGATCCTGCAGCGGGTGGCGCACGCCAACCTTCCCCCAGTGGCAAAACAATCCTGGTTTGGTGCGAACGACTGGAGGTTCCCAACTGTTCTCGTCGAGAACGGTATTAGGGACAACTTTCGAGCCAGGGTGAGCTCGATCGGTCTGCTAGAATATTTCAAGGCCATCATAGCAGAAAAATACCGTCCCCACGAGATCAGATACTCGGACGGCTCAAAAGGACCATCGGGAGTTGGATTTGGGGTAAGCGATAATAATAATAGTCTGATTTCCAGCAAGAAACTCGCGGACATCTGCCAGGTCTTCTCGGCCGAAGTGGCCGGCATCTTCGAGGCAACTACAATTTCATCTTCCAAGCCGTTGTTGGTCGTCTCCGACCAGGTCCAAACATCCATGGGTACAGGCCATCAGGAAGAACATATTGCCCGACACTGTGCTCATGTGGGTCCCCGGACACAACGGCATCGCAGGGAATGAAGCGGCCGACCAGTTTGCCGGAATCGGTCACACCAGACCGTTCTTCACTCGGGATGTGCCGCTTGACGATGTGAAGTTGTGGATCACCAACTCTTTCCGCACCTTTTGGACCGAAAGGTGGTTTGCAGAGAGGGGGCAGTTCCTCAGAAAAGTCAAGGGCACGATTGTCAGGTTTGACGATGTTAAAGGAATGAGAGAACAACGAATCCTGTCCAGATTGAGGACCGGTCACTGCTCGGTCTCACACGGATTCAATAGAGGACCCTTCCATCTACTCTGCGACCTCTGCCAAATCCACAACTCCGTCGAGCACTTCTTGTGTGGTTGCCCGAAATTCGATGATCTACGAAACCTGCATGGAATCAGCGGGAGTGTAAGGGACATCTTGAAGGACGATCCAGCAAGAGTAGCAGCGCTTGTCTGCTACCTAAAAGATGCCGAACTATTTTTTAAGATCTAGCGTCTGAACAATGGATCAGTCAAGAAGATCCTTGTTCCTTCCCCTCCACGATGAAGGGGAATAAGAACACGCCGGCATCTTCAACGGCACGGCTTCCTCTCCACTGGCCTGGAGCCATGGTCCGAGGACATCCATGCCATCTGGTCCAACAAGCAAACAGCAAGTTCTTTGTTAAGTCATGTCTCGCAAAAGGATTTATATGTGTTAAATTTTTACGTCCAATTTTTATGTGATAATTTTATGTGCAATCTGTTCCTAACGAAACCTTGCGGCAATGCCGTCGATAAAGAGGCGAACCAGCCCAGGAGGCTGAAAACCTCTCAAATAAAGAATAAAAAAAAAAAAAAAAAAAAAATTATACACTCCTAGTCTATCTATGAACCTGTTGTCCGTACCGGCACTCGTCCAGAAGCAAGCCACGGTCGTTTTCGATGTCGCTGGTTCTTGTATTCTACATAGAGAGGTTGTCGTCGCCGTGGCACACCTTAAGGAAGGCCTGTACCAAATCAAGCAACCGGAAGATACTGTAATGGTGGCGGGCGGTCACCACAATAAAGATTGCAAGCACGTCTGGCATCGGAGATTCGGTCATCGGGACCCGAAGGCTATCGAACGTTTACAGCAAGCTGATCTGGCGGATGGTTTAACGATTTACGAATGCGCTGTTGACGAAAACTGTGCATGCTGTTTGAAAGGCAAAACTCCTCGCACTCCTTTTCCGAGCGAATCCAAATCCAGATCAAAGGCGCCCATGGATCTGGTGCATACGGACGTTTGCGGTCCGGTCGAGGTGCCATCGATCAGTGGTTATCGATATTTTATGACCATGATTGATGACCACAGTCGCTATTGTTTACTCTACCTATTGAGCGAGAAGTCGGAGGTCGCAGTCAAAATTGAAGAGTACGTTGCGTTTGCCAAAACTTTTTTCGGGCGGACGCCCAAGGCCATACGCTCGGATCAAGGCGGTGAGTACAGCGGAATGCAGTTGCGGTCTTTCTACAAGCGCGAAAGAATCTCAGTCCAGTACACCGCCGGCTACCGTCCGCAACAGAACGGGATTGCGGAGCGGAAGAACCGCTCGCTTATCGAAATTGTACGGTGTATGCTATTCGATGCACAACTGGATCAGCGATACTGGGCGGAGGCGATCAACACGGCCGTGTATCTTCAAAACGTGTTGCCTACGAAACCAGTCGACGTTACACCATACGAGCTTTGGAACGGTGTAAAACCCAAGGTCGACCACCTGCGAATCTTCGGTTGCACAGCGTGGGTCCACATTCCGAAGGCAAAGAGAAAGAAGCTGGATGTCACCGCACAGAAATTGATTTTTGTTGGCTATTCAAACGAACACAAAGCCTATCTTTTCCTCGACAC
This sequence comes from Toxorhynchites rutilus septentrionalis, assembly GCF_029784135.1. Classification (NCBI taxonomy): domain Eukaryota; kingdom Metazoa; phylum Arthropoda; class Insecta; order Diptera; family Culicidae; genus Toxorhynchites; species Toxorhynchites rutilus. Next base: position 190,020,883 of record NC_073746.1, read on the forward strand.
AGCCACACGGAAAATCCATGTGAGCCGCGACGTCAAGTTCATCGAGAGCGGCACGGACACCATTCCAACGGTTGAGCCGACACGAAGCAATCAAGCTGAGGAGGTGGAGTTCAATTTTCTGTCACGAAAAATTCCGATCGAACCCGAAGCACAACCGGAGACTGCAGAAAACGCTGAACAGGAAAGCGAGGTTGGGAGCCATTCGGATGACGATTTTTACGGTTTCAGCGATGAAGATACTCTACTTGGAGAGGAAATCAACATCGAGGAATCGAAACCAAGGCGATCTCTACGACTTATGAAAAGTTTCCCGCCCCAACGATTCGACGATGTCACCAACGTAACGAAGCACGTAAACGAAGAACCCCAAAACTACTCCAAAGCGATCAACAGTCCGGAAGCAGCTGCCTGGAGAGCCGCAATGAAGGAGGAGATCGATGCGCTAAAAGAAAATGGTACGTGGGAGCTCCTACAACTACCTCCAGGTCGAAAGGCAGTAGGTTGTAAGTGGACGTTTAAGAAGAAGGAGAACGAACACGGACGAGTGGTGCGGCACAAAGCACGACTAGTCGCCCAGGGATTCGCACAGAAATTCGGCCAAGACTACGACGAGGTATTCGCTCCCGTCGTACGTCAAACGATTCTCCGAACAGTCCTCGTTTTGGCCAGTAAGCAGCAGATGGTGGTCAAGCACCTCGATATCTAGAACGCCTATCTGTATGCGGAGCTGCAAGAAGACATGTATATGAAGCAACCCGCTGGCTTCGATCGACACGATGGCATGGTTTGCCACCTCAAGCGCAGCATTTACGGACTCAAGCAGTCCGCTCGAGCATGGAATAGGAAGATCGACGGAGTTTTCAAGTCCATGGGCTTCCACCAAGCTGAAGCCGATACGTGTCTGTATACCCGCAGCTATGACAGAAAGGTGACCTACATCCTCATATACGTGGACGATATGGTCGTCGCCTGTAACTCCGAGGAAGATTTTGAGGAGATTCGTCAACAGCTCCAGCATCACTTCAAGTTATCCTGTTTAGGCGAACTCAAGCACTTCTTGGGGATTCACGTGACGAGAGACGGTGACCATTACACTCTCGATCAAACAAGTTACATCGAAAAGATGATTCGACGATTCGGACACGATGAAGCCAAGCCGTCGAAAGTGCCGATTGACCCCGGATACCTCAAGCAAAAGGAGGAGTGTGCATTGCCTACAAACACGTCATTCCGTAGCCTGGTAGACTGTTTGCTTTACGTTTCGGTCAACACCCGACCGGACATTTGCGTATCCGTCTCACTGCTGGGCAGAAAAGTTACAAACCCTACAAACCGCGACTGGACCGAAGCCAAGAGAGTCCTTCGATATCTGAAGACTACAAAGAACCATCGTCTGCACCTGGGATCCGGATGCGGCGAGATGGAGTGCTTCGTGGACGCTGATTGGGCCGGTGACGAAGGAGACATAAAATCGCATTCCGGATTTCTGCTTAAGTTCGGCGGCGGTCTTGTCGACTGGGGAACACGGAAGCAAACATGTGTCGCCCTTTCCTCGACGGAGGCCGAATTCGTAGCGTTGGCGGACGGATGTCAGCAGCTAATGTGGTTCCGAAAACTACTGAACGACTTGCAACAAGCTCAAGCGGAACCTATCATCGTATGGAAAGATAACCAGTCGTGCATAAAGATTGTCGAATCCCAACGTCTTGAGAGACGTTCCAAACACATAGATACAAAGTATGCTTTCACGAAGGATCTACACCAGCAGCAAATCATTGATCTGCGTTACATGCCAACCGAGCGCATGGAGGCCGACATCATGACGAAGCCGTTGGACCGCGTGAAGCTAGACAGACACCGAACTGCCATCGGAGTCAAAGATCCAAACGAGACATCGAACCAGCATCATTGAGGAGGAGTGTCGGGTTACACAACCGTGTGACATCGATGCAAATTCGACCCTGACTATTTATCCAATTTCTACACATTTCTACACACATACTCGTTGCTATGGATACGGTAATAAATAAAAATTTTCATTCCATCTTCGTCACTTAGAAAGTAACTACGTTTTATTATTCTGCTCCGTTTTCCATTATCCTGCGATACTAGGTAGTCAGAAGTTAGCCACAAAAGAGGCCTGTGAAAATTGGCTATCCGAGTTTTTTGCCAATAAGGAAGCGAGCTTCTATAACAGGGGTATTATGAAGTTGGCATCTCATTGGGAACAAGTCATCGAACAAAACGGCGCATATTTGACTTAAAACAGATAATTGTAACTAATTTTATGAACAAATGAAAATTCAAAAAAAATATCGCAGGACTTTTTTGACAGCCTAATATAACTGAAAATCATGTATTTAAAAGTAAAAAAATCCATGAACAGTACTTACCTAAGTATGGAATACATGGTAATCTAAGATCTTCCAAATATTCTCTAAGTTTAGCCCAGTTATTGCCGTCGTGGAAAATATCCGCCAACTTTTCGAATTGCTGTTTGTCTTTTTTCGATACATGTGACCATGTTTTTTCGAGACGATATACGCTAACACTTTTCAGTGCAGAAGTTATCGCGAACAAGGAATGCAGATTGTTTAATTCGTGTAAATGTTTCGCTACCTGAATCGTAAGACCTGTCAGTCAACGGTTAAGTACAACGTAAATATTTGATATACCTTTATAAAATGTGTTATTATTTCCGCACGTTCCTTTGGAGATATCCCATTTAGAACCTCCTGTACGGTCCAAAATATGGTATGATTAAATCGTTTTATGGATGTAACCACATTTGGGGAAAATTCAAGTTTATTCTTTTTGTTCCAGGCACAACTTGTTAGCTCATCTGGCTTAATGGAAGCAAACACCGGGAAATCTAGCAACGTTAATTGATTTGCGAGTTCTTCTGGTGAAATTCGCAAACAGCTGATAATGATTGAATCGATATTAGCAATAGATACATTCGGTGGGAGACTTTGTGATTTGTTTTCTGGTGTTGGACATCGCCTGTATAAACATACGAAACTAATCATTCACACTTATTTTATAATAATGTAAAGCGTTTTACCTGTAGGATGTAGCTTTGCTGCGATCGATGATTGATTCTATTGGTCCGACAGATATAGATGAGTATTTCTTATGGCATTGGCATTTTGATATTTGGTCTTTGGCGCAACTTTTATTTTCTGATCCACTGAAGAGAGATAACTGTGGACCACATGAAAGATCGATTCTAGCTGAAGCCTCTGGTGTATTTGGTCGATACAAATGTTCCTCAGAGTACTGTGGAATAGTTACAACAATAAAAATCAACTTAATAAAATTTCAACCATTTTCACATACACTGCGTGGAACTGAATAGGAATCGAATCTCAATTGATTCAACGACTGATTAAGGGGGTAGAACACTATGGAAACTTGAAAAAAAAAATAAAAAGGAATTTCTGGCCTTAAATATTCTCTGGAATGTATACTTTACTGTAGTTTTTGTCCCAGGTTTGTCCGATGCTTCGTTCCAAAGTTACAAGCCAATTGATGGACCCAAGACTTTGCGTAAGTGCAATTTCAAATGAAATCGAACTAAAAATGCAGATTTTGAAAACTTGTATTTTTATTAGAATGAAAGTTTGCATTTCGTTTGGGTTGAAGGAAATATGAGTTTTCCACAGCATTTGGGAATTTTTTGATTCAAGTGTAACTTTTTAAAAGGGCGTATCGATTTTAGTAAGAGAAATCTTTGATAATTTATATCGAAATAGTGTCTTAGAAAGAGTTTTGTAGTATTGATGTTAAAACGTGGAAAAAATATACACTGAGAAAAAAATAGTATTTACAAAAAAAAACTTTAATTTGCAGTACAGTCAACTCTCCCTTACTCGATGTTCTATAACTCGATATTTTCTCTAACTCGATGAATTTCATGGCACCTTTGATTTTACAAGCATTCTTCTTTCCATAACTCGATACCTCCCTAACTCGATGCCTCCCTTACTCGATGGGTTTTGATTCATTTTTCCATGGATTTGTTTTGATGTTTTGACGTAGGACTACGTCTTTGATTTCTGTATTGGGGGGTAACTCTACGAGAAATGTAACGTTTATTAAAAGTTTTCAAATGCATATTACGCAGAATCGTTCTTACGATATGTTATAATATATACCATTAGACGGCAAATTCCAGCATCCAGCATTTTTTTCGCCTGAGACATGAACAGTGGAAATAATAAAACAAGTGAGCAATTTAACAAATAAAATAGGTATATTTTGCAAGCGGATGCGAAGGTAAATCATGTATTATGCATTCTTTCTTCCAACTTCGTTCCCATGAATGTTGTATGTAACACAAAATTGCGTGCAATAATTCTTTCTAACAAATTAGCAAGATGTTGAAGTAATCAGATGCAAGATTTCATGCATCACTCAAACTTCATGCAAGATTTCACAAAGCAACGAGGAAAGTGTCACCCATACAGTGATGGTTCATTAATTAGGAGGAGGCAGCGATTATCATGCGAAGACATATTGAGATCGGCATTACATCGCATCACAAAAATGAAACGAAATTAAATATTAATATTCTTCATGACTCTCAATAATTCTCAATGACTCAATTCCTTCTATGATAGATTAAGCAGTAGAACTAGTACGACTTAATTGTAATAGTCTGCAAACGAACATTATTTCATCTAAATAACTACTGCTCTCGATGCCTTATAATAAGACTAATAATAAGAACAACACAATGGAAAGAAATCATAATACCATAGCCAACCATTAAAAATAAAGCAACTTTATGATTTCATGTGTATTTTACCTCAAAATATCACGAAATCGTGAGTATTTTCAACTTGTTTTTTCGTTTCTTCCCCATAAATTTCATATTCAATATAATCAATGACGATATTTGTTTTGTTTATCGATCCACATATACTTCTTCTACCATTCCATCCTGTTATGTGTCACACTGATATTCATTAATCGTTTTCAGTTAGACAATTGAACTTCCTGCCAGAAGATTATTGTTTTTCTTTGTTTACCGTTTGAAGGTTATAAGTACTTACAACAAACGGCCCTTTGCAGGGCTACTATTTTTAGTTTCAAAAGAGTTAAACTAACAGATTTCTGAACAATAAAAAGAATTACATTTAAAATAACCAAGTATAATGGCCAGGGCCCGAAATCTTCGACGGTGAAAAATGAAGACCGACTCTACTCCCAGTAGCTCCGCTTCGACTAGAGCTGCTTCGGCAGTCACCGCCAACAAAAAAATGACTTGACTAGAAAATGAATTGACTAGCGTTGACTAGCGAGGATGACTGGTGAACTAGTCCAGTCAGTGGTTATTTTAACTGACTCAACTAATGAATATAAATCTGCCTCTTCATTCAACTGACTTCACTCCACATTTCCATTTCCCCCTGACGCTTATTTTGTGCCACCGTATGCAATCTTATTGTACGTCCATATAAAGAGGAATGAAAACTTGACTCCTGATGCAAAAAAGTAGTTACCCCATCAATGGACGGTTCATTTTCTACCCATCGTGAACTCAAACCAACTATCTTAGACATTTATCAAGTATGCTATAATGGTCCTATGTGCACCCGTGGCCGAGTGGTTAGCGTCCCACACTATCATGCCGGGTGTTCGGGTTCGATTCCCGTTCTGACCGGGGGATTTTTCGTCAAAGAAAATTCTTCCGGCTTGCACTGTGGTCACACGTATTCTAGAGCTTGCCACTCCAGAGTACATTTAAGGCGTGTTATTCGGCATCGAAATCTCAACCAAGTATTAATGAATGACGCTAGTTAATGAACACGTTGAGACGGCAAAAGTTCCACAGGGAACGTTAACGCCATTAAAGAAAGAAGAAGCTATAATGGTCCTCGCGTTAGTATTAGTTAGTATTAGGCGTGCAAAGTACACACAGCACGCTATTTTATACGTGTGAGTAATTTTCGTGTACGATACAAAAAAATCTAGCTAACCTGTAGCGTTTGTCAAACCACGGTGAACTCAAACATCGATGCATGCATAAAGATACATGGGAAAGAGAGAGAGGAACGAATTCGTTTTGGGGGAAGTCACTTCAAAATGCAATGAGGACAATTTGACTGGGAAGAATGAAATGATATAGTCGAGTCGGTAGAGGGAGATAGCGACTAAACGCCCGACTGACTGTTCAGTCGTTTTGGCGGAAAAAATGCGTGAAGAAACCAAAAGCCATTACTAATAGCGAATTCGTTTTTGTTCAGTTTCCACCCCAGTGCCGCACTAACTGCTGTCAAAACGTTTTTTTATTCACTCAGTTTCGCACTCAGTGTCGCACTAGTTCGCCCCGAAAGCTGTTAGTTTCGCACTGAGATGTTTCACGGGTTGGCACTCGGGTTCACCAATACAACTATACTGAACTGTCAAGTTCCGAATATTGTTTTGGAAAATCTAAAAATAAAGACTATGAAAATGGAAAACCTGCTGCTTTTGCTTTTGTATTATTGGAATCGTAATCCAATTCGGATTCTGATTATGAAGAGTAGAGTAGATGGCTTTAAGCTACGTGTGCTTTCATTGGGAGGTGAAAATAATGATGGATATTCAGGTGGAATAAATTTCAAAATCAAAATTATGAATGAAAATTTACTTTAACGTATCGAATATTTATTTTATGTGATTAAATAAAAGTTTTTTTCCGATATCGCAGAATATTGAACGAAAACTGTGTCTAATGATGGTTTTATATTATAATAGTAATTATTTGTGGAACAAACAGGAAATGCATCGACAAATGGTTAAGTGAGTGTCAGAACTACATGTGTTAGGTAATCAAACAATATTAAGTAAAAATTTTCATTCAAACTTTTATATGTTTACACTGCACTTGGCCCTTCTGATCTGATGGAGAACAATTTACCTCCCAAGCACTAATATCACCACCAGACGTCGACACTGTACATTTGCCGTCGTAAATATAAACAAATCAGACTATATAACGCACACCAAAAAAACACCGCATTCGTGAAACTGAAAACTTTTTTTTATTACAGAGTCAGTTTGGCACTGACTCAGTTTTAAAAACGAATTCGCTATAACTGACTACGGATATTGTCAGTCGGTTAGTCAGCCGACTATCTTCAGTTGACTATGACTATACCGTGCCCTGATAATGGTATTGTTATGTACGGTAGAGGATCATACTTATATCTATTTCTTCTCAAAGATGGTCATGTTCGTTGATAATCTCTCTGATTAACGACTGCAAGACTGCAAGAAATAGAGGATGTTTGTCCTTTTTAACCCTGTAATACAGCATGCTTACAGTATTTAAATGCACTCTATAACCCTTCAGATATACCGGTATTAGATCAATAAGGTTAAATCTGAGACTATTTTATTTGTTGACAGTACAGTACCGTTCGATTGATCAACGTCATTTAATGATTAGTGCGAAAAGGACCAAAACGTGATTTGCTGTGATCTGATCCCAGATACCGATATACTGGAAAGCTGAAGATGGTAGTCCTATCGAGTTGGAGAATATTCAGGAATGTTCAGATGATTGTGTCGAAATTACACTCCCGAACGTTAAATTAAACCTGAAGAATATGTTCGGAATATTGAAATCAACCGAAAATGTTCCTGTGAAATTATTTGAACATTTCTTTGTGGTTGAATTGCTCCTGTGTGATCGTTATAAATTAGTTTGAATAATATACTTAATGAATATTTTCTTTGTGAACCTAATTCCTTATGCAGGTCGGACTCGAGTATAACTCATCATCGCGGGAGAATGGTTGATCAGATCTACGTCGTCCATATATTTTGTGAGTTTGTCTTCACCTAAATAAGAATGATAGAGTACTTCGAAAAATATTTGAGATGATTGGAAAAATTCGAAAAATGACTATGCATATCTTTATATATAAGAAGAATATTTAAAATAAAAAGGGAAAATTCGAAAATAAGAGGTACGCATATGTATGTTTCGCTGTGAAAATCATCATTTAAATCAATTTTACAGATCTGAACGATAATATACAAACTCTGTTGAAGTATATTCGTTATTTTAACCAACGAAAATATTTTCTAGAAATACATTATATGGCCGAACAACTAGTACTTTATAATTAAGGATTATTATAATTCATTATATTCATTATATTATAGACTTTTCAAAGTCTCAGTAAAAATGCCGGAAATGTATAGACAAATGGTGAAATAAGAATTAGGAATACGTGTTTCAACTAATTATTAACATGGTGTAAAAAAATTAATTTAAATTTTAACATTCTAAAACGGCCTCCGTGTCTTCTAATCTGATAAAAATTACACTATCGAGTTTGGGACCCAAATCGAAAGTCGCCACAGACATCGACACTGACAACTGAGCTGAAGAACTGTTCATAAAGAACAGCTCTTTTAAATGAGCTGAGCTGATCTGAGCTGTTCATCATGTAAGCTGGATTGCACGCCTCTAGTTCATAGTGTACTACCCCCTTAAACGATTAGACTATGAGCAGCAGGCTAAATAAAATATCATGATATTTGTACTATGATATATCCATTTTTACACAAACATTGAAGGCATTTTCTGATTGGCATTGAAGAAGTGGGAAGAAGGAGCGGTTGACTAATCGGACTTTAATTGATTGCGGACTCAGGAGCTACCCACCATATGATAAATGATGGACTCTATTTCTATGAATTCAAGGAGGTCGAAAACCCAGCAGTCGTTAGAAGTGCAAAGGTAAAACACCCATTACTAGTAGGGAAGGTACGATAATGGCAAAGCGTTTGTGTTTGTAAAAAGTACCATATTTTCTCTAAAAATGGTCGTGTATGTAAAAGTCTAAATTTTAATCTACTATCATTATTCCGTCTGTTGAAAACAGAAGTTATACCTTGGCAACATGGGTACTATGCTGCCATGAGTAACTCAATCTGAGCATTACGAACTAATAAACTGTAAAATCCTGATATCATTTTTACCGCTACCTTTTGTGGTATATTCCACTTTTTCCTTGCAACTTTTTTTTTATCATTTTGTGTGTATAGGAAGGATTAAGGATTGAAATTAATAAGTTGAATTGGGCATGATTGTATTTCAAATTCACTACTTACCGCTTCACAGCGTAAACTGTCTGATGATAGCTCTCGCGGAATTTCAGAATATCGCATCATTTCAATTAGTACATCATCACCATGTTATTTCAGATAGATAAAATACCGGAACATCATAGATTCAACAAAATTGGAGTATATAGCTCGGAGCATTTATCCTAAAATTTACGATGAATGATTTGTAAAATGCGATTTTGAAATTTTATAGACACAGAATCTGTTCATTCATTTCTTATATTCATATTTAACTCAATCAATTTACTGTGTTCGGATATTGCACTTACTTTTACATTAGATTATTGAGTAAACAGTAGGCATATCATCATAATCCATCAGCAATTTTATACGATAATGTAAAACAGATTCACTATATCCGGTCTAAAGCATAATTGATGTCTGCTTGACGATTTCAGGAATTAAAACAGTTTCCTTTCCATTCTAAACAAATCAAATCTATTGTACAATAAGCGAAAACCCGTCTTCACTACTTTCATTTATGTTGGATATAATTTCACAGACAAAAGGTCCACACATTTTGTATCAAAGTGACATTTGAGTGGGGGGTCCCATGGTTGTCAACAGATGTAATTTCGTAATGTAATAAACGACAGTGACAGAAACGTAGACGTAGATAAGGGGCTGTCCACATACCACGGGGACAGAAAAAGCGCCGTTTTAGACACCCCCTACCCCTCCGTGGACATTCCTTATGCCCCTCTCCCAGTTGTCCACGTGGACATTCTTCCTGTTTTTGTAAAAAAAACAAGAAAATTATTTTTTTTTCGCTTAAAAAGTTCGGTTCTATTTTCTATTCTATGTTTTCATTGATAAAAAGGAGAGCCTTATTAGGGCATCCGCACCAATGCGTTGTTACAGACATTTTGACAACCCTCTACATAACGCAGCAACCCCACTGGTGGTTGCGCTTCAGGTGTGGGAAATAGTAATCTGCCACTCGGTGAATATTTATTTACATTTAGTCGGCCGCCAGCACTTCGAATACACTCGGTGAATAGTGAGTTAACAAATTTGGCAACGCGATAGCAACCGAACCAAGTGTTGCTATTTTCAACAAATGTCAAACATCTGTTGTGTTTTTTTGTGATTCTGCTCTGAAGTATTATTTCGAAAGTTTATATATTACATTTATCTATCAAAAAATGAACGCGACGAAAAGAGAATCAACTGACACTTGTCATTTCTTCTAGTAATAGCAATCGTATTTAGCAACCTGCGGTGCGAAAAAGAACTGATACTATAGCAACCGCGATAGCAACGACGGGTGCGCAAATCGAAGAGTTCATAAATTGACAACGGCTAAAACTCGCGACTTCTTCTTCTTCTTCTTCAATGGCCTAACGTTCCTAGAGAAACTTCGCCGTCTCTACGTAGTATTACTTGCGTCATTTTTATTTGTACTTAGTTGAGATTTCTATACCAAATAACACGCCTTGAATGCATTCTGAGTGGCAAGCTCTAGAATACGCGTGATCACAGTGCAAGTCGGAGGAAATTTCTTTGACGAAAAATTCCCCCGACCAGAACGGGAATCGAACCCGAACACCCGGCATGTTAGTTATGACGCTAACCACTCGGCCAAGGGAGCACGCGACTCGCGACTAGAAACCCTGAATAATAACGCATTGGTGCGGATGCCCTTAATATTAATGATTTGTTTTAAACTCTTCGATTTTTTTAAATATTGTTCGGGAAGCTAGCTCATTGTTTACATCCGAATTCCATTTACGTCATCTTCATATCCAAACCAAAAAACAGGAAGTGGGTTATATCTATGGTATAACCGCAAGGGTGACGTAGGACTATCGTTGATTTAGAGATCATTTGTTTGAAGTTGAATCTGAATTCGTTCTGAATGAATGAATATTTGGGGGACGAGAGCGTTACGTTGGAGGCACAAGGTTTTATGCATCCAATATTGGATACGGAAATACCCTACTGATAGGGAAGAATAATCTTCAGAAGCTATCCTGTTGATTGCGATTGATTGAAAAATCACAAAACCAAATGTATTTGGTCACAGTGTTACATGGATAGAAAACATTAAAATAAACTCTTTCATATGAATGTAATTTTAAATTCCCAGAGGAACTGGCAGATTATTTTCAGTAACGATTAGATATTTCCACATTTTCCTCGATACCGGAAGCCCACCTATTACGGACCCAGTAAAATTGAGCGCTTCCAGGCGCAATGCAAATTTTGATTTAGTAGCGCATTTGGCGTAATTAAAAGAACAAATTTATTTGTAAACAGATTCAGGCGAGCATATGTTTTGACTCAGCCTGGGTCTGTATGAGATAAGCGCAACAGGCGCAAATAAAAATCAATACCAGTGAAAAGGGACTGTTTCTCTTTCCATCTTTAGCTTCCAACAAGATTACCGTGCCAGATGTTTTTACATCCGAGCTTTAAGAGTTTAGATAAGACCCAAGCGAGAGCACCGGGCCACCCAAGGGGTGCTAGTTTGATCAAGTGCGGCCCAGATAGGGAGCCAGACAAAAATAAATATTTACTGACGGCAACTAGCCAAGTTAGGTTTGTGCCTTATCGCATGAAATGTGCGAAGGGCCGAAAAAGGAAAAGGCGTGTAAACCACAGCGTTTGTTTAAATTCCCATGTGGGAGTCAAAACCTAATTGCTCACCGCATGGTCTCGCGCCTTATCGCATGAGAGCGAAGGGCCGAAGACCAAATAGGACACTAAACGCATGCGTTTAAGCGATAAGCGGCGTAAATTTATGACGCACGCAAATTAGGGCATATGTTTGTTTGGGAGTCTACGCGGTGGCGTAGTGGAGGAAGAGAAACAGAAATTCTTCTCAGATTAGAACCGCTCAGAACAGGCGGGTAAGAATTATCAGGCAGCCGAATTTTATTGAACCCTCTAAGTGAGGGCGAAGGACCGCAAAACAAGCGGATAGAAATAGGAGATAGGCAAACCACGGCTCGGTTGTCTGAGCAGGGGAGGGAGATCTTTTTTCTCCCTCACAATTTTAGGCTGGGTAGGAATCTCGGGTATATAAACTTAAGATTCTTGCCCAGAAAGACAGTTCAATATTCGATTTCAAGCAGTTCAATTTCTCAGTTCAATATTCGATTTCAAGCAGTTCAATTTATCAGTTCAATTTCTAAGCTTCATAGTTAAGTTTGCTTAAATAAATTTAAACACAAGTAAATATCTGTATTTAAAACAGTAGTGTAAATTCCATTAAATCCGAAACCTTTCACCAGCGTTGGCAACTAGGCGCCACGCATCCAAGGCCAGAGCTCCTAACAAGGAAGGAGCTCAAAAATAAAGGTATAACCAAAACGACTCAAATTTTCCCATCCGAAAGTAGTTACGAGTTTCACTCGGACGGACAAATCTGGAGCCGTCTGATTCTGAAACGTACTCGTGATTACGGGAACTTTGGAAGGGGCTTAGCCCGTAAGAGACAAAAAACAAGTCCAGGGAAATAGGTTCCCTGGCTTAGCAAAGATTTGGACCCGTGATTCTTAGGCCTCAATTGCCTACATCTAGGGAAATAAGTTCCCTAGATTAAAATCACGAAGCATTCAGAGAGGACGAGCGAAAAGTCTTGCCTTCATAGCTAGCATCTAGGGAATTTCGATTCCTTAGATTACACCACCAGTGGTTTATGCTAACTCGATAACCATCTGTTAATAGCACTTGACTGAATCATATTTGGTCACAGTGTTACATGGATTGAAAACATTCAAATAAACTCTTTCACATGAAGTTCACATGAAGTTCCCAGAGGAACTGGCAGATTATTTTCCGGATCTTTCTCGATGCTGAATGGCATCCAAACGGAAAGAATTCCGTGCGTGTATGTGTGTGTGTAGCGGCTACTTCGATGGTCACCTTCTCTTCTCCTGAAGGATCGGCTTCTCTGTGCTCCCTCACAGTTTCAAATAAACTGCTTGCGTTTCAGGGCAGATCTCGATCATTCGCCGTCCAGCACCCTCAGCAACGATGTTGTCTTGTCGATGTCCTCACGAAAAATGAATGCATCTCACCACCAGAATATCGCTTAAGTATGCTTTTTGTGTGTGATTGAATCGAGAGAAGGCGTGGTTTACGATGGCAATTTGGAAGGCAAACTAGAGGGGAATGAACTCTCTGAGCTCGGAACTTTCGGTGACTGAGCAATAATCGATTGCGGGCGCATACAATATTGTATACGGAAATATCCTACTGATGGGGAAGAATAATCTTCAGAAGCTATCCTGTTAATTGCGATTGATTGAAAAATCACAAAACCAAATGTATTTGGTCACAGTGTTACATGGATAGAAAACATTCAAATGAACTCTTTCACATGAAGTTCCCAGAGGAACTGGCAGATTATTTTCCGGATCTTTCTCGATGCTGAATGGCATCCAAACGGAAAGAATTCCGCGCGTGTATGTGTGTGTGTGTGTGTAGCGGCTGCTTCGAGATCTTCCCTGGGAACCGTTTGTGGCATCACTCTCCTCCTGATGGATTCCCTTCTGGCCTAAGGTGCACAAACAGGCTCTTGGTGACACCGTTCATCCGCGCTTTCATGATAAACGAAGAGCTTCACCACAACAGCGACAACATGCTCCAATCGCTGTTCAATTTGAACTGAGTGGATTTCCGAGCGGCGCTCGCTTATATACCGATTGGTAATTTCAATAGCCTGTTTTGAAAGCAATTTTAAGACTATTGAAACAAGTTTTTGGATCAGAAAGTAACAAGTATAGAACGCGTAGACATTTTATCTTTCGAATGAAGTGTTTATCATACCATTTCGTTCAGTTGTTTAGGAGCTATTTACGCTCAAAATCTCGGTCTCCGGCGTAACGCTTTCGTTTTCGAAACTTTGATTTTACACCCCGGTATAGAAATGAAAGACGTAGTCCTACGTCAATATTGCTTGTGAATCTACTCTCGAGTATTTTTTTAAAGCTGGACGGCTATCACGTTAGACTGTGTTCAACTCCTGATGCTGTTCATTTAGCGGTTTCGTAGATTCATAATAACATTATTTTACTATTCGTGTTGACTGCAATGTGCTTTTCGCCCCGTTTTTGGGAAGGGACAATGGTTATGGATTAGTAGATTGAACACAAATAAAATTTAACTTTTGCGTATCAAATATGTATTCTCTGTAGTTGAGAATTATATTAATTTTCGAGTGGTGAAAAATTCTAATGGAAAATAATGTCTAATAATAATTTTATATTATATACCCCCAACCCCTCAAAAATTGTCCACGTGGTATGTGGATAGCCCCTAACTTATGAGGAGAATTGTCAGCAGATAGCGATGAGAGCAACAAATCAAAATATCGTATTGTTATCATTCGATAAAAGCGTGAATTCCAATCTTATGAGGTAAATTTAATCGAATTGTCTAATTATTGAAAAACTAAACTTACAGTATATTTCAGACAAAATCAGCTAAAATTTAGATTCAATTTGGAAACCAATAGAGAATGTATGAACTAAAAATGAGACTAATTGTGACCAAGTAAAGTGACCAAGTAGAGTGGAAGGTAAAACGTAATGTCAGAATTGCGGTTCGGACGTATCCCGTAAATTTGAACTTATTTACATAGATGGTATCCAAACAACACTAAACATTGACTACAGTTTCGCCGGCACGGTTGATTGTCGTTATGAACCAGCACAAAAAACAAAGCTGCAAATTATGCGCCAGTGGCGGTACCACGATCAAAGCACTCCCTGAATCACATTAGCCGAGCCAGCTGGCGGAAGCATATGCATAAAGGTTACTAGGTTACTATTTTCAACGACAACTGTTTATTTATTATACTGCTTCAAATACCTTCGACGAAATCAAATGTAACCATACCAACGTAAGTAATAACATAAACAAATCCAAACTTTTCGTCTTGACATTCCTCAAACGTCTTTTCTATTTACACTATAATTACGAGCCACCTGTTAACTCCACCATCTTGATTGTGACTAGAATTTATTGATTTTTGAATTTTGTACTGAATATTGAATATAAACATTCCAGTTTTGAGCTAATCTCACGTAAAAAGAAACGAGTAGCTTCAAGGAACTCAGAAAGAAAAACGTCAAACAACAGAGAGTAACATTTAAGATTTACCTTTTGTCCAAATAATTGAATTGTGTATATATTCAATTTTAAATTAATCATATTTTGTATTTTTTATTATAAAAAAAAAATTCGAGAAAACTTTTTTTTTTCTATATTATAGTAACTTTCAACTCTTTTGGCTGGTTCGTCACTTTAACTTCAACTAATTGGAAGAATATCGAGAGTTAGAATTAAACTCGTGACCTTGAGTGTGAGGTGTATGGACGTCACCACTACGCCAGATCGCCTCCGAGAAAACAATTCATATGTTCACCTCGTACTTATATTTGTTACGGAGACTAAATCTTTCGTTGCAACTCATATGTTCCGACTGAAATCGAGAGCGACATTGAAGAGGTGAGCATCTTTGGAAGAAGGGGTCAATTTATAAGACCTCCCCGGTGTTGAACCAATCTCCAGCACCAAATCCGGGTAGCCACAATATGAAAAATCGAAACTGAGTGAAGCCAAGAGAGCATGCGATGGACTTACGAGTACATCAAGCCTCGCAGTAACGTTCATGCCGAGATAAGAAATCTCACGATAAAAATCAAAACTGCGATTGCTGCTGCTGATTGTGAATAGCAAACCTGAAGAGCAAAAAAGGCGGAAAACTCGCTCAAAGAGGCTAGAGATGATCAAAGGAAGATCAAAGGAAGTAGTTTCCACCCCCTTGAGAGATTCCACTTCATTAACCGGAAAAAAGGAGAAGGCAAACTCCTGAGGAAAAAAGACTAGCAGAAAAACAGAAAGATTTCAACGAAGGCACTAGAGGGAAAAGTAGTGAAAACAACTAAGATCCTAACAGTTTGCAAAAAGTTAAGAGAAAAACAAAAGGAGATAAAACGAAAGAGAGACCGAAAGTCCGGAAAATGAGACTGAAACCAAACGCACTAACGCTTTTTGATTTAAAAAGAGACCCGACGGTTAAGAGCTCAGCATATAAAGAGCTGATAGAGAAATCGTTAGAGGAAACGACTACGCACTATCACAAGAAATCGAATGCAGTAATCTGGACGAGATCACGACAGAAGACGAGCTGAGAGAAGCCCTGAATGATCAGTTCGAGTTGGAAGATAATTTCTTTTCAGTACGTTTGAGAAAGGCCTTTGGAGGTACGCAAATAGCTACGATAAAACTGCCGAAAACGTAGTAAACAAGAGGTTGGTAAGATTGAGAAGGGTGTACAATATGTCCTTTTAGAGTTACTCAACAAAACGTAAGATGCTTTAAGTGCATGTGTTTCGGGCACTATGCGGGAAAATTCAATGGCCCTGAATCACTGTGACGCGGCACAATAATTGCTCTACAAGGCGATAGTAGAAACGAGTGCGACCTAGCAATCATTGCCGAGCCGATTAGAGTGCCCTCTAATAACAGAAATTGGTTGACTGATAAGGCGGGATTGTCCGCTATAATTGTGTGCAGCTGCATCCACCACCAAGGTGGACGATAGAACAGTTTGACCTGATGCCCGATAAGTTAACCGAAGAGCTCATTGGTCGGAAGCCCCTCGTCATAGACGGAGACATCAACGCTTGGGCAGTAGAGTTGGGGAGTAGACTCACTAATGGAGAGGATTCAATCTAATGGATGCTCTTGCAAAACTAGAAGTGAAACTAACCAATGAAGGTACCACCAGCACATTCCTCAGAAACGGTCGAGAATCTATTATCGACGTCACCTTCTGTAGCCCGACGCTTGCAGTGAACATCTGTGAACATGAACTGGAGGGTGTGCGACGACTACACCCACAGTGATCATCAAGCTATTCGATACACTCTTGGCAACAAAACACCATCATCAAATCGAGGGCCAAACCCAAATGAACGGAGATGGAATATTAGGACTTTCGACAAAGCACTCCGAACACGAACTCCACCGGGAATGAATGCAAGTGAACTGACAGATGTTGCAACGGTTTGTGAGTCCGATTATAGTAAAAAAGTCATTTGGCATACTACGACTTCGAGCTACTACTTACAGGAACTCTCGGTCATTTCGTTCGCGAAGCGGTCGGAAAGTGGAACGATTTTTCAAAGTGCGTGGAAGTACAAAAGGTACTAGTTAGAAATGTTGTTTCAACAGAGAATAGTCAGTTAATTGAAAAACAAAAATGATTGTTAACGTGGTTTCTCTTCAATTTATATATTTTCAGTTTTTGAGTCATAATTATTGTTCGATTACATTTCCGGTTTCGAGGAAGAAAGGTAATTGTACTTCTTCTTTAAAACTCAATTAAAATAAGAACATTGTATTACTGCTGAACCTCTAGGCTGTTGGAGCATGATTAAAACAGCCATAAACAGCGTAGCGGAGAACATCCTAGAACACGTGAAACGAGGACGAGCGGTTCGATGATGAGTGTTAGCAAGTGCTACACGAGAAGAACGCTGTGCGGAAGCTAAAGCTGCGTCAAGCTACTCGTCAGAACGTAGAACGATATAGATAGAAGCGGAGACAGCAAACCCAACATTTCAGGGAAAAAAGGAGGAGTGCGAAGAACACGAATAGCTGCGCCATTCTCATGAAACGCGAAAGTTCTACCAGAAACTCAATGTATCCCGAAAACGCTTCGTGCCACGGGCAGGTATGTGTCGAAACAAGGATGGGAGAACTGACGAACGAACATCTTTCAACCTCCAAATGAAGTTATTGACATACTACTTTGTTCAACTGACAAAGAGGTACAAACGCTCCAAACTTTGCACATCAAACCTAACGATCCCGTTTCAAAAATTTCAAACTCATACCCCAGTACAGATTCAAATATGATGTGATGCCAAATTACAGAAACACTCTTCACCTGACGGTACGCAAATCGACGTGGTGCCCCCACCGAATAAGCATTGAAAAAGACTGCAGTCTGATAACTGGAGCGAGAGGACTTAAATTATGATGATGTTTTGAATTATAGAGGCTTTAAAAATAATCAGTTCATTAGCATCTAAACTTGAATAGAAAACTATTTGGAAAATTTGGAAATTTGTTTACACTCGGCCTTGAGAAAGGTCATTTCGAAAGTCTTGCTGTCGTCTGGTCGCTAGTTAGATGACTGATGAATTGTGAATAGGTTGCGGGTCTCTGCCGTATGCCGGGTACAATTGATTGATGTGACATATCGATTTGTTCTAGTTTAATTAGAGTTTATCGAAATCGGTGAAATGTGTGAAAATGTAAAGCTTGATTTTATAGTGGTGAAGTTTTTGGTGATTTTCCTCGCAAGTGGAGTGTTTTGATTAGAAAGTGAGAACGGTTATTTTCTGCACTCGATGCTCTATTTATGAGAGAGAAGGGGGACCACGAACGCATTCGCATTCAGTTTTTGTGAAAATGAATTAGATTTACGGATTAAGTTTGAAAAATAAGTGAAAATATAGTGTTTCTGATTAGTGCATTTATTAGACTCATTCGATTCTATTATGCTGTATTCCGTTTTTGTTCCGCGTTATTAAATGTCTCGTAATCGTGTGGGCACGTGCGTGTGTGTGGAATAAATTTAATGAGCCCGTCCCGAATCGTATTTGAATATATGGTGTCGAAGTGTGTGTTATGGTGTTCAGTAGTGTTTTGTTGCCACAGAGAACACTAACATCTGTGGCAATAAATTCGTATAATTTTATTTATTTTGATGGTTTTGAAGTGCTTTCTACGTTCGTTCGACTGACTCAGACCTTGTGCGTACTTCTTCTTCTTCTTCTTTTTGGCTTTCAGAGGGTTTAAACTTTTCAGTTCATTCGCCTCTCTTGTGCGTACTGCAGTGATGGTATCACCACAGAAGGAATAGCAGGCATGATGAGATAAGTTTTCTTAGTTTTAATATATTCTGGTAGTTTTTCTTTGGAATGACTTTTGTGATTTGGATGATTTGGTGTTGGGGGCGGGTCCTAAGGATGCACGAGTGCTGGTTTGCACTGCTCTCGTTTTTCTCTGGTTCTTCCTGTCGTCGGATGGGGGAGTAGTGCTGCGGTTGTGTTGGTTGCGTTCATGCATTTGTTTTTGAAGTGTTTGAAGTTTTTGAAGTGTGTGGTTTGGTGGTCCGTTTGAGAGGCCGAAACGGTCAGGTTTCCCGTAGTTAACCCTCCACCGTCGCTATTTCAATGAAAAGTACGCGTGATAAGTTATAGGAATTTAAATAATTGGATGGTTGATTGATAATGTTCAGTAGTGTTTACTTGTTTACAAGATTCTGGTTTCTTGGATGGAGTATCGAACTGCAAACAAACAAAATTCTAGGGCTAGGTGTAGGGATGCGACTACTATAGCTTTGGTGCTGCTCTTCCGGTTGATGATGGGGAGGGCTGGAGGGATGCGGAAGTGGTGTGGACCGGCATTCGTATATTTTCGAAGCTTGCCCTTTATATAAGTTTTTGTCTTGTATCACATCTGAACCGTGGGAGTGGTTCTGAGAAAATTTGTTAAGAATCCTTTTGATGAATTGATCAATAAACACATATTTAGCCGGTCCAGTTAATTTTGCAGGCTTTCCTTCTCAGGATACCTAAACATAATCTCTGCCACGTGTCACAACACATGAGGTTTTTGGATTTTGGTTCCGTCGAGTGGTCGAAAGTACACATTTATACGAGGGTCACTATTTATATTTCGGGAATTGGCAACACTGATGTCATGTGAGTCCATCTGACGGTTCCATCGTAAAGTTTGACATTTTTGACGATATACGTACTCAGAACATTTTGTCATACGGACGCTATTTGTTTATTTTATATTTAGTTGAAAGTTTGGTCTCGGCAAAAAAATGGAACTGAATCGTGAACATTTTCGTGCGATGATTTTTTACGACTTTCGACGTGGATTATTACAACAAGAGTGCGTCAATCAACTTAATTTGACTTTTGGCGATGAAGCTCCATCAAAAACCACTGTGTATCGCTGGTATAGTGAATTCAATCGTGGTCGTAGTTCGCTGTCCGACGAGTTTCGTGAAGGTCGTCCAAAATCCTGTAGTGCCAGAAAACATCGATGCTGTGCACGAAATGATTAAGCAAGATCGTCATGTAACCTATTGTGAGATTGAGGCATCCCTAAGCATTAGTTCCACCAGCATATATGCGATTTTACATGAACACTTAGTTGTGCGAAAATTATGTTCACGTTGGATCCCACATAATTTGACAATCGCTCAAAAAAAGGGCTCGTGTCGATTGGAATAAATGCTTTGAAAATTGGTTTAAGCGCATGCAAGTGTATCGATCATCGTGGTGAGTACTTTGAAAAACAATAAAAATATATTCGCAGCTTAACTATCTGTTTTTTTTTCCTATTCCCGAAATATAAATAGTGACCCTCGTAGAATCACATCACTTACCGCAGTGAATCCTGATTTTTCTTAACCATTCCCACTAACAACTATCCCTTCCATGATAAACGCTAGGGAACCACGCTATAGAGGCGACCCTTCTAGCCTTCGGGCGGCGAATATCATACTAACATTCCTTCCCTTCCCCTGGTGACTGTAAGGTCGTGGCCGGCGTCGTTATTGACAATTTAAAGCTCGAATCGCCGAAAATTACACAAAGAGAATGATTTGCTAGTCCCAAGCGTCATTCTGTGTGTTTTTTGTGCAATTTGGTTGGTTCAGGACAATCACGGAGGGCAACTACGAATTGTACAGTCTACCCAAGCTCAAGCTCAAGCTGATGAATTGTGAATAGGTTGCGTTTGCATTTCAAGCGACCGATTTTCGCTCGTCTCATTAGCAGTGATATTTAAATATTGTATCTCGCTCATACAAATCCGGCTACGGGAACACGATAGGAAAATTTTATGCCTTCAATGTTCCTTAATATATATCGTTTATGGGTTATGAAACCGTAATTATAACGTACCGAAAATTTCTAGAACATTTCCGATTCGATTGGAAACGTCAAAACCCGTTCAGAGCTAAAAAAATTTTAACTGTCAGCACCGCTGGGCAACCGATCAACTGTGGGATTGGAGCCGTCAGACTTGGGTTAAAAAGGAAAACAAAAACAAATTCACATTATTACTGGAAACGTGGAAAAATTTATTCAATCGTAATCTTTGAAATTGCTATAATTTTTTATGAATTCTGCTATTTAGCTGCTTGAATTTATATCCGCTTAGGGCATTTAACCTATTCGTTCGAGGTTAGCAGCATCCAAAGGAGTACGGCTGTCGTCCGTCCGAGAAACCGTGTCCTTCATAAGCTAGTCCATAAATAGCTAGCGCTGAGGCAGAATTGTGTAGTGAAGAAAGAGAGCTGAAACTAATCTTTTTTGAGCTGAGCAAATAAAACTCTGCTACAAGAAATTAGTGCCTTTCTCTGTCCGTGCCCGAACAATCTCAAAAAAGATTATCGGATTTGTCTGGCACGATGGCACAATCGAAAACGGATTATACGGCAACGCTCTGTGGGTTGTGCGCTTTAAGTTCGAAAGAAGATGTCGGAATGGTCGGATGCGACTCCTGTAAACAATGGTATCACTTCAAATGCGTTGGAGTGACAGCGGATGTTCAAAAGGAGAAGAAATGGTTCTGTCCAGAACAGTCCTGCCAGGAAAGCGGAGTGAAGTATTTTAAAAGGCAAGAAACCATGAAGAAGCAGAGTACGAAGAGAAAAGGTGAAGATGAACCTGATAAGTCGAGTGTAACATCTGAACCACCATCGGTGTCGATTCCGGAAGGCGTTTTGAAGGCTCTGGAAGAAGAGCAAAGAAAGCTCGAAGAAGAAATGGCTGTTGAACGATTGGTTAGGATGAAGAAGAGGGAGATTGAAAAGGCGATGAGAAAGAAGAGAATGCAGATGGAAGAGGACATCCGTAGAAGGGAAATTCAGCAAGAGAAAGAACTGCTGGAAGAAGCTCTCCGAGAGAAGGAACACCATTTGGAGAGAATGAAGTCGATGCGCGATTCGTATAAAGGAATGATGGAAAATATGGAGAAACAGTTGAGCTCGCTAAAAACTGGACCTAGTAAGCCGGAACAAGCAATAGGTGATGATTTCAATTCGATGGAAGGACCATCCGGAGCGAATGCACGGGTGCCACCACGCGTTCCAGATGTTCGTGGAAAAGTCGCAGTTACGATTTCGGGATCGAGTGACCTAAAAAAGCAGAAACAAGGTGGTAACGATTCAGAAACGGAATGGACGGAGCATGACACTGATAACGAAGCAGAAGATCAACCGAAGCAAGACCCCGTTTTAGAAGAGGGCCGATCCGTTGCGAAGCAGCAGCAGATGGGGCCTACTACGAGTCAGTTGGCCGCGAGAAGCAGTGTAGCTAAGCGTCTTCCTATTTTCTCCGGAAGACCCGAGGAATGGCCATTATTCTATGGCACATATAAAGCGTCCAACCAAGCGTGTGGATTTTCGGATGTAGAAAACTTGGTTCGGCTCCAAGAATGTCTTAAAGGACCGGCATTGGAGACTGTACGCGGACAGCTGTTGCTACCGAAATCGGTGCCGAGGGTGATTGAAAAGCTGCGACAGCTTTACGGCCGGCCTGAGCAGCTCCTTCAAAGTCATCTTGAGCGGGTGCAACGTCTTGACCCACCGAAATCCGATAAATTAGTCACGTACATTCCCTTTGGTAACACTGTCGAACAGCTTTGTGAGCATCTAGAGGCAGCGGAGTTAGAACAACACCTTTTAAAACCCCTACTCATTCAGAGTCTTGTGGACAAACTACCAGCAAACGATAAGAGAGAGTGGGTTCGCTTCAAGAAGAGGCATCAAATCATAACTTTACGAACGTTTACAGATTTCCTTTCCGCAATAGTGGCGGAAGCCTGCGAGGCAAATGTTAGTTTTGAAATTAAGCCTGAGTTAAAATCATCGGGCGGCGGCAGTAGTAGCAGAGGAAAGATTAAGGAAAAAGGTGTGGTATACAACCATTCAGTATCGGTCAATTCTCCTAAACCACGAGAAGGAGTGTATACGAACCCGAAGCCTTGCAAGATCTGTCAACGTACGGACCACCGTTTACGCTATTGTCAAGACTTCAAGAATCTGCCTGTGGCTGATCGTCAACAAGTAGTCACCCGTTGGAAATTATGCAAGATTTGCCTCAACGACCACGGAAACGCAGCATGTAAGTTTAGGATCAAATGCGACGTCGAGCGATGCAACGAAAGACATCACCCTCTCCTTCATCCAAATGAAGAAGCGATCAACACTCACATTCGGACGGATAATTCTGTCATGTTTAGAATGCTGCCGGTAACATTACATTGCGGCGAAAATTCCGTTAAAACCCTTGCCTTTCTGGACGAAGGGGCTTCCGTTACTCTCGTGGAAAAGCAGCTAGTGGAGCAGCTTGGTGCCGTAGGAGTCCAAGAGAGTCTTACTATTAAGTGGACTGGTGATATTTCTCGAATCGAAAAGGACTCAAAGCGGATGAACGTATGGATATCCGCAACTGGGGAAGAAGAAAAGTTCCTGTTGAAAACAGTACGTTCCGTTGCCGAGTTAATGCTACCAAAACAGTCCCTGGACGCCGCGGAGTTGACGAAGAAGTACAGGTTTATGCAAGGTCTTCCTATTGCTTCATATAAGGACGAGAGACCGGGAGTTCTCATTGGGCTTAACAATCTTCACTGCTTCGCCCCCATTGAGGCTAAGATAGGAGCCCCTGGGGAGCCAATCGTAGTACGTAGCCACCTTGGATGGTCGGTGTATGGCCCGAAGAACAACAATATTTCCAATAACGTTTGTTATGTCGGTCATCACGAGGTAACCAATCAGGAGCTTCATGAGCTGCTCAAAAACCAGTACACGGTAGAAGAATCAGTGGCAGCCGTGTTGCGGGAGTCGAAAGAGGAGAAACGAGCTCGAGAGATACTCGAGCAAACAACAAGACGTGTAGGCAATCGATTTGAAACCGGCCTTCTGTGGAGGGTCGATAATCCCCGTTTCCCGGACAGCAAACCGATGGCGCTTCGTCGATTGCAGCATTTGGAAAAACGACTAGTGAAAAATCCAGAGCTTTATCAGAATGTCTGTCAGCAAATTGAATATTATCAACAGAAGGGATATGCTCACCGTGCTACCATGAATGAACTCACCACTACTAATCCGGAAAAGGTCTGGTATCTTCCTCTGAATGTGGTGTTGCATCCGAAGAAACCCGAAAAAATCCGACTTGTGTGGGACGCAGCAGCCTCAGTCGATGGAATATCGTTAAACTCACTGCTCCTGAAAGGACCGGACATGCTCACATCGCTCGTAGGAGTTCTCAGTCTTTTCCGGGAACATAGGATTGGCTTCGGGGGAGACATAAAAGAAATGTATCATCAACTGTTAATCCGGGAAGCTGACAAGCAGGCGTTACGTTTCGTGTTTCGAAAATCACCAAGCGATCCTCCAACTACCTTCGTGATGGATGTGGCAACCTTTGGCGCAACAAGTTCTCCATGTTCAGCGCAATTCGTCAAAAATTGCAATGCAAACGAATACGCGTCATTGTACCCAGAAGCAGCTTCAGCAATTATCGACAAACATTATGTCGATGATTATTTCGACAGCGCAGATACTATCGAAGAGGCTGTCGAACGAGCTAACCAGGTGAAATTTATCCACTCCAAGGGTGGATTTGAAATGAGAAACTGGGTCTCTAATTCGCCAGAAGTTCTGCACTGCATGGGAGAACGAAATGCCATTCAATCTATCCATTTTAATCGTGATAAGGAGACCGAATCTGAGCGAGTATTGGGAATTATTTGGAACCCGATGCAAGACGTTTTTTCCTTTTCTACTAAACACCGAGAAAACCTGGAAGTCTACCTCAATGGTTCCGTAAGACCAACCAAGCGAATTGCTCTCAGCGCAGTAATGGGTTTTTTCGATCCTTTGGGATTGCTGGGAATCTTTACTATTCATGGCCGGATTTTGGTTCAGAACCTTTGGCGAACTGGCTGCGAGTGGGACGAGGAAATCGACGACCATTCGTGGACAAAATGGAAGCAGTGGACGAGTTTATTGGCCGAGGTTGAGGCAGTTCGAATTCATCGATGTTACATTGGAGATTTCGTGTTGTCGGCCGTGGAATCCATGGACTTACATATTTTCGTGGATGCTAGCGAATTTGCTTTCGGAAGCGTTGCTTATTTCCGAGTAGTAACTCATGGCGTCGTGCGATGCAGTTTGGTCATGTCACGCAGCAAGGTGGCTCCATTGAAGAAACAATCAATTCCTCGCCTTGAGCTGATGGCTGCGGTATTGGGGGCACGGATGCAACAAGCGATTCTCACGAACCATACTTATAAAGTGCAGCGTACATTTCTCTGGACTGATTCTAAGACTGTGCTTAGCTGGATCCGTTCCGATCAGCACAATTATAAACAGTTTGTGGCGTTTAGAGTGGGCGAGATATTGGAGTTAACGAAGTTTTGGATTCCATCGAAAATTAATGTTGCTGATACTTTAACAAAGTGGGGGCAAGGGCCGCCCTTGGAGAGCAACAGCCAGTGGTTCAACGGTCCGAACTTCCTCTATGAGACAGAGAACTATTGGCCATCGAGAAATCTACCACCACTCAACACAGATGAAGAAAGGAAAGCACATGTGCTGCATCATGACGTTGTTGTAACGGAACCCGTGATCGATGTACAGCGTATTTCGAATTGGAATCGACTGGTGCGTACCGTCGCCCACGTCGAACATTTTATCAGTAACCTGAGGCGTAAGAAGGAAGGACTTGCTGTCCACACAGTGAAGGCGACGAATAAGCAACAGTCGCTGATTATCACATGGGCAAAAATGAGAGCAATCAAACAACCTCTTCAGATGGCCGAATTCCAGAAAGCAGAATCTACATTGTGGAAGATGGCCCAGAACGAGGGTTTCTACGATGAGATGAGAGTACTGAATAAAAACCTTGAGAAGGCGCCTGATGCTTCGTTGGAGAAAATCGCACGTTCAAGTGTTTTGTACAAGCTAACGCCAATGCTCGACGAACAAGGTGTTATGCGCATGCGTGGGCGAATGGAGAAGCCAGGGTTCATTCCATTCGATATGAAATTCCCTATCGTACTCCCACGCAGTCACAATGTAACGCGAAAGCTCATCCAATCTTACCACGAAAGGTTTGGGCACGCAAACAGAGAAACTGTTTTTAATGAACTTCGTCAAAGATTTCACATCACAAACCTCCGTACTACAATACGCCAAGTGATGCGTATGTGGTGCAGAGTTCACCGAAGCCAGCCCAGCGTTCCCTTGATGGGTCCGCTGCCGATCCAGCGGATTACTCCAAACTTACGTCCCTTCAGTTGCGTAGGTGTGGACTACCTGGGTCCGATAGAAGTGACGTCTGGCAGAAGGAAGGAAAAACGGTGGATAGCTGTTTTCACTTGTATGGCAATTCGAGCGATCCACCTCGAGGTCGTATTCAGCCTCACCACGCAGTCGTGTCTTATGTCAATTCGAAGGTTCATCGGTTACAGAGGAGCGCCAGATGAATTCTTCTCGGATAATGGCACGTACTTCAAAGGGGCGTGCAAAGCATTGATGAAACTGAAGCAGGAGATAAATCAAGAATGTGCTGAGCGGATTACAAGTGCTACTACGACCTGGAATTTCATTCCTCCCAGAACGCCGCACATGGGAGGCGTCTGGGAAAGGATGGTCCGCTCAGTAAAAGAAGCGATGAAGGTGTTAGACGACGGCAGAAAACTAAACGACGAGATATTGGTAACTACCATCGCAGCAGCTGAGGATATTATTAACACTCGTCCGCTGACGTACATACCTCAAGAACTGGCAGACGAAGGATCGTTAACTCCGAACCATTTTCTTCGGGGAACATGTGCCGGTGGTGACATGAAGCTGGAAGAATGTATGGACCACGCGGGAGCCTTGCGTGACATGTACAAACGGTCGTTATTTCTTGCTGATGAAATGTGGAAGCGCTGGTATCAAGAGTACCTCCCAACGATTAACAAAAGAACCAAATGGTTTGAGGAGAGGAAGCCTGTAAAAACCGGTGACCTGGTGTTCGTGGTGGATGGATCAAACCGGAAATGTTGGGTCCGTGGAATCATCGAGGACGTGATACCAGGTTCGGATGGAAGAATTCGACAAGTGAACGTGAAAACTTCTAAGGGGGTGTTTCGCAGATCGGTGGCGAATATGGCGGTACTGGAAATCAGTGACGGTAAATCCGGATCGTCCAAGGAACCTGTACCGGTGTTACGGGCGGGGGAAGTGTCAGCACCGCTGGGCAACCGATCAACTGTGGGATTGGAGCCGTCAGACTTGGGTTAAAAAGGAAAACAAAAACAAATTTACATTATTACTGGAAACGTGGAAAAATTTATTCAATCGTAATCTTTGAAATTGCTATAATTTTTTATGAATTCTGCTGTTTAGCTGCTTGAATTTATATCCGCTTAGGGCATTTAACCTATTCGTTCGAGGTTAGCAGCATCCAAAGGAGTACGGCTGTCGTCCGTCCGAGAAACCGTGTCCTTCATAAGCTAGTCCATAAATAGCTAGCGCTGAGGCAGAATTGTGTAGTGAAGAAAGAGAGCTGAAACTAATATTTTTTGAGCTGAGCAAATAAAACTCTGCTACAAGAAATTAGTGCCTTTCTCTGTCCGTGCCCGAACATTAACGTTAAAACTATTTCATAAAAAAACGTAACCTGTTTTCTGATTTGGTTTCATTACTGAAAGACGTAGACATATGTCAAAAAATAGGTAATTAATATTTTCATTTTTATCCACAAACGTCAACAGCCCTAATGATCGGATTTAATATATTTAATAGATATTTTATCTATTAATATTATTTAACTAACTAATGTGCAGATGTGTAATGTGAAATATCGTGTAATGTGTCAAACTCGATTATTCTCATCTCATGTTTCCGAGATGATTTCTTAAGTTTCCGTGATTGTTACACATACAAAATGATAACGGGCCAACCAGAAAAGTCCGGTGGGCCGCAGGTTGAGTATAGCTGCGTTAGAGGGTGTTATTAGATGTGCGGCTTTTTAACTTGCGTGGTACGATTTTCAAAAGTTCCAGTCAATTCATCTGCTTCACTGATGGCGTAGACATTATCGGTATGGGATTATTATATCACATGAAGAAAACAAAGTTTTCCACTCACATTAAATACCAGTTTGATACGAAGAAGTTAATTTTCATTAATGATTTCGATGTAGCGATGTAGACTACGTCTTCCATTTCTGTACCGGGGTGTAAGTTCAAAGTTTCGAAAATGAGAGAGTGACGCTGGAGTGCAATGTTTTGCACGTTAATACCTCTTTACCGGCTGAATGGAGCGGTATAATAATCACTTCATCCGAAAGATAAAATGTCAACGAGTTATATGATTGTCCCTTATACCAGGGACAGACATACAGCTGTACTAGCGTTGTACGTGTACAGCGTTGTACAGGTACCATCGTAGCATGACAGACATACTTTGGTTGTACATTGCACCGCATGTCAAACTGACAATCAAAAATTCGACCAATTTTCACCACATGTTTCAATGAAAAAGTTTTTTATTTAGCGTCTGAACTATCAAACACAACAAACAAGTTTCCAATCTGAGTTATTAACTCAAGAGAAAGTCAATGAAAAAAATATTTACCAAGTGTTTTGATTCAGTTTGTTCATGCTACCCTCCACTAACCGTTTGTGGCGCTGCGCACAGTACAACTGTAGCCATGTACAGCGGTAAAATAGGTCGGTACAGGTACAACGATTGTACCGAGTTGCTTGCATGGTTCTAGCGCTGTACATGGTGACAGACATACAATTTTCGAAGTACAACGGTAGTACAGCTGTATGTCTGTCATAAGTATTATTGGTCCAAAAAATCGTTTCAATAGCTTAAAATTTGCTTGATAGCAAGCTATTGAAATCATCATTGCTCATTGATGATGATTGGTGATCGCAATGTGTTCCCGATCACGGACGCAAAATCTAGGCACCTGGAGAAACCATCATAGCGGATACATGCAAGCTGCGACTTCTTTTGCTCGCTTGCATTAGTGTTTGGGAAACCATAGCGGACACATGCAAGGCTTGAATACTTTCACTCGCATCAGTTTCTGTTCTGCTTTCGCATGGAACAGTCATGAAAAATTGTTTGCGTGTGAATGTGTCCAAGCGAAGGAATATTCGCATTTACGCATTCTACTTGGTGTTCCCTTGATGCAATCCAATTGATGAATTTACGCAAAACTGATTCAGCTCATGCAACACCTACATTAGAGTTCAGAACCACACAAGTGATGATGTTTGATTTGAGATTCGGTCGTGATTATTCATTTTATTTCTATTTCGATTCATTTCAAACATTAAATGTCTTCAGTATATGGTAAGAAAGTTAGAGCTTTGTATATTTACGATGATTTCAACACGCGATTGAACCAAAATCATTGATAATCTTCGAAAATTTTGAGTTTGATAATGCATACAGGTTATGAATACTGTGGATAATGGTGATGAAATCGATATCATATTAAGTTGGATCATATCATTGATAATGTAAGGGCCGATACAAGAAGGATTTTGTAGTATTTTTAGCGCAACACAAGCTACTCATCGTTTTTCTAGTCTAGTCTTGCCGGAAGAAAACAAATTGTCTGGTTGTTCTACCTGGAGCGTTGATTCGAAGCTTGCCCAAAACTTCAGCACAGTCAAGATTGTTGTTAAGAAGGTCGAAAATCAGCAGTCTCTGGATAAATTCTCATCGTTTTAGCAGTGTCGGTAAGTGAATCAGTGCGCAGCGTTCTTCATATGTGGTCAGCCAACATTGCGCCAGGGGAGATGACGAAGAGCATATCGGATGAAACTTTTCTGCACACGTTCCAGACGAGCGATGTGAACAGCGTGGTATGGGGTCCAAACAGTAACTCCATATTCCAATATACTGCGTACGAGAGACACATACAACGATTTGAGGCAATAGACATCTCTAAATGCCTGAGTGTGGCGTCTAATGAACCCGAGAACGGTGAAAGCCTTATATATGCTGCGTAATGTTTAGCTTGTTGTCGAGCACGATTCCCAGGTCTTTGACGGCTGCAACTCTTTCCACTTCGGTCGATCCCATCGCATATTCAAATGTGATTGGTGAGCAAAGTCGCGAAAATGTTATCGCATGACATTCCCTAATATTCACCTCCATGCCATTTATTGAGCATCATTCCAGCAGAGTATCTACATCCATTTGAAGAGCACAGCAGTTCATACGTGATGTTACTACACGAAACAAACAATTTGCAACACTTATACCGAGCCATTCTTCAAAATATGCATACCACATTGTAAAATGGCGATTTTCTAACCTTTTTAGCGTAGAAAGAATACGTGTAACCGAGAAATCTGAAAATAAATTCTGATTTTTGTAAAAAATTTGAACGACCAAAAAATCAAAAAATCATCATTTTACTCACTGCGCCATCTGGTTGTAAATCTAACGTAAATTCGTCAATAGCATCATTTTCTGTTCTGCTTTCGCATGGAACGATCATGAAAAATTGCCACATCACGATAAAAACGAAATGAATTTTATGCAAGTTTATATAGACTTTATTTCGTTTTCACCGTGAAGTGGCGCCCTCAGTTTCTATTATGTGCATAGAGTGATCATGAAAAATCTCGTGTTATTCTCACGAAAACAAAAATAAATCATGTATCAAACATCTTCAGTTGCTTTTACAAGGCCACTCAAATTCCATCGGTTCGTTTCGGGACCCCCAACAAGTTCAGAAGAGTTGAATTTTATGTTAATAACAATTCCATACTTATGTTCATAAAACCACACACTAGCCAGAAAAACTTTCAGCAAAATTTCAATCATTCATCCATTCGTTTTTATTTGATTCAGATGCAATTTCAAATAAATGATAACCGAGCCAACGGTAGTCCTACGTCTATCTTGCGGTTATATCACAGATATAACCCACTCTTTGTTTTTTTTATTTGAAAAGTGCTCGTTCTGCCTGAAAACTCATTATTATTTTCGACACTTCACTAACTCGTAAAACGTAGTTCAATGGCGTGCCGTTTATTTCTATTCCACCGTTATACTTATGACAGACATACAGCTGTACTTCGAAAAATGTATGTCTGTCACCATGTACAGCGCTAGAACCATGCAAGCAACTCGATACAATCGCTGTATCTGTACCGACCTGTTTCACCGTTGTACATGACTACAGTTGTACTGTGCGCAGCGCCACAAACGGTTAGTGGTGGGTAGCAAACTGAATCAAAACACTTGGTAAATATTCTTTTCATTAATTTTCTCTTGAGTTAATAACTCAGATTGGAAACTTATTTGTTTTGTTTGATAGTTCAGACGCTAAATAAAAAACTTTTTCATTGAAACATGAGGTGAAAATTGGTCGAATTTCTGATTGTCAATTTGACATGCGGTGCAATGTACAACCAAAGTATGTCTATCATGCTACGATGGTACCTGTACAACGCTGTACACGTACAACGCAAGTACAGCTGTATGTCTGTCCCTGGTATTAAGTGTATTCGAGAATCAGGCCCGGAATGAAACG
This sequence comes from Toxorhynchites rutilus septentrionalis, assembly GCF_029784135.1. NCBI lineage: Eukaryota > Metazoa > Arthropoda > Insecta > Diptera > Culicidae > Toxorhynchites > Toxorhynchites rutilus. Next base: position 190,052,631 of record NC_073746.1, read on the forward strand.
TATTCGCGATGACAACGGTACGGTGTCGACATCTGGATACGAGGTTAGTTTCCCACTAAACTTATCATTATAATATCAAATTATCTCCAGATAAAATTTTTGTATGAGATTATTATATCACATGAAGAAAAAAAAAGTTTTCCACTCATATTGAATACCAGTTTGATACGAAGAAGGTAATTTTCATTAATGATTTTTCATTTGAAAAGCGCTCATTATGCCTGAAAACTCATTATTATCTTCGACACATCACTAACTCGTAAAACGTAGTACAATGGCGTGCCGTTTATTTCGTTTCCGCCGTGGAGTGTATTGGAGAATCAGGCCCAATGCGTCTAGAACCAAATACATGCTGGATTCCGGATCCAAGCACGACGGACCATCCTCGGCGGTGTCCAGGAGGATGGCGTATGGAGGCAAAGGACGAACCACGAGCTTATGCAACTCACCGACGTACCCAGTATCCAGAAAGTGATCAAAGCTGGAAGGATACGTTGGGCAGGACAAAAAAAAATGCAAAAATTCTAAATTGTTAGAACATTGGTTGCATTTTAAATTAATAATTCACTGTTTGATTTTACACGGATTTTGAAATTTTTGCGATTTGTTTTTAAACGGATTTTGGAATTTATGTGGTTTTGTTTTACGTGGCACGTACCCTCCGCGTAAAAAGCGACTCCAGTTTATGTCTATAATAACACGGTAACACTCGTTTCGCTAAGTCCTTCTCGAATTATCTGGAAAATCCACCAAATATACAGGGAAATCAGTTATTTATGTTTGAAATACATTGCAAACATCTCCCAGACATACCATGAGTACTATCATATCGGAAAACTAAGCACAGTACAAGCTCGCTGATTGGGGGTTTTCTGGTTGCGACACTTTTTAATGGGGGGTTCGCTAATTAGTCATTCATTAACTCGTGTGCTTCTAACAAACATTGACACTTGTTGATATCCCCAATTAACGAGCTCGTACTGGTCCTGGTCCAAGCAAAAATTCTACAAAATATTTCCGTAAAAATAAAAAAAACAAAATCATTGTACACATCGGATTCGATTGAAGTCATGGTGCAGGATGATCTGATTGTGTAAGCATCGGATATTATTCATAGGGTAACATGGGGTGATTTGGACCACCCCTTTATCTCAAAAATTACGGCTCAACTTGGATTTTTTATTATGTAATTTCCTTCTATTGTTGAACCGTTTGTACCTAAAGTAAAAAAAACTTTGGTATAACTTCATAAGTAGAGGGAAACGGTAGCATAAACACAACAAGCACTTTAATCGTCAAAAAATGTGAGTTTACCGATAGTGGTTTTAAGGTTTTTCCCGCTAATTAAACAAAATGTTCGTGTATTGTGCAGTAAAGTTCTGTTCGCCTACAGAAGAGGAACAATTTGATGTAGCGAAACTGTAAGTTTGATGACAATAAATGAAATTAATTGCATTTTAATTTTTGCGTGTTGTGTGGGGTGACATGGACACGTTTCTGTGGGGTGAATCGGTCCTACAGGTTTGAGACTTTTCTTTGGTATAATTGATTCCAGATGCCGCTGAATTACAAAAAGAGGATGGACAGACAACGTCAGAAGAAGGAGTAGATTGAAAGCGCAACGCAGGCCATCGAGAACGGATTTTCTTTGACCAAGCCTCAAAAGTGTTTGAAAATGCTCGACCAACAGTGAAAAGATTCATGTAAAATTCGAGATGGTGTCAATCCAACTTTTCTGGTCTGGAACCTGGCCAAGACACCTGGTATCGATCCCAAAACGTTGTTACTGTTTGTAACATTATCCCAAAAAACTTTACATAAACATAAGTCTGTTTTTTTTCGATGAAATACACACAGTATACAATGTGACATTTTTTATTTAGATCGTATTGGTTTGGAAATATGAGGCGATTTGCTTAGGTGGTCCAAATTCCCCCCTTTTCCCCTATATGATTAATGACTGAACAAATTACGAAAAATGCCGTTATTACATTTGAGATCTTTTATTTTGATATCATTCTATAACAAATTCAAAAAATATATTTGAAATGTATATAAAATAGTTTTATTAATGTCAATATAGTTACAGTGACCATTAGCTAAGTGATAATCAAGAGTAAGAGTTCCAAATCCCGGTGTCAACAACAAGAAACTAATAATTAAAACAACAATGTAACTGCTTTGTTATTTGTTGCTGTCCATTAGTTTGACGCTTTTCTTAGTGTTCCTTTCTTTTATCCTTTTCACAATCTTAATAGATATTTTGATTATATTCATTGATGCATCTTGTATGGTTGCGTGACTGTGGAATATCATCAAGCGACCCTTTTTAAGGTCTTCTTAATCTGACTCGCCTATCATACAAAAACATTTAAATACCTTGATATATTTGTGATTTTTTATTCGAGATCGACCAACAAACTTTGGTCACATACATTTCGTGAATCAGCAGAATCTACGACATCGTGATTAATCGAAGTTCAATAATATATATTGAAACCAATTCAAAGTTGTACGCAAAGGAAGATGATTTGTAAATGGTTCGTATTATTATCGGAAGCATCCTATGTGTTGCAAAACAAAACTATATGTTTGCACTGTAATACTTGATTGACGTTACTTTGAACATGCTGTAGTGCTAATCTTAATGCTTGATACTTTTGTAATTTAGTGAAACTTATAGTGAAGAATTTATCTTCGAAATGAAACTCTGCCCACAAACATAAAATAAAACAAGTGCGAAGAAAAAACTTTCCAGGTTTCCAGATAAATATGTGCGTGGTGCATACCATTCTGAAAGCCCTCGCGTACGTTTGCTTGTAAAATTAATTTTATTGAACATAAAATTTTGAACATAAAAACAAATTTCCCAGCAACCTTTTTTCTTACCTCAGGCACAGAAAATCAATAAAAAAAATAGATATCTGAAAGAAGCTCAAACTATAATGAAAATTTTAGTCCATTTTTTTGTTGTTTAATTGATTGATTTCTGAATTAGGGTAATGAGAAAATAGTCTTTTCTACCAAATATATCCATTTTAGAAAACTTGTTATTGTTAAACTGCTGGACCTTCTAGACTTTGTTTGCACTTCAATTTTGTCCTTTGTTTCTGAGGTGTCGAGTTCATAGTGATCGTAATTTTTTATATAGTTTTTGGAAAGCTTCCGTTTTTAACAAGACCAAAACAGTTCAAAACAGTATATTTTTTTCATTTTTGAAGTACAGTAAGTTACATCTAATTCGACATATCGAGGCACCACTCAGTGTCGCATTAAGTGCGCTACACATACAGCGTCACCGTCACCGTGCCGTCAACTATTCTCTTGGACTTATTTTGCCGACGTCAAAGTTGCCGGTGATTGTATATGTGAATGCTACCATACGATTTCCATGGAAGAATATTTGACATTTTATTCCTTTACGTTGACTTCACGGTGACGGGACGTTCTATGTGTAGCGCACTTTAGGCGGCTCGCACATCGGAGCAACAAGCAACTAGCAAGCTGCAATGCGCAACAGGCAACAAATTTTGTTGTTCATCGTACACAAGAGCAATAAAAACGCCTGAAATTATGTAAACAATCTGCTTAATGTACGAAACTTGTCAAATTATGGGCGATAAGTTGCTCGTTGTACGATAGCAACCGAGCCAAGTGTTGCTATTTTGAACAAACGTCAAACATCTGTTGTGGGTTTCATTCGTCTTGTGTTCGTTTTTTGTGATTTTGCTCTGAAATATTATTTTGGAAGTGTATATATTACATTTATCTACCAAAAAATGAACGCGACGAAAAGAGAATTAACTGACACTTGTCATTTTTTCTAGTAATAGCAATCGTATTTAGCAACCTGCGGTGCGAAAAAGAAGTGATACTATAGCAACCGCGATAGCAACGACGGGTGCGCAAATCGATGAGTTAATAAATTGGCAACGGCTAAAACTCGAGACTAGAAACCATGAATAGTAACGCATTGGTGCGGATGCCCTTAGAGGCGATTGTGACATGTAATTGGATATTCGCGATGACAGTGATACAGTGTCGCCCTCTGGTGGTGACTTTCAATATTTGGGTTTGGGTTCCAAACTCGATGTTTACAAAAATGTCCAATTATTCCTGTCGCATTACTGGTATGTCCGATTAGCTAGATGTCGATTTAGATGTAACTTACTTTATAATGCGTTTACTCATTTCTGTCCTGTTTGCCGAGCAAACCCATTCTTTAAAATGTGACTTTTGAACTGCTCAACAATTTTTCAATCTTTTTACAGCAAGTTAAAGGTATTTAAATGATTTGTCTAGGAAATTATTGAACTCAATACGAAATGTCTACTCTTTTTATTTAATTTATATACCGTTCAAGCAATACACCGACATCCATTGAAAACATGGCTATAATGGCTACAATTAGAGTATACAGTAATGACAGCTTTTCATGGCCAGAATGGTTTTTATTTAACTTTTTATAATTCACGCAGCCATTGCGATCATATCTCCCAACAGAGAACATACTCAATTTGTCAATGATGGCTTGACATTGTCAACCACAACCAGCACAACGACTGTCGATTATGTCAATGGATTATTTGGATTATTTGATTCCATACAGTTTATTTCATTCCATTTTATTCCATTTTCATTCAATGCGATTAAAGTTGATTATTTCCTATTGTTGGTACGCTAACATCTGTGATTGTCGTCGTAGCGGCCAAAGCGCCTCCGTGAGCATCGTCCAAAAATAAAGGATTTTTAACTTCCATTTCACCTGTCTGTAATGAGAATAAAAAAGATTAAACTACTTTGGAGCACACATTCAGTGCAATCAATTTAGGTGAAATTGTTGTCATAATAAATAGTGCTACAATTATAATTTTAACACATTAACACATTGTACGAGGCAAACCTGGCATTTGTCGGGGGCGCTGACCCTTTAGGGTGTCAAAATTCAAGAATTTTCAATAAGAATCTTTTTCCCCGTAATATATTCCATCTTTCAATTGAAAAACATTCATCATGATTATTTGCTTCTGTCCGTACATGTACCCAATAAACTCTCTTTGATTTTCGCACAATTGAAACACCCAACATCACATTACACCAATTGGCGAATCTACGCAAAGCTGCATCAACTCATGCGACACTTATAGCGTGTTCAATATGTTCGAGTACAACTTTTCATCGTTGTGCAGGTGCACACCATGTGCATTCTGTGTTTGAGCCTCATATATATGTACTAAAACTACTAAAAGCTAGAAAATAATTAGGCAAGTAGCAATTAGCAGTTGTGCTCCCTTGGCCGAGTGGTTAGCGTCATAACTAACATGCCGGGTGTTCGGGTTCGATTCCCGTTCTGGTCGGGGGAATTTTTCGTCAAAGAAATTTCTTCGACTTGTGCACTGTGATCACGCGTATTCTAGAACTTGCCACTCAGAATGCATTCAAGGCGTGTTATTTGGCATAGAAATCTCAACTAAGTACTAATAAAAATGACGCAAGTAATACTACGTTGAGACGGCGAAGTTCCTACAGGAACGTTAGTGCCATTGAAGAAGAAAGAAGAAGAAGCAATTAGCAGTTATCACACCCCTTCCTTCATTTATCTAGGGCATCGATGAGACTAAAATAAAATCGTGGGACATGTTTAATTTCCATCATCCACAATTAACGATTCTATTATATGCTGTGTTCAGAATGTTATAGCAAAACCCCACAAATTTTTGTAGGAGTCAGCAATGATCTCACACAGATGAGCAGAAATGCAAACAGACCACTTTCACCTTCACCAACAAACAAATAAAGATATTGTTTTGTTCCATCCGACAACCCGGGCGAAGAAACCTTTAACTGGAGGAGTGGTGAACTCCAGGTCACTAACGTTTATCGCTTTGGAGTCGACGAGCAACGAAGCATTCATTATAGGTGCAGGAGGGGATCCCTGGTGCATCCTTACGGTCCGGGGAATGTTACGGCTTCTTTGGCAATAAATTTATGACTACATCCAAAATTGATTTTTAGCTCATGTTTTGTCATGACTCACAAATACTGGTAAGCATTTGTATAATATACATGGTACAGCAATATAAGATTAATACGAGCGAGCGAAACAAAAGACAAATAAGCTTTCTGCATACACGCCCCGACCGAGATAGATATTGTTCTCTTTCATGCGCTCATTTTTTACTCTTAGAAAACACTTTCCAACTTCATTATATAATCAGGTACAATATTATCCCGTCTTTGCTGAACGACTGCTGAAGCATCATTAGCCATGTGGATAGCGTGGTCGTGTAAAACAGCTTTGCATTCCAGCCGGCCTTGGTTCGATCCCCATTGACGTCGTATGGACTTTTTTTTTTGGCACTATCCCAAATGAAATGAGAAAAAAAAGAAAGAGATGTCTGCACGCATACATACAAACCATTTTTAAGCTTTTAAAACAGCTCATTATTTGCGCATTTGACTCTCCAGCACACTAAATGGCATCATTTCTGCCAAAGATGACATGTTTTCTGCCAACGCTACTTTAGGTGTACAAGCTGTGTCCAACAATGGATTGGGATCTGCTCGCCAACTTGATCATAATCGTTGTATCAGCAGTTTCGAGGTTTTAGAAGCCTTAGATTTATTTATTTATAATGATACTACATCCCATTGAGAGATTAGATCTTCTTCACAATTTTTCGCCAATAGTCCCGATCCATGGCTGCAGTTCTCCAACTCCCGGCTGCACCGATTCTTGCCAAGTCCTGCTCCACCTGGTCCAACCACCTCGCTCGCTGGGCTCCTCTCCTTCTTGTTCCTACCGGATTCGATGCGAACACCATCTTTGCAGGGCTGCTGTCCGGCAATCTTGCAACATGCCCTGCCCATCGCACTCGTCCAGCCTTGGCGACTTTCTGAATGCTGGGTTCGCCGTAGAGTTGCGCCAGTTCGTGGTTCATTCTCCTTCTCCATACTCCGCTTTCCTGTACACCACCGTATATTGTTCTGAGCACTCGGCGTTCGAAAACTCCAAGCGCTTGTGAGTCCTCTTCAAGCATCGTCCATGCTTCGTGCCCATAGAGAACAACCGGTCGAATTAGGGATTTGTACATGGTACACTTCGTACGGGGTCGGAGTTTGTTGGACCTCAAGGATTTGCGGAGCCCATAGTAGGCACGACTTCCATTGACAATGCGTCTTCGAATTTCACGGCTGTTGTTGTTGAGAAGCCTTAGAACATAAATTGAAACATAAACTTACTTTTAAATCTCAACCCATGTTCATTCCACTTTCAAATCAAAACATAGCCCAAAAATAATTATCAGACCTAAATAAAATACGGAGGTCGTCGTAGCCGCATGTTTTGCGCGTTCGCTTACAAAGCGATCGATCATGAATTCAAAACTCAGGGCCCTCAATTGATCATCTTTGTGTTGTTATAGAATAACTATGTCCACGTAACAATCATCAGCGATGGAGATCGATCCACGGTCGAATGAAAATCAATTCATCCATACAACTGCTCTGCTCTGCAAGAAACATCGGACTGTTGTGCTATTAACCCTTTCGCATACAACGTCGAACGACGCTCGTGGCGATTAGACTGTGCCAGAACGTAGAACATCGAATCTAACTTGTGGTGTATCGAGGTGAAATTATTGCATAGTTCCAGGTGCATGGTCTTTGTGGGAAAGCATGGCAAGGCAGGGTTGCCATAATAAAATCTGTGTTTTTGGTTTTAAAAAATCTTTTTATCTGTGTTTTTTCTTAAAAAAATCTGTATCGAAATTTGTATTAACCTTTTGCGGTCGTTTGTCTGCTTTCAGTCACCACAGCAAAGAAATATACTAATATTATCATTTATGCAACAATGTATCAGTTCACACTTTTTCTGAACGAATTTTAATGTCTTGTGAATTTATTCACGAGCCAAAACGATACTATTATGTATAATAGAGAACGGTAATCAATATAAACATAAGCTTGAGGAAAGGATTGATGGAAAACTACATGTATTGCGGCACTGTGTAGATGTAAAGAGCATTGTTCTGTATGTTCAAACAAAAAAATAAAAGACGCTATACTATTTATTTTTGTGATACATGCGAAAGATATCACACGAAGAAGTAGTATTATGGCAAATATTTTTTAAACATAAACATAGAAACATTGTTTGGTAAACACTTATCAGAAGTTTACATAAAATAAAGGAACTTTGTTCATCTTTCATAATCTCACAAAGTTATACATTACTGTTTTTTCGTGTAAAAATAATTGCGATCAGTACGACATACATATCGAAATTTAATACGACCGCAAAGGGTTAAATTTATAAGTTCAATCTTGATGCATAATGTTAGTTTTAGTATCATTGATTGTCATAGTTATTATGAACTTGATGATGTTGATGGTATCCACGTAAAAAATCGTATCCACTGTGCTTTAGTAGGATTAAGATAAACAGTGTTATTTATTTATTGTAAAGTTTGCCGATGACGAAGACTTTTGCATCTTTTCGCCTTAGATTGAACATTAGAAAGCAGTACTGCACGCTACATATGAATGATAAAATGACTCTCATTCAGACTGACTTGAATGCTATATGAATAAAATTGATGAGTTGTAAAAAAAATTATTGAGATCAAGCCATAACTGATATTGGATCCTTATTTTGAAAAATATGTAAATCTGTATGAAAACCAAAAAAATCTGTAATCTGTATCTACAGATTCTTGGTTTCGAAAAGTCTGAAAAATCTTTATAAATACAGATAATTCCGTAGATATGGTAACCCTGAGGCAAGGTTCAAAACTTGTCTCATTCACCGGCACAACTTAGGTACGCATGCACAGTAGGATTGGGGAATCTCGGATCGATTCTTGGAGGATCGATCATTTCCATTAAGATTTCCGATTTTTCGGATCGATCTTTTGTACTCGAGAAAATTGACTAACATTAATTACAGGCGAAGGGTTGTTTTCCAGAACTGACGCCAAAATCAAGAATCGGCTTCGATTAAATGACAGATATATGGCACTATTGGCTTTTATGGGATCATTGTCAGCTGAGTTCTGAGCGGTCGTTGAATTTCTGATGTTTTTTCAATTAATTTATTTAATAAAATGACTGCCTGACGGCACAGGATGAAGGCCCTGTAGCTGTAGCCTCCATGCTGAGGAACAAGACAAAATGCTTATGATGTTTGCATAAAAATATGAAATTTGTATTCCCTGTTTAAAGAAAAGACGAGATTTACATAGAATGAGCAGATAAATCAGAAAAAAAGCTTTTAATTTTTCAAAGATCGATTCGGCGAAGATCGATTCGACAAGATCGATCTTTTTATAAAGATCGCCCAATCCTAACTCAAGGCATAGTAGGGGAACGAGTTGTTGTATTCGTGTGTGGTCCATGCTGTTTGAAATTGAATATTATGATAAGGGGTTAATAACCCAACAATTATCATATCAACTGTCTCCGCTATCCAGTCTGCTGAACAGAAAGAATACTCTTACGCCTAAATGGCTACTAGTCTGTAATTGACCATAATGTAATGGCTTCTACTGTGTAATTTACAATTTATAGAAATCATGTAACTTGTGCACGATTAAACCCCAGCTCTGTCACAATAAAATGCGAACGAACCTAAATAAATAAACAAATGGGATAAAAAAATTAAGAAAATACAATATAGACATGTGAATAATACAAACCGGTGCTAATCCAGGACATTCGTACACAGTATAGTCCCCTTCTTCGTTGTCGTCTTCGCTTTCCGCCTCTGAATGCATTTTATTCTTATCCACGGCGTTATGGTTTTCCATTGCTATAATTTGTTGTTTCTGATGCTGGTAGTGGTACATATGAGCGCTATGGGCTAATCTTTTGTCGCCCGATGGAGATGAGTCCTTATTCGGTCCAGTAACACCATATGCTGGATAATCGATATCAGCAGCTGCTTTTGCTTTTCTTTGTAGCCTGCAGAGAAAAAAAACAAATAGGATGTATTTCGTCCCCTTAATTAGAACAATTGCGTTAATCATGCGGTATATACAGGTCGGACTCGATAATCATGATTTTTGAAGATTTTGCCTGAATTTTCACCAGGAATTGCTAAATTAAGCCAAATTAAGAAATATAGATATTGGGCGTCAAAGAACAAATTGTAGCAGTTAAAGAACTTCAATTTAATTGATAGTAACAATCTAGTTTAATATAAATTTTTAGGAGGAAATTAATAATAATACATTAAAAATTATTTACTATTAAGTTTTTCACTTCCAAAATGTTATTAAAATCCACTAATTTAGTTGTTCCTCATTTTTTAAATGAAAGCATCAGAATCGTCTTCCGTAACGTACTTTTCAATGTAGAGCTAGTTTGAGGCAACAGAGTCCGAAACAAAAAAAAAAGTTTTATAACTCTGTCATTGTTGAAATTCGAACATATGCGTAGGAGGATTTTTTTCATCAAATATGATCATCTATCACCTCCTGAGAGAACCTAGATAATTATTTTTTTTCATTTGAGACAGGTGTTTTCTGACTTTAACACTCCTATACTCGCCCTGAGTTGGTCTGTCAGACCGAGAAATCAATAATTCGTTCATTTCTCAGAAAATATCAACACTACGACTTTGCGATTCTCTCTAGCCTCGTTATTCGTCGTTCGCCATCGTTTAGCGTATCGCATGTGTTGGTACAAAGGGGACGTGTGCCACTTTTTAACACTTTCGGTCTGACACACCGACGCGAGTATAGAAGTAACTTTTTTGGACAAGTGCCTTTTTCATATTCTAATATTGTTGAATGAAATGTATAAATTATTGTTAGTAACGTGGAATATTTTTTTGAATATCATGCATAAGATCATTACCGGACTATTCTTATTTGATTTCAGTCCCTTTTGTAACTGGATTGAACGGATCCACTATCCGTCGATATATTCGTCGTTAGATTCATACGTTCAAACGCAAATTATAAATGTTTGACTTTCACTGAATATAATAGATATAAACACTTGTAAAAGAATTTCACTTGTGGAAGAATTGTAAACAGTAAACTATAAACTAATCGGTAGCTTATGCTAATTTTTAACAGTTACAGTTTCGGTTATATATTTTTTATAATGGACAAGAATCGTCAAGAGAACAAGAAAAAGAAAAGGAAGTTCCTAGGAATCCTTTTATATCATCTTTTTATGCCCCATCTAAAAAAAGGTATTTACTATTAGTTTACCAAGAAAACAGAGACAAAGAATAATAGAAATATGCAAAGTTTATATTCCAGAAGCTTTATCACCTGGTAGTTATCTAGAAGGTCGTTATACATTCTTCTCTTCGATAAAGACCCAAAAAACACGCAACAACTGCATGAATTGCGAATAATCGGTTACATATTACTAACATAGATAATAAGAAAAACTGTTAAAATATTGAACTCCGGCCCCGTCAGGCTAACGCCATAGGAGCCTTGATAAAAATATATATTTTGGAAAAAAAACTGCATGAAATGTAAAAAATATGTTTGTTTCGAGCATGCAGTTATGCTATGTTCTGATTCTTACTCCAATGAAACCACAATCGATTAACACGTTTTTATGTTATTTTATAGCTCTTTATACTTCCATGAATTATATTCAATTGCTTGCTTTTAATTAATAACAGTGAAAAATTCGAATTTCGTTATTTGTGTTGGAGTATCAAAAATTACTCTAGTTTGACTATTAAAACATAATAAAGACGAAGCAAACATATCAAGAATCAAATACCTCTTTTATTTTCAAAAAACGAAAAATACATGCAAAAAAAAAAACAAATAAAAAAAATTTCGACTCGATTATATACAGGATTCGATTATATACAGTGAAAGGAAATAAAAAACTGTATATAATAGAGTATGCGCTGTATTGGTGCATTGCATAAAGGCTTCGTTTATAAGACCGAGCTTCATAACCTTTATCTTTTCGGTCAGGCGCAAATCATGAAAAACCACAAATCATGGACACAATTGATGATAGGATACTGATTTATTTAACATGGGGTTTAGGTTTGTTTTTAGTGTTATGTTGACGATATGAAGATTTTCGGCAAAAAATTTCACATGCCAACGACGTTCAAGAATCTCAGATGTCGTCTACATGTATGTGATTTTTGTTGTTGCAAAAGTCGAATGGATTCCAAAACAAAGCATACATTCAGTCTCAGCAAATGTAATCGTTGATTAGCGTGAAAAAAAAACATTTTCTACTTACGTATACCAGCCAATTCCAACAGAGATCAAACCGACGGTAACCGCGGCACTTATGCCTCCAATTAGGGCGACTATATACATTGTCATGACACCATCCATTTTTACAGGTTTTTGAATTACACCATTGCCACTTTGTGGTAAAGTATTTTCATCCAGCTTGTATTCATTATATCTCATTTTATTATTGGAAATCTGTTGTTGATTATAAATAGGATGTTTTGGTTTCACGTCCTGTGGTGATGGGGGAAGATTTACATTGAGCTCGTTCATAAGTTCTCGAACTGGCTTTTCATCTGGTTCATTGTTGTGCCTGATTGGGTCGGCGCTCAGTGTATGGTCGAAGAACCGAGGGTCACCTGGATTGACCGCAAATTCAATTGGTTTGTCCAGTTCGATGTGATCATTCATTGCCAGTTGATAGGTAAATGCGGGTCGGGATACTTCCTCTGCATCAGTTCTCAGTAAAATATTTCTATTCAGATGAAACCGCTGGAGATGTTCCAAAAATCGACGGCGTGCTTGTTCCTCGATGAGTTCGTTTATTGTTCTCAGAAACTCTGGAGCTTCTTTCGCATCTATGAATATAAATAAAATCAAAAATATATGTACTCTACATTAAAGCAATAGTCTAGTTTAGAAAATTGAAAAAAAACATTTTTTCATATTTCTGAAGTTTGAACATTCAAGAATATACCCTAGAAAGGACTTTTCGAAAATCCTAAATAATTGGATTATAGCCATTTCAGTGATGCGGTATCTAATCTAGTACGGCCATGATACATAACTTCAAATGCATTTTTCTCGGAACTACGATATCTAAAGTTCTACTGATCCTATTTATGTCATAATTTTTCTATTTTGTTAAAAAGCATGAACATGCAATAGCGGCATCTCCACTAATTCAGAATCTTTTAATTTTTTTTTGTTTTATATAATGAGAAGGGCTGCAATCGTGTACGCCATGTCACAACTTTTTTTTGAACCCCCTCACTTCATCAGTAAAACCCCGATTATCCGCGAAATAATCTGACTAGGTCACCGCGAGTAACGAAAATCGCGGATAATGCGATATACGACTAAAAATGAGATATAAACACGAAATAAGGATACTTCACCATGGAAACTATGTTTTATAAATACAGAAAACATTAATCCACCTGCAAGGTTGTGTACACCAGTGGTCGGATAATAGGAAAGCTGACTAAACAAAATCGCAAGCGCATATGTCTCACTGACTAATTTTAGGAAGCTCTAAAGAATTACTATGAAACTCGGTTTCGCGGATAATCGGGGTTCCACTGTATTATAATTATGCATATTTTCCCGTTAATTTTTTGTCTTATTGTTTAAAAATAGATAAAGAAAAAATGAAATAATGTCTATAATATTCTTAGTTTATGTTTTCGGAGCTCGAAAAAAGGTCCGAAATTCGTGCCTCTCCACTATTTTTCTTTCCTACTGTATTATAGTAACTTTCAACACTTTTGGTGGGTTTGTCATTTTGAGAATTGAACTCGTGACCTTTAGCATGAGAGATACTGATGCTACCACTACGCCAGATCGCCTCTCGCCTCTACACTAAAATACCCCCTTAACACGTTGAGTGCCTCGATTTTACAGCAATTGGATGGACATTTTTGAACGTATTAGGACCATCGTTTCTTATCGTAGTGAAAGGTATTGCTGTTCGAAAGGGAATGCTTATGAGCTTATATGATTGTATTATATACCGTCGATGAGGGGCACTCCTCCCCCTCTCTAAGAGGGTGTTGCCATACAAATGAAGCATAAATTTATGCATAACTCAAGAACTAATCAAGCAAATAGAGCCAAATTTAACATGTGGAGGTTTTAGGGTGCAATAAACGTTTCTAAGGTGGTTTGACACTTCTCCTCTCTAAAGAGGGGGGAGACTGAATAATTTAAAGAGAGCTAATCAAGCAAATGGAATCAAACTATAGCATATAGAGGTTTAAGGGTTTCTATGGTGGTTCGACACTCCTCCCTCCTCTCTAAGGGGAGGCTACCATACAAATGAAACATAAATTTCTGAATAACTCGAAAACTTATCAATCAAATGGAGCCAAATTTGGCATGTGAAGGTTTTTGAATACAGAAATGTTTCTATGGTGATATGACACCCTTCCCTCCTCTGAAATGGTGAGGGGGTCCTGTAAAAATAATACACATATTTCAACCAAACATGACAATTGAAAATTTTCGGAAAACTCTGAAGGAAAATTCTAAAAAATTCAATTCGCATATGTTCTACAATTACATAGTGCCAAGCGTTGTTAGTTCATTTGATGTTTGCGCTAACGAAATTGATTTTTGTTCGAAAGTGGAAATGGATTTAAATGTGATAAATCGCACTCCTATATCTTCTTCTATATATATAAATAAAAATGGTTCACCGAATGTGTTGATAAGAGCAAAACTCGAGAAAGGAATCGTCCGATTTAGGGCTGTATTTATTCTATCATATTTTCTGTATCAAACATTTATTCCCTGTAACGGAGAAACATGTTATTTGCAAGTGGTTCAAAAATCTTTAACGAGAATTGTGTCTGAAAATAATCTGATATTATAATGACGAGTATTGGTAAAAGTACAGGGTTTTCCATTTCGGGCTTCCGAAAGTATACAGCCCTGCGCTGACAACCGTTTGACATAGCTGTCAACCAAAGCGTCATATCATTAGTTGAATGTCTGCCATTTTACAATATGGATCGTTTTAGCATCGCACAACGTGTTAATTTTGTTAAATTATACTATAAAAATGATGAAAAACCGGCAAATGTTTTTCGAGCATTACGGACGGATTTTGGTCGTCATGGACGGCCTACAGAGCACACAATCGCTAATGTAGTGCGTAAATTCGAACAAACTGGATCCGTAGCGGATATTGTGAAACCTGTGCATCATCGTAATGTGCGTTCGGCCGAAAATATTGCTGCTGTTGCTGCCAGTGTGGAGGATGACCCGAATGTTTCGATTCCACGGCGTGCAATTGGGCTTGTCAAACACATCATTGTGGCGAATTTTGCATTTGGACTTGCACCTACATCCATATAAAGTCCAACTGGTACAAAAATTAGAGCGTGGTGACCATGGAATGCGCCGGGCATACGTCGATTGGGTGAACGAACAACAGCAGCAAAATGCTGAATTTTCGCATCAAATTTTCTTCAGCGATGAGGCACATTTCGAGCTTGGTGGCTATGTGAACACCCAAAATTTCCGTATATGGGGCTCAGAAAATCCACACGTGATTGTTGAGAGGCCATTGCATCCGCCAAAAGTCACTGTTTGGTGCGCATTATGGTCTGGTGGAGTCATCGGGCCATATTTCTTTGAAAATGAGGACGGCGAGACGGTAACTGTAAATGGTGAGCGCTATGGCCGCATGTTAACCGATTTTTTTTTGCCACAAATTGAAGATATGGATACGGATGACATGTGGTTTCAGCAGGACGGCGCCACGTGCCACACAACACGACCGAACATGTCCATATTGCGAACGAAATTTGAGGGACGCATAATTTCGCGTTTTGGTGATGCCAATTGGCCGTCCAGATCATGCGATTTGAACCTGCTAGACTTTTTTTGTGGGGTTATGTGAAAGACCGTGCTGAGAATAACGCTGAAGATAGTAATCCTATCGAGTTGGAGAATATTTAGAAAGGTTCAGATGATTCAATTCAAACGTCAAAACCGTACTACTATACGGTTGCGAAACGTGGTGTGTCTCGACCGAGACAACGCAAAAACTGCAGGTATTTGTCAACAGGTGCTTGCGATACATCATCCGCGCTTGGTGGCCAGGCAATTGGATTTCCAATGTGGATCTTCACCGCCGCTGTCAGTAAAGGCTGATTGAAAAAGAAATTCGGGAGCGCAAGTGGAAGTGGATTGGCTCATGGCGGAGAGGCTTAACGTTGGACATCCAGACTGTCGATGAGAACCTCACCTGGCGTCAAGTCAAGTGCAAAGCAGGCAATCGTCAGCAGTGGAGGTCTTTTTGCTCGGCTCTATGCGCCGACCAACCGGCACAGGATTCATAAGTAAGTAAGTAAGATGATTGTGTCGATATTACACCTTCGAACGTTAAATCAAACTTGAAGAATATGTCCGGAATTTTTAAATCAACTTAAAATGTTCCTGTGAAACTATTTGAACAATTATTTGTGATTGAACAGTTCCTGCGTGATCGTTACAATTTAGTTTGAATAACATACTTAATCGATATTTTCTTCGAAAGACCGTGTCTAAGCCAACTCTCCGCAAACTCTTGAACATTTGAAAGACAACATTCGTGAAGTTATGACCGAGATACCGCCCCATATGTGCCGAAAAGTCATCGAAAATTACCTGTTCCGGATCACGGTGTGCGAGGAAGCCCTAGGTGGGCATTTGAATGATGTTGTGTTTCACACATAATGACATAAACCAAACTTTAATTTGAAATAAAAGTTTCATCGAAATTCGAATTCTAAGTGTGTTTTATTTCAATTTACTTTCGGAATTTAACGTTGGAAAACCCTGTACTAGGAATTCTATAGTAAAAGGTAATTTTAAAGGGTAGTTTAAAAAATCAATCAATGAAAAGTTCTGCGATTGGGCCCATGAACGTGCGCTTAGTAAGAAAACGTGGCATATCGGAATCGACAAGCTGGTGCGGTCAATGGATTTTTTGTCTTATCAGGACAGAGAGAATAATTTACCTCTCTCAAGTTCTATTCTTCGGGAGAAGGCTTGCGTCTCGTCTCGTCTCGTCTATAGACGACATCAGGATGATACTGCACATCGATCACACCAGCGCGATATGAATACTTTTCGGCGCAGTGCTCCGTTCAGCGGTAGCACTCCGGCGGAGCACACTGCCGTAGTGGAAGGATTAAAGCAGGTATTTGTCAACAGGTGCTTGCGATACATCATCCGCGCTTGGTGGCCAGGCAATTGGATTTCCAATGTGGATCTTCACCGCCGCTGTCAGTAAAGGCTGATTGAAAAAGAAATTCGGGAGCGCAAGTGGAAGTGGATTGGGCATACATTGCGAAAGGGCGCAAACGAGATCTGCAAAGAAGCACTCGACTGGAATCCCCAAGGACAACGGAGAAGAGGCAGTCCCAGAGGCTCATGGCGGAGAGGCTTAACGTTGGACATCCAGACTGTCGATGAGAACCTCACCTGGCGTCAAGTCAAGTGCAAAGCAGGCAATCGTCAGCAGTGGAGGTCTTTTTGCTCGTCTCTATGCGCCGACCAACCGGCACAGGATTCATAAGTAAGTAAGTAAGATGATTGTGTCGATATTACACCTTCGAACGTTAAATCAAACTTGAAGAATATGTCCGGAATTTTTAAATCAACTTAAAATGTTCCTGTGAAACTATTTGAACAATTATTTGTGATTGAACAGTTCCTGCGTGATCGTTACAATTTAGTTTGAATAACATACTTAATCGATATTTTCTTCGTTTACCTAGTTTCTCATACAGGTCGCACTCGATTATATATGATCCGATTATACACAATTTCGGACTAGATTTTATACAGTTTGAAAAAAAAAAGTTTTCTTCATAATTCAAATATGACTTATTTCAAGAAAAAATATAATCTTTCAACGTTGAAGTGAAATTGAGGTGGCTTTTATAAGTACCGCGGGTTAAAAACCGCGATTTTTAAAAATTTTGCTTGACTTTTCACCAGGAATAAATTATATCGACATTGCAGCGTAATTAAGAGTGATAGAAGTTGGGTGTCAAAAAAAAACAAAATGTAGAGTGGTTAGAGCGCTTAAACTTGATTGATAGAAACAATCAAGTTTAGAATGAATTTTAAGGATAAAATTATGATTACACATTAAAAATTACTAACGTTTAAATTTTCAACTTCCAAAATGTTATTTTAATCCTCTATTTTAGATGTTCCACTACTATATTCTGTACTAAATGTATGTAAATGATCTTTCAAATGAAAGCAAAGAACCAGCTCACGTAGCGTACTTTTTAATGTAGTAAATTTCATAACTTTTTAACTACTGTAACGATTCGGATGATCTACATTTCAAATTAAATAGGTGACCATTTCCATTTTAGGGTTGCCAAAAAAATCAATTTTTTTAATTTTTCCCACAAATGACTTTTTTAAACCACATGAAATACCACATATGCACGAAAATTGGATTCTAGTCGCATAGATGTTGTCCAATTGCATAGGCATATTGAATGGAAACTGAAAACATGTTAACTTTGCAAAATCACTCGAAAACGAAAAAAAAAACCTCTCTGATATACGGATATCTTATGCAAAAAAACCTCAGCTTTCAAGAAAAAATAAAAAATACGGTAACCTTAGTTCTGAAACCATGTAGGTTATGGAAAAAATTTACAATCAATAATTACGAAAACAAAATCTGTTTTTTTTTCGAGTGTAATATTACACTCGACAAAACTAGCTCATTAGCTTTAATTTGATATATCGATCATCTAAATCGGTCCAGTCGTTCAAATGTTATGAATTATTAAAAAAGGTCATTTTTGGAAAAAGGGAGAAACCATAACCAAAAAATGGGAACGGCCACCCTGATGAAAAAAAAAAAATACGGGTATAATATTCTACATTGAGGAATAAAACTACCAACTTTCATGAAAATCTGACAATAACTATATCGGATTGGCATGGAATTCAATTTTGTGCTTGACCAATTCTCACCCCACTCAGTTTAAACAAGAGATTATTTCGAAAATATTGAAACTCGAATGAAAAAAAATAATTGATGTACAAAATCAGTAATGAGTCATCTGACACATCAAATTTTGATGAATTACTGTAAAAAAAACTCACTCAAAAATTGAATTTAATATTAAAAAAATAAATCTGAGTTTTCAGAGAAGTTGTAAGTAGTTGGTTGAATTGAAATTTATAGTGTAGGATACAATAATAAACTTCATTTATAAGACTGGTCTTTTGAATTTTATCGTTGTGTTCAGGCGCGAAACATTCAAAAAACTAAAATTCCAATGTTTCATAACTATAGAAACAGATGGAGAGCTCTCACTCCTTTACAAAATTAACGTCAATTTCACATGAATTACAATAAGTTTCTAATTCTTAGGTCATCTTTAGTTCTCAATCAGTTCAAATACCAATTCGGGGTGGTTTTGACCAAGCTGCGCCATTTTGTAGTGTGTATCTCGTTCTACACAGAGGATGAGCTTTTCAATCACTCATATTGCTTGTAAGCTGCATCTTCTATTCATACGATCACTCCTCATAAATTCTTGACAGGTTTTTGATTTGGTAAACAAGCTGACCAGTCAAGAATCTCAAGCTCCTATTTATTAAACTCATGCCATGACTTTCCGGATTTTATGAATTTATGCCAAATTACTCTATTAATTAAACTGTTTTGATACAAAACAGAAGTAAATAATTCTGAAGTACTTCGTTGCACTTCTGACTGTGCACTCGTGCTGACGAAAAGCTATCTATCTGAACCAGGCCATATAAAAATATTTTTCCTCGAACCATTTAGATAGCTTACCATCAACACAAATGAACAGTCAGACGTACAACGAAGTACTACAGAATCATTTACTGTTGTGCTGTGAACAATGTGATAATTGGGTAATTAGGCATCAATTTATAAAATCCGGAACGTCATGAGTTGGTTTAATGAATAGAGGCTTCAGATTCTGGACTGGTCAGCTTGTTTACCAAATCAAAAACCCGTAAAGAATTTATGAGGAGTGATTGTATGAATAGTAGATGCAGCTTACAAGCAATATGAGTGATTTGAAAAGTATAAGCATGGCGGATGGACTGCATTTTCTCAAAAAAATCACCAACGACACGACCGTGTTGATAGATGTCCAATGTATCAAAGAAGAAACACTGATAATGACGGACAATCATATATAAAAATTAACAACACAGGAAAATCGTACGGTAGTGCCATATTCACCTCAGCTGAGCAAAACATTCAATGTTAATATTAACGTTAAATTCTGTGATTCTATGAAGAACAACAAAATTTACATTGATTTTCTTTATTTAATTCGTCTACTTTACGACAAAAGTATAATCCTTTTTTCACTTTACATTTAACGCTCAAGTGAACAAGCATGTCAGATTCGTAAATGAAATACATCGGGAATGGACACACGTATGAACAACGAACATTTCACCTATATATGTATAGATCTTTAAAACATTTAAACACACTTACAACACATAAGTTATTTTTTATTTTACAATCAACATATTCACTAGAAATAAGTGTTATGGCAGAA
Source organism: Toxorhynchites rutilus septentrionalis (assembly GCF_029784135.1). Lineage (NCBI taxonomy): Eukaryota > Metazoa > Arthropoda > Insecta > Diptera > Culicidae > Toxorhynchites > Toxorhynchites rutilus. The sequence goes on from NC_073746.1 coordinate 190,073,158, forward strand.
CAACGTTTGCCGGACCAGCTAGTATATATATACAGCCATTACATGCTAAACCGATAGTTCTAAGGTGAAAAAATTGCTTATTCGAACCATCGGTTAAATTTGGAAATCATATCTTAAAAACGAAAAAAAAGCATCTCTTATTTTTTACATAACAATCCTCAGCTTTCAAGAAAAAAATATAAAAAAATATAACACCCTCTAATCCAAAGTCATGAAAATAACAAAAAACGACTACAATAAATAATTGCGAGGATTTTTTTTAATTAAAGGATAGCTCATTGGCTTCAATTTGGTATGTCGAGCGTCTAAAACGGTTCAGTGGTTCAAAAGTTATGAATTTGTTTAAAAAGTCGTTTTTGGGAAAAAGTGGAAATAATTGATTTTTCGAACCACTCTAAAATGGAAATGATCACCCTAACGAAAAAATAAAAATATATGGGCCTAATGTTTTTTTTTTTACAATATATATATACAAAATATATATATACAAAATACAATCTAACGTGCATCGCGATGTACAAAGTATTAATGAACCTGTGAAAAATTAACGTTAAAAGACGTTCCTACAGATCTGCACACTTTTACAGACTTTTCCACATATCTAACCGATATTCACATGTTTTTACAGACTTTTTTAAAAAATCATCTGGCATCTCTTCGTTCCACTTTTTATCGAATATTTTCAAATCGCAGGAGTGAACATTTACGTGACTCTGTCTTGGTTTTTTTATTTCGTTCGGAAAAACATTATGTCAAAGAAAGTGGACATTAAAAATGCGTTGCTCAGAGAAAGGCTGCCCGAATCCGAGTATACCCTCGGAAACCTTTTTACAGACGCGTTGGGTCGATTTTTGTGGAGACGACAAACTAGTTCCAAATAAAGGTTCCCGTATCTGTGGAGTAACTACGTTGTTTAAATTATTGAAAACCAAAACTGTAGCAAACCTTTCATACACATTTTCACACCATTTTGATAGAAATACATCGTTTCATATCAACCGGAAAGGAAACCTCGTGGGAATGCCTTCCCAACAACTAAGCCGGTAGTTGACTCCGAAGATTACGTCCATCATCAACACGCAGATTGCTTTACCGTTATATTCCCAACGTTCCCAACAATTAAGCCGGTAGTTGACTCAGAAGATTGCGTCCATTATCAACACGAAGCGCAGATTACTTTACCGTTATATTCATCACCAGCATTAGCGGATCATAATCACGCGGATTTCATTCGGGAAGATCCTACTCCATATTCTGACAACAACACCCTCTTTCGCTAACTGGCAACGCAAGTGGAATGAAGATGAATTGGGCCGGTGGTTTCACTCGATTATCCCTAAGGTAAGCCTCAAACCGTGGTTCAAAAGTCTAGACTTGAGTCGGGACTTTATCCGCACCTTCTCCCGACTCATGTCCAATCACTGTTCGTTAGATGCACTACTCTTTCGTTTCAATCTTGCCAGCAGCAATCTCTGCGTTTGTGGCCAAGGTTATCACGACATCGAGCACATTGTTTGGTCGTGCGAGGTGTATCTGGTCGCCAGATCGAATTTAGAAAACTCCCTTCGGGCCCGAGGAAGACAGCCCAATGTGCCGGTGAGAGATGTGTTGGCTCGGTTAGACCTTGATTACATGTCCCATATATATGTTTTCCTTAAAGCTATAGATCTTCGTGTGTGATTGTCCCTACATCCTTATACCCTCCTTTCCTTCCTTTGCGGGTAATTCGTCCCCGTGCTATAAATAGTAGAATAAGTTGAAATGTAAATAAACTATAGATATACGAATAGATTTAAGAATTGAGTGCTCATCAACATTGTTACAATTTCCTTATATCCCATCCTTCTCCTAAAAATATGTCACCCTTCTAAACTCGAGTACACCGCGAGTAATCGGTTTTCCACCTTACTAACCATAGATGTAAGAAAATTGTTTCTATATATATATAGTTTTAAAAATATATTTAAGAATTCGGCTCCTTTAAACTTAAGTAACTGAGCCTGTAAAAATAAACGAATTAAAAAAAAAAAAAAAAAACACCCTCTTAGAGAGGGGGGTGGAGTGTCTAACCACCACAGAAACATCTATTGCACCGTTAAAATTTGTGTTTCATTTATATGGTTCATAGAGTGTGCAACAAACATCTTGTGGTATATTCACCCTATATACGAATTTATGCATTCCATATGTTCCAGAATTTGGTGATTGCTAAGAGTAACTCTACTCACCGCTTGGTTTGGTCCTCCTTAGTCCTGAAAAATAAGAATAGAAGAAAATAAGTGAAAATGAAAATTTGCTACTGAGAAACGAATTTTCGAAACATCAATGCGTTATCTCTCTATACATTTTCCATATTGATATCAGAATTGTTATAATGTAACTACCTATAACAACCTATATAAAATATAATTATGTGATAAATGACTTATTCATTCGAGTTTCTTGTAGCTATGTGATAAAACTCTGCGTGATTTATTATATTAGTTTGGGGAAAAGTAATCCATTATTTCTCGGTAACTGGCTTTAGTGATCAACATCTCGCCTTATATCGATCATACAATTTCAAGTTTAGTCTCGTTGTAAAGGTGACATTTCGCACTAAAAAATCTTTTGCTGTTTTTTGTTTGTTCCATCCAGTTGTGAATAACATGGTGTTAACAATGGTAGTCAACAAAGAGAAAATTCGGAACACTTTTTATTTTATAAAGGCGAAAATACAAGCCAGACCGTAGAATTGTGAATGGTGTTAATGGTGCCGATACTATAACAGTAAAATACGGAAATGGATAATGGAAATAGAATGGAAACAAAAAAATACAACAAAACGGTGCAGATTTGGACAACTCGAACCATAGAGTAGTGCGGGGCAAAGGTTCGCACGGGGCAAAAGTGCGTATTGCCTTTTGCCCCGTGCGAACTTTGAAGCAAACGAGCATAAAATTTCGACAACAGTGTATTCATTTGATACATTATTACACCAGCAGCTCAAACATATAGACAAGATACATTCCATGAAAGTGGCAAAAAGTTATGAGGTAAAAAGAGTTTTGCGATGTATTAATCTAACTTTATCAGTTTTGGAGATGATGATTAACTCACCTAAAATGACTGGCAAGTCCGAAACTACACTGTCAAGGAAACCTTCATTCTATAGTGAATGATAGTGTGTATTCGTTTTTGTGAAAAAGTTCAAGAGATTTTTTTTTAAATTCGATTAGTTCAAAAATTGCTTGCGGGGCAAAGGTGCGCAGTGGCTGTGGGGCAAAATTTCGCACCAGAGTTTTACTCTAAAAAAATTGAAAAATGTTTTCAATCAAATTTTAAACGAGACCCACAAAAAGAAAACTGATTTGAAGAAATGCACTCCAGAAATGCTGAAATGGCCCGACAGAGGCTTCGGGAGAGAGCCTCGAAGCGTCGAATTGCGGCAGACCTTGATATTTCTGATTCAGCTCTGAGGAAGAGACTCATATCAAAGAAGAGACTCAGACAAATATTTATGAGTGAGCAGTCTGAGGATCTAGCGGATCACTGCAGAGCACTGGACAAAGATTTCTATGGCATGACTCTCATAGATATACGTCGTCTGGTGTTTGATTTTGCGGATGCCAACAACCTGAGCTTCGTACCATGCAGTACAGTGTATGAAAATTGAAAGATTCAAAAAATGTTTCCTGCGCTACGCTCTACGCCAGCTACCGTGGAGGGACGGTTCCAGACTTCCGGAGTATATCGATCGTTGTAAACTAATCGACCTTGAAACACTTGCATCCAGACGAACTAAACTGCGATGACTGTTCGTGTTTGACCTGCTGACAGCCAACATAGACTGCCCGTCTCTTCTTTAAAATGTCAACATAACTGTACCTCAACGTCGACTACCTACTCAGCCTTATCTTTCGCTCCCTACGAGTAGAACGACGTATGGATACTACAATCCTTTTTATGCATGTTTGAGAGATTTCAATAATGTTAGTGCAGTGTTCGAATTCAATATAAATAAAGCTGTTTTTAAACTTAGACTTAAGAATACAGGTTAAAATGTAGTCTGTACGAAAAATTCGAAGACGAAATAAATAAATGAGGAACCATCGTCTATCTCTTTGAACCCCACAACAGCGTAATGAAGCAACAGCCTGTGGGAAATAAGATGAACCGGTTTAAATTCTACTAATTGTAGAGAATTATGTTCAACATGATTTCAAGCTTCATCCGGATTTATGTTTGAATAATTGCAGGTGTGGATGCAATAGCACAAAAATATATAAATTAAGGCAAAGCGTCGGAATCTTCAGAACCGAAATCCAAGATGAGGAAGAAAAATAAACAATTGCTTAAAAATAATTCAAAATGAATTTCAAATGAAAACTGTTTTTATTTTCACCATGCATGCATGCATGCACCATGCTATAACGGTTATGTTTCGTTTATGTTTATGTTTTCAGTTTGGTAATAAAAACGAATTCTGTTCCGAATGTTGGACATTTTCAGATATCTTATATTGTCAGTCTTCTCCCTCCTAAAAATTTCCACGTGGTATGTTCGATCATAGCACCCACTCATCTCCACACTCTGGTAATGATGCTTCTTCCGCTGGTAATGATAACGCATTTATTTTCGTTACAAGTTATATCAGAAGTACAATTCAATAAGTGCGCACTTTTGCCCCGTACAGTGACACCTTTGCCCCCACTATGGAGCAAAAGTACGCATTTGCCATTTTGTAATCAAATAGGTTTTTGTCTAACTACAAACAAAACTCATGAAATTCTTGTACTACGTTTCGAAGGTAATATTTAGGCTGTCAAAAAAGTCCTGCGTTATTTTTTTTTGAATTTTCATTTGTTCATAAAATTAGTTACAATCATCCGTTTTTCAGTCAAATATGCGCCGTTTTGTTCGATGACTTGTTCCCAACGAGATGCCAACTTCATAATACCCCTGTTATAGAAGCTCGCTTCCTTATTGGCAAAAAACTCGGATAGCCAATTTTCACAGGCCTCTTTGGTGGCTAACTTCTGACTACCTAGCTCGTTCGCCATGGACAAAAACAGGTGGTAGTCACTTGGTGCAAGGTCTGGACTATACGGCGGATGCAAAAGAACCTCCCATCCGAGCTCCCGGAGCTTCTGGCGCGTCACCAAAGAAGTGTGTGGCCTGGCGTTGTCCTGGTGGAAAACAACATCATTCCTATTGATCATTCCTGGCCGCTTCTGGTCAATCGCCTGCTTCAAACGGTCAAGCTGCTCATAGTACAGGTCCAAATTGAGCGTTTGGCCATAGGGAAGCAGCTTATAATAGATTATTCCTTGACAATCCCACCAAACACACAGCAGAACCTTCCTGGCCGTTAATGAGGTGGCCAAGCACCGTCTGAGCCGCTTCAGCGGGCTTCGACCACGACCGTTTGCGCTTCACGTTGTCGTAAGTGACCCACTTTTCATCGCCATCATTTAGTTGCGATTCAGTAGCGATTCACATGCGTCGATACGGTCAAAGATGTTTTTTTTTTGCGTCAACGTGTGTGGCACCCATACATCGAGCTTCTTTGTGAAAACAAGCTTCTTCAAATGGTTAATAACGATTTGATGACTTATCCCCAGCTCCCCAGCTCTTGGCCGATGCTACGGCAGCTACTATGCCGGTCTTTCTCGGCTAATTCAGCGATTTTGTCGCAATTTTCGACGACAGGCCTTTCGGAGTGTGGCGCATCTTCGACGACCTCTACACCAGAACGAAAACGTTGAAACCATCGTTGTGCGGTGGAAATGGAAACTGTATCGAGTCCATAAACTGCACAAATTTTATTGGCAGCTTGAGATGCATTTTTGCCTTTGTCATAGTAGTACTGTAAAATATGTCGGATTTTCTCTTTATTTTGCTCCATATTTGCGACACTATAACTCACGAACGACTTAACCAAACAAAACACTGTCAAGGACTATATTATATAAAATACGTTTCCAACAAGCTATAGTATGACTCGATACAATGAATACAACTAGAACTACGCGCTTACAACGACACCTCGCGGAAATACCGCAGAACTTTTTTGACAGCCTAATATGTACAATTTGGTAAGCGAACTGATTTTTTTTATTTGTTTTTATTTCAAGAGTTATTGGACGCTACAGTTAGGTGCGCACCTTTGCCCCGCACTACTCTATTAATTTTAAATCCCCAACCTAATATTTTTAGATAATATGTGATCTTTTGGAGAAAAGAAATTCCGTCTATCCTCGGCTCTACGAAATTGTTCTGAAAAGACTGTGTATTCCGACGACATTAGTACCATGTGAGCGAATTCATCAGATAACATCGAAAAGATCATGTTTATAAAACAAAATATGCAATGAATATGGTTGTGATGAAAACGTATTGGAGAAAACCTTAAATAAAGTAATATTTTTGATATTTTATGCACTAATTAATGTTTAAAACTTTATTTTTGTCTTCCTTTTTTGCATATCCGAATAAACCGCTGTTTGAAAAGAGCCGGTTCGTTTCATTAAACACGTGGTTCTGAGCCACTTACCTAAATGATCCGTTTTGCTCATCTCTAATCTGAATAATATCTTATATTATGTAAATTCGTCTATTCACTGGAGCGGACCGATGTCACCGTCACTGCGAGTCGAACGCTGTCATTTAATTTTTAATTTCTTGTTTAAAAAAAATCAGTGATCCTATTCACAGACGAAAGCATGTGAGCCGTTGATCCCGCATACAGAAACAATCGTTACATAAGCTCCATCATGGTCGTCACGTACAAACTATAGCTTTTGGGTAGGTAGCTTCCGATGGTATTCATTTGAGACGAAATAGAAATGAATACGTTATGAATGGGCAAGCTAAATAAGAACGTCTTACATGGGTTACAATGAGTCATTTCAGTAAACGTCTCATCCCACGTCCCTAACCGATTTCCAAAGTACCGTAACATCAGCCGTCTTGGGTGAAAGACATGTCGAAAGATTATCATAGTGGCACACCATGAAGGCCAAGGCTTGTTCCAGACACTGCTCGGATACAACAAACTTTAGACATAGGTTTTCGTTCTATGCAAGTTCAATATCGTCAATGTCGAATTTAACATATGCTCAACCCGATTGGATTTGACTCGATCGAATTACAGAATGCAACACCGTGCTAGTTTCAAATACGACCGGATTCCGAAATATAAGTGAATATTAATTTTTGTTCATAACTTGATGTAGAAATGTTACTTCGTTTGAAGTACTGATAAATATGTATTGCATTTTCTTCAAAACACATATGTTTGAGTGATTTGAACTACTTGAGAAGGCAAAGAAACACCCGTTCATCTGGTTACCGGAGCAAACATCTACGTGTTCTACGTTCCTACGTTCCTAATAAATCTTCAATTTATTTCATGGGAATATAACATGATTTTTATGAGAACGGATCTCAAATAATTCATCGCTTTTTAATTGACAAATTTGAACTAAGGAAATTTCAAAAGTTTGTATCATATGCACTGAAAGATGAGGTTTTTGTGCAGAATTCAACAAAAAAACTTCTTTTTTTTTGCTTAACGCTCCCCGTTCTTGTCGAATGTGCAAATCAAAGAAAAAGCGTTCGAAAATATTGTTGAATGTTTTCTGTAAAAATAGTTCACTATTTTTTTTCCAATCCGTTCTGGTTTGTTTCAAGACAAAGAAACAAAAGCGGTCAGAAGGAATTGAAGGAGAAAAAAATGTTCATATAAGTACAATACATAAATATACTGACCTGGAAAATATTCGTGCTCATTGGCTGCCAGTGATAAGGAAATAATTATAGTGCACGTTACACATACTATTTGGTTCATGCCAATCATTTTCAGGTAATGGATCCGATAAATAGAGTTCATTTGTTCACATTTATAATTTATATTTCACTGTAATTCTTAATAACTTAAACCAATTTTCTAAAGAATATTATATTCCAACACATTTGAAATAAAAAACACACTATAACAAAATGTTTGTTCGATAGTAAAAAATCGATACAACTAGGGCTGACGTGAGATGTTGTTCTATGCAAACTGCATTGCCGCTAAACTTCCGACCTTATTCCCTTCGGTTGAGATATATTCTATGCCTTCATACTCAAAGGCGTAGTTCCCACGTTCCATAAGGTACGTGTTCCATATTTTTCAGATATCCGTGGAAATCACTATATACAAATGCTGATCGATGATCCGCACAATATTGAAGCAATTATACTTTATCAGATTGTTTTATTTTTTCGAGACGCACGTTTGTTGAACTTGCTTATGCTATTATCTCGATAGACTTGAAATGTTTTAGTTTGTTACTAAAGAGTATTTCCTCCGCAATTCACCTAACAGATTATGCACCTAGGTTAGTCCTATTGACTGAATGCGTACGGAATATTTCGAGTATATGTTATGAATGACCATTCATGGTTGTTTTTCCTATTGCGATTGCGCATTCGTTTGGAAAGCGTGGGCAATTTGACGTCTGGAACGCGAATTGCACGGTAAGAATTGTTGCGATAAGTTTTATTAGTTTGTAAGAGTTATTAGTCTTTTTATTGTTTGATAAATTCAATGGCATCTCATCTTCGATACAGTTTCAAAGGAAACATAAAATCACGAATCAAAAATCAAAATCAAAATTGAACAGAGCGATATTGTTCTTCTAACCAGGCTAAACTAGCATAGTTAATGCGATTAAAGAAACAATCCTTGATACGGCTTCGGAACCGATGATTGAGCAATGACCCTTGGTATCACATATTTACCATTGTATCTCATATTGTATGTACTCCCGTGGTCGAGTGGTTAGCGTCAAACCTAACAAGCCGGGGGTTCGGGTTCGATTCCCGTTCTGGTCGGGGGAATTTTTCTTCGAAGAGATTTTCTTCGACTTGCACTGTGGTCACGCGTATTCTAGAGCTTGCCACTCAAAATGCATTCAAGGCGTGCTATTTGGCATAGAAATCTCAACTAAGTACTAATAAAAAGTTCCTCTAGGAACGTTAGTGCCATCCACGAAGATCTCATATTGTTACAAAAAAAACCTTAAAATTATGTGTAATTAAAATCACTGTACATCTTTATTTTTCCATTCGTCTATTTTGTCCTAAAGGTTGAAACTTCCAATAAGAGAAGAAAGACAAAACACATTTATACAGTAGAACACCGATTATCCGTGAAATAGTCTGACAAGATTATCGCGTATAACGCGTGTAACGAAAATCGCGGATAACGCAATAAACGACCAAAAATGAGTTTCAAACACGAAAAAAAAAATTTCAGCATGACAGCTGTTTTATTTATATTTATATTTATTTATTCATTCGCCAACAGATACAATGGTTATCCCAATGACATGAAAATTACGACACTACACATATTAATTAAAAACTCTACGGAAACAACTCTTATTTCTACAACGTGAAACATTAAAGTCAAACACATCGTAGTATCTGTTGAAGACACGGCACATCCTTCGCATGGGCTCGTTAAATCCATAATTTGTTCGCGAGGGATGGACGCATAAGAAAACGTGAGAGCGTAAATTACGGCGGCGGATGTTTATGTTAAGACAGCTTAACAGCGAAGTACAGTCGATGTTACCTTGAAGCAGGTCACCAATGAAGCATGCCATCGTGATGTTACGTCTCGCCCCAAGTGATTCCAAGTGTATTAACATGCAAAGACTTTTGTAGCTGGGCAAGTTGTGGACATCATTCCAAGGAAGATGCCTCAGAGCGAAACGGATAAACTTTCGTTGGATTGCTTCGATGCGGTTCACCTCGTTTTGGTAGTATGGGCACCACACTACAGCCGAATATTCCAGTATTGGTCGAACCAAAGAACAGTACAAAGCCTTAAGGCAATATATATCCTTGAATTCTTTGGCGAAGCGGAACATGAACCCGAGTTGAGATGAAGCTTTCGACACCACGTAGGCGACGTGGTCCTTGAATGTAAGCTTGGAATCAAGTAGTAATCCAAGATCCTTGACCGTCGATTCCCGTTTCAAGCTTATCCCCGATAGAACATAGTTGTGTTGAAACAATGCACGTTGTCTACCGAATGAAATTATAGAGCATTTCGATGCATTGAGTGACATGCGGTTTAGTTGGCACCACTCGGCGAAAGCTTCTAATTGCAGCTGTAGAAAAACAGCATCGCTTGGTTTCCGTATCACGAGATACAACTTGAGGTCGTCGGCGTACGACGACTTGCGGCATTTCAGAATGTAGTTGACGTCATTCATATACAGCAGAAACAGGAATGGCCCTAGATGGCTGCCTTGAGGAACGCCAGATGTCACGGGGAAGGAAGGAGCAACATAGTACGCAATTTTGACAGACATGCTTCGACCAGTCAAATAAGAAGAAAGCCAAGCAAGCAGGTCGTTCTGAACACCTAACCTGTCATACTTAGCCAAAGCAATGTCGTGATTCATTTTATCGAATGCTGCAGAGAGGTCTGTATATATAGCATCTACTTGATGGCCTTGCTCAATTTCACGGATGATGTAGGAAGTGAACTGTACTAAATTGGTAGTCGTTGAGCGCTTGGACATGAAACCATGCTGGTCCATCGAAATGCAGTGAGCGAAGTTTTGAACCAATTCTTCGAGAATAATTAGCTCGAGAAGTTTCGACGTAGCACTTAAAGCGGCTAATCCACGATAGTTCGATACAGTCCTTTTGCAACCCTTTTTGTGAATCGGAAAAACGTAAGATTCCTTCCAGCAGGATGGGAAGTCACCCGACCTCAGGGAGAGATTGAAAGTATTGGCTAGAGGTGTTGCTAGAGCAATCAAGCAGCGTTTCAGGACCAAGGACGGAATACCATCAGGACCGGAACCCCTCGAACTTTTCAGTTGACTCCCGGCTGAGATAACCATTTCTCTCGTAATAGTAAACGGACCACTTGAGAAGGATGAGAAAGGAACGTTGCGAGATGCAGCTGCTACGTCCTGGCTGTTTGTTCGTTCGTTACTGAAAACGCTGCTAAACTGTTTACGAAATAATTCTGCCAGATCTGGAATGGTTGCAGCGTTCACTACACCGTTAGTCATGGTTGAGGGGAGGCCTGTTTCCTTCCTTTGACTATTCATGTGTTGCCAGAACCTCTTAGGGTTGGATTTCAGACGACGTTGGAGCTGTCTTAGGTGCGCTTGATGTAGTTGATCGTTCAACCGTCTGTAGTCCGAATTAGCCTTGGAATAACGCGTTTTCGTGGATTCGGTATGAAGTTTGGCATGTTCCCGAAGAGCTGCCCTTTTCCGTTTCTTCAAACGCTTAAGCTTCGAGTTCGACCATGCAGGTTTAAGAGGTACACGGTTAGTTCGCTTAGGTACAAATTGATCAATGGTATAGATTATGATGCACGATACCGTTGATGCTGCGTCGTTGACGCCGCGATTGGCCAATTCTTCATCCCAATTAACGTTTGAGAAGAAATTGTTCATCTCGTCGAAGTTGGCTTTGTCGAAGTTGTAGTATATGCTTTCTGTCGTGTCTTTGTAATCACATTGTACGCAAATATCAATGCTGACCAGCAACGGGGGATGATGTATGCAACTTTTCACTAGCGGAGCAGGAGCTGGTATTACAGAGCAACTGGAACACATTTCCTCACTCACAAAGCAGAGGTCAAGCATACGGTTGTTACGATTCATAACTCCGCTCTTTTGTCCGAGTCTTGAAGTGCGATAAGCATCCAACAGATTACGGGATGCGAGTCCAGTCGATGAGTCAGATGTGGGGAAATAAAAATCATGGGTGTTCTGCTCCCATCTCACATCACGCAAGTTGAAATCTCCAAGGATTGTCAAACTGTCCTTCGCGCCCATAAGAGAGATAATCCAGTCGAGCGACGACAAGTCCTTTTCGATAAGAATATTGTCGTTTACACGATCCGGAGGAATATATACCACACAGATGAAAAGCGTTGAGTCGCCCGCTTCGATCGACACCCACAATTGCTCAACCGTCAGGCTTTCGGGAGGGATAGTAACAGTGACTTATAGCGAGAACGAATAGCCAACAACATACGGTCAAAGATGTTATTAATACAGAAATCATTAAACTATCCACCTGTAAGGTCGTGTACACCAGTGGTCAGAAAATGTGAAAGCCATGACTTTCGCGGATAATCAGCACCTCGAATCATCCGCTCGCGGATAATCGGGATTCTTCTTCTTAAATGGCACTAACGTTCCTAGAGGAACTTCGCCGTCTCAACGTAGTATTACTTGCGTCATTTTTATTAGTAATTAGTTGAGATTCTCTAGAATACGCGTGATCACAGTACAGGTCGGAGGAAATTTCTTTGACGAAAAATTCCCCCGACCAGAACAGGAATCGAACCCCCGGCATGTTTAGTGTGACGCTAACCACTCGGCCACGGGAGCACTAATGATAATCGGGGTTCTATTGTATTTTTATTCTACTAGCAGCTCTTTTTTGCTAGTCCTGTCCAATTCATTCTCAATGACTAGATGCAACATACAGCAACAGTTGCTCAAATGTTGGCCTAATTGAGTTTTTTGGCATACTACCATGATCATAAAATAACCGCTTATCGGTTTTGTTTCTACAAATTACTACGTTCAATATGTAGGTGTAAGTTATTAAATGAAAATCAGAAAATTAAACATGTAACAAAAAAAGAAGATTTAAAATGCTCTCAATTCGACAATGATGTGTGCATCAATCGTTTGGACTTTTTTTCTATATTTCAATAAATTCTCCTAAACAAACTATCAAACAACTCAAAAATGTCGAGAATTTCAACCGTAGTCTGCTTCGTTTCTGCTGTCTCAGAGCTGGTAGCACCCTCTCAGGTTTCATTAAAATTTGTGAATATTGAAATATTAATTGAGGGGCTCAGAATGCAAGGGGTGTAAGTGACTTGTTCGATTTCTCTTCATCAATTTTTGACGTAGGACTACGTCTTTCATTTCTATACCGGGGTGTAAAATCAAAGTTTTCCATGTAACACTGTGACCAAATATGTTTCAATCAAGTGCTATTAACAGATGGTTATCGAGTTAGCATTAACCACTGGTGGGCTTCCAGTATCGAGGAAAATGTGGAAATATCTAATCGTTACTGAAAATAATCTGCCAGTTCCTCTGGGAATTTAAAATTACATTCATATGAAAGAGTTTATTTTAATGTTTTCTATCCATGTAACACTGTGACCAAATACATTTGGTTTTGTGATTTTTCAATCAATCGCAATCAACAGGATAGCTTCTGAAGATTATTCTTCCCCATCAGTAGGATATTTCCGTATCCAATATTGGATGCATAAAACCTTGTGCCTCCAACGTAACGCTCTCGTTTTCGAAGTTCTCCAAATATTCATTCATTCAGAATGAATTCAGATTCAACTTCATACAAATGATCTCTAAATCAACGATAGTCCTACGTCACCCTTGCGGTTATACCATAGATATAACCCACTTCCTGTTTTTATTTAGTTAATAAGTCAACTGCAAAAACGTTCCAATTTAAGTTTGCTATACAATCCGATAGATGAGGTTCTGACCTATCTTCCACATTTTCAAATACAGCTGGGAATGTATTTGCAGCTAAGTTATGACCAAGAGAGAGAGTCGATGTAGAGAAATCGATCAAATCACTTACACCCCTTTCATTCTAAGCACCTCAATTAATACAGCATCTTTGCATACTCTATTTTCAAAAATTAATCTCGTCTGTCTTCTGGAGAGTGCGCAGTTTGCTGCCGTATTGTTACGTCTTTCGGGAACATCTTGGGGGTACGAATCGAAAAATTAAAAATCAGCCGCGTCATGAAAAGTTGTCCGTTATAGGGTACTTATTGCCCGGCCATTCTTGATGAATTTGTACACCAATCGATTTCTACCCTCCCTAACAATTTGTGCAGATCGCAAGCTGCATTCTCTTTCATACAGAGCTAAAGAATATGAAAGGACAATTGAGGGGCTCAGAAGGGAAGGGGTGTAAGTGACTTGATCGATTTCTCTTCATCAACTTTTTCTTTCGGAAATAACTCGGCACACAAAAACGTTCCAATTCGATTTTGCTATAGAAACCAATAATTGAGGTTCTGACATATCGTCCACATTGTCAAATAAGCTAGGAATGTGTTGCAGTTAAGTTATGATCAAAATAGAAAGCCGATGAAGAGAAATCGATCAAGTCACTTACACCCCTTGCATTCTAAGCCCCTCAATTGCAAGTCACCGGATCAGAAACCTATCAACAAATTCATCCTTCTACACATTGCTAGCGGTATCGAAGTGTTATCATGAGTATTTCCAGTATATTTTTAATAAATAATTCATCCCAATTCAACTTACAAACCTGATATCAGTAAATGTAAAAAGTATGTTTCATATGTACTGAATAATGAGGAAAATTTGCCCCGAATTCAACAAAAAAATTTTTTTTTGTCTAACAGCTCATTGTCGAATGTCGAATCTGCAAATCGAGATTTTTCAGTTCAAAGTGATTATTAAATGTATTGACGTAAGACTACGTCTTTGATTTCTATATAGGGGGGTCACTCTACGAAATTGAAAATGAGGCACGTGACGATTCATTAAGAGATTTCAAACGCATATTACGAAAAATGGTTATTGTGATATATTAGGCTGTCAAAAAAGTCCTGCGGTATTTTTATTGAATTTTCATTTGTTCATAAAATTAGTTACAATCATCTGTTTTAAGTCAAATATGCGCCGTTTTGTTCGAAGACTTGTTCCCAACAAGATGCCAACTTCATAATACCCCTGTTATAGAAGCTCGCTTCCTTATTAGCAAAAAACTCGGATAGCTAATTTTCACAGGCCTCTTTTGTGGCTAACTTCTGACTACCTAGCTCGTTCGCCATGGACAAAAACAGGTGGTAGTCACTTGGTGCAAGGTCCGGACTATACGGCGGATGCAAAAGAACCTCCCATCCGAGCTCCCGGAGCTTCTGGCGCGTCACCAAAGAAGTGTGTGGCCTGGCGTTGTCCTGATGGAAGGCAATGCGGCCTCTGTTTATCAAAGATGGCCTCTTCTTCATGAGTGCTACAGGTCCGAATTGAGCGTTTGGCCGTAGGGAAGCAGCTCATAATAGATTATTCCTTGACAATTCCACCAAACACACAGAAGAACCTTCCTGGCCGTTAATGGGGGCTTGGCCACCGTCTGAGCCGCTTCAGCGGGCTTCGACCACGACCGTTTGCGCTTCACGTTGTCGTAAGTGACCCACTTTTCATCACCAGTCACCATCCGCTTCAGAAACGGGTCGATTTTGTTGCGATTCAGCAGCGATTCACATGCGTCGATACGGTCAAAGATGTTTTATTGTGTCAACGTGTGTGGCACCCATACATCGAGCTTCTTTGTGAATCCAAGCTTCTTCAAATGGTTAATAACGGTTTGATGACTTATCCCCAGCTCTTGGCGTGGCGCATCTTCGACGACCTCTACACCAGAACGAAAACGTTGAAACCATCGTTGTGCGGTGGAAATGGAAACTGTATCGGGTCCATAAACTGCAAAAATTTTATTGGCAGCTTGAGATGCATTTTTGCCTTTGTCATAGTAGTACTGTAAAATATGTCGGATGTTCTCTTTGTTTTGCTCCATATTTGCGACACTATAACTCACGAACGACTTAACCAAACAAAACACTGTCAAGAACTATATTATAGCGCGCAAAAATACGTTTCCAACAAGCTATAGTATGACTCGATACAATGAATACAACTAGAACTACGCGCTTACAACGACACCTCGCGGAAATACCGCAGGACTTTTTTGACAGCCTAATATGTTATGTTGTATACCATTAGACAGGAAATTTATCCAGCATTTTTTTGGCTTAAAACCAGGGGTACGACTAAAACGTCAAATCGCTCATATTGCCAGTGTACCCAATATTGTGGGTTCACTGACATTTTGGTTCTATCAATTACTGTTGTTTACAACTCGGTCCGGTTATATAGTCGAATAGTGGCTAACTTTAAACTCCATGTTAAATGTGAACACCTCCATGTGAAACTGAAATATGAAAATCGCTCATGCAGTTAGAATAAAGCAGCGCATTTTTCGATTTCAATCCTCGTAAATGATATGTTGATAAACAAATGACGCCATATTGATTTTGATTTTGGGTAGCCTATATTCAATTGATGTCTAACCCCTGCTTAAAACAGGAACAGTGAATATAGTTAAAAAAAGGTTTACAATGGGTATGTTATTCCGATTTTACTAGCCACTAGTGGTCCCTCACAACGCAACGAGCTATCTTGTTGCTTACATACGGGCGTGAGCTCACATTATGATGATTGTATTGATTATTCTACATTTGCCTATAATAGGCATTTATCAGTCCAGATTATCATGATATCGATCATTTTGTTTGGCAATGTAAAAAAAATGTAATTAAAGAATTCAACTTGCTGCTGATTTAGAGGTTTGAAAAGATATACTCACACAGTGCTCTCTTGGGAAGTTCGTGTAGCTGGTGTAGTAAATTGATCTCATCGGGTGTTAAGTCCTGCTTATTTATAGGGTCGGGGTATGGAGAATGGACAAGTCGATTGAGCCAAATAAAGCGGGCAAGTAACATAATCACATAATTACTGCTAAGGAAGACATATATGGGCAACATAATATTAAGATCGTGAATATTTGAGCTAAATTCTGATCCATGATTGGAACTGGGTATAGACCATAAAACCGTTTGGAACCATTTGCAGAAGATTGGATTCCAAAAAAAAGTTGGATGTATGGGTGCCACACGAGTTGACGCAAAAAAATCTTTTAGACCGAATCAACGCCTTCGATGCCCTGCTGAAACACATCTCACACTTCTTTGATGGCCCGCCAGAAGCTACGGGAGCTCGGATGGGATGTCCTATTGCACCCAGCGTATAGTCCGGACCTGACTCGAAGTGATTATCATCTCTTCCGGTCCATGCAAAACGTTCTTGGTGATACTAAGTTGGCCTCAAAAGAGGCTTGCGAAAACTGGCTGTCTGAGTGTTTTGCAAATAAGAGGGGGGTGGGGCGGTGTTATAAGGGGGGAATAATGAAGTTGCCTTCTAAATGGCAACAAGTTTGCGAACAAAACGGCGCATTTTTGACTTTTTTTTTATTAATTCGTTTATTTTTACAGGCTCAGTTATCATTTTTGACTTAAAGTGGATAATTTTAAGTACGTTAAATAAAGCGTCAAATTTCGATCAGAAATAAGTCATTTCTTTTTCCCCAACCCAATACATCATCTGGCTATAAACCCTCTATAAACAATGTTCCGATGCAACGATGTTACGATAACGATGCAACGTAGTAGAAAATGCTATTTATCTATAGTATATTTCTGTAGTTGTAGATTTTTTAGACTTAGGTTTACACCTATGTAGATCTAAGCCTCTTAGACTTGTGTTCGAAAATACACTGATAAATGATGACTCTTCTGCATAATTAAATAAATAGAAGTAAAGTGCGGCAATGGCTTCAATAAATTTTGTGCACATTTTTGAACATCGATACAAAAAAATCAAATAGTCTCGAGTCACTCGTGTCCAAGTTAGACTGTGGTTCCGGATTCTACCTCATCCTAATCGTTTAAAAATTATATAATTTAATATAAGGAACTGTTTTCCAGGACCTACATTTGATCTATCAAAAGAGTAAAGATTACACAACGTAGTAGAAAATGCTATTTTTATCCGTAATATATACCTATAGTTATAGATTTATTAGACTTAGGTTCATATCTATGCAGATCTGTATTGTATTCGAAAATGCACTAAATGACTTGTATTCGAAAATGCACTAATAAATTATGACTCCTTGTCATCTTCTGCATAATTAAATAAATAGAAGTAAAGTGCGGCAATGACTTCAATGTATTTTATGCACATCTTTGAATATCGATATAAAAAAATCAAATAGTGTCGAGTCACTCGTCTCCAAGTTAGAAGTGGTTCCGGATACTACATCATCCTACCCGTTCCAGGACCTCCATTTGATGTTTCGAAAGAGTAAAAATTACATATTGCTGAACAATGAAAAAAATCCAATTGAAATGAAATTACCATAAACAATCACAGTCCTACGTCAAGTTCCGGTCCCTGCCCCTAGGCCCAGACTCATCTAATTTTCTGTAAAAAAAAATCCACATTTTTTTACAATTCATTTTAGTTTGTTCCGGGATAAAGGAACAAAGGCAACCAGGAAACATGAGGGGAATGTCAATCTCTTAAATTAAGTTTTTTCAGGGCAAGGAATGAGCTAAAAAATTAAAGTCTCTGTAATTTAACGCTGCTTCTACTACTATTGGGTGTGCAACTTAATCGTTCCGTTTCCATAAGATGGCTCAAGGTGCTTTATATAGTTGACAGCGACAGCTGGTTTTTGATGAAGTATCGATATCTGAGTTACCGCAATAAATCGCAACAGAAAACATCTGCAACAGAAACTACCGCTCAGAAAAAGTGTAGTAGGCTAGAAATATTGTGGCGGGAGAAAAAAATTAATTAATATTTCGTTTTCGTTTTTCGAAATTTATTCGGAGATCAATGTAATGGGAACGAAGTCCCCAATTAACGAGGATATCATATTTATACATGTTCATACATATTAACCTTCTATAAACTCAAACTGCAAAATTTGAAACCATCATCAATTTCACTGCAGCGCCGCCTAGTTGTAGATTTTTTACGTTAGATCGACAATTGGCGATCTAACGCAAAACGTAAACGATCGGTGAGACATCTGGATTTTGTTTTTGAACTAAGAAAATGATGCTAATGTAACCTAAAACTCAAAAACAAATCACGTATATTTTACTTCCGGGCTTTCCAAGGTAGTTCTCACATGCAGGAATCGTGCACTTTTCTACTTGTGTTTGATTGTGCTCTCGAATTCCCTTCTTTAATTCAACCATTGTCAACATTTTTATAGTTTTCACTACTGAAAGAGGTAAATAAATAACATGTTATATATAAAATTGCGCAGAATTAAATTTCTTACAAACTCATCGCAATTAAATAATCTTTTATGATTATAACATTGTAATTTATGGAAAGAACTACAAACCTTCCATAAGCTCACATGGCAAAATTTAAAACCATCATCACTTTCACCGCAGCGCCGCCTAGGTGTAGATTTGTACGTTAGATCGCCAATCACGCAATCACCTTTTTTTATATCCGGGCATTTCAAGGTAGTTCCGACATGCGAGAACCATGCATTTTTTATCTCGTTTTTGATTGTGTTTTCGAATTTGCCTTTTCGATTCAACTATTGTTAATATTTATACAATTTTCACAATTGAAAGAGGGAATAAAATAACATGTTATATATTAAAGTGGAATAAAATTTCTACAAAACTCATCGCAATCAAATATATTTTTTTATGATTATAACATTGTAATTTATGAAAAGAACTACGAACCTTCTATTGAGGAATTTACGTTAGATTTTTACTTTTTAAGTTTCTTCAATTTAGTCTAACTTAATCACTAGTAGTTAAAATAATTTCACTCCATATCTAATTAGATTTCCGTAGCACAAAATAATTTTCTTCACTGATCGCAAAATGGTTGACAGCAGCTTTCGTCGTCCGGAAAGGGATGTTGACAGCAGGTGTCGTCGCTTAGAAGGAGTTAACGGCAGGCGTCGTTGAACAGGAAGGAGAGCAAGATAAGCACGACGTCCAACATTTATAACCGTCGTGACGTCATTTGTTCGATATGCGGAAATGATTAAACGTCAGCCAAACGCGAGACAAACACATGTCTGACGAACGAGGGGTTTTTCGTTGTTGTATTTCCTCCATCGACAGACAGTTGGCGTTCCTTCGTGTTGTCGCGAACAGTTTCTTTGGTTTTAATTTGATTTTTCTTCAAATTTCCCTGTTTCAAGTACACCCTTATTTTGTTTTCGAACGAAGACAAAACATTCGAAAGTTTGCCTCATTGGTATCCTTGGTTTCATACGAAAGAAATCTACCCATTCGAATTTTCGAACATCGTTCGTTCAAACAAACTGTCCTATCCTTGTTTTCGTACGAAGTGTTTTTCAGCCTGTCAGTCAAACGCTACTGTTGAGTTGCGAATCAGAGCAAGCGTAGAATAAAATTCAATCAATGTTTATGTTTTTGTCGTCTAGTGTGTTTCCACGCTAAGCGCGATTAGATTATTAGAGGGGCGGTATATAAAGACAGATTGGCGAAAAACGGAAGAGGGGATGTTTACCTGAGCGAGAGGATGGGAGAAGTTGATCACAAACGTCTGAAATATTGCATTTCTCGATATTTTGGATGGAATTCGAGGATCCGCAGCTACATGACCGCAGAATGGTTTTCACGTATTGGCTCACCTGCTAGTACATTTCTTATTGCCTTGCACCTTTCAAAAAAAGTGCGATTCACATACAACATCCACGTCACGTTAACGTTCCGTCCCGTCACGTTGCGTCAATTATTCTACCATGTAATTTCTATTGAAGCATTCACATACACCAGCAACAAAAAGTCGAAGTTGCCGTTGGCAGTGTATGTGAATGTTTGCATAAGAACTGCTTGGAAGAATAATTAACGCAACGTGACGGGACGGAACGTGAATGTGACGTGGATGTTGTATGTGAATCGCACTTATTAGTGTTATGCGATTTAAGATTTAAGATAAAACATCCACGTCACGTTCACGTTCCGTCCCGTCACGTTGCGTCAATTATTCTTCCATGTAATTCCTATTGAAGCATTCACATACACCAGCAACAACAAGTCGAAGTTGCCGTTGCCAGTATAGACCTCGCACACTTCCGGCTCGGCACTGTTTTTTCGAATAACGTATTTTGTGTTCTTATTAGATTGCATGTAATCTTAAACTGATTTTGCCAAACAAAAATCATATACCATAAAAACCACTCAATAAAATGTTATTCCTGAGTCATAGCGTTTCATGTCATGAAAATCAATAAAATAAAATTGTGTTGATATCAATACAATTAGAATTTTTACGTTTAAAGGGTCTATAATGTAAGTTTTAGCAACTTTAACATTGGGTAAGAAAATTGTATTACAGAGCTCGGAACACTGCCACGGCTGCCTATGCTTTCAAAAATAGTAAACGGAAAAGTATTACATTCAATCAAAATGCCTCCGCCAACAAAGAGAAGGGTTAAGGCTCTCCAACGTGAATATGTGAGACAATACGCTACGAAGGAAAACATTAAGGAAATGTCAACATCGAGTTACTATACGGAAGAACTTGTTATTATCAAAAAAGCCCCAATTCGCATGTGTTATAAATTTGCTCATGTTACGTTCAAGTATAATCAGAATTTCCCTTCATACGCAAGTGCACCTTCTATATATATTTATATTTGCAATTGTTCATCGGAACATATCGTTCATACATTTTACTTTAGTATTGAATTGTTATTTTTTTCAAATGTATTCAAAGACTCGTGTCAATGAAGCGCCACACAGTCTGATAAGTGAATTGATCTATTTACGTGTGCTTTGCTCTTCTCTCACAAACGCTATTACCCCATTTTTATACGTGGGTTTACCTATACTACTACAATGACTAGCTTCCACGTTCACCCTAAATAGATATGGAAGACCAATTGGCGATCTAACGTACAAATCTACACCTAGGCGGCGCTGCGGTGAAAGTGATGATGGTTTTAAATTTTGCCATGTGAGCTTATGGAAGGTTTGTAGTTCTTTCCACAAATTATAATGTTATAATCATAAAAGAATATTTGATTGCGATGAGTTTGTAAGAAATTTAATTCTGCGCTATTTTATATATAACATGTTATTTATTTACCTCTTTCAGTAGTGAAAACTATAAAAATGTTGACAATGGTTGAATTAAAGAAGGAAATTAGAGAGCACAATCAAACACAAGTAGAAAAATGCACGATTCCTGCATGTGAGAACTACCTTGGAAAGCCCGGAAGTAAAATATACGTGATTTGTTTTTGAGTTTTAGGTTACATTAGCATCATTTTCTTAGTTCAAAAACAAAATCCAGATGTCACACCGATCGTTTACGTTTTGCGTTAGATCGCCAATTGAGCGAATTTGTTTCCTCTTGTGCCGATTTTCTATGAAAAAGAAACAACAAGAAACACTTTTCGGTGTGATTATGAATCAACAATAAATCCACTAGAATAAACAATAAAATTTTGGGTGATTGAATCACCTTATGCACTTTATTTATCATAAGTATATAAAAATTAAAATAAAATGAACTTTCTACTAACACATTAATGAATACAAGACAAACAACAAAGTATTCTTCATGTGTATCGAGTTTCCATAATTATATATAATTATTTTTTAAATTCTTGATTAAAAATCACAGTCAAGTAGTACACACCTTTTTGTATTTCGACATAGTGTGAAGTATCACATGTATATATTATACACCTTGGTTTGAAGATTCATGAATCACAAATGTCTGTTTAGAGGAATTGTTTAGACGCGCGTTGTTCCACAAACGAAGACGGTTCTTTCAATTCAGACGGTTTTGATATTTTTGGTTAATTCGATAGTGTTCGCGCCAAAATGGATTACAATAAAATGAAAGTGAATGATTTGAAGTCGGAATTGGCTTCCCGGAACTTGGATACCAAAGGAGTGAAAGCGGTTTTGGTAGAGCGTTTGAAGGAAGCGATCGAAAAGGAAAATGCTGGAAATGCTCCATCTACGCCCGCACTAGCAGGTAAACCTGGAAAGTGGTTTTGTGAATATTAGGTGTACGTTTCAGTTTAGCTGTGTGTTGCTGTAGAATGGCGCGCCATTTTGCGTTTATTTTTTTATATGAGCATAAGTAGGTTGGCAAGAAGAAAAGGGTTTGTTTTGCTGATACCTGAAAATCGAGCACTGTTCTGTGCATCCTGTCACTTTCGGTCTGACAAAAGCTTGTTTTCGATAGCTACTCGGCTTTGCAACCAAAAGCAAATGAAATTAAATTTACAAAAATGTGACTTCGAAACGATAGTTCATTTATCTCGAAATTGAAGAAGGAATCCCACAACAAGATGTCAGAAGTATGCTCCGTATGACTATGTTGCTGAGAATATCGACAGTTTTCTTAGCTTTCAATTAGCAATTCGTACAGGCAGGATTCGAATTTGTTACATGAAGCTGCATCGCTCGAAAAAATCTCTTGATGCAGATACTTTCCATTATCTGCAATCTTGACAATTGACCACAATAAAACAGTACGTTTTGTGAGCACGGGTTTGCGCGTTTTATCGAACTTCACGCGTCAGTATTGTAATTGATATTGTTTCGCCGGAAATTATTCTTGTCTCCAAGCATCAACCAGGTTTGTTAAATGAAGAGCGGAAGATAGCTATTCATGTATGGCTCTGTTACAAAATACCAATAAACTACAGAACGCTTAATCTCGACCTAAAACGAGAAAATCCACAACATTAAAAATAGGTTAATAATGTTATAACTGCATTTTTTAATTCATTTATTTGTAAAAACTCATCGATAGCTTTACGGAGCCATTAATTTTATGTTGTTTTTGTATTATACTTATGTTTACGTTTAGTAGGATTCGACGGATTAGTTTAAAAAATATGGTTTTTTTAAGGAAACAATCACGTGAGTGATATAGGATTAGGCCGCCAGCACTGGCACAATGTGCTTTTTTACCTGCATTAGCGTCTGGTGTTCGGATGACTTCCAAAGATTTTGTCTCAAATGACGAAGCAAACAAATTAATTGAGAAAAAGAGTGAAGCGATGAAATCCTATTACTGGTTGTCTAAAGAAACAGATAAATTTATGGCATAAATCAGCTATGGCGAGTTCGCAAAACGCCTCGGATAGAAACATAAGATTGTCGTTCTTCAATATCGTTCAACGATATTAAAACAATGCGCTCAAAAGATGCTTCACATTGCATTGTCAAAAAATTAATATCACATAACTGAATTACGTGGTTGGAAATCGTCCTCAGTGCGATGCTCAGTAACATAAATATGTATCTATGTTTCTGCAGTTCACGAAGACGCGTGAAATGTCATATTAGCATTAATGTCACTAATATACAGGATGTTAGATTTCTGACTTGGAATATTTCAGGGACGATGGAGGATCTTAGGGTCCTTTCCCTTTCCCTCAATGGTACTAGAGGAACTTCATCGTCTCAACGTAGCATATACATATGTCGTTTTCATTATTACTTAATTGAGATGTCAATGCATCTAACACAAGTTATAGTATTCAAAGTGGAATGCTCTAGAATACGCGTGATCACAGTGCAGTTAGGGAGGTATTTCTTTGACGAAAAATTCCCCGGCAGAACAGTAACCAAGTCCAAATCCCTGGCATGATATGTGGATAAAAGTTTTTATATCAATAAATAACACTAGAAAGACTGAAACTTTTTATATACCTAGATTGTCAAAATGACTGCATTATGAAAATAACTAATGTGTTAAGAAATTTGTCTAGAATTTATTTTTATTATTTAATGTTATATTACAAGTTATTGGTAAAAGAGCAATAAAGAACTACGTGAAAAAATGGTACTTTCGTATTAGCGTCACCGGAGCCGAAATACAATAGATAGCAATTACTTAACCGGGCAAACGTATGCCTTCCGACGCTCGCTCGGACCTAACTAAAGGATCGTCTCCTATGTTTCAAACTAACTGGGCAATCGATGAAACACAGGTTTGTTTGCGAAAGGCCGCCGCTTCCGACGGCGGGTCGGCGGCTGACTCGGATTGCGTCACCTCGGCGGCTTAGGGCCGCCTCTGTTCCTTATCCTCGATTGATGGGGACTACGTTCCCATTACGTTGAGCTCAGAATAAATTTAATTAAGAAAAGGTAATTCATAATGAAAATTGCGCTCCGGTGGCGTTTAACCTGAAATACCCCAAATCCCAAATACGCATTTTCGTGGCACTAAAAAATGACAAAACACTGCATACAACAAGGCAACAACAATACAAATAATATTTGAATGCCAGTGCGAACAATAAAAATGCTATCTATTATATTTCGGCTCCAGTGACGCTAATACGAAAGTACCGAAAAAATATATTTATGCTTCATTATTTGTACATTTTTTTGCATAAAAAAAGTGGAAATTTTTTAATGTGAACATTTTCCGCAAACATTCTTTTGACATTTTGCACATATATTGTTTTGTTATTGTGGCAAAGTCGTATTTGACAAATTTCGCGTTTGTTAGAATGGCTTGCATTTGATGATGTTGCAGTCGATCTTCGTGCCTTTTCATGTTCTGATGATTTTTTCTGTCTTGCATCTCTGTATTCTGTGGAACGCTGTTCTGCTAAAAGAAACTAGAACTCTTTTCGTTGTATTTGTATTCCTGTCGTTCCTTTGTAGAGAATCCAAGCATTAATAGCAGCCAAATCTAGAATTATTAAAAAAATATTACAAGAACTAGCTTTTACACTATATTTTCTGGCCATTTAATCCGTCATATCAACTCCAAATTTTGTGCTGTTATAAAATAGAATTGGTTCCGGTAACATTTGTTTTATTACTTTTATCAATTTTCACATGTTTATGCTTAGAACTTAGAACAGTCTCTCTTTTTTTTGGTTTGCTTTTATATATTTATTAGAACACAATTCTGTGATTTATATAACACAGTGGAAAAACGAGGCATGTTATCCTTCGTTTGTTTGGCTAATTTTGGTAGTTTCTTTTTGTTCCCTCTAATAGTTCCAACTATAGTTGTTTTTTGGTAAATAATATTGTAACGGTGACATGATAGTTAAAAAAATATCGGTCGTGATATTTCTTCCATAGCTTGTATATGGTTCTACAAGTTTCAAAACAACATGTTCACAAATGAGCATTGACGATGGTCTTTGTTCATCCTTCCCCAAGTACCAATACATATTTGCTACTAACATCTGATGCAACCAGAATTTGAAGCCGAATTTGTTGGGTTTATTAGGCATATACTGGGTAAACCTCCACCTGGCTTATGAAGGGAGTAATTGCTCTTCTCTGCTATGTTTTTCGTTATATTTACATTGGTTTAATTCAAAATGACTGCTTTTGGGCAATATAGGTATAGCACATATAAAAATGGTGCGCCCGTGGCCGAGTGGTTAGCGTCTCACATTATCATCCCGGGTGTTCGGGTTCGATTCCCGTTCTGGCCGGGGGAATTTTTCGTCAAAGAAAGCTTCCCCCTCGGAATACATTCAAGACGTGTTATTTGTCTTAAGAAATCTCAACTGAATATTAATAAATGACGCTAGTTATACATACGTTGAGACGGCAAAAGTTCCACAGTTCCAGTTTTTTATTGCTTTTGATATTCAAAGTATAAATAACAGCGAAATTATGAACCCCACGCAATGCCGCATTCATTCATTATAGCAAATCACCGATATGAACAAAATGAACTCGTTTGTTATTGTCATCAATAAATTTAGGGCAGTGTGTTTCAAGCTGAAAAAAGTCATGTACATTGAAACAAAATCATATTCATTACTCGTGAATATTTGTTGATATTCTAAGACACTGGTTCAGACGTTAGATCTTGAAAAATAGTTCGACATTTTTTAGGTAGCAGAAAATCGCTGCTACTCTTGCTGAATCGTCCCTCAAGATGTTTCTTACACTCCCGCTGATTCCATGAAGGTTTCGCATATCATCAAATTTCAGACAACCACACAAGAAGTGTTCCACGGAGTTGTGGACTTGGCAGTGGTCGCAGAGTAGATGGAAAGGTCCTCTATTGAATCCGTGTGAAACCGAGCAGTGACCGGTCCTCAGTCTGGACAGGATTCGTTTCTCATTCTTTCAACATCGTCAAACCTGACAATCGATTAACTTTTCTGGGGAACTGCCCTCTCTCTGCGAACCACCTTTCGGTCCAAAAGGTACGGAAAGAGTTGGTGATCCACAACTTCACGTCGTCAAGCGGCACATCCCGAGTGAAAAACGGTCTGGTGTGACCGATTCCGGCAAACCGGTCGACCGCTTCATTCCCTGCAATTCCGTTGTGTCCGGGGACCCACATGAGCACAGTATCGGGCAATATGTACCTCCTTATGGCCTGTACCCATGGATGTTTGGACCTGGTCGCACTGATGGCATCAATGGCGCTTGCCGAATCGGAGACGACCAACAACGGCTTTGAAGATGAAGTTGTAGTTGCCTCGAAGACCTGACAGATGTTCCCGAGTTTCAGACTATTATTACCATCGCTTACCCCAAATCCAACTTCTGATGGTCCTTTTGAGCCGTCCGAGTATCTGTTCTCGTGGAGACGGTATTTTACTGCGAGGGATGGTATTTTACGAGCGAGGGATGTAAGTGGAAGAGGTGAAAAGCAGAAGAGCGAGTGAGACATAGGGCCTGATCACGAACGTCACTTCACGGTGAAAACGATATGAACTACATACAAATTACATACAATGCATTTCGTTTTCACCGTAAAGTGACGTTCGTGATCGGGCGCATAATTTCGAGGAGCATTCGCACGATTCGTCTTGATTGTCCTTGTTTTTCTCTTCTTTCTTTTTTTCTTTGTTTTTAAGAGGCTTTAAACTTTGCAGTTCATTCGCCTCTAGTTTTTCTCTTTTTTTCGTCTTATGTTTGTCTTGTGCTTGCGCGGTAGGAGAGAGTCATGGTGCGAAATTGTTCTCTCCGCTCAAATATTAGCGCTCTCGTCTGAGCACAACACGTCTTCCTGAGAAGCCATGAGAAGACGTCTAGGGTTGTGCAGGTTCAAAGCCACATATTGCTTTTCATTGCAATTGAAGGTCACACGCTGTTATGTGCGGTGACGTTCCTCATTGTGTTTGTTTTGTTGAGCTAAGTAGAGCTGTTCTTCTCAAGTTCTCTCTTCTCTTCTCCAGCAAGGTTCCTTTCTCTCTCACCCATACTTCATACTGGTATCATTTGGTTTGCATTGGCAGCCGTACCGCTGCAATTCTGTGTATCCGTTTACTTCTCGTAATTGCATACGATTCGGCCGCATTTTCGTACAGAGGTGCATCGAATCTTTGAGCGACACTTCGCGGTGGGGACGAGATGATTTGTATGCAAGGTTAAATACACTTCGTCTTGTTTTCGCCGTTGGGTGGCGTCCATGGTCAGGCCCAGGGTTAAATTATGTCAGAGATTTTCAATTTCAGAATTTCATAATTTGAGTCAGAAAACTCTGATTTCAGTTTTCAATTGGAGTGAGTTAGTTAGATGAAAGCATTTGTATATTGATATTAGTTTTTTGGTTCCTGGTTTTTCAATTTCAGACATTATATTGAGTTTATTAACTCAGATTAGAGGTTCATCATCCGTGTAGTTCTCTCGGTTACCTTCTCAGGTTTCCGGAATATAATAAGTTCGATACAGAGTACGCGGGATAGATAACGAAATATATCGCCCGTCCTATTGGTTCCACAGGAACTCTCCCGGTTACCTTTTCAGGTTTCCCAAAGAGACTTCGCCGTCGCTATTGGATTTAGATACGTACGTACGATAAAATAACAAAATATATAACCAATCCAATCATATTAACAGGCTTTCCTTTTTAGGATACCTAAAGATAATCTCTACCTATATCTCTGTTATGATTTTTAAAATATTCAGAATTTTGTTTCGTCAAGTGGTCGACAGTTCACCTATACATAATCACATCAGTTACCGCAGTGAATCCTGATTTTTCTTAACCCTTCCCACTAACAACTATCCCTTCCACGTTAAACACTAGGGAGCCACGCTATAGAGGTGACCCTTCTGGCTAGAGATGGGCAAAACAGTTCACTTTGATGAACGGTTCAGTCACTAACCGTTCATCTAAGTGAATCAGTTCTTTTGAACCGATCTTTCGCTCTTTCTTTCAGTGGTATTAAGAACAACATAGAATGTTAACTGGAACTCAACATCAATAGACAGCTATTCATTGATATCGTTGGATTGGATAGTGTACGTACGGGATTTATATTTTTGAAATTTAGTGGGGGAAGATAAGGTGCTTCTTTTTTAAAAGTCGCAAACTGTATGTGAAAATATGTTTATCGGCCGACAAAAGTATATGTAATAATTTGATGAGAACAAAATATGTCAAATTTTTCATATTTTCTGTTTGGACACTAATAATCAATCATACAAACAATCACGATTACACATACACGCAATAAGTCAAACAATGGAATTTCTCAACTTGTCCTCACTATGAGATTTTATGTTTACCTAATTCATGAATCGCCCCAGCTTCCCCCAGATTGTTTTCTGAAAATTAGGAAGTATATGAATATAACGTGGAATTGAAAGAATACATGAAATTTAAAATATATAGTTTTGTCTTTAAAGCTTACGTGTTCTGACATGTCAGGACAAATAAGTTGAAATCCTCCATTTTGTCAGCAACAGAAATTTTCCATTCACTACCCGAAGCAAAGGCTCTCCATTTCATTCCATCGTATCACCCGCAACGTGCGAGAGCGAGATGAAATAAGTAGCAACATTACAAACGAACAGCACCCGAGCGAGCCGAGTCGAGCCGACAGGATAATCACCCCACCAACTTCCGACAAACATAAAAGCAACGCACAACGTGATTCATGATCCCAGTTATTTTCCTAACCGCCATCGACAAAGTGATTACCAAATGTTGTGTAATGAGTGAAATATAAAGAGAAAATTTGGACTCCAAAAACTTGTGTTTTTTCAATTTCCACAGTGTGCTTAGCCAGAACCATCCAACCGCAGTTAGCCCGGTTTATGCGCTAACATTTGGTCCTTCGAGCCGGATTAGCTTCTGCTACCCTGTGGAATTAGAATGAAATTCATTCACAAGTGTTTTACGTGAAATTAATTAGTTGAAAAA
This sequence comes from Toxorhynchites rutilus septentrionalis, assembly GCF_029784135.1. Classification (NCBI taxonomy): domain Eukaryota; kingdom Metazoa; phylum Arthropoda; class Insecta; order Diptera; family Culicidae; genus Toxorhynchites; species Toxorhynchites rutilus. The sequence continues at coordinate 190,103,010 of NC_073746.1, forward strand.
ACATTGCGTAGCAATTGATCAACATGTGTGAAATTCTCTTGCGGTAGTGTTTCTGCGTGAAACTGCCCTTCATTTGAGAATAAAGTGTGTTGCGTGAAGTGAATAAGTTGAAAGAACATTGCGTAGCAATTGATCAACTTATTTGAAAATTTCCTGTGGTAGTGCTTCTGCGTGAAGCTGCCAAACAACGATAGATCCCTTCATTTGTGAATAGAGGTGTCGAAAGAACATTGCATTACAATTGATCGATATCCTCCTGCAATAAGTTTTTTTTGTGAACTTGTGATAAATATTATACCAGTAAGCGTCTCTCGTGGCTTGGACAACGAGGGCTTTTGTGAAAAGGAACATTTGTGGTTTTTTAACGTGAGGAACAGTGTTGAACGATTAACAAACTATACCGTAAAAATGACGACGCAATATATCCCAAACAAAGCCACCAGTGCTGAAGGCTCTAAGACAGTGCCGACACTTACACAGTGTGCAGATGAGTCTGCAAGTTTTATAAGTTTTGTTAATTGGGAGCTCGCTGTCGATTCTGACAGCCAAATACTATTAGCGTCTTTATTTCGTCAACGTGAGCAAGCGAATCAGAAGATTGTTCGTGTGCAGGATGCTCTTATAGCTGCAAGGAACCAAGTCAGTATGGCGCAGCTGAAAACGTTTTCTAAAAATGTCGATGCGGCATACTCGGAGTTCAGTGGTATCCACAGCGAAGTAATTGCGATTATTTCCGATGAAGCGATTCAGATTCAAGAGGAAATCTACATTGACTTTGAAAGCCGTTTCAATTCAGTGTCAACCACCATCGAGGAACTACTGCAAGCTTATGTCACTGATCCAGGTGGTGTGCAGAACCACTCAGCAGGTAGTAATCAGCTTCCAGTCATAGTACATCAACAAACAGAAATACATTCGAATGAGGTAACAACTGAAGATTTTATACAAAGCATTCAACGTCTGTGGGAGATAGAAGACGTCGGATTCAGCCCATTACACACAACCGAAAAGGAAAGAACTGAAGAGCTTTTCCAGCGAACACACAGTCGTAATGAAACCGGGAGATTCATCATGCAACTTCCACTCAGAGAAACCGAAAGTGATCTAAGTAGCATCCGTCAACCAGACATCAAGCGTCAGTACTGCAGTTTCATTGATGAATATCTCAATGTTGGTCATGGTAACAAAATCGATGATGGGCAGGATCCGCCAAGTGTTCAAGTCTATTATCCTCCTGTTCATGCTGCTTTAAAACCTTCTAGTACAACAACTAAGCTTCGAGTTATGTTTAATGGAACAGCAAAATCATCTCAACATTCTTTAAACGACGTACTGAAGGAAGGTCCCACGATACAGAGCCATATTTTTTCGATGGTCCTGAGATTTAAAAAACATCGTCGTGCATTTATCACTGACATCAGCAAGATGTATCGACAAATTAATATTGATGAACATCAAACTCGCTTCCAGCGCATATTCTGGCGAAAATTTCCTTCAGAACCATTAAAGGTGTTAGAGCTCACTACTGATGTATTGTCTGGAGCTGAAAGTTACAATGAAGCAGTCCGTTTACAAGAAGAATTCCAGAAGCTGTTGGCGAGAGAAATCTGCACTACATTCGATGAACTTTCTGTGTATGGATCAGTTGAATCACTCGGAATATTGTGGGATTCAATTCCTAATAGTTTCCGATTCGAAGTCGGTGACAAGCTTGTCACTAAGCTTGTCACTAAGAGGTACGTTTTCTCAGAAATCGCTAGATTATTTGATCCGTTGGGACTAGTGCCTCCTGTACTAGTACTTGCTAAAATACAGATGCAACGTATTTGGACCTCCGAAATTGATTGGGGCGACAAGTTCGATTCTGACTTGCTTCGAGAGGGGATTATTTTTAGAGACTCATTGTCGGAGATTGCTGAACTGCGGACGCCTATATGCATAGTTGAATCAAACTCCACTCGTATAGAAATACATGGATTTGCCGATGCTTCCATTAAGGCATGTGGGGCGTGTGTCTACCTGCGATGTTTTAAAAAGGATGGATCAGTAACAGTTAATTTACTGTGCATCAGTTCTAAAATTGTTCCGATTATCGAGATGACCATTCCCAGAAAAGAATTATATGCTGCATTACTTCTGGCTCGATTGATGGAGAAGGTTTCTGCCGCAATGAAACTATCCATTGATGATATTTGGCTGTGGTCAGATAGTCAAATTGTGTTGTGCTGGCTGAAGAAGTCGGTTCATAAATTAGAGGTTTTCCAACGCAACAGAGTTATCGAAATGAATCGCTCAACAAATAATTGCGAATGGAGACACGTTCGCACAGAATTCAACCCAGTTGATATTGTTTCGCGAAGTCAGTATCCTGTTGATCTAAAGAAGAATCGATTGTGGTGGGAAGGACCAGACTTCTTGCACCTTAGGAACTATGATGTTGAAGCAATTCCTGACATTCTTGATGAAGGTCTTCCTGGAATTAAAGAACATGTTATAGTTGTTACATCTAGCTCCACTCAATATTTACCAGTGTTTGAAAAATTCAGCAATTTCCGGAAATTACAAAGAGTCATCGCTTATGTTCAACGCTTTACTCGAAATTTACGATCAAAACCATCGGAAAGAATCAAAACCCTGTTTGTTATGGTTTCCGAAATGAGACAGTCCTTAGAATGCATCGTGAAGGTGATTCAAGGAATCGAAATTTCATTTGTGGTGAATAGTACAATCAATGGCGAAACTCTAAACAAATTATCTTCACTATGTCCGATCATAGATGAAAAAGGATTGTTACGAGTTGGTGGTCGTCTTCAAAACTCGACTCTACATAATGATGCAAAGGATCAATTACTTCTACCGCATGGTCATCCAGTTACCGAATCACTACTTCACGCATTACATGTCGGAAATCTCCACATCGGGTCATCAGGACTTATAGCTACGGTTCGCCAGAAATTTTGGTTGACAAGGGCAAAGTCAGGGATCGTCCGCAGCTGTGTTACTTGTTTTAAAATGAATCCGAAAGGCGTTCAGCAATTAATGGGCAGTTTGCCGAAAAATCGTGTGGTTCCAGCTTTGCCTTTCGAATTAACTGGTGTTGACTACGCTGGTCCAATCACTGTGAAGGAAGGGAAACATAAGCCAAAACACGTGAAGGCTTACATCGCGCTATTTGTATGTCTTACAACAAAGAATATCCATCTAGAACTGGTGACAGATCTGAGCACTGATGCCTTCCTAGCCTCCATGGATCGTTTCGTAAATCGAAGAAGTTTGGTGAAAACTATTTTTTCCGATAGTACAACGAATTTCACAGGAGCCGCTCGTGAATTGCATTTCTTGTATTCATTTCTCAAGGACGAATCATCGCAATCAAGAATTGTCAATTTTCTTCATCCAAAGGAAATCGAATGGAGTTTTATTCCGCCAAGAGCACCGAACATCGGCGGTCTATGGGAAGCCGGAATAAAAAGTGTGAAAAATCACTTGAAACGAACTCTTCAGACCGCTGTTTTAACATTTGAAGAGTTTTACACTATGCTAACCCATATTGAAGCTATACTAAATTCTCGTCCATTATATGCACATTCAGATGATCCAAATGACCCGCTGTCGATAACTCCAGCTCATCTCCAGCAAAGAAAACCGTTGGAACCAGTACCAAGACCTTCTTATTTAGACGTCCAATCAAATCGTTTATCTCGTTGGCAGTATCTCAACCGGTTACGGGACCAGTTTTGGAAACGATGGTCCAAGGAATATTTGTCCACACTACAAACTCGTGTAAAATGGTCAAAGAAACGTCCGAACATACAGCCGAACATGATAGTCATCATAGCTGAAGACAACACACCTGCCCAAACATGGAAGCTGGGAAAAATCGTAGCTGTACACCCAGACAACGAACAGTTAAGAATAATTGAAGCGAAGGAATAGTCACATTTCGCCCCGGGAGAATGTTCGCGCCACGTGTAGCGAGCGCTTACGTGTTCTGACATGTCAGGACAAATAAATTGAAATCCTCCATTTTGTCAGCAACATAAATTTTCCATTCACTACCCGAAGCAAAGGCTCTCCATTTCATTCCATCGTATCACCCGCAACGTGCGAGAGCGAGATGAAATAAGTAGCAACATTACAAACGAACAGCACCCGAGCGAGCCGAGTCGAGCCGACAGGATAATCACCAACTTCCGACAAACATAAAAGCAACGCACAACGTGATTCATGATCCCAGTTATTTTCCTAACCGCCAACGACAAAGTGATTACCAAATGTTGTGTAATGAGTGAAATATAAAGAGAAAATTTGGACTCCAAAAACTTGTGTTTTTTCAATTTCCACAGTGTGCTTAGCCAGAACCATCCAACCGCAGTTAGCCCGGTTTATGCGCTAACAAAAATCTTATTTAATTTTTAACCCAAAATCGAGTATACATTAACAAAACAAATCCTGCGTTACATGCATTTTGCTCATAAATGACCATATTATTTTATTTTTCTTAAAAGCGTTCTCGTTATATTAATCCATTCCGTCCAGCAGAAATCAGTTCAGCGGCACTCATCCGTTCGCAAACAGTTCGCCCGCAAACACTTCGTTCTCAATCAGTTCGCCCGCAAACACTTCGTTCTCAATCAGTTCTTTCCCATACAGTTCACTCGCAAACAGTTCGTTCTGAACTAGTTCGTTCACAAACAGTTCACTCTCAAATAGTTCACTCGCTAATGGTTCTTTCAGAATCAGTTCGTGGGGAGAACTAACGTTCTTTGAAAAAGAACGACCGTTCGTTCACTCTTTTCGGCGAACTAGTTCTTTCGTACCGTTTGTGAACGGTTTGCCCATCTCTACTTCTGGCCTTCGGGCGGCGAATGTCATACTAACATTCCTTCCCTTCCCCTGGTGACTGTAAGGACGTGGCCGGCGTCGTTATTGGCCATTTAAAGCTTGAATCACCGAAAATTGCACAACGAGAATGATTTGCTAGTTCCAAGCGTCATTCTGTGTGTTATTTGTGCAATTTGGTTGGTTCAGGTCAATCACGGAGAGCAACTACGAATTGTACAGTCTACCCAAACTCAAGCTGAAGCTCGATGTTTGCGCTAATGAAATTGAACTTTGTTCGAAGGTGGAGATGGATTTTCAGGCGGAATAACGCATTCCTATCTATATAAATAATAAAAGAAGGCCAAATGTTAGATAAACGTCAGGGTCGAATTTGCATCGGTGTCACCCGGTTGTCTAACCCGCAATTATGAGGCTATGTGACTGTGTTTTGATTGAGTTAGTGATTTGAAGTCACTCAAAAGTTCAATCAAATTCTTAGGAATATATGCCCAGTTAAGATGCTGAGGAGTCAATAAGTGCAACATTGTTTTTGCATGGAGTACACATTTACTGGTGTACAAGCTTGAATATTGTTTATTAGCTGGTGGTCACCTCTACAATGTATTATATTTTTTGTATCTGTATCTGATGTATGGTATGTTACATTTCAGCAACTCGTAAACCGGAAATATCGACACCAAATCCATCTACACCAGTACGAAGAAGTCGCCGACGCTCTATGACACGGTCCCCGTCACCAACAAAACCGGAAATTTCAATCCTTGAAAGTGTTAGCGAAGAGCAAGGACAATCGGAGGAGGTTGAATTATCCAGTGCTCGAAAAAAACGCAGATCAAGCTCAAATACGAAATCTCCTTCCCCGTTGAAACATCAAGATGTTACACGCTTAGGTGTATTACAGGAAGAACCTGACAATGAGGATGGAAAAGTGGAGAATTCCAGTCCACAAAAAGATGAATCCGCTCCTGCGGTAGCATCTGAAAACGAGGAATCAAATACTATGGATGATGACCCAAAAATATGTGAAGAAAATTCTGATATAACAGAGAAATCATCTGAAATCGTTTCTCCACAGAAAGTTACACCAACCTATCCTGAAAAATGTCCAAAACCGAAGGCTAGTATTGAGACCGCCAATGAGAAGAATAGTTCAGATGTATTAGCGCAGGAATCTGACATATCTCTAGAGAAGAAATCTGAAGTAGCCCAATCACAACAAACCGAAACTGCAGAAAAATGTGAAAATGAATCAGTCGTTGAAATACCCGCTGGTGAAGGGACAACTGTACCGGAAGTTGAGTTAGATCCATCAAATTATCAAAACAAAGAAACAGTAGAAACGGTGGAAAAATCATCCGATGATGATTTACCTAATACTGTTACGGCATCTGAATCAAACGCTGTTGAAATTCCCGTAACCGTGGGAAAATCTGGTAGCTCCGGAGAGGATAGCGAAAAAAATAACGAAGAAAAACAACAAGTAACTGAGAGCATTTTTTGTTAGATTCCTTCTAACGACGTTTGTGTTTCAGGAACCTACGATTAGTGAACCCAAACAGCCATCGGAAATAGAAGCCTCATCGCTGGAAAAAGTAAAAATACCACCAAAATCTGAAAGTACAAAACCTCAACAATATCCAATTGTATTTACTGCTGATGAAAATGAACCTGAAACCACAAACCGCGGTGTATCACTCAGCTGGTGTAAGTTAGTTTTTTTTCTGAATAAAGTTTGAAAATAATGTTATCTTCGTTTTGCAGTTGATTCTGATTTGAATCTTGTGATTGATTCAGAATCGCTTGATGCAGCGGAACCCTTATCTGACGGGGCATTAGCTTTGGTGTGGGCAGGAGCCAGGGCTAACATGGGAGTCGACAAAGGGAAAGTTTATTATGAGATTCATCTCAATAAGAGTATTGCGGCACGCAAGGTGATCGATGAGCCGATCGCGTGTGAATTTCGTGTTGGATGGTCAATTCTAGATGCCAGCCTTCAACTGGGAGAGGACAAATTTTCTTTTGGCTATGATAGCAACGGTTCCAAAGTAACAGATTGTTGCTTTAGTGATTACGGTCTCAAGTACGAAATAAATGACGTTGTCGGGGTTTATCTGGACATGGAGTCCAATCCGTGCAAGATTGAATACACAGTCAACAATATCAGCCAGGGAATTGCGTTCGAATTCGACCCAAGCGAGATTGAGGGAAAAGCACTGTTCCCTCATGTCTACAGTAAAAATATAGCCTTCAAAATTAATTTTGGACAACTTGAAAGAAGTCTGCTGAATAACAGGGAAATTAAGACCGAGAAAACGCAAACCATTGAAAAAGAAGAACCTAAAAATGGCAATGATGACAAAGACGCATCGCAGCAGTCGGAAACGACTGCGAATGCATCAGATTCCAACGACCAAAAAGATGGAAATTCTGCTGGTCAAGAGAAGCCTGAACCTGAACCAATCGAACAAAAGGACGAAAAAGTACGGTTATTGTTTCCCAACTCATTCTTCAACATAATATTTATATGTGCTTATAGATACAAGAAGAAACTGACGATAAAGATGAGAAGCCCATATATCCAGACTATACTTACATCGACAAATTGGCGAAGGAAAATTTGATTGCCGGAGTACGTGGACCCGATGGACGGAAAGATTGCGAGGTAATCATTCGAGCATTGCAAAGTTTTGGCACCATGATTTGATAATTTCATCCACTCGGGCATTGCCGTTCATTTTTCTGTTTAATGCCACCTAGAATTTCTGAGGGAGCCCTGTGCAACGACTACTGAACAAATTCTAGTCCCTGGAATAATTACCAGATGCGTAAAGTTCTAGTAGTAATTCCCGGGTCTGGAAGGGATCTTTATCTTTAGGTTCATTCACCAACAGGTTGTGAGGACCCTAATTTTATAACAAAAATCTATACATGAACATTATTCTACATAAAGTCATCACATAGAAAACCCATAAAACATGGCGAATAACAGAAGAAGAAAGATTTTGCAAACCACTGAATACATAGCATCGAATTATTCCAGAGAGCTCGAGGTCGCACGTTGAAGTGGATTGTTTTCCTTAGAGAACAGGACAATCAATGCGAAACATCAGCTATCAGAAAAGCTCTGGTTGTGTCTCTATGACCGACACAGATTCCAAGTTGATCAGCTGACAACCAATCTAGTAGTTCAATAATCGGAAGCGGTATGTCCACAGTAATCTACGAAGAACGTATCTTACGAACCTTCGTTTAACTGACTCAACTCTTTCGAATGCGTTGTAGTAGTGAGGAGTTCAAACTGCTGAACAAACGAACTAAAACAGAGCGAGTTAGAGAGCAGTAGAATGATTTAAGGCAGTAGATATCCGTGATTTTTTCGCAATCCCGCTGATAAGCCCCAAAGTTCTGGACGCTTCATTGACCATGAACGAGATGTGCGGTTTTAATGAAAGTTGCCTTCCAAAATAATTCTCAGGTCTTTGACTTCGTTAACGCGTTTTCGAACAAGATATATTTGTACATTATGGTTTGTCACGTGCGCGAAACGATTGAACAGAACATTTAGCGGGGTTTACATTCATTAATAAATTTTTAAATCATCTGCATTTGATAGTCGTGGTCCTTCGAATTACCAGATTTACGTCATTAACCCTTTCACCATAACAGTGTGCTCCGTCGGAGTGCTATCGCTGAATGGCGCACTGCGCCGAAAAGTATGCATATCGCGCTGGTGTGATCGATGTGCAGTATCACTCTTATGTCGTCTATAGACGACGTAGAGAATTGGGAATCTCCATTAACGGAGGCTAGTCGACGACCAGTAAGGTATGACTGAACCGTTGCAGAAGGTTGCCGTTAACCCCAACCATGTCCTGTTTGGAGACGGTGTTGATAACACACTATGCAAAGCGTTTGTATACCCATGCAGCAAAATTAATTTCGCCCGATTTAGGGATAAAAAGCTACCCTGTCTGGCGTATGGTATAGGGCTTCATTAAAAATAGTTTAGGCGGATTACGGAAATCAGAATAAAACAGACCGAATGTAGAAAACTACAGTTTTACGTTTATTGGTCTGAATGCCATGATCGTGTGATATAATGAAGATCAGCTCAGTGGTTGTCGAGCGACGGCGATGGATGACGAAGATACAAAAACCTAACTGTTAGCATATATAGTATAGGGTGGTAGTGATATCCCGAGCAAAAAATTCCGCCTGCTACATAGGCGAATGAACTGAAAAGTTTAAAACCTCTATAATTCATCACGTTCGTTCGTTCCGCCTGCTACAATAGTTATGTCAATCTCCACACGGAACTTGCTGCGAAATGTTGATTTGTCCGATAATATAATCAAAATTTAAGTTTTTTTGACAACCGATCCCAAATGTCTTAGAATTGCATGAAACGTCGTGATTTACTGTTATTTCGAAATATTTGTTTGTCAAAAATTGACATTTGGATACCTGGTCGTTTTTCCGTCTGAAAAGTTGATTTTTGACAAAAAAATTTAGATAACAGTAAATCTCGACCTTTCATCCAATTCTAAGACATTTGACATCATTTTTTTTTTGAAAACTCCGATTTCATATACTGTATACATATACCTTTCGGGAGATTTTTCAGTTTTCAAAAAACTTAAATTTTAACATGTGAAAATCAAATGAGCTGATATTTCGTATAGGGTATATTTTCGTGCAAATCAACATTTCGCGCAGCAAGTTCCGTTTGAAAAACCGAGAAAACTATTTTTATTGGCACCCTGAACCATAAGTTTTGCATCGTATTCCGAAAAAACGACCAAGTCCCAGATAGTCGATTTTTTACAATATTTTTTTTCGAGATGACCTTGACAATGAATGCAATTTGAAGACATTTGGCATCAAACAAAATTAGAACACCAATTACATGTACCACCCAACTGATACCAATAATTCTAACTATATATACAAGAATGTTATGTTCATATTTCTGACAAATCCCTGTTTTTCAAGAATGATGGCAATGGAGAGTAATACATACAACAATTTATTAAAATATTTTTATTATGTGCTTTAATAATATTAAATCTCTTTTCAGGTTACTTTCTTGATAGGTTTACCAGCGTGTGGCAAAACAACTTGGGTGCAGAACTATATTAAAGAGAATTCTGACAAGAAGTTCACTATTTTGAGTGTCGAAGCCCTACTCGATAGAATGAAGGTAATTCAGATTATATGAAATCAGTTTCATAACTTTCAAAACATCCAATTGATGCTGAGTACCGTTACTCCGCCATATTCTGCGCAGCTAAGACTTCTCGAAGCTTATACCATTCTGTAACAAAAATATATGCACTATATCACAAAACAGTGAATGCGGTCTAGAAACTATGTCATTAGTAGTAACGTTTAGAATAAAAACCGCACACAATACTTAAGAAAACTATTTTCAAAAAAATAATTTTTGAAAACACAAACATGTGTGTCTAATCCTGCGCACTTAAATTGCATTTTTCCTAATTCTGCGCACCCATAAAATATAATATATATAATTCAAAAATATATAAATTATGCCACTGGCGTCTTCAAACGTTTCATGTCCACCGGAAGCCCGGCTCTCTGGATGTCGCGGTTACCCACTGCACGATGCTTTCGTCCTCTTCCTTCGTGTTTTCGTTCACGTTCACGTTCATATTGAAAGTTCGACAGTAAGCGTGAAATAAATAAACATCGAGCTTCAATAAAGTAATTCGGATAAAATATACAGTCGTTCACAAATCAACCTGAAGCAACGAAGGTTTTCAATCCGTGCAGAGATCCGATTGAATGAAATTGCATCCATATCGAAATTTTCATTGAAAACACGAGAGTTGCTAAACATATCCTTTAAGGGGCTGTCCACATACCACGTGGACAGAAAAAAACACGATTTCAGATATCCCCCTCTCCCTCCGTGGACAAGCGTGGACATTTTTTATACCCTTCCCTTTTGTCCATGTGGACATTTCTATTTTTTTTTTGGAAAAAATTTCAAGAAAATAATTGAATTGCGTTTGAATTTTGTTTCATTTCAATTTTTTATTTAAAAAAAAACAACAAAATTGAAGGGTTGCTTCCGAACCATGACTGAATAGTTGACGTAGGATACTTTTCTCACATAAAAAAAATAATTTATTAAAATAATTTAATTAATTATAAAAAAAATTATTCTCTTAGGAGGTGATAGACGATCATATTAGGCTGTCAAAAAAGTCCTGCGGTATTTTTTTTTGAATTTTCATTTGTTCATAAAATTAGTTACAATCATCTGTTTTAAGTCAAATATGCGCCGTTTTGTTCGATGACTTGTTCCCAACGAGATGCCAACTTCATAATACCCCTGTTATAGAAGCTCGCTTCCTTATTGGCAAAAAACTCGGATAGCCAATTTTCACAGGCCTCTTTTGTGGCTAACTTCTGACTACCTAGCTCGTTCGCCATGGTCAAAAACAGGTGGTAGTCACTTGGTGCAAGGTCCGGACTATACGGTGGATGCAAAAGAACCTCCCATCCGAGCTCCCGGAGCTTCTGGCGCGTCACCAAAGAAGTGTGTGGCCTGGCGTTGTCCTGATGGAAGACAATGCGGCCTCTGTTTATCAAAGATGGCCTCTTCTTCATGAGTGCTACCTTCAAGTGGTCCAGTTGTTGGCAGTACAGGTCCGAATTGAGCGTTTGGCCATAGGGAAGCAGCTCATAATAGATTATTCCTTGACAATCCCACCAAACACACAGCAGAACCTTCCTGGCCGTTAATGAGGGCTTGGCCACCGTCTGAGCCCCTTCAAGCTATAGTATGACTCGATGCAATGAATACAACTAGAACTACGCGCTTACAACGACACCTCGCAGAAATACCGCAGGACTTTTTTGACAGCCTAATATTTGATAAAAAAATCCTCCTACGCATATGTTCGAATTTCAACAATGACAGAGTTATAGAATTTTTTTTCTTCGGACTCTGTTGCCTCAAACTGTCTCTACAGTAAAAAGTACGCTACGGAAGACGATTCTGTTGCTTTCATTTGAAAGATGAGAAAATTTAGTACAGGATATAATAGCGTAACAACTAAATTAGTGGATTTTATTAACATTTTGGAAGTGAAAAACTCAAAAGTTAATAATTTTTAATGTGTTATTCTTAGTTTTATCCTAAACATTTATATTAAACTAGATTGTTTCTGTCAATTAAATTGAAGCTCTCTAACCGCTCTACAATTTGTTCTTTGGCACCCATCTTCTAACTTTCTTAATTTGGCTACAATGTCGATATAAACAATTCTTGGTGAAATTTCAAGCAAAATCTTCAAAAATAACGATTTTTACCCCACTGTACATGTAATAGCCACTCAAACTTCACCTTATCGTTGAGAAGTTACATTTCTTCTTGATATAAGTCATATTTGAAATATAAAAAAAAATCCAAACTGTATATAATCGGGTACAAAATTGTATATAATCGAATCACATATAATCGAGTCTGTATATAATCGAGTCCGACCTGTAACTGTTGCTGGTAATCCTGCATCTCAAAGTTGTTCAGTCATTTCGTTATTAATTTACGAAATGGTCTGCAGGGAATTGCTTCACACTCGTTTGCTTGAAGCTTCCATCTTACCAGCATTCCAAGATCGCAAAGCACACTTTCTTTTAATAATTGAATATTCGATAGCTTCGACCAAATGTTTGTCGAACCGTTCTACATTCTTTTTTATTATTTATCTGATAATAATTGAAATACAACTTTTAGAGTGGCAACCTCACGTCGTCAGTTCACTATTCAAACTGAACGCTTTATTCATTCTCATTCAATATACACTTACAGTATAGTCATTTTCTTATCAGGGGTATTCAACATTTATTCAGCCTTTACTGGTACACCACACATTGTAACACTCAAAAAAGCTGCATTCTCAACAGCATTGCTGGCTCGAAAAGTCACGATGATATGGTTGCAATAGTAATATTGTCATCACGCTATTCAAGTTATGAAAAAGTTTCGTAGAGTGATGTAATTTTAGATCGTTCAACACCCAAGTTGTCGCTCAAACTCAAAGTCGTCAATCAGTGGCCAATTTCAGAGCCCATTCACATAGCCTCTATAGAACATAAAACTAGGTTGGGTAGTGTGCCAACTATCTTCCTGTGAAATATTGGGAAATATTAGGACAATACCTGTAACGTTACATAAGGATTTTTAAAAATTCCAAAAATTTACAAAATGGCGGTTATTTTTGTTAAAAATAAGTTATTTTTTATGAAAAATCTGTTTAGAAGCCCATAAAAAATCGAAAAATAGAGATGTCAAAAAACGGCTATGTGATGCTTTAGATCAGGGGTTCTCAAAATTCTCGGTATCGACCCCTTGGGGTCAATATCGGTTTACCAGGGGTTGACGAGATTTAAAGATCGACCCCTATTAATTAACACAAGTTCATATTAGAAACTTCCAAGATACAGGTCGGACTCGATTATATATAGTCGACCATTTTTTTTCAACAATTATTTTCAAATCCTATACATAATCAAATCTCAAGAAAACAATTTTTTCATTAATGTATGAATGTCAAACATAGAAATATAGCTTTTTTGTGATTCGATTATGTATTGGATTCGAAAATTAACGTTGAAAGTTAAATCGCGATTATATATAATCGAGTCCGACCTGTCTAGTCGACCATTTTTTTTTTCAACAATTATTTTCAAATCCTTAACATAATCGAATCTCAAGAAAACAATTTTTTCATTAATGTATGAATGTCAAACATTAATAGAAAAATAGCTTTTTTGTGATTCAATTGTGTATTGGATTCGAAAATTAACGTTGAAAATGAAATTGCGATTATATATAATCGAGTCCGACCTGTACTGCATAAATTGTGTTACGTGAACCAACTTGTTATAAGAATATAAAAATATAATAGGAGAGAGTATTGTTTTTGTAATAGGTATTAATAATTATTAATAACACCTGATATTTACTGAATTTTATGTCTATTTATTGATGCGAAGATTACGTCAAGATGCTATAGGGGCCAATGATATCACTTCAATCTGGGAGAGGGGTCTCTGGCCAAAATAGTTTAAGAATTCTTGCTTTAGATAATTCATTTTTATACTGATAAAAAATTTCAGCCAAATCGGCCGAGTAGATCTTAAGATATCGATACCACCAGTTGAAGAAACATGGTTTCAAAAAAACGCATTTGAAAATTCGTACAACAATAAATACTATATCCCTTGAGGTGACTTCATACTTTCGGATGTTACTTTCCAATGAAATCAAATATCGCGAAATTCTTTTAGGACAACATTTTTGCGGGCATATGCTTCCCAAAATGCAAAAAACAAAAATTCATTTTTTTTAATTTTTCAGACCGGGATTCTTCTTTTAAAAAATTGGGCAGTGGTCTGTATAAGTAGCAGTCTGAAGGTTCCATATCCGGTGACCACGGTGAGTCAAAGAGACATGAGGCTCTACATTTTTCTGGCCATTTAATCTGGTCTAACACGTCGCCCATCATATTGATTAATACTGAACGGATCCCTGGCCTCTACAGTCCAGTAGCGAGCTTTATTTAATGTGATTTAGCGACTGATTTTTTATGCTAGTTTATAACACAGAATTCCTTTCCAATTCCACCAGGCACAGAGCATAACATTCTTCCGGCTCTGAGAGTAGCTAATGGTTTCTGACAATTTTCCCAAGATTTTTCCATTCAAATTGTTGTCACGATTTGGAACAAGGACGGCAAACAACAGCTGGATAGAAATCCGCAACTAAGAAAACAAGCATTCATGTCGAGCATTTTTAATATTACAATACCAACAGTATGTAGTGATATCTGCATCCTGGTGGAGTGAATGAGCCTCTACTATGGAAAAAAAATCGCTCACAATTCATGTCCGTTACTCACAGAATATAGATTTGAACGAAAAAGATCAACGATCTGAGAGAAGTATGGATGTCTGACCGGCAATCTCAGAGCCTCTTTACACAGTACCAGCAACTGCTGAATTGGTCGAATCAATTAGAAACGAGAAACTTACAGATCGGACGTAATGTATTTAAAAAAATCATCCCATTTTTTTCCAATTCATTTATTTGTAGGGCGCAATCGCATAAGCTTTGCGGAGCCGTTAATTCAAGGTTTGTTTATACAAAGTTTCAACTAATTGCTATGTTTAGTAGTATTCGACCGAATACTCGCGGTTTACTCGAGGTTGAAAGGGCAACCATTTTTGTGGGACGGGTCAGGTTAGGGATATGGATATGAGGTATCGTTGTCTCAACCGAGAGTTGCCGCACGCACTGTGGCATTGTGCATAATGACCAGGGATAGCATCTGGTGTTCGACTATCTGTCGAGGGTGGGCGTCGGTGAGTTGTGGGGACAAGACAAACAAAAAATCATTCCATGTGTCCACGTGGAAATTATCTCTCCCTCCCCTCCCCTCACCATGAACAAGCGTGAAAAGTTTCGTAACCCCTACCTCCCCTAAATTTGTCCACCTGGTATGTGGACAGCCCCTTACAGTCCACGGCGAAATAATTTTCAGAAGGCCTTGGGACATTCGAACGTGAACATGAACGGGGAAATATTTTGACGTCTATATTCACCACTGTTTTCACGTTCACGTTCACCGAAGTCGGTGAACTATAGTGAGTTTACAGACATCTCGATTCCAAGGTGGAAAATCAGAATCGTTGTGAAATATTGAATTCATTGTTGTGAAAAATTGAATTCACTTTCATCAATATGAATTTTGTTTAAATATGTTTTTCAATTAGAAAATGGTTCTTCCTATCGTTTCCTTCCTCCTTGCTTTTCATATGTAGACTGATGAATTATTAACAAAAAAGTGTTTGTTCACGTTCACGTTCACGAGAACTCTAAGCAAGCCTTTAGCGTCGAAGAACAAAATTTATCTTCTTCAGTGATGTCAGATTTGTTTTCAATACAGAGCGGACTCGATTGTATACAGTCTCCGAATTTTTTCACTGCATATAATGAAGTCAAAAAAAATTGTTTTTTTTATTCATAGCTTTTTGTTTTTTGAATAAAAAAGAAGAATTTATTTTTTATTTATCCCCTTGAAATTATAAAACACCTTTCTCACACGAAAAAATTAAATTTATCCAGAATCTGTCAGAAGGTGAGAGGCGATCATATTTGATGAAAAAAATCTTCGTCGCATTTGGTCAGATCTCAACAATGACGAGTCAAACTGGCAATACTTCAAAAAGTACGTTACTTCGGACAATTCTGTCGTTTCCATTTGAAAAATGAGAAAAATTTGTGCAGGATCTAG
The DNA here is from genome assembly GCF_029784135.1 of Toxorhynchites rutilus septentrionalis. NCBI lineage: Eukaryota > Metazoa > Arthropoda > Insecta > Diptera > Culicidae > Toxorhynchites > Toxorhynchites rutilus. The sequence goes on from NC_073746.1 coordinate 190,119,182, forward strand.
TTTTGAAACATCTAAATTAGTGGATTTAAATAACATTTTGGAAGTGAAGAATTTAAAGAAGAGTCGCTTTAAAGGTGTTATTATTAGTTTAAACTCAAAATTCATAATAAACTTGACTGTTTCTATCAACCAAACCAAACCCCTCAAACCGCTCTACAATTTGTTCTTTGACATCCAATCTTCTATTTTTCTTGATTTCGGTGCAATATCGTTATAAACAATTCTTCAGAAATCACTCATAATAACCAATTAAATTTCATCTTAACATTGAAATATCCCATTTTTGCCTGAAATGAGCCATATTTGAAAAAAAAATCAATCTGTATATAATCTAATCTAAAATTGTATCTTTTCGGTTAAATATTGGATGATAACAAACGACAAAAGAACAATCAAACTATTCAACAGTATTAATACGCTCCACCAATAACCTATTGGCGCATTTAGTCTAAAGCCACGAAATGCGCCGATTAAGGACAGACACAGAGTTAGGCGGAGTTACGTTATATGAAATCAACATGAAAACGTTGGTTCGATGCACACCATTTTCCTCTATTTTCTAAACTATTAACTATTTTCTATTTTTCAATATTCTAAACAGCTGAGCATTTTTGCAGGAACAATTTTGTATAATTATTATCATCTGACTTATTTTCTAGATCTCTGGTGTACCCCGGAAACCATCAAGCACAAACACATACTCAAAATTGTTGGACCAACTTAATAAAAGCATCAACAACAAGCTTATCGATATTGCTGCCAAACGCAGAAGAAACTTTATTGTAGATCAGGTAATTTGTTATATTTCTTCATCCCGAATGAGTTCACTAATACATTTACTTTTCTGTGTGAAGGCTAACGTGTTTGCTTCCGAACAAAGACGAAAGCTCAGTGGATTTGGAGAATACGCAGTAAGACGAGCAGTTGTAATTGTATCGGATGAAGAGGAATACAAACGTCGCGTCCAATCCAAAAAAGATGAGCTAGGAGGCGAAATGTACGAAAGAAATACAAACGCAATGAAGGGTAAGTGTGAATGTTACTGTTTTTACATCTCTCTATAGTAATTTCAGAATCGATAGAAAGGTAACCATATAGATATATACACTTTTTTATGATCAAAGTTCTAAAAAAAAGTGATTGTTGTTACGAGAGCGATTTTCGTTTCGGACTTTTTTATAGCCATCTTTTTTTTGTTTGAATATATGCTTTAACATATTAAGGACCGGAAGAAATATGTAAGACATACGCCTGGGACCGCACGTTTGGTTTGTGTGAAGTTAGCGGATGAAAGTTCAGCGGATAAAAGTTTTTGTCGTGTGCAAGTTTCTGTTCAACGTCTTGCTGGATTTAATGAATAACGAATTATTTCAGTTGAAAAAAATTGATTGTTGAACCTTCAAAATCATGCTCATTGGACAGAGAATTGAGTCATTCATCTTTCCACATAATTAATATTTTTCTTGATCGTGACAGTGGAAAGTTATAGACTGAAACGTGAGCATGGGCCAATATAGGAAACTAAACAGAATTGACATTGACCCCTGCTCACGTTCCAGTCTATAATTTTTCTCTGTCACGATCAAGAAAAAAATTAATTATGTAGAAAAATGGATGATTCTATTCTCTATCTAATGAGCAAGATTGTGAAAAATGTTACTTGATAAACAATCAATTTATTTCAATTAAAATAATTTATTATTCATGAAATTCAGCAAGATGTTGAACAGAAACTTGCACGCAACAAAAACTTTTCTCCACTAATTTCACACAAGTCCATAAAGAAGCAACGCGGAAACGAGAAAACTCGTGAGCGGTCCTAAGTTCCATTCGAAAAGTATTAAGCGCAACCACCAGATGGCGAGGATTATGAATCACAGCGTCGGCGGCAACGTGTTAATCATTTTTAGCTAATTTTTTACATTTTTATGTTGTTTACAATTATTTGTCACCTACCATGTTGTAACAATGTGGTGGTGTCTTAATGTGATTCATTCGCCAATCTAGGCATAATTTAAGATCCTTTTTTTTAGTAAAAATTTAGAATGACCAATTCCAAGGTGGTTATTTTCGATTGATCCCTTGAAGCTGCGTTATCGACCTTAAAATTTACAGACGTTCGCTCGTTCCACATCCTCACATCTGTGATACATTGGTAAGGTGGTAAAGAACTCGCGAATACCTGTTGTCAACATGTCCTCTTCCGTATTGCTTTAAGTACCCTCAACCTGTACATTCTTCCGTGGCTACATACAAGGTAGCGAACTTAATAGCCGGTCTTCTGAAGTCTGAACATCCGCGTTGCGAACTCGTTCATCACGTCCAGGATACACTCTGACGATCCTACCTTTGATCCTGCTCTGTTTCTCAGGCAAAATACAGCAATGACCAAATTTCCGATATTGATGCTTTACATATCTCCAACCCACTTCGATTGTCTCGAGATTACAGGCAAATATTCTTGGATTCACATTTCCAAAATCTGTCCAGCACAAGCTGAACATGCTTCCGCAGGGCGAACAGCTGATTGAACCACTCCACTCGAACTTAACAGTAGGAAGGGAAACGGTGAATTCGGCTCTGTTACAGCTGAATTGCTAAATGAGCCTAATAAAAAATAAACTGTTGGGATAAAAAAAGGCCTCGTCTTCTCCACTGACCTCCGCAAAAGCCGTTGCCAATGCTTCGTCTACCAATCTGCTGTTTTAACTCCGCGCTGACCCCTTGGAAGTTAGTTCGTTCAGTAAAAATAGAAGAACTGCTGACATAGGCGGCGGGCCCAAGAACTTTATCGTTGCTAGAAAACCGAACAAGTACTGATGAGACCACGAAACTTGGTGAGTGTACACACCGCTACGCACAGTCGACTAAGGCCTACCTGCATGAGTTAACCATCTTGCGACGAAATGTCAGAAAAGGCACCAGAGTGAATAAAAACAGTATAGAAAGGAGAAAATAGATAAACAAAAGGCAAACGGATGAATTGAGTTGGATAGTTTTTGAAAGTGTATTGAAATTTACAGAGAAATCGTTAGAATTTCTAAAAGGAATTTATTGGTAATATTTTAAAAATTGTATAATTAAAGAATAATGTTGACCAATCGATGTTTTGATAGCCGCTGATAGCCAAATAACTGCTGGATCCTGAGAGACCTGAAAAAAAGAAAAATATTGTAAAATTAATAAAGAAACTGTAAAATGTAAGTAGAACCTGAAAAGAAAAGAAATGAGATTAATTAAATACATAAAATTTCAGTTTCAAGCTGCGAAACAAGAAAATTGCTGCTTTGAAAATTAGTTTGTTGTGACGACCCCGAACAAACTTGAAAATTTTACAATGGCAGAATTGACCCTTTCACCCGAAGCTGCCGAAAAGACGGGTTACAATTGTGCCGCTTGTGAGCGACCGGATCACGCAGAGAAGGATATGGTGTTTTGTGACCAATGTCAAAACTGGTATCATTTTGGATGTGCCGGTGTAACGAATGCGGTAAAGGACGATTCATCGTGGATATGCGGCAAGTGCATGAAAAATGCCGCTGGTAGTTCCGTGACGTCAGAGTTGGAGCAAGAATTGAAAAGGCTCGAGGAAGAAAAAAGAGTCCAACAGCTAGCTATGGAGAAGGAAAGAGTCCTGCATAAACGGCGCCTGGAGCTGCAGCAGGAAATGTTTCTGATGCGAAAAAAACTGGAACAGGAGAAACGCGAAATGGAGTTAGCCTTCGAAAAAGAGCAGTTGGAGAAGGAAATCGCTGAGGAAGAATCGTTCCAGAAGAAAAGTGAGCAGATGAGAAAGGAGATGCACGGTAAATTGAATAAGCTTAGACAGCAACGGAGCAAGGATTTCGATAGTGGTGTGAAAGAAAAAACGGAAGAAGCTGAAGGTTGTGAAGATGATTGCTCGAGTGACAAAGAAAAGCCGAAGCAGTCGGGACTGGAGAAAACAAAGCCAGGAAAAGCAGAAACCGAAAAAAAAAGGTCGGAAAAAGGCAAACCTGGGAAAATGGATCTGGTCGAGACTGGCAACGGAGATTTTCGAGGAGCATATCAAAAATACTCCACTCCAAAAACATGTTTAGTTCCGTTGGTCACATCGCCATCATTGGAGGAAATTCCGCCTGTCGACGCGGAATCCGTAAAAGGTGATACACAGGAAAAGATCGAAAGTAAGAAGAACGACGCGGTTTCAAATGACGTGCGAGAAGCAAATGAGGACGATAGTGAATCCAGCGAATCAAATGAGGATCACGAATCGGTGACAGTACAAGCTGGTCAAAACAAGCAACAAAGATGTCGTCGAGGACCTACCAAAGCTCAGCTGTCCGCCAGGCAGTTCCTGTCGAAGAAGTTGCCGGTATTTTCCGGAAAGTTAGAGGACTGGCCGATGTTCATCTGCAGCTACGAAACATCTAGCGAGGCTTGTGGGTTTTCGAATGTCGAGAACCTGGCTCGACTACAAGAGTGCTTGAAGGGCCAAGCATTGGAAGCAGTTCGTAGTAGGCTCCTACTTCCAGACGCAGTTCCACAGATCATTGAGACTCTCCGGATGTTGTACGGTCGCCCGCAGCACCTTCTAAATATGCTATTGGTGAAGGTGAGAAAGGCTCTCCCACCGAGAGCAGATCGTTTGATAACGTTCATCAATTTCGGGATGATTGTCCAGCAGCTTGCAGATCACCTGGAAGCAACGAAGCTTACTTCTCATCTTCTGAATCCCATGCTGATTCAGGAGATTACCGAAAAGTTGCCCGCAAGTACACAACTTGAGTGGGTGCGGTATAGAAGGAGAGACCGTGTAGTCACGATTCGAACTTTAGCCAACTTTCTGTCCGAAATCGTGAAAGACGCCAGCGAGGTGACGTCATACTGTGAAGCACCTGTAGTTGTAGACCACGCCAATCGAAAGTCCAGAGGAAAGGATAAAGAGCACGAAGGTTTCCTCCATGCCCACTGTGGACAAGAAAACGCCAACAAAACTCAGGCGCCGAGGGTGAGAAAGCCATGTATGATTTGCGACCGTACTGATCACCGGGTAAGAAATTGTGTAGCCTTCCGGAACCTCTCCGTACCACATCGTTTGGAAGCGGTGCGTAAATGGAAGTTGTGCTCGATGTGTCTCAATGAGCATGGAAATGCCCGCTGTAAGCTGAATTTCCGCTGTAATGTCGGGACCTGTAGAGAGCCTCACCATCCTTTACTCCACGCGGCAGGCCCGGAATCGGGATCGAACTGCAACTTTCATTCGTTTCAACGCAAGCAATCGGTGATTTTTCGAATGATTCCGGTCACATTGCACTGGGGAAATCATACAGTGAACACAGTGGCTTTCCTGGACGAGGGGTCGTCCTACACATTGGTGGAGAAGTCGGTGGCTAGCGCTCTTAGGACGAATGGTGTAACGCAACCACTTCGTGTGACGTGGACGGCTGGAATGTCCCGATTGGAAAGGAACTCGCAGAAAGTAGAACTGTATATTTCGGCTCGAGGTTCAAGTCGCCGGTTCCACATAAAAGCAGCTCATACCGTGGATAACTTGAGGCTTCCCCAGTCGACGCTAGCCCTGACGGAAGTAGTCAAGCAGTATCCCCATCTTCAAGATCTATCCGTGGTGGATTTCCAACATACTGTTCCGCAAATTCTGATCGGACTGAAAGACGTTCACTTGTGTGCACCGTTAGAATCACGAATCGGGAAAGCGGAAGAGCCAATCGCTGTGCGGTCCAAGCTTGGTTGGACCATATTCGGACCTGTAAGCGGTGGTGTTGAGTCGAGCATCGTTGGTCATCATGCGTGCAGCAGTGTTTCGAACGAGGACCTCCACGATCTGTTGAAGAGCCACTACACGCTAGAAGAGTCTGGCATTTCGGTTGCGCTGCTACCGGAAAGCGAAGAGGATAGGAGAGCGAAAGATATCCTGACGCAAACGACGGTAAGAGTAGGTGATCGTTTTGAGACGGGGTTATTATGGAGATATGATAGTCCGTGCTTCCCCGACAGCTATCCTATGGCTGTGAAAAGGCTCAAGAGTTTAGAGAGACGTTTATTGAAGGACAATGAACTGTACGATAAAGTACGGTGCATGGTCTCGGAGTACCTAACCAAGGGCTATGCGCACAAAGCTTCAGAGTTGGAGCTAGCAGACACCAACCAGAGTTAAGGTGTGGTATTTGCCATTGAACGTGGTTATTAATCCGAAGAAACCGGGTAAAGTCCGCCTTGTTTGGGACGCAGCTGCGGCTGTAGCTGGGGTGTCCCTGAATTCAAAACTCTTGAAGGGTCCCGATATGCTGACTGCTCTCCCAGCAGTTATTTGCAAGTTTCGAGAGAAAAAAGTGGGTTTTGGTGCAGACATCAAAGAGATGTATCATCAGTTGAAAATTCGAAAAGAAGATAAGCAAGCGCAGAGGTTCCTGTTCCGAGAGAATCCAGCCAGCGCTCCGGAGGTATTTATTATGGACGTTGCTACCTTTGGGGCGACCAGTTCACCTTGCTCCGCCCAGTTTGTGAAGAACATGAATGCAAAGGAGTTCGCAGGGCGGTTTCCAGAGGCAGCGAGAGCGATTCTAGAGAACCATTACGTCGATGATTATTTCGATAGCACGGAGACAGTCGAGGAAGCAGTGAAGCTGGCGAAGGAGGTAACGTTTGTTCATTCAAAGGGCGGCTTCGAGCTTCGAAATTGGGTCTCTAGTTCAGAGGTGTTCCTGCGAGAAATGGGGGAGACAAAAGAAAATCAATGTGTTCATTTTAATCAAGACAAGGAAACAGGGCAAGAAAGGGTCTTGGGAATAGTGTGGAATTCAGTAAGCGACGAGTTTACGTTCTCAGCAAGGTTACGTGAAGATTTGCTGCCGTACCTGATAGGAGAGAGGCGGCCCACGAAAAGGGGGGTCATGAGCTGCATCATGAGCTTGTTCGATCCCATTGGGTTTTTGGCTTCCTTCACTATTTATGGAAAAATGCTTATTCAAGATCTTTGGCGCAGTGGATGTGCCTGGGACCAGCAGATCAACGACGAGTGTAGCGAGAAATGGAATCGTTGGGTCGGTCGGCTTCCAGAAATCGAAAGAGTGCGGATCCCTCGTTATCACTTCACGGGAGGATTATCTGTGGACTACAGTACGTTGCAACTACACGTTCTTGTCGATGCTAGTGAGAATGCATATGGTGCTGTTGCATATTTCCGTGTCATGACTGCTTCTGGTCCTATTTGTTCGCTTGTGATGGCACGTTCCAAGGTTGCACCTTTGAAGCAGCTGTCAATTCCGCGCCTGGAACTACAGGCCGCGGTACTAGGTTCTAGATTGCTAAATTCCATCATCGATAACCATTCCGTAGAGGTGAAACAGCGGTTTATTTGGACAGATTCGAGGACAGTACTTTCTTGGATCCACTCGGATCAGCGACGCTACAAGCAATTCGTTGCTTTCCGAATTGGTGAAATCCTTAGTCTCACGAAGCTCGATGAATGGCGGTGGGTTTCCACTAGAAACAACATCGCTGACGACCTAACCAAATGGGATCGAGGACACAATCTAAATTCGAACGGTCCTTGGTTTCGGGGTCCACATTTCCTGTTCCATCAGGAAGATTCCTGGCCAGAACAGAAGCGCGTAACACCGAATGTGCCTGAAGAGATACGTGCCCACATACTGTTCCACGACATTTCACTGTCAGAACCTGTAATCGATCCGTTGCGTTTTTCAAGATGGAAGGTCTTAGTTCGAACGATAGCCTGCGTCTACCGGTTTGTTTCGAACTGCAAGCGAAAAAAGGAAGGATGGGCCATCGAAGGTGTACCAACGACCGATGCTCTCAAGAGAAAAGTAAAGGCAAAAATTGCATCTACGGTAGTTCCTTTGCAACGAGACGAATACCAAAAATCAGAAGCATATTTGTGGCGATTCGCACAAGCGGAAGCATACGGGGATGAGGTGAAAACTCTCCAGAAAAATCTTAAAGTGGGGAACGAGAAACAACGACAGCTGGAAAAATCGAGCAGTCTATACAGTCTGAGCCCATTCTTGGATGCACAGAACGTTCTTCGGATGGAAGGGAGAACCGCACAAGGTACGTTCTTACCGTTCGAACTACGTTTCCCAATTATACTCCCTAAAGGACATCCAGTTACCGTTAAACTTCTGGAACATTATCATCAGAGAGTGGCACACGGCAATCAAGAAACGGCGGTAAATGAAATACGACAAAGGTTTTGGATTCCCAATCTCCGAGCGGAACTCAAACGTATTTCAAGAGCTTGCATGCGATGCAAGGTGAGGAAATGTGAGCCAGGTCATCCGAGAATGGCTCCTCTTCCGATTTCGCGGATCTCGCCTGGATTGCAGCCGTTCAGCTACACAGGGGTGGATTATTGTGGTCCATTGACTGTCTCCGTCGGGCGCAGATCAGAGAAAAGGTGGATTTGTTTGTTCACGTGTTTGACGACGAGAGCTATTCACATTGAGGTTGCTCATAGTCTGACGACTCAATCGTGCCTGATGGCCATACGGCGATTCGTGAGCTACAGAGGAGGTCCTCTTGAATTCTTCTCAGATAATGGGACGAATTTCCATGGCGCCAGCAAAGAAATTGTTAAGCAGATGGAGATTAATTGTGAAGATGTGTTCACCGATTCGAGAACCAGATGGAATTTCAATCCGCCTTCCGCACCTCATATGGGTGGGGTGTGGGAGCGAATGGTGCGCTCCGTTAAGACGGCGTTGAAAGCGTTGGATGATGGCCGCCGAATGACGGACGAAGTACTCCTGACCGTGTTGGCAGAAGCGGTGGATTTAATCAATTCTCGGCCACTGACATACGCTGGCCTGGAACCTGATGCAAAGGAAGCGCTAACACCAAACCATTTTGTTCGCGGCGTAGGACTAATGAGTTCTGAGTCGTTTATCAGACCTACCAATGAAGCAGAGGCACTGCGGGACAGCTTCAAGCGGTCACAGTTTTTGGCTGATTGTTTGTGGAAACGATGGACTTCTGAGTATCTCCCGACGATCAATCATCGCAGCAAATGGCACTCTGAAATGCCTCCTATTGCAAAAGGTGATCTTGTGTATATTGCGGACGAGAATATCCGAAAGCATTGGGTTAGAGGGGTTGTAACCGAGGTATTCAGTGGTGCTGATGGTAGGATCAGACAGGCTTTGGTGAAAACAGCAAAGGGTGAGTTCAGGCGGCCGGTGGTGAAGCTTGCGGTGCTTGAAGTCCAGGGTCGTAAATCTACTGCGGCTGACGCTTTCGCACCAGAGTTACGGGGAGGGGCTATGTACACACCGCTACGCACAGTCGACTAAGGCCTACCTGCATGAGTTAACCATCTTGCGACGAAATGTCAGAAAAGGCACCAGAGTGAATAAAAACAGTATAGAAAGGAGAAAATAGATAAACAAAAGGCAAACGGATGAATTGAGTTGGATAGTTTTTGAAAGTGTATTGAAATTTACAGAGAAATCGTTAGAATTTCTAAAAGGAATTTATTGGTAATATTTTAAAAATTGTATAATTAAAGAATAATGTTGACCAATCGATGTTTTGATAGCCGCTGATAGCCAAATAACTGCTGGATCCTGAGAGACCTGAAAAAAAGAAAAATATTGTAAAATTAATAAAGAAACTGTAAAATGTAAGTAGAACCTGAAAAGAAAAGAAATGAGATTAATTAAATACATAAAATTTCAGTTTCAAGCTGCGAAACAAGAAAATTGCTGCTTTGAAAATTAGTTTGTTGTGACGACCCCGAACAGTGAGAGTGAAGAGTGACATTGAACTACACGACTGCAGCGTTCGCTTCTAATTTCTCTGCTGATAGTAGTCGCGATTTCACTGACAGAATTATGGTTATCTTTGATAATGTGAGTACGGTATCACCATTAAATTGGACGTTCTTTCAATCTTCAAAAAGTTTCTACAATATTTTTTGTTAGTTTCAATATAGAAAACCCTTAAATACAAACATACTCCAACACCGTTTCGATTTCACCCGAACTACTTTTCTTGAGCCATTTTATGTAAATCAGCTTGAATGATAAAGATACCGATGCGAAGCGTGTTTTCCAAATGACTGTCAGTGATTTTGTTCCTTGACTTTGATTTCACTTCTTTCATAACTGAAACAATTGCTCACAAATATTTGGGAATTCAAACAAAGAAGTAATAAAATGAGCAAATCGCGCTTCTGGAACAAATCTGGAGTAGAAATCCAAGATTTCAAATTTGTCACACTGCGTTTTAATGAGTTTCATCTGCATGTTTTCAGTGGCATGTACATCATCGGAACTGAATGGGGTGAAGAAAGTTGGAGAATTCTTTCATGAAGCTTTGAAGTACCAAAATATGCGAGAAAAATCAGCATTAATAGACTAGAGTGCATCAACATTTTTCCTTGTTGTCGACACTTGAGAAATTTTCAATGTAAGAAAATGGATAAAATGAAAATTTTCCATTTGTTGTTTGAACTTGAGTTTGTTTTTGAATGAGAAAGAAAAGAAGCTTGGAACTCACGATGATCCAATGCGTGCGAGTTGGTTAATAATTTGGACGATATCCTTCAAGACATCCTCGAATCCTACATTCATGGGAAAAGGCAAGCCGATTCCTCGGTAACTTCGAAACCCTTCTCTCATCTATCACCACTGAATAAAATACACAGTCGGCAGCTCGTTCTTTCAAACTTTCAAACAAACAATTTTCACTCCTTACTCAGCCAATTTTTAAGGACAGGATGTGGAAACAAACTTATCCATTTTTAACGCATGTTTCGACTCATACTTTCGTTTCAGATTGAACCTTCAAAACAGCTGCAGCTTCATTACAAATCAAATAAACTATTTACTGATTGAGGCACGTAAAAAAGTATATTTCCGACAATTTTTCATGGAATACACGTGCGTCGTCAGCCACTTTTCTTTTTTTCACCAATGCAGGCTTCCATTTTGTTCTAATTTACACTACATACACCACAGCGATAAAAAGCGATTGCCAACAGACACTAGAATGGTGAATGAACTCGACTGCCCTCTAATGGCGAGAACACAGCAAAATCGAATGAATTTTCTCCCAAACTTTCTCACTCTCTTATGTACTCACGCGTACATACATCCCTTTCTCTTTCATAAGACTCTTTAAAAAGCTCCCAGCAGTAAAGCCGGGTTTATGCGTTGTTAGTTGCTCGGTTGCGAGTAAACACCAAACGATCCGAAGAATTACGAACATACCCATAACACTAATTTTGACATTTGATTTGCATGTATGGGGCTGGCTACTCGCAACCGAGCTACTTCAAAGTTTTACCCGTTTACCCCTTACATACAAATCAAATGTCAAATTTCATGGTGTGGGTACGTTCGTTGTTGCCGCCGCAAAATACCCCTGGTAACCCGGACGAATTAGGTAGCCCTGCACAACAAAGGCAGCCAACAGCTACAACGGTTTGACATCTCGCCTTATTGTTTTTGACGGCGGTGTTTACTACGGATGCTTAGAATAACCATTGAATGCGACAGAAATTTATATTGATTAGAAGATACTGAATTAATCAGCGAATATTAAAATAACCCATTGATATATGAGAAGTAGGTATTGAGAGATCCAAATTAATATCAGTAGCAGACTTAATGGATTGTACAATAGATTTCAGCTTAGGCGAATTGGACTAGCAGAGCGAAATCTATTGGATATATTACGTTGTTAGTTGGACTTTAAGTAACTGGAAGGAAACTGAATTGTATGTAGAACATATTCTTTATTCACCTAGTTTCTGACAGATGTTAAACTTTCAGCTTTGAAGCGCTTCATTAATAAAGCTATCAAAATCAGCTATTTTTTCCGTCCACTACAACATTCTTCAAAGAATTCAATCATGAATACAAATGACTCTGTACAGACAGCTGAGTTGGAAATGTCCGGTTGTGTAGCTTGTGATAGGCCTCATACTGTCGATAATTACGTTTGTTGTGACAAATGCGACAAGTGGTGGCACTTCTCGTGTGCTGGAGTTACAGCTTCCATAGCAAATCGCGATTGGATCTGTTCGCGATGTCTTCCTGTTCAAAACACACTCGAGAGTATTTCTGTTTTTTTTTCTGAAGTTACGACACGAACAATATTTGGCCCGCTTAGCAGAACAACAAAAGTTGGAGAGGCAGCAAATGCTAAAAGAGCACGAATTGCAGAAAAGACACCTGGAAGAGAAACATCAGCTGATGATCCTGCGAGAAGAGAGCGAAAATCGTAGTGCTCGCAGCGGCCGCAGCGTTGTGAGCTCATCTACTCGTACCAATCAGTGGGTGCTCAAACACGCAGAGGAACCAATAACTACAGACGCGAACGAAGGCGCAGTGGGAGGAACCACTACCAGCATCGATAATCTTCCAGCCACACAATGGGCCATGTCAATCGATGAACGTTGGAAAACGATACAAAGCAAAGCAATTTGTCGTACGTGTCTCTTTGGTCACGGACGAAGGTCATGCCGTAGCACCACTCGTTGTGGTGTCGATGGTTGTCAGTATCGCCATCACCCATTGTTACACTCCCCCTCCTCAGTACAAGCAGCTCAGAGGAAGAGTCAGACAGAAGATCATCATGTGCATCAAGATCAACTTTCGAATCTTCTTTTCCGCATCGTACCAGTTACCCTCTACGGTCGTACTGGTAGCATAGATACATTTGCCTTTTTGGATGAGGGCTCGTCTCTTACGATGATCGAGAGCAGTTTGGCGGACAATCTCGAAGTCAATGGCTATGATAAGCCACTATGCTTGAAATGGACGAGCAACGTGACCCGCGAGGAAAAGCAATCCTGGCGAGTTACATTCGAAATATCAGGAATCGGAAAGATGAAGCGTTATTGGTTAAATGATGTCGGAACAATCCAGTCACTAGACCTACCGGTGCAAACGCTACCAATCAATGACATGAAACTGCACTATCAACACCTTCAAGGAATTCCAATCAAAGGGTACCGTGGCGCTGTACCTCGCTTGCTTATTGGAATTGACAATCTCAAATTGACACTGCCTTTGAAGACACGGAAAGGAGAAGAAGGTAATCCAGTGGCCGTGAAAACTCGGCTTGGATGGTGCGTCTATGGCGGTCAAAGGAACGCTAGATTTCCCTCTGTCAACATGCATATCTGCGAATGCAATAGAGATGAATCTATGGATGAAACGATCAAGACGTATTTTTCGATCGAGGAAGTCGGGGCTCGTCCAAGAAACGAGTGTATGTCTAAGGAAGATCAACGGGCGTTAAATATACTGCAGGAAACCACAGTTTCAGTGGGCGATCGATTCGAGTCAGGCCTCCTGTGGAAATTCGATGATTTTGAATTTCCAGACAGCTATCCAATGGCCATCAAAAGGCTGCACTGTTTGCAGCGTAGAATGGAAAAGGATCCAATTTTGAAGGAAAATATTCAACGTCAGATACAAGAATACATCGACAAAGGTTATGCTCATCGTGCATCAGTCGGAGAATTAGCAGCTGTCGATCCTCGTAGAATTTGGTTCCTGCCCTTAGGTGCAGTAGTCAACCCAAAAAAGCCTTCGAAAGTTCGCCTTATATGGGACGCCTTAGCGAAAGTCGATGGTGTTTCGTTGAACGGCATGCTATTGAAAGGGCCCGATCAGTTGGCGTCTTTACCAACAGTTATCTTCCATTTCCGGCAACACCAGGTGGCAGTAGTCGTTGACATTAGGGAGATGTTTCACCAGATTTTTATCCGTTGGCTCTACCGGTACTCACAATGTTTCCTATGGTCCCCTGACTCTTCCCACGATCCCGAAATATTTGTGATGGATGTAGCTACGTTCGGCTCAACCAGCTCATCAGCGACTGCACAGTTTGTGAAGAACACAAACGCTCAGAGATTCGCACAAGAATTCACTAGAGCCGTCGAAGGAATTCTGTATAACCACTACGTGGATGACTATCTTGATAGCTTCCCCGACGAAGAAGAAGCCAAACGAGTGGCAACAGCCGTTAGAGAAGTACACAGAAGAGGAGGTTTCGAGATCCGCAACTGGTGCTCCAACAGTCCGGCTGTTCTGAAGCACCTAGGAGAAAATGCGAAAAAGGTTGAGAAAAATCTCAATTTAAGGAATGCTGGTACTCCCGAACGTGTGCTGGGTATGCTGTGGAACAGTGAAGAGGATGTGATCCATTTCGAGACGACCATGCGAGAAAACATCAGGAAAATAATCGAAAATGACACAATACCTACTAAGCATCAAATCCTACAATGCGTGATGACTCTTTTCGACCCGTTGGGCCTTCTTACATCGTATCTTATATTCGGTAGAATTCTTATCCAAGACGTGTGGCGTGCTGGAACGAAGTGGGACGAGTTAGTGGATAATAACATTTTTCAACGCTGGTGGGATTGGGTAAAAATACTGTATGACATAAATAAAGTTCGAATTCCCCGCTGTTACTTTCGTCGTCCAGATAGCTTCAGCTTTGAGAATGTCCAGCTTCATGTCTTTGTTGATGCTAGTCCAACTGCCTATTCCTGCGCATGCTACTTCCATATAATTAACGCTCAAGGAGAGGTTGAGGTATCGTTGGTTGCTGCCAAGGCGAAGGTAGCCCCACTCAAACATATGAGTATTCCTAGACTAGAACTTCAGGCCTGTGTCCTGGGCTCGCGCATGATGAAGCTGGTGGTGGATGGTCACACTTTCTCTATCTCCAAACGGTATTTCTGGACAGACTCGCAAACAGCTCACACTTGGATCAACAAGGATCCTCATATATATCGACCGTTCGTAGCCCATCGGGTTGCAGAAATTCTGGAAACCACGAAACGAGAAGAATGGCGTTGGCTGAACTGAACCCAGCAGACGAAGCAACGAAATGGAGCGTTGGGCCTTACTTCAACAGTGAGAGTACTTGGTTTAGTGGTCCGAAATTTCTCCGGTTTCCAGAGAGCCAATGGCCTCGTGCTATACACATCAAGAGATACACGCATCGGGTATGATCATAGATGTAAAGCGATTCTCTTCGTGGAGTAGGCTCCAACGCACAATGGCATACGTGCACAGATTTGTAACGAATTCTCACAAGGCGGCTGACGTTCGATATGTTGGACATCTTACACAGAGCGAATTGCAAAAAGCAGAAATAACATTGTTCAAGATGGCACAATGGGAATCGTATCCAGAAGAGATGGCTATGCTGACGTAGGTTCGTCAATCGTCGAGGAGCTCCTATAGAATTACATAGCGACAATGGAACGAACTTCCATGGCGCAGAAAGAATTCTTCGTCAACAGATATATGTTGGGTTATCCGCTACATTCACCAACGCTTCCACGACGTGGAGGTTCATTCCCCCCCGCGCGCCCCACATGGGAGGGTGTTGGGAACGTATGGTACGTTCAGTCAAGTCTGCACTGTCAACATCTTATGGTGATGAAAAACTAGATGACGAGGCTTTCCAAACGCTGTTAGTGGAGGCTAACAGGCCAATCAACCAATTGTACACGGTCGGTTTTTGTTTTTTTTTTAATCCAAAATATATATTTTTATTAAGGCTCATATGGCGTCAGCCTAACGGGGCCGGGAGTTCAATATTTTGACAATATTTGCTTCCAACTATGTTAGTAAGATGTTACTCGATTACTCGCGGTTGGCTCGAGTTTAGTATTACAAGTGTTCTCATAATTGGGATGTTGCAGTCTTCAGTGCTCTGTACGTGTGCCCGACATGGGATACTTCCTATTGGGATGCAGCTGACTATTAATCAGCAACGCCCCCTAGTCTGCACCCCATATATAGCGTAGTGCGTCTTTTTCCACTCGAGGAATCCAGGATAGAATGATCACTAGCCGGCGTTTATAGATCGGATAGGAGGGATATGAAACAGGGACAAGGGTTTTTGAAATTCGATGATGAAATTTTTTCCATACATCCATCGCCACCATATTTTATTATATAAAAGTTTTGATGACTTACGTGTCCCGTTTTTATTCCTGAACTGAACTGGTCAGCCTACATATGGATGACAATGTAAAATTGATTACTTGGATATTTTGGTAAAATAACTGTTTTCAACATTAAATTCATGCTTAAATGTGGTGAAGGGATAATGATTAATATGGTTATCGTTGTACCGTAATTTTCGAATTACGTATGAATTGTATATTTAACACATGTTTCTGAAGCTGCAAATCATTTTCTGGAACAAAAGGGAATTCTATCATGTGGTCAAATCATGCAATGTCAAAATTTTAAACATAATTCACTGACATCTAAGGGTACTTCGAAATATTTAACAAATGCTTACCATTGCCTTTTTAGCAAATTTCCACATTCCTGCCTCCGAGCACAATTGGTTCACCGATTTTGTGTATCCAGATCAGGATGAGAAGGCAGCGCGAGAGACGATAAACAATATAGTCCACAGCCAGCGTCTCGCCAATAAAAGCCTACAATCACGCGGTTCAAATAATCAACGATGGAATCAAAAATATAGTAACAATCGTTACGGTAAACAACATCATTCTGGATACAATACTCAACAGCAGCACAGCGTTCAACAACACGGTCATAACAAGAGCTACCGGTCAGGCAACGCTTATGGACGACGCGATTTTAACACGTACAGAAGTGGAAGTTATTCTGGAAATAATAACTGGAATCGTTACGACGGGTATGTTTATGAGCTCCCAACAACCAGCTGTTAACGATCTAACTGTTACATCTTTTTTTTTGCCAGGCGCAATGATCGTTACAATAACCGAGGATATCAACGTAATCAAAATATGCGCTCTTATGGTAACTACGGAGGTAATATATGTCAGTATTGGAATTATTGAACGAATACTTAAAACATGAACCGGTTTCAGGCTATAACAGCGGATCTCATCGGAATCAACAACAGAATTGTTGGAGTTACGGCTCTCAAAACAATGGCACCCAACAGTGGTATTCTTGGTGGCAGGTAAATAATTTGTAACTGATAAGTTCAGTGTTAGTGCAATTGGACTGCAGATTCGTATTCGATTCAAAGTTTCATGGTAATATAACCTTAGATGACAAATACCGAAGCCGCTTTTGTAATTTTGCACATATTTATCAATTTTCCAACTGCACTAGTATACCGATACATAACAGAAACAACTGTTTTATAACCAGCAAATGAAAATCTTTTTGTGTTTGTAGTCAAATCTCGAAAACTTATTGCAGCAGCAAGGCAGAAGTGGATCGGACCAGAGCGGACAGCAAGCGAATATGGAGCAGTACTGGTCTCAGTACGCACAGCAGCACAACTACGAAAATTACCAATCAAAACCCCACGGATCAGGATCGTCTAGGAATAAGTAGATAAAACCGCTTGGAAGAAATGTATAAATAAGAAAATATTTTCACAAGTCTTGCACCACATCAATTATTACATAAGAATATGTAATAGCAGATTGCACTGCAAAATTCAACTTACTTAACCCTGCAACTGTTATAATAATTATGATACGAAGCAAATGTTGAAAATTGAAATATTCAGTTTGAATGCGAATGAACGGAATAGTTATATAACACATAAATGCTATCTATTATTATTAGTGTATTTAATTTGTTTAAATATGTCGCGGTATTTTATAACGGTAATAAAGCACGCAAGATGATCGAAGTGTAGTATCATTCTCTGTGACTATTCCGTAATTATTCCGCAACTTTCACGAAGTTTTTAGTATGTACGGTGTAATAATGATAATTTAAAACTGATATAAATTATGGTTATTTACGATAATTTGAATAAGGATTGCTTGCATTATAAGCAAAAGTAGAATAAGTTTTAGATGAATACAACTCTAATTAAGAATACAGCACAAAACCGTATTTTATTCTAAAATAAAAAATGAGATTCAATTAAAAAAAAATCTTCGATTTTTTATCGGGAATCCCTTACAGTTATTGGAATA
Organism: Toxorhynchites rutilus septentrionalis; assembly: GCF_029784135.1. Classification (NCBI taxonomy): domain Eukaryota; kingdom Metazoa; phylum Arthropoda; class Insecta; order Diptera; family Culicidae; genus Toxorhynchites; species Toxorhynchites rutilus. Next base: position 190,137,117 of record NC_073746.1, read on the forward strand.
TAGCTCATGAAGTCCAAATCTTTTCCTTCTTTACTAATTAACACTCACGCACTGGTCTTACAGACAGAAAGATCAATAATTCGTTGATTTCTCAGTCACCGTAATCGTTACGTAACAAAATTCCATTTTTTATTCCTGGATAAATCAACTGAGAAACAACAGCAGAATAAAGCCATTGCACCTTGGTCAAGCTGAAGCAGTAGGATAGAGTAGTCCAGCGTACATTGTAGTTCGTTCAGAGAAGCACTGTTCTCCAAACGCATTTTCTCATTGACTCAATTTTAAAAGGGTGTGCGAGCCGCTAGAATTCAGGATTATCCGATATCAAGGAATAATTAAGTCCTCCATTCACATTAATTATGATTACAGACATAACTAATGTGTATGGAGGACCAAATGAGAACCTCGTTTTAAAAAGATTTGGTTTATTTGTTTATTTTTGGAGCAGAACAACGTCAACAGAATAAAATAGTCCAAATGACATAATCTTAATCCTAACAAAAAACAACTTATTCTATCTTAACACTGAACACTAGTTTACAAAACAAATAACAATATGACCAACTACAATGCACTTCAAAGTAACAAAATAATAACTTAACATAAACGAGAGTACAATTTTCTGAGGACTGAGCGAGATAAATGAAAATCAAAAATACTGTAACACTGATTAAAAATCCTACACATACTATTGACAGGTTCATTTCTACCATAATTAGTTCACAGAGAGACAAAGAAAGTTATGGAAGCGGAAATTACGACGACAAATGTTTTTATTAAGACTACTGAGTAGATCGCAGCAATCGATATTCGAGAGCAGTAGAGCGGAAATATTTAAATATCGCTTTAGCTACATCACGATAACCGTTCAAGTCCTATAAGATTACAACGATCTTCGTATCTAGGAAGGTTCAGAGGGTCCCTCCAAGGCAAAACACGAAGAGCAAATCGCACAACTTTTTTTGAATGTTTTCAATCCGTTGTATTTCGTTCTGATAGTGTGGGGACCACACAACGGCAGCATATTTTAGTGTTGATCGAGCAAGAGAGCAATACAATGCCTTTTAACAGTGTATATAATTGAAATGCTTAGTAACTCGGAAGAGAAATCCTAAGTTTTTTGACGCTTTTGCTGAGATATATGCGATGTGATCATTTAAAAGTAAGCTTAGAATTAAGCATGACTCCCATGTCTTTGACAGTTATTATCTTTTCCGTTTCCGTATTAGTTTCGAAAATTGAATAATCAAAATGAACAACGCAGCGTTTGCGGGCAAAAGTGATTACGGAGCACTTAGAAGCATTCAAAACCATGCGATTAGTGACGCACCAGTCAGCGAAAATGTTCAACTGATATTGCAGGTACAGAGCATCAGCCTGACATCTGACTAAATTGAAAAGCTTCAAGTCGTCTGCATACGATAATTTCAAGCAACGGATGGAGAGATATACATCATTTAAATATAAAAGAAAAATATCAGACCAAGGTTGCTGCCTTGGGGTACACCGGCCGTTACGTCGAAAGGATTGGATACACGATTGCCTATTTTGACAGACATTTTGCGTTCAACTAGATAGGATTTTAGCCAATCCAAAACGCACCCATGAAAACCTAGTCTTTGTAATTTAGCCACTGCAATACGATTTTTTCATAGATATTTTCGATTTATCATATTAATCAATTGAATCTTGATGCAATAATCGTTGCTACAAATACCTCAGGACGCAGTTCTCTCAACCGAGTTGAACTCCTCTTTCCTGGGAGTTAGCAGGATCAATATCTCATGCCTCATACCTCACGCCTGATCACGAACATCACTGCCACGTACACTTTCACTTTTTTTTGTGTCTATCATCATTGTTACGGACAGTTGCGTGTAAAAATAAACTTCGTGAAGTGAAAGAGTTCATTCCCGTTTATAAGAGACATGTCAGTTTCATAATTTAGGGCATTTAAACGTTAAGTCGGTTGCATAATCTCGTACGTTTAAACATTGGGCCTGATCACGAACATCACTGCCACGTACTCTTTCACGTTACTTACACTCCACTTAATCTTTTTGTGTCTATCATCCTCACGGACAGTTGCGTGTTAAAATGAACTCTGTTAAGTGAATGAGTTCATTCCCGTTTATAAGAGACATGTCAGTTGCATAATTTCGGGCGTTTGAACGCTATGTCGGTTGCATAATTTCGGACGTTTGAACGTCCGTCGTAGGTAAAACTAATAAGTGTATGAGATAATATTCCATTTAATTGAACGTATGTTTTAGAATGACAAGTTTGCGATTATACCTCGATGATTCGGTATTTCAATCCAACTATTCGGACTCATTCCATGAATCATTTGCTTGGTGCGTTAGTTTGCTAAATTAAACGCTGGTTCAAAGATGAGGAGGAATACTTGGTTGCTCTTGAATAATGTAGTTGTTGAACATATGGGAATGTAATTTTATTTCTTCTTTCTATAAACTAATCTAGAGATAAAGCATTAGTATCATGAGTTTATTAATAATCGATATCTCGCATACTCTTGTACTCAGTTCTGTCTCACTCGTTTGAATAGTGAGGAGTATTTAGTATAGATCAACGTTAGAATCAATTTCTAAGAACCGTTTCTACAATTTATTTCTTCTAATATCTTCTATATCTCAGAATAAACCCGAATTTATCCATATCATGATCAGTATAATCTGAACTACTCCCATATGGGATTCTGAAGTTTAATCCTCTTATCCTACCCATTCTCGTGTAATTTGATATACGGGACATGAAGTTTGATATAATTGTCTAAACAGAAACTGGTCAGAAGCATAATTTTCATATGAAACATCTGATGAGTTTCAAGCAATTTTCCAAAAGCAGAAAATGATTCAGATTTTCTTTAACGGATATCAAAATTATGGAAAAAGAACTAGAGATTTAATTTAAAAATTATAAATTTGAATGTTTTGCAATGATAGATTCATTTTTTCCTTATTTGAAATTTAAATATTCTTTCATTGAAAGTAATATCCTTGAAAATATCTATTACGTAAAAACAAAAGATCAATGGCTTTATTCGATGTAACTATCATCCTGATTCGGGCCTTGTCCACCAATTGCGAATGTTTGAATTACAAAAACCAGCCCTGCAATGTTGGAAAAACATTACAGTTATTATTTTATATTCAAAATATCAACAAATCAATATTATACATAATCAATCATAATGATCGTTTCGGGCCAGTGGCCTCCATTCCCATTTTATGGGGTTGCAACTCTCTGTTAGTCTAGTCCCTAAAATAGAAATAAAAAATTTCTATTCATTTAGGACAATCGAAATTAGACCTTTCGCTACGGGAGCTATATTTTTAATCCTCAATTACATCCCATAGCGCATTTATCGAATCCAAATAAACAAATTTACGTTCTCTGGATACGTCAGGATTTCGTTCTAAAAATGCCACCAGGCGGGTGAATTACTGTTTGTTTATCTTTTCTTTCTAAAAAAGCAAGATAAGATTCAAAATGTTAGCAAAAAAGCTGAATAAATCCGAAATTAAACTTACTTCATTCCGCGTGACTAGCTTTCACCATCTAAAACACAAGTGACAAATATACTTGTTTTTCCCCGTGACGTGACAGTATCGTGTATTCATAATTACACCGAGTTCATCAAAGTTGTCACGACGGGTGAACTCTTCCGGATTCTACACACACCACCCGTAATAACGTTGTATACAATTCACTTCGTTTTCACCGTGAAGTGACGCTCGTGATCAGGCCCATTATGTAAGTAAATTAATAAGTGCATGAGATAATATTCCATTTAATTAAGCGTATGTTTTAGAATGACAAGTTTGTGATTAAATCGATTTCAATATCAACTATTCGGGCTCATCCCATGATTCATGCGTGCGTTAGTTTGCTGAATGAAATGCTAGTTCAATGCAAGAATACTTGGTTGATCATGAATAATGTAGTTGTTGAACATATGGGAATGTTATTTTATTTTCTCTTTCTATAAATTACTCTAGAAATAAAACATGACTAATATGTATAATAATGAAGTTCTCGCATATACTTTTTTAACTCTGTCTTACTCGTTTGAACAGTGAGAAGCATTTAGTAAAGGTCGAGGTTAAAATCATTTTATAAGAATCATTTTTACAATTTTGTTAAATAATAATACCTCATGTTTTCGTGACAACTTTGATGAACTCGGTGTTATTATGAATACCACGATACTGTCACGTCACGGGGAAAAACAAGTATATTTGTCACTTGTGTTTTAGATGGTGAAAGCTAGTCACGCGGAATGAAGTAAGTTTAATTTCGGATTTATTTAGCCTTTTTGCTAACATTTTGAATCTTATCTTGCTTTTAGAGAAAGAAAAGATAAACAAACAGCAATTTACCCGCTTGGTGGCATTTTTAGAACGAAACCCTGACGTATCTAGAGGACGTAAATTTGTTTATTTGGATTCGGTAAATGCGCTAAGGAATGTAATTAACCCTCCTGTACTCGCGTGCAAAATCGTAACACGTATACTTGCGCACGGTGTCACAGACCGAAAATTGAACTTCTCTGTAATGTTGCCATTGTGCATTTTTCAGGCTTTATTGGCATTTATTTGAAGAAGAGGGTATGGTTGAATGAAAAAACTCCAAAACATATGTTTTCTTCGTCTTTATTATGTTTTAATAGTAATAATAGTTTAATAGATATAATTCAGCCTCATCAAAATAGAGTAATTTTTGAAACTCCAACACAAATAACGAAATTCGAATTTTTCACGGTTAATAATTAAAAGTAAGCAACTGAATATAACTCATGGAAGTATAAAGAGCTATAAAATAAAATAAAACGTATTAATCGATTGTGGTTTCATTGGAGCAAGAATCAGAACTAGCATAACTGCATGCTCGAAACAAACATATTTTTACAATTCATGCAGTTGTTGCGTGTTTTTCGGGTCTTTATCGAAGAAAAGAATGTATAACGACCTTCTACGTAATTACCAGATGATAAGGTTCTGGAATATAAAATTTGCATATTTCTAATATTCTTTGTCTCTGTTTTCTTGGTAAACTAAGAATTAATGCCGTTTTTTTTGGAGCAGGAAAAGATGATATAAAAGGATTTCTAGGGACTTCCTTTTCTTTTTCTCGTTTTCTTGTCGATATTGTCCATTATAAAAAAATATCCCCGAAACTGTAACTGTTAAAAATTACCATAAGCTACCGATTAGTTTATAGTTTACTGTTTACATTTCTTCCACAAGTAAAATTCTTTCACAAGTGTGTATATGTATGACCATTTTATTTAGCGAATAACTATACGAAAGTCAAACATTTATATTTTGCTTTTGAACGTGAATATATCGACGAATAGTTAATATATGGATCCGTTCAATCCAGTTACAAAAGGGACTGAAATCAAATAAGAATAGTCCAGTAATGATCTTATGCATTATATTCAATAAATATTCCACGCCACTAACATTAATTTAAACATTTCATTCAACAATATTCTAGAATATGAAAAAAGGCACTTGTCCAAAAAAGTAACTCCTATACTCGCTTCGGTGTGTCAGACCGAAAGTGTTTAAAAAGTGGCACACGTCCCCACTGTACCAACACATGCAATACGCTAAACTATGACGAACGACGAATAACGAAGCTAGAGAGAATCGCGAAGTCGTAGGGTTGATATTTTCTGAGAAATGAACGAATTATTGATTTCTCGTTCTGACAGACCAATGCGCGAGTATAGGAGTGTTAAGGATTAAAAATGTAGCTCCCGTAGCCAATTGAAACATGGCGAAAGTCTACTTCCGATTGTTCTGAATGAACAGAAATTTTTTGTTTCTATTTTTAGGATTAGAATAAGAGAGAGTTGCAATACCATAAAATGACAATGGAGGCCACTGGCCCAAATACGATCATTATGATTGATTATGTATAATATTGATTTGTTGATTTTTTAATATAAAATAATAACTGTAAAGTTTTTCCAACATTGCAGAGCTAGTTTTTGTAATTCATACATTCACAATTGGCGGACCAGACCAGAATCAGGACGATAGTTACATCGAATAAAGCCATTGATCTTTTGTTTTTACGTAATAGATATTTTCAACGATATTGTTTTGAATACTTTGAATGAAAGAACATTTAAGTTTCAAATAAGAAAAAAAGAATCTATCATTGCAAAGCTTTTAAATTAATAATTTTTAAATTATTCTCTAGTTCTTTTCCCATAATTTTGATATCCGTCTAAAGAAAAGCTGAATCATTTTCTGCTTTTGGCAAATTGCTTGAAACTCATCAGATGTTCCATATGGAAATTATGCTTCTGACCGACGCTACTGATCAGTTTCTGTTTAAATAATTATATCAAACCTCATGTCCCGTATATCAAATTGTACGAGAATGGGATGGATAAGAGGATTGAACTTCAGAATCTCATATGGAAGTAGCTCAGATTATACTGATCATGAGATGGATAAATTCAGGTTTATTCTGAGATATAGAAGATATTATTATTCATGAAAATTGTTGAAACGGTTCTTAAAAAATGATTCTAACGTTGACCTATACTAAATTCTTCACACACTTCAAGAGTATGCGAGATATCGATTATTAAACTCAAGTATTCATCCTCATCTTTGAACCAGCGTTTGATTCAGCAAACTAACGCATCAAGCAAATGATTCATGGAATGAGTCCGAATAGTTGGCATTGAAATACCGAATCATCGAGGTATAATCGCAAACTTGTCATTCTAAAACATACGTTCAATTGAATGGAGTATTATCTCATATACTTATTAATTTTACCTACATAACGTTCAAACGTCCGAAATTATGCAACCGACATAACGCCCGAAACTATGCAGCTGACATGTCTCTTATAAACGGGAATGAACTCTTTCACTTCACGGAGTTTATTTTTACACGTGACAATGATGATAGATACAAAAAGATCAAGTGAAGTGTAAATGACGTGAAAGCGTTTGTGTAATGATGTTCGTGATCAGGCCCATTAAACTTTGCAGTTCATTCGGCTCTTATTCTTATAGTCAAAGCATGTCTTCAAAACAATATCGTTGAAAATATTTATTACGTAAAAATGAATAAAATAATTGCCTCATTCTTTACAACTATCTATTTTTTATTTATTTATCACCCTCATTTCAGCGCGAACCAATCACGGTGAACCAAGGGAAAGTATTGAAATATATAAAAAATTCTAACTTGAAATTTTTTTGCAACACATTTTATGTGAAAATAATTTTGACGTCGGACTACATCTTTCATTCCTATACTGGGGTATAAGTACAAAGCTTCGTGAACGAGAGAGTTATATTGGAGAAACAGGATTTTGAGCAATAATACCTCTTTACCGGTTGAAAGAAATGGTATGACAACCACTTCATTCGAAAGATAAAATGTCTACGCGTTATATGTGTGTTACCTATTGATCTAAAAACTTGTTTAAATAGTTCAAAAATTGCTTTGAAAGCAAACTATTGAAATCAAAAAAATATGCAAATAAACAGGTGCCAGCTCGGAAATCATCTCAACAATAATAAATAATAGCGATAAACTTCTATGCTTCATATTGTAACCTTTTTCAAAGCTTACAAGCTGAGATCACTCGCTTGGTGATAGTTTTGATATCAATGAAAAACGAAATCAATGAAAATATTGTTTGTAAATATAAATAACCGCACAAGAAATAATTGAATTATATAAAACAAATTAAATAAAAGAGAAACGAATTTCGCAAATCAAATTAAAATTGAATTCAAATTTCTGGCAACCCACTATGAGTTTCGTCGTCACGCAACGTATTCCAAAAAACCGGGCAATTTGCAGCACGGCAAAAATAATTGATGTGTCGTTAAGTGAGACGGAACTCATTTCGGTTAGCCAATCAGGAGGTAGCACAGTGTAGAGTTATTTGAAAATTCGAACCTAGTTAGCGCAGGGATAACAGGCGGATATCACTGCTCACATCTCTGCTAAACTCATCAGTGGAGCCGATACCAATACCAGCACAGCATCCAACTGAGCACAAAGCGCGCAATCCACAATTGATGCGTGATGACGCCACGCATCGTACGATCCTTTGTAAGGACGGGATCCGGAATGCTATATAAGGCCCTCTAGCCAACTCGACGCTCTCTTATTCCTGGATTAGCGAAGCAAAAAGTGGTGTTAATTTCGGCAAGTCCAATTTCCTAGTGAATGTAGTGTTCACAGCAATTTAATTGCTTTAGCAAACAGTGGTTTTGTTCAATAAAACATTTACAGTGCGCGAAGATAGTAAGCGTAGCTAGTAAGGCTATTTTCATATAGCCCTGGTCCTCCTCATAGCTAACGACGAGGCCAGCTAATAGGTGAAGAGGTCGCATCCGGTCGAAGAGTTAGTTAGTCGACACATTTAAGTTATTTTCCTACCGTGAATGCAAGGTGTCGCGAGTGAACAAAGCCAAGATAATTCCTCTCGGAGTACACACACCGCTATCCAGGTCGCCGAAGGTCGTCCACCAACATACGACCAACCACCATCATCTAATCTTCCGACCAGAGTCGGAATTATAAGACGTAGCAGCCGAAGACGTCCATCTTGCCGGTTGGGAACCGGAAAACGCAGCGCAGCAGATCTCTGAAAGCCGGCACAGCCGCCGGTAATAACTACGTGGTGACGGTATCACAACAACGACGGAAGCAGATATGAGCAGAGCGAGTGAGTCCGTTTAGATCTTTTCAATAAATAAATTGTCATCGGCTTCTGGAATAAAGTGTTATTTGATTCGTTTCTATACATTTTGCTTGCGATATTTTCTTGTGTGCACCAAAGAAATTGATTTCAGCTTGATTAGCTCCAGCATAGAGAAGGGACAGGTGAGTTTCCACTAGCGCGTTTTATTCGACCCTGAGAATAATTGAGTGAGAGTTAGCTTGGCTGGCTTAAGAAGACGTCCGCATCGGAGACGAGTGGAAGTCTTCGTGAGTTACAATATATTACAAACCTGTCCATAAATATGTCCATATCAGCCGCACCGAAAAAAAGTTCTACTTTTTGGTCTGTTTAAATTTCAGTAAAAAAACATTGAAAAACACTTTTTTGAGGAACATTTGGCTGATATATCGAAAAGCAGTATATTGAATTGTAAGAAACTGCTGGGAAACATGAGTTTCCAAAGATACAATTGAAGGTCTTCTTAACATGTCCGTCTTACCCCCATTTCCCATTTCTTCAGGGCGCTTTTCGGACTAAACTTTAACAGCTGAAGACAGCTTCTCCATAGAAGTGGAGTTACCACTCTACTACGTAGTATCTCTTAAGCGGTCGATGTTTAACACCTTGAGTACCACGGTTTTCTAGCGATTCTATGAAAATTTTTAAACGTATTAGGGTCATCGTTTCTTACCGTAGTGGAATGTATTTTTGTTCGAGAGAGAAAGCTTATAAACTTTTATTCTTATCTAACTTACCTTTATTATCATATGTTACACTGGTAGTCACCGGTGACTGACGCAGCCTGAGCGAAAACTCGGCGACTGACGTGGCAGTCAACGTTTTAATAAAACTTCAAAAACAATGAGTTTTATGAGTTATTGATCGAGAACACCGGTTAAGTGAAACGAATTTTGAACAGATGGAGAAATTGAATTGTTTTTCATTTCTACTTTTTATTTTTCTCAGGCAAAGGACTCCGATAAAAATTATACAGGCTGCACACTTTATGTCAAGCATCATTTCTTGTTCTATTTATATTTATCATCATTTGTTATTCTTCGTGAACACTTTGAAGCTTACATTATGAATCGATTTGTATTTCGTTTGATGACAACAGTTTTATTCTGACTACACTAACAAAAATGTCTCACTATCCGGATGAATGATGTCACTAATAATTCATGTCTGGTTGGGAGGGTGTGTTCATTCACTCGCGGTCTTTTATTTTCTTTTGATTCATATATAAAAATCGATTATGAGTCATCGTAAAAACAGGCGTTGGTAACAAGCGACGTTTTGGATCAGCGCATCTTTTTCTTAGTGCATAACAAACGACAAACAATAAAAACATACTGTGTGTCAAATATCAATTGCGTAGGTCATATAATTAGACAACTTCATGTTATCAGTTGGAATTCCCTTCTCATGGTTTCCATTTTTTGCATTTATTTTCATCTTTAAACATAATTTAGCATGCCATCGTAGATTATATTCAAAACAAATTGTATCCCTCTATGATGATGATGTACGTTCAAAAATAAGCAACTTAAAAACTTCAAAAACTACATGGTTAAAACTACTCGCGAATAAATTTTGCGTATAAATGAAATGGATTACAGTAATGTGATTTATGTGGGCAAGATGAATCTAAATAGCTTCAGCTCAACCTTTCCAATCGAACAAACAGAAAATTTTCCGCATTTCGATTAATTTTTCCAGGTCGTTTTGATTTTCATGTATTTACAAGAAAATATATATACAAGTATAAAACTAGAACGATAATGATACGAACGAACGTGATGAATTATAGACTTTTAAACTTTTCAGTTCATTCACCTCTATTCCATAATGATACGCCATATCAATAAAATATATGTGAACATTTGCGTCATTTTAGTTAGTACAGCTTTACCACCCGCAATATACTCGTTGTCAACCCTAAAAAAAGAAAGAAATAGAATGAGAAAAGGTCTAAGGGTAACAAGAGCATCCTGCCGTAAGCCACTGTACTAACATTGACTCGTGAAGTAGAGCTCTGGCTCTAACTTAGGAATGGAACCTGATATGAAAAATAATTGACATGCCTAAATGATTTTGCTGTTTCACGCGATATTTGAAATAATAATTGATAATAGCTATAAATGAAATGATAGTATCACGAGTTCACGTTCACAAATTTTTCAATTGGTTATGCGAATCGTTTTGATTGTTCAGTATAAAAACTTATATTGTTCGAGTGCATTCTCTTCTCTCGTCATATAACAAATAACTATGGAGTTTGTCCCAAAACTAAGTGTACGTTTGCTCCTTGAAATATAACTAATTATTGCAACGCTTTAAGTTTGCGTAACTATTTTCACACTTGACCGAGACAAATCAAATGTTACCCAGCTTCTCTTTAGAGTGTTGTTTTCATCGACTCATTTAAGCAGTTGTCAGTGAGATTCCGGACGAGATGATGAAAGAAAGCAAACTATTCGCGATGTGATTTTGTTCACCAACATGCAAAATCCTGGGTTGATGCATAGCGCCTGGGAAAAACTGATGAATATACATCATTCAACAGTCTCAAGAGTTCTTCAAAGGCTCCAGGAACGGATGACAGTGAAACAAGTGGCAAACGGAGTGAACCATTTGTGACCAAAGGCACCATAAACGAGGAGATCTACACAACTGAATGTTTCCAGGAATAGCTTGTGTCGTTTTTGAGACAGCACGAACAAAAACCGTTGTTTTTGCCCGGTATCATCGATTTTATGTAGAAGAAACTAGAAATCGTTTTATTTTCCTATAGTTTGTAGTCATTAAACTTCAAAAAGAAACGAAGTTTTGATCATTTATATAACAACATGATCAGTGTGTACCCTAATATGTTTGACCAGTTTTTGACTGTTCCACTCTTTACATACTCCCAACGGTCGAATCATGCGATTTTTTTGCATTTAAGGAAAATAACTTTCATCACTGCTATGAACAATGGAAGAAACGCTGCGGAATTCTTCATGAATGTCATGTTTCGAAGCAGACTATGGAATTGATTTGATTTTTTCTGAAAAATCGGAGATCTTCTGCAAATTTCCCGGATTGAAGTATTCTTTCTACGCTGAAAAGCTTAGAAAATCTTCATTTTACATTGTTTCATTCATAACATATAACGAATGATTCGGTACAAGTGTTGTAATATACATTTTTTCACTAGGCAAACGATAGGCATTTGTCGCGCTTCAAATATTGCAGATCCTTCTCGTATCGGCCGAAAAGAATCACCTGAATAATCAATGATATCAACAAACTTAATATGATGTCGATTGCACCGTCTGCACAATTTGAGCTTCTGAAAAATGTCCGGAAGTTAGTACTCATAACCTATATTCACTATCAAACATAAACAAGCCGAAGATTGTGCAGTCCACTGATGATTCAACAAGAGCCAAAGGTTGTACCGCTCATGACAACTCTACACGAGCTGATGATTGCGCCGGCTAGTGACCATTCTATCCTGGATTCCTCGAGTCGAGAAAGACGCACCACGCTAGATATGGGGTACAGACTAGGGGGGCGTTGCTGATTAACGGTCAGCTGCATCCCAATAGGAAGTATCCCATGTCGGGCACACGTACAGAGCATCGAAGACAATCCAATTATGAGAACACTTGTAATACTAACCTCGAGTCAACCGCGAGTAATCGGTTACATATTACTAACATAGTCTAAGCAAACTTTGTCAAAATATTGAACTCCCAGCCCCGTTAGGCTGACGCCATATGAGCCTTAATAAAATATATATTTTGGATAAAAAAAAATAAACATTTTGAAGATTATCTATGACTTTGGTCCAAGCGGGTGTTGGGACCATTGGAAATAGACAAAAATATAGTTTTCTTACCATTTACTGATGACATTTAATGGCTAAAATGATTTTAAATATAAATTAATGAAAATAATCACGACCGAATCTTGCTTTTAAGTGCGTAGAATAAACAAACATCATCACTTTCGTAGTTCTGAGCTCTGATGTAGGTGTCGCATGAGCTGATGAAACTTTGCGTAAATTCGTCAATTGAATGTAGGTACACTTACTTTTGGGGTGAACATAGTACGATTTTTTATATTTACACTTAAATTGATCACACGCAGTTTTTCGTGTGTAATTAGTTCATATTATAAAATCGCGTGAAATCAGCATGTGTGCCTTCGTTATACAATTTTCCGTTGCAGTGCAAACTATTGATTGTGTAAATGGCGATCAACTGTATATTGTGCTTGTCCCACAACTGCATGTGAACGAGGTAACAATTGTTTCGGACCCTGGAGATTTATAAGTTATTATCTTTACATAATCCACAAAAAAAAACTCTATCTTCAATTAACAAAAATTGAATCAGATTCAAGAGGATGAATCTGTTATCTGAAATCTTCAAATGTTGCATTGATTTAAAATAGGATCATATTTCAAAATCATCACAATAAGGAACGCCCTTTCTCGAATAATTGATCATTCTTATGCTCAAAATAGATCGTCGTTCATAAGCTGCTTGTGAATTTATTTTCTTAAATTTAAAATGTGATTAAAATGCACTTGGTCTAGATCATTCAACCTTCAACAAGTAACAGGAAGAACCGAAATTCCAGATAATGTAGTGTCGAATAATAACCTAATCGCTATGATTTTGTATAGCTTTTTAGGTTGCGCTGAAGAATTGACGAACATAAATAGTTAATAGTAATAGGACATAAATATAATGATTTAAACACATTCTTCTGTCGCTGTTTATATTTTTTTATGCATTTAGGCCTCGGTTCTTTTTTTATCCTTCCTTTTTTTCAGAAATGATGGCGTCCGCAAACCCTTTTTCTTTTTCTTATCCTTTTTCGGTGAACCTTCAGTTGACACATCCTGTGAATAAAAAAGGAATCAGATTTTAAGGAAATGATTTCAAATCACGGCATACGACAAACAAAAAAGAAACGGCAAAATTTTGTACCGTCCAGTCTGAAATCAAAGCAAACAAACTATTTCGTTTTTATTAGAAAGATGTTGATGTTGATGTTGTAAGATATTGTAATTGTCGCTACTTCATCGTTCTGAGAACACCGGATTCAGGCTGAATGATATTTTGACAAAGACAGTTTTACGGCATTGGTACACGCATATTTTTGAACTTGCCATATAATAAATTAAATAAACAAAATATCGTAATGCATCGACATCTGGACACTTGAGCGTTTACAAGAATAACATCAACTACTAAAAAATATTATTATAGCATAACGTGAAATAGTATCATACCACTAAAATCAGCTTGGCGTGTTGCAGTTTGTTTGTGTCCTTCGCGCGTAGCAGAAACAAAGTTTCTCTGTGCTGAGTGCTGTTCACTCAACAATAAACAAACAAGTTCTCAAGCAATGAGAAATGCAACATCTATTTGAAAACCCGAATATCTCCATTCAAAAATGGTGATTTCGGAAACCGGACAAACCATGATCAGATATTATTAGCGACTAGAGACTTGGGTTTTTCAACAAACCCAAACCAGCCTTGATTACATTTGATTTTTATGAAGAAAAATCGGTTTGCATTTACTAGTTGCGTGAAAACACGCTTAATCGGACAAACCAACATCATTTATCCTATAAACAAAACGGGAAAACTTTTTTTCCTATTATAGAGCGATTCCACGCCGAATCAGCTGAAAACCCGAAATATAAGAGAATTGTGAATTTGGATAGCAATCACCATATGTAAAAAGTTTGATAAAAATCGAAATAGGGATCAGGTAAACGGTCAGTTTATTTGATGTGGAATTTCCCTATACAGTAAAGGTTTTGAATCCGCACTCTTCTTCATTACATTCAATATCATACCAAAACCATAACCATTTTTTGCATGTTGAATAAATGTGACTGATAGTTTACTTACTGTATCAATTCAATGTAGTGTCAAGCATTGTAGCTGTTGACAAAAAATGGCAAATATCAAAGCAAATATTTGTGTTTTACAAACCCATGCCAGGAATAAAAAGCACATTCAGAAGATGATTTTAAATCTGGACGGCGAATCAAAGTAGAAGATGAAATTTATCATTGGAAGCATTGAAAGAGTTTAACAAGAGCGCCCGGCGTTAAAAGCAAAAGTGTCAGGAATTAAATTCATGAATAAAAAAGAGTCCGGATTAAAAATCACGGCACAATGAAGAAACTTACAAATTTTGATTCATAACTTCTTCTTCCTCTTCTTAAATGGCACTAACGTTCCTAGATGAATATCCACGCCGTCTCTACGTAGTATTACTTGCGTCATTTTTATCAGTACTTAGTTTGGATATTTCTATGCCGAAGAACACGCCTTGAATGCATTCTGAGTGGCAAGCTCTAGAATACGCGTGACCACAGTGCAAGTCGGAAAAAAATTCTTTGACATTCCCCCGGCCAGAACGGGTATCGAACCCCGGCATGTTAGATGTGACGCTAACCACTCAGCTACGGGAACACGGGTTTCATAACTTCCAAGACAGGAATAAAATTCCATAGGAACGATAATTTTTCATGTTGTTATACTCGTATGTCAATTTTATTTAGTAACTGAAGATATCATCGAAGCGCTTAAGTGTCCGGATTTTGATGCATTACGATACGTTTTTCCTATATGATAAATACATACCTCTTTGCTGCTATGTGAAAATGTGCTCATGTGAGTATCTGAATGATCGCCGTTCTGGACGTTTTCACCTGAAAAATATAATCATTAAATAGTATACCACTTCATCATTCTCATCATGTACCATCAGCCGTTCACAAAGTGTAGTAATATAAAAAATAATTACCATGAAGCAGGACAATAGAGAAAAACTGTAGTAAAAGAACAAGTGCTTCTTTTCAACTTAAATGACGATCGATAGTAATAGCATGTACATGAGAATTTATGGAAGATGCCGATTCAAGGAATTGCTTTGGGGAAAGTAGTAGGGGAAATGCGGTTAAAATGAACAGGGTTGGTAAAATAAACCGGTGCTCAAAATTCCGATAATTCAACTAAAAACCAATCGATACTTCTTCATTATCCTATTCTTAGAACATATGAAACTATTTAAGACACCCTGTTATGTATGGAACTGTAAAAAAGTAGAAAATAAATAAAACAAAAATTTCTCTCACGGTAGCCATTCTGGTGTAATTTTGCGCGCATCGTTTTCAAGGAATTTCACGTGAAATTTTAGTTATTCGACCTGATATCTTCGACAAATTATCAGTTTGTACGACTGTTCACATATTCAATTAGAGGTAAACAGATATTCTGTTTAATATCAGCGATTAATTCGCATTCGAAACTACTTTTTTGTTTTGGGCAAAATGAGCCACCACCGGATAATGACTTACAATGTTATATTTTCTGGAGCTGATATACCTTTATACGCGGGGTATACGTGCAGCGTAAATTCCAAAATCCGCGTAAAAATAAACCGGGTGATTTTCGAAATCTGTGTAAAAATCTATCAAACAGTGAATTATTAGTTTAAAATGCAACCCATACTCTAACAATTGATTAACCGATTTTTTTTGCATGCTACAATCATGATATACGTATCTCCTTTTATTACTCAGCTACTAATCAGTGATGCTATACGAACTTATTTCGTGAAAAGTCACATCAATTAGCATATTGAATTTTTACGTGGTTGATACGTGCCGCTTAAAAAAACCGCGTAAATACTGCGTAAAAAACCGCGTAAAAGCGACTTCAGTATACTTCATGAAAAGCTATCTGAACCAAGCCGTTTTCAAAATATTTTCCTCAAATCATAAAACTGTCGCCTGCAAAGTTACGAGTTGAAAAATAACACGTTCCGTAAGTCCTTCCAGTATGAGGAAATTCTATTCAAGTAACGAATTAGAAACTTATTGTAATTCATGTGAAATCGACGTAAATTTTGTAAAGGAGTGAGAATTTTCCCATCTGGTTCTATAGTTATGAAACACTGAAATTTTAGTTTTTTGAATGTTTCGCGCCTGAACACAACAATAAAGTTCAAATGGCCAGTCTTTTAGATGAAGATAGTTATTATATCCTACACTATATACTTCAATTCAACCGACTTTTTACATATCTCTGGAAACTCAGAAAAAATTAGTGGCTCTTTAGTCGTGAAACGCAGTGTACGTTTTTGTACGTATGAGAAAATTCAAATTACTACTCTAGGTGGCCTATTCACAGATTATTTCATGGATATACCTTCTTTCTTTATAACGTTTCAAACAAATTTGGACATGAAACAACGTTTAAATCTAATCCATTTACACATGATATGAACAGGTGTTCATTTTACCACCACCAGGTAATCATTTTAACCGCACACTTAAAAAATTTTTGATTTTAAAACTATTCTTCTATTCTTCTAAAGAAATAAGTACTATTTTTATTTTTTATAATAAAAACGGTTTGATATCTTAAACAACAATTAGTTAGCTGTAATATTTTTCGAAGAACGGAGGTTGTAGCAGTATGTGGACGCAGTAAATGGGCATATTCCTTAGGGTGTTCATTTTCCCTTGAATCGGAATCCTCCTTCAGTTTTCATGTACATGCTATTACTATCGATCGTCACTTTCGTTAACGCGATTGAACAATGTGACAATGTGACCTACTGAGAAAATTTATAAATCACATTTGTGTTGGTGAAAACTTCAACTAAGAGCATCCCCACCAGTTACGGGGTAGATGGAAGATCTGCGGTATGCATTCACCCTATAATACTGAAGTATGACCCGAATTCAAGTCGACATCAAGGCGCGTAGAAGTATATCCTAAGGTGGGCCAACTTGCTAAAACCACTCTTCAGCCATCTTGGAAGTCTACTGTGTTTTGTTTGTAAACAAAACCCAATACGCTAGTGCCGAAGCTCGCTCCTGATCAGTCTGTCTCTTTCACGCTTCAAGGAAATAATTCCCCTTCTGCTTTCTTCCGTACTGTTTTCATATACCGCTCCCCTAACCAACTTAGTGACGAAACGGCCTCACCTAGTACCATAGACCCGTCTTGGTCGACATAATCAACAGAAAAAGTTCACTTAAGGCTGATTTAGACGATGCCAGTCAGCGCTCTAGTTGAAGTATCCAGTGAACAGAGAACAGACACTCTGTCCAAGTTACTTGTACCAGTATCGAACAAGTAATTGGCCCTTAACTTGAACAGAGTGTCTGTTCTCTATTCATTGGATACTTCAACTAGAGCGCTGACTGGCATCGTCTAAATCAGCCTTCACTGACGCTGGTAGACAAATTCTGGTAAGCCAACTTCGTTTTCTTTTCTTTTATTTCTCGTATCAGCAATTGTGAATATACAAATATATTTTTTTTTGACGTAGAACTACGTCTTTCATTAAGGATACCAAATCAGAAAACACGTCACGTTTTTATGAAATAAAGTTAACGTTAATAACTATTTTTGCCGTGAACGGATTTTGGCGATTTACATACTAAACGAATAGTAAATTCCCTAAGGTTTGTTTGATATGCTATACATTAAAATCCCATAGTCTGAATATGGTTTAAATTGATGAAAATTGTAAGCATTCCCATTTCCTCATATATTTGTTCTGTCCATTTGTGTGCCTTCCCGAACAGACAAGTCAATAACGAGCAACTAATCGACGAGCAACGAAGGGGAAACCGCAGGGTGTAAAGTCTCCATGAACAAAGGAAAAGAAGAAGAACGAAGGGGAATATTTGCCTAGAGTATAAACGGCTGATCTCAATGAGGCAAACTTTCATTCTTCGTGAATCGACTGAACAACATCGTTGCTGAGCGAGCTGGACGGCGAGGGATTTATCAAGGCAATGGGGGTGGAAGAGTAATATTATGGATAAAGTAAAGTTTTCCAAGAGCCTTTTTGATTGTTAGAGACGAATGAACTGAAGAAGTTTAAAGTCTCTCTCATTCAACAAGCAAGGAACTTTCAGTCTCGTTCTGTATCGTTTGTTCTTTCTTGTTTTGCGTCATCACATGTCTTTGTTCCGGATTCAGCTGAATGCGAGCTGGACGCGATCGAGAAGACGCACCACGCTAGATATGGGGTACAGACTAGGGGGGCGTTGCTGATTAATGGTCAGCTGCATCCCAATAGGAAGTATCCCGGGTCGGGCACAGGTACAGAGCATTGAAGACAGCAACATCACAATTACGAAAACACTTGTAATACTAACCTCGAGCAAACCGCGAGTAATCGGTTACATATTACTAACATAGTTATAAGGCAAACATTGTCGAAATATTGAACTCCCGGCCCCGTCAGGTTGACGCCATATGAGCCTTAATAAAATATATATTTTGGATAAAAAAAAGCCATCGATATATGGATATTTGTGTGCGCACGTGCGTGTTTCATAACCCGTACGTAAAAATAGTGCATCTTCGCTACGCTCAAACCCCATTTGTATCTGCTCCCGTGTGCATTGGCCCTGTAACAATGCAACAATCGCCTAATTTTCTTATGCTATAATTGACGATTGTTTGGTGTTGCAAATTATGCAGCCGAAATGATTAATATAAACAAGGAGGGAAAATAGCAGGAGAAAGATATTTGCGCTAGGGTATTAGTAATGAATCTCTGCTGAGTCAAATATTCAGTCTTTTTCCAAGCAGTTAACATTGTTTGTTTTCTGTCATTATAAAGGCTTCGTTGGTGCCTTTGACATTGCATCAATGCATTGAACTGACGCTATGGCGAAGCAGGTGTTAAGGTTGTGCATCAAAAAATAATTAATTTCAAATAATTTCGCGGGCCAGTCGCAA
Source organism: Toxorhynchites rutilus septentrionalis (assembly GCF_029784135.1). Lineage (NCBI taxonomy): Eukaryota > Metazoa > Arthropoda > Insecta > Diptera > Culicidae > Toxorhynchites > Toxorhynchites rutilus. The sequence goes on from NC_073746.1 coordinate 190,156,642, forward strand.
AACTGCTTTCAACTAGGATTGCATTTACGCTAATCTTGATCATAATGAAGCAATGCTACTCTTTTCGAGGTTGTTGAGATTAACAGATAACGTTTGTTTCGTTTATTTAGTCACCAAGAAAGTAAATAGCGTTCTGAAATTTTGTATGTGATTTGGTTTCGCGTGCCAGTAGCAAAACTTTCTCCACTAACGATAACAACTGCGCTTATCTCGAGCATGTATTGTTCTGCGAGCAAAAGAATAAATCATCAAACAATTATCGTCAAACGATTCTACAATAAAAAACAGGAAGTGTGTTATATCTATGGTATAACCGCAAGGGTGACGTAGGACTATCGTTGATTTAGAGATCATTTGTTCGAAGTTGAATCTAAATCCATTCTGAATGAATGAATAAATGAATATTTGGGGGACTTCGAAAACGAGAGCGTTACGTTGGAGGCACAAGGTTTTATGCATCCAATATAGGATACGAAAAACCTTGTTCTGAAGAATAATCTTCAGAAGCTAACCTGCTAACTGTACTTGATTGACAAATCACAAACCCAAATGTACTATATGGATATTTTATGGATAGAAAACATTAAAATAAACTCTTTCGCTTGAATGTAATTTTCCATTCCAAGGGGAACTGGCAGATTATTTTCCAACAACGATTAGATATTTCCACATTTTCCTCGATACTGGAAGCTCACCAGTGGATAATACTAACTCGATAACCACCTGTTAATAGTACTTGATTGAAAAATATTTGGTCACAGTGTTACACGGATAGAAAACATTCAAATAAACTCTTTCACATGAATGTATTTTTGAATTCCCAGAGGAACTGGCAGATTATTTTCCAGCAATGATTAGATCTTTCCGGAACTTTCTCGATGCTGAATGGCATCCAAACGGAAAGAATTCTGCGCGTGTATGTGTCGATCCTTCGCCGTCCACCTCCTCCAGCACGTTAGGCAACGATGTTTTTTTTTTCCAAAATATATATTTTTATCAAGGCTCATATGGCGTTAGCCTGACGGGGCCGGAGTTCAATATTTTGACAGTTTTTCTTATTATCTATGTTAGTAATATGTAACCGATTACTCGCGGTCGGCTCGAGGTTAGTATTACAAGTGTTCTCGTAATTGGGATGTTGCTGTATCCAATGCTCTGTACGTGTGCCCGACACGGGATACTTCCTATTGGGATGCAGCTGACCATTAATCAGCAACGCCCCCCTAGTATGTACCCCATATCTAGCGTGGTGCGTCTTCTTGACTCGAGAAATCCAGGATAGAATGGTCACTAATCGGCGCAATCATCAGCTCGTGTAGAGTTGTCATGAGCGGTACAACCTTTGGTTCTTGTTGAATGATCAGTGGACTGCACAACCTTCGGCCCGTGCATCTGTAAAAAGTGTGTGTATGTATTGCCGCGACTAAGTAAAAGTTTATCGTTTGGATAGGAGGGATATTAAACGGGGACACAACGAAGGAAACATCATTAAACGTTGACATCGGCGTTTCTGAGGAACAGGTATAGATGAAGCAGAAGATCAGGGTCAAGGCTACCTAAGATATCCCGGACGGGGATATCCGATTGTCTGCCTTGTGCTCTCAGTGCTCTAGAGAGCTGAGAGCGAGCAGCATGGAACCGGATACACGACCAGACAACATGCTCGATGTCGTGGTAGCCATCGCCACAATCACAAAGATTGTTTGCTGCGAGCCTAATGCGATAGAGATGCGCGTTTAGATTGTAGTGATTGGACATAAGCCGAGATATCACGCGAATGAAATCACGACCTACATTCAATCCCTTGAACCATGCACTCGTCGAGACCTTAGGGATAATCGTGTGTAACCAACGACCGAACTCATCACCACTCCACATGCGCTGCCAACTTACGAGCGTATACTGACGAGGAATGTGGAAAAATTCATTATAAGCAATTTGCCTTTCAAAAAGTGTGCCTTCTGAAGCGCCCCCCTTAGCTAGCGAGTCCGCTTTCTCATTCCCCGGAATCGAGCAATGAGAGGGAACCCATGCTAAGGTAATCTTCAATAATTTTTCGACCAAAACACTCAATAGTTGTCTTATTCTTGTTAGGAAATAAGATGAGCGTTTATCAACCTTCATTGAGCGGATTGCCTCTATTGAGCTGAGACTGTCTGAAAAAATAAAATAGTGATCGATGGGCAATGTTTCAATGATCCCTAATGCGTAATATATCGCACCCAGTTCAGCGACATACACGGAACAAGGATCTTTGAGTTTGAAAGAGGCACTGGAATTTTCATTGAAGATGCCGAAGCCAGTGGACCCGTTTATGTATGAACCGTCAGTAAAGAACATTTTATCAGATCTAACTTTCCCATATTCTGCCGAAAATATCGGCAGCGTAGATGATCTGGGATTCCATGGATTTTTTGTCGCATGGACAGATCAAAAATGACAGAGGAACTGCAAAAGTATGGGAAGCAAACTTGGTTGGAGATGCCTGGTGAAGGGTGTACGTCGTGGGTAAGGTACTCATGGTATAAAGACATAAAACTTGACTGAGGAATCAGTTGGAGTAGATTTTCGAAGTTATCAATCACCAATGGATTCATGATCGTGCAACGGATGAGAAATCTGTAGGATAATTCTGTGAACCGAAGAGTAAGCGGGGGTACTCCTGCCAAAACTTCGAGACTCATCGTATGTGTCGAATGCAAACACCCCATGGCTATACGCAGGCAACGATATTGTATTCTCTCCAGCTTGAGAATATGAATCCTGGCAGCTGATCGGAAGCAAAAACTGCCATATTCTAACACTGATAATATCGTTGTTTTGTATAACTGAATGAGGTCTCCTGGATGGGCACCCCACCATGTTCCGGTAATTGTTTGGAGAAAATTGATTCTTTGCTGGCATTTCTGTTTCAAATACGCAATGTGTATTCCCCAGGTACATTTAGAGTCAAAATATACTCCAAGGTATTTGAAAAACATCGAGTGCTTGATCGTTTTGCCGGATAGGTGAAGCTGGAATTGGGCGGGTTCGTGTTTCCTAAAAAAAACAACCATTTCAGTTTTCTCCGTAGAGAATTCGATACCCAGCTTGAGGGCCCACGTGAACAGATTGTTCAGGGTATCTTGCAACGACTTTTGCAGAACGACGGGATTAGTACCCGTGATGGAAATAACTCCATCGTCTGCAAGTTGTCTCAGCGTGCAGTCTCTAGTTAGACAATCATCTATATCATTGACGTAAAAACTGTACAAGAGGGGGCTTAGGCAGGAGCCTTGTGGTAGGCCCATAAAACTGTATCGAGAAGATTTCAAGCTGCCATGATTGAAAAACATGTGCTTTTCTGAGAGTAAATTGTACAGGAAATTATTCAGAATTGGCGAAAGTCCACGATTATGAAGTTTCTCTGAGAGAATTTCCATGGGAACTGAATCAAATGCCCCTTTGATATCGAGAAAAACGGAAGCCATTTGTTCTTTACGAGCAAATGCGATTTGGATTTCAGAAGATAGCAGCGCGAGACAATCGTTCGTCCCTTTACCTCGGCGGAAGCCAAACTGCGTATTTGACAGCAAATTGTTCGCTTCAACCCACTTGTCCAAACGAAGTAGAATCATTTTCTCTAACAATTTACGAATACAGGATAACATTGCAATCGGCCTATATGAGTTGTGATCGCAAGCCGGCTTGTTGGGTTTTCGTATGGCTATCACTCTCACTTGCCTCCAGTCATGTGGGACAATATTCAGCTCCAGAAACTTGTTGAACAAGTTCAGCAAACGCTGTTTCGCCAAGTCGGGAAGATTCTTCAACAAGTTGAATTTAATCTTGTCCGACCCCGGAGCTGAATTGTTACATGAGAGGAGGGCAATTGAGAATTCTACCATCGAAAAATTCTCATAATCGCATTGGAGCGGAATATCGCGTACGACGCTTTGTGCAGGAACAGAATCGGGACAAACCTTCCTTGCACATTTGAAAATCCAACGGTCAGAGTATTCCTCACTTTCGTTTGTATGGTTCCAGCCACGCATTCTCCTAGCCGTATTCCAAAGAGTACTCATAGCGGTCTCCCTTGACAAACCATTGACGAATTTCCGCCAATATCCACGCTTTTTTGCTTTAATCAGACCTTTTAGTTTGGCTTCTAGAGCTTGGTACTTTCGAAACCATTCCACTAATCCAGTTTTCCTGAATTTTTTGAAAGCGGATGATTTTTCAAGGTAGACCTTTGAACACTCCCTGTCCCACCAAAGTGATGGAGGACGACGTCGGAAAGTGGTAGCCGGTACACGTTTCTTTTGAGCTTGAAGTGCGCTATCGTAAATCAAACTTGATATAACATTATACTCTTCAAGGGGAGGAAGTTCATTCATCGAAATGATTGCTTCAAATATTAATTCTGCAATTATAAACCCCCTAGTCGCTGATTAATGATCAGTTGCACCCCAATAGGAAGCATTCCATGTCGGCCACACCGCATTGTTGACGTAGAACTACGCTGTAATTTAATTCAAGTAACTTGTTTATAACTGCGGATATTATTTTATAATGCTAAGAAAATTTTGAGAAAACCGTGCTACCAGTTTGGTCGCCCTGAAATGTTTTGACGTAGGACTACGTCTTTCATTTCTATACCGGGGTGTAAAATCAAAGTTTCGAAAACGAAAGCGTTACGCCAGAGACCGAGATTTTGAGCGTTAATAGCTCCTAAACAACTGAACGAAATGGTATGATAAACACTTCATTCGAAAGATAAAATGTCTACGCGTTCTATACTTGTTACTTTTTGATCCAAAAACTTGTTTCAATAGTCTTGAAATTGCTTTCAAAACAGGCTACTGAAATCACCAATCGGTATATAAGCGAGCGCCGCTCGGAAATCCACTCAGTTCTAATTGAACAGCGATTGGAGCATGTTGTCGCTGTTGTGGTGAAGCTCTTCGTTTATCATGAAAGCGCGGATGAACGGTGTCACCAAGAGCCTGTTTGTGCACCCTAGGCCAGAAGGGAATCCATCAGGAGGAGAGTGATGCCACAAACGGTTCCCCGGGAAGACATCGCTACACACACATACACGCGCGGAATTCTTTCCGTTTGATGCCATTCAGCATTGAGAAAGTTCCGGAAAGATCTAATCTTTTCTGGAAAATAATCTGCCATTTCTGAAAAACATTCATGTGAAAGAGTTTATTTGAATGTTTTCTATCTATGTAACACTGTGACCAAATATTTTTCAATCAAGTACTATTAACAGGTGGTTATCGAGTTAGTATTAACCACTGGTGGGCTTCCAGTATCGAGGAAAATGTGGAAATATCTAATCGTTACTGAAAATAATCTGCTAGTTCCTCTTGGAATTTAAAAATACATTCATGTGAAAAAGTTTATTTGAATGTTTTCTATCCATGTAACACTGTGACCAAATATGTTTCAATCAAGTGCTATTAACAGATGGTTCTCGAATTACCATTAACCACTGGTGGGCTTCCAGTATCGAGGAAAATGTAGAAATATCTAATCGTTACTGAAAATAATCTGCCAGTTCCTCTGGGAATTTAAAAATACATTCATGTGAAAGAGTTTATTTGAATGTTTTCTATCCATGTAACACTGTGACCAAATACATTTGGTTTTGTGATTTTTCAATCAATCGCAATTAACAGGATAGCTTCAGAAGATTATTCTTCCCCATCAGTAGGATATTTCCGTATCCAATATTGTATGCGCCCGCAATCGATTATTGCTCAGTCGCCGAAAGTTCCGAGCTCAGAGAGTTCATTCCCCCCTAGTTTGCCTTCCAAATTGCCATCGTAAACCACACCTTCTCTCGATTCAATCACACACAAAAAGCATACTTAAGCGATATTCTGGTGGTGAGACACATTAATTTTTCGTGAGGACATTAACAAGACAACATCGTTGCCTTGTTCGTTCGATAACTCGCAAGTAGATCGGACAGGTTTTCGAAACGATCCAACAAAGGTGTTTTTTTCCACATCGAATCAGACTGTGTTTTTTTTCATCGGTTGCGCTTGCGAGTAGAGCGAAGCTCAAAGTGGTGCGCGACCGAGACGCAGAGGATACAATTCAGACAGATTCATCACACACGCCACACAGCAGCGGCAAGTATAAGTTTATTTTTCTTTTGTCCTCCTATCATTCCTTCTACCATCTGTGCTCGATTTACACCATTGTTCATCTGTGTGTTTACCAAATCGGCAAACGTTGGCATTAGGGGTGTCTATTTTTCTTGGTTACATTACCGTTGAAATTTTATTGGAACTTTTTTTCATTTTAGAATTTTATATAAATAAAATAAATTAATATAAATATTATCCGCAGCATAACCTTATAATATTTTTTTTACTTATTCATTTTGATAATTATTATATTCTGTTCATATCGAACAGTTGGCCGATTTTTCTAATATGGCTGAGGGCGGAAAGGACCCCCCGTTGACGCAATTGAATATTTCTGATACCGAACCTCCTCCTGAAGAGCAGGAGGATGAAGCAGAAATTGAGGTAGAAAATTCTGTTTACGAAGTTGATAGTTCCGAAGATGAGGAAATCGACGAAAAACAGGATTTTCGTCCTAAAGAATACCCTGAAGGCTCCAAAGGCCCATTCATTGTGTACTTTAGACGAAAATCCAAACCTCTCAATGTCATTCGCATCTCGAAGGAACTAACTCAACATTTTTCTGACGTTACCAAAATTACACGGATGGGGCCAGACAAACTACGAGTTGTCGTCTCAAGCAGGACCCAAGCGAACAAAATAACGCGCTGCGACCTCTTTGCGATTGAGTATCGTGTATACGTACCCTGTTGCAACGTCGAAATAGACGGCGTAATAACCGAAAAGGGTTTGACCCGAAAAGAGATAATCGATGGTGTCGGTCGCTTCAAGAACTCCACACTAAAAACTGTGAAAATTCTTGCATGCGATCGACTGAAATCTGTGTCACATAAAAATGACAAAAGAATTCTCAATCGGACAAACTCTTTTCGTGTGACTTTTGAGGGTTCCGCCCTTCCAAATTACGTTGCAATAGGGGCACTTCGTTTACCTGTTCGGTTGTTTGTACCCCGGGTAATGAAATGCAACAAATGTATGCAACTCGGTCACACGGCCGCCTATTGTTGCAATAAAAAACGTTGCGCAGATTGTGGAGAGAGCCATGATGAGAATCCTTGCGCGAAAGAGCACAAGTGTCTTCATTGCGGCGGGACTCCTCATGATCTTTTTCAATGCCCGGTGTACAAACAACGAGGGGAAAAACTCAAGCGTTCCTTAAAGGAACGTTCCACGCGGACTTTTGCAGAAATGCTTAAGAGTTCCGTGCCAACGACACAGGACAATCCCTACTCCATTCTGCAGAACGACGAGCCTGTTGCTGACGCTCCCAATGCCGGCGATGTTCCGGTACATCGCAGGGTGCCATCAGGAAAAGAAAAATTACTTCTTTTCCATCACTCCCCAGAAAGAATACCGAAATTTCCCAAGTTGGAATGAAGCCTCGAACTGAACGTGCTGAGAATAGACCGAAGCAAGTACCTCCCGGTTTACGTGGTCATGCTACCAACCAGGGGTCCTCAGCACTTCCCGGAACAACAACGAACACGTCTGTTCCATTTTCGCGGTCGAAGCAACAGCCACTACCTGGCCTGCTTGCGCTTTCAGACCTTGTGGATAACATTTTAAATGCTTTAAATATAAATGATCCTCTTAAAAGCATAGTATTATGTTTGCTTCCGGTTGTGAGAACATTTTTGAAAGAAAAATGTGGCTTTTTAGCAGCGTTCATTTCCCTCGATGCCTAATTCAGCGCAAGAGGTCAAGGATTTGACCACTGTCATACAGTGGAATTGCAGAAGCATCATCCCTAAACTAGACCAATTTAAATTTTTAGTTCACAGTTCTAACTGTGATGTATTTTCTCTCGGTGAAACATGGCTTTGTTCAGCCGACGAGCTGAATTTTCACGATTTCAACATTATTCGCCTAGATCGTAACGACTCGTTTGGTGGCGTACTATTGGGGATCAAAAAACGTCACTCCTTCTATAGAGTCACTATCCCATCGATTACAGGCATTGAAGTTGTCGCTTGCCAGATACAAATCAATGGCAAAGAACTCTGCATTGCTTCGATATATATTCCTCCCAGGACTACGGTAGGCCGCCATCAGTTCTTTGATATTATCGAGGCATTGCCGGAGCCGCGGTTAATCTTAGGTGATTTCAACTCCCATGGAACAGCATGGGGGTCACTCTACGATGACAACCGTCCCACGTTGAGTTATGATCTGTGCGACAACTTCAACATGACAGTTTTAAATACTGGGGAAGCAACTAGGATAGCCAACCCTCCTGCACGGGCAAGCATGCTAGACATATCTCTCTGCTCTTCTTCATTATCCCTGGATTGCACATGGAAGGTAATCCAAGATCCCCACGGTAGTGATCACCTACCAATAATTTTATCGATCGCCAATGAATCAAAATCTAGTGAGTCAGTCGATATTGCGTATGACCATAGTCGTAAGACAAAAATTCTCGCGTAACTTTTGAAAAGGTCCAATGTAACATTTTCGTCAACTCGAGTAAAACGTAGTTGAAGACCCGAACATTATTTCGCGAATTGTCTTAAAAGCTATCAATCTTTATCACTGTTTTCACCACTAGCTGTCAAGAATAACTTCGTAAAACCAATCGTAACTATTGTTCCGTGATTTGAGATTAAGGTTGAAGCCTCGGAGCGAAAAATGTTACATTGGACGTTTTGACTGCCCGCGTTTGCACATTGGACATATTACGTTGCACTATAAAAATTTGAAACTAACTAATAAACAACAATCCAAATATCAGCATTTCGTTCTAAAGACTGATTATTATTGTTATCACTCGTTGAATTGCACTGAAATCGATAACAACACCTATAAGAAACAAATTCCGAAACGACCGAAGTACGACTGCGAGTTGTTTTGACTGCTTTGTTACTTCGGACGTTTCGGCCGTCGGAGGAAAGTGGCGTCCGAAGTAACAGCCGGGTGCTTAAAATTCGAATCTGTACATTGGATATTTTTTGTATTGGCTACAAAAAGATGAAGAAGATAGATACGTGAACGATTGTTTTTGTAATACATTCAATGATTGAAAACTAATAGCGTCCATTAACTCGATTTGTTTACATTTGTTACATAGGACCTTTTCAAAAGTTACGCGAGAATTGTCAAAATATTGAACTCCCGGCCCCGTCAGGCTAACGCCATATGTGCCTTAATAGAATATATATTTTGGAAAATGCGGTCGTGTCTTAAACACAACCTTCTCTACTTTTTATTTTTCTTTTTTTTTACATACTGCATTTTGTATATCGACCATCATAAGCAATGGCATCAAATACGATATCGACCATTGACCCATATGTTTACGGTACCTCATTCTGTTCTGGTTCTCATTCTGGGTTGAGCGGTTAGAATTTTATTCTCAAGTCAGTTCTCAAGTCAGACTTGTTGACCATAGTGGCAGGGGATAGTAACTTCAAGCAAAAAAGTGGGACCGATTCGAGATTGCTTTTATGTAAACAGTGAACTTTTTTTACACTCTAAAAATTGCACCGACTTGCACTGACGACTGAATGATATTGTCAATTTGTGCGAGATGCCTCAAAACAGCTGGGAATAAATATTGTTTATATACAGTAAGTTACATTTAATGCGACGTTTAGATTATTGGACAGACCTGTAATGTGACACGTTTAATTGGACATTTTTGTAAACATCGAGGGCCCGAATTATGGCGTCACATTAAAGTTGCCACCAGACTTAGACACTGTACCACTCACATCGTCAATGTTCGATTACAGGCCAAAATCGCCTCCAAAGCGACACTGAGTGGTGCCTCGGCATGTCGTATTGAATTTAAATTACTGTATTATATTGTTATTTATGTTCGCATCATAAGCAACGAACACACATTTATTTTCCACTTGCAACCGTATTCACGATCATTGGATGGATGAATATACGATTTATACATACATCCTAGACACATTACTTGTATGATGTGTATAACTGGCATATGCATATAAAATTGGAGGCCATATACATGTATATGGGGTATATGATGTAATATAAACGATAATTATACGATTTAAGTTTTTCTAAGATGTATGTATATCGCCTCCACGTTTACATGTATGAGCTGGCAGTCGCTTCATATACATACAATTCATATTAGTCATACTTGTATGTTTGTGAATATAATCCTCAAAATAAAATCATTACACTAAACCTTCGCTTCAAACAACTTATATAGCAATCAAATCACGCAATAAACATCAAGAATTGCTGGGAATCTGTTATCAACTGTATGTTCAAATTTAAAAAGGTGCTTAACTCCAATTTTGTTGACATTTTTTATGCATTCAATTAAATTGTACGATAAATCATATATAAACATAAACATTCCCACCTTTCATCCTTCATTAAACACCTCGTAGTAGAAATCTGTCAGTATGCATACACTCTCCTACGAAACATAGTGGAAAAAAATATATTCGTCGGTGAAAAAGGAGACACTTTTCGACGAGTGATTTGTATGAAGTTCCACTGCCGTGATAGTGGTCAACAAGTCTTTGACAAGCTTAAACTACTGTACCCTGGCGTGGATTTGAACAGACTTACATACGAAGAAATAGTGACGAAGCTGAAATCGAGATATGATAAAGCTGAGTCAAGTTCTATGCAGCGTTTCAGATTACACAGTAGAGTACAGCAGCTAAATGAAAATTTAGCAGACTTTATATTGGCTGTGAAATTGTTGGCCTAAGAATGTCGGTTTGGCGAATTCAAGGAAATGGCTTTAGGTGATCGGTACACTATGGGAGTGTTTGATAAAAATCTTCAGAGACGATTGCTTGAAGAGGAAAACATCACTGCTTCTTCAGCGGAAAAAATCATGTACGCATGGGAATTAGCAGCTAGTAGATCGAAATTAAGTAGCGAAACTAATCATCTGGGTCAAGTGGCTACCATTCGTGGTCCGATAAAAAACCGTTTGGGTTTCAGTAAATTTCGAAACGAACAGCACGTTATGAGCAGAAGAAATGAAACATTTTATAACAGAAGAAGTAGGAACGGATACAATCGTGGAAACGATAGTTTTGGTTCGGATGAATGGCGAAAGCATAAGGATAACAAAGCGAACGGTATGGTCTGCGATTCTTGTGGCAGACCATATTTGGTCACATTAAAAAGAGATGTTTTAAATTGAAAATTTTGAAACGGGATGCTAAAGGGTGTGTCACATCAAATTGCATCACGGAAAAAACGCTGTAGAAATTCGCCCAGTAGACCGATCCTTTTGAAAATTTTAGACAGTAAAATAAAAACTATTAAACAACTTTTGACATTTTCTTTTTATTCATACTTCGAGCCCAAGCCCGTATGCTCGCACCTTCCTCTTTACCCCGTCCATAAGGTTCTGTACAACGTCAGGTTGTAGTTTTTTTGAACAGAAATCCATTTTCTCTTAAAGTCCGCCTCCGATTTGACAACTTTTGGGTTCTTCCGGAGGGCCTGCTTCATAATCGCCCAATACTTCTCTATTGGGCGAAGCTCCGGCGCGTTGGGCGGGTTCATTTCCTTTGGCACGAAGGTGACCCCGTTGGCTTCGTACCACTCCAACACGTCCTTTGAATAGTGGCACGAAGCGAGATCCGGCCAGAAGATGGTCGGGCCCTCGTGCTGCTTCAATAGTGGTAGTAAGCGCTTCTGCCCGTTTACCGTGCCGGTCATCACGAAGGGGGCGCTCCGCTTTCCGCAAGAGCAGATCGCTTGCCACACCATGTACTTTTTGGCAAACTTGGATAGTTTCTGCTTGCGAATCTCCTCCGGAACGCTGAATTTGTCCTCTGCGGAGAAGAACAACAGGCCCGGCAGCTGACGAAAGTCCGCTTTGACGTAGGTTTCGTCGTCCATTACCAGGCAATGCGGCTTCGTCAGCATTTCGGTGTACAGCTATCGGGCTCGCGTCTTCACCACCATGTTTTGCCTTTCGTCGCAGTTAGGAGCCTTCTGAACCTTGTATGTACGCAGGCCCTCCCGCTGCTTGGTCCGCTGGACGAATGGACTTGACAAATTCAGCTTATTGGCGACATCCCGGACCGAACTTCTCGGATCACGTCTAAACTGCTTAGCTACGCGCTTGTGATCTTTTTCACTGACGGAGCATCCATTTTTGCCGTTCTTCACCTTCCGGTCGATGGTTAGGTTCTCGAAGTATCGTTTTAGTACTCTGCTGACCGTGGATTGGACGATTCCCAGCATCTTACCGATGTCCCGATGTGACTACTCTGTATTCTCGAAATGAGTGCGCAGGATTAATTCACGACGCTCTTTTTCGTTCGACGACATTTTTCCAAATTTACGAAAAATTTACAGTGAAGCATGGCCAACGTGATCTATACATTCTAATCTGATTATAAGCGAAAGCTGAAGATATAATTACTAAAAATTAAATTTCTACAGCGTTTTTTCCGTGATGCAATTTGATGTGACACACCCTTTATTAATTTTGTGGATAATGTTGGTGTTAGCGACGGCCCAGATTCTGATAAGAAATTATCCGAATTACTCAATCGCATGAGAGCTAACGAAGATTGCGACGACAGTGATAGTGATTCAGGTGATTATTATTGTATGCTAGTATCGTCCTTAAATAAAATTAGCGAACCATGTTATGTAATGATATCAATCGAGGGTGATTCTGTGAAGATGGAAGTCGATTGTGGTTCATCGGTCACAGTAATGAGCGAAAGCTTTTATGTTAGGCTTTTGAACAGACCGCTGATTCATTGTAACCCAAAGTTGGTAGTAATCAATGGTTCAAAATTGGCCATTGAGGGAATGGTTAAGGTTCATGTAAAATTTAGAGGAATTGAAAAGGTTTTGAAATTGATTGTTATAAATTGCGAAAATGATTTTATTTCTCTTATCGGCAGAAAATGGTTGGATGTTTTTTACTCGGGCTGGAGAAGATACTTTTCTGAACCAGAAAATGGTAATACATTAAACTTACAGACCAGTGCGGAAACAGTAATTTCAGATGTAAAACAAAAATTTTCTAGTTTATTCACCAAAGATTTTACCACGCCAATTGTTGGTTATGAATTGATATTGAGAGAAAACACTCCAATTTTTAAACGTGCTTATGATGTACCTTATTGTTTAAGAGACAGAATTTGCTCATTTAGATAAACTCGAAAGAGAAAATGTCATTACTCCTATTAAAACCAGTGAGTGGGCGTCTCCTGTTGTTGTGGTAATGAAGAAGAATAATGAAATTCGATTAGTCATTGACTGTAAGGTTTCAATAAATTGATTCTTCCAAATAGCTTACCCTTACCTGTGGCTCAGGATTTATTTGCTAATCTTGCAGGTTGCAAGTTGTTTTGTTCTTTAGACCTTGAGGGTGCATATACGCAACTTTCTTTATCCGAAAAGAAAAATTGTTGTAATTAATACAATCAAAGAATTATTAACCTATAACCGATTACCTCAAGGGGCGTCCTCAAGAGCTGCTATTTTCCAGCAGGTAATGGAACAAGTTTTGGGACAGATAGATGGAGTATTCTGTTATTTAGACGATGTACTCATAGCTGGTGAGAATTTTCATGAATGTCGAAGAAGGTTATGGGCCCTATTATAGAAATCGAGGCGATAAGAATTTTGCTCGTTAACTCTATTTTACGATTATAGAAATCGAGCAATTCGATAGCACCGAGCGAGTGATAACTATCGATACAAGTGTCAGAACTTTTCGAGTTGTTTGGTTCACTTGTTGCATATCTTCAGAGAATTATTTTGTTTTGGCTTGCATCCCTTTGGGAAACATTTCTGAAACGCTTCAATATATGCAATTTGCAACACATGTTCGTTTGTTTTGATCAGTATTTGTTTTACGGTGCTGCCAGAATAGTCTATACATGGTAAGTGTTCAATCCAGCATTATTTATATTAATCATGTTATAATTTACAATGCAGAATTTACTTCCAGTGCATATTTCAGCGCATAAATGAGTGGTGGAAGAAAAAAAACCAAATCACCACCAGTTTGAGCGGCTCCTTGAAACAATGGAAGCGAACGTAGACATTGCTCGAGATCTTTGTAAAGGCAGTTCTAATATAATCCCGGTGTAGGAAAAGTTGGAGGAATCCAGAGAGGAACTTAATGCACTGAGACCACCAATGCATCTAGGTTCAGAATGGCAAAAAGTAAGTATTCCTTTTACGATATACATAACTTTCATAAGTAAATTTTATCATACTCTTTGAATTTCTTTCAACCGAATTTCCTACCTAAAAATTGCTAAAGCTATCCTGCAAAACAATAATGATTTTATTCAAATTACAGATTTGGATTGACATGAGTGGAAAGGTAAAGAAAACACTAACACACAACAAGCGAGAATTTGGAGCAACAGGTGGTGGCCCCAATACAATAAAGCTATCGACGCTAAAAGAGAATTACATGTTGCATTACATGAATAACAAAAATTGTTTTGCTAAAAGAAAAGTGAAATTCGCGCATGACTCTTCACGGAATTCCATAGATTTTCTAATAATTATATTTTTGTACAGCAAATTGTTCCACGCTGTCGTTTTTATTTCACATGCATGCGTGCCTTACGCCTATTAAGCTTTATTCTTTGAGGGAATATCAATTTACTTCAAAACTTAACCATATTAACACTTTTGGAAATACATTTTCATAGCAGATGCCTCAAAAAAAGATTTGGCATCCTTTTTATAGTGCTTCATGAAACATTTCAAACTTGTTTCAAAATATTTCATCACAACCGCTGACATTCGAGCTTGCTAACGAATCGAGCAGTTTTCCTCGATTTCTATAATTCCAGATTTTACTCGGTGTGATAGAGATAGTGATTGTATCGAATCCTCGATTCGATTTCTATACTAGGGCCCTATATACGGTACTAGATAAGTTAGTGAAGACTAATATCAAGATAAACTGGGACAAGTGTCAATTCTTTGTGTACACTTTTTGGGACTATTTGGGTCATATTCTCACTGAAAAAGGTCTACTCCCATGTCCTGACAAGTTATCTACAATTCAGGAGGCTAAGGTTCCGACGAATACTACAGAATTGAAATCATTCCTGAGGCTCATCAATTATTACAGTTGTTTCATTCCAAATTTATCATCTAAATTATATCACTTGTACAATTTATTAAAGAAAAATGTATTATTTCTGTGGAATAAAAATTGTGATAAGGCTTCCAGCGAAAGTAAATCGGATCTTCTGAAAGCTAATTTGTTAGAGTACTATGATCCAAAGAAACCGATTGTAATTGTTTCGGATGCGTCTAGTCATGGATTGGGAGGTGTTATAGCTCATGATATAGATGGAATAGAGAGACCAATAGCATTCACTTCATTTTCTCTGAATATAGCTCAAAGATCATTCCCAATACTACACTTGAAGACATTGGCCTTAGTGTGTACAATAAGAAAAAATCATAAGTATCTATTTGGTCAAAAATTTTCAATATATACAGATCACAAACCATCAGTAGGTATTTTTGGTAAACTAGGAAAAAAATTCTGGTTTAGTGACACGCCTTCAGAGATTTGTTCTGGAACTATACATTTATGATTTTGAAATAAGATACAGGACATCATCACATGTGGGGGAGACACATTGCGTATTTGAAACAGAAATGCCAGCACAGAATCAATTTTCTCCAAACAATAACCGGAACATGGTGGGGTGCCCATCCAGGAGACCTCATTCAGTTGTACAAAACAACGATATTGTCAGTGTTAGAATATGGCAGTTTTTGCTTCCGATCAGCTGCCAGGATTCATATTCTCAAGCTGGAGAGGATACAATATCGTTGCTTGCGTATAGCCATGGGGTGTTTGCATTCGACACATACGATGAGTCTCGAAGTTTTGGCAGGAGTACCCCCGCTTACTCTTCGGTTCACAGAATTATCCTACAGATTTCTCATCCGTTGCAAGATCTTGAATCCATTGGTGATTGATAACTTCGAAAATCTACTCCAGCTGACTCCTCAGTCAAGTTTTATGTCTTTATACCATGAGTACCTTACCCACGACGTGCACCCTTCACCAGGCATCTCCAACCAAGTTTGCTTCCCATACTTTTGCAATTCCTCTGTCATTTTTGATCTGTCAATGCGACAAAAAATCCATGGAATACCAGATCACTTACGCTCCAATGTTATTCCGTCGATATTTTCGGAAAAATATGGGAAAGTTGGATCTGATAAAATGTTCTTTACTGACGGTTCATACATAAACGGGTCCACTGGCTTCGGCATCTTCAATGAAAATTCCAGTGCCTCTTTCAAACTCAAAGATCCTTGTTCCGTGTATGTCGCAGAAATGGGTGCGATATACTATGCTCTAGGGATCATTGAAACACTGCCCATCGACCATTATTTTATTTTTTCAGACAGTCTCAGCTCAATAGAGGCAATCCGCTCAATGAAAGTTGATAAACGCTCATCTTATTTCCTAACAAGAATAAGACATCTATTGAGTGTTTTGGTCGAAAAATTATTCAAGATTACCTTAGCATGGGTTCCCTCTCATTGCTCGATTCCGGGGAATGAGAAAGCGGACTCGCTAGCTAAGGTGGGCGCTTCAGAAGGCACACTTTTTGAAAGGCAAATTGCTTATAACGAATTTTTTCACATTCCTCGTCAGGACACACTCGTTAGTTGGCAGCGCATGTGGAGTGAAGATGAGTTCGGTCGTTGGTTACAAACGATTATCCCTAAGGTCTCGACGAGTGCATGGTTCAAGGGATTGAATGTAGGTCGTGATTTCATTCGCGTGATATCTCGGCTTATGTCCAATCACTACAACCTAAACGCGCATCTCTATCGCATTGGGCTCGCAGCAAACAATCTTTGTGATTGTGGCGATGGCTACCACGACATCGAGCATGTTGTCTGGTCGTGTATCCGGTTCCATGCTGCTCGCTCTCAGCTCTCTAGAGCACTGAGAGCAAAAGGCAGACAATCGGATATCCCCGTCCGGGATATCTTAGGTAGCCGGGATCCTGATCTTCTGCTTCATCTATACCTGTTCCTCAGAAACGCCGATGTCAACGTTTAATGATGTTTCCTTCGTTGTGTCCCCGTTTCATAACCCTCCTACCCGATCGATAAACTTTTACTTAGTCGCGGCAATACATACACACACTCTTTACAGATGCACGGGCCAAAGGTTGTGCAGTCCACTGATCATTCAACAAGAGCCAAAGGTTGTACCGCTCATGACAACTCTACACGAACTGATGATTGCGCCGGCTAGTGACCATTCTATCCTGGATTCCTCGAGTCGAGAAAGACGCACCACGCTAGATATGGGGTACAGACTAGGGAGCGTTGCTGATTAATGGTCAGCTGCATCCCAATAGGAAGTAGCCCGTGGCGGGCACACGTATAGAGCATCGAAGACTGCAACATATCAATTAAGAGAACACTTGTAATACTAACCTCGAGCCAACCGCGAGTAATCGGTTACATATTACTAACATAGTTGTAAGACAAAAATTGTCAAAATATTGGACTCCCGGCCCCGTCAGGCTAACGCCACATGTGCCTTAATAAAAAATATATTTTGGAAAAAAAAAAAAAATCATCAAAAATGGGGAACGCGGATTTTTGTTCGCGATTTCCTTTAGACCAACAGGTACCAGATATGCTAACCATGCAGGGATTGTCAAAATGAAGCAATTGGCACGTCGTTCCATTTATTGGTATGGCGTTAATGCAGACATAGAACGCTATGTTGCATCATGTGATGTATGTAGAAAAATGGCTATTCTTCAATATCTCTTCTTCATGGATACCTACTACGAGACCTTTCAGCAGGATACTTGCGGATTTTTTCTGTTAATTGTAGATAGCTTTTCTAAATGGATTGAGGTGATGTGGATGCAGCATGGTACGGACATAAAAAAGTTTTGAAGAAGTTCATTGAACTGTTTGCAAGGTTTGGATTACCAGATGTGATAGTTACAGATGGTGCCCCTCCCCTGAATTCTTTTGGTTTTGTCAGTTTTTCAGAAAAACAGGGTATCAAGGTGATGAAAAGTCCACCTTACAATCCATCTAGCAATGGGCAGGCTGAGACATCGGTAAGAATTGTGACGAATTGGGGATGATCTGATCTGGATCTATAAACATCACAACCCTCATGTTACTGCCCGGTGGGTGAAAAGAAAATTACTAAAAAAGATTTCTTCTAATATTTTCCAGATCATTCATGAAGATATAAAGGTGACAGCTCACAGACAGCAACTAAAAGCGGATGATCGCTAGGCGGGTTGTTGTTAATCAAAAAACTAAAAACCGAAAACGAGCAAGGTCTCCGGCTGATGATGAAAAAGAAGATGATGAAGAAAATGATTCCTTTCGTGGATTTCCGGCCAAGGAGAGATTTGTGGCTGAATCAAACGTTGAAAATTCACAGACCATCGATCACTCTATAGCCTTGAGGCGTTCAGAGAGAATAAAATCGGAACCACTGAAAAAGTGAAATTCTAGAGAAATTGTTATTTCCTGCAAATATTTAGTTAGATTTTAGAATATTATTGGAATCGAAACAACTCAAGAAAAGTCTTGTGATATTGGAAAATTATTATTTTCTTTCAAAATATTATAGGGATTTGGAATTGTATAAAAATCTTTGTATAGGTAAAAATGAAAATATGTAAATATTACTATGAATTATATGCAAATAACTAAAGGGGTGAAAACTGTGGTGTACCAGTAAAGGCTGAGTAAATGTTGAATACCCCCGATAAAGATAAATCAGATAAAGAACATAAAACATACAATTCGTCATAGCAGGCGATGCTTTACTAGATATGAACAACAATGACTCGGACTTTTTCGATAGGTGGTCTTTGAATAGGAGGATTTCTCTCCTAGACAGAAATTCAAAGTACCATGAGCTACTAAACCGAGTGAAGGTGAAGGTGGAAGCTAGCCACAAATGGCTGCCACAATGGCGCTCATTTCTTTCATCTCCCTCCCTCACCCTTCGCCAGAAAATCAATAATTTTGCGAAACAGTGTGGAGAAAATGATCATTTTCGCACACTTCCCATGAAGTAATATCAGCCAAACTCTAATCGATTACTCACAAGATATTAAATTTTCATCTGCTGTCGCACTGTATAGTGAACAACGTCGGAAAACTCGAGCAAGTGCTCTGAAAGTTAAATTTTCATTTTTCAATCTTCGACAATGGTTTTGTTTGTATTGGTGAGAGCATCGTTATTTTTTCGACACTGATGCCAGACAACATCATCGAAACATCTATCAAAACCACTCAATAAAATGTTATTCCTGAGTCATAGCGTTTCATATCATGAAAATCAATAGAATAAAACTGGGTTGATATCAATACAATCATTATTTTTACGTTTAATGGGTCTATAATGTATGTTTTAGCAACTTCTACATTGGGTAAGAAAATTGTATTGCAGAGCTCGGAACACTGCCACGGCTGCCTATGCTTTCAAAAACAATAAACGGAAAAGTACTACATTCAATCAAAATGTCTCGGCCAACGAAGAGAAGAGTTAAGGCTTTCCAACGTGAATATGTGAAAACAATACGACCAACGAAGGAATATATGAAGGAATTATCAGCATGCGGAAGAACTTGTTAATATCAAAAGAGGCCCAATTCGCATGTGTTATAAATTTGCTCATGTTACGCTCGCGTATAATCAGTATTGTCAGTGTCAATGAAGCGCCACACAGTCTGATAAGTGAATTGATCTATTTACATTTGCTTCGCTCTTCTCTCACAAACACTATTACCCCATTTTTACACGTGGGTTTACCTATACTACTACAATGGCTAGCTTCCACCTTCACCTGAAACAGGGTATACAGAACGCTACGACAACAAATGGTCGATGTCATGTCAGACCGGACTAAGTAACATAAAATGTTTGCAAAGCTGCGTAGTTTTAGAAGCTTCCAATAATTCTCCCCAATTGTTTTTCTACAGCTCTTAGTTACTCTTTAACAAGGTCGTGTAATCATATTATTACTGGCAACTCCGCTTGCGAATGACGGAGCTCTATAGTAGCATGTCCGAAAAAGAACCTGAAACTATTGAGAACCAGAGCCGAGGGTCCAAAGCCCCTAAGGGGATGGTTGTAATAGCTGCTATCCATGGTTATTATGCAAAGAAATTGATAAACTCATAATCACATCACTCACCACAGTGAATCCTGATTCTTATATCTCCCCACTAACAACTTTCCTTGATAATCGCTAGGTAATCACGCTATAGAGGCGACCCTTCTGGCCTTCGGGTGGCGGACATTCCTTCCCTTCCCCTGGTGACTGTAAGGACGTGGCCGGCGTCGCTATTGACTATTTAACCCTTTCAATACGGCAGTGTGCTCCACCGGAGTGCTACCCCTGTACGGAGCACTGCGCCGAAGAGTATGCACATCGCGCTGGTGTGATCAATGTGCAGTATGACTTTCATGTCGTCTAAAGACGACGCTCGTACACACAGGACGTCGCGCGAATGTCGTCGACGACGCTCATAACGAAAGAGTAAAGCTCGAATCACCGAAATTTGCACAATGAGAATGATTTGCTAATTTCAAGCGCCATTCAGTGTGTTCCCTGTGAAATTTCGCTGGTTCAGATTAATCACGGAGAGCAACTACGAAGTGTACAGTCCACCTAAACTCAAGAGGTTTTTACGAGTGGTTATGCAGACTTGGTCCAGTCAGTGAACAAAATCGACTTTTTCGCCGTTATGCATTCTACGCAATGTAATACGTTTGCTCAACATGCAAACAAACATTTTTTTGTTCGAAAACATTTGAACAATTCTGAAAAAAAATGTTTTCGAAAAATCACTGTTTGAACGCATAACGGACGTAGTTCCATACAGCTTTCATACATTCGTTCGTTCATTCGTTCGAAAATCAACAATTAACAGTATTATGTGCTTTAAGCTATATCTACATTTAAATCATATTCTTTGTAGAGTCCAAACATGCCTTTCATGATAGTGTCTTATTACTTAGTGTTTCCTAATAGATGAATACAAAAAACCAAAAGAAACTCTCTCGTTCGAGAACTCGCGAGCTGATCGGACAAGTTTGAGAATCGATCCGATAACGGTGTTTTTTTTCACGCAGATTTATATTGTGCTTTTTTCATCAGCGCTTGCGAGTGAAGCGAGCTCAATAAAAAGTGGTGCACGATCGAGACGCTGAGGATCCAGTTCAGATCAACACACATTCATCACACGCTACACAGCAGCGGCAAGTAGAAGTTTATTTTTCTATTGTTCCATTTATTATTCCTTCAACCTCCTGTGTACGATTTACACCATTGTCCAACATTGTATTTACCAAATCGGCAAGCGTTGGCATTAGGGGTGTACATTTTTCTTACATTACCGTTGAACTTTTGTTGAAACTTTTTTTCATTTTTGAATTTATACAATAAAAAATTGAAATAAATATAATTTATATATACCTTGAATACAAATATAATTTATTTACTCATTAATTTTTTTCTATTTTTTTATTATTATTCTATACTGTTCACATCGAACAGGTGACTAATTAATTATTATGGCTGAGGGCGGGGAGGATTCCCCCTCCACGTCATTGAATGTTTCTGATGCTGACCCACCTCCTGAAGAGCAGGAGGATGAAGCAGACGTTGAGGAGGAAAATTCTGTGTATGAAGTAGAAAGTTCTGAAGATGAGGAAATTGATGAAAAACATGATTTTCGTCTAAAGGAATACCCGGAGGGATTCAAAGGTCCATTCATTGTATACTTTAGACGAAAATCAAAACCTCTTAATGTCATTCGTATCTCAAAAGAACTAACGCAGAAATTTTCCAAAGTTACTGAAATTACTCGGATGGGGCCAGACAAATTACGAGTTGTCGTCTCTTGCAGGACCCAAGCGAATGCAATAACGCGCTGTGATCTCTTTGCGATTGAGTATCGCGTATACGTACCCTGTTGCAACGTTGAAATAGACGGTGTAATAAACGAAAACGGTTTGACTCGAAAAGAGATATTCGATGGTGTCGGTCGCTTCAAGAACTCCTCACTTAAAAGTGTGAAGATTCTTGAATGCGATCGACTGAAGTCTGTGTCACTTAAAAATGACAAACGAGTTCTCAATCGGACAAACTCTTTTCGTGTGACATTTGAGGGTTCCGCTCTTCCAAACTACGTTGCAATAGGTGCACTTCGTTTACCTGTTCGGTTGTTTGTACCCCGGGTAATGAAATGCAACAAATGTATGCAACTCGGTCACACGGCCGCCTATTGTTGCAATAAACAACGTTGCGCAGATTGTGGAGAGAGTCATGATGGGACTTCTTGCGCAAAAGAGCGCAAGTGTCTTCATTGCGACGAGGCTCCACATGATCTTTCTCAATGCCCGGTGTACAAACAACGAGGGGAAAAACTCAAGCGTTCCTTAAAGGAACGTTCCAAGCGGACTTATGCAGAAATGCTTAAGAGTTCCGCTTCAACGACTCGTGACAATCCCTACTCCATTCTGCAGAACGACGAGCCTGTTGCTGACGCTCCCAATGCAGGGAGTTCCGGTACATCGCAGGGTGCCATTAGGAAAAGAAAAATTACTTCTTTTCCATCACTCCCCAGAAAGAAGACCGAAACTTCCCAAATTGGAATGAAACCTCGTATCGAACGTGCTGAGAATAGACCGAAGCAAGTACCTTCTGGTTTAAGCGGTTCTTCTACGCACCAGGGGTCCTCAGCACTTCCCGGAGCAGAGCCCAACACGTCTGTTCCTTTTTCGCAGTCGAGGCAACAGCCACAATCTGGCTTGCTTGCGCTTTCTGACCTGGTGGACAATATTTTAAATGCTTTAAATATAAATGACCCTCTTAAAAGCATAGTATTATGTTTGCTCCCGATTGTGAGAACATTTTTGAAAGAAAAATGTGGTTTTTTAGCAGCGTTCATTTCCCTCGATGCCTGATTCAGTGCAAGAGGTCAAGGATTTGACCACTGTAATACAGTGGAATTGCAGAAGCATCATCCCTAAACTAGATCAATTTAAATTTTTAATTCATAGTTCTAACTGTGATGTATTTTCCCTCTGTGAAACATGGCTTTCTTCAGCCGACGAACTGAATTTCCACGATTTCAACATTATTCGCCTCGATCGAAATGACTCGTTTGGTGGCGTACTATTGGGGATCAAAAAATGTCACTCCTTCTATAGAGTCACTCTCCCATCGATGACAGGCATTGAAGTTGTCGCTTGCCAGACACAAATCAATGGCAAAGACCTCTGCATTGCCTCGATATATATTCCTCCAAGAACTATGGTTGGCCGCCATCAGTTTTTTGATATCTCCCATGGAACAGCATGGGGTTCACTCTACGATGACAACCGTTCCACTTTGATTTATTATCTGTGCGACAACTTCAAATTGACAGTTTTGAATACTGGGGAAGCAACTAGAATAGCCAACCCTCCTGCACGGGCAAGTATGCTAGACATATCACTTTGCTCTTCTTCGTTATCCCTGGATTGCACGTGGAAGGTAATCCAAGATCCCCACGGTAGTGACCACCTGCCAATAATTTTATCGATCGCCAATGAATCAGGTTCTCGTGAGTCAGTCGATATTGCGTATGACCTCACGAAAAATATTGACTGGAGAAAATTTGCAGAAATAATATCTGAAGCACTTGTTTTAATGCATGAACTTCC
The DNA here is from genome assembly GCF_029784135.1 of Toxorhynchites rutilus septentrionalis. Lineage (NCBI taxonomy): Eukaryota > Metazoa > Arthropoda > Insecta > Diptera > Culicidae > Toxorhynchites > Toxorhynchites rutilus. The sequence continues at coordinate 190,180,470 of NC_073746.1, forward strand.
TCCACTCGAAGAGTATAATTTTATATCGAGTTTGATTTACGAAGGCGCACTCCAAGCTCAAAAGAAACGTGTACCTGCCACCACTTTCCGACGTCGTCCTCCATCACTTTGGTGGGACAAGGAGTGTTCAAAGGTCTACCTTGAAAAATCATCCGCTTTCAAAAAATTCCGGAAAACTGGACTAGTGGAATGGTTTCGAAAGTACCAAGCTCTAGAAGCCAAACTAAAAGGTCTGATTAAAGCAAAAAGCGTGGATATTGGCGAAAGTTCGTCAATGGTTTGTCAAGGGAGACCGCTATGAGCACTCTTTGGAATACGGCTAGGAGAATGCGTGGCTGGAACCATACAAACGAAAGTGAGGAATACTCTGACCGTTGGATTTTCATATTTGCAAGAAAGGTTTGTCCCGATTCCGTTCCAGCACAAAGCGTCGTACGCGACATTCCGCTCCAATGCGACTATGAGAATTTTTCGATGGTAGAATTCTCAATTGCCCTCCTCTCATGTAACAATTCAGCTCCTGGGTCGGACAAGATTAAATTCAACTTGTTGAAGAATCTTCCCGACTTGGCGAAACAGCGTTTGCTGAACTTGTTCAACAAGTTTCTGGAGCTGAATATTGTCCCACATGACTGGAGGCAAGTGAGAGTGATAGCCATACGAAAACCCAACAAGCCGGCTTGCGATCACAACTCATATAGGCCGATTGCAATGTTATCCTGTATTCGTAAATTGTTAGAGAAAATGATTCTACTTCGTTTGGACAAGTGGGTTGAAGCGAACAATTTGCTGTCAAATACGCAGTTTGGCTTCCGCCGAGGTAAAGGGACGAACGATTGTCTCGCGCTGCTATCTTCTGAAATCCAAATCGCATTTGCTCGTAAAGAACAAATGGCTTCCGTTTTTCTCGATATCAAAGGGGCATTTGATTCAGTTTCCATGGAAATTCTCTCAGAGAAACTTCATAATCGTGGACTTTCGCCAATTCTGAATAATTTCCTGTACAATTTACTCTCAGAAAAGCACATGTTTTTCAATCATGGCAGCTTGAAATCTTCTCGATACAGTTTTATGGGCCTACCACAAGGCTCCTGCCTAAGCCCCCTCTTGTACAGTTTTTACGTCAATGATATAGATGATTGTCTAACTAGAGACTGCACGCTGAGACAACTTGCAGGCGATGGAGTTATTTCCATCACGGGTACTAATCCCGTCGTTCTGCAAAAGTCGTTGCAAGATACCCTGAACAATCTGTTCACGTGGGCCCTCAAGCTGGGTATCGAATTCTCTACGGAGAAAACTGAAATGGTTGTTTTTTTTTAGGAAACACGAACCCGCCCAATTCCAGCTTCACCTATCCGGCAAAACGATCAAGCACTCGATGTTTTTCAAATACCTTGGAGTATATTTTGACTCTAAATGTACCTGGGGAATACACATTGCGTATTTGAAACAAAAATGCCAGCAAAGAATCAATTTTCTCCAAACAATTACCGGAACATGGTGGGGTGCCCATCCAGGAGACCTCATTCAGTTATACAAAACAACGATATTATCAGTGTTAGAATATGGCAGTTTTTGCTTCCGATCAGCTGCCAGGATTCATATTCTCAAGCTGGAGAGAATACAATATCGTTGCCTGCGTATAGCCATGGGGTGTTTGCATTCGACACATACGATGAGTCTCGAAGTTTTGGCAGGAGTACCCCCGCTTACTCTTCGGTTCACAGAATTATCCTACAGATTTCTCATCCGTTGCACGATCATGAATCCATTGGTGATTGATAACTTCGAAAATCTACTCCAACTGATTCCTCAGTCAAGTTTTATGTCTTTATACCATGAGTACCTTACCCACGACGTACACCCTTCACCAGGCATCTCCAACCAAGTTTGCTTCCCATACTTTTGCAGTTCCTCTGTCATTTTTGATCTGTCCATGCGACAAAAAATCCATGGAATCCCAGATCATCTACGCTGCCGATATTTTCGGCAGAATATGGGAAAGTTAGATCTGATAAAATGTTCTTTACTGACGGTTCATACATAAACGGGTCCACTGGCTTCGGCATCTTCAATGAAAATTCCAGTGCCTCTTTCAAACTCAAAGATCCTTGTTCCGTGTATGTCGCTGAACTGGGTGCGATATATTACGCATTAGGGATCATTGAAACATTGCCCATCGATCACTATTTTATTTTTTCAGACAGTCTCAGCTCAATAGAGGCAATCCGCTCAATGAAGGTTGATAAACGCTCATCTTATTTCCTAACAAGAATAAGACAACTATTGAGTGTTTTGGTCGAAAAATTATTGAAGATTACCTTAGCATGGGTTCCCTCTCATTGTTCGATTCCGGGGAATGAGAAAGCGGACTCGCTAGCTAAGGTGGGCGCTTTAGAAGGCACACTTTTTGAAAGACAAATTGCTTATAATGAATTTTTCCACATTCCTCGTCAGTACACGCTCGTAAGTTGGCAGCGCTTGTGGAGTGGAGATGAGTTCGGTCGTTGGTTACACACGATTATCCCTAAGGTCTCGACGAGTGCATGGTTCAAGGGATTGAATGTAGGTCGTGATTTCATTCGCGTGATATCTCGGCTTATGTCCAATCACTACAACCTAAACGCGCATCTCTATCGCATTGGGCTCGCAGCAAACAATCTTTGTGATTGTGGCGATGGCTACCACGACATCGAGCATGTTGTCTGGTCGTGTATCCGGTTCCATGCTGCTCGCTCTCAGCTCTCTAGAGCACTGAGAGCACAAGGCGGACAATCGGAGATCCCCGTCCAGGATATCTTAGGTAGCCGTGATCCTGATCTTCTGCTTCATCTATACCTGTTCCTCAGGAACGCCGATGTCAACGTTTAATGATGTTTCCTTCGTTGTGTCCCCGTTTTATATCCCTCCTATCCGATCGATAAACTTTTACTTAGTCGCGGCAATACATACACACACTCTTTACAGATACACGGGCCAAAGGTTGTGCAGTCCACTGATCATTCAACAAGAGCAAAAGGTTGTACCGCTCATGACAACTCTACACGAGCTGATGTGTGCGCCGGCTAGTGACCATGCTATCCTGGATTCCTCGAGTCGAGAAGACGCACCACGCTAGATATGGGGTACAGACTAGGGGGTGTTGCTGATTAAGGGTCAGCTGCATCCCAATAGGAAGTATCCCGTGTCGGGCACACGTACAGAGCATTGGAGACAGCAACATCCGAATTACGAAAACACTTGTAATACTAACCTCGAGCCAACCGCGAGTAATCGGTTACATATTACTAACATAGATAATAAGAAAAATTGTCAAAGTATTGAACTCCCGGCCCCGTGAGGCTAACGCCATATGAGCCTTGATAAAAATATATATTTTTGAAAAAAAAAAAAGAAAAATGCTGCTCATATAATTACTATATTCTGTACACTGCACTGCGATGAACGAAGAGAAGCAATTGTGTTTTTTAATGTTAATATTACCTGAATTTCGGCATTTGAATCTTCAATTAGATAACGAAACAATCAGATCAGTAGTAAAATTAAAATAATATTGGTTAACATTATAACTCTTCGAATTCAATATCGAATTATTCTACATACTCAGCATTTATTCATACCGTTGTTGTATATCAATCCACCGTCTTTATGCAATTGATCGTGAATCCGGTAAATAATGTTACTGAAATTACCAACATTACAACTTACTTTTACAAATTTAATTAATTGAAAAACACGAATCTGCTGTTCTTATCATATCCCAGAGTATTCAGGAAATAAAGTACTATCATAGACTCGCAACAAATCCAGAGCACCTTTTACAGACGTTTCACTAAAGATGACATTTCACACGCTGTTTTTTGTTTGTTTCGTTTAGTTGTGAGTTACAGGGTGTTAACAATAGAAGTCAACAAAGAAAAAAATCCATTTCACACTTTTCCTCTTATGAAGGCGCTAAAGTTGTGAATGGTGTTTATGGTTCCGATACTGTAAGGCGTCGTGTACAAATTACGTAACGCGATAGGGTCGAGGTTGCGTTACTTTATGTGTATTAGAGATAGGAAATTGCGTTACGTAGGGGGGGAGGGGGTCGAAAATCCGGATTTTAAGCGATACGTAATTTGTGCACGACGCCTAACAGTAAAATACATGCAATTTATTTTTTTTACTTTAATTATTCAAAAAATTTTTTCTTCAATTTTTTTTTGTTTAGTGCAATACATTTAATTCAGATCTCTACTGTCAACAAATGGATCGTTTGAAGGTAGCGATTGATCAGAAACGTCCAGAATTGGTCAAAAGAAAAGGTGTTTGTGTTCCATCAGGACAACGCAAGGCCACACAACTCAAGAACCGAACGAAGACACATAAGGAGAAGCATGGACGAACATTTTTCGTTGTCTTTCACAGACAACGGCAATGCTGAATTATGTACGGATCCAAACCGATCTGTCCGAATCATTTGAGGCGCGCAGAGGAACTTTTGTCTTGTTAGCTATAAGATGTTATGGGATTGTGGCGGATTTATATACTGAACTTAAACACATACACATTAGACTTAGGAACAATTCATTTAAAACTATACGTCTAGTTGGAGGAACCGAATGTAACATAATCCCTTTTCACTTGAGGTGATCAACAAAACAAATAATGCAGAATTCAGAACGCGATTCACATAGCCGAAATCTTTGCCAATCTCCACACGCACAGTTTCGTTGCTGGCAACTAGAAACACCGGACTCTTCTTGGACACATAAAAACACCGGACTATATATCCTATTAAATGAATGTTTCGATCTTCGTACGTAACTAGATCAATTCACTTATCAAACTGTGTGGCGCTTCACTGACACGAGTTTTAGAATACATTTGAAAAAAGTAACAATTCAATACTGAAGTTAAATGTATGAACAATTGCAATTTTAAATATATATACAAAGTGTATTTGCATATGAACTAAAATTCTAATTATACGCCTGCGTATAATTAGCAAATTTATGACACATGCGAATTGGAGCTCTTTTGGTATTAACAAGTTCTTCCGCATAGTAACTCGATGTTGATAATTCATTATTAATTTCCTTCGTTGATCGTATTGTTTTCACATATTCACGTTGGAGAGCCTTAACCCGTCTCTCCGTTGGCCGAGGCATTTTGATTGAATGTAATAATTTTCCGTTTACTATTTTTGAAAGCATAGGAGACGTGTTCCGAGCTCTGCAATACAATTTTCTTAACCAATGTTAAAGTTGCTAAAACTTACATTATAGACTCATTAAACATAAAAACAATAATAATGACTCAGGAATAACATTTTAAAAGTGGTTTTTATATCTGTTTCGATGATGTTGTCTGGCATCAGGGTCGAAAAAATAACGATGGTTTCACTAATACAAACAAAACCATTGCGGAAAATTTAAATTTCAGAGCACTACCTTGAGTTTTCCGACGTTTTTCATTATACAGTGCGACGGCAGATGAAAATTTAATATCTTGTTAGTAATCGATTAAAGTTTGGTTGGTATTACTTGATGGGAAGTGTGCGTAGACGATAATTTTCTTCACATTGTTTCGCAAAATTGAGGGAGTGAGGGAGATGAAAGAAATGAGTGCCATTGTGGCAGTCATTTGTGGCTTCCTTCCACCTACACCTTAAGCAAATGGAATCAAATTTCGCATGTGAGGGTTCTAGAGGACAGTAAATGTTTCTATGGTGATTCGACAGTCCTCCCCTCTCGATAGGGGAAAGGGACTCTCATACAAATGAAACTAAAATTTTTGCATAACTCGAGAACTAATCAAGTAAACGGAACCAAATTTGGCATTTGGTGGTTTTAGGGGGCATGAAAAGTTTCAATGGTGGTTCGACATTTCTCGCCCCTCTCAAAGGAGGGGGGTAATGGTGGGTTTTACAAAACTCTAGAAATTATCAAGCAAATTGAACCTCATTTGGCATATGGAGGTGTTAGAAGGCAATGAATGATTCTATGGTGGTTCGACACTCCTCCACGCTCTCCAAAGGGGGGCCGCCATACAAACGAAACACAAATTTATGCATAATCGTGATCGTTAAGTAACAAAATTCCATTTTTATTCCTAAATAAATTCACGCGGCCCTATATGCTTGAGCAGCTATTTTCGTTTTTGGGGCCAAAAGAGGTGTGTTCCTGAACCAAGATGATAAAGCATGTGTTGTTAATGGGCTTAGCTGCCAGTAAGCAGGCACCGATTAATGCATCTCCAATATCACGTTCAACTACCGGATCATGATTTTGTTCAATAAGCATAATTCCGTGTTCTTTGAACGCATTTTCTCATGGGCTCGTCTTTAAAAGGTTATGCGAGCTGCCTGATTTCGAGGTTATTCGGCATCAAGGAATAATCATGCCAATAATCGTAATTAATCTGGATGGAGGACTAGACGAGAACCCTCGTTTTAAGAAGGTCATAGATATTTTAGATTTATCATTTTAATCAATTCTTTTTATTGAATTGATTAAAATGATAAATCTTAGGTGGTCAAAAACGCATTTTTTCGTTACGTAATTAATGTACGACGCCTTAGAGTAATTCTGTTGCATTCATTTGAAGGTGATTTGGTATGTAATGCAGATGTAAAACATTTAGATTTATTGGAATAAGTGCCGTTTTAGGAGTAAAAAACTTAAAAGTTTGTGTTTTATATGGTTTTTATTGTTTTATTTTCTCAAAAATGCATGGCATGACTGCTTCTATCAACCAATTGTTGCTCTCCAACCACTCTACAATTCGTTCTTTGACACCACATCTTAATATCTCTTACTCCCGCTAAAATTTGATTTATTTTTTTATATAAGCATGTTCAAAAACCACGAATCTCACATCACTGTATCCACGCTGGTCATTGAAGATCTAATATTACATTTTATGGAAACCTTCAGCACATACTCTCGACGAAGAATGACGAATTTTTTGTAATATTCCTTTCAAAACACAACAACGAAAAGCCTCCTAGACCTTGTACCTGCTACTGTAGGATTAATTCAGCAGAGGAACGAACGAAAATGGCGGAAATGCATAATAATAAATGGTCATATTTATGTGTTGTGTTTCCTTCGAATATTAAATAAAATTTATTGAAGATTTTAACTAGTAACATGTTATCGCTAAATTAAGTCAATAGATATAAACCATCAATGCACATCTCTAAAATTCCGAAATTGTCGGCACAGCTTCGTTCAGACGCCGACAATCTTCCAAAATGGTACGTGACAGCATCATCGTCTGGTTCGATCTAGTTTCGTTTATTTTATTTTGCAACTGCTTGATTTCAACAACGTTGTTGCGTATCTGATGAAGCGTATTACTCATGTCGGTAATACATTCGGCTTGATACTCACACAATTGGTGTAAGTTAATATTTCCGTCATTATTTTCTGGTTGTGCTATCTGATCAACAGATAAATCTATGTCCAACTGCTCTTCATCACAACAATCGAACTGTAAGCTACGGCGGCTCGTTAGTGACTTGCCTTTTCGAATTGTTATATTTTTTCCCGATGCCATTGCATTGTTGTTTATATCCAACAATTTCCCAGATGCGTCTCTAGTAGCCAATGTATTTTTTCTTCTGTTTGTTGTAGCCGAAAAAATTTTTTTCACTTTAATATTTTTTATATTCTCTTTCACAAAATTACGTTTACAATGCTTGCTTGTGGTGTTCCGTAGAGTTATTGCGTTGATGTTCATAGGTGATTCGTCTTTTTGTTCTGGTTGTTCTAAGGCATTTTTGAGTAGGTATGTTTGTGTTGCAACATTCTGGAAATCTTTGTGCATTGGAAGATCGATCACATCATCCTCATCGTTGGTTTGGGTAGCACAGGTGACTGAAGAGGACATCGAATCAATGTCTTCATAACATTTACGATTGAGTATCTGCTCTCCTATTTTCTGGTAAAGCTCCGGAAGACTTCCGTATGTTTGCGAGTGAGTATCAAGTTTTTCCAGAATCTTAAGATCTACCGTATCAAATTTGGAAAACGAATCAACTACGCTGGAATGCTCACGAGTACGATTGAATAAGGTATCATTGAATCTGCATTCTATAAAATTAGCAAAAAAGAGAAATCATGAATTTGTTTGCAAGATGTTACATATTAATGTCAGCACTTTGTTAATATGATGAACACGTTTATATCGCGATTTCACAAATATGCGAAACTATAATATTATTTCGTGTTATCAATAATGAAAGGTGTTGACGCATCAAATGCAAGAAATTCTTTAAGTTACTCCCATGCAGTGATATAGTTTTGTAGGAACCATGTTTACTGACAGGTAAGCACAGTAAAAAATTACTAACTGGGCGAAAAGGAAAAACCAGTTATCGACATTCGCTTTTTCACTGGTCCGGCATGTTAAACGTTAAATAAAATCGAGGGATACTTCAATGAATTGTTTGATTTGCGTTGATCATGAACATGGAAAAACAAAAAGTTTCCAATGGAAGTATCGCATTGAGTGCGACAACAGGTATGAAATATAGTTTGAGGAATTTATTTTTCTGTTATTTAATCAATGTTTTTGTCATGCGAAAATAATGTCAATTTTCATAACATTTTAAATTACATTCGAATGTCCCTCACAGCAAATCTTCCATTTGAATATGCCGTCGATGTTGACGAAATACTGCTTTTTAATGCTCGCCCAGTTAAAAAGTGGACCAGTTAAACCAGGACCAGTTAGCGAACAATTACTGTACAATTTATCTCTATCTATTCACATTGAACGATTATAGGGAAACGCTAACAAACGCTGTTCATCATATTGACAAACGATAACGTTATCAATCTAATGAAATGTACATCATCGTTGACATTTCTCGTTGCCGATTGTATTATTTATCAATGATTATTTTACCTTTCGGTGCGGGTGATTTCGAATATTGCATGTTATGAAGCTTTTCGAAAAAACTGAATGCATTCTTGAATTCCGTTTGTCGAACCTCCCGTAATTGCGCGTCGCACACTTCAGAAATCCGTCCGAGATTGTTATAACGTTCGATACATTTTTTTTTACGAAAATCATCTTTCCAACATTTGCAAGAATTGTTCATTATAGCGTCATTTTTCCACTGCTCAAAGTGTTGTTTTCTCTTGATCGTTTGCTTCAAGCCACTATGTGACATCGACATGTATCGCTCGGTGCCGAATACTTCATTTAATGAAACAGAACGACTTCGGCGTATATATTTAGAAGGTACGGTTGGAAAATGGAAATGACTCACATGTGGAATAATAACTGGCGGGCGGAAGCCAAAAAAAGTGCTCGAGCGGTACGGTAGATGAGTCAGGGCGTTTAATAAATCCGATCGGCCTACATGTTGTGTTTTAAGAAACAACGGTGCTGAATTCGTTCCGAATGACGATGAGATGCTAACTGCATAATCTGAACTGCCAGGATGCGAACCATTATTTTGAAATTTAGTGTTCACTTTGAACAGCTCCGTACATGGTTGGGCCGTCGGATTGGGATATTCATGCAGACCGCAAGCAAATTCATCATAATAATCACCATTCATGCCCATAACGACATTTTCATCTTGCTCATATTCATTGCTACCTAAATGGTTGAGAGATCGAAAGTAATCGAAAATGTGCTCGAAAATTTATTGTTTCATTCTACGTATTTTAATGTTTGAAAGACTGTTTCACAACATAAAATCTACTGAAGGTAAAATGTCCTGAATGAACACGAAATCACTTATAAACACGGAGAAATAACAAACACGTAAACGAGAAAAATATGAGAATTTTAAGCTTGCTGCAATCCAGAGATTCTTCTAGTTCTGAAACAAAATCAAATATTTCACACTTTTTGGCGGATTTTGAGGACACGACTTCAAATTTCACCTAATGATAAACTATAGTCACCCCGTTCGCCTTCGGGAACACCGTGACTTGAGCCATCTCACGTCACTCGCCGCGTAGAAAAGAGGGGATTAACTTAACGTTGAGGCCGGTTTAGAGCTCCCGTGAACGTGAACATGAACAAGTGGTGGAATAGTACGATCATTTCACGGTGAACCACATTGCGAACAAATAACTAAAAAAATCGTGGTGAATAGATTTTTTTTTTTCATTTACGTTTACGTTCACATTAAAATTTCGCCAGTTAACGTGAATTAAATAAGCATCGAGCTTCAATTCGGATAGAATATACCGTTGTTAACGAATCAATCCGAGGCAACGAAATTTTCCAACATTTGCAGAGATCCGAATGAATAAAATTGCAACCATCGCGAGTTGCTGAACATAATATTTTACAGTTCATGGTGAAATATTTTTCAGAATGTCTTGTGACATTCGAACGTGAACATGAACGGGGAAATATTTTGGCGTCTATATTCGCCACTGTTTTAATGTTCACGCTAACCGAAGTCAGTGAACTATGGTGAGTTCACCAACATCTCGATTCCACCGTGGAAATTCAGAATCGTTGTGAAATATTGAATTAATCCACTTTTATCTATATGAGTTGTATTTAAATATGATTTTCAACTATAAAATGTTCCTTCCTAAATGTTTTCCTCGCGTGTTATATATGGACTGATGAATTATTAACAAAAAAGTGTTTGTTCACGTTCACGGGAACTCTAAACCAGCCTTTACCATGAACTGATGGACTTGACGAAAAGAGCGAAAAAAATATTAGGCATTCGATGTCCGAATATTTGCTTGTCATGTTTTGTGTCAAATTACTTGATCAGTGCACGTTAATCAAATTTTATCTGTCAAAAAGTGTCAAATATTTGGCTTCGGTCAAACAGTGTATGAACACCCTTACACTTAATGACTAACAGCATACAACTGCGGCGTATGTTTCGCCATCGTTATCTCGAGTCAGTACGCATAACAACACATAGTGTATTGAAAACCGTTTTTTTCAGGAAAAATACGCTGAAAAAAATTTATTTACAGTTAAAATTAATTTTTCTCAAAAACGCATTTTTTCTAATTCTAAAAAAATATGAATGTAATGTTTTCGAAAAAGGTTGTTAGAAAAACACTTTCCCTGTAGAAGTGCCCTTATTACGATGTAAGAATAGTTATAGTTGGTTATTGTGGGGGCTATTTATATTATTTTTGATGAATTCTAAAAAGATACGTTTTTGGGAAAAAATAATGTTAATTTTCAAAATATTTTTTCCGGTGTATTCTTTTAATCGTATGATATTTTGAAATGAAATTTTGAACAGTTTTCTACATTTTAAAACTTTGTTGGTCTTATAGTTTTTTTTTATTTTAGGAAAATCCCTTCTCCCTTTTCGAAAAAGTCGTCTAGATTTGTTTTTGATGGTGCTGCTAACTCCTAAGACGAGTTGCCATGAAATTCGTCAATAGAAGTAGTGTCATCGGAAGAAAAAAAAAACCCTCCGATTCTACCGAATCTTTTCTATGAACTTCACAAATTGACAAAACGATTGGTAAGAGCAAGTCGTTCAACCATCATCGAAGATTTGAAAGGAACACAAATGTAAACTACCGATTCTAACAACAACATAAACAACTGATTGAAGAAACGTTTGACCATCCTCCATAACTTGTCCACGCTTACTTCGTCACACAGTCCACAATAGTTCGTGTTGGAACGCGTCTAGGGGTGTGATTATGAGAACGAAATCACCAACATTAGCATTACAGTATTTCGAAGTGTTTGCGAATCCATAACTAAAGTCGTTGCTAAAAACACAAATATTTCGTTGAACAAAAAGGCTCTTCGGTCTAATAGGCGTTTAATAACATAGTTAATGAAAACATTTAACATTTAGTCAACACATTGACGGTCGGAGTTTCATTTATGTGACTTCTTGAATTATAAAAAAAACGTATTGTTTTAGTTGAAACATATATGGATTTTCAAATAATAAATAAACGATTGTTTGTCTGATTAATTATTTTTATTTAAGTTTTCATCAATACCGGGTGTAGAAATATGAAACCGGATTTTTTTTCCATCAACTCCTTGACTTATGATTTAACTTTTTTTTGAGGTGTTTGAGAATTTGGAGGATCCAAAAATCATCCTGGGGAACTTCGATGTTCATCACTACAACTGGAGGATGCACGCAACGAATGTAAGAGGACCTCGCTGAACATTTTTTCGAATCGTTGGAGCTATCGTCCTGAATTGTAAGATACCGACAACTTCTGTCGAAGCCGTAGTAGTTCAGACATTGACATTTCCACAGCCATCCTTGACTTGGCAGGTAAACGGGGTGGAACAAAGTAGTCGATCTACACGGAGTGACCGATTTCCATCATCAAAAAACCGTCGCTGCAATTCACCCGTAGAACAAAGAGAATCTTCGACAAAGCTGACTGGGATTTCTGCAGTTGGACTGGTTTCCTGGAATTCATCAACGAAAGCCAGTCCTCTGTGGATCTATAGAGACATTTCAACACGCTGAATGAAAAGAATGAGGAGACATTTTAACACGCTGAATTCCATAGCCCTGTCCTGCAAACGAATGGCACGACCTACAGTGACCCAATCGACACCGTGAACATGCTATGGGAATATTTCGCTGAACTATATTCAATTTCGGGATACGAATCTGAGTTTAAACAGTGGACATAGAATCACTTTATCGATTCGTAGTTCCGAACGACCGGGTTTGAAAATCATTCAGCACCTGTGTTCCACCAAAATGGAATCCACTGGTCCCGATTGCAACGGTTATAAAATTGCAGTTATCTCCGTAAAGTCAAACCACTCTCCTCGACATTTTTCATGACCTCTGGTTAAAGCACGACTTCCAAGCGGAATAGAATTATAGTATTGTGATCTCCATCTCCAAAATCGGCCAGAACAGCTGCTTCGTGTTGTGCTCCCGTGACCGAGTGATTAGCGTCAAACCAAACATGCCGGGGTTCGGGTTCGATTCCCGTTCTGGTCGGAGGAATTTTTCGCCAGAGAATTTTTTTACGACTTGCACTGTGGTCACGCGTATTCTAAAGCTTGTCACTCAGAATGCATTCAATGCGTGTTATTTGGTATAGAAATCTCAACTAAATACTAACAAAAAAAAACGCAAGTAATACTACGTGGACACGGCGAAGTTCCTCTAGAAACGTTAGTGCTTTTAAAGAAGAAGAAGCTGCTTCGTGAAATGATACCTCCCATTATCCTTCACCTCCTATACACCAAAAACCCTGAAGATGATGGTTAACCGACGGTTTAACCGAAAATAGAAAGTTAGACCACCGACAATTTGCTTTCCAACTGAGCATGGGACAAATACGTATTTCGCATCCCTTGGAAAGGTAGTAGCTGAAGACAGAAAAAAAATCAACAGCACGGAGAGATGGTAGCCCTGGATTTGGAGAACGCGTACAACCAAACTTGAATTCCACTTGTTTTGACAACAGTGGCAGACGAAAAAACTTTGTGAAAAACTTTACGACAAACTGGACCATCGAGATAAGAGTTGAGAACCAGTTCCAGGCATCTCCAGGAAGAAATTGGAGTACCTCACGAGCCCGTCTTAGCCGTCACCGTCGCCGTGGTAGCGATGAACAGACTGTTCTGAGTACTATCGAAGTGAGTATTCATATTCAGGTATGCGGAAAGCATCCTTTTGGTAGTGGTAGAGAACACGCACAGAACATCAAGCATAAAGATTCAGGCAGCTACCAATGCTATCGGTAAATGGGCTGCCGAACTAGTATTCCGACTTTTGGCACAAAATCTGGTCTGCAATAACAAACATCAAGGTTGCAAAATTCGAGAGTCAAAATTTACAACGATCGCATCACCACCGTAGAACGTTGAAAATTCTGGGAGTGGTGGTCGACTGCAATCTAAACATGTAGCACCATTTCGACGGGACGAAGAAGAGCCATTTGACCGTTAGACAACCATCTCCAAACCTTACCGGAGTAATAACTCATGGGTGGTCAAAGCTATAATTAAAAGCCGCCTCACCTACGGTATCGAATTGACATGTCTGGCAAGAGATAAACTCCTAAAACCTGTATCTCCTGTTCACAACAATGAACTGCGGATTATCTCTACTCTGCCACCATCACCACTAGCAGCCTCGGTGTGCGCTAAAGTAGGGGAAAGCTGCAACAGTCTCAAGCGAGCTTCCTCGCTAAAACCAGCGAAGGTGAGGAGACGCACCTGACTGTCTTAACGAACGAAATAACACACTCCAAATTCCCATCGCTTTGGTTCAGGGTGTCGGCGGTCCGAGTGGAAAATAGCATCAGGAACAACTTCCGAGCTGGAGTTGGTTTAGGGGTCTCCAGCAAGAAACTCGCCAACATCTGTCAGGTGTTCTCGGCTTAACTGCTACTAATAAAATCTGCTACGGTTTGATGAACATGCTACTACGATCCATGTTCATCAAACCGATCTTGATTATTACCGATTCGGCTAGCGCCATCGATGCGGTCAGCGTGGCTGGATCTGGGCACCCATAGATACAAACTGTCAGGAGGAATCTGTTGCTCATGAGGATCCTTGGATATAGCGGCGAAACCAGCAATGAAGCGTTTTCTTGGAATCGGTCACTTTGGACAGCTTCTAACCCGTAAATAGCCGTTGGACGACCTCAAATTATAGATCCAGAAGTTTTTGGGCGTTATGGTCCCCAGAAAACGAGGCTGTACCTCCGGAAAATCAAAGGCTCCATAACGATAAGGGAGCAGCGAACCCTGTCCAGACTAAGAGCCGATCAATGCAAAATATCACACAAATTCAATCGGGAATCCTTTCATACCTTTCACACTTTGGAGGAAAACATCGTTTGAATTTGTCTGAAAAACGAGACCCTCCTAGAATGAATCCAGCCAATTTTTTATGCCCTGTTCTGGAGTTAAGCGTATTCCACTCAAAGCGTTCTGCATCGATCGAAACAAACGGTAGTCGAAATGGGCCAATTCTGGGCTATAAGGTAGGTGAAACAGAATTTTCCATCCACTATCTTCCAAATAGTTTTTAACTCGAATGTCAACATGAGGCCGAGCGTTGTCATGATGGAATATTATCGACCCATATCTAGTCGCATAATCTGAACAATAACTCGCTTTCAATGGATCAATTATTGTCTGTAGAAGTCCCCATTGGTCGTTTGACCCGGTTTTGGTAGGGCATAGTATATCCCACCAAATACAGAGCGTAACTTTGGCACCGTAGATATTCGGCTACAGCGTTGATGTCCTGGTTGGCCGGGCTTTTCAAACGATCTTTCGTGTTCAGGATTGTCGTCCCCCGTAACGATTCGATGCAAAAAATGCGTTTTGCCGTTAAGGCGTCGTGGACAAATTACGTAACGCTAAAAATGAGGTTTACACAAAAGTAACTACTCCTTCGTTTAATACAACAGTTCCTGTCGTTACATTTCACTACTTGCAAAAGGTCTGGGGATGTCCTTACGTGACGAGCAAACCACTCGGCTTAATATCGTACTAATTCCGCTTCGTTGATTTGGGAGTTTTTCGGACATAATATATTCTGCTTTGACGGGATATCCATCGATCGCTAAGTTATTCCACAAATCAGTTAACGATTCCCATGCATACTAAAAATGTTTCGTTTCCAATTCCATGTCCTTTGTTTTAAGTTTTTCATCCAAGTGAGATCCCTTGTGATCACGAAGAAGTATTTAACCTACCAGAAAAAAGGGACAATCCGACTTTCAACTCAGTTGAATGCATTGCGTGCTGGAGAATTTGTAGCATCTATTATTACATCAAGATTCAATTGATTAAAATGATAGATCGAAAATATCTATGACCCTTTGAAAACGAGGGTTCTCGTTTGGTCCTCCAACCACATTAATTATGGCTACTGGCTTGATTATTCTTTGGTACCGAATAATCTCGAATTCAGGCAGCTCACACACACTTTGAAAATCGAGCCCATGAGAAAATGCGTTCGAAGAACAGTGCCTTCCTGAACAAACTACAACGTATATTGAAACATTGCATTGAACTACTTCAGCATGATCGAGGTGCCCTGGCTTTATTTTGCATCCTGCGATAACAGACGGAATAAGCTTATGTTTTCCAGACATGACAAAATCATGATTCGGTAGATTAACGCGATATTCGAGATGCATTAAGCGGTGCCTGCTTACTGGCCATTACAACACGTGCTTTATCATCTTGGCTCTGAAAACACACCTTTTTCGGTCTCAGAATCGAAGTTAGGGGCCCGTGAATTTATCCAGGAATAAAAATTGAATTTCGTTATGTAACGATTGGTACCATCAGCTCCCGAGTTTTCCACGAGGAAACAGGAGTACCTCAAGGTTCTGTTCTTACCGTCACCCTCTTCCTCGTCGCCATGAATAGTCTGTTCCAGGTCCTGCCTGGGGGAGTCTTCGTGTTTGTCTACGCGGACGACATTCTTTTGGTGGCAGTGGGTGACAGGTACCATTGTCATCGGGCAGTGGGCGGGCATTGTCATCGGGCAGACTTTCAGCGCAGAAGAGCGGCCATATGACGATATGCAGCGACAGACATCAGGGTAAAGTGACGTGTTTGGTTGGAGCCAACCTCCCAAAAACTCTGGCACCAATATAAAACAAGGCACTACGGACTATCTCCGGCCTGCTGCCATCAACACCCGCTGCCCTTGTCTGCGCTGAAATTGAAGAACCTCTTTTCGATTTAATCATAGACTTGACGATCGTAGCCAGGACTACCAGTTTTTTGTCGAAAACCAACGGTAGGGGGAGACCCGCCTGACCGTCCTTAGCACCACGATCCTGCAGCGGGTGGCGAACTCCTACCTCCCCCCGGTGGCAAAACAATCCTGGTTTGGTGCGAACGACTGGAGGTTCCCAACTGTTCTCATCGAACACGGTATCAGGAATAACTTCCAAGCCGGGGCGAGCTCGACCGGTCTGCTAGAATATCTCAAGGCCATCATAGCAGAAAAATACCGTCTCCGCGAGATCAGATATTCGGATGGTTCAAAAGGACCATCAGGGTTTAGATGTGGGGTAAGCCATAGTAATAATAGTCTAATTTTCAGCAAGAAATTCGATGACATCTGCTAGGTGGCCGGCATCATTAATGCAACCCCAATTTCATCTTCAAAGCCGTTGTTGGTCGTCTCCGATTCGACGAGCGAAAGGTGGTTAGCAAAGACAGGACAGTTTCTCAGAAAAATCAAGGGCTCGACTGTCAGGCTCAACGACGAGAAAAGAATGAGAGAACAACGAATCCTGGTTCACATGGATTCAACAGAGGACCTTCCGGATTCATATTCATACACCTGGTAGATGTCGGCGAAAAATTATATTCTGTTAGCATTGACAGAACACCATCAAAGTGTTAATTCGACAACATTCAGTATTACTACACACTACGCAACAACAGCATTTACAGAAAGAACAAACACACGACTTACCGTCGCTCAGTACCACTTCGGGTTGGCTAGCCTTGGGAACTTGTTTCATTTCTATTTTGAGCACTTGAGGTTCAACGGCTGAAAATTAAGATATTATGAGTCGAGATCAAGTGTAATTAGGTCAGAGGGCAAAATAATACCAGTGTCTTCTGGCTCTGACTGGCTCGGAGGACTAACGGTTTGGTTCTTAGTTTTCTCAGAAATCTGGAGAGAGCTTAGTGCTTCAGATTCTGAAAAATCTGTGTCAGTAGTATCTGGAAATAAAAAAAAATTGAGTAATGCTCTTCAGTCACACACTTACCAATACTAACAATCTCCTTGTCGTTTTTTTTCAACTGTTTTTTTGTACTCATTTAACTCATCGTCAGTAACGGAATCGAACGGATTTTTCGCATATGGTGCCTTATACACTGTGGCATTATGTTGATAGCCGCGTTGAATGATGCCTTTCGACGCTGCCCCCATGAGAACAACATGATCCCCAGTCGCAGATACATTCGCATCTTTCAGTCGATTCGCTTCATCCCAAGATACACCTTCTAAAATATGCGACTGTGGACCGGCAGAAATTTTGTCAGACCGACGATAGTCTTTAATCTGCACCATGGGACTAGTGTTAGAGTTGAGAATTTATTTACTTATGATCGTGTTTACCTGCTGCTGAATTCGTTTGAATTCTTTCGGATTTGTATTGGGCGGTACGAATTGTAAAGCACCATCTATTTTGACTGGAGTCGACGAATGCGTTGGCGAGGCTTCCGCTACCCACTACCGGAGAAAGAAAAAAATAGAAACAATTTGTTAGCGACAAATACAACGTTTAGATACTATGCGTATAGTGATATTCGCCATGTATTTTTGCAATATGATAACAAGCGGGATATATCCTGCTTTAAGTTAGTGATTAGTACATTTTTTAGAGCATTTCACGAGAAAAATGAGTATCCCAATATAAATTACAATGAAAATTATGGAGTGTTCGTTTTTTTGCGTCGAAAATATTTGTCGCTTTTTTTCTTTCATCGGTAGAGGTTAACGTACTGTTGAACCTGTTTGCTAACAATAATTGAATTGTTCTATCTAAGTTATATATTTCTTCAGACGTTCACTTACTCACTTTCTTAATAGCAACAAAAAACGAATTAGTGATATTATTTTTTAAGAAACGCAAACAAAATTGGTATTTTTTAATTCAGTTTTTTTCAAGAGCTGGATTTTTAAAGATATTTCAGACCCATAGTCTCGTAAAAAATTATGCACTCATATAATTCTAAAGGTCCTTCACGATATTATAATATAAAAAAGTGACTGAGTATAATGATAAGTTTATTGCAAATCGATCCAGATTACACATTTTTTAATCTATATATTGAAATTTCTATATTTGTCTGATACAATCATCATATGAATAGTAAATATTGGGTTAATCGACATGCTATTCAATACAATACTATTGACTATTTTGAACACGCCAGTTGAAAATATATTAGAGCGTTGTAAGTGTATACTAAGCGACATCTGCATGTGAACTTTTTACTGAATAATCTTGATTATACATGACAAAAAATAAACAAACACTTCACTCCCATAATTCTCGTTTTTGTTTTCATTTATCATCTTTCTCATCGATACTTACAATTAGTTGATTGGACTGATCTTTTCATGACTTTTGCTTTTGGGTAAGCAATCGAAAATTTTCTCAAAATATCTCAGTGAAAATGTTTTTCTTAATACTCGTTGTGCATCTTCCGCTTCCACTTTATATTGAGTAAATACAATAGTTTTGAATACATACATTACGGAGGTATAATTTATTATGAAGTTCAAGATGGAAATCCTACGAGAACGCACTTTGCTCAAGCGTTTCCTTCACACAGTTTGCATTTATTCATTTCACAATATCATAAACTAATGTAACAATAATGTTTTCGTTCGAAGACATAAAAATCGCAGAGAATAGGAATGTTTAGTGTAGGTTTTCGAATCATCGTTCAAACGAATACAATTCAAAATTTCAGAATATGCAAACCATTGAAAAATATCATGCATTCAAAATGTTTTTTGAAGTATTGATTCGAAGAGAAGTGGTTCACTTACTGTAGCATAGGCAAAACGAATAAACAAAGACAACGATTGCATTTACGTTGTCTAACCCAAAGTTCTTAACAAGCTTCTGCAAATACGTTACACTACTGCAATTGTTATATGCTTCAAACCATCAATGAGTAATTCTGCCCGTCATTTTTTTCAAACGTATAATATGCATAAATGTGTTATGTAGCAAAGGAAAACAGTTAATTATCTTCAAATTTTATAATCTCTACCTTCGTTATCTTCCTCGGATCTGGTGTGCCTGTTTCCAATACTTCTACTTTTTGGTAGACGTTTGGTGAGTTCAGCCATCTTGAACGATCTCCACCCTTCCGAAAGTCACCTTTTTTCCAGATCCTGTCCAGTTATGAAAATGAAATTAAATTTTCTGAACCAATTCATTGACTAGAAACTCACCCCTGCCTGAACAATTCTTCTTCTTCGATCAGATATCCTAGGGATGAAACTGCCGGAGGAACTTCAACATCATTCTTCGGCTTTGGTAGATCATTTTTAACCAAAGGATTTCTATAAATATAACCAGTCCTGAAACCAGCATTATCCAACATTCGCATAAGAGCTTCAAACTCTGCACCGCCTACCCTCCATTTCGGCACCTGTAGTTATATTTAAGAATTTTTGAACAAATTATTATCAACTATAGAAGAAACGCGTTCAAACATACTTGAGACCGTTCCTTGTTATCAGCAGACACAGTGGTAGATGGAAAACCTTCTGGTGGTTTTCGAGAAGCGTCATAAATGGCCTTTCGTGTCTCTTCAGGGATCAAAATGAGGTTGTCCAAACCTACCGGCAGTAGTTTTAATTGTGCTTCACATGCAGCGACTATATGTGTAACAGCATAAAAAGCTTCTTCGACGGTTTCACCGCCGCAAATTGCACCATGGTTCGATAAAAATAATATCTTCGATACTGGTCCTAGACTTCTTAACAGCTTGTCCTTCTCTTCTGGCTCATACAATGCTACGGAAATGTATAATTTAGCAACCAAAAATTTCTAAACATAAATGAAGCATACCTCCTGTATATGTGTGAGCAGATATTTCGCCTAGCAGTGCGCTATCTCTAGTGAGTGGCAACAAACCTTGCTTTAAGGCTGAAATTGCGAAGACTGAATTACAACCGACGTATATTGCACATCTGATGTCGGGTCTGGCGGCATGAATCACGGAATGCAAAGTGAATACTAAAATAAGAAAAAGTTTGCTGAAAACGCAATTCCATACCGCAAATGAGAAACATACGACATGCATTTACGCCGAAATTGGTCGTCCCTTGTTCAACTATATTTCCTTGCATGTTTACTTTATTCAGTGAAGAAGCTGTTATTTCGTGGTTGAGAACACCATAAGGATTAACCAGGAAAAGCTCCTGGTCAGCATTCAAACGAGCTGTAATATGACTGCCAAGACCCTGGGCCCAACCGTACAAGTCCATCAGTCTGAAAGCGGCAGCAAGCTTGCAACGAAGAATTTTTTCACCCTTCTCGTATCCCATGGCTTCCATGCCTCGAATGTCGTTTATTGGCACCACACAGTTGGAGCTTTTGAATACGCTGCCAATGCGGGCAGCTGGCATTCCCATAATGTCTGATAATTGTTGCAAAATATTTGAGGATCCTCCCTCGCGTATTTGACCGTCAACAATTCGTTCCAACTCCTCACGAAACAAACGTGAATTCATAATGGCCTCCACTCGTTTACGACGCTCCATCTCGCGCATATCGGCTTCGATATCTGCTGGGCGAGTTTTGTTACATTCATCTTCCTCTATGATAGTGTCTATTCCATTTAAATGCTGAGCTGTCTCGATATCTGCCATTTCACCCGCTTAGCTGAAATTGAAGCATGAAATCGTTGATTGCATTATACGCGTTTATGAAAGGATAAATACATTCTAACAATCCGAATATCAGTTCTTTCATTTCTATTGCAAGAAATGAGCTAATACAATATTCAATTAAACTTAATTGGTTCTTGCCGCAAAAAACTGATTGTTCCGAAAGGGATGGAAAAGTGTTAAATTGCGATTTATTACGTTGAAAATATGTGTCATCAAATGCCTTCGCCGTTTTTATATAGTTTTCCTATCATTTTTTCTGCTCTGTATTTGGTAAGACCAGCGTAGTGAGTGTGTTATGAATATGAAAAACTATTAAAAAGTAATCATAGAATTATTGTCTAGTAGTGAGCCATAAACGCTTCAAACATTCTCTCTGTTCATTCGTAACCTAAACCTCACCTGAGTAAGATCCTAGAGGCGAATGAACTGCAAAATTTAAAGTACCGTCGATAGGGGTGAGAATGGGTCAAAACGGAGGAAGTTACTATTAGTAGTATCTTGACTAATATTGCGAATATTTTTGAAAGTTGTGCACCGTTTTGTAGGAGACATATTTTTACAACTTCCAATGCATAATACTTAACTGTAGTACAAATAAATATTGTTTAATATTTCATCAAAGTTTGATGTGTAAGTACACATCAGTAAAGACATCAAACTTTGATAAATTATTAAACAATAACTATCTGTACTACAGTTGAGTACAAGGTGGCCAAACAATTTCAGATCTTTTTCCCGTATGAATATACGAAATTCCAGAATCTCAAAAACAAAAATTTGTAATATTGTGTTATTAGTTAAAAATTGATTTCTGAAACCCGAATTGCGAAAATATTTTTACATTATTGTTTCCAAGTTCGACATGTGACAAAACATTTGACGGTGTGTTTCTCAGCAACAGATTTTGGGTTGGATGTAGGGTTCAGCAGATACGAACCCCACCTCTACTTACTCAGAATTGAGAAAGGTTCATGTCCCGGATACCTTCTAACGGGTATTTCAATAGGGACCCTACAAAAGTAGACCGATAGGGACAGCAAACGACGCCATATTTTTTCCCGATCTCTTGACTAAAGAGTCTTCAGCAAGGTTTGCCATTTCATAATGGAAAGATATGCGATCCAACAACGAGTCGAGATTATGAAAATTTACTACCCAAATTTGGAGTCAATGGCCTCAACTTTAAGAGCGCTACGTCCAATTTATGGTCGTCATAACCGTCCTGCCAGATCAACAATTGAGCGTTTAGTGGAAAAATTTAAATCCACAGGCACAGTACAATATGTTCCCGTGCCAGTGAGACAAAGAAGTGCCCGTCGTGTCGAGGATGTTGCTGCCACTAGCGTATTAATTGAGGACGACCCGAATCAGTCTCTCACACGTCGTTGTGACGAATTTTGCGAAAGATCTTGGTCTACATCCTTACAAAATCAAATTAACCCAAGAACTGAAGCCGTTTGACCACCAGAAGCGTCGTATGATCATGAATTGGGCTGATCAACAATTTGAAAGTGATCCGGATTTTCATCGAAAAATCATCTTTAGCGATGAGGCTCATTTCTGACTGAATGGCTTCGTTAATAAACGTTATTGGTCAAGCAGTACACCATTGCATCCCGAAAAAAATACGGTTTGCTGCGGTTTATGGTCCAGCGGCGTCATTGGGCCGTACTTCTTCCGTGTTGATCAAGACTGGCACGTTACTGTGAATGGGAATCGCTACCGCTCAATGATAACCGAATATTTTTAGCCCGAATTGGATGATATGGACTTGGACAATATGTGGTTTCAACAGAAATCGAGTTCCACACATAATGACATCAAATGAACTTTCACATGAATAAAGAATTTCATTGATATCCAAAACCGTTTTTGTTTTACCCTTTTTTTTATTTTATTTACTTTACTTCGTCTTAGACAGATCTCACAGACTGACAAATCTTATAAACTACCTAATATTCTTAATTCTACGTTTGAAGACACATTTGGACATATTAAAATCGAAGTGACATCCAACTTCGTTAAATGCATGAAAGCAGCTGTTCAAGGGACAGTTCTGCCCGTACGACGTTCTATGTGGCCGTATCGCCAATAGTTGTCTTCCACGGAGCTGTCTGGTGGGAAATCGAAGACAAACGAACGTTGACTTTTCGTCCTACTTGCAGACAGAGTTTCCAAGTCGATGAGCACACAGCGAGCCTCGTAATCAGAAAGAAGAGTGGGATCATTCCATGGCAGTTGCCTCAAGGCATATCGGATAAAACAGCGTTGCACTTTTTCAGTTCTGATGATGTGCGTTGTACGATAGGGAACCCACACGCATGCTGCGTTTTCAGAGAAACTTCGTACATGCCGTTATCAGCACACCATGAAATCAATTCTTTCGCGTCGGCTTGCAGAGCACAGCAGTCCAGAATGGAAGTGATTTTTCTAAATATTGTTAAGTCATCAGCGTACAAAAGCTTACCAGACTTCAGCCAGCTGGCGAGATCATTGACGAAGAGAATGAATATCAACGGCCTAAGAACACTGCCTTGTGGAACGCCGGATGTGTCAATTATGAGCGGACGAATAGCATTGAAAAGCTTCCCGTAGACGAGTTCTTCAAAAACTTCAGCGATGCAGCATAGTATCGAAATTCCTCGGTAGTTGCTAATAGCGTGAACACTACCAGACTTGTGGATTGGAAGTTTGCAGTTTGCGCAGTCTACAAACCCAGACATTAGTTTTTCAGTCAACGTGGTCAGCCAGTTTGGCCAGAATCTGAGAATGGCGCATTGGATAGCAGAGAACCGAATTCTGCAATATCTCAAGGGAATTAGGTCCATGAAGCTAACCTACTCTAAAGAATCAGATGAAAGATTTGTTGGCTTCAGTGGCGCTGATTGGGGAAATGACCCCGTCGACCACTCGTCGAATTATCACCGGATACGTCTTCAAGCAAGCAAGTGGTTCGCTTTCGTGAAGCTGCCGGAGACACGCTACAGATGCGCTGTCTACCATGCAGGCGAAATATATATCATTTTGCTCGCGTAAAACTGGAGCAGAATATCATCAAGTTAGACTACATCGAAATGAAGAAGCAAACTGCTGACGACAATAAGGCGACACCGGTTCACAGAAGAAGTTGCATGTTGTGTTGCATGATCGCAAACTGGAGTTAAGCTCGATTGTTGACACAACGTAAACATCTCAAAAGAGCGCGTGAAAAATTTCTTACATGAACATTTACATATAAATGACTTCAAACAAGACGAGTGGGCTGCTTTTGTTTATGGTCGATCAAAAATGGAAAGGTGAAACAATTTCACAACAAAGTATTCTATTCCGTTTCGTTTTTTGTTTTTAAGAGGCATTGAAGATTTTATTTTGTTTTATTTCGCCCCTACAGCAAAATATAAAAATCAATGAATGCAATATATAAACCTAAAAGTATTTCTAAAAATTATGATGACAAAAATTAAAATGAAAAAAAAAAATGACAAAAATTAATTAATAAAAATGACAAGTTTCCTGTGTTTACAATCATCTGTAAATCAGTCATCTATTATATACTAAATGGCGCTAATGTTCCTAAGTACGATGCCGAGTAACACGTCATGAATGTATGGTAGAATTTCGATTATCCGCGAAATAGTCTGTCAAGATCACCGCAAATAACGAAAATCGTGGATAGCGCAAAAAAAGACTAAAAACGAGGTGCAAACACGAAAAAAAAATCAACAGTGGCCAGATAATGTAGAAGCCACGACCAAAATAAAAGAGCATGCCTACCACTCACTGACAAATTTCGGGAAGGCCTATAGAAACTCGATGTCGCGAATCATCCGCACTAGGATTGGGCGATCTCGGATCATAGAAGATCGATATTTTCCATTCCGAAACCGATTTTTTGGAACTATCTTTTGTACTCGAGAAAATCGATTTTTTTTTGCTTTCGATCTTCTCGATCTCTTTGTAGATTTGTTTTTCAGTATACATCGACTTTTTATCTCACCAAAGGCCATCTAACTTTTTTTTTAAACATAATGTCAACATTTGGATTGCTTCTTCTACGATTTACTTCTGTACAAATGCTGACAAAAACAGAACTAGCGGCAGCTATTGAGGGGATGAACTGTAACCAATTGCGCATAGGATGCTTTTTCAATTAATTAATTTAATAAAACGACTACCTGACGGCACAAGATGAATGCCCTGTGGCTATAGCCATCACGCTAGATACAAAATAAAATGCTTTTGACATTTGACATTCGAATATGAAATTTGTATTCCCTTTTCGAAGAAAAGACGGCTTTCATATAGAACAAGCAGATAAATTTTTCAATTTTCAAATATCGATTTGGTAAAGATCGATTCAGCAAAGATCGATTCTTTAGTACCGATTTAATCAATGGGTCGATCCCTACGCCGTTTGGAAAATCGATTCGATATATTCCCACCAACATTTTACCCTCGCCGGGCAGGTGGCAACTATATTGCCACCAACATTTACGTTAGCCTTTTTACGGGCAGGTGGCAGCTCTATTGCCATCAACATTTTACCCTAGCCGAGCAGTGGAAACTATATTGCACCAACATTTTACGCTAGCCGAGCAACGGCAACTATATTGACATCGATTTTTCTAAAGTTTTTAATTGTTTGGTGTATTTTATCACACGGTCCATTAAA
Source organism: Toxorhynchites rutilus septentrionalis (assembly GCF_029784135.1). Taxonomy (NCBI): domain Eukaryota; kingdom Metazoa; phylum Arthropoda; class Insecta; order Diptera; family Culicidae; genus Toxorhynchites; species Toxorhynchites rutilus. Next base: position 190,206,502 of record NC_073746.1, read on the forward strand.
GGGTTAACATGCAAAAAAAGCAATATTCTGAAGAAAGCCTAAATTATGAACGGATCAATATGATGACAGTAAACTCAAGCAATGAGAAATGCAATCTACTGAAAATGCGATTTTTTTGTTCAAAAATAGTGATTTCTAAAACCAGATAAACCATGCTCATCTATCGGACAAACCTTGATCAGAGGTAGAGATGAAACGGATATCCGGCATGTATATGGTACCCGGCCGGATACCGGATATTTGAAAAAAAAATCTTATTAACACAAGATAAATTATAACACAATAGCATATAAACATCATTCACACGTGATTAAAAATAAGGTGAGATTACTGACATATCAAAATGTTTGAAATTGTTTTATTATTAACTCATATAATCAACGCGGAAATGAGCAGTTACTTTCTGAAGATTCGTCTCAAGATATTTTCGAAGATGATTTTGATTTTAATGATTTTTTGTCTGTCTGTTGAGTTCTTCAAATTAGTGAATTTCGATCATAACAATTTTGATTTGTGTTGAAGTAAGTGTACCCCCTCTCAGACTACCATCCCTGAAGACAGTTCTATGTTTGTTCTCAATCTCAATGAAAAAAATTGGTTGCTGATTGCATGTAACTCTTACTCTTACTCGGCCAGTAATCAGATTATCTCAATTCACTCACAAAAATCTATTTATAATACAGGTCGGACTCGATTATCCGGAGTATTGATTTTTTTTTCACTCCGGATAATCGAGTCAAAACAATTTTTTGTCTTTATTTGTTTTTTTTGCATGTATTTTTCGTTTTTTGAAAATAAAGGAGGAATTTGATTTTTGATTCATCCCCTTGAAGTCAGAAAACACCTTTCTCACAAGAAAATAAATAATTTATTCAGATTCTCTCAGGAGGTGATAGACGATCATATTTGATGAAAAAAATCCTTCTACGCATATGTTCGAATTTCAACAAGACAGAGTTACAGAACTTTTTTTTGGTTTCGAACTCTGTTGCTTCAAACTGGCTCTACATTAAAAAGTACCCTACGGAAAACGATTCTGATGCTTTCATTTCAAAGATGAGAAAATTTAGTACAGGATATAGTAGTGGAACAACTAAATTAGTGAATTTTAATAACATTTTGGAAGTAAAACACTTAAAAGTGAATAATTTTTAATATGTTATTATTAATTTCATCCTAAAAATTTATATTGAACTAGATTTTTTCTATCAATTAAAATGAAGTTATTTAACCGCTCCACAATTTGTTCTTTGACGCACAACTTCTATCTTTCTTAATTTGACAGCAATATCGATATAAACAATTCCTGGTGAAAATTCAAGCAAATATTTGAAATATTAAAAAAATATATTTTTCCAAACTGAATATAATCGAGTCCAAAATTGTATATAATCGAATCACATATAATCGAGTCTGTATATAATCGAGTCCGACCTGTACTGTATTCTATTAGTCAAATCATTTCATTTGATACCAGTATTGAGGGGATTGCAAAAAATACATAGTCGACCATTTTCTCATTAGAGATTGTGCATGTGCATGTGTTTTTATCGATCGCGATTCTCATCGTTGTATTAGTGTTTTTCCTCTGCATTTCGAACCTATTTCCGCGTTGAAGTTGTATATTGATGTACCGTTGTTAGAGACATACGATTGTGCATTGACTCGGCGTACCGTTATTGTGCATTTTTTTATTTTCGCTGATTTGTGTTCTTTGTTAGTGAAATAAAACAATAAGACTTTCTATCTTCCACGCCAATTTTTCGTACTGAAGCGACATCTACTGGATATAAAGCCAAGCTATCGCTCTGAAGCTTGAAAGCTCGTGTCTTTACGCTGCCTAATTGTAGGCGCTTCCGAATCTTGATTCCACCGTCAACTAGGGAGACTGTAAATCAGCAGTAACCGTGATCTCTTATCTCGTCTGATTGGTGAACAAAATTGTTCCGTCATTATGACTGCTACATGCCATGCCTGCGCTACCGATATCGCTGACGAATCCATCTTTTGTAACGGCTTCTGCAAGGCGGAATTTCACCTAAAATGTGTGAATCTCACCTCAGCGTTCTATAATGAGATGAAAAAGAACACGCAACTTTTCTGGATGTGCAAATCCTGTAGCAAATTGATGGATGACATCCGCTTCTGCAATACAATTCGTGGCGCTCATGAGGCCGGATATCAAAATGCGCTAAGCGCTCATAATGAGATCGCCCAGAAGATCAAATCGGAAATTCTGAACGAGCTGAAAAGCGAACTACGCATGAATTTTACCGCCCTGATCAACTCCAATTCACTTACACCGAAATCGTCAACACGCCCTGCGTACACTGCTGGATCGATATGCAGTCGACGTCTGTTTCCAGAACGCCAGCAAAATGATCTGATGCATGGAACTGCATCCTCATTATCTCCATCGTTTGATAACTTCGCTGCACCTGCTCCCAAGCAGAACGCGCTTGCTGCTCATTCTTGCCATCTCAGTCGTTCTGGCCCTGTGGTTGTGGACGATGACAGGGTCTTCCAAGCATTTATTCCAGGCAAGTATTCGTGTTGTTCGAGCCCTTCATCGCCTGATATTGTTCCAACTTGCAGTGCAACTCAATTTTCACCAGTCTCACCTCATCAATCACCTCTGGTTAATCAAACACTGGGACGCATGGAAAACAGTACTATGGAAGCCCTATTGCCCCCCGCCGTAGTCGAGTCTCTACCGCCAGCATTCAACAGTCGTCCCGGCCCTACGTGTGGGAGTGGTACTAGGGTCTTCCAGCTCGACATCAAAGGCAAGTACGATGGTCCTATGTACTCGATGACTCCTGATTTGCCCATCGCTTGCAGCCTCCTGTCACCTATCAGCAATCGTCCTGGTATGGCCACCACAAGTCATCAATTTCCCATCGCTTGCAGCCTCCTGTCACCTATCAGCAATCGTCCTGGTATGGCCACCACAAGTCATCAATTTCGTGGCCATCGAAATTCTGGAGTATCCATCTACTACCAGAATGTAAGAGGATTGCGGACTAAGATTGAAGACTTTTTTACTTCCGTTACTGCTTCGCCATATGACGTACTCGTGTTAATTGAAACCTGGCTTGATGATGTTATACCTTCTAACATGCTGTTTAGCAGCGATTATTCTGTTTATCGGGGGGACCGCACTGCGTTGACGAGCACTAAGAAGCGTTCAGGCGGTGTCCTCATTGCTGTGAAGGATACCATCCCGTCCAGACTAATTCCGATTAACGTAGACAGCATTGAGCACGTATGGGTGTCGTTAAGCATGTCACAATGTAAGCTTGTCATTGGTGCCGTGTATATTCCTCCAGATAAGGCGTCGGATGTGCAGTTGTCTAATCTCCATATCGACTGTATGGAATCAGTAGTCTCACACTCCGGGCATGATTCGGTTGCTGTATTCGATGACTACAACAGACCTGGACTGCGATGGATTCGAAACGATAATTCTAGATGTTGCGTGGATCTCACAATATCATCTATTACTCAATCCAACTCTGTTCTGCTTGACGGCATGAGCTCCAATAACATGTGGCAGATGAACTGCCTGAAAAACCACTCCGGGAATACGCTTGATCTGATATTTGTCAATGAGGAGATAACTAACTACTTGACTATTGATGAAATTGACAATCCTCTTGTTCCAACCGACATCCACCATCCACCTTTCTCATGTACAATCGAAATTGACAAGCCTTTACTAGAGCTCAATGACCATGAATTTGACGTCGAAGCACTTAACATCAAGAAAGCTGATTTCAACAGATTGGGCCAATATTTATCGTCAGTGGACTGGTCGCCAATGATCCAGTGTGTAAATCTGGATGATGCTGTCGAGAAGTTCACTCTCATACTTCAACGCGCTTCCATCTTATTCGTTCCACATCTACGTCCCCCGCAGAAACCACCTTGGCCAAACGCTGAGCTTCGACGTAGGAATAAACGCTGCAACGCTGCGCATAAGATTTACCGAAGAAATCGTACATCAACGAACAAAGCGTCGTTCCAATTCGCCTGCCGTCAATATAGAAGCCTGAACCGTCAACTCTATCGTAAACATGTGGTCTTTATGGAACGAAATTTGAAACGCAATCCAAAAAGCTTCTGGAATTTTGTGAAATCTAAGCGCAAAGAGTCTACACTACCTTCGGCAATGTATTTGGATGAACGATTGGCTTGCAGCTCTTCGGATAAATGTGAGCTTTTTGCTTCCTACTTCAGTTCGATGTTCAACCCCACCTCTGACAGTGTTGAAGCTGCTCTGGAACTAACTCCTGCTGGGAGCGCTGACGCTGATACACCTGAAGTATCATCAGAAGGGATACGAAAAGCGGTCGAGAAATTAAAAATTTCCTATCAGCCTGGACCTGATGGAATTGCAGCGTGTGTTCTGAAAAAATGCTTCGAACATCTGGAGCAGCCACTCACTCATTTGTACAACTTGTCTCTGAGAACTGCAACCTTCCCGACTCGATGGAAAGCATCGTTCATGTTTCCGGTGCATAAAAAAGGAAGCAAAAACGATGTCCGGTGTTATCGGGGCATCACATCGCTGAGTGCTTGCTCAAAGCTATTTGAAATAATTATGTCGGAACACATGTTTCGTCAGGTGAGACACTACATTTCCCCGAACCAACATGGATTTTTTCCTGGCAGAAGTGTCACTACAAATTTGTGTGAATTCACATCCTTCTGTCTTAGCAAAATTGAAGAGGGCCGACAGATTGACGCCATTTACACCGACCTCAAAGCAGCATTCGACAAGGTTGACCATAGTATACTTCTGGCCAAATTAGCAAAACTTGGTTTCTCTGGAGCCAAATGGCTTCGCTCATATTTCCTCGCTAGAAAACTAGCAGTCAAAATTGGCTCTTGCACCTCAACCTGGTTTGAAAGCAGCTCCGGAGTTCCTCAAGGTAGCAATTTGGGACCGCTACTATTCTCACTGTTCATCAACGATGCCATCGTGTATCTTCGAGCCGACTGTTGCCTGGTATATGCTGATGATCTAAAGCTGTACATTGACGTCAACAGCATTGAAGATTGTCGTAAACTCCAAAAAATTTCTTGATAAATTCGCTGCATGGTGTCGCGTAAACAGGATGCAACTAAGCATACCAAAATGCTCTGTCATAAGCTTCCACCGCAAGATGAACCTCTTGTCGTTCGAATACACTGTCGGGGACGAAGTGTTAAGTCGAGTTCAAACGATTCGAGATCTCGGTGTCTTCCTTGATCCAGCTCTGTCATTTCGGAACCACTACGAAGACATCATAGACAAGGCTCGTCGTCAATTGGGATTTGTGAGCAAATTGAGCAGAGAATTCCGAGATCCTTACACGCTGAGATCCTTGTATTCGTGCTTGGTTCGGCCGTTTCTAGAAACCGCTTTATTAATATGGGACCCTTATCGTAGCACTATGGCTGCTCGCATCGAATCAATTCAGGGAAGGTTCGTCAGATTCGCCCTACGTCTCCTGCCATGGAATGATCCGCTGAATTTGCCACCGTACGAACATCGATGTCAGTTGATAGGGTTGGAAACGCTGAAGCAAAGGCGGAAACGGGCTAAGGCAATATTCATCGCTCGACTTCTTGTCGCCGAAATTGATGCTCCAAACGTACTTGCGCAAATCGCCATCAATGTTCCTGGTTATACTCTCCGTCTGTTACGGACAGCTGAGGCTTATCGCGGATCGAGTTACAGATCCATAAGATAAGCAATATTTGAGATTATATTTAGAAAAGACCTCCAAGCGAGGTATAGAAACGTTTAGAAAGGACCAATGTAAGGCAATTAAAAGATGTAAGAGCTCAAGTGTTTTGTTAGGCTAGAAAACGCTTGTAGTTCGAAATTATTGCCGGTCATAAATTCAGAATGGACGAATATTTAAATAGCGTCCGGTAAACAATTTAATGCATGCATCATTTAGGATGCATTTTTATTACCCTTTTCCATCCCTAGCTGCGCTCAGCCAGATACACCAGCAGGGTGTAATAAAATAAAAGGATGTTATTTAGAGCGAAGGATGGAAAGGGGAAATCCAAGAATAAGATAGGCGCACCGACGAGGTGCTATAAACTTAAGGTATTTTCTTAGGGTAGTGCAGCCGTCTCAGACTGCACGTAACCATACGCTAGAAGAAGGGACAAGGAAGGTAGATGATCTAAACGAAACCGATATGTTATCGGTTTTCAAGAGAGAGAGAGGAGATGTTCCTCGTCAATCTTAGTTTAAGGAACCATGTATATATTGTGAAACTTTTGAATAAATTTTTTTAGTATTGTAACAGAACTCACGCGAAAGCGTTAAAATTTTTCTTTCAATAGAGAAATTTTTCATGGTGGCTCCAGAGAGGAGCAGTGAAGATTTCCAAAGTGGAAAAAAGTGAAACTCGCGAACTCTTCTCGACAGTGGATGCGAGAAGTGATAATTCGCGAAAATTTATCGGCAGTGGATGCCAACAGTGTTAATCGCGAATAAAAAGTCTTTTTCAAAGTTAATTCGCGAACTCTTCAAATAGCAGTGGATGCCAAAAGTGAAACTCTTCTCGGCAGTGGATGCGAGAAGTGATAATTCGCGAAAATTTATCGGCAGTGGATGCCAACAGTGTTAATCGCGAATAAAAAGTCTTTTTCAAAGTTAATTCATGAAACTCTTCTCGGCAGTGGATGCGAGAAGTGATAATTCGCGAAAATTTATCGGCAGTGGATGCCAACAGTGTTAATCGCGAATAAAAAGTCTTTTTCAAAGTTAACTCGCGAACTCTTCTCAGCAGTGGATGCGAGAAGTGATAATTCGCGAAAATTTATCGGCAGTGGATGCCAACAGTGTTAATCGCGAATAAAAAGTCTTTTTCAAAGATAATTTGCGAACTCTTCAATCGGCAGTGGATGCCAAAAGTGTTTCTTTCAACCGAAATAAACATTGTGAATTGATTAAGAAACCGGCAGTGGATGCCAAAAGTGTTCCTTTCAAACGGAGACAAATATAAGTGAATTAACCAGCAAAAACCTTAAGCAGCAGTAGACGCAGCAGCACCAGCAGTAGCACCACCAGAGGTGACAACAACATCCGAGCCAGAAGGCCTCCCAGGACAAGGAGAGAATCGCCCAAGCACCAACACGGAAAGACGGAGATAGGACCGGATCAACAAAAAAGGTGTGATTTTTCCATTTTAGTTTAGTCATGTCTTATCAATTCATTAGGAATAAGAATGGCAATTGCCGCTTGTGCAATGAGCCTGATTCTAGGGACGATTTAGTCGCGTGCGATGAATGTGACCGATGGTTCCATTTGACATGCGCAGGCCTAAATAAAAAACCTAAACAAACAGAAAGATGGATATGCCCCAAATGCAAGACCATAGAGAACGAATTGTTAAGACTTCAAAAAACACAACCAACACCAATAGAAGAGATGATGAATATCCATAGAGAATCTATGCGGGCTCTAGTAGAAACTCTTAAAATTAAGAACGAGGGTAGAGAAGAAACCCCTGATTCAAATAGACTGTTACACCGGCAATCTCTCTTAGACCTCCCCTATTTTGATGGGTCATATAAGATATGGCCTAGATTTAAAATAACGTTCGAAGAAACTACCCTTCAAGGAAACTTTTCCGATTTAGAAAATATAAATCGTTTACAGAAATATCTCAAAGGAGACGCGCTGAAATTAGTGAGCGCTCTTTTAATCGATAAAGCTAATGTTCCAAAAATAATGGAAAAACTAAATCTACGGTTCGGAAATCCCGAAACCATTTATTCGAATTTATTGAAGGAAATGCTAAATGCGAGGAATCCACATTTTGGATCACCCCAAACAATGATTGATTTTGTAACATCGCTTGATTGTTTCGTGACAAATATAAAAATACTAAAACACGATGAATATCTCAATGATCCTAGATTGATTCGTGATTTAGTTTTAAAACTTCCAAACGACTTGCATCATCAATGGATCAAGTTTGTAGCTGATACAAAGAAAACAAGAGATATAATTGATCCATTTATACCGACGCTAGAGGACCTTTATAATTGGTTAAAACCTCAAGAAGAGTTGGCCACGATGCTACAGTCGGAGAGGAAAGAAAAACCTCATAAGAGCGGATATTTGAATACACATGCTGTAAAGGAACAAAAATATAGGCCGAAGCGCCTACCAAAGTGTTTCGCATGCCGAAACGAGCATAAGACATCAGAATGTTCAATTTTTAAAAATATGAACGTTCAACAAAGGAGTGATTTTATTTTTAAACACAGGCTATGTTTAGCATGTTGTAATTATACAAACCACATGGCAAAAGATTGCAGGATCGCAAAGCCTTGTGGAATCGATGGGTGCAAACTTAGACACCACGCATTACTGCATAGAGCAACTCAGAGAGATGCTAACCTTAATAATACAGAAAGCGTTAATTGTCATGTAAATAAAGAGAACAAAATACTGTATCAAATCCTTCCAGTTACATTGGGCTGCGGAAAAAAGGAAATTAAAACTTTCGCATTTTTAGACCCTGGGTCATCAGTAAGTTTGATTCACGCTGATATTAAAAATAAACTTGGAACACAAGGGCGTAACAACCCCTTAACGCTGGTTTGGACTAATGGCGAAACTCAGCAAGAACTAGATAGTGAAGAAATTTCCCTAAGTATACAAGGATGCAATAATCAACGTTATAACATACATAATTTGAGGACTGTGTCGGAATTATCTCTTCCCTCACAGTCAATGAATATTCATGAATTACGACGAGAATACAATCACTTAGAAGATATAACTCTCGAAGGATATGAAAATGCTATGCCAAAAATACTGTTAGGTTTACCGCATTCGTTTTTGATAAGCGGTAGGGAGACGCGATCAGGTAAATTTAATGAACCAGTCGCACAGAACACTAAACTCGGATGGGTTTTGTTCGGGCAAACTAACGAACATAAAAAATTGAAAGGACACGTGCTGATGAACGACGAAATTGATTCATCAGATTATTTCAATAAAATGATGGAAAATTATTTTAGCCTAGAAGATTTCGGGATAAAAGTACCTGTAAAAACCTTGATGTCTAACGATGAAAAAAGATCGATTGATATCATGAATTCCACTTTGAAATATGAAGAAGGAAGTTATGAAATTGGGCTGCTTTGGAAACAGGAGGATGTACAATTTCCGCATAGCTATCAATCAGCCATGAACAGACTACGTGGTCAAGAATCAAAAATGCGTAAAAATCAATGTCTACGTAAATGGTATGTTGAGAAAATAAAGGAATATGAAACCAAGGGATACGCTAGAAAACTCACTCCCACAGAACAGCAGCAACGTGATCCAAAAATATTTTACTTACCGCACTTTACAGTTGTGAACCTAAATAAACAGCCCATAAAGCCACGGCTTGTTTTTGATGCCGCTGCTAAGGTTAAGGGAGAGTCCCTAAACACGAATTTATTACAAGGCCCGGATGCAACGACGTCGCTATTTGGAGTGTTAATACGATTTAGAGAAGGAAAATTTGCGATAACTGGAGACATCAAAGAAATGTTTCATCAAGTTAAAATAAGAAAGGAAGATCAAAATGCCCAAAGGTTTTTATTTAGGGAAAACTTTGACGAAGATCCCGACGTGTATGTGATGCAAGTGATGACCTTTGGAGCTACCTGCTCGCCCGCATGCGCACAGTTTGTTAAAAACACAAATGCTGAGAAATTCAGAGAAAGTCATCTTCAGGCAGTAGAGGCCATTCAAAACAACCATTACGTGGATGACTACCTAGATAGTTTCGACGATTTAGAAAATGCCTCAAAAATTGTGAACGAAGTTATTACCATTCACAAATATGGGCACTTCAATATCAGAAATTTTATATCCAACAGTAATGAGCTATTGGGACAAATCCCGGAAGAAAATAGAACGGAAGTTAAAGAAGACTTATTAGGAAAATTTGAGGAATCATATGAAAAAGTACTCGGAGTGTATTGGGATACAAAAAAGGATTTTATTCGCTACAAGGTGGATATTCCTGTTACACAGGAGTTTACGAAACGAAAACTGCTTTCACAAAGCATGAGTGTTTACGATCCACTTGGTTTATTATCACATATAACAATTCAATCTCGAATTCTAATGCAGGAGCTCTGGAAAAGTGGAATAACATGGGATGAACAATTAAACCCAGCACTAAAGAAAAAATGGGAGAACTGGCACACAAAACTGGAAGAAGCAAGAGCAATAAGAATACCACGTTCATATGCCAATTCTTCTCACCCAAAAGAACGAGAACTACATGTCTTCGTTGATGCATCTGAGAATGCTTATGCAGCAGCAGTATACTTAAGGAGTGTATATGAGTCACACATTGATGTCAATATCGTGGCTGCCAAGGCAAGAGTCGCACCAACTAAAATGCTTTCCATACCACGACTCGAATTACAAGCCGCTGTATTAGGAAGCAGATTGGCTAAGACAGTAAAAAACGAGCTACGTCTATCAATAGATAGAGTAGTATTTTGGTCAGATTCCAAAACTGTATTAGCATGGATTCGTTCAGAACCACGCAAGTACAAACAGTTTGTTGCCTTACGGATAGGAGAAATATTAGAAACCACATACGTAAACCAGTGGAAATGGGTGAATAGTAGGAATAATCCAGCGGATGAAGCTACGAAATTATCAAATAGTAATTCAATCTGGTTTACAGGCCCACAGTTCTTATATGATAATGAAGAAAACTGGCCAAATGAAGTTCAGAGAAGCGACACTGACGAAGAATTAAGACCACTGCACACTATTCAATCGAAAGAGTTTAGTGGTCTGAAAAGCATTCACATAAATTGGTGTTCGGATTTTGTGAGATTGAAGCGTTCTGTTGCAATTGCATTCAAATATATCGATTGGCTGAAATCAAAATGCAGGAACCAAAGCTTCAATAAAAATATTGACAAGGAGGACCTGGATTATGCTGAGCTCGTTTTAATATATAAGGCTCAATGGGAGTCATATCCCAAAGAAATGGAACTCTTACAAAATAAAATGAAAATTCATAAGGGAAGTGAAATTCGAGCACTTAGCCCGGAAATTTGCACGGATGGAATAATGAGATCAAAGGGACGTATTGAGAACGCTAACTGTTTACCAACTTCAGCCAGAACACCTATCATTCTGTCCTACAAGCATTATGTGAGCACTTTGATATTACGTCATTATCACGAAAAATATCGACATAAAAACCTGGAGACTGCCATAGCGGCAGTGCGACAAAAATTCTGGATAACAAACATCAGAGTTGCTATTAAGACAGTTAGAAGGAAGTGCCAATTTTGTAAAAATATGTCTGCGGAGCCAATTCCTCCAATGATGGCAGCCCTACCACGTTCTAGAACTACACCATATTGTAAGCCATTCACGTATACAGGCACAGATTATTTCGGCCCTTATGGCGTGTCTATTGGAAGACGCACTGAAAAACGTTGGGGATGTTTGTTTACTTGTATGACAACAAGAGCAGTACATCTCGAATTAGCACAAGATATGAGCTCAGACTCTTTTATTATATGTTTCCGAAATTTACAATATCGTAGAGGTAAAGTGCAAGAGTTGTTCAGCGACAATGGAACTAATTTCATTGGAGCAAGAAACGAATTTGAGAAAATTCTTAGAAGGCTATCAGACGACGGAGTCAAATGGCATTTTAATCCTCCCGCTTCACCGCATTTCGGTGGAGTATGGGAAAGAATGGTGAGAGAAGTTAAAAGCCTTTTACCTCAAAAACAAGAAACCATACCAGAGTATGAACTTAGAACCATACTAACCGAAGTTGAATTCCTCATTAACAATCGCCCGTTAACGCATATTCCTTTAGATACAGAAGACGATGAGGTTTTAACTCCTAATCACTTTCTGTTAGGTTGCGCTGGTGAAGCTGTCATTACGATCGACGACGTTTCCAAAGCAGAAGCAACTCGTCAACACTGGAAAAGAGCGCAATCAATTGTTAAGGGATATTGGAATCGGTGGATAAAAGAATACCTCCCAACCCTAACTAAAAGAAATAAATGGTTGGAGAAGACTAAACCTATAAAGGTAGGGGATATCGTGGTTTTTGCCGATGAAGAAAAGAAAGGTAAATGGCATAAGGGCAAGGTGATAAGAACAACAACTAATATGGATGGGCAAGTTAGATCCGTTACCGTGGAAACAATTAAAGGTGAAATTACTAGACCAGCTGTAAAATTAGCAGTATTAGATGTAAGTAAGAACAATGAAATCGAGAGCTCAAAAGATACCACTATTTCCTCACCACCTCTTAACTTTGTTGGAGTAATTAAAAGTGCCCCAGGGAGTAAAGAGGAAATTAAGGGACCGCGAAATCCTCAAGAATGGGGAGTAAGAAAAACGGTTAACATCGAGCATGTAAAAGAGCTGGCGTCAAAATTGAAACCGAAGCCACAAACAAAAAAGAAAGTCATAGGTAAAATAAGACCATATACCGGCACGATACAAAAGGCTATCGTAACCGCAATGGCAATTCTAGTACTGGTAAATTTGACAAATGCCGTCAACATCCAGCCTATTGAGGAAGGGGGTTTAATGTTTGATCATGTTGGGTCATGTATAGTAAAGCGAGGAATTTGGAGGACAAATATTGTATCCAACTTAATTCCTAACGACGATATTTCTATGCTAGACTCTATTCATTCGAACTTAGAAAGAACCTTGAAGTTCATGGGGAATGTAACTCAAGACAGCGCTTTGACAGAACTTGTAATGTCGATAGAACGACAATGTAACAATGCAAAACAAGAAATAAATTTTTTATCACGATCAAAAAGGAGTCGTGGAATACTTGGGTTTTTGAAAGACCTGTTATTTGGGAGTAATGATGTGGAAGACGAAGTACAGTCTTTGCGTATTCACGAAGAGCAAAAACTTCATGATATCTCACAAACCATGAGACTATTGAATCAAAGAAGCAAAAATATGGGAGATGAATTAAGCGTAAGAATTCGTAGACTAAATGAAGGAATGTTATCTTTGAAGGGAAAGTATTCCGAAGAAAGAACTAATATATTCGCAAGAAAATGTTTTGAGACCACAACGTTAGCTTTGCAATTGATTGATGGCATAACTCGAAAATACAGGATAATTAAGACTCACCCTTTAGCCGAAAATGAAATGCAAAAGGCAATTCAAAATATAAAGAAGCAATTACCAGAAGGATACTCAATCCTTAGAGACCCACTTGCAGTTAAATACAACATTAAAATTGAAAATGGAACAGTAAATATAATAATGGAAAATGTAATTATTAATAAGGAAAACTTCGAAGTATTCAATGTAATCCCTATTCCTGAAAATGGAAGTGTTATAAAAATAGATCACCATGTAATAGCAATTAATAATAAACATGAATTTTTTTACCCAGATGGAAATTTAATAAAGCTTAATGAAAGTCATTATGTGGTAAATCAGCCAGAATTAACCAGAGTTCCAGATTGCATAGCTGGAGCATTACTTCATGAAACGATAAAACAAAAATGCTCAACAAAGATGATGGAAGAACCATACACCATGTTAACAAAATTGAATAAGATCAACTCTATATTGTACACAACGAGCGACCCTAGCAAGATAATAATCCATTGTAATAATGTAGCCATGTCACCGCCTTATAAGAACGCGATCATAGAACTGTTCCCAGATTGTAAGATCCTAACAGAAAAAACTATTCGTTATGCCCAAATATCTGGACATAACGGGGAAGCTAGAATATTTTTTAAACCTATTCAGAAACTACCATATGTACTAGAAAAACCAAACATAAATGAAAATTTGAATACAACTATCTCGAGTAGAAATCCATATGAAAAGGTAGATATAAAGGATACAGTAATACCTGAAGACGATTTTATAAAAAAGAAACACGTATATACATTTGGAGGTACCATAACTGTTATTTCAATGATTATAATAGTAGGAATTTACGTATACATAAAATTAAAGAGAAGAAGTAATAGACAAAATAATAGAAGAAATGATGATCCGCCTTCGTTATTAGACATGATACGGCTAAATAGAGTTCAGGAAGAATCAAGAAATATTCCTATTATTTTAAACCGTGATAGTTGTCTATAATTGAGTAAATCTATGTAGTAGATTTACGGAGTCCGGAATGTTACGGACAGCTGAGGCTTATCGCGGATCGAGTTACAGATCCATAAGATAAGCAATATTTGAGATTATATTTAGAAAAGACCTCCAAGCGAGGTATAGAAACGTTTAGAAAGGACCAATGTAAGGCAATTAAAAGATGTAAGAGCTCAAGTGTTTTGTTAGGCTAGAAAACGCTTGTAGTTCGAAATTATTGCCGGTCATAAATTCAGAATGGACGAATATTTAAATAGCGTCCGGTAAACAATTTAATGCATGCATCATTTAGGATGCATTTTTATTACCCTTTTCCATCCCTAGCTGCGCTCAGCCAGATACACCAGCAGGGTGTAATAAAATAAAAGGATGTTATTTAGAGCGAAGGATGGAAAGGGGAAATCCAAGAATAAGATAGGCGCACCGACGAGGTGCTATAAACTTAAGGTATTTTCTTAGGGTAGTGCAGCCGTCTCAGACTGCACGTAACCATACGCTAGAAGAAGGGACAAGGAAGGTAGATGATCTAAACGAAACCGATATGTTATCGGTTTTCAAGAGAGAGAGAGGAGATGTTCCTCGTCAATCTTAGTTTAAGGAACCATGTATATATTGTGAAACTTTTGAATAAATTTTTTTAGTATTGTAACAGAACTCACGCGAAAGCGTTAAAATTTTTCTTTCAATAGAGAAATTTTTCACCGTCGCTCTGACTTCCTTCGCCTGCCGTTCAGACGTCGAGACTACTCCCTCCACGAACCAATACGTTCAATGATGGAATGCTTCAACGATGTTGCCCATTTGTTTGATTTTAATATCACGATTAACGAATTTAAGAGTAGAATTAAGCGTTTCGTGTTCAGCTAGTTTCACTACACATTTGTTCATTGAGACATACTTGTCGGATGAAATATAATATTAATAAATAAATAAATTTTGTGGCGGTGACCTTTTCGAATTAATGTTGTTCATAGTGTAGTGTATTCTCCAAATCAAGCTATTCAGCCATTTTTTTGCGGTGACGAAATTGAATTTTTCAAGATCATGGAATACGCAGTTTTATAATGGCTCTACTCTACTTAAATGCATGTTCCAAATTTCAGATCATTTTTTTATTAATGTGGGACAGCCCAACAAACATTCAAACATACATAGAAACAGGTCAAGCTGAATGAAACCATTCAAAAAGTAATTAGTTGTTTGGGGACTGCGGTCATCTTTAAATTGGATTTTTCATTATCTGCTATGTTCTACTAGTCGAGAATTTTCTTTTGATACATTTTTGGGCATTTTTCATAAATAACTGTGTTCTACTAGTCAAGCCTTTTCATTTGATACCCATATTGATGGGGTTCTGAGAAAATAGGTAATCCGCCATTTTGCAGTAGCCGCCATCTAAGATTTGCATTTTCCATGAATTTGTATTCTAGTATTCTACTAACCAAGCCCTTTCATTTGATACCCATATTGAAGGGGTTGTGAAAAAAAATATATGGAACCATTTTGTGGTGGTGGCCATATTGGATTTGAATTTTTCATTAACAACTGTATTCTACTAATCAAGCCCTTTCATTTGATACCCATATTGAAGGGGCTGTGAAAAAAAATATATATGGCACCATTTTGTAGTGCAGGCCATTTTGGATTTGAATTTTTCATAAATAACTGTATTCTACTGGTCAAGCCCTTTCATTAGATACCCACATTGATGGGATTCTGAGAAAATATGTAATCCGCCATTTTGTAGTGGCCGCCATATTAGATTTGAATTTTTCATAAACAACTGTATTCTACTAATCAAGCCCTTTCATTTGATACCCATATTGATGGGGTTGTAAAAAAATATATATGGCGCCATCTTGCGATGGCGGCTATTTTGGATTTGCATTTTTCATAAATAATTGTGTTCTACTAGTCAAGCCCTTTCATTTTATACCCATATTGATGGAGTTCTGAGAAAATATGCAATCCGCCATTTTGTAGTGGCCGCCATCTTGGATTTGCATTTTTCATAAAGAACTGTGTTCTACTAGTCAAGCCCTTTCGTTTGATACCTATATTGATGGGGTTCTGAAAAAATATGTAATCCGCCATCTTGGATTTGCATTATTCGTAAATAACTGCATTCTACTAATCAAGCCCTTTCTTTTGATACCCATATTAGCTATTCAATATAGAATTATTATACAAATTATTCAAAATTTCCGAAATCAAAAATAAAATACTCCGGATAATCGAGTCTAAAATTCCGGATAATCGAGTCCGACCTGTAATATAAAACCTTTATCAGAATAAAACTGTTCTGAATTCCTTGTGGAAAACATACACTATTAAATAGGATTTTTTTCAATTTGCAATAATCGCACCTTTTACTTATTCTAAACGAAAAATTTTTATTTAAAAATGTGTTCATTTCTTACATTCAACACATAATTTGCACCATGTCAAATGTCGTTTCTCTCAATTTTGTATTGGCTTTGCCGCCGGATATTCGGCTATCCGGCCTCGAAACTATCCGGTTCATCACTAATCAGAGGTGGACAAACCATGATCATTATTTTCATTCTGAATAAAACCACCAAAAAACATAAAAATTTGAAAAATTTTTAACGCCTTATGTTATTATCAGCAATTAGAGACTTTGAGCTTCCCAACAAACTCAAACTCGTCTTGATTACATATGATTTACATGAAGAAAAATCGATTTGCCTTTACTGGTTGTTTGAAAACACCCAAAATCGGACAAACCAACTTCATTTATCTTATCATGTTTGAGCACCCTGATTTAGTTTCAGCTACAACCTCGTATTTTTTACCCTTTGTCTAATTACAACCATCTACTTGTCCTATCTTTTCATTCACCTCTGTTCTGTGCGAACCATAATAATGGTTTCAAACATAACAGAAACATCCAATAAATTTCAATAATTTCATGAATAAATCAGGCATTCACAAAAAAAAATAAGAGAAAACTAAAACAACCGCAATATTGAGCGATTGAATTAAATGAATTTCATTTTAAATTTTGTCTCAAATCGGTGTTTTATTATTCTAGTGGTATGGAAGTATTTCAAACCTGTGTTGTTTCCACAATCAATTTAGTTTCCTTTTTTTTCTAAATTCTAGAGAATCTAATCTAACAAGAATTAAAATCTACAGATTTATGCCGAGAGATTGTAAGTTTTGTTTTTGTTGGCTCTCTTCGAATGCTTTCTCTGTCATATACTCTGCCACGAGCTTTGAACGTCGCCGTGTTTCATTCATCACACTACATATTAACAAGTGTTGGTGTAATGGAATATGCTCGCTGTATTTTCGTTTCTTATTTGAGAGCATGTCGATGACATCATCAATTCGATTCAAGATTATGGTGCATTATACAAAAGAAATAAATGTTGAGTTGATGTCATCTATGCTTGGAGATTCATGAAAAAATAATTGAAAAATGGGTTCATTGCGTCTTTTACTGAAGTGGGACCACCGATCGGTTATCTCTTTTACAAATATATGTAGATGTGTTCTTCTCCACATAAGTTTTATTATTTCCCTCAGCACACAGCTATGCTAACAGTATCGAGAAAACTAGCTGATTATTGATATTTGAGGTTGCGGAATCAAACGAAATGAACACAAAGGCGATTCTAAGCAGACTGAAGCAGAATATTTATTGATGCTTATTGACCGGCCAACAATTATTGTATGTTTCGGGCATTTGAAGACATTATTTCTAAAATTTATAGCATATTACTGGATCAAATTGTATCATATTGGATATCTCATTCTATGGATCGTGATTTTATATTCGGTCACGAGAGATTTGAGATGATTTCAATGACAAATTACAAGACACACAATTGCACCTATTTACATAAAATTTGGATGAATTTGTCAACTTCTGTTGCTTCACCTTCAATGTCATCGCAGATTGATAAAATCGTCCTACTTCTGAATAGAAGTTAGTCATTTAAAATTCCAATCAGACTATGCATTGTTTCGAATTACTACCTAACCAACCACCTCAAAAAAATATGATAACTATGTTTCATCTTATGCGAACCAAAGCTCCACAAATAAAAAGTTAATGAAAATACCTCACATATGAGGAACGAATTTCGACTTTGAAGAATGTGAACGAGAATTGTTTAAAATATTTTTATTTCGTCAAAAAAAAACTTCAAATTGATAACGAAAATTCTGGCAGTTGGGTCAAGTCGAAATATTGAACCTATTACTGAACCTGCTGCTGCTATAGAAATAATCGACTATGGAGGCTCACATACTCAACTTGTTTAATACATTGTACAACCTCGGTGTAGAACCATATAATCACGCACTTTTGAAAACCGGCAAGATTTTCATTACCAACATGTTTTATATTCGAAAGCACATACCCAAAATATAGAACCAAAATTGTGTCAGCCACAAATATATCTGATAAGATTGCGTTCAGACTGAAATCATCAATTTTTCTTCATTCACACAATATTTCACTACCACCCCGAAATAATACACATATTAGCTCATCCACTCTCATTCTCTCAAATATGCCTATAATTTCTCACTTTTCATCAAGCATACGCCCTTTACTCCGGAGTTGGATGAAATAAAAATGGAATTGAAGCGTGATGCCATTTCAGGTCATTCAGATCCAATTCGGACACAATTTCGCAAACTGAACATCCTATAACGAATGAAATGTTTATGTATACCGTTTGAATAGTTTTCACCTTACTTTCTCCAAAACTTTATGAATTAAAACGGCTTTTTCACTCAAGCGTCTACTGCACTTTGTCAACTACTGAAACGAAATGAGACGACTTTGCGCAAAAGCGCCGTGTTGCCAGATGACCTGGTATCACAGCAGAAATTGGGCTCACAAACATCGATACATTATTGCAGCAGTTTTCTCAATCTTGGTGTAATCCGGTAAACATCTGTTGTTTGGTATAGAAATCAACCAAACATAAGTACTACTCTACTAAGCGGCGAATTTCGCAATTCAACATGTTATACAGCACGTTACTTTGCGTGTAGAATGATTGACGATTAATGTAATATGTCAATAGTACACTAAAAACCAGATATTTGAACTGTTTCGCGGACTGTTTCCGATTTTCACTTTCTGATGTATGAACATTCGAAAAGCGAATATTGTAATGATAATTCTCGTTGACCACATGAAGCTCAATGTTTTCTGAGTTTGGGAAAATAATGACAATGGATTTTCTGGTAGAATGAACACATTTTTAAAATAAAAATTATGAGTGAAAATAAACTTTTTGGTATCTATTATGTATTCTATGTAAAATAGTAGCATGGTATTCACAAATTAAGAAAAAAAAACGAAAGGTGTGTTTGATAATGTTCCTATATTATAATAAAAAGGTTAAGCAGAGTTCAAGGCACCATGTTTCAAACACTTTCGATCTATCTATCATCGATGGCCTGCGTTGTTCTTCCAAGCTCCTCATTCTTTCAACGTTGTCTGTCCATCTTTTTTTCGTAATTCCTCGACATCTGAAATCAATTAGACCAAAAAAAGGCTTTAACCCAGTATGCCCAATTCACCCCACAGAAACGTGATTCACACTGCCAACAAAAATTAAAATGCTATTAAGCTAATTTTTTTGTTATCAAACTTACAGTTTCGCTGCATCAAATGGTTCCTTTTCTGTAGACTATAGACGATCTTAAAACCACGATCGACTTACATCTTCTTACACGACTACGATCGAAAAACTTACATTTTCTTACAATCTTATGTCCAATCACTATAACCTAAAGACGCATCTTTATCGCATTGGGCTCACAGCAAGCAGTCTATATGATTGTGGCGATGACTACCACGACATTGAGCATACTGTTTGGTCCTGTATTGAGTGCCATGCTGCTTTTTTCTCTATTATAGTGACTTTCAACACATTATCATGCTGCTCTTTCTCAGCTTTCAGAGCATTGACGGCACAAGGCAGATAATCGGAAATCCCCGTCCAGCATATTCTAAGTACCCGCGATCCTGATCTTCTGCTTCATCTATATCCGTCCCTCAGAAACGCTGATTTCAATGTTTAATCATATTTCCACCGTTGTATCCCAGTACCATATCCCTCTTTCAGATCGATGAACTTTTACTTTAAGGGTGTGCTGACCAGTGACCATTAAACAAGAGCTAACAATCAATGGAGATTATACATGAGCTGTGCCAGCCAGTGATCATTCTGCTCTGGATCCCTCGAATTGAAAGCAAGCGAAGCGCATAACGAAGAAGGTTATGTTGGATTCGCTCAATTCGGTTAATCTAAACGGCATAGTATGACACACCGTACACCGTATTCAAACTAGGATTGGGCGATCTTGGACCGATATTTAGAAGATCGATCTTTTCCTCTCCGATTTCCGATTTTCCGGATCAATTCTTCATACTCAAAAACAAAATCGCGAAAATGATCTTAGAAAAAAAATTATCATTTACATTTGTTTCTCAGTGAACATTGATTTTAATCTCAACAAAAAGCACTTGACAAATTTCATAAACATTGGATTCCGTTCAAGATTATCGAATTAGTGATCGCAAACATAGATAGAGGGTGTAGAGAGTCAACCGTCTTCTTGTGTGTCCGCTTCGTGAATTCCCGTCTGAGTCGTGGATCACTTCGTTGCGCCTATTCGCTGTCACTTCCCCTCCGTTATGACATTTCTTAGGGACACGATCAATCAGTTATGAGTCATATTGGGTAAATGTTTTACTAGATAAGATTTCCTAAAGGCGTAATATACTACAACCTCCCTTTTTGTTTAGAAGAAAAGAATGCGCTCAGTTTCTACTCAACAAGTTATATTATTATTTCAATAGCATTTCAATTATTATTTAGTTATAAATTAAATGGGTCAATGCGGCAAATAATCACGGAACTTCGCTGGTTGCTTTCTGATCCGCTCCGTTGATGCGGTTGGAGTAATTACTTCGGATCCAGGAATAACTGCTTCTACATCAGGTGCAGGTTCTGAGTGAGCGACATTCTCCCACAGTGCGTCTGATCCACTGCCATCTGTAGGTTCCGGCTGGACTGGAAGCTGAAGTTTCTTCAAATGGGATGAACTTCGTCTGTATTCCTTGCCCGTTCGCTTGCATTTTATTACTGTATCTGTGCCTTTCTTATGACAAACGACAAATTCCTCATTCGCAAAATCTGTATCAAGCTTGTTCGATTTTCTCATCCGTTTTACCAACACTTCATCTCCTTCTTCTATTTCGCTCTCCTTTGCTCCACGTCACCTATCTGCATACTCTTTACCTTTTTGTTTAATTATAGCATCGTTTTCTCTCACTTCCGCCTCTTCTTGAAAAGTCGAGATTGTTGGTAGCTTACTCTTGATGCGACGCCCAAACATGATCTCAGCAGGGGACTTCCCAGTTGTGGGATGTTTAGTGGAGTGGTAGGTTAGTAAGTAATGGCATAGTTCTTTCCTCCAATCACGTCCAAGCTCATGCGTAATGCGAAGCCTTTTGAGGATGGAACGATTTTGTCGCTCGACTTCCCCGTTCGATTGAGGCCAATACGGAATTGTGTTCGAAAGCTTCACGCCGTGTGAATCACAGAACTCTTTGAACTCAATGCATTCCGAGCTGAACTGTGGAGCATTATCAGCTTTTAGCAATGCCGGAATCCCGTATCGGCTAAACATAACCGACAGTTCCTTTATCACATCACCCGCAGTTGTTTTATCCATTTCACATATCTCCATGAAGCGACTATAGCAGTCGATCACGACTAGGAGAGACTGTCCCTCAGGAAGAGGGCCAAGAAAGTCTATTGCTACCGTATGCCATGGAAACTTTGGAAGCTGACTCCTTTGCATTGGTTCTGGAGCCTCAGGAGCCGCTACTAATGTGCAACCTCTACAATTTTTCACCAATTTCTCCACTTCTACGTCAATTTTCGGCCACCACACATTGGACCTAAGGTGATTTTTCATCATTGTTATGCCCGGGTGTCCTTCGTGGGCCGTTTGCAAGACTTGCTTTCTTAGGGATTCCGGTACTACGATGCGGTCCCCCCGAAGAAGGACACCTTGTAGCTCACATAACTCATTAACTAAAACTCGATAGGCTACTGGAAGATTTTGGGTATTACCGTCCAATAATAAGCCCAGAATTTCCTGAATTTCCCGATCATTCCTTGATGCTTCCCTTATTTCATTCCACTGTAGAGCCGATGAGCTTACTGCATGCATAGCAACTTCTCTAACAAAAATTTCTTCGTTCGAATCAAAAGGAATTGGGCTCAATACAGATAAACGTGACAAAGGATCTACTACATTGTTCTTACCCGATATAAAAACAACCTTATAATCAAAGGCTTGTAACCGCAGCACCCATCTTTCAATGCGAGCGCATGGTTTAGAACGCACGGAGAAAAGGAAACCCAACGCCTTGCAGTCAGTGAATAAATCGAATGATTTGCCCAACAAATAGTATTGGAACCGCACGACAGCCCATACCAACGCCAACGCTTCCTTCTCTGTTTGGCAGTAACGTCGTTCTGTTTCTTTCAGTGATTTAGATGCGTAACTGATAACTCGATGTTGATTGTGGTTATCAAACTGAACCAAAATCGCACCAAGCGATTTGGACTGGCATCAGCTATCACTGCTGTACGGTCTTCCACTCTATAAAAACCTAGACATTTGACATCTGCCATTGCTTCCTTGATAACTTGAAAAGATTGAGCCTGTTCCACATTCCATTCGAATTTGGAGTCTTTGTGTAGAAGTTTCCGCAGAGGCTCGTCAATTGAGGACAGCTTTGGAATATACCTATTCATATAATTGGCGAGCCCAAGGAAACTACGAACTTCCGCTTCGTTGCTAGGTTCTCTGAACGACAATATAGCATGTGTTTTAACTTTTGAAGGCCTAATTCCGTCTTGAGCAATATTGTGCCCCAAGAAGTCGAGTTCAGTCACCCTCAGTTGGCATTTTTCCCAATTGAGTTCTACACCTCGATCATTCAGTCGAGATAGAACCTGCAATCACAAAAGAACACGCAAAAAGAAAAAGAACAACAACTTTCTCTATGTAAACTATTTGCTTTATTCGTATCAGGATGTTACATTACCTTGTTAAACCGTTCATCGTGTTCATTAAGATCCTGCCCCTCAACGATCACATCGCCGAGATACCAATGTGCTCCCTCGCAGCCACTGAGAATTTCGTCCATCGTCTTTTGAAACAATTCAGGTGCCGTCACCAAACCAAACGGCAAACGCTTGAAGCGGAAAAGACCTCGCACAGTGATGAAAGTAGTTGCATCACGAGACGCCTCGTCGAGCTCGACTTGAAGAAACGCTTCCTTAATGTCTAGCTTGCTCCACAAACGTCCTCTTCCGAGTTTCGCCAAATAATCCTCGATAACAGGCATGGGATGATGTTCACGCAGTACCGCTTCGTTTACGCGGCGCAAGTCGAGGCATAAACGGGGTTCCCCGTTGGCCTTACCGACCACAACTAATGGTGATACCTACGTTGTAGGACCTGTCTTAATTTCGATTATGTCGCGACTCAACATCTCATCTAGCTTTCTTCCAACGGCTTCTTCAAGTGGGATAGGAATCCTCCGCATTGGCTGAAACACTGGCACGGCCTGAGGGTCGATGCGAATATGTACTCTGATGTCCTTGATCTTCGTGAACGGCTTTGCTTCCACGCTGTTGACATTCAAACCGACTCTGAGCACTCCTAATTTCTTAGCGGTTGAATCCCCCAGCAAACACCGTTGCCCCCCTACAACAACAAAAAATTCGGCCTGAACACAATTCTCTCCAATGACAATATCTGCTACGAATGATCCTCGAATTGTCAACACGTTCTGGCTTCCATAAGCACGCAAAACTCGAGTACTGCCTCTGGTAGATGAAACTACTGAAATTCTCTGCTTCTTGAAAGCCTCCCAAGCATCTTCAGTGACGAGATTGGCATCCGCCCCAGAGTCGACTAACATTTCAACACGAACTCCGCCGACCGTACATATGATGACGTTTGACTCATTGCCTGATTAGAAGGCATAATAAACCTTTGTCTCTTCATCACTTCCGAGTTGAGGAGCCGATTTCTCTGATCGTTCCCAATCCTCCACTGCTTGGATGTGTTTGTTGGCTTCACGGCCCGACGAACGATTTGTCTTCCGACACAGCCTCTCGAAATGGCTCTTGCAGCTCCGACATTGCTTTCCCCGTGCTGGACATGCAGCTGAAACTGCAATGTGTCCCGGACGACCGCAGTTAAAACAGGATTTCTCGGTTCTTACATATTGCGATGCAGATTGTGGTTTCTTACGTTTTATCTGCTCCACCTTGAAAACTTTCTCCGAGGGCTGCGCCGTAGACATGTCTTCCACTTGCTTATCCACGCTTTCATGTGCGATTCCCAGTGCCTCGATTTCGGGGAAACTTAAATCCTTCATCAGAATTCTACGCCGTACCTCGTTCGCAGCGCATCCTTCAACAATTGCGTCCGTGAGGTAAATCTCGCTCAATATTAGACTGATTTCCGAGCCATACTTATCGAAATCGCACTCTGCAACTTGCTGTTTCAGACGAATGATGAAATCGGCGAAACGTTCTCCCCGCGTTTGTTTCAAAGAACGGAGCTTGCGTCGTTCTGACGTACTTCGGTGACGAGGCTCGAAGAACTCGTCCAATCTTTCTATCGCTAAGTCGTACCACTTCGGTTGCAGTGCCACCAACGGAACATGGTCGTGGTCTTTCAAATTTTTGAACACACGCTGCAAAGCCGGTCCACCAAAATGAAGCAGTTTCGCCCGCATGGCATGTTGATCTGTGATGTCGTAAGCCGCGAAATAACACCACAGTGCTTCCTTCCAAGTTTTCCACTCTCGCGCAAGCTTACTCGCTTCGATTTGGTCGCAATGGAAAGGCGGTATTGGCCGTGAGTCCTGCATCTGAAATGACAGTGAAATACGAGACCATTA
This sequence comes from Toxorhynchites rutilus septentrionalis, assembly GCF_029784135.1. Lineage (NCBI taxonomy): Eukaryota > Metazoa > Arthropoda > Insecta > Diptera > Culicidae > Toxorhynchites > Toxorhynchites rutilus. Next base: position 190,231,656 of record NC_073746.1, read on the forward strand.
TTTCACTCTTCACCAACACATTTATGCAGTTGAACTTGCAACAACACAAAAGCAACGGCAGTAGATACTAAAGCGACTCACACCAACCACATTCCACATTCCAACTCAGGTGGATTCTATAAACCCACGCCTTCTATTGAACAGGAGAATCTACTAATTCTCGCTAACACATACACAGGAGCATTCTCGCAACACTCGCTCTTCGATCCGGGAGATCCTTCTGATCTCCGCCACAAATGCACAAATCTTTCTCAGGAGGATTCTGCTATTTCCAGAAATTTATATAATTTCCGCAACCAATCACCGGAGAGTCCTCTTGACTCTCGCATAAAAATCGTTTTTTATGTTTACAAGGGAAATCTACTTTCCGCTTCATCACGCACGGCGTTATAACCTCAACGAAAATTGCTTCGCCATTCCCAGATTGTAGAGAGTCAACCGTCTTCTTGTGTGTCCGCTTCGCGAATTCCCGTCTGAGTCGTGGATCACTTCGTTGCGCCTATTCGCTGTCACTTCCCCTCCGTTATGACAGTTCATACACGATCAATCAATTATGAGTCATATTGGGTAAATATTTTACTAGATAAGATTTCCTAAAGGCGTAATATACTACAGAGGGGACATTCATCCATTTCTACGGGTCAAGGAAATGGAAAAGGAAAAAGTTTTTTTTATATTACCGAGACTGTAACGTTAATCTAGTTTGACCCTGATTGTAATCTTAAATCAATCGATCGATTTTGTAGAAAAATTGAGCAAATTGGCATTATTAGTAGTCGTTTTCTGTTTGTTTTCTCTCCTTTGAATTTTTCATTAATATTACCCAAGAATTATTTTTGATCGCTTTTGTTTTTTTACAGTTTCCTGTTTTGAACAGTTTTTTTTTATCTAGACATATACCAAGTGCTACCCGAATTACAATTATATTTATTATGACCAATTCTAATACAAACTGATTATTAGAGAATCATAACTCGAAAGCCTGTTGTCTGATCAAAATACGATAAATAAAAAAAAAATTGAAGAATCAAAAACCATTATAGTGAATGGAAAAAAGGAGCAGCCTGCTGATAAATAATGGATCGTTAAGCAGTATGAGAATATGAATTCATCAATTTGATTATCAGGATGAGTTTATTTTATTTATTTTTTTTTTGGGGACCATTTGGAGTTTGGTTTAACCATCGACAGGAGAACAATGAATCAAAATTAAGACAAAGGCAACTGATCCCAAACCCAAATAACCATAAGCATTAACGTATAGCTCTATTATAGCACTAATCCATCATCTCTAATACCAAATGGCAGTATATCTGCTTTTTTGATGCTTATAGGCCTCATATCAACATTATCAATGCATATAAACATTAATGATAATAAGCAATAATGAAAGTCCTATATGTACATTTAGTGCTACCATATAATACTTACAAACATTATGATAAAACATATGAAAATAGGCATTAATGGAAGCCCTATATGCGCATTTAATGCTACTATTTTTTCCAGACCCACAAATACATGCTCATTTTGAGCAGGTATCTGAGCGCGGTTATAGAAAAGGACTATTTTCCATTCATTTATATGTATCAACAGTGATCCAGATAGCGAAGACACAACTGAGAAACATATATGTTGCAGAAGTACGAATACGGTTCGAATCTCGTAAGGTATGATTATTTTGACGTAGAACTACGTCTTTCATTAAGGGTGTCAAATCAGAAAACAGGTCACGTTTTTATGAAATAAAGTTAACGTTAATAACTATTTTTGCCGCGAACGGATTTTGGCGATTTACATACTAAACGAATCGAAAATTCCGTAAGATTTGTTTAATATGCCATACATTAGAATCCCCTTGTTAGTAAATGGTTAAAATTCATGAAAACTTTAAGTGTTTCTATTTTCCCATACATTTGTTCTGTCCATTTGAGTGCTTTCCCGAACAGAGATATCATTAACGAGCAACTTATCGACGACCAACGGAGGGGAAATCGTAGGATTTAAAGTCACCGTGAACAAAGGAAAAGAAGAAGAATGAAGGGGAATACTTGCCTAGAGTATAAACAGTGGATCTCGCTGAGGCAAACTTTTATTCGGCATCGGACTGTTGAGTAATCCAGTTCACTTTGCTTTCGCTGCGCTTCGATCTAAGATTGGACCCCACCAGTGGTAATCCAACTTGGAAATCGTCGTTTGATTTTTCTGTTCGTTTTTCGCGTTATTCGTATCGTGTGTTCTTCTTTCCGCATCATAAATTGGACGCTTCGCGTAGTGTGCGATGAGCAAGAAGAAGAGGAAGGCAGGCTCGAGCCCTGCAAAAAACGAACGCATTGCTAGGGGCAATAAAATTTCGAGGTAAGCGTCATCTAATGATGCACGCGGTGTTGGTGCAGTGAATAGCGCTCGCACGGAACCGAGCCTTCGCGAATGCGACACCGCACCGAACAACAGCGAAAATGTAAACGCCCAGGCAGCAACCAAAATCAAGCTCCCCCCGCTGGTGGTGAAGGCGGTCGCTCTTGATAAACTCATCAGCGAATTCGCATCGATGGGTGTTACAGCAGAGTACAAGCAGTTAACATTGTTTGTTTTCCGCCATCATAAGGGTTTCTTTGGTGCCTTTGAGAATGCATCAATGCGTTAAACTGACGTTATGGCGAAGCAGACGTTAAGGTTGTGCACCAAAAAATTATTTGGGAATACTAACCATCTTGAATATCTTACTGGAATGTTATAAGTTATTTGGGTTCTCGTGCCAGTCGCAAAACTGCCTTCAACTAGGATTGCATTTGCGCTAATATTGATCATAATGAAGCATTGCTACTGTTTTCGAGGTTGTTATTAACAAAAAGAGTTTATTTCTCTTGTTTAGTCATCAAGAAAGTAAATGTTCTGGAATTTTGTATGTGATTAGGTTTTGCTTGCCAGTAGCAAAATTTCCTCCACTAAGGGAGACAGCTGCGCTTATCTCGAGCATGAGAAAGTAATGCAACTCTTTTCGAGGCCAGTAATATTAACAGAAGCGTTTCTTTTGAGAATAGCGCAAAATGATGAGAAATGTTTATATTGCTAGTAGTTTCAAGCCACCAATGTATGGCTCTGTATGCATGCTATGGTGAACGCTTGTTTGGCGCTTGGTTTACGCTTAGTTTGTACGAACGATATCTAGAGGTGCGATTCCTTTGAGGCAATACTAAATAACATGTAGCATGATAATTGATACTTGCAAGTGTTATCATTGTTGTTGTTTACATGCGGTGCCAAAGATATATTGATGTAGTTATGAGATATGGAATAATGGTGCTGGTGCAACATGTATATAATCGACTGTAGTCGAGTCTATGTCAATTTCGAAAAAGGCCACCGGAATAGCCTTCGAGGTATATTTTCAATGCATTGACATGAAATAAATTCCGACATACGATTGTTTTGCGTGGGCAAGAATGAATCATCAATCAATTATCGTCAACTGATTCTACAATGAAAAAATCATTTCAGAGATTATTCTACTAAGCAGTTGTTTCTAAAATTTCATAGCATTATAGAATAATATTCGAAGGTATAAACAAGCGACTTATATAAAATAACAGCGTAGTTCTACGTCAACAATGCGGTCGTATCTTGGACACAACCTCCTATATTTTTTTTTATATTCTGTCGAGTCTCGATAGATTCGATGACTTTTTCCTAGAAAAAAAAACGAAGCAAAAAACAACTGCTTAGTATAGGCCAAGATGCTGAACTATAGGTGTTTCGTTCTTGACACTTTCAGGACATGACCTGAGACGAGTAACGAGACGTAACTTTCAGAATTATTTACTTTTTGTTTGGGTGTGTGGTTATGATTTCAATGTCAACTCGCTAAGGAAAATAATTGAAGGAAAAATAAAAAAAATAAGCAAATATATATTCGTGGAATATAGTGCACAACCTCCTTTTGCTCTAACCAATTACTTGTAACGGCCCTTTCCGGATCTTCTTCCCGGTATATGCACAGCATTCTCCTCCTCCCTGAGTGAAATCAGTGGAGCCACAATCAGCGTTATTTTTTGTCACCATCGCCGTAAGCTGATAGTACTCTTTTCCCCGCCGATGGGAGCCAAACAGAAGTACATTTTGCTTGGAAAGAAAGGCTAAAAGATATACTAAAACATCCTTCTGCACTGTTATGATTCGACAATAAAGCGCGAGCAGCTATTTTGCCAACGAATGCATTTGTCACCAAAAGATACAACTTGTTTTGTAAACAAATTTGTTTTTTCACGAGCAACGGCCGAACAACAATTTTGACATTGCGGTCCACCTATAGTACAACGCCTTGGTATAGGCTGCCATCACAAGTGACGTTTTCAGTTAGCCCTAAGTAAGCTTTAGTAATGCTTATTTAAGGCTGTAACTGAAGCACTGAAAGAGCCCTATATTTCGCATTTTCAGCATTATATCCACCCTATATTGGTTTATAGATTGTAGTAAGCATTTATTCATATGGATACAGTGCTGATTTAAGACCATTTTTAGTGCTTACTTGTTACCTAGGAAACTCACTCGAAAGTGGTTGTTCTTTTCAAACGGACCCTGAATTTGTCAGAGACAGATATCGAGAGAATGGCTCGAGCTTCGCAATACTAAATTCAAAAAGCAAATCAAGGGCTGGTTTGAGGAATGTCCAGACACAAGTTGTACTTGACCGTAATATGAAGCAAAATCTGGAAGCAAAGAAACTCTCAGGTATGCTCTACGAGAATATTCTGGCGACATACGGTTGCGTCGTTATGGATGATGAAACGTGCTGCAAGGCCGTTGTTTCCGGGAAAATACTGGACAAGAGTTTCATACCTTGTCAGATCTGTAAAGTGTCCAGGAAAACAGAAAATAAAAAGATGATCAAATGGCGGCCGGATGATTTGACGTGGCAATAGCAATTTGATTATAAAGTAGACCTCTTCCGGAGGTGGAAGTTTCACTGCTTTTCGTGTTGGGAGTCAAAAATTATTATAGATGGAAAACGCGAGAAGAAATTTAATCGTACCCACTTACATTAAAAATTCAACGTGGTAAGGTGAGACCAACGCAACACGTGATTTGGTCAGATGTTTCCGTGAGCAGAACTCGTGAACCCGAGTGGCTCAAACGAAATGTCGCAGTGAAACTTACGATCATCAGCTGCATTGAAAAGCGTTGAGAAGAAAAGTCTGGATTTTCAGATAATGAAATAGCAATGAAATACAGTGTCGCTCGAAGTACCGTTTCAAGAAGTCGTTTACGAGCAGTATTCAGTGACTAAGACTCAGTGAGCAGAGTTCAGTGACTAAAACTCGCTAGGTTGTATGACCAGTTTCTGTTGAGGTACGAAGGAGGTTTGCTTACTGACAACTTTCTTGTCTTTAAATATACTTGAGGATGGATTCTGGGCATCTTCCTGGACAAAAAATCTTGCCTAGGAAATGTTCCTGACATATTTGACATATTAAATTTGCTCGTACGTTCATGATTTAGCTATGTTTGGCTCCGGTGGAGCGAGAATCAAGGTATTTGTGACATTCTTGTTTGATGGATTCCACGCTTAAGAAAGAAGAATGCCTCAAGAAACGCGGGCAACCTTTCATAGGAGTACACAAAGGACCAGAGAAGTTTTGCCTTGATTTAGCTAGATCCCAAACGGCCGGGAAGTTGTTCATTAGATCGTGATATTGGGTTCAATTCATTGACAGGAACCTAAATCCACCCAGTTGTACTCAATTCAAAATTAAAAAAAAAATCTCAATTCAAAAGTAAATTAATTCAAAATCAGAAATTACAAGTACGCAGATATATCAGAAATGAAGAGAAATAATTTAAAATATATTTTTCTATGAAATTGAAATAAAATATAGATTGAACCTTTTGTGTATGTTATTTCATGCCCGAGATATTAGTGATTTTTGTATGAGTTACTCTCAGAATACACATTACAGTGAAGAAATTCAATAATATTAGAAAAAGATAGATGTTCGACCGGGCAGAACTCTCAGAAATCTCAAGTTTTCTATTAAAAAATACGAAGTACTAAGGGTGGGGAGAACATTAAAAAAATCTCGAAAATGCAGGACAAATTTCAGATTTCATTTATATTATACTTTTTTAACGTGTCCACGCAGGCATCATTCATAACGCCTACCCTGCCCCCCCCCCACAGTTGACAAGCGTGGACATTCTCGTACTCTCTACCCCCTCTAAAGTTGTCCACGTGGTATGTGGACGCCCCCTGTGTTAGATAAAATTAAAAATATTTATAATTATTTTTTTGAGTGTATAGTCCACCTTTCAAATGTTGTCATTCAAATTGATTTTATTTTGTATTCGTAGAAAATATTTACAAGTCTTCAACAGTTCTTATTCGACAAACAGTTTGTGCTATTGTGTACATAATTGGAACATCAGGATACAACATTTACAAGTTTGAGAGTTTCAATTCATCAAATCAAAAAACAAATGTCTACGCTAGAGGATTCTATTCTGGGCGAAAAGAAGCAATATTACTGCAGCAGCAGTGAAAATGAAAGTGACGATGAAGGAGAGCAAGGAAATAGAGGTCGAACTGGTTCCAATTTAAAGTTTATTCCCGAAGATAAAATACAACAGCAAACTCACTGGTCAGGTAATGGAGCTAATACTGGACCAAAGGGAGTTATTCGAGACTGGCAAAGATATAAACAACTTGAAACAGAAAAACGTGATTGTCAGGAGCAAGAAAAGCTTGATCTAATTAAAAAGCTGAGTATTACAACTTCTTCAGATTCTGAAGCTAAGGGAGCCGCGAAACAAGAAATGTTTGATAATGAATTGGCAGAACTAATGGATGAAGATTTCTTATTTCAATATCAGAAAAAACGTATGGCTGAATTGCTAGCTATTGCATCCAAACTGCCAACATTTGGCACTTTAATTGAGCTCCGTGATGGTGATGAGTTTTTGAATGCTATAGATGGAGAACAAAATAATGTCACCATTGTGATACATATTTACAATCACAACGATTCAGCCTGTAAAAACATGAATAAAGCTCTTTGCGAACTCGCTGTAGAATATAAGAATGTAAAGTTTTGCAAGTTTATAAGTACAGCGGCGGGATTGAGTATGTCATTCAAATCCACTGGTGTTCCAGCCCTTTTGGCATACAAGGCAGGACAAATGATAGGGAATTTCGTTAGAATTACAGATGATCTCGGCGAGGAATTTAATTGTTCCGATGTTGAAACTTTCCTTATAGAGGTCGGAGTACTTTTGGACAAGTCGTGCGTTCCTGTGATAATAAAATAATTTCGCTAAATCTCGAATAAAAGTACAGAGTTACGAAAAATACTTGAGATTGCTTAAGGATTTGAATATTAACACTTAGATACTGAGAAATATCGTAAGCGGTTATTGTTTATTAAATTAAATCATTATTAATTGTTCTTTCTTTCTAGGGGAACAGAGCATGAGCAACAATCTCTACAATTCTCTGCTGAAACCTTGCGACCCATAGTGAATGTGTAACGTGTTCGTGAATAACAAATAAATGTGAACATTATTAATCTAAAATATTTTTTTTTCCAAAACATATATTTGTAAGGCTCAATCGCATGAGCTTTGCGGAGCCACTAATTCATGATTTGTTTTTACAGAATTTCAACTTAAATCTATGTTTAGTAGGTTTCGACCGATTACTCGCGGTTTACTCGAGGTTAGAGGGGCAACAATTTTTGTGGGATGGATCAGGTTAGGGATATGGATATGAGGTATCGTTGTCTCAACCGAGAGTTGCCGCACGCACTGTAGCATTGTGCATAAAGACCAGGGATAGCGTCTGGTGTTCGACTATCTGTCCAGGGGGGGGGGGGGGGGGGGGGCGACGGTGAGATGAGGGGACAAGACAAACAAACTAATAACGAAAAAGAAAAAAAACACAAAAGCATTAAATTCTTATACTAGTCCGTTTCACAAACATATAGATCAACTACATATAGCAGATGTCGCGAGTTCCCAACACGTCTCTAACAGGAACATAGGGTTGTCTTCTTTGGGCCCTAAGGGCATTCAAAAGGTACTCTCTGGCTGCGTAATTATCCGTACATTGCCAAACTGCGTGATCGATGTCATCGTAACCGTTTCCACACCGACAGACATTGTTTTGAACAAGATTTATTCTGTGGAGATGCACATCTAGCGAGTAGTGGTTGGACATAAGTCTACTCATTACACGAATGAAGTCACGACTTACGTCCAAACCTTTGAACCACGCTCTCGAAGAAACCTTTGGAATAATTGAATATAACCACCGCCCAAGACTTCCAGTGTCCCAATCGGTTTGCCAACTCAAGAGGGAACTCTGACGCAGTAATTGGAAAAATTCATCGTATGAAATCTGTCTATCAAACAATTCGCCTTCCTGGGCACCCACCTTTGCGAGAGTGTCCGCTTTCTCATTGCCAGGAATTGAGCAATGAGAGACGACCCATACAAAGGTTAACTTATAAGATCTTTCGATCAGTGCACTCATCTGCTGCCTCACTTTTGCGAGGAAATAAGATGGGTGCCTACTAGTTTTCATCGACTGGAGAGCCTCAAGCGAACTGAGACTATCCGAGAAAATGAAGTAATGGTCTGCAGGCTTGTTGGAGATCATCCCCAATGCGAAGTCGATTGCTGCCAGCTCAGCAACATAAACGGAACAAGGTTCCTGCAGTTTACGGAAGGCGCTCGAATTTTCATTGAAAACACCGAAGCCAGTGGATCCATTGAGGCGAGACCCATCAGTGAAGTATCTTTTCATGCAATTGACTTTTTGGTACTTTCGGTTAAAAATACGGGGAATGAAAGTTGGTCGAAGCTGATCTGAAATCCCAAGTATTGCTTGTTTCATCGACATGGTGAAGTGAGCACGATCTGGAGTAAACGATGGAAGACAAATATCTGACGAAATATAGTGGTAATAAATTCTCATAAACCGAGATTGTATATTTAGATGAAGAATTTTTTCAAAGTTTTCAATCACAAGTGTGTTCGTGACACCGCATTTCACCAGTATTCTGAGAGAAAGTTCCCAGAATCGGTTCTGTAGAGGAGTTACTCCTGCCAGAACCTCGAGACTCATGTTATGCGTTGAGTGCATACAGCCGAGAGCTATACGCAGACAATGATATTGAATTCGTTCCAATTTTAGAAGGTGACTTTTAGCTGCTGAGAGAAAGCAGAAAGAGCCATACTCCAGAATAGATAGAATAGTTGTTTTATAAAGCGTTATGAGATCTCCCGGATGAGCTCCCCACCACGTGCCGCAAATCGAACGGAGAAAGTTGACCCTCTTTTGACATTTTTGCTTCAAATACGTAATGTGGGTATTCCAAGTGCATTTTGAATCAAACCAGACACCAAGGTACTTGAAGGTCAATGATTGGGTAATGCTTCTGCCCAAAAGCTTGAGTTGCAGTTGGGCAGGGAACCGCTTTCGAGTAAACACTACCAGTTCTGTTTTCTGCGGCGAGAATTCGATCCCTAAGTTCCTTGCCCAGGAAGACAAGTTACCTAGGGAATTTTGCAATGGTCTTTGCATGTTTTCGGCATGGGAACCTCTGACGGAAACCACACCATCATCTGCAAGTTGTCTTAGCGTGCATTGTTCTGCCAAACAACTGTCAATATCTTTCACATAAAAATTATAAAGAAGGGGGCTGAGACATGAGCCTTGGGGTAGACCCATATAACTATTTCTGGAAGTTGTCAGTTGTCCAAGGGTAAAGTTCATTCGCTTTTCTGACAACAAATTGTACAAGAAGTTATTCAAAATTCCAGGAAGTCCACATCTGTCCAGATTGTCTGACAGAATTTCTATGGAAACCGAATCAAAAGCTCCCTTAATATCCAAGAATACTGAAGCCAGTTGCTCCTTGTGCGCAAAGGCCAGTTGAATATCCGTAGAAAGCAACGCTAGACAATCGTTTGTTCCTTTGCTCTTACGAAACCCAAATTGTGTACTTGATAGCAAATTATTTGTCTCGATCCATTGATCGAGTCTTCGAAGGATCATTTTCTCCAGCAATTTTCTAATGCACGAGAGCATAGCAATCGGACGGTATGAGTTATGGTCAGACGCTGGTTTGCCAGGTTTTTGAATTGCTATTACTTTGACCTGTCTCCATTCGGGTGGCACAATATTGTTTTCTAGTAGGGTATTGAATAAGTCTAGCAAGCGTCTTTTCGCGATATCGGGAAGATTTTTTAGAAGAACGAATTTAATCATATCGCTTCCGGGTGAAGAGTTGTTCGATGAAAGAAGAGCCATAGAAAATTCCAGCATTGAGAATGGTCTGTCCAGAGGTCCACCGCTTAGAGACGTTTCTCGAAGAATATGTTGGGCTGGAACTGAGTCTGGACAAACCTTTTTAGCGAAATCGAATATCCATCGGTTGGAGTATTCCTCACTCTCGTTAGTAGATGAGCGGTTACGCATGTTGCGAGCTACCCTCCACAAGGTACGTATTGAGGTTTCACGAGAAAGACCTTCAATGAAATTGCGCCAGTAACCGCGTTTTTTTGCTTTAATTAATTGTTTCAGCTGTATTTCAAGCTTCGAATATTCCTCGAAGTGTGTGGATGTTCCATGTCTACGAAAAGCTTTGAAAGCATCCGATTTTTTCAAATACAATTTTGTGCATTCGTCGTCCCAGCCAGGAGTGGCTGGTTTTCTTTTAAACGGAGCACTTGGAACTTTTCTTCTTTGTGCTTCCAATGAGCTTTTATACATCAAATCTACGAAAAATCGATATTCTTCCAATGGTGGAAGTATATCTATTGATTCGACACCAATTGTTACCGCTGTTGCAAATTTTTGCCAGTCGATGTTCCTTGTTAGATCAAATGGAATTCGAGATGGTTCAGTGGATTGCGGGCTACACTTGATTGATATATTGATTGGCAAGTGATCGCTACCATGGGGATCATTGATGACCTTCCACTGACAATCTAGGATAGCGAGCTTGAGCAAAAAGATAGGTCGAGTCGACTTTCTCGAGCCGGAGGTTTTGGAATTCGTGTCGCTTCACCAGTGTTCAAGATAGTTAAATTGAAATCGTCACATAAATCGTAAAAAATAGCCGCTCTAGCGTCATCATGAGGATCACCCCACCCAGTACCATGGGAGTTCATGTCACCCAGTATTAGAACTGGGGATGAGAGAATCGAGACTAGATTCCAAAGTTGACTACGGCTAATGTTAGTATTTGGAGGAACGTATACTGAAGCTATGCAAAGTTCTTTATTCTTTGCCGTTATTTGACACGCGACAATTTCGACGTCTGGAGAGGAATTTTATAGAAAGAGTAGCACTTTTTGATCCCCAAAAGTACTCTTCCATAAGAATCATTTCTATCCAGGCGAATAATGTTAAAATCGTGGAAGTTGAGTTCTGTATCAGAAGAAAGCCATGTTTCAGAAAGGGCGAATATATCACAGTCATAATTTTGAAGTAGAAATTTGAACGAGTCTAGTTTAGGCACTAGACTACGGCAGTTCCATTGTAGCACATTGATCATATCTCCTACTACGTTAGGTGAATTATCCATCGAAAGATATGATTGATGCAAGGAGGGGCCATGAAACAGTCAATTGCTTAAGATAAGACTTCAGAGATGGAAGCAAGGCAGAAATAAGGCTTCTAAGGGGGTCTTGAATATTGAGGGTGTTTAATATAAAGTCCACAATGTCCGAAAAAGCTATCAATCCTCGATTGGACGCGAATTTTCTATGAGAAGATCGAGGGGCAGCGTTTTTGTTTCTCTCTCTTCTGGGTAACGGCGTATAATCCTTACTGCAACCAGGAATTGGCTGAGAAGGAGTCTTCGGATTAGTTTTTTTACCATTATCCTTGGAATTAGACAGTCTTCTGAGGATCATTTTAGCTTTCTTACGGTGCATTTTTTGAGAATCATCCTTTGTCGAAGATTCTGGTGCAGCCGTAGTGTGATCCTCATCAGAATCAGAGTCCAATTCTTGAGTTGACAAAACCGAAAATTGGTTTTCATCATGAGCGGCTGATGCGGCCTTGAGCATTTCAGCATAAGTCCGCTTGGAGCGTCCTGTGATAGAACGCTTCACTTTATCGGAGTGCTGTTTGTACTTTGGGCACTCCTGTAGTGCGTGAGGATTCTCGCCACAGTGGATACATTTTTCCAATGTTTGTGTACAAGAATCCTCACTGTGTTTTCCACCACATTTACCGCAGCGGAACTTGTTGCCGCAATGGCTGGAAGAATGTCCCAAAATTTTACAGATGGTGCAATTATAGACCCGCGGTACAAACAAGCGCACCGGAAAAAAAACACTATCTACTTTCACATAGTTCGGGAGAACACAACCAGCGAAAGTCACCCGAAACGAGTGTGAAGGCTTATAGACTTTTTGGTTGTCTTCCAAAGATGCTACATGTAGTTGCCTAACATCCAGAATCTTCACAAGCTCACCAATTAGGGAGTTTTTAAAACAACCCGATGCTTTTTTCAATTCTTCAACACTCAGACTCGCATCGGAGACTACGCCTTCTATCTCCACATCTCGAGAAGGGATGTAAATGTGGTACTCCCTGTTGAAAATCTCGTGGTCAACAATCTTGTTCGCCACATCAAAAGTCGGTGCTTCTACACGCAGTTTGTCCGGTCTCTCTTTACGTATCAAGACATCCGGATACTTACGCAGCAAATCTCTTGAAATGTCAAGTTCTCAACGATTTCTCCTTGGGCCGAAAGAAAACAACCCATGGTGCCTTTGAGGACTGTTGGTAATAGCGCGTCCGCGCAACAATAGCATCAGCAGACGCCATAACGGTTGCGCAAACGGTGCGCAACCGTCTATGAAAAACAAAAAAAAACTTTCTCACACACACACGCGCGCGCGCAAAAACTCAACTTAAAACTAACTTAGACTTAAAATTAACGTAAACTAAAAAAATATTTCAAAACTAAAATTGCTTTCCAAAAAAAAATTCTTCAAAAAAAAAAAATATTAATTATAAGTGTCCGAACAACCTTGAACACCCCTATTTAGAGAGCGATACAAAGCCGCGCGCTACAAGGTAAACACTATAGCGCGACGGCAAAATCTATTGTTGTACTTCTCTGTTTTGTTGACGGCGTTCAGTGGAACGAATGAACAGGCCACCGATCCGGGCTTCCCAGAGAGGCGCGTCCTGTTGCTTTTGGTGCAGTTCACTTGCGACGAAAGCAGAAAAAAACCAACTAAAAACCACTTTAGAAGAAGGAAAAAAACAGCTTCGATTTATTACTAACAGAGCACGAACAATAGACGTCCGGCTCTTACAATTGATCGATGAGGAATCTAATCTAAAATATAAAAACCAATTAAATATCACAGATCATGTTTAATTCTCATGAGCAAATCAGCGGATCCACGCTGTTTTCTATTATGATGCACAAGAAAGAAGATATTTATAAAAATGTTTTCTTTGCTGAAAATAAGTTTTTTTTTTGTATAAAAAACGTTCCTTCGTTTATATTAACTTTATACATAAGCCGAGATATCACGCGAATGAAATCACGACCTACATTCAATCCCTTGAACCATGCACTTGTCGAGACCTTAGGGATAATCGTGTGTAACCAACGACCGAACTCATCTTCACTCCACATGCGCTGCCAACTTACGAGTGTGTGCTGACGAGGAATGTGAAAAAATTCGTTATAAGCAATTTGCCTTTCAAAAAGTGTGCCTTCTGAAGCACCCACCTTAGCTAGCAAGTCCGCTTTCTTATTCCCCGGAATCGAGTAATGAGAGGGAACCCATGCTAAGGTAATCTTGAATAATTTTTCGACCAAAACACTCAATAGTTGTCTTATTCTTGTTAGGAAATAAGATAAGCGTTTATCAACTTTCATTGAGCGGATTGCCTCTATTGAGCTCAGACTGTCTGAAAAAATAAAATAATGGTCGATGGGCAATGTTTCAATGATGCCTAGAGCATAGTATATCGCACCCATTTCAGCGACATACACGGAACAAGGATCTTTGAGTTTGAAAGAGGCACTGGAATTTTCATTGAAGATGCCGAAGCCAGTGGACCCGTTTATGAATGAACGTGAAAACCCCGCGTAACGAGGATTTCAATATCGTAACTTCTTGCAAGGAAGTGATTGGTTAGAATCGTCCTGCAGTACAGGCCAACTCTAATTCCAAGTTTTTTAAGTTGCTATGTCTCACTTGCAGTACAAGTGAAAAAGAGTTACTTTGGATTGTAAGCGAAGTGAAAGTTCCAACGTAGTAACTTCCTCACGCCGGAGGAAAACCTTTTTCGGATGATTGGGGACCCGAACGTTTAGATACTTGTTCTCGTTTGATACTTTATTGAATGTTTGGAAACATTTGAATACCAAATTTAAAACAGGTACGCTGAACTAGAGCATAACTCCGCCTGCGAATGACGGATCTCAATGCTAGCATGTCCGAATAAGAATCTGAAATTATTGAGAAAACAGGGCAGTGGGTCCAAAACCCCAGAAAAGGAGGATGGTTGTAATAGCTGTTATTCATGGTTATTATGGAAGAAAGTAATGGATAAACCCCTAAACCAAGGTATGACGCGACCCGTGCCGAGGGATGAATGGTAAGGGGTCTTGAACCTTGCCGTTAACGGAGCCTGTGGAACACAGTATCGTCTGCCCTTGCTGCAGCCGGTCACTGATGCAGCGGACCTTCTTTACCACGAGACTCGTGGGACTTCTATGAATAATCCACATCCAAATGAATAAAACGAGCGGTCGAAACTAACGCAGAACACTAAAGTTCTGCAAATAAATCTCCATCACGCTAAAGCAGCGTCGGGCGTCTAGGAGGTTTATAGAAGACGCTATGGATTTAGCTTTAATTCAAGAGTCCTGGGTCCACAAAGGAAGAATACTTGGTATTCATACTGGTTCATGCAAGTTATTCTACGACGACAAGTATGACTCCCCAAGAACTGCTGTTCTGGTAAAAGCAAATATTAAATGCTTTCCTACAACAGAGTTCCTTAAACGGGACATCGTCGCGATCAGAGTTGAGATACCAATCGCCAAGAGAAGATCCGGTACAATAATTGCGTCGGCTTATTTCCCTGGCCACGTCTGAAACATCTCCCCAAGAGGTTGCGACGTTCGTAAATTATTGCAGAGAAATCAAAAAAGACTTCATCATCGGCTGTGATGTCAACGCTCATCACACTTTGTGGGGTAGTACTGACATAACCAGTCGAGGTGAATGTCTTTTAGAATTTCTCTCTTCAAACAACATTGACATTGTCAATATAGGCAATTAACCAACGTTTAGAAACGCTATCAGACAAGAAGTCCTGGACCTAACACTGTGCAGTTCGGTAATTTCTGTTAAACTACACAACTGGCACGTTTCGGAAGAGGCGTCTTTGTCTAATCACAGACACATTATCATCCCATTCGAAGATAATGTGTCTGTGATTAGACAAAGACGCTTGACAGTACAGAGAGAATATCGTAATCCATGAAAAACCAACTGGGAACAATATTCACTTGAACTCGAGTCAAAATTTCTTAATTCAAGAATAAGGTCGATTCAACAGCTCGAATCAATTTCAAAGGAATTAAATGATACGATAGTTTCTGTCTATAACAGTAATTGTCCACTAAAAAGAGTTTCTTCGACAAGAAACGTTCCGTGGTGGAACAAAAGGCTCGAGCGGCTTCGCAAAACAGCGCGGAAGCTGTTCGACAGGGCTAAAATTAATTCGGATTGGTCACAATATAGGAGCGCCCTAACCGAATATAATAGAGAACTAAGACGATCTAAACGAACATCTTGGGTAAATAACTGCGAAAGCATTGAAAGTACCCCAATCATTGCAAGACTAAGCAAGACTCTTGCAAAAGACCACTCGAACGGGCTAGGTTCCCTCAAAAAGGACGACGGTTCGTTCACAAAATCACTCTCAGAAGTATTAAACTTACTGATGACTCACTTCCCGCGATCTACATCTGTTAATTCTGATACTAATCCTAGCTATAATCGTGACATAAAATACTCTCGAAAGTATCCTGAAAGTGCAAAGGAAGTCGCAAACATAGTTGCTGTATTGGTTTTCACGAGGGCCAGAGTAGAAAACGCTGTGAGATCTTTTCAACCAAATCCGCAGGTGCAGATGGAATTTTTCCAGCAATAATTCAAAAAGAAGAATCTAAGCTAAATTCATCTCTAATCGAGATTTTTAAGGCAAATCTGATACTAGAGCACATTCCTTTCACATGGAGACTCGTTAAAGTAATCTTCACTCCAAAAGCTGGGAAACGTGATAAATTACTCCCAAAATCATTCAGACCAATAAGTTTATCATCAATACTGTTGAAAACTATGGAGAAAGCTCTACATGAATACATAAAGTCGGTATTCATGCCCAAATGCCCTTCATCTAGATACCAGTTTGCCTATCAGTCAGGCAAATCCACAGTCACAGCGTTACAAAATTGGAAATTGAAAGATCTCTTTCGTCAAAAGAAACTGCACTATGCACGTTTCTTGACATCGAAGGTGCCTTTGATAATGCTTCTTTTGTATCAATGGCACAGGCTATGAGAAGAAGACATTTCGATAACTGCATAGTCGAATGGATCAAAGGCATGCTCACAAATAGACAAATAACCTCGGAGCTGGGCGGGTCGTCGACATCTATGATTGCAACGAAAGGTTGCCCACAAGGAGGGGTTATATCGCCTCTCCTTTGTTTACTGGAGGTTGACGACCTTCTGATAAGTTTGGAGGCAAATGGTTTCGAAATCGTGGGGTTTGCTGACGATCTAGTCATAATGGTACGTGGCAAGTTCGATGATGTGATATCGAGCAAGATGCAGATGGCCTCAAACCTTACACAATCAAAATTTCTGTAGCTATGGGGAACTGGCCAACAGGCAGAAGTAGCTGCAATAATAGAACAGGCAGAAGTAGCTGCAATAATAGAATGTATAAATGTCTGCCTGAAAAGAAATTATAGACAAGCTAACATTTGCATCTTCTCAGACAGTCAAGCAGCACTTAAAGCCCTCAATGTTTTCAAGTGCTATTCAAAAATTGTCTGGGAATGCATTTGCCTTTTACGGCAACTATGTCAGATAAATTCGGTACAACTGTATTGGATTTCTGGCCATTGCGGTATAGAGGGAAATGAACAAGCAGATGAACTCGCAAGACGCGGCTCAAGTTCACGCTTCACTGGTCCAGAACCATTCTGTGGAATTTCTGACTGAGTGCTGAAAAGTGAGCTAAAGAAATGGGAAGACCGGAAAGTGACAGCCAATTGGATGGCTGTACAACTTAACCAGGCAAAAACAAATATCACGTCGAGTATTAAAATTACTCAACAATTGCTGAGTCGTAATAAGAAAAACTTCAGCACATTCACTGGTCTTATAACAGGACACTATCCGAGTAAATTCCATCTCAAAAACTAAAATACCGAAAGCGAAACCTCGGAACATTTGCTCCTTTGGCACGTTTCGTGTCTCTCTTTGGCTTAGGGGGTCTGTCATTTCTTCTTTTACAGAATATCCATCCAGAATATCACATCAATTAAAACCATCATCCTTAGGGGCTTTGGACCATCTGCTCTGGTTCTCAAAAATTTCAGGTTCTTTTTCAGACATGCTACCATAGACATCCGTCATTCACAGGCGAAGTTCAGGTTTGAAGCTCAAGAGGCTATATAAAAAAATAAATCGAAGTTTCATTCCAAAATGACCTCCTTCCCTAATCTGGTACTGTACACTTCAATGATCGTTCGCTCTCTACAGCCATGTCAATAAATTGATGCCATGTAAGCAGATTTTTCGGTTGCATTCGAAAAACTAAACCACGAAGCTGTGATCGCCAAACTTCAACGTCTCGGAATCTACGATCATGGCGTGTGATCGTGAAATACGAGGGCAGAACTTAGCCTACAAAAAAAAACAAAAATTTCGGAAAAGTGACGATTTATTTCTCAACATATTCTCCTTTTAGCTCGATACACTTGACCCAGCGATGCTCCAACTTCTTTAATCTATCTGAAAAATACGTTTTCTCAAGGTCTGCAAAGTCGGCCTCCGTGGCGGCGATGACCTCCTCATTCGACTCCAATTTCAGCCCCGCCGAGTGACTTTTTCAAGTTTGAAACCAAAAAAAGTAGCACGGGGTCAAATCTGGAGAATACGGTTGATGGGGCAGCAGTTCGACCAATTTGGCCGTGGCGACGGCGGAGTTTCCATTTTTTTCTATTTTTCCATAATCCGCGGACACGCCCGCTTCCACACACGGTCAAAACAAAACTACGAGTCCGATTCGGCTGAAATTTTAACAGTAGCCGTTTACGAGAATGTACTACATGAATGTAATCTCTCTTGCGATACTGACCCCTTTGAAGGAAAAATGACCGGATTAGGAGTCGGATTTGGATTCTATTCGACAATATAATTCTACAGTATAATAACGCCAGATCACATGTTGATGGATCTGTCGAGAAATTTCCAGAAAGAGTGAATTGAATGGTTCTAACTCATCCGCCATAGTCTCCAGCCATTGCGATTCCACATTAATATTTGTCTTAGTCCATAGTGTGGGCCATTTCTGAAGGACGGCTCTGAATTTAAGGAGAAATCAGAAATTGGCATGATAACTGTATCTGTTTTGTATCGAACATCTACCAGCGTGGAATCCATGTACCTGAAAGATGCGTCAATAGAGCATACTTTAGATAAAATAGCAATAAATTTCATGTTTCAAATGAATGTTTTTTTTATAGAAAAATCCTTTAAATCATACTTACTTGCAATGCGAGTTTCGTATTAACCGGATTGAGCATGGGGAAATCATCGTAGCCGATACATGCAAGCTGCGAATACTTTTGTACTCGTTTACATTTGTGCTGATCAGAATGTTTCCCCAAACATGGACGCAAAATCAAAGCACCTGGGGAAATAGTAGTAACAGATACATACAAGCTGCGAGTACTTCCCTACTCGCTCACATTTGTGGTGATCGGAATGAAGCAGTATAGAAGAAGTTGAAAAAGTTTGCCAACCATTCATCGAGAACCGAGAACCCGACGAGTGAATAAAATGATATTGTCCGCAATCATAATATAATCATAATAACACAGGGGTTTGTGCAAACAAGGTGCACAGGTGCACAGGGTTCGTTCTAGGTTGCCCCAAGGACCAAAAATTAGAAAAAGACCGGAAAGAAGAATGGTACCGCTATGAGGGCAACCAAGAAAGCGTCAGCATTGAGAAATGCTACCGCTTAAACACACACACACACACACACACACACACACACACACGCGCGTCAACGCGTGTGACGGGGCGCGCGTCAAGTTGGAGGGCGCTTCCTAATCGGTGCACGTCTCGACAGGTAAACGGATACTGCCGCGGAGAACAGCAAAAGGCCTACCTGACAACGCCTGATCGTGGCCTGGATGGAGGAACACCGCGAACATTTCGAAGGAACGAGCATCAAGGATGAAGCCACGATCAAAATGGTGAATACCCCACGAGAGTAGCTGTGACGGAGTGCGCGTCAGGTTGGAGGGCACTGCCTAATCGGCGCTCCGTTGGGAAGAGAAATCCTGCGAGGGTGACTGTGACGGGGCGCGCGTCAAGTTGGAGGGCGCTTCCTAATCGGTTCACGTCTCGACAGGTGAGAAACCCCGCGAGGGTGGCTGTGACGGGTTGCGCGTCAAGTTGGAGGGCAATTCCTAATCGGTTCACGTCTCGACGGGTAAATTCAAAATGCCTGCGAAGAGGACATCAGCGCAGTGGAATTAATAACGAATGGAAAGAAAAAAATATTGAGAAAAAGGGAAGGACAACGCTAGTTTGCGTTGAAAACTCGAGAAGTGCATGAGCACAGCCGCCCCCTGAAGTAGTCGCCTAGATGTGGTCCCAGGGGGAATAAGGCAACGAGTAGAGGGCTTGGTTTTTGTGGGTGCGATCCCCACTCGACGTCTGGGTTAACCCTTCCCAGGTAAGGCTGGTAGAGCGTTCCTCACCTCTTTAAAAAAAAAAAAAAAAAAAAAAAAAAAAAACACACACACACACACACATTGCCGTGGAGTTGCCGGCCTAGAATAGCACTTCGGGTCTTGGTCCCTGTCCCTGTCGTATGAGGCGACTAATCGGGTGACAACGCGAGTAAGGGCGCGGTAAAGCCTATTGGAGATTGCACGGGGGAAATACCGTGTACAGGAGCCACGAAAGGAGTGCCAAGCACATCAGGATTGACGCCAGTAAGATCCTGATTACGACATACTGGTTACGACATAGAAAACGGACACGATACGTAAACGATTTCAACACGACGCTAAAGGCTGACAGTCGTACTATCCTGTTCCCTGAGTAAGGAAGGGTGACACCGTCCTGAAATGGCGTTTGGGCTAATAGTGCGGTTGCCCCCGTCCCGGTAATAACTTGGCAAGTCTTCGGGTACGTCCACAGTCACAGCGTTACAAAATTGGAAATTGAAAGATCTCTTTCGTCAAAAGAAACTGCACTATGCACGTTTCTTGACATCGAAGGTGCCTTTGATAATGCTTCTTTTGTATCAATGGCACAGGCTATGAGAAGAAGACATTTCGATAACTGCATAGTCGAATGGATCAAAGGCATGCTCACAAATAGACAAATAACCTCGGAGCTGGGCGGGTCGTCGACATCTATGATTGCAACGAAAGGTTGCCCACAAGGAGGGGTTATATCGCCTCTCCTTTGTTTACTGGAGGTTGACGACCTTCTGATAAGTTTGGAGGCAAATGGTTTCGAAATCGTGGGGTTTGCTGACGATCTAGTCATAATGGTACGTGGCAAGTTCGATGATGTGATATCGAGCAAGATGCAGATGGCCTCAAACCTTACACAATCAAAATTTCTGTAGCTATGGGGAACTGGCCAACAGGCAGAAGTAGCTGCAATAATAGAACAGGCAGAAGTAGCTGCAATAATAGAATGTATAAATGTCTGCCTGAAAAGAAATTATAGACAAGCTAACATTTGCATCTTCTCAGACAGTCAAGCAGCACTTAAAGCCCTCAATGTTTTCAAGTGCTATTCAAAAATTGTCTGGGAATGCATTTGCCTTTTACGGCAACTATGTCAGATAAATTCGGTACAACTGTATTGGATTTCTGGCCATTGCGGTATAGAGGGAAATGAACAAGCAGATGAACTCGCAAGACGCGGCTCAAGTTCACGCTTCACTGGTCCAGAACCATTCTGTGGAATTTCTGACTGAGTGCTGAAAAGTGAGCTAAAGAAATGGGAAGACCGGAAAGTGACAGCCAATTGGATGGCTGTACAACTTAACCAGGCAAAAACAAATATCACGTCGAGTGTTAAAATTACTCAACAATTGCTGAGTCGTAATAAGAAAAACTTCAGCACATTCACTGGTCTTATAACAGGACACTATCCGAGTAAATTCCATCTCAAAAACTAAAATACCGAAAGCGAAACCTCGGAACATTTGCTCCTTTGGCACGTTTCGTGTCTCTCTTTGGCTTAGGGGGTCTGTCATTTCTTCTTTTACAGAATATCCATCCAGAATATCACATCAATTATAACCATCATCCTTAGGGGCTTTGGACCATCTGCTCTGGTTCTCAAAAATTTCAGGTTCTTTTTCAGACATGCTACCATAGACATCCGTCATTCACAGGCGAAGTTCAGGTTTGAAGCTCAAGAGGCTATATAAAAAAATAAATCGAAGTTTCATTCCAAAATGACCTCCTTCCCTAATCTGGTACTGTACACTTCAATCATCGTTCGCTCTCTACAGCCATGTCAATAAATTGATGCCATGTAAGCAGATTTTTCGGTTGCATTCGAAAAACTAAACCACGAAGCTGTGATCGCCAAACTTCAACGTCTCGGAATCTACGATCATGGCGTGTGATCGTGAAATACGAGGGCAGAACTTAGCCTACAAAAAAAAACAAAAATTTTGGAAAAGTGACGATTTATTTCTCAACATATTCTCCTTTTAGCTCGATACACTTGACCCAGCGATGCTCCAACTTCTTTAATCTATCTGAAAAATACGTTTTCTCAAGGTCTGCAAAGTCGGCCTCCGTGGCGGCGATGACCTCCTCATTCGACTCCAATTTCAGCCCCGCCGAGTGACTTTTTCAAGTTTGAAACCAAAAAAAGTAGCACGGGGTCAAATCTGGAGAATACGGTTGATGGGGCAGCAGTTCGACCAATTTGGCCGTGGCGACGGCGGAGTTTCCATTTTTTCTATTTTTCCATAATCCGCGGACACGCCCGCTTCCACACACGGTCAAAACAAAACTACGAGTCCGATTCGGCTGAAATTTTAACAGTAGCCGTTTACGAGAATGTACTACATGAATGTAATCTCTCTTGCGATACTGACCCCTTTGAAGGAAAAATGACCGGATTAGGAGTCGGATTTGGATTCTATTCGACAATATAATTCTACAGTATAATAACGCCAGATCACATGTTGATGGATCTGTCGAGAAATTTCCAGAAAGAGTGAATTGAATGGTTCTAACTCATCCGCCATAGTCTCCAGCCATTGCGATTCCACATTAATATTTGTCTTAGTCCATAGTGTGGGCCATTTCTGAAGGACGGCTCTGAATTTAAGGAGAAATCAGAAATTGGCATGATAACTGTATCTGTTTTGTATCGAACATCTACCAGCGTGGAATCCATGTACCTGAAAGATGCGTCAATAGAGCATACTTTAGATAAAATAGCAATAAATTTCATGTTTCAAATGAATGTTTTTTTTATAGAAAAATCCTTTAAATCATACTTACTTGCAATGCGAGTTTCGTATTAACCGGATTGAGCATGGGGAAATCATCGTAGCCGATACATGCAAGCTGCGAATACTTTTGTACTCGTTTACATTTGTGCTGATCAGAATGTTTCCCCAAACATGGACGCAAAATCAAAGCACCTGGGGAAATAGTAGTAACAGATACATACAAGCTGCGAGTACTTCCCTACTCGCTCACATTTGTGGTGATCGGAATGAAGCAGTATAGAAGAAGTTGAAAAAGTTTGCCAACCATTCATCGAGAACCGAGAACCCGACGAGTGAATAAAATGATATTGTCCGCAATCATAATATAATCATAATAACACAGGGGTTTGTGCAAACAAGGTGCACAGGTGCACAGGGTTCGTTCTAGGTTGCCCCAAGGACCAAAAATTAGAAAAAGACCGGAAAGAAGAATGGTACCGCTATGAGGGCAACCAAGAAAGCGTCAGCATTGAGAAATGCTACCGCTTAAACACACACACACACACACACACACAGCATCAAATCCGCCGTTACGGCTGCTGACCGCGAACAGAAGGAGATGATCACGCGAGCAGAGGTTGTTGAAAAAGCACTCGCTGAAGCAAGGGAGAAGATGTCCGTCGAGATACAGGAGACGCCTAAGACGCCACGAAACCCACGATCGGACAAAAGGAAGAGGGATACCCCAGGGGATGAAGAACACCTGAAGAAGGTTAAAAATGACAACCTGGAAAACAAAAAGGAAGGTGAAGGCAGTGGATGGCGAACTGTCGAAAAACAGACGGAGAAACGGAAGAAGAAAGAAGAAAAGAAGAAAGGTGTGCAGGAGACAAAAAAAACCAGGCCCAGACGCGAGCGAAGTAAGGGAGATGCTCTGATCGTCGAGGTGAAGGAAGGAGTGACTTACGCATCACTCCTGCGGAAAGTGAGAGACGATCCGGAGTTGAAAGAACTGGGAGAGAATGTGGTGAAAACCAGGCGCACCCAGAAAGGAGAGATGCTCTTCGAGCTCAAGAGGGATCCGGCGGTCAAAAGTTCAGCCTTCAAGGAACTGGTTGCGAAGTCGCTCGGTGAGGAGGCGAAGGTGAGGGCTCTATCCCAGGAATCAGTGGTCGAATGCAGAAATCTCGACGAAATCACGACAGACGAGGAGTTAAGGCGCGAGTTAATAGAACAGTGTAAGCTGGACAATACACCAATGACGATCCGTATGAGGAAGGCGTATGGTGGCACGCAGACGGCGTCGATACGGCTCTCAACAGTCGCAGCCAATAAGATGGTAGAAACGACCAAAATAAAAGTTGGCTGGTCGGTTTGCTCGCTGAAGATGGTGCCCCGGGTGGCCAAGCGGATGGAGAGATGCTTCCAGTGCATGGGCTTTGGACATCAGGCAAGAAGCTGCACAGGCCCCGACAGGTCTGAACTGTGCAGGAGATGCGGTGAGAAAGGGCATGTTGCGAGAGACTGCACGAAGCAACCGAAATGCTTGCTCTGCAAACCAGAGAACGGCAGCGACCATGCGACAGGAAGCTTCAAGTGTCCCTCGTATAAGAAGGCGTTAGCAGAATCGCAGTAACGGAGATAATTCAGATCAATCTGAACCATTGCAACACAGCTCAGCAACTGTTGTGGCAGTCGACAACAGAGACAAAATGCGACGTTGCAATCATAGCGGAGCCGTACCGAGTACCCCGTGATAATGGCAGCTGGGCGACGGATAGCTTAGGGATTGCTGCAATACAGGTGATGGGCAGATATCCTATCCAGGAAGTGGTTGGAGGTTCACATGAAGGTTTCGTAATCGCCAAAATTAATGGAATCTTCATGTGTAGTTGCTACGCACCCCCGAGATGGACAACTGAGCAATTCCACCAGATGCTAGACGCAATGACCGAGGAACTAATCGGTAGAACACCGATCGTCATTGGAGGCGACTTCAACGCGTGGGCGGTGGAGTGGGGAAGTAGATGCACCAACATCAGAGGGTACAGTCTACTGGAAGCTCTAGCAAAGCTGGAAGTAACGTTACTAAACGAAGGTACCACTAGCACTTTCCGGAAAGATGGGCGCGAATCCATCATCGACGTTACTTTTTGCAGTCCGTCGCTGTTGGCGAGTACGGAGTGGAAAGTGTGCGAGTCGTATACGCACAGTGATCACCAGGCGATCCGGTACAGAATCGGTCAACGAAACCACGTGCTAGTTCGGAGGACAACAAGCGGTGAGCGGAAGTGGAAGACGAATGCTTTCGACAATGACCTTTTCGTCGAAGCACTTCGTCTAGCTGGCGGAGCTTCAGATTGGAACGCAGAAAAGTTGACAGATCTACTGGTGAGAGCATGCGACACTACCATGCCGAGGAAAGTTGTACCAAAAAAAGGAAGACGCCCAGCTTACTGGTGGAACGACTCTCTTCGCAACCTTCGCGCTAGCTGTCTTCAAGCCAGAAGACGCGTTCAGAGAGCACGAAATAGCGCTGATAGAGAGGAACGAAATACGGTGTACCGAGCAGCTAGAGCCGCCTTGAAACGGGGAATTACACTGAGCAAAGCGAACTGTTTCAAGGAGCTGTGCCGAGATGCAGATGCCAACCCATGGGGCAACGCGTATCGAGTCGTGATGGCGAAGATCAGAGGACCTGTGACGCCCGTCGAATCGTGTCCCGAGAAGCTGAAGGTCATTGTGGAGGGTTTATTTCCGATGCATGATCCTACGATATGGCCACCGACACCGTACGCCGAAATAGCTACCGAACGTTCTCAAGTTTCCAGTGAAGAACTGGTAGCAGTGGCGAAGAGACTGCAGGTAAACAAAGCGCCCGGCCCCGACGGAATCCCCAACGCGGCCTTGAAAACGGCGATTCAGGCGTTCCCGGACATTTTCAGGATAGTGCTACAGAAATGCTTGGATGATGGTCACTTTCCTAAGAAATGGAAGATCCAAAAGTTAGTGCTGCTGCCAAAACCAGGAAAGCCCCCGGGGGTACCAACATCCTATAGGCCTATATGCCTGCTGGATACTCTTGGGAAACTCTTGGAAAGGATTATCCTCAACAGACTGACGAAATGTACGGAGAGTGACCATGGTCTGTCAAAGATGCAGTTTGGATTCCGGAAAGGTAGGTCCACCGTTGATGCTATCCGGACAGTGGTTGAAAAGGCAGAGAAGGCGTCACAGCAAAAGCGGAGGGGCGACCGACATTGTGCTATAGTAACGATCGACGTTAGGAATGCTTTCAACAGCGCTAGCTGGGAAGCCATTGCCGAGTCCCTACACCGTATGAAGGTTCCTGGGTACCTGTGCAGAATTCTAGGAAGCTACTTCCAGAACCGCGTCCTAGTCTACGAGACGAGCACGGGGCAGACAACGTTGAATATAACGGCCGGAGTACCACAAGGCTCTATCCTGGGCCCAACGCTCTGGAACGTAATGTATAACGGAGTACTGAATCTGAAGCTTCCCAAAGGCGTGGAGATCGTGGGCTTCGCGGATGATATCGCTCTCACAGTGGCAGGCGAGACACTCGAAGAGGTGAAGATGCTTGCAATCGAGTCCATCGTCTCAGTAGAGAACTGGATGCAAGCAGCGAAACTGCAGATTGCTCATAATAAAACGGAAGTATTGTTGGTGAGTAACTGCAAAGCCGTGCAGCGAGCGGAAATCACAGTCGGGGAACACGTGATAACTTCTAAGCGTAGGTTGAAATACTTGGGAGTTATGATCGACGACCGGCTGAATTTCAACAACCACGTCGACTACGTCTGCGAGAAAGCAGAGAAGTCCATTAGCGCGATAGCGAGAATAATGCCGAATAACGCAGGACCTTGCAGTAGCAAAAGGCGTCTCCTGGCTGCTGTATCCTCGTCCATACTGCGGTACGGAGCACCAGCCTGGTCGGCGGCTCTCGAAACCCACCGGAATCGTAGAAAACTGGACCGTACGTTTCGGCTCATGGCGATGAGAGTTGCGAGCGCGTATAGGACGATCTCGTTGGAGGCAGTCTGCGTTATCGCCGGCATGATCCCTATTGGCATCACTCTGGCGGAAGACAGAGAGTGCTACAGACGAAAGGAAATCAGGGGTATCCGGAAAACAGCGAGAGTAGAATCACTCTTGAAGTGGCAGCAGGAATGGGACACGGCGGAGAAAGGCAGGTGGACGTATGGGCTCATACCGGTACTATCGACCTGGCTGAACAGGAAGCACGGGGAGGTGAATTTTCATCTGACACAGTTCCTGTCTGGACATGGCTGCTTCAGGCAATATTTGCACCGGTTCGGGCACGCAACGTCGCCACTCTGTCCGGAGTGTGAAGATGTGGAGGAAACACCAGAACACGTGGTATTTGTGTGTCCCAGGTTCACCGCAAGACGCGAGGGGCTGCCTGCCCTTCATGCCGGGAACATAGTAGAGAAAATGTGTCGCGACGAGGGCACCTGGAACGCTGTGAACAGTGTAATCATACACATCATGTCCGAGCTACAGCGGAAGTGGAGGACCGACCAGCGTAGTAATAACCCCTGACCATAGAAGAGGAACAAATGCGAGGGCTGTTGCAAAGTGTAGTACCCCACGAGAGTCGTTGTGACGGAGTGCGCGTTATGTTGGAGGGCACTGCCTAATCGGCGCTCCGTTGGGAAGAGAAATCCTGCGAGGGTGGCTGTGACGGGGCGCGCGCCAAGTTGGAGGGCGCTTCCTAATCGGTTCACGTCTCGACAGGTGAGAAACCCCGCGAGGGTGACTGTGACGGGTTGCGCGTCAAGCTGGAGGGCAATTCCTAATCGGTTCACGTCTCGACGGGTAAATTCAAAATGCCTGCGAAGAGGACATCAGCGCAGTGGAATTAATAACGAATGGAAAGAAAAAAATATTGAGAAAAAGGGAAGGACAACGCTAGTTTGCGTTGAAAACTCGAGAAGTGCATGAGCACAGCCGCCCCCTGAAGTAGTCGCCTAGATGTGGTCCCAGGGGGAATAAGGCAACGAGTAGAGGGCTTGGTTTTTGTGGGTGCGATCCCCACTCGACGTCTGGGTTAACCCTTCCCAGGTAAGGCTGGTAGAGCGTTCCTCACCTCTTTAAAAAAAAAAAAAAAAAAAAAAAAAAAAACACACACACACACACATTGCCGTGGAGTTGCCGGCCTAGAATAGCACTTCGGGTCTTGGTCCCTGTCCCTGTCGTATGAGGCGACTAATCGGGTGACAACGCGAGTAAGGGCGCGGTAAAGCCTATTGGAGATTGCACGGGGGAAATACCGTGTACAGGAGCCACGAAAGGAGTGCCAAGCACATCAGGATTGACGCCAGTAAGATCCTGATTACGACATACTGGTTACGACATAGAAAACGGACACGATACGTAAACGATTTCAACACGACGCTAAAGGCTGACAGTCGTACTATCCTGTTCCCTGAGTAAGGAAGGGTGACACCGTCCTGAAATGGCGTTTGGGCTAATAGTGCGGTTGCCCCCGTCCCGGTAATAACTTGGCAAGTCTTCGGGTACGTCCACAGTCACAGCGTTACAAAATTGGAAATTGAAAGATCTCTTTCGTCAAAAGAAACTGCACTATGCACGTTTCTTGACATCGAAGGTGCCTTTGATAATGCTTCTTTTGTATCAATGGCACAGGCTATGAGAAGAAGACATTTCGATAACTGCATAGTCGAATGGATCAAAGGCATGCTCACAAATAGACAAATAACCTCGGAGCTGGGCGGGTCGTCGACATCTATGATTGCAACGAAAGGTTGCCCACAAGGAGGGGTTATATCGCCTCTCCTTTGTTTACTGGAGGTTGACGACCTTCTGATAAGTTTGGAGGCAAATGGTTTCGAAATCGTGGGGTTTGCTGACGATCTAGTCATAATGGTACGTGGCAAGTTCGATGATGTGATATCGAGCAAGATGCAGATGGCCTCAAACCTTACACAATCAAAATTTCTGTAGCTATGGGGAACTGGCCAACAGGCAGAAGTAGCTGCAATAATAGAACAGGCAGAAGTAGCTGCAATAATAGAATGTATAAATGTCTGCCTGAAAAGAAATTATAGACAAGCTAACATTTGCATCTTCTCAGACAGTCAAGCAGCACTTAAAGCCCTCAATGTTTTCAAGTGCTATTCAAAAATTGTCTGGGAATGCATTTGCCTTTTACGGCAACTATGTCAGATAAATTCGGTACAACTGTATTGGATTTCTGGCCATTGCGGTATAGAGGGAAATGAACAAGCAGATGAACTCGCAAGACGCGGCTCAAGTTCACGCTTCACTGGTCCAGAACCATTCTGTGGAATTTCTGACTGAGTGCTGAAAAGTGAGCTAAAGAAATGGGAAGACCGGAAAGTGACAGCCAATTGGATGGCTGTACAACTTAACCAGGCAAAAACAAATATCACGTCGAGTATTAAAATTACTCAACAATTGCTGAGTCGTAATAAGAAAAACTTCAGCACATTCACTGGTCTTATAACAGGACACTATCCGAGTAAATTCCATCTCAAAAACTAAAATACCGAAAGCGAAACCTCGGAACATTTGCTCCTTTGGCACGTTTCGTGTCTCTCTTTGGCTTAGGGGGTCTGTCATTTCTTCTTTTACAGAATATCCATCCAGAATATCACATCAATTAAAACCATCATCCTTAGGGGCTTTGGACCATCTGCTCTGGTTCTCAAAAATTTCAGGTTCTTTTTCAGACATGCTACCATAGACATCCGTCATTCACAGGCGAAGTTCAGGTTTGAAGCTCAAGAGGCTATATAAAAAAATAAATCGAAGTTTCATTCCAAAATGACCTCCTTCCCTAATCTGGTACTGTACACTTCAATCATCGTTCGCTCTCTACAGCCATGTCAATAAATTGATGCCATGTAAGCAGATTTTTCGGTTGCATTCGAAAAACTAAACCACGAAGCTGTGATCGCCAAACTTCAACGTCTCGGAATCTACGATCATGGCGTGTGATCGTGAAATACGAGGGCAGAACTTAGCCTACAAAAAAAAACAAAAATTTTGGAAAAGTGACGATTTATTTCTCAACATATTCTCCTTTTAGCTCGATACACTTGACCCAGCGATGCTCCAACTTCTTTAATCTATCTGAAAAATACGTTTTCTCAAGGTCTGCAAAGTCGGCCTCCGTGGCGGCGATGACCTCCTCATTCGACTCCAATTTCAGCCCCGCCGAGTGACTTTTTCAAGTTTGAAACCAAAAAAAGTAGCACGGGGTCAAATCTGGAGAATACGGTTGATGGGGCAGCAGTTCGACCAATTTGGCCGTGGCGACGGCGGAGTTTCCATTTTTTCTATTTTTCCATAATCCGCGGACACGCCCGCTTCCACACACGGTCAAAACAAAACTACGAGTCCGATTCGGCTGAAATTTTAACAGTAGCCGTTTACGAGAATGTACTACATGAATGTAATCTCTCTTGCGATACTGACCCCTTTGAAGGAAAAATGACCGGATTAGGAGTCGGATTTGGATTCTATTCGACAATATAATTCTACAGTATAATAACGCCAGATCACATGTTGATGGATCTGTCGAGAAATTTCCAGAAAGAGTGAATTGAATGGTTCTAACTCATCCGCCATAGTCTCCAGCCATTGCGATTCCACATTAATATTTGTCTTAGTCCATAGTGTGGGCCATTTCTGAAGGACGGCTCTGAATTTAAGGAGAAATCAGAAATTGGCATGATAACTGTATCTGTTTTGTATCGAACATCTACCAGCGTGGAATCCATGTACCTGAAAGATGCGTCAATAGAGCATACTTTAGATAAAATAGCAATAAATTTCATGTTTCAAATGAATGTTTTTTTTATAGAAAAATCCTTTAAATCATACTTACTTGCAATGCGAGTTTCGTATTAACCGGATTGAGCATGGGGAAATCATCGTAGCCGATACATGCAAGCTGCGAATACTTTTGTACTCGTTTACATTTGTGCTGATCAGAATGTTTCCCCAAACATGGACGCAAAATCAAAGCACCTGGGGAAATAGTAGTAACAGATACATACAAGCTGCGAGTACTTCCCTACTCGCTCACATTTGTGGTGATCGGAATGAAGCAGTATAGAAGAAGTTGAAAAAGTTTGCCAACCATTCATCGAGAACCGAGAACCCGACGAGTGAATAAAATGATATTGTCCGCAATCATAATATAATCATAATAACACAGGGGTTTGTGCAAACAAGGTGCACAGGTGCACAGGGTTCGTTCTAGGTTGCCCCAAGGACCAAAAATTAGAAAAAGACCGGAAAGAAGAATGGTACCGCTATGAGGGCAACCAAGAAAGCGTCAGCATTGAGAAATGCTACCGCTTAAACACACACACACACACACACACACACACACACACACACACACACACACGCGTCAACGCGTGTGACGGGGCGCGCGTCAAGTTGGAGGGCGCTTCCTAATCGGTGCACGTCTCGACAGGTAAACGGATACTGCCGCGGAGAACAGCAAAAGGCCTACCTGACAACGCCTGATCGTGGCCTGGATGGAGGAACACCGCGAACATTTCGAAGGAACGAGCATCAAGGATGAAGCCACGATCAAAATGGTGAATACCCCACGAGAGTAGCTGTGACGGAGTGCGCGTCAGGTTGGAGGGCACTGCCTAATCGGCGCTCCGTTGGGAAGAGAAATCCTGCGAGGGTGACTGTGACGGGGCGCGCGTCAAGTTGGAGGGCGCTTCCTAATCGGTTCACGTCTCGACAGGTGAGAAACCCCGCGAGGGTGGCTGTGACGGGTTGCGCGTCAAGTTGGAGGGCAATTCCTAATCGGTTCACGTCTCGACGGGTAAATTCAAAATGCCTGCGAAGAGGACATCAGCGCAGTGGAATTAATAACGAATGGAAAGAAAAAAATATTGAGAAAAAGGGAAGGACAACGCTAGTTTGCGTTGAAAACTCGAGAAGTGCATGAGCACAGCCGCCCCCTGAAGTAGTCGCCTAGATGTGGTCCCAGGGGGAATAAGGCAACGAGTAGAGGGCTTGGTTTTTGTGGGTGCGATCCCCACTCGACGTCTGGGTTAACCCTTCCCAGGTA
The DNA here is from genome assembly GCF_029784135.1 of Toxorhynchites rutilus septentrionalis. Taxonomy (NCBI): domain Eukaryota; kingdom Metazoa; phylum Arthropoda; class Insecta; order Diptera; family Culicidae; genus Toxorhynchites; species Toxorhynchites rutilus. The sequence continues at coordinate 190,263,562 of NC_073746.1, forward strand.
AGGCTGGTAGAGCGTTCCTCACCTCTTTAAAAAAAAAAAAAAAAAAAAAAAAAAAAAAAAAAAAAAACACACACACACACACACACACATTGCCGTGGAGTTGCCGGCCTAGAATAGCACTTCGGGTCTTGGTCCCTGTCCCTGTCGTATGAGGCGACTAATCGGGTGACAACGCGAGTAAGGGCGCGGTAAAGCCTATTGGAGATTGCACGGGGGAAATACCGTGTACAGGAGCCACGAAAGGAGTGCCAAGCACATCAGGATTGACGCCAGTAAGATCCTGATTACGACATACTGGTTACGACATAGAAAACGGACACGATACGGAAACGATTTCAACACGACGCTAAAGGCTGACAGTCGTACTATCCTGTTCCCTGAGTAAGGAAGGGTGACACCGTCCTGAAATGGCGTTTGGGCTAATAGTGCGGTTGCCCCCGTCCCGGTAATAACTTGGCAAGTCTTCGGGTACGTTCGATGCTCGTCTAGGCCCAGGCACTAGGTACTAGGCGTCAGATGTCACATTCCTGACTTGCGCTGATCTGGCTCTGAACACGGTCCCCATGAAGGACCGTGTCAACCCCTGCATGGCCTCACTGCTTGCATAAATAACCATGGGATCACTGGTAGCGACTATATACAACGAGCGGAGATAGCGGCCCGAAGTTGGGACCCAGAAAAATATGAATAGTTGCAATAACACACCAACAAACGATGGAGAGGAGAATGTGTTCGCGAGAAGCGGACGAATGCTGAGGTCACCTGTCACTCGAGTAGCCACAACGAGTACAAGCAACACAAAACCACAAGAAGTGTTTGCTGCCCAAGCATTCCAAGGAGATCTTGGCTCCGTACAGAGCCAGTTGTTTACGCTGACCTCAAGCGCATCCCAAGAAGGGCAACTTGGGAGGCTCAGCATCACGGACGTTAGGAAAAAGGTCAACGAACTTTACGAGTTCGTAAAGGACAAAAACAATGTCCACTTAAAAATAAAACATCTGGTGACGAGCATCAGATCGGTCGTCATGGTTGCTGAACGCGAGCATAAGGAGCTGCAGATGAGAGCAGAGGGTGCTGAAAAGGCTCTGCTCGAGGCGAATGAGAAACCCGTCGAGATACTTGAGACGCCGAAGGGTCCTCTGAACACACGATCGGACAAGAGAAGGAGGGACACCCCAGGAGAAGAAGAAGAGCTGAAAAAGGCCAAGAACGATCTGAGTAACGCGAAAGGAGGTGAAAGCAGTGAATGGCGTACTGTCGATAACCAGACAGAAAAACGCAAAAAACAGAAGGAGAAGAAGAAAAAAGTTGAGCAGGAAAAGAAGAAACTCGGACCTCGAGTGGAGCGTATCAAGGGCGATGCTTTGATCGTTGAAGTGTCAGCAGGAGTATCGTATGCAGCTATCCTTCGGAAAGTGAGAGACGATCCGGAGTTGCAGACACTGGGCGAGAACGTCGTGAAAACTAGGCGCACGCAGAAAGGCGAGATGCTCTTCGAGCTTAAAAAAGATCCAGCGGTTAAGAGCTCTGCTTTCAAACAACTCATTGAGAAGTCACTAGGGGAGGAGGCGAAGGTGGGGGCTCTCTCTCAGGAATCAACCATCGAGTGCCGGTATCTGGACGAGATCACGACTGTTGAGGAATTGAGAACTGCGTTACAGTCACAATGTGACCTTGGCGATGTGCCAATGATAATCCGGCTGAGAAAGGCATACGGTGGGACACAAACGGCCTCGATACGGCTCTCGAAACAAGCTGCGAATAAACTGGTGGAGAAGGGTAAAATAAAAGTGGGGTGGTCCGTGTGCCCGATGAAAGCTCCCCCTCGTATGGCCAAGCAAATGGAGAGATGCTTTCAATGCATGGGCTTCGGTCACCAGGCGAAAAACTGCGGTGGTCCTGATAGATCGAAATTGTGCAGGAAGTGCGGGACGGAAGGTCACGTTGCTAGAGACTGCACAAAGCAACCGAGGTGCATGTTGTGCAAGGAGGAGGACGGAAACGACCACGTCACAGGTAGCTTCAAATGTCCGGCGTACAAAAAGGCGATTGCGGGTTCGCAGTAATGGAGGTTACCCAGCTCAACCTCAATCATTGCGACATAGCACAGCAATTGTTGTGGCAGTCAACAACTGAAACTAAATGCGACGTTGCAATGATCGCAGAACCGTACCGAGTTCCTCGCGATAACGGAAAATGGGTGGTGGATAAAGCAGGGATGGCTGCAATACTAGTGATGGGAAGGTACCCCATCCAAGAAGTGGTGGAAAGTTCACAGGAAGGTTTCGTGATCGTCAAAATCAACGGAATCTTCATGTGTAGTTGCTATGCACCCCCAAGATGGTCAGCGGAGCAGTTTCACGAGATGTTGGACGTACTCACGGATAAGGTCAGCGGCCGCAAACCAGTCATCATCGGAGGAGACTTCAACGCTTGGGCTGAGGAGTGGGGAAGCAGATGCACCAACGCCAGGGGGTACAGCCTACTAGAAGCCTTCGCAAAACTAGACGTCACACTTCTGAACGAAGGCACTAGCAGCACCTTTCGAAGGGACGGCCGCGAATCCATCATCGATGTAACTTTCTGCAGTCCATCACTGGCGGCTAATACGAAGTGGAGAGTGTCGGAGGGATACACACACAGCGACCACCAGGCAATCCTGTATAGTGTCGGCCAACGGAATCCCGCAGCGGTACGGAATACAAAAACCTTTGAGCGGAAGTGGAGGACAAAGGTTTTTGACAAGGAGCTTTTCGTCGAAGCACTACGCATAGACAGCAGAACTCTTAATCTGAGCGCCGACGGGCTGACAGGAACATTGGTGAGGGCATGCGATACAGCGATGCCGAGAAGACTGAACCCGACGAATGAACGACGTCCAGCCTACTGGTGGAACGAGACACTCAGCATCCTCCGCGCTAACTGTCTACGAACCAGAAGAAGAGTCCAGAGGGCACGAACCGATGTAGAGAGAGAGGAGCACCGCGCGTCTTTCCGAGCGACCAGAGCCGCCTTGAAACGAGAGATACGTAGGAGCAAATCGAACTGCTATAGGGAGCTGTGTCGAGACGTCGACGCAAATCCTTGGGGTGAAGCATATCGAATCGTGATGGCGAAATTCCGTAGTTCAACGACTCCCATGGAATTATGTCCGGAAAAACTCGAGGTCATTGTGAATGGACTCTTTCCGCAGCACGACCCACCGACGTGGCCACCCACACTGTACGGTGAGGACGAAGCAGAGAACGCACAAGTCACCAACGAAGAACTCATCGCGGTGGCAAAAGGTCTAAAGTTGAAAAAAGCACCCGGCCCCGACGGAATCCCCAATGTGGCCCTGAAATCGGCGATCCTTGCTTTCCCCGACATGTTCAGGGTGGTGCTGCAGAAATGCCTGGATGACGGTCTCTTCCCTGCGGAATGGAAGATACAAAAGTTGGTGCTGCTCCCGAAACCAGGAAAGCCACCTGGAGATCCAGCGTCGTATAGGCCTATTTGTTTGTTGGATACTTTGGGACAGCTCTTGGAAAGGGTTATTCTCAACAGACTGGTGAAATGCACGGAGGATGACCACGGATTGTCGAAAATGCAGTTCGGGTTCCGGAAAGGAAAGTCGACAGTGGACGCTATTCGGACAGTTATCGAGAAAGCTCAGGTCTCGCTTAAACAAAAACGAAGAGGCGACCGTTACTGCGCGGTGATTTTGATTGACGTGAAGAACGCCTTCAATAGTGCCAGCTGGGAGGCCATCGCCGAGGCGCTACACAGATTGAAGGTCCCTAGCTACCTGTACAGGATACTGAGGAGTTATTTCCAGAATCGGATCCTGGTATACAACACAGACAGGGGACAGATAGTGAAGAATATCTCGGCGGGAGTTCCACAAGGTTCCATCCTAGGTCCTACGCTTTGGAACACGATGTACGACGGTGTTCTAAGGCTGAAGCTACCCAGAGGTGTGGAGATCGTGGGCTTCGCGGACGACATCGTAACAACGGTAATCGGCGAGACGCTTCAGGAGGTGGAAATGTTGGCGACTGAGGCTGTAGACATGATCGGTAGTTGGATGGACAGCGTAAAGCTCCAGATGGCACATCACAAAACCGAGGTGCTGTTAGTGAGCAATCGTAAGGCAGTGCTGCGGGCAGAGGTATCGGTCGGAGGACATACCATCGTTTCGAAGCGGGCGGTGAAGTACCTCGGAGTCATGATCGACGACCGGCTGAACTTCAACCAGCACGTCGACTATGCATGTGGGAAGGCGTCAAAGGCCATCAACGTGGTGGCGAGGATCATGCCAAATAGCTTTGGCCCAAGCAGCAGCAAGAGGCGTCTCTTGGCAAGTGTATCTTCGTCGATACTGAGGTATGGTGGCCCTGCCTGGTTGGCGGCTCTGGAAACCCACCGAAATCGGAGGAAGCTGAACAGCACATTCCGACTCATGGCCATGCGAGTCGTAAGTGCTTATAGGACCATTTCGACAGAAGCTGTGTGTGTAATCGCCGGAATGATTCCCATCTGCATCACTCTGGCGGAAGATAGCGAGTGCTACAAGCGACGGGAAAGCAGAGGTATCCGGAAATTGATGAGAGCAGAGTCGTTGGACAAATGGCAGTATGAATGGGATACGGCAGAAAATGGTAGATGGACGTACAGGCTGATACCGGTACTTTCGACCTGGTTGAACAGGAAACACGGTGAAGTTAACTTTTACTTGACGCAGTTTCTGTCTGGGCATGGCTGTTTCAGGCAATATCTACACCGGTTCGGGCACGCAGTTTCACCCCTCTGTCCGGAGTGTGGAGATATGGAGGAAACACCGGAGCACGTCGTTTTTGTCTGTCCCAGGTTCACCGAAAGGCGCGAGGGGCTGCCTGCACTTCATGTCGGGAATATTGTGGAGGAGATGTGTCGCGACGAGATGATCTGGAATGCCGTGAGCAGTGCAATCACACAAATCATGTCGGAGCTGCAGCGAAGGTGGAGGGCTGACCAAAGTGCTGACAACGTCCGACGGTGAAAGGTGAACAACGGCGACGGCTGTTGCAAGAGATGGTACCTCACGAGAGTAGCTGTGACGGGGTGCGCGTTGTGTTGGAGGGCACCACCTAATCGGCTCTCCGCTGGGAAGAGAAATCCTGCGAGGGTGACTGTGACGGGGCGCGCGTCAAGTTGGAGGGCGCTTCCTAATCGGTGCACGTCTCGACAGGTAAACGGATACTGCCGCGGAGAACAGCAAAAGGCCTGCCTGACAACGCCTCATCGTGGCCTGGATGGAGGAACACCGCGAACATTTCGAAGGAACGAGCATCAAGGATGAAGCCACGATCAAAATGGTGAATACCCCACGAGAGTAGCTGTGACGGAGTGCGCGTCAGGTTGGAGGGCACTGCCTAATCGGCGCTCCGTTGGGAAGAGAAATCCTGCGAGGGTGACTGTGACGGGGCGCGCGTCAAGTTGGAGGGAGCTTCCTAATCGGTTCACGTCTCGACAGGTGAGAAACCCCGCGAGGGTGGCTGTGACGGGTTGCGCGTCAAGTTGGAGGGCAATTCCTAATCGGTTCACGTCTCGACGGGTAAATTCAAAATGCCTGCGAAGAGGACATCAGCGCAGTGGAATTAATAACGAATGGAAAGAAAAAAATATTGAGAAAAAGGGAAGGACAACGCTAGTTAGCGTTGAAAACTCGAGAAGTGCATGAGCACAGCCGCCCCCTGAAGTAGTCGCCTAGATGTGGTCCCAGGGGGAATAAGGCAACGAGTAGAGGGCTTGGTTTTTGTGGGTGCGATCCCCACTCGACGTCTGGGTTAACCCTTCCCAGATAAGGCTGGTAGAGCGTTCCTCACCTCTTTAAAAAAAAAAAAAAAAAAACACACACACACACACACACACTTGGCCAGCAGATCTGGCGGGCGCACACACACGTGAACAGCAGATCTGGCGGGCGAGAGCAGAAAAAGCGGAGAATGCTCTGAAAGAAGCTGTGCAGAGTAAGGCAAAGGAAGTGACACCGACGGTAGACTCTACCCCACTAACCGCAAAGAGGAGAAGGCAAACTCCAGAAGAAAAGAAGGTGACGAAAAAACACAAAGATGGCTGTGAAGGTGCTAGGGGTGAAAATAAGCAAAACAATGAAGAGCCGAACGGGTGGCAGACAGTCGAAAGGAAGAAGAAAGAAAACAAAAAGAAAGGAAAAATTAAGCCGAAGATGGAGAGGCAGAAACCAGAAGCTCTTATTGTGAGCGCAGCGGGTGTTGCGACCTATGCTGAGATCCTGCGGAAGGTGAAAGAAGATCCGTCCTTACAGAATCTTGGGGAAAACGTGGCCAGGATAAGACGAATGGAGAAATGTTGTTTGAATTGAAGAAGAACCCAGCGATTAAAAGTTCGACATATAAAGAGCTAGTCGAAAAATCTCTGGGAGAAACGGCGAAAGTTAGGGCTCTTTCCCAAGAGATAGCGATCGAATGTAGAAATCTGGATGAGATCACGACAGAGGACGAGCTGAGAGAAGCCCTGAACGAACAGTTCGAACTTAGCGATGTCTCCTTAACAATCCGACTGAGGAAAGCATTTGGAGGTACACAAACAGCAGTGATAAAACTGCCAAGAATCGCAGCAAGAAAATTGCTAGAGACTGGAAAAATAAAAGTTGGATGGACGGTGTGCCCTCTGAGAGCTATTCAGCAAATGATGAGGTGTTTTAAATGCATGGACTTTGGCCACCAAGCTAGAAACTGCAATGGACCTGATAGATCGGCTTCATGCTTAAGATGTGGTGATAAGGGGCACTTAGCGAAAGTGTGTACTAAGCCTCCATAATGCATGCTCTGTACGGCGGAGGCAGATAACGATCACGTTACCGGGGGCTCGAGATGCCCAGTCCTTAAAAGAGCGCTGGCAGCAACAACTAAATGGAGGTAACACAAATAAACCTCAACCACTGCGACACGGCACAACAATTGCTATGGCAAGTCGCATCTGAAACCAAATGCGATGTGGCGATCATAGCAGAGCCGTATCAGGTACCCCCAAACAACGGAAATTGGGTGACCGATAAAGCTAAAATAGCCGCAATTACGACGTTGGGAAAATACCCCTTCCAGGAAGTTGTATCCAGTGATTATGAAGGGTTCGTGATTGTCAAAATAAACGATATCTTTGTATGCAGCTGCTATGCACCTCCGAGATGGACGATCGAGCAGTTCGACCAGATGCTCCACAATATAACGGAAGAGCTCATCGGACGGAATCCCATAGTTATCGGCGGGGACTTCAACGCCTGGGCAGTAGAGTGGGGGAGCAGATTCACCAATGCGAGGGGGTTTAGTCTGCTCGAAGGACTGGCAAAGCTGAACATAAGACTAGTCAATGAGGGCTCTACTGGCACTTTTCGCAGAGATGGGAGAGAGTCAATTATTGATGTAACCTTCTACAGCCCGTCGTTAGCATCTAACATAAACTGGAGAGTGTGTGATGATTATACCAACAGCGACCATCAAGCAATTCGATACACCGTCAGCACCCAGTCTCCGCTAACAAGGAGAGTGACGAGAACAAGTTGTAAGAAGTGGAAATTGAAGGAATTCGAAAAGAACCTCTTCATCGAAGCACTGCAGGTAGAACGAATAGCCACCACCTTAAATGCAAAGGAACTGACAGATGTTGTAACGAGGGCTTGTGACGTCACCATGCCGCGAGTAACAATACCGAAAAACGAACGCCGTCCAGTATACTGGTGGACCGAGGCGATCAACACTCTTCGGACTAGCTGTCTCCGGGCCAGACGGAGAATGCAAAGGGCTAGAACTGATACCGACAGAGCAGTGTGCAGGGAAGTTTTCAGAGTGGCGAGAGCCGCACTCAAACACGAAATAAAGCTTAGCAGAAGGAACTGCTTTAGAGAACTGTGCCGCGACGTTGATGCGAACCCTTGGGGCAATGCATATAGAGTGGTGATGGCAAAACTCAAAGGTCCCTCGACGCCCCAAGAAACGTGCCCGGACAAGTTGAACAGCATCGTTGAAGGGCTCTTCCCGCAGCATGATCCTACGAGCTGGCCACTTGCACCATACGACGATAATGAAGATCTTGTCGAGAGAGTGACCATAGGGGAGCTGATAGCGGCAGTCAAAAAGTTGAAAATGAAAAAAGCACCTGGTCCAGATGGAATCCCCAACGTGGCCATCAAAGCCGCTGTGCAAGCGTACCCGGATATATTCAAAGCAACGATGCAGAAATGCCTCGATGATGGATATTTTCCAGATATCTGGAAGAGACAGAGACTGGTATTGCTACCAAAACCAGGGAAACCATCAGGGAATGCATCTTCGTACCGGCCCATCTGCCTTCTCGACACACTCGGGAAACTGCTGGAGAAAATCATTCTCAACAGGCTGTTAAAGTGCACAGAAAATGAAAGTGAATACGGACTATCGAAGATGCAGTTCGGGTTCCGGAAAAAAAGATCCACAATTGATGCTATTCAGTCAGTCATCGAGACAGCCGGCAAAGCACTGAGGCAAAAAAGGCGCGGAAATCGATTTTGCGCGGTAATTACTATCGATGTGAAAAACGCATTCAACAGTGCCAGCTGGGAAGCTATCGCGGTAGCGTTACATAGAATGCTAGTCCCGGATTACGTGTGTAAAATTCTTAAAAGCTACTTCCAGAACCGAGTCCTGATTTATGATACAGCGACAGGACAGAAGTCGTATAACATAACAGCGGGGGTTCCACAGGGCTCCATTCTGGGCCCAACGCTATGGAACGCAATGTATGATGGTGTACTGTTATTGAAGCTTCCCAGGGGCGTGAAAATCACTGGTTTTGCAGATGATATTTCATTGACGGCGATCGGAGAATCTCGAGAGGAAGTCCAAATGTTGGCTACAGAGGCAATCAAAACTGTCGAAGACTGGATGAGCAACTCCAAACTACAGATAGCACACCAGAAAACTGAGATGGTGCTGATCAGTAACTGCAAAGTTTTGGAGCAAGCGAAAATTACCGTTGGTGAACACAGTATCCTGTCCAAACGACAACTGAAATATCTGGGTGTTATTATAGATGATCGACTAAACTTCAAGAGTCACGTGAAATATGCATGTGAGAAAGCAGTGAAGGTCGCGACTGGAATGGCTGGAATTATGCCAAATAACGCGGGACCATGTAGTAGCAAGAGGCGCCTTCTGGCTAGTGTATCCAATTCGACACTACGTTACGGTGGTCCGGTCTGGGTCGCAGCGCTCGAAGTTAAACAAAATCGGACACTGCTAATCAGAACCTTTAGAATTATGGCGATGAGAGTAGCGAGTGCATACCGAACGATATCTGCAGAAGCAGTATTCGTCATAGCGGGAATGATCCCCATCGACATCATCCTCGCTGAAGACAACGTACGCTATATGCAAAAAAACAACGAACGCGCAGAGCAACAGAGAATTGCAGAAAAGAGCAAGATTAGATTCAATACGAAAGTGGCAACAGGTATGGAACAACACGTCTAACGGTCGATGGACCCACCGACTAATTCCAAATATCACAAATTGGATTGGGCGAGAGCATGGAGAAGTAAATTTTTATTTGACGCAATTTCTGTCAGGTCATGGATGTTTTAGGCGGTACTTGAACAGGTTCGGACATGCGAACTCACCGTTCTGTCCTGAGTGTGGTCAAGTAGACGAAACAGCGGAACACGTGGTCTTCGAATGTCCTCGATTTGTCCAGCAGAGAAGAGAATTGATCGTTGCGTGTGGGCCCAATTTGAATGCCGATAACATCGTACACGATGTTCGTACACGATTGGTTCGTTCGATAACTCGCAAGTAGATCGGATAGGTTTTCGAAACGATCCAACAAAGGTGTTTTTTTCCACATCGAATCAGACTGTGTTTTTTTTCATCGGTTGCGCTTGCGAGTAGAGCGAAGCTCAAAGTGGTGCGCGACCGAGACGCAGAGGATACAATTCAGACAGATTTATCACACACGCCACACAGCAGCGGCAAGTATAAGTTTATTTTTCTTTTGTCCTCCCATCATTCCTTCTACCATCTGTGCTCGATTTACACCATTGTTCATCTGTGTGTTTACCAAATCGGCAAACGTTGGCATTAGGGGTGTCTATTTTTTCTTGGTTACATTACCGTTGAAATTTTATTGGAACTTTTTTTCATTTTAGAATTTTATATAAATAAAATAAATTAATATAAATATTATCCGCAGCATAACCTTATAATATTTTTTTTTTACTTATTCATTTTGATAATTATTATATTCTGTTCATATCGAACAGTTGGCCGATTTTTCTAATATGGCTGAGGGCGGAAAGGACCCCCCGTTGACGCAATTGAATATTTCTGATACCGAACCTCCTCCTGAAGTGCAGGAGGATGAAGCAGAAATTGAGGTAGAAAATTCTGTTTACGAAGTTGATAGTTCCGAAGATGAGGAAATCGACGAGAAACTGGATTTTCGTCCTAAAGAATACCCTGAAGGCTCCAAAGGCCCATTCATTGTGTACTTTAGACGAAAATCCAAACCTCTCAATGTCATTCGTATCTCGAAGGAACTAACTCAACATTTTTCTGACGTTACCGAAATTACACGGATGGGGCCAGACAAACTACGAGTTGTCGTCTCAAGCAGGACCCAAGCGAACAAAATAACGCGCTGCGACCTCTTTGCGATTGAGTATCGTGTATACGTACCCTGTTGCAACGTCGAAATAGACGGCGTAATAACCGAAAAGGGTTTGACTCGAAAAGAGATAATCGATGGTGTCGGTCGCTTCAAGAACTCCACATTAAAAACTGTGAAGATTCTTGCATGCGATCGACTGAAATCTGTGTCACATAAAAATGACAAAAGAATTCTCAATCGGACAAACTCTTTTCGTGTGACTTTTGAGGGTTCCGCCCTTCCAAATTACGTTGCAATAGGGGCACTTCGTTTACCTGTTCGATTGTTTGTACCCCGGGTAATGAAATGCAACAAATGTATGCAACTCGGTCACACGGCCGCCTATTGTTGCAATAAAAAACGTTGCGCAGATTGTGGAGAGAGCCATGATGAGAATCCTTGCGCGAAAGAGCACAAGTGTCTTCATTGCGGCGGGACTCCTCATGATCTTATTCAATGCCCGGTGTACAAACAACGAGGGGAAAAACTCAAGCGTTCCTTAAAGGAACGTTCCAAGCGGACTTTTGCAGAAATGCTTAAGAGTTCCGTGCCAACGACACAGGACAATCCCTACTCCATTCTGCAGAACGACGAGCCTGTTGCTGACGCTCCCAATGCCGGATGTTCCGGTACATCGCAGGGTGCCATCAGGAAAAGAAAAATTACTTCTTTTCCATCACTCCCCAGAAAGAATACCGAAACTTCCCAAGTTGGAATGAAGCCTCGAACTGAACGTGCTGAGAATAGGCCGAAGCAAGTACCTCCCGGTTTACGTGGTCATGCTACCAACCAGGGGTCCTCAGCACTTCCCGGAACAACAACGAACACGTCTGTTCCATTTTCGCGGTCGAAGCAACAGCCACTACCTGGCCTGCTTGCGCTTTCAGACCTTGTGGATAACATTTTAAATGCTTTAAATATAAATGATCCTCTTAAAAGCATAGTATTATGTTTGCTTCCGGTTGTGAGAACATTTTTGAAAGAAAAATGTGGCTTTTTAGCAGCGTTCATTTCCCTCGATGCCTAATTCAGCGCAAGAGGTCAAGGATTTGACCACTGTCATACAGTGGAATTGCAGAAGCATCATCCCTAAACTAGACCAATTTAAATTTTTAGTTCACAGTTCTAACTGTGATGTATTTTCTCTCTGTGAAACATGGCTTTGTTCAGCCGACGAGCTGAATTTTCACGATTTCAACATTATTCGCCTAGATCGTAACGACTCGTTTGGTGGCGTACTATTGGGGATCAAAAAACGTCACTCCTTCTATAGAGTCACTATCCCATCGATTACAGGCATTGAAGTTGTCGCTTGCCAGATACAAATCAATGGCAAAGAACTCTGCATTGCTTCGATATATATTCCTCCCAGGACTACTGCAGGCCGCCATCAGTTCTTTGATATTATCGAGGCATTGCCGGAGCCGCGGTTAATCTTAGGTGACTTCAACTCCCATGGAACAGCATGGGGGTCACTCTACGATGACAACCGTGCCACGTTGATTTATGATCTGTGCGACAACTTCAACATGACAGTTTTAAATACTGGGGAAGCAACTAGGATAGCCAACCCTCCTGCACGGGCAAGCATGCTAGACATATCTCTCTGCTCTTCTTCATTATCCCTGGATTGCACATGGAAGGTAATCCAAGATCCCCACGGTAGTGATCACCTACCAATAATTTTATCGATCGCCAATGAATCAAAATCTAGTGAGTCAGTCGATATTGCGTATGACCTCACGAAGAATATTGACTGGAGAAAATTTGCAGAATTAATATCTGAAGCAATCATTTCGATGCATGAACTTCCTCCCCTTGAAGAGTATAATTTTATATCAAGTTTGATTTACGATAGCGCACTTCAAGCTCAAAAGAAACGTGTTCCTGCTACCACTTTCCGACGTCGTCCTCCATCACTTTGGTGGGACAAGGAATGTTCAAAGGTCTACCTTGAAAAATCATCCGCTTTCAAAAAATTCAGGAAAACTGGATTAGTGGAATGGTTTCGAAAGTACCAAGCTCTAGAAGCCAAACTAAAAGGTCTGATTAAAGCAAAAAAGCGTGGATATTGGCGGAAGTTCGTCAATGGTTTGTCAAGGGAGACCGCTATGAGTATTCTTTGGAATACGGCTAGGAGAATGCGTGGCTGGAACCATACCAATGAAAGCGAGGAATACTCTGACCGTTGGATTTTCAAATTTGCAAGGAAGGTTTGTCCCGATTCTGTTCCTGCACAAAGCGTCGTACGCGATATTCCGCTCCAATGCGATTATGAGAATTTTTCGATGGTAGAATTCTCAATTGCCCTCCTCTCATGTAACAATTCAGCTCCGGGGTCGGACAAGATTAAATTCAACTTGTTAAAGAATCTTCCCGACTTGGCAAAACAGCGTTTGCTGAACTTGTTCAACAAGTTTCTGGAGCTGAATATTGTCCCGCATGACTGGAGACAAGTTAGAGTGATAGCCATACGAAAACCCAACAAGCCGGCTTGCGATCATAACTCGTATAGGCCGATTGCAATGTTATCCTGTATTCGCAAATTGTTAGAGAAAATGATTCTACTTCGTTTAGACAAGTGGGTCGAAACGAACAATTTGCTGTCAAATACGCAGTTTGGCTTCCGCCGAGGTAAAGGGACGAATGATTGTCTCGCGCTGCTATCTTCTGAAATCCAAATCGCATTTGCTCGCAAAGAACAAATGGCTTCCGTTTTTCTCGATATCAAAGGGGCATTTGATTCAGTTTCCATGGAAATTCTCTCAGAGAAGCTTCATAATCGTGGACTTTCGCCAATTCTGAATAATTTCATGTACAATTTACTGTCAGAAAAGCACATGAATTTCTCTCATGGCAACTCAAAATCTTCTCGTTACAGTTTTATGGGCCTACCGCAAGGCTCCTGCCTAAGCCCCCTCTTGTACAGTTTTTACGTCAATGATATGGATGATTGTCTAACTAGAAACTGCACGCTGAGACAACTTGCAGACGATGGAGTTATTTCCATCACGGGTACTAATCCCGTCGCTCTGCAAAAGTCGTTGCAAGATACCATGAACAATCTGTTCACGTGGGCCCTCAAGCTGGGTATCGAATTCTCTACGGAGAAAACTGAAATGGTCGTTTTTTCTAGGAAGCACGAACCCGCCCAATTCCAGCTTTACCTATCCGGCAAAACGATCCAACACTCTATGTTTTCCAAATACCTGGGTGTATATTTTGATTCTAAATGTACCTGGGGGAGACACATTGCGTATTTGAAACAGAAATGCCAGCAAAGAATCAATTTTCTCCAAACAATAACCGGAACATGGTGGGGTGCCCATCCAGGAGACCTCATTCTGTTGTACAAAACAACGATATTATCAGTGTTAGAATATGGCAGTTTTTGCTTCCGATCAGCTGCCAGGATTCATATTCTCAAGCTGGAGAGAATACAATATCGTTGCTTGCGTATAGCCATGGGGTGTTTGCATTCGACACATACGATGAGTCTCGAAGTTTTGGCAGGAGTACCCCCGCTTATTCTTCGGTTCACAGAATTATCCTACAGATTTCTCATCCGTTGCAAGATCATGAATCCATTGGTGATTGATAACTTCGAAAATCTACTCCAACTGACTCCTCAGTCAAGTTTTATGTCTTTATACCATGAGTACCTTACCCACGACGTGCACCCTTCACCAGGCATCTCCAACCAAGTTTGCTTCCCATACTTTTGCAATTCCTCTGTCATTTTTGATCTGTCCATGCGACAAAAAATCCATGGAATACCAGATCACCTACGCTCCAATGTTATTCCGTCGATATTTTCGGAAAAATATGGGAAAGTTGGATCTGATAAAATGTTCTTTACTGACGGTTCATACATAAACGGGTCCACTGGCTTCGGCATCTTCAATGAAAATTCCAGAGCCTCTTTCAAACTCAAAGATCCTTGTTCCGTGTATGTCGCAGAAATGGGTGCGATATACTATGCTCTAGGGATCATTGAAACACTGCCCATCGACCATTATTTTATTTTTTCAGACAGTCTCAGCTCAATAGAGGCAATCCGCTCAATGAAAGTTGATAAACGCTCATCTTATTTCCTAACAAGAATAAGACATCTATTGAGTGTTTTGGTCGAAAAATTATTCAAGATTACCTTAGCATGGGTTCCCTCTCATTGCTCGATTCCGGGGAATGAGAAAGCGGACTCGCTAGCTAAGGTGGGCGCTTCAGAAGGCACACTTTTTGAAAGGCAAATTGCCTATAATGAATTTTTTCACATTCCTCGTCAGGACACACTCGTTAGTTGGCAGCGCATGTGGAGTGAAGATGAGTTCGGTCGCTGGTTACACACGATTATCCCTAAGGTTTCGACGAAAGCTTGGTTTAAGGGATTGAATGTCGGTCGTGATTTCATTCGCGTGATATCTCGGCTTATGTCCAATCACTACAACCTAAACGCGCATCTCTATCGCATTGGGCTCGCAGCAAACAATCTTTGTGATTGTGGCGATGGCTACCACGACATCGAGCATGTTGTCTGGTCGTGTATCCGGTTCCATGCTGCTCGCTCTCAGCTCTCTAGAGCACTGAGAGCAAAAGGCAGACAATCGGATATCCCCGTCCGGGATATCTTAGGTAGCCGGGATCCTGATCTTCTGCTTCATCTATACCTGTTCTTCAGAAACGCCGATGTCAACGTTTAATGATGTTTCCTTCGTTGTGTCCCCGTTTCATATCCCTCCTATTCGATCGATAAACTTTTACTTAGTCGCGGCAATACATACACACACTCTTTACAGATGCACGGGCCAAAGGTTGTGCAGTCCACTGATCATTCAACAAGAGCCAAAGGTTGTACCGCTCATGACAACTCTACACGAACTGATGATTGCGCCGGCTAGTGACCATTCTATCTTGGATTCCTCGAGTCGAGAAAGACGCACCACGCTAGATATGGGGTACAGACTAGGGGGCCGTTGCTGATTAATGGTCAGCTGCATCCCAATAGGAAGTAGCCCGTGTCGGGCACACGTATAGAGCATCGAAGACTGCAACATACCAATTATGAGAACACTTGTAATACTAACCTCGAGCCAACCGCGAGTAATCGGTTACATATTACTAACATAGTTGTAAGACAAAAATTGTCAAAATATTGGACTCCCGGCCCCGTCAGGCTAACGCCACATGTGCCTTAATAAAAAATATATTTTGGAAAAAAAAAAAAAACATCGTACACGAAATGTGTAAAAGCGAGAACTCGTGGAATGCAGTGAATAGTGTCATAGTCGCAATAATGACGGAACTCCAACGAAGATGGAGAGTAGACCAAAGAATGAGCGCAAGAAACACAGAGCAGTGAGTGCATAAGCACAGCCACCTCCCGAAGTAATACCAAACGGTGGTTCCGGAAGGGAAATGGCATGAAGAAGGAGGTGGTTTTTGGTGAGTAGGAATCTCACACTATCCAGTCAACACGGCGACTGGGTGTCTATGCAAGATTTCCACCTTCTACAAAAAAAAAAAAAAAAAACACACACTTGGCCGTGGAGCTGCCGGCCTAGAATAGCACTTCGGGTTTTGGTCCCTGTCCCTGTCGTAGAAGGCGACTAATTGGGTGACAACGCGAGTAAGGGCGCGGTAAAGCCTAGGGAGACGGCGCGGGGGAAATACCGTGTACAGGAGCAACGAAGGGAGTGCCCGGCACATCAGGATCGACGCCAGTAAGATCCTGATTACGACATACTGGTACGATACCGAAAACGGACATGATCAGGAAATGATTTACATTCGACGCAAAAGGCTGACAGTCGTACTATCCTGTTCCCTGAGTAAGGAAGGGTGACACCGTCCTGAAATGGCGTTTGGGCTAATAGTGCGGTTGCCCCCGTCCCGGTAATAACTTGGCAAGTCTTCGGGTACGTTCGATGCTCGTCTAGGCCCAGGCACTAGGTACTAGGCGTCAGATGTCACATTCCTGACTTGCGCTGATCTGGCTCTGAACACGGTCCCCATGAAGGACCGTGTCAACCCCTGCATGAACTCACTGCTTGCATAGATAACCATGGGATCACTGGTAGCGACTATGTACAACGAGCGGAGATAGCGGCCCGAAGTTGGGACCCAGAAAAATATGAATAGTAGCAATAACACACCAACAAACGATGGAGAGGAGAATGTGTTCGCGAGAAGCGGACGAATGCTGAGGTCACCTGTCACTCGAGTAGCCACAACGAGTACAAGCAACATGTTACGTCTTGGCTAATGTATGAACGACAATTATATTTACGTAACAATAATAACTTTATTAACTATTCTAATGTTTAAAATAAATAACTTGGTCAGCACTCGAGCGTGGTTACTGAGGAAATAGAGCACGAACATGGGGTCGCTCGTGACAGCTGTGGCCTAGCCGGCGACAAGGCCAATGAATGGAAGGTGCAATAACTGTATGATGGAAGTGTGCGTACTACCGTAAGCGCACCGTCGTTGGGTGGTACCCCAACACCTCCCCTTTTTTAGTAGATCTGGTACGGTTCATATCTAGCTGGCGCCCGACGATGGCGCGTTGATCGGCGCTGAATCACATCCTCAGGATCAGGTTGTCGAACGGATCCACGAGCTCGCCGATGCGTAGCTGGTGGTTCAATGAGCTCGCGCATGAACTCTCGCTGGATTTCGTTAAGCTCTTCAGGTTCGGCTGGTGGTATCACTTCCTCTGGAGCAGCACTAGGATTCAATCCCCACGAACCTAGCAGGATATCAAGCGAAATGGACGGATCTGTTTCAGACATTGTTGGTACTTCACTTCCGTAGCGTTTTCGCAGTTGATTGTTGTGGCTGCGAATTAACTGTTGCTGTTGCGGGATCCACACGTTATATATAACCGTACCCACTCGCTCCACTATCACTCCAGGTACCCAGTTCCAATCGTTGCCTCGATGTACTTGGACATACACCTGGTCCTGGACGCCGAAGCACTTCTCCTTGGCTCCGTGTTTCGTATTGAACTGCTGGTTCTGCTTGAGGCTGTTGTTTTTGTTGAACTTACTGGGTGGACGAAGTAATTCAAACGATGTCCTCAGTGGTCTTCCTAGCAATACTTCTGCGGGGGATTTGCCGCCAGGAGCACTACGACAGGGTGTAGATCTGTAGCACAGTAAGAACGTATTCAATGCTTCGTCTAAGGTTTCCCCTCCGGCCTGAATTTTTTTCATGGTTCTTTTGAAGGTGTCGACAAACCTTTCCACCTGTCCATTGCTTTGAGGGTGGAAAGGGGTTGTTTTAAGGTGCATGATACCATTCGATTCGCAGAACCGCTCGAAGACGTCACTCACAAGTTGCGATCCGTTGTCGGAAACTAGAACTTCCGGCATACCAAATCGACTGAAGATCTGGCGTAGAATAGCGATCGTTGCTGCCGATGTTATTGACTTTGTAGGGATAACTTCCGGCCATTTGGATAGTGGATCCACTAGCAGGAGATAATACGTTCCGTCAATCGGCCCCGCAAAATCCACGTGGACCCTCTGCCACGGTTTTTCGGGGATGGGCCATGACTCCAGCTTTGTTTTGGTGTCAGTCTTTGCGACAGAAGCACATTCTGAACATGATCGGACCAGGGCGGTAACGTGTTCATCGATGTTTGGCCAATATACGTAATTTCTCGCCAATGACCGCATACGTTCAACGCCTGGGTGCCCTTTATGAAGTTGCTGCAGTATTTTACGTTGAAACTTCTTCGGTATTACAATCCGCTCTCCGTACATCAAGACTTTTTGGGCTGCGTACAAAGATTCACGTCGTGCGAAAAATTGCTGAACTTCCGATCCTCCCGAGATGGTTTTCTTATCGTTAGGCCAACCGTTGATGACGTATTTCAGAACTTGCTGCAACGTCTCATCTTTCGTAGTCTCGGCTGCTATCATTTTGTATGAAACAGGAAGATACTCGATGGATTGACTGACGATGTTGCAGATCACCTGTTCCACTTCGAGGGACGCAATCACGTAGTCCTCGTTCGGCCTTACGTGGCTGTTGATTAAACGGGATAGTATATCGGCGTGCCCAAAATGATCCGTAGAAATATGCTCGATTTTGAAATCGTAGAGTAACATGGTGAGTGCCCATCTTTGGAGACGGTTGGCGGTGTAAGGTGGAATCCCTTGTTTCGAGCCGAAAATGGCCACAAGAGGCTTGTGGTCCGTCTGCAGGATGAAATGTCTGCCGTAGATCATTCTATGGAACTTTGTTACGGCGTATACGAGGCCCAACGCCTCTTTCTCGATCTGACTATAGCGGGATTCGGCTGGAGTCAGACTCCGGGATGCATGGTATACTGCCTTTTCCGACCCGTCGTGGAATCGATGAGCAATGTGGGCGCCTATTCCCACATTTGATGCGTCTGCTGACACTACCATCGTTATGCGAGGATTGTAGTGAATCAGCATGAGGGGTGATTGCAAAACTTCTTTGAAACGGTTGAATGAACGTTGACATGCATCTGTCCACTGGAAACTGGCCCCCTCCTTGAGGAGCTCATCCAGCGGTTGGCGAAGTTTCCGCATCTCTCGGATGTATTTGCCGTAATAATTAATCGCCCCTAAATAGGATCTCAGGGTGGGTACATCGTTTGGCGGAGGCATGTTGATTATTGCCTTCAATTTCGTCTATGTTCCTCCGCATTCCGGCCACCGATCAAGATGTCGTCAAGGTAGGGTGACGTACATTCGATGCCGGATAGCATCGTGTCCATGATCTGTTGGAACGCTCCCGGTGCGCTTTTGATTCCGGGTGAGAGACGGTTGAACCGGTACAGTCCTTTATGGGTATTGATATTAATCAATTTGCGACTTTCCTCGTCTACGGGAACTTGTAGATAGGCGTTGGACAGGTCGATGTGACTGAATATAGTGCAATTTGCCATTCGATTGAAGATATCCTCCGGAAGAGGCAGAGGATAGCTGTTTGACTCTTACACGATGTTCAGGCCGGTAGAAAAATCGGCGCATATGCGGACGGAGCGGTCCTGCTTACGTAGCACCACAATCGGTGCTGCCCAATCTGCATACGTAACCGGCGTGATGATGCCCAGGTGTTCTAGGCGCTTCAGCTCATCTTCGACGACCACTTCCATACCGTATGATACCGGTCGCTTAGGCCTGAATACTGGTTGAGCTCCCTCCTTGAGCGTGAAATGTACTTGCGTTTTCGTACAGAGGCCCATGCGTTCCGTGAAAACGTCTGGAAACATGGCCCTCAACTCGGCGATCTGCTGGTCTTCTTGTTTGGTGTCGACCAGCTTACAGAAGGACGAAAATGGAACGTCCCACAGGCCAAACTCGTCCAACAAGTCTGAGCCTAAAACATTCAAAGAAAGGTTAGAGCTACAAACGTAACAGTTACCTTCCCGTTGGGTATTGCCGATGGTGATGGAGGCTCGGAACATCGCATCGATAGCAAGCCTGCTTCCCGAAGCAGTCTGCACCTGACAGTCGGGTGGTGACGTCTGTGGTGCCCCGACTCTGATCCAATTTTGTTTAGAAATGATGGTTATGTCGGACCCGGAATCCAGTTGAAGGTTCACTGGCACACCGTTGATGTTGGTTTCGACGTACCGACGGCTCCGCTTCACATCCTTTACCACGACGATCTTATTCGAGTGCCTTGGTTTATGCTGCTGCTTCCCTTTATTGAACTTCGATCGCTGCTTGAAGCACCCACAGTAGCCTTCCTTGTGCCCCGTCTGACCGCAGTCCCGGCACTTATGTTCCTTGAAACTGCACTGGCTGGAGAAATGCATACCACCACAGCACCAACAAGGCGTCTTCGGTGCGTCTCCTTTGCTTTTGGTATTGCCCTAGTTTCCCTTTTTGCGATGATTCGGAGAGCGAGATCTGTAGGCCTTCGTAGCGGCGACGGTGGATGTCGATGTTTGACCACCGATGAGAACAGTATCTTTCTTCAGATTTATGAGGCTTTTGCAACCCTCCACTACTTTTTCCAATGTGATGTCGTTCGTCTCGTTGATTTTCGATAACAAGCGCATCCGTATATCAGAGTCCTTGGAAGATTTGAGTCCACACACAAATATCAGGCATTTGAACTGCTCCTCTTTGAGTTCCTGGAGCTTAAAATCGACGCACGCACGGTTGACCTTGCAAGAGTAGCTGATAAAATCATCATTCTCATCTTTCGTCGTCTGAAGGCATTGATATCGACGATGAAAGGTAGACACGGGCGTGCCGAAAATTGTCTTAAGCTTGGCAATGGTCTCATCAAACGTAAATTCCTTCGAAAGTTTAGGAAGTATGAACGAAGTATATCGTTCGTGTGCGGTGGGACTCAGCTTTCTGAGTAGAAGTCGAACTTTTGCGTCATCCTGAAGCTGTGCAGCGTCTTTTTCGAAAAGATCCGTGTACCGTGAGAACCAAGCGTCGAAAGAACATCCTTTTTCTGCATCGTAGACAAATTCCGTGATATTCGTCGCTAAGGAATCGAGGATATATTCGTTCCGGTTTGTATTTTGGACACTTCCTTGGATACCCGCCATCTGCTCTGCTAACCTTGCCATCAGCGCATTTTGGTTATTCAGGATTGTCAAAATTGTGTCCATGAATGGCTGTTCTTGAGCTTGTTGTAATGGCGGATTGGACATCTTTTTTCCTTTGTTCGTACAGAGCTTACACACGCGGTTTCAACGTGTCGCGATATTTCTTTCAATTTAACACGGAAATTTTACCGACACGCGATTCACCGGACTCGTCGCCACTTTGTTACGTCTTGGCTAATGTATGAACGACAATTATATTTCGTAACAATAACAACTTTATTAACTATTCTAATGTTTAAAATAAATAACTTGGTCAGCACTCGAGCGTGGTTACTGAGGAAATAGAGCACGAACATGGGGTCGCTCGTGACAGCTGTGGCCTAGCCGGCGGCAAGGCCAATGAATGGAAGGTGCAATAACTGTTGTATGATGGAAGTGTGCGTACTACCGTAAGCGCACCGTCGTTGGGTGGTACCCCAACACAACACAAAACCACAAGAAGTGTTTGCTGCTTAAACATTCCAAGAAGATCTTGGCTCCGTCCAGAGCCAGCTGTTTACGCTGACCTCAAGCGCATCCCAAGAAGGGCAACTTGGGAGGCTCAGCATCACTGAAGTTAGGAAAAAGGTCAACGAACTTTACGAGTTCGTGAAGGACAAAAACAATGTCCATTTAAAAATAAAACATCTGGTGACGAGCATCAGATCAGCCGTCATGGTTGCTGAACGCGAGCATAAGGAGCTGCAGATGAGAGCAGAGGGTGCTGAAAAGGCTCTGCTCGGGGCGAAGGAGAAACCCGTCGATATACTTGAGACGCCGAAGGGTCCTCTGAACACACGATCGGACAAGAGAAGGAGGGACACCCCAGGAGAAGAAGAAGAGCTGAAAAAGGCCAAGAACGATCTGAGTATCGCGAAAGGAGGTGAAAGCAGTGAATGGCGTACTGTCGATAACCAGGCAGAAAAACGCAAAAAACAGAAGGAGAAGAAGAAAAAAGTTGAGCAGGAAAAGAAGAAACTCGGACCGCGAGTGGAGCGAATCAAGGGCGATGCTCTGATCGTTGAAGTGTCAGCAGGAGTATCGTACGCAGCTATCCTTCGGAAAGTGAGAGACGATCCGGAGTTGCAGACACTGGGCGAAAACGTCGTGAAAACTAGGCGCACGCAGAAAGGCGAGATGCTCTTCGAGCTTAAAAAAGATCCAGCGGTTAAGAGCTCTGCTTTCAAACAACTCATTGAGAAGTCATTAGGGGAGGAGGCGAAAATGAGAGCTCTCTCTCAGGAATCAACCATCGAGTGCCGGTATCTGGACGAGATCACGACTGTTGAGGAATTGAGAACTGCGTTACAGTCACAATGTGACCTTGGCGATGTGCCGATGACAATCCGGCTGAGAAAGGCGTACGGTGGGACACAAACGGCCTCGATACGGCTCTCGAAACAAGCTGCGAATAAACTGGTGGAGAAGGGTAAAAAAAAGTGGGGTGGTCCGTGTGCCCGATGAAAGCTACCCCTCGTATGCTTTCAATGCATGGGCTTCGGTCACCAGGCGAAAAACTGCGGTGGTCCTGACAGATCGAAATTGTGCAGGAAGTGCGGGACGGAAGGTCACGTTGCTAGAGACTGCACAAAGCAACCGAGGTGCATGTTGTGCAATGAGGAGGACGGAAACGACCACGTCACAGGTAGCTTCAAATGTCCGGCGTACAAAAAGGCGATTGCGGGTTCGCAGTAATGGAGGTTACCCAGCTCAACCTCAATCATTGCGACACAGCACAGCAATTGTTGTGGCAGTCAACAATTGAAACTAAATGCGACGTTGCAATGATCGCAGAACCGTACCGAGTTCCTCGCGATAACGGAAACTGGGTGGTGGATAAAGCAGGGATGGCTGCAATACTAGTGATGGGAAGGTACCCCATCCAAGAAGTGGTGGAAAGCTCACAGGAAGGTTTCGTGATCGTCAAAATCAACGGAATCTTCATGTGTAGTTGCTATGCACCCCCAAGATGGTCAGCGGAGCAGTTTCACGAGATGTTGGACGTACTCACGGATAAGGTAAGCGGCCGCAAACCAGTCATCATCGGAATAGACTTCAACGCCTGGGCTGAGGAGTGGGGAAGCAGATGTACCAACGCCAGGGGGTACAGTCTACTAGAAGCCTTCGCAAAACTAGACGTCACACTTCTGAACGAAGGCACTAGCAGCACCTTTCGATGGGACGGCCGCGAATCCATCATCGATGTAACTTTCTGCAGTCCATCACTGGCGGCAAACACGAATTGGAGAGTGTCGGAGGGATACACACACAGCGACCACCAGGCAATCCTGTATAGAGTCGGCCAACGGAATCCCGCAGCGGTACGGAATACAAGAACCTTTGAGCGGAAGTGGAGGACAAATGTTTTTGACAGTGAGCTTTTCGTCGAAGCACTACGCATAGACAGCAGAACTCCTAATCTGAGCGCCGACGAGCTGACAGGAACATTGGTGAGGGCATGCGATACAGCGATACCGAGAAGACTGAACCCGACGAATGAACGACGTCCAGCCTACTGGTGGAACGAGACACTCAGCATCCTCCGCGCTAACTGTCTACGAGTCAGAAGAAGAGTCCAGAGGGCACGAACCGATGTAGAGAGAGAGGAGTACCGCGCGTCTTTCCGAGCGACCAGAGCCGCCTTGAAACGAGAGATACGTAGGAGCAAATCGAACTGCTATAGGGAGCTGTGTCGAGACGTCCTCGGGGTGAAGCATATCGAATCGTGATGGCGAAATTCCGTAGTTCAACGACTCCCATGAAATTATGTACGGAAAAACTCGAGGTCATTGTGAATGGACTCTTTCCGCAGCACGACCCACCGACGTGGCCACCCTGTACGGTGAGGACGAAGCAACGCACAAGTCACCAACGAAGAACTCATCGCGGTGGCAAAAGGTCTAAAGTTGAAAAAAGCAAAGTTGCGAAATGGAAGATCCAAAAGTTGGTGCTGCTCCCGAAACCAGTAAAGCCACCTGGAGATCCAGCATCGTATAGTACTATTTGTTTGTTGGATACTTTGGGAAAGCTCTTGGAGAGGGTTATTCTCAACAGACTGGTGAAATGCACGAAGGGTGATCACGGACTGTCGAAAATGCAGTTCGGTTTCCAGAAAGGAAAGTCGACAGTGGACGCTATTCGGACAGTTATCGAGAAAGCTCAGGTCTCGCTTGAACAAACGAAGGGGCGATCGTTACTACGCGGTGGTTTTGATTGACGTGAAGACCTTCAATAGTGCCGTGATTGACCTTCAATAGCGCCAGCTGGGAGGCCATCGCCAAGGCGCTACACAGACTGAAGGTCCCTGGCTACCTGTTCAGGATACTGGGGAGCTATTAATAGGATCCTAGGATCCTAGTTTACAACATAGACAGGGGACAGATATAGAAGAACATCTCGACGGGAGTTCCGCAAGGTTCCATCCTAGCTCCTACGCTTTGGAACACGATGTACGACGGTGTACTAACGCTGAAACTACCCAGAGGTGTGGAGATCGTGGGATTCGCGGACGACATCGTAATAACTGTACTCGGCGAGACGCTCCAGGAGGTGGAAATGTTGGCGACTGAGGCTGTAGACATGATCGGTAGTTGGATGGACAGCGTAAAGCTCCAGATGGCACATCACAAAACCGAGGTGCTGTTAGTGAGCAATCGTAAGGCAGTGCTGCGGGCAGAGGTATCGGTGGGAGGACATACCATCGTTTCGAAGCGGGCAGTGAAATACCTCGGAGTCATGATCGACGACCGTCTAAATTTCAACCAGCACGTCGACTATGCATGTGGGAAGGCTTCAAAGGCCATCAACGTGGTGGGGAGGATCATGCCAAATAGCTTTGGCCCAAGCAGCAGCAAGAGGCGTCTCTTGGCAAGTGTATCTTCATCGATTCTGAGGTATGGTGGCCCTGCTTGGTTGGCGGCTCTGGATACCCACCGAAATAGGAGGAAACTCGATAGCACATTCCGACTCATGGCCATGCGAGTCGCAAGCGCGTACAGGACCATTTCGACAGAAGCTGCGTGTGTCATCCCCGGTATGATTCCCATCTGCATCACCCTGGCGGAAGACAGCGAGTGCTACAAGCGGCGGGAAACCAGAGGTATCCGGAAATTGATGAGAGTGGAGTCGTTGGACAAATGGCAGCAGGAATGGGATACGGCAGAAAACGTACAGATGGACGTACAGGCTGATACCGGTACTATCGACCTGGTTGAACAGGGTGCTTCCTGTTGAGGTTAACTTCTACTTGACGCAGTTTCTGTTTGGACATGGCTGTTTCAGGCAATATCTACATCGGTTCGGGCACGCAGTTTCACCCCTCTGTCCAGAGTGTGGAGATGTGGAGGAAACACCGGAGCACGTCGTTTTTGTCTGTCCCAGGTTCACCGTAAGGCGCGAGGGGCCGCCCTCACTTCATGTCGGGAATATTGTGGAGGAGATGTGTCGCGATGAGAGGATCTGGAATACCGTGAGCAGTGCAATCACACAAATAATGTCGGAGCTGCAGCGGAAGTAGAGAGTCGATCAACATGCTGACAACGCCTGACTGCAAGGCGAATAACGGCGACGGCTGTTGCAACCGACGGTACCCCACGAGAGTAGCTGTGACGGAGTGCGCGTCAGGTTGGAGGGCACTAACTAATCGGCACGTCGATGGGAAGAGAAATCCTGCGAGGGTGACTGTGACGGGGCGCGCGTCAAGGTGGAGGGCACTTCCTAATCGGTTCACGTCTCGACAGGTAAACGGATGCTGATTGGACAACAACGACGGAGTGAGTGTCAAGGAGGGCGTCTTCAAACTGATGTATACCCCACGAGAGCTGCTGTGACGGAGTGCGCGTCATGTTGGAAGGCACTACCTAATCGGCGCTCCGCTGGGAAGAAAAATCCTGCGAGGGTGACTGTGACGGGGCGCGCGTCAAGTTGGAGGGCGCTTCCTAATCGGTGCACGTCTCGACAGGTGAGAAACCCCGCGAGGATGGCTGTGACGGGTTGCGCGTGAAGTTGGAGGTCAATTCCTAATCGGTTCACGTCTCGACGGGTAAATGGATGCCTGCGAAATGGACATAAGCGCAGTGGAAAGAAATGGAGAAAAAAAAATATTGAGAAAAAGGGAAGGATCAACGCTATTCAGCGTTGTATACTCGAGAAGTGCATGAGCACAGCCGCCCCCTGAAGTAGTCGCCTAGATGTGGTCCCAGTGGGAATGAGGCAACGAGTAGAGGGCTTGGTTTTTGTGGGGGCACCCTTCCCAGGTAAGGCTGGTAGAGCGTTCTTCACCTCTATAAAAAAAAAACACACACTCACACACCACATTCCGTTTGGTGGCCAAAGGTTAGCAAATCTCGCGAGAACAAGAATGAATCCTGTTTCAACCATCAGGACCAACAACAAGTTCGAAAGGGTTGAATTTGTTGTGCATTCCTGTAGAAATAATGCCATACTTATATTCATCACTCACACACTAACGAGAAAAACTTTCACACATTCATTCATGCATTCATGAAGGATTGATTCAGATGCAATTTGAAACAAATGATTACCAAACCAGCAGAAGTCCTATGTCTACCTTGCGGTTATATCACAGATATAACCTAAGTGGTGCGGACTCAATCCACTTCATTTTCAATTTTTGTTGCAGACTTTTTTTTTTTTTTTTATTAATTCGTTTATTTTTACAGGCTCAGTTACTGAGGTTTAAAGGAGCCGAATTCTTAAATATAATTTAAAACTATATATATAAACAATTTTTCTTACATCTATGGTTAGTAAGGTGAAAAACCGATTACTCGCGGTGTACTCGAGTTTAGGAGGGTGACATATTTTTAGGAGAAGGATGGGATATAAGGAAATTGTAACAATGTTGATGAACACTCATTTCTTAAATCTATTCGTATATCTATAGTGTATTTACATTTCAACTTATTCTACTATTTATAGCAAGGGGAAAAGGAAAGGAGGGTATAAGGATGTAGGGACAATCACACACGAAGATCTATAGCTTTGAGGAAAACATATATATGGGACATGTAATCAAGGTCTAACCGAGCCAACACATCTCTCACCGGCACATTGGGCTGTCTTCCTCGGGCCCGAAGGGAGTTTTCTAAATTCGATCTGGCGACCAGATACACCTCACACGACCAAACAACGTGCTCGATGTCGCGATAACCTTGGCCACAAACACAGAGATTGCTGCTGGCAAGATTGAAACGAAAGAGTAGTGCGTCTAAAGAACAGTGATTTTGAACCACGGTTTGAGGCTAACCTTAGGGATAATCGAGTGAAACCACCCGGCCCAATTCATCTTCATTTCACTTGCGTTGCCAGTTAGCGATGGTATTTTTGCGGACTAAAGAATAAAATTCATTGAAGGCGATTTGACGCTGATAAATGTCGCCTTCAATTGCACCTACCTTTGCCAATGAGTCAGCCCTCTCATTACCCGGAATTGAGCAATGTGAAGGGACCCAGACAAAGGTAATGACATAACAGCGTCTGAATAAAGCACTCAAAATTTCTCGTATTCTCGCTTCGACAGAGCTAAGACTATCCGTTACAATGTAATAGTGTTCAACAGGTCGTGAGGCGACGCTGTCCAGCGCCCAGTATATCGCTGCCAATTCAGCAATATATACCGAGCAAGGATTCTGAAGACTGTGTGAGGTGCTAAAAAATACGTTGAACACTCCAAATCCTGTGGACTCATTCATAGAGGACCCATCAGTAAAGTACATATTACCACAATTGATACGCCCATACTTTGCATTGAAGATCGTAGGAACGAACCCCAATCTAAGATAATCTGGATTTTCATGGATTTTCTCCTTCATGAACAGATCGAAATGTACAGAGGAATTGATGTAGTCAGGAAAACAAACACGGTTGGGAATATACGAAGAAGGAACAACCTGCATAGAGGTGAATTCATGATATGAACTCATGAATCCAGAATGAAAATTTAGCTCGATCAATTGCTCAAAATTTCCGATCACCAATGGATTCATAACCTTACACCGAATGAGGAACCGAAGAGATAATAAATTGAAGCGATCTTTTAGTGGGAGTACGCCTGCCAAAACCTCGAGACTCATGGTATGCGTTGAGGGCATACATCCCAACGCAATACGGAGACAAAGATACTGAATTCGCTCGAGTTTAATGAGGTGTGTTTTGGCAGCTGATTGAAAACAGAAACTGCCATACTCCATCA
The DNA here is from genome assembly GCF_029784135.1 of Toxorhynchites rutilus septentrionalis. Taxonomy (NCBI): domain Eukaryota; kingdom Metazoa; phylum Arthropoda; class Insecta; order Diptera; family Culicidae; genus Toxorhynchites; species Toxorhynchites rutilus. The sequence goes on from NC_073746.1 coordinate 190,292,043, forward strand.
CTGAGAGAATAGTTGTTCGATACAACATAATAAGATCTTCGGGATGGGCTCCCCACCAGGTGCCGGTAATTGTACGGAGAAAGTTTATTCTTTGTTGACATTTTTTACTCAGATACCTAATATGGGCCCCCCAAGTACATTTGGAGTCGAACCAGACCCCAAGATACTTGAATGACATAGCATGAGTGATCGGTTTACCCAAAAGTTGAAGCTTTGGTTTTGCTGGTCTATGCTTCCTAGAAAAAACCACCATCTCTGTTTTCTCCGTGGAGAATTCGATCCCTAGCCCAATGGCCCAGGTTGAAAAATTGTTCAAAGTATCTTGTAAGGGTCTTTGCAGGTCGGATTCGTTTGATCCTACGACAGACACCACTCCATCATCTGCAAGTTGTCTTAGGCTGCAATTTTGTGTAAGGCAATTGTCGATGTCGCTTACATAGAAGTTGTACAAAAGGGGGCTTAAACATGAGCCCTGGGGGAGGCCCATGTAAGAGACCCGACTTACTGCCGAATCTCCGTGAGAAAAGTTCAAATGTTTCTCACATAGCAAGTTATATAACATATTATTCAATAGAGGCGGCAGACCCCGAGAGTGTAATTTGTCCGCAAAAACCTCTATTGAAACAGAATCGAAGGCCCCCTTTAAGTCCAAGAATACTGAAGCCATTTGTTTTTTTTCGGCGTAAGCCATTTGAATTTCTGAAGAAAGCAACGCAAGACAATCATTCGTCCCCTTGCCCTTGCGGAACCCATATTGTGTATCTGAGAGTAGGCCATTCGTTTCAACCCATCGATCAAGGCGAAACAAGATCATTTTCTCCAACAATTTCCGTATACAAGACAGCATTGCTATTGGGCGGTACGAATTGAAGTCGGACGCGGGTTTTCCGGGTTTTTGAATAGCTATAACTCGTACTTGTCTCCAATCATCTGGAACAATATTATTCTCCAGAAACCGATTGAATAAATTCAACAAGCGATGTTTCGCCACATCAGGGAGGTTTTTCAGCAAGTTGAACTTAATTCTATCCGATCCCGGAGCAGAATTGTTACATGAAAGGAGAGCAAGAGAGAATTCTACCATCGAAAACTCGGAATAAAGATCGCACCTACCTTGTGGTATATCTCGAACAATTTTTTGCACAGGAGCGGAATCAGGACAAACTTTCCGTGCAAAATTAAAAATCCATCGATGTGAATATTCTTCGCTTTCATTCGTTGAAGAGCGATTTCTCATGTTTCGAGCCACTTTCCATAATTTTTTCATTGACGTTTCTCGTGACAAACCTCCCACGAAATTTCGCCAATAAGCACGTTTTTTCCCTTTGATTAAGTTTTTAAATTGATCTTCAAGGGCTAAATACGTTTGAAAATTTTCAGGGGTTCCACGTTTCCGAAAAGCTTTAAATGCATTCGATTTTTCTACATAAAGCTTGGAACACTGGCTATCCCACCATAGATTGGGAGGCCTTCGACGAATAGTGGAACCTGGGATGGGTTTCGTTTGAGCGCGAACCGCGCTGTCATAGATCAAACGAGAAAGGAAGTTATACTCCTCCAATGGAGGTAAACCATCTCTGGAATTGATGGCTAGAGCAATCGCGTCCGCATATTTTTTCCAGTCAATGTGTCTTGTGAGGTCATATGCCATGTTTATAGATTCAGAAGAATTCGACCCAATGGTGATGGAAATTTTGATTGGCAAGTGATCACTACCGTTGGGGTTCTGGATTACATTCCACTTGCAATCTAACGATAGTGAATTCGAGCAAAGCGAGAGGTCAAGAGCACTTGGGTTAGCAGGAGGTTTAGGTACACGTGTTGTTTCCCCAGTGTTCAAAACGGTCATATTGAAGCTGTTACAAAGGTCATATATCATCGATGAACGATTGTCGTCGTACTGTTCCCCCCAGGCAGTTCCGTGAGAGTTGAAGTCTCCCAAGATCAATCGTGGCTCAGGAAGGAGTGAGCACATGTCAACAAGTTGCTTGCGGCTAACCGCAGCTCTCGGAGGCCAATATAAGCTGACAATACAGAGGTCTTTGCCTCTGATGTTTGCATGACAAGCAACAGCTTCGATCCCTCCAATAGGTGGAAGGTCAATTCTAAAAAATGAGTGGCACTTATTGATCCCCAAAAGCACCCCTCCGTATCTATCATCACGGTCCAAGCGTATAATATTAAAATCGTGGAAAGAGATATCATCTCGCGAAGAAAGCCAAGTTTCGGACAGAGCAAAAACATCACAATTGAAGTTATGTATTAAAAATTTGAATGAATCCAATTTAGGGATAAGACTACGACAATTCCACTGTAAAACAGTGATATCTCCGACCTCTCTATTTGAATTAGACATCAAGAGAGATAATCATTGCAAGGAGGGGCCATGTTTGCATCAATTGTTGCAAAATTGTCTTTAATACTGGAAGCATTGAGATGACAATGGTTCTGATGGAGTCGGAAACATTAAAACACTTGAAGATTTGATCCAAAAGGTCAGACAACTTTATAAATCCCGATTGGGAAGTTGAGCTGGACGGAAAAATAGGGACAGTTGGGGTTTTTGATGTCCCCTCGAGTGCTGGGTCGTTCGAAGGTGAACTATTCCCACGGAAGCCAGGAGGAACCTGATTTTGCTTGTCCGCTGCACTCGATTTTTTGGGCAAGCTAACAGGGGGTATCACCGGCGGGACTTGTTCTTGAACTTTGGGAGTGGTCACATTTTTGCGCCGTGGATTCCCTTTGAAAATAAACGGTGTGCCCCCGTTACCTGTATCCGCGTCCATTTCGTCAACTGGCAACGTAGCGAAGACATTTTGTGTGTTGATTGGTTGTTGTTGTTGAGCCAGTGGAGAAGCGCCCTTTAAAATTTCCGCAAAAGTGCGTTTTGAGCGTTCCTTCAAAGAGCGCTTCTGTTTCTCCCAGCGACTCTTATAAGCTTCACAAGCTGAGAGCACGTGTGGGGATCCCCCGCAATATGGACACTTTTGCTCAGTCGCATTGCAGGATTTCCCCACATGTTGCTCTCCGCAAGTGGCACAGCGCTCCTTGTTGGCGCAATAATCTGCTGTATGACCAACTGACTTGCATTTGTTGCAAGTCATGGGCTTTGGCACGAAGAGTCGCAGTGGTAGCCTCAATTTGTCCACCATAACGTAGTCAGGGAGGGCGGAACCAGCAAAAGTTACTCGAAACGAGTCGGACGGCGTGAATTTTGTTTTTCCCTCTTCCCGGGACACTTTTCCTAATTGATGGCAGTCTAAAATTTTAACTTTCGTCAAAGGGAGTTTTTTGAATCTGCCATCTCCTTGTTTTATGAATTCGCTCGTCAGACCCGTTTCTGTTATCACCCCCGAAATTTCTACGTTATGGGAAGGTACGTACACGCGATATTCTAAAATGAACCGATTGTCAGCAACAATCTCGTTAGCTTGCTTCCGATCAGTCACGACAACACGCAGTTTGTTCGGTCGAACCTTGGAAATTTCGACCATGGAGGAATAATTTTTTGTCAGATCTTTCATGATCTGAATGACATTCAAAGCTTTTCCTTGTGGCTTGGGCCGGAAGAAAACAACCCACGGGCCTGTTCCAGGTGCATCTTCTGGGTATATCTTGACACGGGGAGCGGAGACAACTGAGGGGGCAGACGAAGACGAGGATTGAGTGGAAGAGGATAAAACAGAGGGGAGGGACGAGGTAGATGGTTGAGTGGGATCGGAAGTAACAGGTGAGGAATGCGAAGTCGTCGGCTGAGTGGAAGCGGGAAGGTTAAGGGTTTGAGAGGAGAGGTTTGCGGATTTCTTAGAGGGGGGCTTTTTAGTGTGGCTTGAATCTTCTTCGGAAGAATTATCTTCCGGTGAGGGAACGCGCTTGAGCGACTTCCCGGCCCCTTTTTGTGCAACCGAGGGGAAGTCAATATTTTCATCGTAAGAGATCTCCATATTTGGAGATCTCTCACACTCTTCCATAGTTTATACGGATGATAATTATAATAATATTTTATAATAATTTCTATAACCTAATAAAATAATAATAACGATAATAATATTTATACAAAATACTTGGTAGTGCACACCAGTGCAGCTAATCAGAAAGCGACTGCTCCTCAATCGATTGGTCGCAGGCACAGCTGTGATAGCTAAACAAACAATCACGCTCCGGTCCACACTAAACGCACACACCAATGCAGATGAACTGGAAACTTCTCGATCGGTTGAACACGTGATCGACGCTCGCCGCAATTGAAATTGTGTATCACACACACGCACTGTCGGCGGTCGCACAGTATCCGAATGCGGGATAATGGCAAAACACGGCGAAATAAATCGTCACTCCAGCTTTCTGCTGATAACACTTTGTTTTTTGTTGGGCTCAAACGAATTGTATAAACAAAGCGTATGGATACAACACGGCAGAAAATACACCAGCTAACGGTAACCGAGAACGATAACGATAACGGAGTGACACAATATACGTCTGATTACTCGAAGGTCTCGACGCGGAATGTTGCAGACTTTTTAGCTATGACAATATTTCACAGATTTTTGAAAAATGAGAGGCTCTATTCTTCACATCAAAGATGTTTGACTCACCGTATGGCATTTTTCCATAGTTGTAATGCATAAAAGTGGATGTCCAATATATCAATGAAGAAATACTGATAATGACGGACAATCATTCATAAAAATTAACAACGCAGACATTGACATGGAAAATCGTTCGGCAGTGCCATATTCCCTTCAGGTGAGCAAAACATTCAATGCTCATATTAATGTTAAGTACCGTGGTTCGATGAAGAACAACACATTTGCAACAACGAAATTTACATTGATTTTCTTTATTTATTTTGTCTACTTTACGACAAAAATATATTCCTTTTTTCACTTTACATTTAACGTTCAAGAGAACAAACATGTCAGATTCGCAAATGAAATACATCGGGAATGGAATACAAGGAATGGTTTGCTTTTTTAAATTTTTGTCGGTGGTCATCGACTTGGCGCTCTATTCTTCGGTATGTAAAACACAAGTATGAACAGTCACGAACACTTCACGTATGTATAGATCGTTAAAACATTTTAATATCCTTATAACACATTAGTTATTTTTTATTTTACCACCAGCATATTCACTAGAAATATTTTTTATTGCATTTTTATTATTTTTTATGAACGAGTCAGCTAGTATACTGTGGAACCCCGATTATCCGCGAGCGGATGATCCGCGAAAGCAAGTTCCATAGTAATTCTATGGAGCTTCCGGAAATTTGTCAGTGAGACGTAGGCGCTTGCTTTTCTGTTTTGGTCATAGCTTTCATATTATCTGACCACTGGTGAACACGACCTTGCAGATGTATAGTTCAATGTTTTCTGTATTGATAAAACATAGTTTTCATGCTGAAATATCTTTATTTCGTGTTTACACCTCATTTTTAGTCAAATGGAGAAATTTTTGTTCCCATCGAAATGTGTTCCCTAACACAGCCATCAAAACCAAGGAGTCTTACATTATATGGCGTTTGTTCAAATTCTTTACGTAAACAGCAAATATGTTCAATTCAATTGAATTCGAAAATTGTTTCATTCAATCAAATATTTAATCAATACAAACAACGGTAGCCCCACGTTAACATTGCGGTTATATCATAGATATAACCCATCCATATTTTTTTTAATTTTTTCTTGAAAGCTGAGGTTTTTACATAACATATCCGAATTTCAGAGTATATTTCTCGTGTATGAGTTATGTTTTTTTCAAAGTTAACATGTTTTCAGTTTTCAGTTCGATTCCCGTTCTGGCCGGGGAAATTTTTCGTCAAAGAAATTTCCTCCGACTTGCACTGTGGTCACGCGTATTCTAGAGTTTGTCCCTCAGAATACATTTAAGGCGTGTTATTCGGCTTAAGAAATCTCAACTAAGTATTGATAAATGACGCTAATTAATGCATACGTTGAGACGGCAAAAGTTTCACAGGGAACGTTAACGCCATTCAAGAAGAAGAAGATGTTTTAAGTTTTCCTTCAATATTCCTATACTATACTACATCTATGCAACTAGAATTCAATTTTTACGCAGGTTTGGTACTTTTTCAAAGAAAACCAACTCATTAGCTTCAAATTTATACATTGATTATCTGAATCCGTGCAGTATTTCAAATGTTATGATTTTTTTCTTGAAAAAAGGGATTTTTGGAAAAAAAAGGGGAAACATAATTTTTCGTACCATCGGTTAACTATGAAAAATCATAACTTAATAACAAAAATTAACGCCTTCCTGAATAGAATATTCAATGTAAAAAATCCTCAGCTTTCAAAAAAAAAAAAAAATATAACGCCCTTGCTCCCGAGCCCATGAAAACTATAAAAAACAAATACAATCAATAATGATTAAATCAAAACCTACATTTTTTGCAACATATTGCCAAGACTAGCTTTAATTTGATATGTCGACCATCTAAATCGGTTCAGTAGTTCACATGTTATCAATTTTTGAAATTTTTTTTGGAAATTTTTGGAAAAAAAAAGACGGGTGGGTAATGTCGGTGACATAACCGGAGTGACGTAGGACTATACAAAGGGGACAGCTTTTGCTAAATATATATTTTAAATATATTGTTTTATTTTCTTCTCCTACGTGAATTCCTACCTATCTACCTGAAAAATGGATTAGTTTACTGTTTACTCTTTATGAACATGTTGGGGGTTCTAAAAAGAACCTTTGGTGTTGTGTTTTTGCGTTTTTTTTACAAACTTGATTCTGGATTTTTTTCTGAAGGCTTTGTACTTATGAAATGTTCAACGCCGGGCATCTTTCGGCGTATACACATATCGTACAATCAAAATGATGGCTGCGATAGGGAATGCACAGGTGGTCATCAGCTCGTTCACTATCATATATTTCACTATTGAGCACATTACCGTACCTTAAGCTGTGGTTTCGGAGACGAATGAATTGTAAGATTTGTAGTCTCCGCAAACAAAGTAAATGAAAATGAAAAAGAACTGAGGTTTTGGAGACGAACTCTACGATCTGTCGAAAAATAAACGAGCTATAAGCGTTCTAAAAACCAACAGTAAATACAGGGACGGATGACCTTCGGATTAAAGTCCTTTAAAATAAGAACAGAGCAGCAGGAAATACATAGCTAATCGTGTTGCTCCTTAGTTATTTCTCTATGCAATGCAGATGTAACGTCAGTCACCGAGAAAATTCGTTAATGCCGTCCTGCATACAATGTGTTGTAATTTGAAGCCACTTTTAATTCGGAAACCATGTATGGGTTTGTGAAAACTGAATGATCAATTTGAAAGACCTCAGCCACCAATAAGCTCAAGAACAAGCATAAACAAAATAAATCGGTTTATATTATATGTCATATTATGTCACTTTAGAATGCATTGGTATTGTGAAAAACTTTTAATAACTCTTCTTTGAATGGTTTAATGGCCCTGAAAAGCGCCGTGTTTTACGGTGGCTGGTTTTGCCACCAAAGCAGTCTGTATAAACAAACCTTTTTCTTTCTTCTACCTGCTGCCGTTTTGCGATTGCGTTTGCCACTAGCTGAAACTAGTTGTTGCCTTGATGAGCGCCGAACCGAAGCTGCTCTGTTCTTGATGCGTGTTTTGTGATTGTCGTGAGCAGCTTTGCAAGCCAACTCGAGCACTCCGACGGTCGAAACTCTATAATCGCTGTTAGGTATACTGGTGCTCCGGCACCAATCTGTTCGGCCTAGTTACCCTTGCGGAGCAATCAGTGAATGCGACCAACAGGGAACTGGAGACCTGCACGGATCGAGTGAGACTTTGCCTTTCCCTTAACTTGTCCTCCTTTGTTACGTCCACACGTCCACGTTGCAGCTTGTTTTCTTATTATGATGTGATGCGATGCGATGTTAAACGATACCGTACAACCACACTGGTTTACGGTTTGAAAGAAAATGAGATATTTTTTTGGGATCCGCGCGTTTTGTACTTTAGCGGTACACGCTCACAGGATAGAGACAAATCGGCAGACTCAGCCAAAGGGGCGAGTCCAACGAGACGAACGAATGAGCGTTAAAAGGGAGCGATGGCAAAAAAATACATTCATTACGATTTGTTCGCTCGTTGGATTCACATGCAGGCTAAAAAGGGTCCTTTTCAGGATCACAAAATTATTTTAATCTAAAGAGTTTATTGTTTGGTTATCACTCGATATCCCCATTTTGTTCGGCTAAAGCTTCCTGTTTAACGATTGCGTTTGCCACAGCTTTCACAGTTGGGAAATTTCTTCCCATCCTGCTTATGACATGTTGTTCAGTAAATTACATTTAACGCGACGTGTCGAAGCACCACTCAGTGTCGCATTGGAGGCGATTTTAACCTGTAATTGAAAATTTGCGATGACAGTGGTACAGTGTCGACTTTCAATGTGGGGTCATAATTTGGATCTCTATGTTAACAAAAATGTCCAACTAAATATGTCGCATTACATGTCCGTCCAATTAGCTAAATGTCGAACTAATTGTAGATTACTGTACTTTCAATCTGGAAACAATTTAAGAATTGGTGAAAATTGAATAATCAGGAAAGTCCCCAACTATCAATAAGCTCAGAACAACTGCCAAATTCACATACTCATCAGATCCTGGCAAACAATTTATGAAAAAATCAATTTGTGTTTTATTATTATTTTGGATATTATTTTAGAAAACATTGAACTGTTTTTCGTAAACTCTTTTTTGAAAGGTTCAATGGCCCTGACAAGCGCCTTGTTTTATGGAATGGTTCCAATTTAGAGAACTTTGTACTCGTGGTTTTGAAAAAATCCATTTCGAACGCCCTCGATGCCGCCTTGTTCTGGATTTGCCACCAAAGCAGATTGTATAAAGAACAAACTTTTTTCTTCTGCTACCAGCTGCCGTTTTGCGATTGCGTTTGCCACTCGCTGCAACTGCCTGTTGTCTTGATGTCCACCGAACCGAATGTGTTCTGTTCCGAATGCGGGTTTTCTTATCGTCGCGAGCAGCTTTGCCAGCTAACTGGATCACTTCGGCGGCCGAAACTATATAACGCCGGCTAGGTGGACTGGTGCACTGGTACTAACGCGCTCGGCCTAGCTACCCTTGCGGGGAACTCCAGACCGACACAGTTCGAGCGGGTTTTGCCTTTCCCTTTACTTTTCCTCATTTGCCATGTCCAGACATGGCTGCTTGGGTTGGTTTTTTTGATGTGTTGTGATGCGAACTGATGTGGTGTACGGTTTGAATGAGAATGATCGTTCCGGAAGGAAGGAATTGTATTATAGAGACTTTAAACTGTTGCAGTTCATTCGCCTCTAGCCTTGAGAAAGGCCCTTTGAAAACTCTACTCTACTCTATTCCAACACTACCACCTCCACCCTCTTGCCTTGAGAAAGGCACTCGATTCCTCGCCGTCCAGCTCGTCCAGCAACGATGTTGTCCAGTCGGTGTCCACACAAAGAATGATCGTTACGGCATCGGAGCGGGGATTTTAAAGCAGACTGGCTGGCTCGAGAATTACGCATGTGTGAGACTGCGACCAATGTTTCGTTCATTTTTGTTCTTTTTCCTTTCCAATCGTGCTTCATTCTATTTCGCTGCTGCTCTGGTTGCCCGTTTTGGTCGGTACGATTTGAGGAGCACAAAATGGACCAATCAAAAATGGGCACATAGTACATTTGGACAATGCTTGATATTTCACAATTATTCAATTATTTATCTCAAGAAAAATGAAATGTTATTCATTATGATAGATGCGTAGATATATTTCCTATCAATTGATGCAAAAACCTTTGCGATCTATTGAGAAATGCTCGAGTTATAAGCGTAAAAAAATAAAATATATATATATATATATATATATATATATATATATATATATATATATATATACATATACATAATATATATATATATATATATATATATATATATATATATATATATATATATATATATACATACATATATATATATATATATATATATATATATATATATATATATATATATATATATATATATATATATATATATATATATATATTTTATAATTTAACCACTCACGGATTTCGAAGAGGTTTTTTAAAAAAACAGAAACTCAACTTTACAGCGTGAGAACTAGAATCAGACTGCCCCTTAGTTTTTATTTCAAGTTTCGACCTAACACAAAAGAATGCTAAATCCCTGAATCGAAGTATTGTTCTTCGATAAACTAAATTCCCTGAAACGATAACGCGCAGGCTGTACCGTATTCTGCTGATGCTGGATACCGTTGGCTGTTTATGCGTCCGCTCGGGTTTTGTTGATAGCGCGGGCGCGCTTGATTTACGATGTTTAAACTATCGCGTTCGATCCGGTCTTCTGGTCTGTTTATATTCAATCGCTGATACGGCACTATTCCGCGTGAGAGAACATGAAATGGTGTTGTGGTTTCGATGATGCTTCGGATGATGAAATTGTGTTTGATAACTGTTCCTTCCCCGAGAAAGATTCGTCTCGAATCTCAGATTTCTCTAATGATTTTTCGCAGGAAAGAGTGGCTAACACGAAATCTGTATTATTGTGAATTTTTACTTCCGGTGATAGCTTCATGTTTTTCCTGTAGTTTCGGATTACTAGTATGATGAGTATTATTCCAAATAGAGATAGCAATCCTGTGGTTGTGTGCTGTAATACGCTATGGTTTCTCCTCAACTTGTCGATATGGTTCCTATTCTCAATCCTCAGCAGGTTAATTTGTTGTAAGTCCGGTATGTCAGAAAATGTTTTTGTGTTGAAGCCTACACCGATGGTGGGAATAAGTGTGATTTCGTGGTATTCTATTGTTTTTTCATTATCATATTTTATATTATCAATCAGAACAGAGCAATTAGGATAACTTATCAGCAAGGTTCCTGTTATCATTCGAGCTTTCACGTTGCAGCTGGAATTCAAGAGTATTGGTTTGACGGCATTCGTTATCACCAGCGTATGTCCATCAATTGGCTTGATGTCCATTTCGTCACGTTGTGTTTTGTAGGGACAGGATGCGTTTATTCCTCGTAGTGCATTTTCGATACAGCCATCGCCTGTTAAATTAATAAGCTCCTGATTTTTGCAAACTCTATACTTTTCAATAATTTCACATGGATACTTCGCTCCTAATGTTTGAGATTTGCCTAGAATGGCCAAATTAAATGACGTCGATATTACTCTCTGTTCACTTGGTAATGTCACAAATTTAATATATTGATAGTACCCTGGCATAAAAATTGGAATTTTAACAGCAAATATAATTTTTGTTTTGTCATGATATGCTTCAATGCTTAAGAATTGATATATTTCATCAGTGTTACTAATGGAAATATTTTGTTCCTCTAATCTGTCTAATACAAATCGTGTTTCATTCACATTTAGTATTCCTTTTGAAAGGATCCCTAACTTAGATAGTTGTACTATCTCGAAGATATCCTTTAATTGGCTGTTTAATAAATCTATGTTGAACAAAAGATCGTGAACTATTCCTCTCAAATTGATTTCATTTTGTGTGTTCAAATTATTTGCTAGCATTGGAATCTTCTTCAAAATTTCTTTTTGTTGGTCATTTACATGCTTAATAAGGTTATTGATTTTACTCTCAAAGTTTTTATTAATTTTAACTTGTCGGTTATTGTTGTCTATTATCAAGTCAGTTCTCGCCCACATATCGTCTATTGTCTGTCGAATCAATTGTAAATCATTGTCGTCTAGATTTCCGGTCAGTGATTTTATTAAAGATCCCAGAGGGTTAAACAGTCCTCGTTTTGGTCGGTATACAGGTTTGAGTCGAAAGTAGCTGTCTGAAAGTCGTTTCATTCTAATGTCCAGTATTTTATGGAATGGTTTTGTTGCGTTTTTACATTCCAATTGATCTAACGTGGTCTGGAGATCTCTAAAGCTGGTCTCGAACATTTTCAAGTCCACGACGTGAAGATGAAAATGATGTGAGGTAATGATTTTAGCTTCCCTTTCGCTAAATGCTATGAGTCCTTTGCTTCGGTCTAAATCCACGATGCTTACGTCCGCCTTGACCCCTTTGGCTAATCTGTAATGAAAATTGTTATGAATGTCGGATTTGCACAAATAAAATTAAGGTTTTTTTTTTATTTTTAGACTAACATCTTCTCCGTTTGATTTTGGTTTTATGTATTGTTCGTCCTATATGATCAACGAATGTTTTTCTATTATTTCTTACCACCTGGTAGGGCTTGTACCGTTCCTTCGTCTTGTTTTTTATTCCTTGATAAGAAATGTAGGCCTGTTCTCCTGGTTCCATCGTAGGGTCTTCTTCTTTATCTTTGTTATGGTAATCTAGATTCCTATTTTGAGTTTTCTTTAAAGCTAAAATAGCTTCATCATAAACTTTGTTTCTTGTTTCCATTATTTTTTGTAAGTCAGTGGGTCTCTCTTCCCCTTCTTTGATTCCAAAGAATATTTCTTTGGGACACAGGTTAGTGGAGGAGTGTATAGTGTCATTGTACAGAGCCACACAAATTTTAAATAGCTCTTTTTTAGATAGGTGTTCATGTTTACTTTTTATACATCGATATATTTCGCTAATCGTAGAGTGGAACCTTTCAACAGTGCCATTCACTTCGCTCTTATTAGAAGGGGTGTAGTAAGTTTCGATTCCCAGTTCAGCTAACATACCTCTGACTTCTATTGATTTAAGTGCTGGTTCATTATCACTGACAATCAATTTAGGAGTCCCGTATGTACTGATTAGCTTTATCAATCCTGAACGTACATCAGGAATCGCTCTGGATCTAATTGATATCAGAATACCGAATTTTGATAGTTTATCTACGACTGATAAAAATATGTTAGGTTGACATATGAAAATGTCCACGTGGAGGATATCTAGAGGTTTGCATGGGATTGGTGTTTTCGCCAAACCGATTTTATAGGGATGTCTTTCGTATTTAGCAATTTTGCATGTTTCACATAATACAATGTACTTGCGTACTTTCTGTTTGATTTTTGGGAAATAATATTGTCTGCTTATATTTGCAACATTTTCTTCTATTCCTCTGTGTGCTCTCATATGCGTGTCTGCAATGATTTCATTCTGCTCTTCTTCTGTTTTTAAATCAGTAAGCAATTTTTGTGAGATTAGAACTTTGAATGTTTTTATTCTTGAAAAATAATTTTTTGTAAACAATTTGAATGGAATTTATTAGTTGTTCAGGACAATAGATGCAATTTATCCTTTTAGGATCCATATGTTCCTTGAAAATTCTCAACAATAAAGGCACACCATAATGAATTCTAGTGAATGTATGTCTCAACACTTTGGGAAAAATTTGTTCTCCTGTATTCTGGTTTTCTTCAGGGCCAATATTTAGAATAATTTGGTTCGAGAATGAATTTATTGGCCTTTCTGTACAATTTATGAACTCAGAATCATCTGTATTAGCTGAATGTTGCGTTGCATCGGTAGATGATGTGTCGCTTTCGTCTTCATTAACATTTATTTCATGCGGAATCCTAGACAATCCATCTGCTACGACATTTTGTTTTCCTGCACGAAACTGAATATCATAAGAATAATCTAAAAGGGCAATCATCCATTGAGCTATTTTGCTTGAAGGATCTTTCAAATTTATAGCACAAGTTAGCGGTTTATGGTCTGTGTAAAGAATAAACTTATTCCCGAAGAGGTATGGTCTGAAGTATTTCGTAGCCCAGTATATTGCCAGTAGTTCTTTTTCAATGGTAGAGTATTTTTCTTCAGTTTGATTTAATGTTCTGGATGCGAAGGCAATGGGTTTATCTTTTCCAATCGAACCTTGAGATAGGACCGCACCTAATGCATATTTTGAGGCATCTGTTGTAAGAATGAATTGCTTAGTGAAATCAGGGTGCACCAATATGGCACTTCCACTAAGTATTGCTTTACATGTTTGAAAGGCTTTTAAAAATTCTGGTGTATGTTCTATTTTTTCGTCTTTTCTAAGGCATTGTGTTAACGGTTTTGTGATACGACTGAAGTCCCTAATGAATTTTCTGTAATAACCCAACGTTCCAAGAAAAGATTTGATTTCTTTTTCGGTTTTCGGTATAGGCCATTTCCTTATAGCCTCAACTTTTTCTGGGTTCGGGTGAACGCCTTTCTCCGTGACAATGTGTCCAAGGAAGGACACTTGTTTCTGTAAGAATTCGCTTTTATCTAATTGTACCTTTAAGTTTGCTGTCTTTAGGGCAGTGAATACTTGCTTCAAATTCAAACAGTGTTCTTGCAGACTGGGGCCAAATATGATAATGTCATCCATGTATACAAGGCACATTTTTCCGACCAAACCAGCATGAACAGCATTCATTGTTCTTTGGAAGGTTGTTGGGGCATTCTTCAAACCAAATGGCATTCTTAAATATTCATAATGCCCGTCCTCAGTTGAAAACGCTGTTTTTTTAATATCACGTTCATCCATCGTTATTTGATGGAAACCTGAGGCTAAATCTAGTGTTGTAAAATATTTACTTTTGCCAAGTTGGTCAAGTATATCTGATATATTAGGAATGGGGAATTTATCATCTATAGTTTTGTTATTTAACTTCCGATAGTCAACAACAATTCTCCATTTCTGAACTCCAGTCGAATCTATCTTTTTGGGGACGACCCATATTGGAGAATTCCTGGGAGATGTTGAATGTCTAATAATATTTTCTTCTAGCATCTTGTGTATTTGTTTACGGACTTCTTCCTTAAGGCAGTGAGGATATCTGTAACTTTTTTGGTAAACTGGTATATCGTTCTGCGTTAGTATCTTATGTTTTAATATGTTAGTTGCCGTAAGTGGTTCTTTTTCTAAGTGGAGAACGGATTGATTTTCATTTATAACCTCGAGCAATTTGGTTTTTTCTTCTATATTCAGGTTGTGCCGATAGAACCCCTCGTTATAGCGATGCAACGTTACATATCGACGACAACTTCACTCGGCATTCGATCCATAAAAACCAGTTCGAACGGAAACAAAACAAACAGAGATCTTTCTAAAGACAAAAAGCGAATAATTGAATCATCGTTAAAAGCAGTGCATCAATTAAAATTCTTTCCATTTTTTCTCAAATGATAGTACACCAAATTTGTAAGTTTATTCGTTATGAAGATTAAATTTGAATTCTAAATAAATGAATTATTGTAGCTTGAAGCACACAGAAACAAATATCGTGTTTGCTATCGAGAGTTGGCGAAAATCTATCCCCACAAATCTTCAAGAAATTTGTACGAGGACGAGAAAAATGGAGGAACAACCAACACCCTATAGATTCAACTGCAGAAAATGCGATCGGCCTGATTCCGCGGAAGGCCAAATGGTCGCTTGTGATGTTTGTCAGAGATGGGAACATTTCGGATGTGCCGGAGTTGATGAAAATATAAAAAAACATTCATACGTGTGCAGCGAGTGTAAGATGAATAGGACTGGCACGAAACCGAAGCAGACATTGAAGTTACCGGTTAAGAACGTCAAAACAACTTCCAGGGCATCATCGAAGAAGGGAGCTGCTAAAGCAGATACTGATCGTTCTAGTGTTAGTTCTGCAGCAAGACTAGCTATGCTAGAAACTGAATTGAAAATCGTAGGCGAACAACAACAATTGCAAGAGCAAGAACTTAACGCAGAGAATGAGCTGAAGAAACGAGAAATACAGGAGGCTGAGCGGCAATTGGAGGATAAAAAGAAAATGTTGGAAGAAGAAAAAAGGTTGCGGGAGAAGAAACTGCAAGAAGAGAAAGATTATTACAACAAGCAGAAATTGATTCGTCGTCAGTCTATGGAAAAGAAAAACGAAATCATAAAGCAAATGTCCGAGTGCAGTAGCAAAGCAGGTTCGATCGTCGATCCAAGCGTGAAGGTATCCTCATGGCTTGAGCAACAGCAGTGCACCACCGTTCCGCCGACTAAACCAACTAACCCTGAGCCGCAGGTACCCCCCGTACTACTTCCACCGACATCAATCGCGGCTCTCGAGCCTGCGCCCATTACATCGCAATGGGTTAATTCAGGACCTAGCGTACCGATGCCAATACACTATCAACCGGTGAACACTACAGCTGAAAACAATCGGATCCCGCACGATCATCTGTACAACCATCTAGTTGCCCCAGGAATGCTGAATGCCAATCAATTGGCAGCACGACAGGTGCTGAACAAAGATCTGCCAAAATTCAATGGCCGTCCCGAAGATTGGCCTCTGTTTATTACAAGCTATGAGCAATCGACGGAAGCATGCGGATATACAGAGGTAGAAAATCTCATACGTCTTCAAAAATGCCTCGAATGCCACGCTCTGGAGTCGGTACGAAGCAAATTACTCATCCCATCTAATGTACCACAAGTGATTCAAACACTACGCATTCTGTACGGTAGACCGGAACTACTAATCCGGTCCTTATTGGATAAAATTCATCACGTCCCATCGCCTAAGCACGACCGACCGGAGACGATCATGGAGTTCGGAATATCCGTCCAAAACCTGGTTGATCACCTGATTGCAGCACGACAAGATGATCATCTGACGAATCCTATACTTATGCAGGAACTGGTGGAAAAACTACCGGGTTCACTGAGACTAGATTGGGCTGCATACAGATCTCGACTTCCACGAGCTACACTGCGATCCTTCGGTGAATTCATGTCGGGTCTAGTAACAGCTGCTAGTTTAGTAACATACGAGCTTCCCAAACTTTATAAAATGTGTGACAATGATAGAATGACATTGAGAACTAGAGCAATGATTCAAACGCATTCCTTAGAACCCGGGGCTCCCTTGGCATCGCCCACTTACGTAGCAAGGGGAAATAAGCTAAGCAAACCGTGTGCTTCTTGTGGTCGGGATGGCCATAGAGTAGCCGAATGTCAAAATTTCATTGCTTTGGCGACGGACGATCGATGCAAGCTAGTACAGGAAAAGAACCTCTGTCGTACCTGTCTGAACAGTCATGGGAAGTGGCCGTGCCGTTCATGGAAGAGTTGCGAAGTGGAAGGATGTCGTCACAAACACCACACCCTCCTCCATTCGGTCAATTCAATTGGTGTGTCAGCTAGTCATCTATCATCATTCGTAGGTCAGTTCTACCTGTTTCGAATGGTTCCTGTTGTATTACACGGAGAGCAAACAAGTCAGATGGTATTTGCCTTTATCGACGAAGGTTCTTCAGAAACGTTGCTGGAACATTCAACTGCTAAAAGTTTGGGTTTGTCCGGCCCAAAAGAGCCGCTTGTTCTACAATGGACAGGAAGTGTAACCCGTGAAGAATATCATTCCCAACGGGTACAGCTGAAAATATCTGTAAAGGACAGTTCCTCCTATCACGATCTAATAAATGTGCGCACAGTCAGCCGCCTTACACTCCCGACACAAACGCTGAGATATCAAGAAATGGCTAAGCGTTTTCCACATTTACGTGGCTTGCCAATAAAAGATTACACTGCAGCGCAGCCAAAACTATTGATCGGACTAAATAATCTCGGTTTATGTGTTCCCAGAAAACTACGAGAAGGCAGTCCTCATGAACCCATCGCTGTGAAGTGTCAACTTGGTTGGAGCATTTATGGCGGGTTCTCAGCTGATCCAGCCCAACGCATGACGGTCAACTTTCATACAGTAGCGTCCTCTACCCCCGATCAGTTATTGAATGAACAATTACGTGACTATTTCACCATCGAAAATAACATGGTGGTCCCTCCGCTAGCGCAGCTCGAGTCCGATGATGATAAACGGGCTAGAATTCTACTAGAAACGACAACACAGCGTGTTGGACAGCGCTTCGAAACGGGTCTTCTCTGGAAGTCCGATGTTATAGAGTTTCCCGACAATTACAGCATGGCTTTGCGCCGTTTACAGTCTCTGGAGCGAAAATTACAGAAAGATCTTGAACTTGAGGCTCTAGTACGACAACAGATAAGAGATTATTTGAAAAAGGGCTATGCACACAAAGCCACAAACGAGGAAATATCATCCAGCGATAGCAGGCGGGTTTGGTACCTCCCTCTGGGAGTTGTGATTAACCCAAAAAAACCCAACAAAATCAGGCTAATCTGGGATGCTGCCGCAACATTTAACGGGGTCTCGTTCAACTCCAAGATTCTCAAAGGTCCAGATCTCTTAACGCCTCTGCCCGCTGTGCTCACGCGTTTTCGACAACATCCAATAGCAATAAGTGGAGACATACGAGAGATGTTTCACCAAATCAGGATACAGAAAAATGATCAGCAGTCACAACGATTCCTGTGGAGGGAGAACTCATCTGAACCACCTCAGATCTACGTGATGGAGGTTGCAACGTTTGGGTCCACGTGTTCCCCAGCGTCAGCCCAATATATAAAAAACGTCAATGCCCAAGAGTTCGCTAATGAATATCCTCGGGCAGCAGAGGCGATCCAGAAAAACCACTACGTGGATGACTACCTGGATAGCTTCCAGAATATGACTGAGGCGATTCAGGTAGTCAATGAAGTTAAATTAATACACACGAAAGGCGGATTTGAAATCCGAAATTTTCTTTCAAATTCGACTGAAGTTTTACGAGGAATCGATGGACTATCATCAGAAAGCACAAAAAAACTGCTATTGATGCGGGGTGATTACACAGAATCGGTACTCGGAATGAAATGGATTCCATCGGAAGATGTTTTCACATACACATTCGCCCCTCGAGCTGACCTGGAACATGTCTTCGTCGATGGATACATTCCCACAAAACGGGAAGTGTTGAAGGTGGTAATGAGTCTGTTTGACCCATTGGGCTGCATCTCGTTCTTTCTGATCCACGGGAAAATTATTATTCAGGATGCTTGGACCTGTAAACTCGGTTGGGATGATCCGATAGGTGACAGCCTTTTGGCGCGCTGGAAACAATGGATTGGACTCTTCAACACGCTTCCTCTTCTACGAATACCTCGCAGTTACTTCCAGGCTGATTCTCCAATGAACTTCAATGACCTCCAGTTGCACGTTTTTGTAGACGCCAGCGAGTCTGCGTATTCGTGTGTTGCGTACTTCCGGTTGAAAATTAACGATCACATCAACGTAGCGATGGTAGCGGCCAAGACAAAGGTAGCCCCTGTAAAATCACTCTCCATTCCTAGACTGGAACTAAAGGCCGCAGTCGAAGGAAGTCGCTTGCTTGACTCAGTCAAAAGATACCACACCCTGCCGATTGCAAAATCCTTTCTGTGGAGCGATTCTAAGACTGTTCTAGCTTGGATACAGTCTGAACATCGTCGATATCACAAGTTCGTCGCCGTACGCGTAGGAGAAATACTATCGTCGAGCGAGGTGAACGATTGGCGATGGGTGCCCTCCAAATTTAATCCAGCCGACGAAGCTACAAAGTGGAAGAACGGATCCAACATCAATACAAATAATTCTTGGTTTCAAGGGCCTAGTTTCTTGAAAAAAGATGGAAAGTTTTGGCCAGATCAACTACAAATTTTCACCACACAAGAAGAAATACGTTCCGTCCTTCCACATTGGGTAGCCGTTTCCATCGTAAATCCGTCAAGATTCAGTAAATGGACGATGATGCTGAGATCATTAGCATTCGTATTCCGTTATGTTCAAAACTTGAGACGGAAAATAAAAGGAGATCAACAAGTTTTCGGAGTTCTCACTCAAGACGAATTGGAGAAGGCGGAACAGCTTCTTTGGAAAATAGCTCAACACGACGTCTTCCAGGAAGAAATTTCAGTACTGATCGAAACCCAGGGTTCCCCAGATCGCCAGCACCGCACGGTGGCTAAGTCGAGCAGAATTTACAAACGATGGCCTTTCCTCGATCAAAACGGCGTTCTCAGAATGCGTGGGAGATTGGGCACTGCACCACATGTGCCATACGAAGCTAAGTACCCTACGATTCTCCCTCATCAACATAGGATAACATTTCTCCTTGTAGATTGGTTCCACTGCCACTTCCATCATGCCAACCGGGAAACTATTACCAACGAACTAAGACAACGTTTCGAAATTCTCAAGCTTCGTGCCCTCATAAGTCGTGTGGCGCGAAGGTGCTGTTGGTGTCGAGTGACGAAAGTATCGCCAAAACCTCCTGTAATGGCTCCTCTACCAGAAATACGGTCAAAACCATTTATCCGGCCATTTACATACGTGGGCATCGACTACTTTGGACCTGTACACGTGAAGGTCGGTAGGAGTTTGGCTAAACGTTGGGTGGCACTGTTCACCTGCCTAACAATAAGGGCAGTACACCTAGAAATTGTCCACAGCTTATCGACGGAATCATGCATCATGGCCATCCGTAGATTTGTTTCACGTCGTGGTACGCCAGCTGAATTTTATTCCGACAACGGGACTTGTTTCCAAGGAGCGAACAAGGAGCTAAGGAAAGAAATTGAAACACGGAACACCGAATTGGCCCTGACATTTACTAGCGCAAAAACTAAATGGAATTTTATTCCACCTTCTGCGCCCCACATGGGTGGAATATGGGAAAGACTCGTACGTTCAATAAAATTGGCTGTTGGAACGATAATTGAAGCTCCTCGGCGACCAGATGATGAGACCTTAGAAACAGTGCTCTACGAAGCGGAAGCTATGGTTAACTGTAGACCATTAACTTACATTCCTCTGGAATCAGCAGATGAAGAATCATTGACACCGAATCATTTTTTGCTTGGCAGCTCAAATGGTGTGAAAATACTCCCGACCGAACCTGTTCTTGAACATGCAACGTTGAGAAGTAGCTGGAAGCTGGCACAGTACATAACCGACCGATTTTGGCACAGGTGGATTAAGGAGTATTTACCTGTGATTACTCGTCGATGTAAATGGTTCGAGGAGGTGAGAGATCTGCGAGTTGGTGATCTAGTTCTGGCAGTCAGTGGAGTGGCAAGGAACCAATGGATCAGGGGACGTATAATCGAAATCATACCCGGTAGAGATGGACGAGTTCGACAGGCGTTAGTGAAGACGTCGACCGGAGTGCTGAGAAGGCCGGCGATGAAACTTGCGGTTCTTGACGTCATGGATGGGTGTAAACCCGGTGACGGGTGAGCAAATGTATACATCAGTTCTTCACCAGGATTTACAGGGGGAGGTATGTGCCGATAGAACCCCTCGTTATAGCGATGCAACGTTACATATCGACGACAACTTCACTCGGCATTCGATCCATAAAAACCAGTTCGAACGGAAACAAAACAAACAGAGATCTTTCTAAAGACAAAAAGCGAATAATTGAATCATCGTTAAAAGCAGTGCATCAATTAAAATTCTTTCCATTTTTTCTCAAATGATAGTACACCAAATTTGTAAGTTTATTCGTTATGAAGATTAAATTTGAATTCTAAATAAATGAATTATTGTAGCTTGAAGCACACAGAAACAAATATCGTGTTTGCTATCGAGAGTTGGCGAAAATCTATCCCCACACAGGTGATCTAGCCGAAGTTGATCAACTAAATTTTTATATCGATTCGTATGGAGAAAATTTTCCGTATTATTTAGTTCGTGACTTGAACCCAGTTCGAAATTATTTATTTCGATCTCGAGAGGTTGGTCAAGAGAAAAGGTTTGTTCACTGGGGGAATTATTTCTTACAACGGCAATAGTTTTATTTCTTTCTGCATGGTAAAGTCCTGCGCATATAAATATATCAGGTGCTACTTCTATATCCTTTTCAATTAAAAAATCACCGTCTTCTCCAGTGACAGGAATTTCTATATTCGCGAGCGATGTTTCCGTTAGTGTTTTCAAAAATATTTCAGGATATTTCCTGCACATTTTTATTTTTGTTCCGTTAATGTGTATGGAATTATCAGATGCATCAATTTTTGCTTTGAGTTGTTGAAGTGTTTCATAGCCTATTAGGCCATGAAAAAATTTATGAAAGTCGAAAATATGAAATTTGAACAATTCGTCATTAAGGTCAGGAAAAGGGTTGAAATTAACGTATTCATTGATAATGTGCTTCCCTGATATGTTCGATACCACAGTAGGGGTTGGAAGTTTTAATGATGTTTTAACAAGCCTAGGACACAAATAGTTTTTATTTGCTCCTGTATCTATAAGCAATTTCAATTCAAATCCTTGTCGTGTAGGAAGTTTCACATATGGAATGAAATTCCTTGTTTCTATCTGGGGACGTATGTTAGTGACTCCATTTGAAAATTCAAATTATCACAAGATTCGTGTTCAACATTTTGTTGAACATCGTTTACAGTGGATTCATTATTAGTTTCTGGCTCAACCCATTCTGGCATTTGATAGTTTCCAAAAGTCAAATCCGGCATTGCATCATGGGTGTCGTAATATTCATGGTGGAAATCGTTATATGATGGTTCACCATACGCATTATCATAATCATGTTCCATATTTCTCAATTCGTCAATTCTAGGAGGGATTCGTGGAGCGAACTGATTTCTTTGGAAAAATGGTTTTCTCTGAAAATTTTTGTTTGGATATGGTTTGTTCATATAATTTATAGTGTTCGAACGAATCGATTTATTAACGTTCATTGACTCTGGAGAGGGTAATGCCTTTTGAGGTGGTCTAGAAAATGAATTATTGTAAGACATAGGAGGTCGTGGGTTAAAATTTGCTCCTCGTGGGGCTTGGAAATAGGATGTGGGTTGTTGTGGTGAAAACATTTGTGTAAATTGCCTTTGGAAATTGATTGGCTTTTGTGGACGTGTGGGTGGTGGCAGATTCAATTTTCCTAAGCCGGTTCGGCTTTGAAAATTTCTTTCTTCTATGGCAGCATCAAATGCTTGTTTAATATCCCTTGGTTGTCGTGCACGAACATTTCCTCCAATTGGTTCCTTTAAACCAGCGAGAAATACCTGTAATGCATTTTCCTGATGGGTATGAATTCTGTCTTGTTTTACGTTTTCATCGCTTGTGGAAATTTGTGTGTTATTAATGAGTAATGATAATAAATTGTGTACCTGACCAAAAAATTGTTCTATCGAGTCAGTTTGCTGGATTTGGAACAATTCCCGCGTAAGTGTAACAGGGTCACGCTTATCGTTGTAGTAAGCGATCAAGTTAGCTTTGATAATATCCCAATCAAGAGTGGTACCATAAGACTCTAATACTTGATCAGCATTTTCAATAATTTTTGCTCTAATATCCTGGAGCCAAATTTTTTCAAAAGGTGTGTTCTTCAATGGCAATATAAATGGCATAAGGTTCTCTACCGATCTGATAAAACTGTGTAGTTTAATTGGGTTTCCATCAAATGGTTGCAGTTCTCGTACTGCTTGTGGGGTTTGAAGAGATCTAAGAATTTTGTCAGCTTTTTCAAAAATTCTGTTCGTTTCGTTAACTCTTTCAGTTTCACTGTTCTGTTCATTATCATTATGATTCGGAATGGACGGTGCAGTAGGTGAAGTAGTGGGTGGAGGAGGTGGAATGGGAATAGTATTTGATTTGTTCATGTTTCTTAAATTATATGGGTTATGTCTTTCCATGTATAAACCTGTAACGAGACTCTCGAAAAATGTTTAATATATATTTTTTTTATTATATCATTTAAATTTAAGTTTTTCAAAGGATCACAGATTTTCACTCTGTGAGAAGATATTTTGCAGATATACCTTCTGCAATAATTTAATTTTGAAATAATATTTAAAACGATATAAACTGAATATAAACTTCTAAATAATGTATTTTTAATTTTTTTTTTATATTCCTAATTATTAATTTGTTTTTTTTGACGGCGCCAGTGGTTGTGTGGTTAGCGTAACAGCCTCACAATCCGATCGGTCTGGGTTCAATCCCAGCTGGCGTCGTTGGGATTTTCTGAGGCGAAAAATCTCTGGTTACGTCTTCCTTCGGAGGGGAAGTAAAAGAAGTTGGCCCGGCTCATGAATTGTTGAGTCTGAAAGGTAGGGACAGGTGGAGTCGCCTCCCTGATGTCGGTGATTGGCACTGAAGTGGCGGAAATATGCCGACAAAAAATAAGCGAAGGTAAAAAAAAATAAAAAAATTGTTTTTTTGAATTTAAATCGCAGAAATACGCACAGATTTACGCTCCGTGGGGGCGTGCACTGTTAATTACAGATATTCCTTCTGTAATGATTAATAAAATCCACAGTGTCTTAAACTCTTTTTCCACAGATATTCCTTCTGTGTCGATCACGCTTTCCAACAGATATTCCTTCTGCTGCACAATTTAGAGTTTTTTTTCTGCGTCGACTCGCACTAAGCAGATATGCCTTCTGCCGCACGAATCGATGGGTTTTAATTTATATTAATTTATAATAATTTTTAATATTTACGATTTTGTGTTATTTTAAATATCTTTCATGTGCAAACAATGTAGAAAATTAGTGTGTTACTTACATGAAAAATTGTTACCAATGTTCGCAGAATGATTCTTCTCGATAACACCTCCATTAATTGGTCCTGGTAAGTTTTTTCCTCTAAAAAACACTTGTAACGTTCGAGTATTTTCTATGTGCTCAAAGCACAAGTATTGTCTTTTAGTACATTCACAAAATTAATCCACTTCTCAAGTTTAATTATAATTACAAACGCGTAAAAAAAAACACTTGTCCGTTTTGCTATAATTGATAGGAGTTTATAAGCTAACCCTTTTTTTTTTAACACTTCTGGTTGAATAGTTTTTATAACACTTAGAAACACTTAAACTTTCATTTCACTTCGCGTAGGGAAAAACTGTCGGATCCTACCGACTGCGCCATTTAACCACTCAGGGATTTCGAAGAGGTTTTTTAAAAAAACAGAAACTCAACTTTACAGCGTGAGAACTAGAATCAGACTGCCCCTTAGTTTTTATTTCAAGTTTCGACCTAACACAAAAGAATACAAAATCCCTGAATCGAAGTATTGTTCTTCGATAAACTAAATTCCCTGAAACGATAACGCGCAGGCTGTACCGTATTCTGCTGATGCTGGATACCGTTGGCTGTTTATGCGTCCGCTCGGGTTTTGTTGATAGCGCGGGCGCGCTTGATTTACGATGTTTAAACTATCGCGTTCGATCCGGTCTTCTGGTCTGTTTATATTAATTTTTTTTGGTCTATTTATATTTATTTTTTAGTGTACATCGATTTTTTATCTCACCAAAGGCCCACTAACATTTCTTTTAAACATTTTATCAACATTTGGATTGCTTCTTCTACGATTTACTTCAGTACAAATGCTGTCAGAGACAGAACTAACGGCAGCTACTGAGGGGATGAACTGTAACAGGCTGCGCATAGGATCAATGAACCCAGGGGTATGACTAAAACGTCAAATCCCTCATATTGCCAGTGTACCCAATATTGCTGCGGTTCACTGACATTTTGGTTCTTTTTTTTCCAAAATATATATTTCATTAAGGCACATGTGACGTTAGCCTGACGGGGCCGGGAGTCCAATATTTTGATAATTTTTGTCTTACAACTATGTTAGTAATATGTAACCGATTACTCGCGGTTGGCTCGAGGTTAGTATTACAAAGATTCTCATAAATGGGATGTTGCAGTCTCCAGTACTATGTATGTGTGGCCGACACGGGATACTTCCTATTGGGGTGCAACTGACCATTGATCAGCGACGCCCCCCTAGTCTGTACCCCATATCAATCGTGGTGCATCTCTCTTGACTCGAGGAATCCAGGGTAGAATGGTCACTGGGCGGTACAATCTTCAGCTCGTGTAGAGTTGTCATGAGCGGTACAAGCTTTGGCTCTTGTTCAATGATCAGTGGCCTGCACAACCTTCGACGTGTGTATCTGTAAAGAGTATGTGTATGTATTGCCGCGACTAAGTAAAAGTTTTTCGAGGAGGGATATGATACAGGGATACAACGGAGAAAACATCATTAAACGTTGACATCGGCGTTTCTGAGGAACAGGTATAGATGAAGCAGAAGATCAGGATCACGACTACCTAAGATATCCCGGACGGGGATATCCGATTGTCTGCCTAGTGCCCTCAATGTGCCCATATTCACATGTTTTTACAGTCTTTTTTAAAAAATCATCTGGCATCTCTTCGTTCCACTTTTTATCGAATATTTTTAAACCGCAGGAGTAAACATTCACGTGACTCTGACTTCGTTGGTTTTTATTTCGTTCGGAAAAATATCAAAGAAAGTGGACATTAAAAATGCGTTGCTCAGTGAAAGGCTGTCCGAATACGAGTGAAAATGTTCGCGTAAGCTTTTATCGTACACTTTTATTCGGAACTTTTATCGGAAACGTTTCTACAGACGCGCTGGGTCGATTTTTGCGGAGACGACAAACTAGTTCCGAAGAAAGTGCGCTACACATACAACGTCCCGTCACCGTGAAATCGACGTGAAGGAATGAAATGTCAAATATTCTCCCATGGAGATCGTATGGTAGCATTCACATGCACCATCACCGGCAACTTTGACGTCGGCAAAATAAGTATACACATTTTCACGTGAACATGAAACGATGTATTTCTAGAAAAATTATCTAGAAATACATCGTTTTATTTCAACCGGATAGGAATCCTCGTGAGAAACCGTAATGCCTTCCCAACATTTAAGACGGTAGTTGACTCAGAAGATTACGTCCATTATCAACACGAAGTGCAGATTGCCGTTATATTCATCACCAGCACTAGCGGACCATGCGAAATCCTATCCATCTGTTCGAGACAAATTCAAAACACCAAAATATTGTGCTAGTTACCAGAGGTAGTTTTTCTGCTTGTATGAAACATATTCAGATTATTTTAATTTTAGATTCCTTGGTATGTTAGAAAAAAACGTCCTCTATATTTTCACAGTGAAATGTTTTGATACCTAATGACATTTCACCTTTGCTATGTATGTACGTATCGAAATTGGCTAATGTCAAATTTTCTTCCCACATTAAAATCTTGGAGTGAACTAAGCTCATTCGTTTTTGGAGGTTGTTGATATTCTGTCAGGTTTTGATACATTGCAATATGAGATGATGAGATGTTCTTTTATAGATGCAATGGACTATTAAGCATTCATGGACTATTAGCATTCACATGCACCATCACCGGCAACTTTGACGTCGGCAAAATAAGTATACACATTTTCACGTGAACATGAAACGATGTATTTCTAGAAAAATTATCTAGAAATACATCGTTTTATTTCAACCGGATAGGAATCCTCGTGAGAAACCGTAATGCCTTCCCAACATTTAAGACGGTAGTTGACTCAGAAGATTACGTCCATTATCAACACGAAGTGCAGATTGCCGTTATATTCATCACCAGCACTAGCGGACCATGCGAAATCCTATCCATCTGTTCGAGACAAATTCAAAACACCAAAATATTGTGCTAGTTACCAGAGGTAGTTTTTCTGCTTGTATGAAACATATTCAGATTATTTTAATTTTAGATTCCTTGGTATGTTAGAAAAAAACGTCCTCTATATTTTCACAGTGAAATGTTTTGATACCTAATGACATTTCACCTTTGCTATGTATGTACGTATCGAAATTGGCTAATGTCAAATTTTCTTCCCACATTAAAATCTTGGAGTGAACTAAGCTCATTCGTTTTTGGAGGTTGTTGATATTCTGTCAGGTTTTGATACATTGCAATATGAGATGATGAGATGTTCTTTTATAGATGCAATGGACTATTAAACAATTGACGGAAAAATGTAGTTCGTTCATTTTATAAGTTCAATTATTTTTGCCTTTGATAACAATACCATTTTTATAGTGTTGATTATCATAAGAAAAATAACACTCCTGATCGTTGGATCTTTTTTGACATTCAATTGGATCTTTTTGACAGCCGTTCTGATTCAGTCCGCACCAAGGCGTTGTATTATAGGTGGACCGCAATGTCAAAATTGCTGTTCGGCCATTGCTCGTGAAAAAACAAATTTGTTTACAAAACAAGTCGTATCTTTTGGTGACAAATGCATTCGTTGGCAAAATAGCTGCTCGCGCTTTATTGTTTATTGTAAAATGTACTTCTGTTTGGCTCCCATCGGCGGGGAAAATAGTACTATCAGCTTACGGCGATGGTGACAAACAATAACGCTGATTATGGCTCCACTGATTTCGCTCAGGAAGGAGGAGAATGCTGTGCATATACCTGGAAGGAGATCCGGAAAGAGCTTGTAACGGTAATTGGCTAGAGCAAAAGGAGGTTGTGCACTATATTCCACGAATATATATATTTGCTTATTTTTTCCTTCAATGATTTTCCTTAGCGAGTTGACATTGAAATCATAACCGCACACCCAAACAAAAAGTAAATAATTCTGAAAGTTACGTCTCGCTACTCGTCTCACGTCATGTCCTGAAAGTGTCAAGAACGAAACACCTATAGTTCAGCATCTTGGTCCGCACTACCTAGGATATAACCCACTTCTAGTTTTCATCTTTTGATTCGTACTTTTCGCATACTAGTATGAAGAAGTTGTTCATAAACATTAAGCACAACTTTATCCAGTTTGAAATAAATCATGACTGGAATAAATCGCTCCAGAAAACAACTGCAACAGAAACATCCACACACAAAAATGTAGTAGACACACCTTAAGTAATCGAGGCGGCCCAAGTCGCCTGTGTACATTTAACACATGTCGCGATTCGAGTAGACCGTCGAAGCGCCGTGTTCCACTAATTGCCCGGTTAGTTACGATCCTTGAGTAAGGTCTGACCTAGCTTTAGCGAGCGTCGGACAGCATACGTTTGCCCGGTTGATTTTCGTTTTGGAATATGCGCGATTGTTTCTGCTGCAGTTGTTTTCTACGGCGATTTATTCCCGGAACCGAAATAAATATATCATTTGGGTACTCTTGTAAAAGCATGTTGGTAACAAAAATAAAATGAGAAAATGTTGCTTTTGACGAAATAGTCCACTATCCCCTAATCTTATGCCATCATTTTGAAAAAATAATAATGAATAAAATAATGAAACTCTTCCCATCTGGCATCTCTGACTGCAATCGGCATTGACAGCTATTTGTTTTGAAAAAAAACCCAGAAGGAAAAAAACAAATCGTTTATATTGTGATACAAAAAGATAGAAAATGTAATAGTGTTACTTGGAATCAATGAGTAGTACAAGCACTTGTTCTTTATAAATCATATAAGATACTTGTTTCATAAAAAATGTCGAAGTAAGTTTTGTTCTGTATGTATTGCTCAATTTATTGATTACGATTTCGACTGAAAAGTTCTGTAAAATGATACTGATGCTACACTGAAAAGACGGCATTGTAGGTGTTTTCAAAAATTTACACGATAATGGATAGGAATTATACTTTCTCGAGATGACATTTTGTAAAATGGATGTTGTTCGCACGAAAATTCTTATTTTTCCAAAATTGTCATAATGAGAGGAACTTTTGATTCGAGCTTTGTGTTTAATTAATATTTACGCTGGAATCAGAGGATATGTGAACTTTCCATTTTCAGGGCGCGTACATACACAAGAGATGAATGATTTTTATCATTCATTGAATAAGATGTTCATATGGCGACAATCAAGGTTGCATTGTTTAAAATGCACACGTCCTGTCACAACTATAAATGACTGTTGAATAATCGTTTACTCAACAATAATTTATAGTTGAGTATAAATTCTAGGTCTAGTGTATTTGAACATCAATTTGTGTGAGACAATCCGTAATTCAGATGCCGTTTTATAATTTTTCTTCAATATTCTATCATAGTAGAAGAGGTGCTATAGTTAAGTGCCGTTTAGATTGCTCATTTTCACCGCTTTTGAATCAAATATAAATAAGTAATGATAATATATTTAGTGTCTCATTCTCATTTTTTTTTGTTTAATAATCAAAAGTGAGTTTAACTTTTCTATGTTTTGCCCGGGGGTTTTCAAATGGTGCTCTGCTGAGTACTTATGTACCACGAAGCTTCGTAAGTGCCCGCATACGACGAAATCATAGACCCACTTTGAAAAACCAACTGTTCCTTTTATACCCCTGTTTCAGACAACATAATCCAGTAAGCAAGCTATAAAAACATTTTGCAATTCAACTACTTCTTTCTCCATCCATTTGAATACTTCATTATTTTCAAGAATTGATGGCAATCCTATCACCCAATGCTCACTGTGAATCACATGTTTATCCAGATCGAATGGTACGTGTATTTGTTACGTTCTAAGGACCGAAGTAAGATGTTACAATTCATCTCGGTTTTATCAACGTTAAATCTGAAAATCAGTTGACTGTATAATGTGAGATCTTGGACCAAATGGTTCTTTGGACCATTCTTTAGTGGATTTGTCGAACGAATTCTTACGTTGTCAGTCGAAACCAGCCTAGGAACAATCCGGACGTCTTGGATACCGAATTGTTCAATTGAATTATGAGAATAACTCTAGTGAATTGATGGATGATAGACCTATCCGAAACCCAAGGTGTTCCTCGGGGAAGACACCATATTTATCTGAATTCGAGTTTGAATACATTTATTGAACAGCTTGGTGAGGGCATAGGGCAAGCTGATGGGTCGACATTAGGCATTCGATTTTTCAAAGATCGATTCTTTGGTACCGATTAAATAAGTGAATCGATCCCTACGCCGTTTAGAAAATCGGTTCGTCAAGATAGATCTTTTTTTAAGATCGCCCAATCCTAGTCGACATGTTAAGCTAAGCATCGGTTAGAAATTTTCGCTACGAAAACCAACAAGCTCAAGTACGCTCAATGTTAAAGGTGTTGTCGAACCCGGGGGCATTCAAGGGCCTTCGGCTTATGACAAAGCACCGTTGTTGGAGTACCCTTGATTCAGCTGAAGCCAGTGCTACGAACCTCCAATGTCGAGCGTCGAATATTCGCGTTGGAAGGTAATCCGTTCGTTGTGGATTGCGTTCCAACGCGAGTGGCACGAGTCAAAGAATTTTTGTCAATCGTTGATCCGACACTCGATGACTTTCGATACACCGCTACACGATTCGTCCGAATCTATCTTTGACAGATTGGTTTGTTTACAAGTTTTAGATGAAGGAACTATGAAATTGGTTCATAAAATTCAGAATATTCAGCAAAATATTGCAGTTTAATAATGTTGATTTCAAGCATTTTTAATTTACAGCCCGATATCAGTACAATTGCTACGGCAACAATTTCTATACTCGCATCGTCATTCAGTTTCCTAACGTTTTTGATGGTAAATAAAAACAATAAACATTAGATCCAAATACTCGCCGAATGTTTGGCTCGATTGCATTGAATCGAACATTCACTTCACCGTGTAGCAGCACATTCGTCACAACATTTGTCGATTCATCGAGTCAAATGTTTGAGCCCAACAATCGAGTGAAACGTTGGACGAATCGTGTAGCGCCCGCATGAGCGGCAGCAGCTGCGAGGCGGGGCTGGGCTGAACGACGGTTTTATTTATTTAAATTTTGCCCTAATGATATTAATGAAAAGTCTTAATTTGTACAATAAAATGTTGCCGAACCACATTTCTTGAATAATGTATGTCGAAACCAAATACTACTCTGTTGAACAGTAGTTCAAGGCTTAACAAGGCTAAATTGTATCCATGGTATGACGAAAAGCAGGGTGTCGACTATCTTGAAAATTCTTGAAAATCAGGGAATATCAGAGAATTCAAACAATGTCAGAGAAAATCAGGAAATATCAGGGAATTTCGTTACCAATCGGGAAAAAAATTAAATTCCACCAACTAGAATTTTGATTATTGCTGTAATTAGAAAATTTCGAAGACGCCAAATGCTAGGGCGTGATAAAATGAGCTCTATGATGTTTGGCTTTGCCCCGAATTGTAAATCTGAGCTCGATTAAACTTTGTAAGTTGGCTTCGACGAGTCTTTGAACAAGACAACAAAGAAACTGCAGATGGGATTTGACTTTCTCCAGCATCAGAGATCAATTTGTAGCTTTTAAAGAAGGCCTGGGAATTATATATTTGGACGATACCAACGTGAATTGGTCATACTACGTGAGCTGCAGTCCAGTTGGAGAAGAAAAACTCTTGAATTTGGGTAGCTCCGGATTGCATATTTTACATGGTTCACCAATAGATTGAGCGATTTCACAAAACTCGTCAAAATTTTACGGCAGACAAATCTTGACATGTCGTTTGGGATGCGAATCACTGGTTTTAAAGTTTATGAAGCATTGATAAATCCTTGATCTTGCCGTTATTGAATCCTATAAAAAATGGCTGCAAAACTATTCGAGAAACTTTTGACTATTGACTTTTCAATATTTGACGGATTTTGGGCGTATACCCTAGAAATGATTTATCGAAAATCCTATTTAAGTAATATACATTTAATGCGACATGCCGAGGCACTCATCGCATTGGAGGCGATTTTGACCTATAATTAGACATTGGTGATGAGAGTGATACAGTGTCTACGTCTGGTGGTGACTTTCAATGTAGGCCATAATTTTGGCCCCGAACTCGATGTTTACAAAAATGCCCAATAAAACGTGTCGTATTATGGCGGGTTTACATTAGAGAGATCTATAGCTATAGATGGACTTATCCACCTGAAAATAGAAGTAAACGGGTGAGAATATATATGATACACTTCTTCGAGGTATATATGTATAGAATGTATAGAATAAATTCAGGCATATGAAACGCTAGTGAATTTCTCACTGGTGAGAAATCACTAAAGTTGGATGCAGTTCTACTTCAAGTGAATAAATTCACCGAAAGTATGAATATACTCATTATATAAGTTCGCGCTAGTGTAAACGGTTGATGCGATTTCTATAAATCTCATGATATTTCTTCACACGAATATATCACTAGTCTAAACCCACCCTTATAGGTCTGTCCAATTAGCTAAATGTCGCATTAAATGTAACTTACTGTATTCACCGAGTTAGAGCCATTTTAGTGATGCGGTATTCAACCTGGTACGACCATAACAATGAACTTCAAACGCGTTTTTCTCGAAACCATTTTTTTCAAATTGGCGTACACGATATCTCAAGTTCTACTGAACTTATTTATCTCGATTTCATATGAATACACTCTGCATGCATCTCTGTATCGCATGAACCATTAAAAATAATATTTTTTTACATTTTCCTTTTTTTCAATCAGGAAAAGTGAGAAAAAACGTTTCAAACCGTATTTTGTTTTTCCAACGGCAGCCTTTTTGTAAAAAAAAAGTTCTTGACTTGTCCGAGGTTCATGCGATAACGGTATCTTCACTGATTTAGAATCTGTTTGTTTTTTTTTGTTTCAGATAACCAGTAAGGGCGGAATTATGTACGCCACGGCACAACTTTTATTCAACCCCCTCACTTCATCAGCTTGTAACTATTTCTAGTTATGTAAACATATTCTTTGTTTTATTGTTACGTAGCTCGAAAAACGTACGAAATTCGTGACTCTATACTTAAATACCCCGTAAATACCGTTTTAGAAAACATTTGTGAGGAAACGGTTGTTCTACGTAACAAGTTTATGATGGTATGCTTCATTTTGGAAACATTGCATCAATAAAAAATGTTGAGCTAGTTAATTCAACGAGTTCGAAATTCTCTTTCTCTTTTTAGAACACATGGAAAGTTGGAAGAAAGAAGCTTTTGCGTTAAATTAGTCATTAATGAGTAAGTTAAGGGGGTATTCTAGTGTAGAGACACGAATTTCGGACATTTTTTCGAGCTCCGTGAAAATAAAACAAAGAATATTTTTACGACCCATTATATCATTATTTGTTCATCTATCTTTTCACAAAAAAAATTAACGGAGAAAAAATAATCATAAGCAGAATAGTTGCAAGCTGATGACGTGAGAGGCTCATAAGAAAGTTATACCACGGCGTACACGATTCCAGCCCTTCTGGTTACCTGAAACAGAAAAATCGAACATATTCTAAATCAGTTAAGATGCCGCTATCGCCGATTCTCAGAAAAGTCAAAAACATCTTTTTTGACAAAATGGCGGTCGTTTGAAAAACAAAATGCGGTTTAAAACGTTTTTTTCTTACGTTTCCCGATATTTTTTTTTTTTTTTTTTAATTCGTTTATTTTTACAGGCTCAGTTACTTAAGTTTAAAGGAGCCGAATTCTTAAATATAATTTTAAAACTATATATATAAACAATTTTCTTACATCTATGGTTAGTAAGGTGGAAAACCGATTACTCGCGGTGTACTCGAGTTTAGGAGGGTGACATATTTTTAGGAGAAGGATGGGATATAAGGAAATTGTAACAATGTTGATGAACACTCAATTTATAAATCTATTCGTATATCTATAGTGTATTTACATTTCAACTTATTCTACTATTTATAGCAAGGGGACGAATTACCCGCAAAGGAAGGAAAGGAGGGTATAAGGATGTAGGGGCAATCACACACGAAGATCTATAGCTTTAAGGAAAACATATATATGGGACATGTAATCAAGGTCTAACCGAGCCAACACATCTCTCACCGGCACATTGGGCTGTCTTCCTCGGGCCCGGAGGGAGTTTTTTAAATTCGATCTGGCGACCAGATACACCTCGCACGACCAAACAATGTGCTCGATGTCGTGATAACCTTGGCCACAAACGCAGAGATTGCTGCTGGCAAGATTGAAACGGAAGAGTAGTGCATCTAACGAACAGTGATTGGACATGAGTCGGGAGAAGGTGCGAATAAAGTCCCGACTCAAGTCCAGACTTTTGAACCACGGTTTGAGGCTAACCTTAGGGATAATCGAGTGAAACCACCGGCCCAATTCATCTTCATTCCACTTGCGTTGCCAGTTAGCGATGGTATTTTTGCGGACTAAAGAATAAAATTCATTGAAGGCGATTTGACGCTGATAAATATCGCCTTCAATTGCACCTACCTTTGCTAATGAGTCAGCCCTCTCATTACCCGGAATTGAGCAATGTGAAGGGACCCAGACAAAGGTAATGACATAACAGCGTCTGGATAAAGCACTCAAAATTTCTCGTATTCTCTCAAGGAAGTACGGCGAGTGCTTTTCCGGCCTCACTGAACGGATAGCTTCGACAGAGCTAAGACTATCCGTTACAATGTAATAGTGTTCAACAGGTCGTGAGGCGACGCTGTCCAGCGCCCAATGAATTGCTGCCAATTCAGCAATATACACTGAGCAAGGATTCTGAAGACTGTGTGAGGTGCTAAAAAATTCGTTGAACACTCCAAATCCTGTGGACTCGTTTATAGTGGACCCATCAGTAAAGTACATATTATCACAATTGATACCCCCATACTTTTCATCGAAGATCGTTGGAGCGATCCTCGATCGTTGGTAATCTGAATATCCATGGATATCTTGCTTCATGGACAGATCAAAATGCACAGAGGAATTGATGTAGTCAGGGAAACAAACACGGTTGGGAATATACGAAGAAGGATAAACCTGCATGGAGATGAATTCATGATATGAACTCATGAATCCGGAGTGAAAATTTAGCTCGATCAGCTGCTCAAAATTTCCGATCACCAATGGGTTCATAACCTTACACCGGATGAAGAACCGAAGAGATAATAAATTGAAGCGATCTTTTAGTGGGAGTAGGCCTGCCAAAACCTCGAAACTCATGGTATGCGTTGAGGGCATACATCCCAACGCAATACGGAGACAAAGATACTGAATTCGCTCGAGTTTAATGAGGTGTGTTTTGGCAGCTGATTGAAAACAGAAACTGCCATACTCCATCACTGAGAGAATAGTTGTTCGATACAACATTATAAGATCTTCTGGGTGGACTCCCCACCAGGTGCCGGTAATTGTACGGAGAAAGTTTATTCTTTGTTGGCATTTTTTACTCAGATACCTAATATGGGCCCCCCAAGTACATTTGGAGTCGAACCAGACCCCAAGATACTTTAATGACATAGCATGAGTGATCGGTTTACCCAAAAGTTGAAGCTTTGGTTTTGCTGGTCTATGCTTCCTAGAAAAAACCATCATCTCTGTTTTCTCCGTGGAGAATTCGATCCCTAGACCAATGGCCCAGGCTGAAAAATTGTTCAAAGTATCTTGTAAGGGTCCTTGCAGGTCGGATTCGTTTGATCCTACGACAGACACCACTCCATCATCTGCAAGTTGTCTTAGGCTGCAATTTTGTGTAAGGCAATTGTCGATGTCGCTTACATAGAAGTTGTACAAAAGGGGGCTTAAACATGAGCCCTGGGGGAGGCCCATGTAAGAGACCCGACTTACTGCCGAATCTCCGTGAGAAAAGTTCAAATGTTTCTCACAAAGCAAGTTATATAACATATTATTCAATAGAGGCGGCAGACCCCGAGAGTGTAATTTGTCCGACAAAACCTCTATTGAAACAGAATCGAAGGCCCCCTTTATGTCCAAGAATACTGAAGCCATTTGTTTTTTTTCGGCGTAAGCCATTTGAGTTTCTGAAGAAAGCAACGCAAGACAATCATTCGTCCCCTTGCCCCTGCGGAACCCATATTGTGTATCTGAGAGTAGGCCATTCGTTTCAACCCATCGATCAAGGCGAAACAAGATCATTTTCTCCAACAATTTCCGTATACAAGACAGCATTGCTATTGGGCGGTACGAATTGAAGTCGGACGCGGGTTTTCCGGGTTTTTGAATAGCTATAACTCGTACTTGTCTCCAATCATTTGGAACAATATTATTCTCCAGAAACCGATTGAATAAATTCAACAAGCGATGTTTCGCCACATCAGGGAGGTTTTTCAGCAAGTTGAACTTAATTCTATCCGATCCCGGAGCAGAATTGTTACATGAGGGCAGAGCAAGAGAGAATTCTACCATCGAAAACTCGGAATCAAGATCGCACCTATCTTGTGGTATATCTCGAACAATTTTTTGCACAGGAGCGGAATCAGGACAAACCTTCCGTGCAAAATTAAAAATCCATCGATGTGAATATTCTTCGCTTTCATTCGTTGAAGAGCGATTTCTCATGTTTCGAGCCACTTTCCATAATTTTTTCATTGACGTTTCTCGTGACAAACCTCCCACGAAATTTCGCCAATAAGCACGTTTTTTCCCTTTGATTAAGTTTTTAAATTGATCTTCAAGGGCTAAATACGTTTGAAAATTTTCAGGGGTTCCACGTTTCCGAAAAGCTTTAAATGCATTCGATTTTTCTACATAAAGCTTGGAACATTGGCTATCCCACCATAGATTGGGACGCCTTCGGGAAATGGTGGAACCTGGGATGGGTTTCGTTTGAGCGCGAACCGCGCTGTCATAGATCAAACGAGAAAGGAAGTTATACTCCTCCAATGGAGGTAAACCATCTCTGGAATTGATGGCTAGAGCAATCGCGTCCGCATATTTTTTCCAGTCAATGTGTCTTGTGAGGTCATATGCCATGTTTATAGATTCAGAAGAATTCGACCCAATGGTGATGGAAATTTTGATTGGCAAGTGATCACTACCGTTGGGGTCCTGGATTACATTCCACTTGCAATCTAACGATAGTGAATTCGAGCAAAGCGAGAGGTCAAGAGCACTTGGGTTAGCAGGAGGTTTAGGTACACGTGTTGTTTCCCCAGTGTTCAAAACGGTCATATTGAAGCTGTTACAAAGGTCATATATCAACAATGAACGATTGTCGTCGTACTGTTCCCCCCAGGCAGTTCCGTGAGAGTTGAAGTCTCCCAAGATCAATCGTGGCTCAGGAAGGAGTGAGCACATGTCATCAAGTTGTTTGCGGCTAACCGCAGCTCTCGGAGGCCAATACAAGCTGACAATACAGAGGTCTTTGCCTCTGATGTTTGCATGACAAGCAACAGCTTCGATCCCTCCAATAGGTGGAAGGTCAATTCTAAAAAATGAGTGGCACTTATTGATCCCCAAAAGCACCCCTCCGTATCTATCATCACGGTCCAAGCGTATAAAATTAAAATCGTGGAAAGAGATATCATCTCGCGAAGAAAGCCAAGTTTCGGACAGAGCAAAAACATCACAATTGTAGTTATGAATTAAAATTTTGAATGTATCCAATTTAGGGATAAGACTACGACAATTCCACTGTAAAACAGTGATATCTCCGACCTCTCTATTTGAATTAGACATCAAGAGAGATAATCATTGCAAGGAGGGGCCATGTTTGCATCAATTGTTGCAAAATTGTTCTTAATACTGGAAGCATTGAGATGACAAGGGTTCTGATGGAGTCGGAAACATTAAAACACTTGAAGATTTGGTCCAAAAGGTCAGACAACTTTATAAATCCCGATTGGGAAGTTGAACTGGACGGAAAAATAGGGACAGTTGGGGTTTTTGATGTCCCCTCGAGTGCTGGGCCATTCGAAGGTGAATTATTCCCACGGAAACCAGGAGGAACCTGATTTTGCTTGTCCGCTGCACTCGATTTTTTAGGCATGCTAACAGGGGTTATCACCGGAGGGGCTTGTCCTTGAACTTTGGGAGTGGTCACATTTTTGCGCCGGGGATTCCCTTGGAAAATGAACGGTGTGCCCCCGTTAGCTGTGTCCGCTTCTATTTCGTCAACGGGCAACGTGGCGAAGACATTTTGTGTGTTGATTGGTTGTTGTTGTTGGGCCAGTGGAGAAGCGCCCTTTAAAATATCCGCAAAAGTGCGTTTCGAGCGTTCCTTCAAAGAGCGCTTCTGTTTCTCCCAGCGACTCTTGTAATTTTCACAAACTGAGAGCTCGTGTGGGGATCCCCCGCAATATGGACATTTATGCTCAGTCGCACTGCAGGATTTCCCCTCATGTTGCTCTCCGCAAGTGGCACAGCGCTCCTTGTTGGCACAATAATCCGAAGTGTGACCAACTGACTTGCATTTGTTGCAAGTCATGGGCTTTGGCACGAAGAGTCGCACAGGTAGTCTCAATTTGTCCACCATAACGTAGTCAGGGAGGGCGGCACCAGCAAAGGTGACTCGAAACGAGTCGGACGGCGTAAATTTAGTTTGGTCCCCATCATGGGAAAGTTTCCCGAGTTGGCGACAGTCCAAGATTTTCACTTCCATTGAGGGGAGCTTCTTGAACTTGCCTTTTCCTTCTGCTTTTATTTGTTCGCTCGTCAGACCCGTTTCAGTTATCACCCCCTCAATTTCTACGTTATGGGAGGGTATAAATGTTCGATATTCGAGAGTGAAATGTTGATCAGCAACAATCTCGTTTGCGTGTTTCCGTTCATTCACGACAACTCGCAATTTGTTCGGTCTAACCCTGCGAATTTCAGATACAGAAGTGTATCTGGCCAGATCTTTCATGATCTGAATCACGTTAAGGTTTTTTCCTTTCGGTTTTGGCCGGAGGAAAACAACCCAAGGGCCAGTTCCAGGTGCATCTTCTGGATAAACTCTGACACGTGGAGCGGAGACAACAGAGGGGGAAGACGAGGACGAGGACGAGGACGAGGATGAGGATGAGGACGAGGACGAGGATTGGGTTGGATCGGAAGCATCAGAAGGGGGAAGCGAAATCGATGATGGGAGAGGGGGAGTGGAAGTAACAGTGGGTTGAGAAGGGAGGCTTGCAATTTTCTTAGAGGGGGGCTTGGTAGGATGAGCGGATTCGTCCCCAGAAGAATTATCTTCCTTATGAGGGACTCGTTTATGTTTTTTCCCAGATCTTATATGAGATTCATTATCGGAGATCTCCATCTCTGGAGATCCTCCACTATTCTCCATTTTACAAAAAATTTCTGTCTTATTTCTAAATTATTTTTGATTTTAACAATAATCTTAAAAAAAATAGCAACAAAAAAATTATGATAATAATATCAAACAATGAACAAATGAATTGAATAATAATATTAATAATAAATATGTGTACCTTAATATATAAGTTGTTTCAATAATGCGCTCTACTGCCCTAATCAGGGAGAGACAGAGGCTACGCGCTACGGAGACAACACAATAGCGCAAGAATAGCTTACGCAGCCACGTGATGATGAATCCCGTTTGCGACAGTCACGCGATGGCGATCCCGTTATGCCGAATCAGTTCAACAGCCGCAATCCGGCTCGCTACAAGAGCGCTGCTTCCTTTGTTCCTTCGTTCCACTTCACAAAAGGTCAGGTCGAAAGCGGACAGCAATGACCTTCACTCGTACACGATTCACTCGTACCAATAGCACAATAGCAAAAGTGGCAACGCACAATACCGACACTGAACTTTACTCGTCAAGAGTTGGATAGCGAATGATTTCCCGATATTTTAAAAACAGTAGAATTTAAAAAATATCATTTTTTAGATTTTCATGCGATAGAAAGATGTATTCATATGAATTCGACATGAATCGGTTCAGTATAACTTGAGATATCGTGTACGCCAGTTTGAAAAAGCTAGTTTCGAGAAAAACGTGGCTGGAGTTCATTAATACGGCCGTACCAGCTTAGTTACAGCATCACTAAAATGGCTCTAACTCGGTAAATAATGGGATCTTCGATAAGGATTCGAAGTACTAAGGCAGAGATTTTGTTGGGTAAGCTCAGACTCGAATTTCGCTCAGTTTTTCCTGGAAGTATACAGCGAGAGACCTCCTTTCTGATGACGATATCGCTACTTCCACTGTCCTTCGTGGGCACCGAATATTGATTGCTTTTAAGGTGAAGGTGGCCATTGTAGTAGTATAGATAAAACCAAGTGTAAAAATGGGGTAATAGTAATTGTGAGAGAAGAGCAAAGCACATGTTTTCACATATTCACGTTGGAGAGCCTTAACCCTTCTCTTCGTTGGCCGAGGCATTTTGATTGAATGTAATACTTTTCCGTTTGAAAGCATAGGCAGCCGTGTCAGTGTTTCGAGCTCTGCAATACAATTTTCATAACCAATGTTAAAGTTGCTAAAACTTACATTATAGACCCATTAAACGTAAAAATAATAATTGTATTGATATCAACACAATTTTATTCTATTAATTTTCATTACATGAAACGCTATGACTCAGGAATAATATTTTATTGAGTGGTTTTTATAGCTGTTTCGATGATGTTGTCTGGCATCAGTGTCGAAAAAAATCGAGGGGTTGTATCCGAGACACGACCGCTTAGGACGTAGGACTACGCAATTTTTTTTTTTAAATTTGTTGGTTTATCATTTCGGATATTATTTGCGAATACGTCGATAGTTCATAAATAACTCTTTAGTAAAAAGTTCCGGGTATCCTGAAAAAGTTTAATGGCTTGCGTGGTTTTGTAGAAGCATTTCGAGAAGCAACGATTCTTTCATGCCTTTGCGAGTACAATACACTAATTGGTCATATGTCTTATTTTGTTTCTTTATATCAATGCACGCATTGCACTGAGTATTTAACGAGAAGCATCTTCCGTGCATCGCCATTCAACAAGCATCAAACACGCGTCTAACAGATGCACACAATTGCAGCGATAAACTTCAAGTGAAATATTCGCTAGCGTTCACAGCTCGAGGGGAAACAGAAAACACAAAACGAGCAGAATAAGCGACCTTCGTTGTTTCAGGCACAGAAAGATTCTGACAATTTTCTTCAGAGGAGATGCAATACTTATACGCAAGCGACAGCTTACTTACTTCGAAATTATTCTCTTTTCGCTATCCCCCTTCATTGTTTCTATTCTTGTTCTTCTTCTTTTCCTTTATTTGCGGAGACCTCAACTCCAACGATTCATTCATCTCCGACTGTTTCTATTCTAGCGGCTGCATAAGTTGCTCGTTATTGACAGCTCTGTTAGGGAAGCACACAAATGGACAGAACAAATGTATGGGGAAATGGGAATGCTTCCAATTTTCATCAATTTAAACCATATATAGACTACGGGATTGTGTTGTGTAGCATATCAAACAAATCTTAGAAAATTTCCGATTTGATTGGTATGCAAATCGTTAAAACCCGCTCGCA
This sequence comes from Toxorhynchites rutilus septentrionalis, assembly GCF_029784135.1. NCBI lineage: Eukaryota > Metazoa > Arthropoda > Insecta > Diptera > Culicidae > Toxorhynchites > Toxorhynchites rutilus. Next base: position 190,333,795 of record NC_073746.1, read on the forward strand.
GCAAAAACAGTTATTAACATCAACTTTATTTCATAAAAACGTGACCTGTTTTCTGATTTGGCACCCTTAATGTAAGACGTAGTCCTACGTCAAAAATAATTATGCTTTCACCAATACAAACAAAACCATTGCCGAAAATTGAAAATTTAACTTTCAGAGCATTAGCTCGAGTGTTCCGACGTTTTTCACTATACAGTGCGACAACAGATGAAAATTTGATATCTTGCGAGTAATCGATTAGAGTTTGGTTGATATTACTTGATGGGAAGTGTGCGAAAACGATCATTTTCTTCACACTGTTTTTTTTTTAAATTTGTTGGTTTATCATTTCGGATATTATTTGCGAATACGTCGATAGTTCATAAATAACTCTTTAGTAAAAAGTTCCGGGTATCCTGAAAAAGTTTAATGGCTTGCGTGGTTTTGTAGAAGCATTTCGAGAAGCAACGATTCTTTCATGCCTTTGCGAGTACAATACACTAATTGGTCATATGTCTTATTTTGTTTCTTTATATCAATGCACGCATTGCACTGAGTATTTAACGAGAAGCATCTTCCGTGCATCGCCATTCAACAAGCATCAAACACGCGTCTAACAGATGCACACAATTGCAGCGATAAACTTCAAGTGAAATATTCGCTAGCGTTCACAGCTCGAGGGGAAACAGAAAACACAAAACGAGCAGAATAAGCGACCTTCGTTGTTTCAGGCACAGAAAGATTCTGACAATTTTCTTCAGAGGAGATGCAATACTTATACGCAAGCGACAGCTTACTTACTTCGAAATTATTCTCTTTTCGCTATCCCCCTTCATTGTTTCTATTCTTGTTCTTCTTCTTTTCCTTTATTTGCGGAGACCTCAACTCCAACGATTCATTCATCTCCGACTGTTTCTATTCTAGCGGCTGCATAAGTTGCTCGTTATTGACAGCTCTGTTAGGGAAGCACACAAATGGACAGAACAAATGTATGGAGAAATGGGAATGCTTCCAATTTTCATCAATTTAAACCATATACAGACTACGGGATTGTGTTGTGTAGCATATCAAACAAATCTTAGAAAATTTCCGATTTGATTGGTATGCAAATCGTTAAAACCCGCTCGCAGCAAAAACAGTTATTAACATCAACTTTATTTCATAAAAACGTGACCTGTTTTCTGATTTGGCACCCTTAATGTAAGACGTAGTCCTACGTCAAAAATAATTATGCTTTCACCAATACAAACAAAACCATTGCCGAAAATTGAAAATTTAACTTTCAGAGCATTAGCTCGAGTGTTCCGACGTTTTTCACTATACAGTGCGACAACAGATGAAAATTTGATATCTTGCGAGTAATCGATTAGAGTTTGGTTGATATTACTTGATGGGAAGTGTGCGAAAACGATCATTTTCTTCACACTGTTTCGCAAAATTACTGATTTTTGGACGAGGAGTGAGGGAGGGAAATTAAAGAAATGAGGGCCATTGTGGCAGACTTTTGTGGCTAGCTTCCACCTTCATCTTTAAGGAGCTGATTTGATTATGCATCCAATGGGGCAGCGGACTGAGTCTGGAACTTTTTCGAATGGCAATATATGGCTGAAGTGCTGAATGCTAATTTTTTTTAATACAGTCAACTCTCCCTAACTCGATGTTCTGTATCTCGATATTTTCCTTAACTCCATGGATTTCATGGCACCTTCGATTTTACAAGCATTCGTCTCTCCATAACTCGATACCTTCCTAACTCGATGCCTCCCTTACTCGATGTGTTTTGATTCATTTTTCCATGGATTTTCACCTCCCTAACTCGATTGATTTTCGCGTACTTGTTTTTGTGCATTATTACCCCTGATTTCAATTGCTCTTGATTACCTCTGATTTCAAATGCTCTTGAAATTTCAGTATTACACAAAGTACGGTATCAACACTATTCAAACTAAAGTAAAAATGGAATCGGAATGGGAAGTTGAATCTAGACCAATAGCATATAAGGTTGGTCGGGATCGAAAAGCTGGAGCGGTCAATGGATTTTTGTCTTATCAAGCAAGAGAGAATAATTTACCTCTCTTAGGTTCTATTTTTCGGAATATGGCTTGCGAATTTGTCCAGAAACTGGGAATTCCCAACTTTAAAGCACAACGAACATGGACGGGAGCGATAAACTACCGTTGCTGATCAATGGAAAGAGTGAAAACCCACGATGTTTCAATAAGAAGTAATTACCAATGATATACGAGAGCAATACCAAGGTCTGGATGGACTTAATGCTTTTTGAGGAATGAATCATGTGAATTGACAAGAAAAATTCCAATGGAAATTGAAAGGTATTATTTCTGGAATTATGTGTTATGGTAATGTATCATACTTATATCTATTCCTTCTCAAAGGTGGTCATGTTCGTTGATAATTATACAGCGCACCAAAAATCTCTACGACCAAAGCTCAAATCGATAAGTTTACAAATTTTCCACAAATCTTTACTTCCGTAGCTCAGCAGTTGGACTTCGACATAATCAAGAACCTGAATCAGTACTTTCGCCATCTTCGATTAATTAGATCTTCGATTAGTTAAACGAAGATTGCAAGAAATGGAGGATATCTGTCCTTTTCAACCTTCATGTTATTCAGCATTCTTACTGTATTTTAATGCACTCTAGGATCCTTCAGATATACCGGTATTGGATGCAATTGAAATACTTTCGCCCTCTTTTTTTTATTAAATCGTTTATTTTTACAGGCTCAGTTACATAAGTTTAAAGGAGCCAAACTCCTGACTGTATTGTTATAAGTGTATATAAACATTTTTCCTTAATTCTAATGTTAATGGTGTAGAAAACCGATTACTCGCGGTCTACTCGAGTTTAGAAGGGTGACATATTTTCTTCAGGAAAAGGAAGGGATAAAAGGATATGTTGACAATGTTCACTCTCACATTCACACTCACATTCATTACACTCAATTCTTAAGCCTATCTTATATCTAATATGTATTTACATTTCACCTTATTCTATTGTTAATAAGAGGGGATTTGATTTCTCGCGAAGGAAAAGGAAAAGGAGAATATAAGGATATAAGGACAATCAGACACGAAGATCGATAACTTTTAGGAAGACATATATTTGGGACATGTAATCAAGGTCTAAACCAGCCAACACATCTCTTACCGGCACATTGGGCTGCCTTCCTCTAGCCCGAAGGGAGTTTTCTAAATTCGATCTGGCAACGATCTCGCACGACCAAACAACGTGTTCGATGTCGTGGTAACCTTGGCCACAGGCACAGATATTGCTGTCGGCAAGATCAAAACGAAAGAGTAGCGCGTTTAACGAACAGTAATTGGACATGAGTCGGGAGAAGGTGCGAATAAAGTCCCGACTCAAGTCCAGACTTTTGAACCGTGGTTTAAGGCTAACCTTAGGGATAATTGAGTGGAGCCACCGGCCCAATTCATCTTCGTTCCATTTGCGTTGCCAGCTAACGATGGTATTTTTACGAACTAAAGAATAAAATTCATTGAAGGCGATTTGACGCTGATAAATTTCGCCTTCAATTGCACCTACCTTTGCTAATGAGTCAGCCCTCTCATTACCCGGAATTGAGCAATGTGAAGGGACCCAGACAAAGGTAATGACATAACAGCGTCTGGTAAAAGCACTCAAAATTTCTCGTATTCTCTCAAGGAAGTACGGCGAGTGCTTTTCCGGCCTCACTGAACGGATAGCTTCGACAGAGCTAAGACTATCCGTTACAATGTAATAGTGTTCAACAGGTCGTGAGGCGACGCTGTCCAGCGCCCAGTGTATTGCTGCCAATTCAGCAATATATACTGAGCAAGGATACTGAAGACTGTGTGAGGTGCTAAAAAATACGTTGAACACTCCAAGGACCAATCAGTAAAATACATATTATCACAATTGATACGCCCATACTTTGCATTGAAGATCGTAGGAACGATCCCCGATAGAAGGTAATCTGGAATATCATGGATTTTCTCCTTCATGAACAGATCAAAATGTACAGAGGAATTGATGTAGTCAGGGAAACAAACACGGTTGGGAATATACGAAGAAGGATCAACCTGCATGGAGATGAATTCATGATATGAGCTCATAAATCCAGAATGAAAATTTAGCTCGCTCAGTTGCTCAAAATTTCCGATCACCAATGGGTTCATAACCTTACACCGGATGAGGAACCGAAGAGATAATAAATTGAAGCGATCTTTTAGTGGGAGTACGCCTGCCAAAACCTCGAGGCTCATGGTATGCGTTGAGGGCATACATCCCAACGTAATACGGAGACAAAGATGCTGAATTCGCTCGAGTTTAATGAGGTGTGTTTTGGCAGCTGATTGAAAACAGAAACTGCCATACTCCATCACTGAGAGAATAGTTGTTCGATACAACATTATAAGATCTTCGGGATGGGCTCCCCACCAGGTGCCGGTAATTGTACGGAGAAAGTTTATTCTTTGTTGACATTTTTTACTCAGATACCTAATATGGGCCCCCCAAGTACATTTGGAGTCGAACCAGACCCCAAGATACTTGAATGACATAGTATGAGTGATCGGTTTACCCAAAAGTTGAAGCTTTGGTTTTGCTGGTCTATGCTTCCTATAAAAAACCACCATCTCTGTTTTCTCCGTGGAGAATTCGATCCCTAGCCCAATGGCCCAGGTTGAAAAATTGTTCAAAGTATCTTGTAAGGGTCCTTGCAGGTCGGATTCGTTTGATCCTACGACCGACACTACTCCATCATCTGCAAGTTGTCTTAGGCTGCAATTTTGTGTAAGGTAATTGTCGATGTCGCTTACATAGAAGTTGTACAAAAGGGGGCTTAAACATGAGCCCTTGGGGAGGCCCGTGTAAGAGAACCGACTTACTGCCGAATCTCCGTGAGAAAAGTTCAAATGTTTCTCACAAAGCAAGTTATATAACATATTATTCAATAGAGGCGGCAGACCCCGAGAGTGTAATTTGTCTGACAAAACCTCTATTGAAACAGAATCAAAGGCCCCCTTTATGTCCAAGAATACTGAAGCCATTTGTTTTTTTTCGGCGTAAGCCATTTGAATTTCTGAAGAAAGCAACGCAAGACAATCATTCGTCCCCTTGCCCCTGCGGAACCCATATTGTGTATCTGAGAGTAGGCCATTCGTTTCAACCCATCGATCAAGGCGAAACAAGATCATTTTCTCCAACAATTTCCGTATACAAGACAGCATTGCTATTGGGCGGTACGAATTGAAGTCGGACGCGGGCCTTCCGGGTTTTTGAATAAAGGGTGTGTCACATCAAATTGCATCACGGAAAAAACGCTGTAGAAATTTAATTTTTAGGAATTATATCTTCAGCTTTCGCTTATAATCAGATAAGAGTGTATATATCACGTTGGCCATGCTTCACTGTCAATTTTTCGTAAATTTGGAACAAGGTTCAGAAGGCTCCTAACCGCGACGAAAGGCAAAACATGGTGGGGAAGACGCGAGCCCGGAAGCTGTACATCGAAATACTGACGAAGCCGCATTGCCTGGTAATGGACGACGAAACCTACGTCAAAGCGGACTTTCGTCAGCTGCCGGGCCTGTTGTTCTTCTCCGCAGAAGACAAATTCAGCGTTCCGGAGGAGATTCGCAAGCAGAAACTATCCAAGTTTGCCAAAAAGTACATGGTGTGGCAAGCGATCTGCTCTTGCGGAAAGCGGAGCGCCCCCTTCGTGATGACCGGCACGGTAAACGGGCAGGTTTACCTTAAGGAGTGCCTACAGAAGCGCTTACTACCACTATTGAAGCAGCACGAGGGCCCGATCATCTTCTGGCCGGATCTCGCTTCGTGCCACTATTCAAAGGACTTGTTGGAGTGGTACGAAGCCAACGGGATCACTTTCGTGCCAAAGGAAATGAACCCGCTCAACGCGCCGGAGCTTCGCCCAATAGAGAAATATTGGGCGATTATGAAGCAGGCCCTCCGGAGGAACCCAAAAGTTGTCAAATCGGAGGCGGACTTCAAGAGAAAATGGATTTCTGTTCAAAAAAAACTACAACCTGACGTTGTACAGAACCTTATGGACGGGGTAAAGAGGAAGGTGCCAGCATACGGGCTTGGGCTCGAAGTATGAATAAAAAGAAAACGCCAAAAGTTGTTTAATAGTTTTTATTTTACTGTCTAAAATTTTCAAAAGGATCGGTCTACTGGGCGAATTTCTACAGCGTTTTTTCCGTGATGCAATTTGATGCGACACACCCTTTAGCTATAACTCTTACTTGTTTCCAATTATCTGGAACAATATTATGCTCCATGAACCGATTGAATAAATTCAACAAGCGATGTTTCGCCACATTAGGGAAGTTTTTCAACAAGTTGAACTTAATTCTATCCGTTCCTGGAGCCGAATTGTTACAAGAAAGGAGAGCAAGGGAGAATTCTACCATCGAAAACTCGGAATCAAGATCGCACCTATCTGGAGGTATATCTCGAACAATTTTTTGCACAGGAGCGGAATCAGGACAAACTTTCCGTGCAAAATTGAAAATCCATCGATGTGAATATTCTTCGCTTTCATTCGTTGAAGAGCGATTTCTCATGTTTCGAGCCACTTTCCATAATTTTTTCATTGTCGTTTCCCGTGACAAACCTCCCACGAAATTTCGCCAATAAGCATGTTTTTTCCCTTTGATCAAGTTTTTAAATTGATTTTCAAGGTCCAAATACGATTGAAAATTTTCAATGGTTCCACGTTTCCGAAAAGCTTTGAATGCGTTCGATTTATTCTGATAAAGCTTGGAACATAGGCTATCCCACCATGGATTGGGAGGCCTTCGACGAATAGTGGAGCCTGGGATGGGTTTCGTTTGAGCGCGAACCGCGCTGTCATAGATCAAACGAGAAATGAAGTTATACTCCTCCAATGGAGGAAAACCATCGCTGGAATTGATGGCTAGAGCAATCGCGTCCGCATATTTTTTCCAGTCAATGTGTCTTGTGAGGTCATATGCCATGTTTATAGATTCAGAAGAATTCGACCCAATGGTGATGGAAATTTTGATTGGCAAGTGATCACTACCGTTGGGGTCCTGGATTACATTCCACTTGCAATCTAACGATAGTGAATTCGAGCAAAGCGAGAGGTCAAGAGCACTTGGGTTAGCAGGAGGTTTAGGAACACGTGTTGTTTCCCCAGTATTCAAAACGGTCATATTGAAGCTGTTACAAAGGTATATATATCAACGATGAACGATTGTCGTCGTACTGTTCCCCCCAGGCAGTTCCGTGAGAGTTGAAGTCTCCCAAGATCAATCGTGGCTCAGGAAGAAGTGAGCACATGTCAACAAGTTGCTTGCGGCTAACCGCAGCTCTCTGAGGTCAATACAAGCTGACAATACAGAGGTCTTTTCCTCTGATGTTTGCATGACAAGCAACAGCTTCAATCCCTCCAATAGGTGGAAGGTCAATTCGAAAAAATGAGTGGCACTTATTGATCCCCAATAGCACCCCTCCGTATCTGTCATCACGGTCCAAGCGTATAATATTGAAATCATGGAAAGAGAGATCATCTCGCGAAGAAAGCCAAGTTTCGGACAGAGCAAAAACATCACAATTGAACTTATGAATTAAAAATTTGAATGTATCCAATTTAGGGATAATACTACGACAATTCCACTGTAAAACAGTGATATCTCCGACCTCTCTATTTGAATTAGACATCAAGAGAGATAATCATTGCAAGGAGGGGCCATGTTTGCATCAATTGCTGTAAAACTGTCTTTAATACTGGAAGCATTGAGATGACAATGGTTCTGATGGAGTCGGAAACATTAAAACACTTGAAGATTTGATCCAAATTCTGGCTTCATTAGCTGGCAACACTGCTTTGTGTAAACAAACGTTTTTTTTTCGGTCGTTGTTTTTCCCGCTATTTATCGAGTTTTTAAAATCTTTTCGTCTCGTTTCCGTGTTGATATTGTTCGAAAACGTCCCGTGGTTCTATATATATATTTGTGAATTTATTCGGTGTGCCGTCTCTACACATTTTGGAATTTCGCGAGTTTGTGTTTTTGTGCTTTGTTAGTGAAAAATACAAAGACACGCTACATTCCACGCCGATTTTTTGTCCTGAAGCGACATCTGCTGGACAATAGACGCAACTATCGCTGCAAAGCTCCTCATCTCTCGCGCTGGTATCTACTCGAATCACTGGAAGCTCATTAATCAACGCTGCATAAACGTAGGCGCTTCTACGATCTGTTATCACTGTCGTCTAGTGAGACTCTGTAACTTTGTTGAAACCGTGATAATTTTTTTGTGAAAATATGGATACGTGTCAAGCCTGCTCACGATCACTAAGTACTGGCAAGACGATTCCGTGCAGTGGCACCTGTGGTATCACATTCCACCAGACTTGTGTGGGGTTGACAAAGCACCATTATTCAGCATGGTCAGCGAAAGTCGGGTTGTTCTGGTTTTGCGATGCCTGTCGACAGAGCTTCAATCCTGCTGCACACAGTCGAGAGAATATTATCATCAAAGCTCTACAAGAACTGCTAATACGCACGGACTCTATGGATACGCGCTTAGGAAATTACGGCGATAATCTTCGCATTATTAACAAGACGCTCTACGGTACACAGCAGCAACATAAACAAACCAACCAATCATTGGATAAATCTACATTTCTCCAAAGCATTGATCAACTCAATCTTGATGACACTATTGATCCCATCAATCGCTCGAGATCCTGCGATGAGTCATCTTTCTTCGAAGTGTTAGACGAAATAAATAGCTCTGTGGCACAACAACCTGATAGACTTGTTGTCGGAAAACGACGCGTGCAAATTTTATCGCAACGAGAGTCTCGGACCACTCCCCAAACGACTGCATCTACACCGGCTGTGCTAATCAATAACTCGAGCAAACCATCTGTCATCGAGTCTTCGTCTTCATCCCTTGCTCATCGTGATGGTAATAAGAATCAGCCGCAATCTGTCATCTCCGGTCATCACGCCTCGCCCAGTAACAGTAACAGTAACCACACTGGTGTTAATGTTATGCGGCGTTGCACGGGAACTTTAAGCGTTGCCAAAATTGGACAGGCCTCTGAAGAGATGGTAGCCTTTTATGTGACCCCGTTCACCCCGGATCAAAAAGAAGACGATGTTAAACAACATATTCATGACATTGCGAATGTGGACTCATCGTTAGTAAAAGTTGTGAAGCTAGTTCCTCGTTCCCACTCCGCCCAACTATTTGGTGACTACTATACGGTGTTTCGAAACGATCTTGACTCAATTATGACAGGGAAAAAAAGAGGAGGCGGCGTACTCATTGCGGTATCGAAGAAGTTTAGCTCCTCAAAAACAGTGGCGCAAGTTAGCGATTTAGTGGAGCATCTTTGGGTGAATATACATGGACCAGACAGTATTATTATTGTTGGAGCGGTATATTTGGCGCCAGAGCTTGCGGGTAATGCTGACATCCTCGAAAAACATCTTGAGTCCGTTTCCAGTATCACTGAATCTTTGAAACCGAGTGATTCTCATATTCTTCTTGGAGATTACAATCAAACTCACCTTGTCTGGTCGAGCTCCACTACTGGATTTCTGTATGCTGATCCTTTAGAGTCCAGATTTTCAACATCTAGCGCGTATCTCGTCGATGGAATGTCTACTATGAACCTGAAACAAATGAATGACGTCAAAAATAACAGAGGCCGTACATTGGATCTGATATTCATAAACGCAGAGGCTGTCTCCAAATGCACTGTGACAGAGGCTCCCGAACCTCTCATTGAAGCTGACGTGTTTCATCCTGCTGTTGTCGCTAGAATGCATTTCCCAGAGCCTGTGAGTTACGATGATTCCATAGATGATGTGAGATTGGACTTTCACAAAGCAAATTTCGATGAAATTAGTCGAGCTATTGCTAGCTGCGATTGGATCCAGCTTATTGATAACAATATTGACGTGGCTGTCTCCATATTCACCAACACGCTTGTACAATTATTTCGCCGCTTTGTGCCCCCTAGGCGCCACCGAAGTAAACCCCCATGGTCGAATCACCAGCTGCGCGTACTGAAACGCCAGAGAGCGGCTGCTCTGAGAAGATATACTATTCACCGGAATCCAATAGAAAAACAACAGTTTAATGCTGCCAGTCGAAGATACCACACTCAAAACCGGCTACTCTACTCAAGGTACGTAAAACGCAAAGAGAATGATCTCAAACGTAACCCTAAAAGTTTTTGGGCTTTTATGAATGAAAAATGCAAAACGAGCGGTCTTCCAAAATCTATGTTTCTTGATGATAGAGCAGCTGAGCCTCGTATGGGAATTTGCGATCTGTTCGCTAAGCATTTCTCCAGCGTGTTTAAAGCGAATTTCATCACGGATCAAGCCATGAGCCTGGCACTAGGAAATGTACCCAGTAACGTAATTGAGATGGGAAATTTCACATTTACTGAGCAAAGCGTTCTTGACGCGATTCGCAGATTGAAATCTTCCTCGGCCGTTGGACCTGATGGAATTCCACCGATCGTTTTAAAAAGTGTGCTGAGGCTATTGCTGCTCCGTTGTCAATCATCATCAACAAGTCACTATCAGAGGGGAAGTTTCCGGAGAAATGGAAAGCATCAGTGATGTTTCCTATCCATAAAAAAGGTGATAAACGTGATGTGTCTACGTATCGTGGCATAAACTCTCTATGAGCTGTGTCTAAGCTATTCGAGATACTTGTTGGTGGCGTGCTTTTCAATGCCGTCAAATCATACATCTCGCCTGATCAACATGGTTTCTTCAAAGGAAGGTCGATTAACACGAATCTGGTGGATTTTTCATCGTATTGCGTCAGGGCAATTGAGAATGGTGCACAAATCGACACTGTTTACACTGACCTGAAGGCTGCCTTTGACCGTGTGGATCATCAATTGCTGATTGCTAAGCTGAAGCGATTAGGTGCTTGTTCACTTTTCAGTGGATGGCTGAGTTCCTACTTAGTCAACAGGCCACTCACCGTGAAGCTCGGATCATCGCAGTCCTATACATTTACGAATTGTTCTGGAGTTCCACAAGGAAGCAACCTGGGACCGTTATTGTTTTCGATATTTTTCAATGATGTGTGCTTGCTCATCCCACCAGGTTGTCGAATTCTGTATGCGGATGATCTCAAGCTCTACTTAACAGTTAGATCTACCGAGGATTGTAAGGAACTGCAGCGACTTATTAATCAATTTGAAAGCTGGTGTTGTTGTAATCGTCTGACCATCAGCGTCCAGAAATGTTTTGTCATCACCTTCACACGAAAAAAATCTCCAATTCACTGGGTTTACGACATTGGTGGATGCCAGATCGAGAGAGCCAGCGTTGTAAAGGACCTTGGAGTTCATCTCGATTCACAGCTCACATTCAGAGATCATTACTCTAACATAATTAATAAGGCGAACAGGAACTTAGGTTTCATAATGAGAGCTGCAAACAACTTCCGAGATACTTACTGTCTCCGATCGCTTTACTACGCCCTTGTTCGATCTGTCCTGGAGACTGCTTCAGTGGTATGGAGTCCATATGCGCACGTGTGGATAAAAAGAATTGAAGCTGTTCAATCTCGATTCATTAAATTTGCATTGAGATTTCTACCATGGACTAACTCGGCTGACCTACTACCGTATAAGGACCGTTGCCGTCTGCTTGGGATAGAAACTCTGCATCAAAGTCGTAGCTCGGCAAAAGCTTTATTTGTCGCCAAAGTACTACTGGGACATACGAACTCCTCCCACAGTTTAATTTAAACGCACCGACTGTGGTCCTACGATCAAGGGAATTTCTGCGACTAGAATTCATACGAACCGAGTACGGAAGAAATGAACCGATTGTATCGATGTGTCGTGAATTTAATTATGTGTTTCATTTGTTTGATTTCTGTTGTTCCGTGAATGAATTTAAGTACCGTTTGAAACGTTTCAACTTGACAACTTGATGTTTTATGTTTTCGACTATTTATTTACATTTAATTATAATTTCATATTCATGTAGACTGTAAGTCAGATGGATCAAATAAAATAAAAAAAAAAGGTCAGACAACTTTATAAATCCCGATTGGGAAGTTGAGCTGGACGGAAAAATAGGGACAGTTGGGGTTTTTGATGTCCCCTCTAGTGCTGGGTCGTTCGAAGGTGAACTATTGCCACGGAAGCCAGGAGGAACCTGATTTTGCTTGTCCGCTGCACTCGATTTTTTAGGCAAGCTAACAGGGTTATCACCGGAGGGACTTGTCCTTGAACTTTGGGAGTGGTCACATTTTTGCGCCGGGGATTCCCTTGGAAAATGAACGGTGTGCCCCCGTTAGCTGTGTCCGCTTCCATTTCGTCAACGGGCAACGTGGCGAAGGCATTTTGTGTGTTGATTGGTTGTTGTTCTTGAGCCGGTGGAGAAGCGCCCTTCAAAATTTCCGCAAAAGTGCGCTTCGAGCGTTCCTTCAAAGAGCGCTTCTGTTTATCCCAGCGACTCTTATAAGTTTCACAAGCTGAGAGCTCGTGTGGGGATCCCCCGCAATATGGACATTTATGCTCAGTCGCACTGCAGGATTTCCCCTCATGTTGCTCTCCGCAAGTGGCACAGCGCTCCTTGTTGGCGCAATAGTCTGCTGTATGACCAACTGACTTGCATTTGTTGCAAGTCATGGGCTTTGGCACGAAGAGTCGCACTGGAAGCCTTAATTTATCCACCATAACGTAGTCAGGGAGGGCGGAACCAGCAAAAGTTACTCGAAACGAGTCGGACGGCGTGAATTTTTTTTCTTCCCCATTCTGGGAAACTTTTCCAAGTTGCTGGCAGTCCAAAATTTTAATTTGCTTCAAAGGGAGCTGTTTAAATCTGCCATCTCCCTCTTTTATTATTTCGCTCGTCAGACCCGTTTCTGTAATCACCCCCGCAATTTCTACGTTATGGCAGGGCACATATACGCGATATTCTATTACAAAACGATTGTCGACAACAATATCGTTAGCGTGCTTCCGATTAGCCACGACAACACGCAGTTTGTTCGGTCTAATCTTTCTAATTTCGACCACGGAGGAATAATATCTTGCCAGATCTTTAGAAATTTGAATGACATTTAGAGATTTTCCTTTTGGTTTGGGCCGGAAGAAAACAACCCATGGGCCAGATCCAGGTGAATCTTCTGGATAGACCTTGACACGAGGAGAGGAAACAACTGAGGGGGAGGACGAGGTCGATTGTTGAGCGGGATCAGGAACAGTAGGGCTGGGAGGCAAGTTCGGGAGTTGATCGGAAGCGGGAGCAGGAGATTGAGGGGGTGAAGAGGAAAGGTTTGCAAATTTTCTTGTGAGGGGCTTGTTTAGGTGGCTTAACTCTCCATCTAAAAAGACATCCGAGAACTTTCGCCCTCTAAAACCAATAAGAATTAATCTGAGACTATTTATTTAAATTGCTTCAGGAAGCCGAATTTTCCTTCAATGATGACGGTGATATTCCGCTGGCACAATTAATGCGTCGTGAGCTTGCTGATGTCGACAGTACAATACCGTTCGTTCGAATGTCTTTTAATAATTAGTGCAAAAAGGAACAATTGATTTGCTGTGATCAGTGTTGAAAAAGCTGAGAAAACGCTGAAGATAGTAGTTCTATTGAGATGGGGAATATTCAGGAAGGTTCAGATGATTGTGTCGGAATTACATCTTCGAACGTTAAATCAACTGAAAATGTTCCTGTGAAACTATTAGAACATTTCTTTGTGACAGTTCCTGCGTGATCGTTACAATTTAGTTTGAATAACATACTTAATCAATATTTGCTTTGTTAACCTAGTTCCTCATGCAGGTCGAACTCGATTATATACAAACTCGATTATAGATGATTCGATTATGTAAAATTTAGGACTCGATTGTAAACAGTTTGAAAAAAAAGTTTATAATTCAAACTAGCTGACCCGGCAAACTTCGTCCCGCTCAAAATTTATTTTTCGTTATCACATTCACGTTTTTTACTAAGCGTACGTTCATAGGTCCAATCGCAGGACTGTTCATTGATTGATTTTCTACCCTTTAAAACTACCTTTTACTATAAAATTCCTAGTACTTCTACCAAAACTCGTCATTATAATATCAGATTATTTTCAGACACAATTCTCGTTCAAGATTTTTCATCCACTTGCAAATAACATGTTTATCCGTTACATGGAATAAATGTTTGAAATAAAAAATATGATAGAATAAAGACAGCCCTAAGTCGGACAATTTCTTTCTCGAGTTTTGCTCTTATCAACACATTCGATGATCCATTTTTATTTATATAGATAGAAGAAGATATAGGAGTGCGTTTTATCACATTAAAAAAAATCAATTGTCATGTTTGGTTGAAATATGTGTATTATTTTTATGGGACCCCCTCTCCATTTCAGAAGAGGGAGGGAACATTTCTCATATTCAAAAACTTTTACATGCCAAATTCGGCTCCATTTGATTGATTAGTTTTCGAGTTATGCAGAAATTTGTGTTTCATTTGTATGGCAGCCCCTCCTAAGGAAGGGGGGAGGAGTATATAACCACCATAGAAACATTTATTGCATCCTAAAACCTACACTTGCAAAATTTTATTTCATTTGCTTGATTAATTCTCGAGTAATGCAGATATGTGTGTTTCATTTGTGTGGCAGTCCCTCCCTTAGAGAGGGGGGAGGGGGCTCAAACTATCATAAGAACCCTCCCCGACCTCAAAGACCTCTACATGTCATGTCGATCGGTTCAGTGGTTTCCGAGTCCATAAGAATCAGACAGAGAGAAAGACAGAAAGACAGACATCACTCCATTTAAATATATATAGATATGAATAATATTAAAGTGAAATTTAAGTGGCTTAAAACAGTGGGTTAAAAATCGCGAAGTTGGGCGTCAAAGAACAATTTGTAGAGGGGTTAGAGAACTTTAATTTAATTGATAGAAACAATCAAGTATGAAATTTTGAGATAAATTTAATAATTACAAATAAAAAAAAACAATAATTACAAATAAAAAAAAACAAACACAGCTCATATAGATTACTTTTCATTATTTCGCAGGGAAATGACAATTGTTTTTGTTTATGATACCAGTAAAAGAGATGATTTTGAGGATCCTGTTAAATCTGTAATTTATTTTCACCCTTCTTGGGTGTCTGAAATGCAGAAGTTGCTACTATGCGGACAAATAATGGTGAGTACACAGCATACAGTAATTTTATCGAATCTCAAACTCTATCGCAAACATCAAACTAAAAAGACAAATAAATGCGTCGATGATCGAAACATGAAATCTTTTAAACTTGTCGATGCTGTAAAGCTGTACAGTGGGACCTCGATAATTCGCGAAATCGAGTTCCCTAGTAATTCTATAGATCTTCCCGAAATTTGTCGGTTAGTGGTAGGGTACTTTCACATTATCCAATCACTTGTGTACACGACCTTATAGATGGCTAGTTTAATGATTTCTTTATTGATGAAGCATAGTTTTCAAGCTAAAATATATTTTTTCATGTTTACACTTCATGTTTAGCCCTTCATTGCGTTATCCGCATTTTTGTTACACGCGGTGACCTAGCCCGACTATTCCGCGGATAATCGGGGTTGTACTGTATTTGCTTTCATCAAACACGTGAACCTCAAACTAACATTCTTATCGGAAACGTGTTAGGCCACGGAAATCTACAAAAGGTGTTTTAAATAGTTTGCAAATAAGTGTATACTTTGTACTCTTTTCAGGGAACAGTGCAATTTTTGAATGAAACTTTTAGTAAGCCCCGTTCGATTTCATTACAAAGTGGAAAATTTGCTATAAAATCATTTGGACGGTTCTTCTTGGTAAGTACGATTTTATCCTTATAATTCGAACAGTATAATCTCAACAAAAAGCAATTAAAGGGTGTGTCACATCAAATTGCATCACGGAAAAAACGCTGCAGAAATTTAATTTTTAGGAATTATATCTTCAGCTTTCGCTTATAATCAGATAAGAGTGTAGAGATCACGTTGGCCATGCTTCACTGTCAATTTTTCGTAAATTTGGAAAAATGTCGTCGAACGAAAAAGAGCGTCGTGAATTAATCCTGTGCACTCATTTCGAGAATCCGGAGTTGTCACATCGGGACATCGGTAAGATGCTGGGAATCGTCCAATCCACGGTCAGCAGAGTACTAAAACGATACTTCGAGAACCTAACCATCGACCGGAAGGTGAAGAACGGCAAAAATGGATGCTCCGTCAGTGAAAAAGATCACAAACGCGTAGTTAAGCAGTTTAGACGTGATCCGAGAAGTTCGGTCCGGGATGTCGCCAATAAGCTGAATTTGTCAAGTTCATTCGTCCAGCGGACCAAGCAGCGGGAGGGCCTGCGTACATACAAGGTTCAGAAGGCTCCTAACCGCGACGAAAGGCATAACATGGTGGGGAAGACGCGAGCCCGGAAGCTGTACACCAAAATGCTGACGAAGCCGCATTGCCTGGTAATGGACGACGAAACCTACGTCAAAGCGGACTTTCGTAGGCTGCCGGGCCTGTTGTTCTTCTTCGCAGAGGACAAATTCAGCGTTCCGGAGGAGATTCGCAAGCAGAAACTATCCAAGTTTGCCAAAAAGTACATGGTGTGGCAAGCGATCTGCTCTTGCGGAAAGCGGAGCGCCCCCTTCGTGATGACCGGCTCGGTAAACGGGCAGGTTTACCTTAAGGAGTGCCTACAGAAGCGCTTACTACCACTATTGAAGCAGCACGAGGGCCCGACCATCTTCTGGCCGGATCTCGCTTCGTGCCACTATTCAAAGGACGTGTTGGAGTGGTACGAAGCCAACGGGGTCACCTTCGTGCCAAAGGAAATGAACCCGCCCAACGCGCCGGAGCTTCGCCCAATAGAGAAATATTGGGCGATTATGAAGCAGGCCCTCCGGAAGAACCCAAAAGTTGTCAAATCGGAGGCGGACTTCAAGAGAAAATGGATTTCTGTTCAAAAAAAACTACAACCTGACGGTGTACAGAACCTTATGGACGGGGTAAAGAGGAAGGTGCGAGCATACGGGCTTGGGCTCGAAGTATGAATAAAAAGAAAATGCCAAAAGTTGTTTAATAGTTTTTATTTTACTGTCTAAAATTTTCAAAAGGATCGGTCTACTGGGCGAATTTCTACAGCGTTTTTTCCGTGATGCAATTTGATGTGACACACCCTTTAGTATCAGCGAGCAAAACGAACGTGTCTATGAACGTGTATTCAGTTGCAGCACTATCTCAGCACATATTACCGTGCTAGCTTCCGTAAAGTATCTCCAGTAACGCCCTAGCTTCAGCATAGTAGAACTTCTTCTATAACAACATTTTAGAGGCGAGAATTCATTTAAAATGTTTATCTTTTTGTTGGGAAAACTGGCAACCATAACTCAAAAGCACCACAGGGCTCACCGTTGACAGGCGACTGTTATCCGATTGACGTCATCGATAGGGATTGTTAGCCGGTTTTACCGGTGATACCGGGTTATTTTCCATTACCGAATTACCGGTAATTTTACAATCAATAACCGATAATTTCGGTAATTTTTATTTTTACACCATAAATAATATTTGCCTTTATGTCGCTTTGAAATATTGCTCGGCACAACTGGCAGTGTTGCGCCAATTCTGCGACCTCCAAACTTCAGTTCAAAAATCGCTGCTAATCTGAAAACGAAACACAATATAAGCTTCAGCGATGAATAACTGACAGCGATAAAGGAATTGGATGCTGCCCTCGAACCAGTTCTGGACGCTGTTGAACTGCTATTGCGTAAGAAATGAATCCTTTATGAAGCTGACGTCAGATTGCAATTTATGCTAGAACAGCTTTTTAGGAGCCGATCTGGCGTAGTGGTAACATCCATACCTCTCACGCTGAAGATCACGAGTTCAATTCTCACTCCCAACATTCTTCCAAAATTGGAAGTAAAAAGTGACGAACCAGCCAAAAGTGTTGAAAGTCACTATAATACAGATATAAAAAAAAAAAAAAAGAACAGCTTTCGGAGCAACCATCAACCATGCTTCGAAATTTCTTGAAGCCCTGATTGGAAGGATTGCAGAAAGACGTTTCGTACATGAAGATTTGTTCCCGTATATGAATAATCATTCTGCTCGTGGTCGTGACACAATTAATGATGACTTTGGCGTCTTCTAGCAAACGTCACGGACTGCATTGATCAAGCAGGTATTTGAAATTTTTCCTAACTTGAGCAAATTTGACGATGATGATATTGATTCAGTAGCTGGACAACAGGAGGAAAAAAATCCACTGGACGATGGGAAACCTGCAGAACAGTTGAGCATCAAGGAGCATCAAATTTGAACGACGATTGCACCGGTTGAAGGTATCAACATCCAGCCCAAGCTCAACGTCTATAAACGGATTGATGAAAACTTGTGGACAAAAGTTTTCGTACAGAGGGAATCAGAGGCAAAACATGACAGTGGTATTCGATACTCTTTTACCCAACATAATTGGACTCTAAAGGCGTTTTCCTTTCTTCTGGAAACTTTGTCAATGAGATCCGATCTACAACAAAATTAACATTTTCTGTTCTATTACTTTAACCAGCAAAATGTTCTTTTGTGAACTAATCATAAAATAAAATAACAGCTGTTTCTTCAAGAAAATGGTTTATTTTAAAATATGTTTTTACCGGTAATTTGTCGGTTTTAGCAGTAATGAAATTTTCGTTGCCGAATAACCGGTTATTGAAATTTTGGCACGATAATGCAATCGCTAGTCATCGATGTGTCACTGAGAATGAGGTTTTCAGATTTATTTACTTTTTGTTTGGTTGTGTGGTTATGGTTAATGCTCCCCGATTTTTGAAATTAATCGTTCATCAGCTAGTCGAATAGTTTTGACGTAGGACTACGTCTTACATTAAGGGTGTCAAATCAGAAAACAGGTCACGTTTTTATGAAATAAAGTTAACGTCAATAACTATTTTTGATGCGAACAAATTTTAACAATTTGCATACCAATCGAATCAGAAACTTTCTAAAATTTGTTTGATACGCTGTACATTACAATCCTGTATATGGTTTAAATTGATGAAAATTGGAAGCATTCCCATTTCCCCATACATTTCTTCTGTTCATTTGCGTGCTTTCCCGTACAGAGCTGTCAATAACGGGCAACTCATGCAGCCGCTAGAATAGAAACAACGAAGGGAGATAGCGACAGAAAATATTTGCGGAGTTAGCTCCTCCCTTATATAGTAATTAAGCTGTCGCTAGCGTAAAAGTATTGCATCTGAGGAAAATTCTTAGAATCTTTCTGTGCCCGAAACAACAGAGGTCACTTATTCTGCTCGTTTTTAGTTTTATGTTTCCCCTCGAGCTGTGAACGCTAGCGAATATTTCACTTGAAGTTTATAGCTGCAACTGTGTGTATCTGTTAGACGCGTGTTTGATGCTTGTTGAATGGCGATGCACGGGAGATGCCTCTCGTTAAATACTCAGGGCGATGCGTGCATCGATATAAAGAAACAAATTGCGACATATGACCAATTAGTGTATTGTTCTCGCAAAGGCAAGAATGAATCGTTGCTTCTCGAAATGATTCTACAAAACCACGCAAGCCATTAAACCTTTTAAGGACCCCCAAAACTTTTTACTAAAGAGTTATTTATGAACTTTCGACGTACTCACAAATTATATCTGAAATGATATACCAACAAATTAAAAAAAAACAGGAAGTGGGTTATATCTATGGTATAACCGCAAGGGTGACGTAGGACTATCGTTGATTTAGAGATCATTTGTTTGAAGTTGAATCTAAATCCATTCTGAATGAATGAATAAATGAATATTTGGGGGACTTCGAAAACGAGAGCGTTACGTTGTAGACACAAGGTTTTATGCAATATAGGATACGAAAAACCTTGTTCTGAAGAATAATCTTCAGAAGCTTTCCTGCTTACTGCACTTGATTGACAAATCACAAAACCAAATGTATTATATGGATATTTTATGGATAGAAAACATTAAAATAAACTCTTTCGCTTGAATGTAATTTTCAATTCCAAGGGGAACTGGCAGATTATTTTCCAGCAACGATTAGATATTTCCACATTTTCCTCGATACTGGAAGCCCACCAGTGGTTAATACTAACGCGATAACCACCTGTTAATAGCACTTGATTGAAAAATATTTGGTCACAGTGTTACATGGATAGAAAACATTAAAATAAACTCTTTCACATGAATGTATTTTTAAATTCCCAGAGGAACTGGCAGATTATTTTCCAGCAATGATTAGATCTTTCCGGAACTTTCTCGATGCTGAATGGCATCCAAACGGAAAGAATTCTGCGCGTGTATGTGTCGGTTCCTCCAGCACGTTAGGCAACGATGTTGTCTTGTCGATGTCCTCACGAAAAATGAATGCGTCTCACCACCAGAATATCGCTTAAGTATGCTTTTTGTGCGAGATTGAATCGAGAGAAGGTGTGGTTTACGATGGCAATTTGGAAGGCAAACTAGAGGGGAATGAACTCTCTGAGCTCGAAACTTTGGCGACTGAGCAATAATCGATTGCGTGCGCATACAATATTGGATACGGAAATATCCTACTGATGGGGAAGAATAATCTTCAGAAGCTTTCCTGCTAATTACACTTGGTTGAAAAATTACAAAATCCAATGTATTTGATCACTGTGTTATATGGTTAGAAAACATTGAAATAAACTCTTTCACATGAATGTATTTTTAAATTCCCAGAGGAACTGCCAGATTATTTTCCAGAAATGATTAGATCTTTCCGGAACTTTCTCGATGCTGAATGGCATCCAAACGGAAAGAATTCTGCGCGTGTATGTGTGTGTATAGCGATGTCTTCCCGGGGAACCGTTTGTGGCATCACTCTCCTCCTGATGGATTCCCTTCTGGCCTAAGGTGCACAAACAGGCTCTTGGTGACACCGTTCATCCGCGCTTTCATGATAAACGAAGAGCTTCACCACAACAGCGACAACATGCTCCAGTCGCTGTTCAATTAGAACTGAGTGGATTTCCGAGCGGCGCTCGCTTATATACCGATTGGTGACTTCAATAGCCTGTTTCGAGAACAATTTTAAGACTATTGAAACAAGTTTTTGGATCAAAAAGTAACAAGTATATAACGCGTAGACATTTTATCTTTCGAATGAAGTGTTTATCATATCATTTCGTTCAGTTGTTCAGGAGCTATTAACGCTCAAAATCTCGGTCTCCGGCGTAACGCTTTCGGTTTCGAAACTTTGATTTTACACCCCGGTATAGATATGAAAGACGTAGTCCTACGTCAAAAAAGATTGCGTAGTCCTACGTCCTAAGCAGTCGTGTCTCGGATACAACCGCTCGATTTTTTAGCAGTTTGTTATTCGATACGATTAATCGCAACACTGAGACAAATAATCAGTTAGACTAATATTTCTCATTTGCTAGAAAGCCATATGGAATCAAAAAAATGTTCATTCCGCCTGAAAATCAATTATTACCTTTTACGCTCCCATAAAGTCGTAAACGAAGCTCAATTCGCGTTGACGGCATTGAGTTTCGTATACGAACTTAAGTAAGTATCAAAGATAATGTTTGATTATCAGGATAAAATTGCAGCGGCCGTACGTTTTTCTCTCTCTGCGTTTGGATCGATTAATCGACGTAAATTATTCGTTCGCTTCGATTATTGGTTGTGCAGTATTCGTTCGATTAATAATCGATTTCTGTAGCAAGTATTCGATTATTCGATTAATCGAACGATTATCGGGGACCACTAGTTATGGTTTCATATCAATGAGGTACATATAGAGGTGGAGCAGTAGGCGAAGTATATCTGTATTGGCAAGCAAAATATCGTGTCGCAATTATTTGCATTCAATATGAAATTTATATGGAAGATACAAAACAATGTTGAAAGTACTCACGGTTGCATGATAATTTGAGCCAAAATTCTCATGAAATTATTCAACTGTTGGTTTTTTAACAAATAACAATTGTATCGTGGCTTATTTCGATTATTTATATGGTAAAAAGGTCTAGAGAGTTGTCGTATGCTTAGTTCTCGAAAGCAGTAACATTTTCGGCGAAATTTTGAATAATTGGCGATTATTATCTCACATCATACACACCGACACTGAGAGCCTTCGATACATCCACTTCATAACGTAAAAATAATGAAAATTCGTTTGTTTCTATGAACGTGGGGGAGTGAAAATGGCACATGGAAATATCACTATTATCCGTTTTTTTCCGACGTGATTTCACAAATGTTCACTGCACGCTATCACATTAGCCTTATATTCAGCGGAAACACTAATACATTTTACGTTTTTAATTGATAAACTACTTCCTGAAAATAGCATTTTCACATGGATGCGGTGAGCAATCAAAGATAAACACCACGACTGACGTCACTATTTGAGGAATAGTTATGGCAGCGCATGCTATGTCGCTCGAAACTCTACCATCTTCATTACCTTTTTTCCAGTACATTGGTTTCATATCAACTCACTGAGGAAAATAACTGAAGAAATCAACATTGTTGAAGATGCCATACCAGCTGCTACAGATTTCTTTCATTCCGTTCGAGAAACGACACTCTCTTAATCTAATTTATATGTCAAATACCAGCAGTATTGCCACGGTGTTTACAAAACCTAGCATTACAACATTTCGCGCGCTATTTTGCTTCAAATTTTTTCATGTAACACAGAAGTCAAAAACACAAAATTCAAGGCTCAGGATTTCCTTCGATCAAAACATCCAACGCATCCAACCTGTAATTAATGACAAATTAGCAACACAAAAAAAAATATAGGAGGTTGTGTTCAAGATACGACCGCACTGTTGACGTAGAACTACGCTGTTATTTTATATAAGTCGCTTGTTTATACCTTCGGATATTATTCTATAATGCTGTGAAATTTTAGAAACAACTGCTTAGTAGAATAATCTCTGAAATTATTTTTTCATTGTAGAATCAGTTGACGACAATTGATTGATGATTCATTCTTGCCCTCGCAAAACAATCGTATGTCGCAATTTATTTCATGTCAATGCTTTGAAAATTTACCTCGAAGGCTATTCCGGTGGCCTTTTTCGAA
The DNA here is from genome assembly GCF_029784135.1 of Toxorhynchites rutilus septentrionalis. NCBI lineage: Eukaryota > Metazoa > Arthropoda > Insecta > Diptera > Culicidae > Toxorhynchites > Toxorhynchites rutilus. Next base: position 190,356,895 of record NC_073746.1, read on the forward strand.
TTTGACATAGACTCGGCTACAGTCGATTATATACATGTTGCACCAGCACCATTATTCCATATCTCATAACTACATCAATATATCTTTGGCACCGCATGTAAACAACAACAATGACAACATTTGCAAGTATCAAATATCATGCTACATGTTGTTTAGTATTGCCTCAAAGGAATCGCACCTCTAGATATCGTTCGTACAAACTAAGCGTAAACCAAGCGCCAAACAAGCGTTCACCATAACATGCATACAGAGCCATACATTGGTGGCTTGAAACTACTAGCAATATAAACATTTCTCATCATTTTGTGCTATTCTCAAAAGAAACGCTTCTCCTAATATTTTTTTTTATCTCATCCATTGTTCATCCATTGTTCAGCAGACCGGACAGCGGAGACAGTTGATGTTGATCATTGTTGAGTTATTTATAGAACAGCAGCCCGATGTGTCTTGCAGAGCAGAGCAGTTGTATGGATGAATCGATCTTATTTCGACCGTGGATCGATTTCCATCGCTGATGATGGTTGCGTGGACGTAGTTATTCTATAACAACACAAAGATGGTCAATTGAGGGCCCTGAGTTTGAACTCACGATCGATCGCTTGGTAAGCGAACAAAATTCCAGAACATTTACTTTCTTGATGACTAAACAAGAGAAATAAACTCTTTTTGTTAATAACAATAACAAAACAGTAGCAATGCTTCATTATGATCAATATTAGCGCAAATGCAATCCTAGATGAAGGCAGTTTTGCGACTGACACGCGAACCAGTAAGATATTCAAGATGCTTAGTATTCCCAAATAATTTTTTGGTGCACAACCTTAGCGTCTGCTTCGCCATAACGTCAGTTTAATGTATTGATGCATTCTCAAAAGCACAAACGAAGCCCTTATGAAGACGGAAAATAAACAATGTTAACTGCTTGGAAAAAGACCGAATTATGCCACACAGCTTGTACTCTGCTGTAACACCCATCGATGCGAATTCGCTGAAGAGTTTGTCAAGAGCGACCGCCTTCACCACCAGCGGGGAGAGCTTGATTTTGGTTGCTGCCTGGGCGTTTACATTATCGACCGGCGCGCCGAAATCGCTTACTTCGCTGTTGTTCGGTGCGGTGTCACATTTGCGAAGGCTCGGTTCAGTGCGAGCGCTTTTCATTGCACCAACACCGCGTGCATCATTAGATGACGCTTACCTCGAACTTGTATGCGTCGTTTTTTGCAGGGCTCGAGCCTGCCTTCCTCTTCTTCTTGCTCATCGCACACTACGCGAAGCGTCCAATTTATGACGCGGAAAGAAGAACACACGATACGAATAACGCGAAAAACGAACAGAAAAATCAAACGACGATTTCCAAGTTGGATTACCACTGGTGGGGTCCAATCTTAGATCGAAGCGCAGCGAAAGCAAAGTGAACTGGATTACTCAACAGTCCGATGCCGAATGAAAGTTTGCCTCAGCGAGATCCACTATATATATACAGTATAAACATACTCTAGGCAAGTATTCCCCTTCATTCTTTTTCTTTTCCTTTGTTCACGGAGACTTTAAATCCTACGATTTCCCCTCCGTTGGTCGTCGATAAGTTGCTCGTTATTGATAGCTCTGTTCGGGAAAGCACTCAAATGGACAGAACAAATGTATAGGAAAATAGAAACACTTAAAGTTTTCATGAATTTTAACCATTTACTAACAAGGGGATTCTAATGTATGGTATATTAAACAAATCTTACGGAATTTCCGATTCGTTCAGTATGTAAATCGCCAAAATCCGTTCGCGGCAAAAATAGTTATTAACGTTAACTTTATTTCATAAAAACGTGGCCTGTTTTCTGATTTGACACCCTTAATGAAAGACGTAGTTCTACGTCAAAAACATATAATTTGAAAAGTAAACACGAACCTGTTGCAATCATTGTCAACCTTTTCGTGCTCTAGCATTTATGCAAAACCAATTACTTTTAACAGTTCTTTCCGGATCGTTTGACGTGATCGATAATTGTGAATCCATTTCGATCGACAGTTTATTTCACCTGTAATATATGGCAAATTAGCAACACAAAAAAACAACTTATTTGAAAAGTAAACACGAACCTGTTGCAATCATTGTCAACCTCCTTTTGCTCTAGTATTTATGCAAAACAAATTACTTGTAACAGCTCTTTCCGGATCTTCTGAATCTGGTAATCTCCTTCCCGGTATATGCACAGCATTCTCCTCCTCCCTGAGTGAAATCAGTGGAGCCACAATCAGCGTTTTTTCTTGTCACCGTCGCTGTAAGCTGATAGTACTTTTTCCTCGCCGATGGGAGCCAAACAGAAGTACATCTTGCTTGGAATGAATGGCATTGATTGCGCGGCTTGGAGCGACAAGATATACTAAAAACATTCACTGCACTGTTATGATTCGACCGCTAATTGTAGATATCTGAGAAAATAGAAGCAAAAACTGAGAAATTGTTATAAAAGACATCCAGAAAATTACCTAGCTACAGTAAAGCGCGAGAAGCTATTTTACCATCAAATGCATTTGTCACCAATAGATACGATTTGTTTTGTAAACCAATTTGTTTGTTCACGAGCAATGGCCAAACAGCAATTTTGACATTCTGTTCCACCTATAGTACAACCTTGCCTTGGTCTCCTCGAAAACGTGTTCAATTTGATTCATTCTGTTTTAACTGTCTCACGAACAAAGTCAAATTTTATTTCACTACCTCGCAAAGCAGCGTTACAACACTTTTACTGCTGCAGTTTGAGTTACTGCTTACAAGAAGTTTTTTTTATTTATTTAAGGTGGTATTCTAGTGTAGAGACACAAATTTCGGACGTTTTTTTGAGCTGCGTAAAAATAAAACAGAGAATATTTGTACTACCCATTATATCATTGTTTGTTCATCTATCTTTTAACAATAAAATAAAAATTGAACAGAAAAAAAATATTCATAACTAGAATAATTAAGGGTTGATGAAGTGAGGGGGTAAAAAAAAGTTGTGCCATGGCGTACACGATTCCAGCCCTTCTGGTTATCTTAAACAAAAAAAATTAACAGATTCTGAATTGACGATCTAACGTACAAATCTACACCTAGGCGGCGCTGCGGTGAAAGTGATGATGGTTTTAAATTTTGCCATGTGAGTTTATGGGAGGTTTGTAGTTCTTTCCATGAATTACAATGTTATAATCATAAAAGATTATTTGAATGCGATGAGTTTGGAAGAAATTTTATTCTGCGCAAGTTTATATATAACATGTTATTTTCTTACCTCTTACAGTAGTGAAATCTGTATAAACATTCACAATGGTTGAATCAAAGAAGTAAATTCGAGAGCACAATCAAAAACAAGTACAAAAATGCATGGTTCCTTCATGTGAGAACTACCTTGGAAAGCCCGGAAGTAAAATATACGTGATTTACGTTCTTACGTGATTTGAGTTTTAGGTTACATTATCATCATTTTCTTAGTTCAAAAACAAAATCCAGATGTCTCACCGATCGTTTACGTTTTGCGTTAGTTCGCCAATCAGTAAAGATGCCGCTATCGCATGAACCTCGGACAAGTCAAAAACATCTTTTTTGGTAAAATGGCGGCCGTTCGAAAAATAAAATGCGGCTTAAAACGTTTTTTCTCATGTTTCCCGTTTTTTTTTGAAAAATATCACTTTTTTAGAGGTTCATGCGATAGAGAGATGCTTGCAGATTGTATTCATATAAATTCGACATGAATCGATTCAATAAAACTTGAGAAATATGAAGAAAAAAAATGGGTGGATTATATCTATGATATAATCGCAAGGTTGGCGTGGGACTACCATACTCTTAGTAAGCATTTGTATTTGTATCCATTAAATTATCGATTGAATGAAACAATTTTCGAATTCAATTGAATTCAACATTTTTGCTTTGTAAGAAAAAAGTTCAATTTATGTATTGTATTAGATTATGTTCTTCATTACAAGTAAATTTGATGAACTTACTTTTACGTTTGACATGAGTATCTGAAAGTATGATTTTCCCAGGCTTCACAGTTTAGAAGTACGTTTTAGAGAGACATATTCCGGTCTGCACAAAGACAATGAAGTACAAAAGTACTCGCAGCTTGTATATATTTGCAATGTGGATTCCCCCAGGCATCTTTGTTTTGAAACACATTTTTGTGTTAACAAAAATACCCCCGACTTATATGTATTGACAAAGCTGTTTAGGACCATCATCCAATCATGTGATCGATTTCTGTTCTCGGTAGTGTTTTCTAGGTATAACGACGTTGGAGGTTGGACTAGAGCATGGTACTACGTACAGCCATGATCCTGGAACCTTCTATTTACCGATCTGAGCTTCTCCTCTTGGTCGACCTGAGCGTTCGAATCACCGACGACGATGTTGATGTTATGTTATGGACAGTGATCGTGTGCACGCTCTAGTTGTCTGTAGAATTCTTATCATCATCGGTCTGCTATCTGGGGCTGCGGATATTTGAAATGTTGATGTTGAAAAAAATGGCTTCTTCAATCTGCTAGTCTTTCGTTCATTGGTCATCAGAAAATCATCCGTTTCTGCATCTCTCCATGACGATGTAAGCTATTCCAGGCACATGTATCTTCACAAAGATCTTCAGATCATGGATCAATATTCAGAAGAGATTTTCGATTTTTCCTCTCCGATTTTCGATTTTTTTTTATCGATTCTGATAGTTAAAATTGTGACGAAATGGGATAACGACGTCAAGTCCAGCTTCAGCTGGGACTAATACCAAGATTGCAAGTAATTGCCAAACGTATGGCAGGGTTGGATTTATTGGAATTATTGTCAGTGGATTTCTGGATATATATATATATATATATATATATATATATATATATATATATATATATATATATATATATATATATATATATATATATATATATATATATATATATATATCAGATGTTGAATTTTCTAATAACAATTTTCAATTAATTCATTCAATTAAATCATTCCATGATATCGCGAGATGTATGTTCTGGAAAATACAATTTTTCTGGGCTAACAAGTTTATTTATGACCATCATGCCGAGAATCAAAATAAAATGCCTTTGATGTTTGAAAGGAACGTGAAATATTTATTATATACGAGGCAGTCCGATAAGTACTTAGCCTACATAAAAACAAAAATTTTGGAAAAGTGGCGATTTATTTCTCAACATAGTCTCCTTTAAGCTCGATACACTAGACCCAGCGTTGCTCCAACTTCTTCAATCCATCCGGAAAATACGTTTTCTCGAGGTCTGCAAAGTAGGCCTCCGTAGCGCCGATGACCTCCTCATCGACTCAAATTTCTGCCCGACGAGTGACTTTTCCAAGTTTGGAAACAAAAAAAAGTCGCACAGGACCAAATCTGGAGAATACGGTGTTTGGGGCAGTGCACTACAATTCGATCAATTTGGCCGTGGCGATGGCGGAATTTCAATTTTTTCCATTTTTTCTATAATCCGCGGAAACGGCCGGTTCCACACACGGTCAAAACAAAACTACGAGTCCGATTCGGCTGAAATTTTGTCAGTAGCCGTTTACGAGAATGTACTACACGATAAGTAATCTCTCTTGCGATACTGACACCATCGTACGATGAGCCTAAGTACTTTTCGGACCTCCCTCGTATTTAACGAAAACACAACACTTATATAGAATATGTAAATAACTTGGAAAGAAGGCATTCGATTTTTCAAATATCGATTCTTTACTACCGATTTAATTTTCCCCAAAACCTGAGCGTTTTTTGCTATATTATTGGACGAGAAAGAAATCGTACATCGGTATATCGTAGGAAACGATGAATCCGTAAAATGTTGACTCAGAAAACAAGGAAGAGAACTCTACATACTGTTCAGGGAACTTGAGGAGGAGGATTTGAGATGCCAGAAATATTGTCGGATGAACGCATTGTACTGAGGATTGCAAAACACCTCATTTCGTTAGACGAATAGTGCAATTGGATTGTTGGAGCATTGATTGTTATTTATTGATCTATTGTTTTGATTATTTATAATATAAAGCTGGATGACGATGGTTCCAATTCTGACGAACGATAAATCCAGGAAAGATTAATGACAGTTTTACGGGAAAGTTTAGCTTATTGAATAATATTTCAGAATTCAACTTTTATTTTACCAAAATTTGAAACTAATCTTAGGTAAAAGTTCTTCATTCTGTTATTTCATCAGAATCACAAGTGATAAAACAATACGAATCCGATTCCTCTGAAATCTCCTCTGATGGAAATGCGATTCTTGTCGATGAAGTTGAAGGCCGAGGATTTTGAGTTCTCTCTTGCAGCTGTTGCCATTCTAGATCTGAAACTGTTTCGAACGGTCGTTTTTTCGCCACATGTTAAAATTCTGGCGAAAATGTTTTCATTGTAGCCGATAGACTTTGAAACAATGCATCAATCGGTTCTCTTTACGATACAGCTTCAGACTCTTTCTTATCGCAATCTAATAAACACTTCATTAGCTAAGATGAAGCCGATTCTTTGGTATGCTTATTCCTGCCATTCCTGTATGGAGCCTGAAGACGAGGGTGCATCGGTATGTTTTGTCTTTTTCTGAGTTGGTTCAAAAATTGTTGTTTTGGTATTTCCAAAGCCAATGTCCTCTACATTGTCAACTACTGTCTCACTGTTCACTGTTTCTTCCCAGGGAATGCTGCTACAGGTGTCCCGCTCTTACAGAAATGGAAGTTCAAATGACATGCCATTTTGGACTTCCATTTATATTCGATACTGCAGTTTGTCCGCTCCTAGTAACCTTTCGACGTAGAACTAAGCCTTTCATTAAGGGTGCCAAATCGGAAAACAGGTCACGTTTTTATGAAATAAAGTTAACGTTAGTAACTGTTTTTGCCGCGAACGAATTTTGACGATTTACTTACCAAACGAATCGGAAAATACCCTAAGATTTGTTTGATTTGCTATGCGTTACAATCCCCTGGTGTGTAAATGATTGAAATTCATGAAAACTATAAGCGTTTCCAATTTCCCATACATTTGTTCTGCTGATTTGTGAGCTTTTTTACCCGTGACGTCAATAACGAGCAGCTTATCGACGAGCAACGAAGGAGAAATCGTAAGATATAAAGTCTCCGCGAACAAAGGAAAAGAAGAAGAACGAAGGGGAATATTTGCCTAGAGTATAAACAGTGGCTCGCGCTGAGGCAAACTTCCCACGGAATAATACAAAATCTGTATGATTATGCTACCTGACTTTCTAGTCGTTACCTTTCAAGGTAACGGCTTTGGGATTAGGGTAGATACATTTATTTCCAGTTAGATAAGTAGTTTAAGTTGGGACAATGTAAATAATTTGGGGAGGGTATCTTATAAGTTAGATTTAGGTATAAAAAAAGGTAACAAAAAACTAGAAAAGTTTAGGCATGATTTTACAATAGGAATATGAAACAAACGGATAATGTGTATGATGAAAATCTTTACAGAACTTGACATTGCAATTTAAAGATGTAGAACCCTAGGTTGATCACTTGAAATGTAGTATTATATTATAATGTAAACCAAATTAAGAAATAAAAAGAATTTAAGTGAAAAAAAAAAAAAAGGCAAACTTCCATTCTTCGTGAGGATACCTGAACAACATCGTTGCTGGGCGAGCTGAACGGCGAGGGATCGAATGCCTTTCTCAAGGCAATGGGGGTGGAGGAGTAACACGAGGAAAAAGTAAAGTTTTCCAAGGGCCTTTTTGAATGTTAGAGACGAATGAACTGAAGAAGTTTAAAGTCTCACACGTTTTCGTTTCGGATTGAGTTTCGGAATCTTTGCATCAAACTGACGCCATTACATTAAGATTCTGAGCTACACAATTGTGTGGTGAATCATCAAGCTTGGCTATCGTCAGCTCACCAAGAAAATAAATGTTCTGGAGTTTTGTCATTGATTTCGTTTCGCATGACGGTAGGAAAACTCTCTCCACAAAGGATGACAGCTAAGCTGATCTAGACCGGCTATATTAACAAAAAGGACTTCGGTTGAAATGAACGCAAAACGGAGATGAATTTGTGTACATTTAATTGCTTCAAGCCGTCGATATATGGATATTTGTGTACGTACGTATATGCTTCATAACCTGTTTGGTGTTGCAAATTATGCAACCGTAATGATAAAGATAAACAAGGATGAGATATAGCGGGAGGGAAACTTTTGCGCTAGGGCATTAGTAGTGAATCTCTGCTGAGGCAAATATTCAGCCTTTTTCCAAGCAGTTAACATTGTTTGTTTTCTGTCATCATAAAGGCTTCGTTGGTGCCTTTGACATTGCATCAATGCATTGAACTGACGCTATGGTGAAGCAGGTGTTAAGATTATGCACTAAAAAATAATAAGTTATTAATTTATTTGGGTCCGCGTGCCAGTTCCAAAGCTCCCTTCAACTCGGATTACATTTGCGCTAATCTTGACCATAATGAAGCGGTGCTACTCTCTTCGAGGTAGTTGAGATTAACAGAAAGAGTTTATTTCGTTTATTTAAAGAAAGTAAATGTCGCCCTGAAATCTTGTATGTGATTTGGTTTCGCTTGCCAGTAGCAAAACATTCTCCACTAAGGATGATAGCTGCACTTATCTCGAGTATGTATTGTTCTGCGAGGACAAGAATGAATCATCAAACAATTATCGTGAAATTATTCTACAATGAAACAAAATATTTCAGAGCGTCCAAACTGGTAGAATGGTTATTTCTGAAGTAAAATAATGTCCGCAGTAATAGACAAGCTACTTGAATTAAACTTCAGCGTAGTTCTACGTCAACAATGCGGTCATGTCTTGGATACAACCTCTTACAATTTTTCTTTATGGCCTTTCTCAGCTGATCGCGTAGGGTAATTCATCTCATTTTACATGCTGCACCTAAGAGAAACGTAAAGATTTTGGTATTCTATTATTCTTGATTTCATCGATCGAATGACGAATCAATCTTATGTTATCACACATTATGAGAAATTTTAGAATATATTAATCTATGGAAACATGAAATGAGAACAATGAAGTTCGACTTCTCGTATACCGAATAAAAAAGCGTGGGCTCCCATTCCAATCATAAAACCACACTGTACCCATGGCCGAGTGGTTAGCGTCACACATTATCATGCCGGGTGTTCGGGTTCGATTCCCGTTCCAGTTAGGGGATCTTTCGGCAAAGAAATTGCTTCCGATTTGCACTGTGGTTACGCGTATTCTAGAACTTGCCACTCAGAATACATTCAAGGCGTGTTATTTGGCTTAAGAAATCTCAACTAAATTTAATAAATGACGCAAGTACCTACGTTGAGATGGCAAAAGTTCCACTAGGAACGTAGAAGCCATCCAAGAATCTATGGAAACTCCAATTTCATAACTTATCCCTTTTGACGTAGAACTACGTCTTTCATTAAGGGTGCCAAATCAGAAAACAGGTCAGGTTTTTATGAAATAAAGTTAACGTTAAGAACTATTTTTGCCGCGGACGGATTTTGGCGATTTACATACTAAACGAATCGAAAATTCCCTAAAATTTGTTTAATAAGCTATACATTAGAATCCCTTGGTTTGTAAATGGTAAAATTCATGAAAACTTTAAGCATTTCTATTTTCCCATACATTTGTTCAGTCCATTTGTGTGCTTTCCCGAACAGAGCTGTAAATAACGAGCAACTTATCGACGAGTAACGAAGGGGAAATCGTAGGATATGAAGTCACCGTGAACAAAGGAAAAGAAGAAGAATGAAGGGGAATACTTGCCTAGAGTATAAACATTGGATCTCGCTGAGGCAAACTAGAGGCGAATGAACTGCAAAGTTTAAAGCCTCTTAAAAACAAAGAAAGAAAGAAAGAAGGCAAACTTTCATTCGGCATCGGACTGTTGAGCAATCCAGTTCACTTTGCTTTCGCTGCGCTTCGATCTAAGATTGGACCCCACCAGTGGTAATTCAACTTGGATATCGTCGTGTGGTTTTTCCAGTTCGTTTTTCGCGTTATTCGTATCGTGTTTTCTTTCCGCGTCATAAATTGGACGCTTCGCATAGTGTGTGATGAGCAAGAAGAAGAAGAAGGCTGGCTCGAGCCCTGCAAAAAACGAACGCATTGCCGGGGGCAATAAAATTTCGAGGCAAGCGCATTGTTGTTTCAAAATATATTCATGTGAAAGAGTCCAAAATGACAGAGTGGCAAACGATTGGCAAACGCAATCTGGAAGCCCACCAATGATGCAGGCGATGTTAGTGCAGTGAAAAGCGCTCGCACTGAACCGAGCCTTCGCATCGAACCACAGCGAAGTAGGCGACATCGGCGCGTCGGTCGAAAATGTAAACGCCGTTACCCAGGCAGCAACCAGCTCCCCACGCTGGTGGTGAAGGCGGTTGCTCTTGACAAACTCATCAGCGAATTCGCATCGATGGGTGTTACAGCAGAGTACAAGCTGTGTGGCATAATCCAGTCTTTTTCCAAGCAGTGAACATTGTTTGTTTTCCGTCATAAGGGCTTCGATGGTGCTTTTGCATGGATGTATTAAATTGACGTCATGGCGAAGCAGGCGTTAAGTTTGTGCGCCAAAAAATCATTTGAGGAATACCAACCTCTTTAATGTCGTACTGGAATGTTATAAGTTCGCGTGCCAGTCGCAAAACTGCCTTCAACTAGGATTGCATTTGCACTAGTCTTGATCATAATGAAGCAATGCTACTGTTTTCGAGGTTGTTGATATTAAAAAAAGAGTTTATTTCGCTTGTTTAATCATCAAGAAAGTGAATGTCGTTCAGGAATTTTGTATGTGATTAGATTTCGCTTGTCAGTAGCAAAACTTCCTCCACTGAGGGTGACAGCTGCGCTTAGCTCGAGTATGAGAAAGTAATGCAACTTTATTTCGAGGCCAGTAATATAAACAGAAGTGTTTCTTTTGAGAAAAGCGCAAAATGATGAGAAGTGTTTATATTCCTAGTAGTTTCAAGCCAGCAATGTATGGCTCTGTATGCATGCTATGGCGAACGCTTGTTTGGCGCTTGGTTTACGTTGTACGAACGATGCCTGGAGGTGCAATTCCACTGAGGCAATACTAAATAACATGTAGCATGATATTTGATGCTTCAAGTGTTGTTATTGTTGTTGTTTCCTCGCGGTGCCAATGATATATTGGTATAATCAACTGTAACCGAGTAATGTCAATTGCGAAAAAGGCCACCGGAATAGCGTTCGAGGTAAATTTTCAATGCATTGACATGAAATAAATTGCGACATACGATCAGCTAGTGTATTGTTTTGCGAAGGAAAGAATGAATCATCATTTATTCAATTATCGTCAACTGATTCTACAACGAAAAAAAGCATTTCAGCGATTGTTCTACTAAGCAGTTGTTTCTAAAATTTCACAGCATTATAGAATAATATCCGAAGGTTTAAACGAGCGACTTTTATAATATAACAGCGTAGTTCTACGTCAACAATGCGGCCGTATCTTGGACACAACCTCCTATAATTTTTTTATCTCCAAAGCTGACAGAACTACGGAAAAGGTGTGCTTGTAGTTATAATACATGGAAACACTGTCAGGAAGTGCAAAAAAAATCGGTGTGCTTCCCATCAAGTGCCTCCCAAATAACAAGGAAATTCCTCCTAGTTCACAATTCGCTTGTAACGTTTCCCAATCTTTTTCAGATGGTTGCGGTATGACTTCCATAAGCATCTCATCAATAACTGAGTTCGCAATATTTGTATTTCATTTCATATCCAATTGTATCAAACACAAAAATTACATACTACTGTTACCTTAGACCCCCCGCAGACTGGAGACTGACTTGTCGACCGATAGTTCGGTCGGCTTCCTAATCAGTACGGAGAGGCATGCATGTGCGCACATTACACTGATTCAGTTGGGTCGGTTTTTGTACCAGTAGGCCGATCCGACCAAACTGTCGGCTGAAAAACAGGAAGTGGGTTATATCTATGGTATAACCGCAAGGGTGACGTAGGACTATCGTTGATTTAGAGATCATTTGTATGAAGTTGAATCTGAATTCATTCTGAATGAATGAATATTTGGAGAACTTCGAAAACGAGAGCGTTACGTTGGAGGCACAAGGTTTTATGCATGCCAATATTGGATACGGAAATATCCTACTGATGGGGAAGAATAATCTTCAGAAGCTATCCTCGATTGCGGGCGCATACAATATTGGATACGGAAATATCCTACTGATGGGGAAGAATAATCTTCTGAAGCTATCCTGTTAATTGCGATTGATTGAAAAACCACAAAACCAAATGTATTTGGTCACAGTGTTACATGGATAGAAAACATTCAATTAAACTCTTTCACATGAATATATTTTGAAAATTCCCAAAGGAACTGGCAGATTATTTTCAGTAACGATTAGATATTTCCACATTTTCCTTGATACTGGAAGCCCACCAGTGGCTAATGCCAACTCGATAACCACCTGTTAATAGCACTTGATTGAAACATATTTGGTCACAGTGTTACATGGATAGAAAACATTCAATTAAACTCTTTCACATGAATATATTTTGAAAATTCCCAAAGGAACTGGCAGATTATTTTCCAGCAATGATTAGATCTTTCCGGAACTTTCTCGATGCTGAATGGCATCCTAACGGAAAGAGTTCTGCGCGTGTATGTGTCGATCCTTCGCCGTCCACCTCCTCCAGCACGTTAGGCATCGATGTTGTCTTGTCGATGTCCTCACGAAAAATGAATGTGTCTCACCACCAGAATATCGCTTAAGTATGCTTTTTGTGTGTGATTGAATCGAGAGAAGGTGTGGTTTACGATGGCAATTTGGAAGGCAAACTAGAGGGGAATGAACTCTCTGAGCTCGGAACTTTGGGCGACTGAGCAATAATCGATTGCGGGCGCATACAATATTGGATACGGAAATATCCTACTGATGGGGAAGAATAATCTTCTGAAGCTATCCTGTTAATTGCGATTGATTGAAAAACCACAAAACCAAATGTATTTGATCACAGTGTTACATGGAAAGAAAACATTCAAATAAACTCTTTAACATGAATATATTTTGAAAATTCCCAAAGGAACTGGCAGATTATTTTCAGTAACGATTAGATATTTCCACATTTTCCTCGATACTGGAAGCCCACCAGTGGTTAATGCCAACTCGATAACCACCTGTTAATAGCACTTGATTGAAATATATTTGGTCGCAGTGTTACATGGATAGAAAAGATTCAATTAAACTCTTTCACATGAATATATTTTGAAAATTCCCAAAGGAACTGGCAGATTATTTTCAGTAACGATTAGATATTTCCACATTTTCCTTGATACTGGAAGCCAACCAGTGGCTAATGCCAACTCGATAACCACCTGTTAATAGCACTTGATTGAAACATATTTGGTCACAGTGTTACATGGATAGAAAACATTCAATTAAACTCTTTCACATGAATATATTTTGAAAATTCCCAAAGGAACTGGCAGATTATTTTCCAGCAATGATTAGATCTTTCCGGAACTTTCTCGATGCTGAATGGCATCCTAACGGAAAGAGTTCTGCGCGTGTATGTGTCGATCCTTCGCTGTCCACCTCCTCCAGCACGTTAGGCATCGATGTTGTCTTGTCGATGTCCTCACGAAAAATGAATGTGTCTCACCACCAGAATATCGCTTAAGTATGCTTTTTGTGTGTGATTGAATCGAGAGAAGGTGTGGTTTACGATGGCAATTTGGAAGGCAAACTAGAGGGGAATGAACTCTCTGAGCTCGGAACTTTCGGCGACTGAGCAATAATCGATTGCGGGCGCATACAATATTGGATACGGAAATATCCTACTGATGGGGAAGAATAATCTTCTGAAGCTATCCTGTTAATTGCGATTGATTGAAAAACCACAAAACCAAATGTATTTGGTCACAGTGTTACATGGATAGAAAAGATTCAATTAAACTCTTTCACATGAATATATTTTGAAAATTCCCAAAGGAACTGGCAGATTATTTTCAGTAACGATTAGATATTTCCACATTTTCCTTGATACTGGAAGCCAACCAGTGGCTAATGCCAACTCGATAACCACCTGTTAATAGCACTTGATTGAAACATATTTGGTCACAGTGTTACATGGATAGAAAACATTCAATTAAACTCTTTCACATGAATATATTTTGAAAATTCCCAAAGGAACTGGCAGATTATTTTCCAGCAATGATTAGATCTTTCCGGAACTTTCTCGATGCTGAATGGCATCCTAACGGAAAGAGTTCTGCGCGTGTATGTGTCGATCCTTCGCTGTCCACCTCCTCCAGCACGTTAGGCATCGATGTTGTCTTGTCGATGTCCTCACGAAAAATGAATGTGTCTCACCACCAGAATATCGCTTAAGTATGCTTTTTGTGTGTGATTGAATCGAGAGAAGGTGTGGTTTACGATGGCAATTTGGAAGGCAAACTAGAGGGGAATGAACTCTCTGAGCTCGGAACTTTCGGCGACTGAGCAATAATCGATTGCGGGCGCATACAATATTGGATACGGAAATATCCTACTGATGGGGAAGAATAATCTTCTGAAGCTATCCTGTTAATTGCGATTGATTGAAAAACCACAAAACCAAATGTATTTGGTCACAGTGTTACATGGATAGAAAACATTCAATTAAACTCTTTCACATGAATATATTTTGAAAATTCCCAAAGGAACTGGCAGATTATTTTCAGTAACGATTAGATATTTCCACATTTTCCTCGATACTGGAAGCCCACCAGTGGTTAATGCCAACTCAATAACCACCTGTTAATAGCAATTGATTGAAACATATTTGGTCACAGTGTTACATGGATAGAAAACATTCAATTAAACTCTTTCACATGAATGTATTTTTAAATTCCCAGAGGAACTGGCAGATTATTTTCCGGATCTTTCTCGATGCTGAATGGCATCCAAACGAAAAGAATTCCGCGCGTGTATGTGTGTGTGTAGCGGCTGCTTCGAGATCTTCCCGGGGAACCGTTTGTGGCATCACTCTCCTCCTGGTAGATTCCCTTCTGGCCTAGGGTGCACAAACAGGCTCTTGGTGACACCGTTCATCCGCGCTTTCATGATAAATAAAGAGCTTCACCGCAACAGCGACAACATGCTCCAATCGCTGTTCAATTAGAACTGAGTGGATTTCCGAGCGCCGCTCGCTTATACACCGATTGGTGATTTCAATAGCCTGTTTTGAATGCAATTTTAAGACTATTGAAACAAGTATTTGGATCAAAAAGTAACAAGTATATAAGGCGTAGACATTTTATCTTTCGAATGAAGTGTTTATCATACCATTTCGTTCAGTTGTTTAGGAGCTATTAACGCTCAAAATCTCGGTCTCCGGCGTAACGCTTTCGTTTTCGAAACATTGATTTTACACCCCGGTATAGAAATGAAAGACGTAGTCCTACGTCAAAACAAATTGAATGCCACTCTTCTATAATCAAAAGTCTCGGACCAAAACTCCTAAAATGGCGTTGAAATGTAATGACCAAGGCGCCTAAAAGTATATCCTAAGGTGGGGCCGTTTCGTCACTAAGTTGGTTAGGGAAGCGGTATAAAAACATTGTAATGGGTTGTATCTAGGACACGACCGCAGTTTTCGACGTAGAACTACGGAATTATATTTTTCAATCCACGTGTTTATCCCTTCGGACATTCTTTTAGAATGCATCAAAAATTTTGTAATATCTTTTGACGTAGAACTACGTCTAACCTTTCAATATAGGGCCCCATTTCAATATTTGGGTGTGAAAAAGTGTTCAGTTTTTGAACGCTAATACCTCCTCAATTAATGAATGGATTTTATTTCCAAATACACAAATTAATAGGAAATATCCTCAGCAATTGTTTATACGCTACACATTACGGTTTTTCGGCTCATATAAAGTTCAAATTGATGAAAAATTGAAAGGAAGAAATCCCTACTTTCCCATATATTTCGGCTGCGCTCCCGTAGTAAACAGCTATGCATTACAAGCAACCACGGGTACGGGCGAAACGTATGGACAAGGTGAAGGAGGGAGACAAAAAAGAGATTAGAAATAAATATAGGCGGTCGCTACAACGTTAACTATATGGCTATATAAAGTGAGCGATGGTGTGGCTTGGCCACTCAATCTTTCTGTGTATGTCATTCGTTTCGACAACACGTGATTTTTTCCACTCTCGCTTATAGCTAAAGACAGGTAGTTTTTAATTTTTGGTTTTTTTCCATTCTTTTGACGTAGGACTACGTCTAACCGGAAGATATAGGGGGTGAAATGGAAATCTAGGCACTGAACAAGTAGGAAAAAATGCAAGATTTGGAACGCTTATAACTCGAGCATTTCTCAATAGATCGCAAAGGTTTTTGCATCAATTGATAGGAGATATATCTACGCATCTATCATAACGAATAACATTTCATTTTTCTTGAGATAAATAATTGAATAATTGTGAAATATCAAGCATTGTCCAAATACACTATGTGCCCATTTTTGATTGGTCCATTTTGTGCTCCTCAAATCGTACTGACCAAAACGGGCAACCAGAGCAGCAGCGAAATAGAATGAAGCACGATTGGAAAGGAAAAAGAAAAAAATGAACGAAACATCGGTCGCAGTCTCACACATGCGTAATTCTCGAGCCATCCAGTCAGCTTAAAAATCCCCGCTCCGCTGCCGTAACGATCATTCTCATCCGAACCGTACACCACATCGTTTCGCATCACCTCACATCAACAAACCAACACAAGCAGCCATGGTTGGATATGGCAAAGGAGGAAAAGTGAAGGGAAAGGCAAAATCCCGCTCGAACCTTGATCTGGAGTTCCCGCTCGTGTTGATCTGGAGTTCCCCGCAAGGGTAGCTAGGCCGAGCGCGTTAGTACCAGTGTACCAGTCCACCTAGCCGGCGTTATATAGCTTCGGCCGCCGAAGTGATCGAGTTAGCTGGCAAAGCTGCTCGCGACGATAAGAAAACCTGCATTCGGAACAGAACACATTCGGTTCGGTGGACATCAAGACAACAACAGGCAGTTGCAGCGAGTGGCAAACGCAATCGCAAAACGGCATCAGGTAGCAGAAGAAAAAAGTTTGTTCTTTATACAAACTGCTTTGGCGGCAAATCCAGAACAAGGCGGCATCGAGGGCGTTCGAAATGGTTTTTTTCAAAACCACGAGTACTAAGTTTTCTAAATTGGAACCATTCCATAAAACAAGGCGCTTTTCAGGGCCATTAAACCTTCCAAAAAAGAGTTTAGGAAATAAAGTTCAATGCTTTCTAAAACATTATCCAAAATAATAATAAAACACAAATTGATGTTTTCATAATTTGTTTGCCAGGATCTGATGAGTATGTGAATTTGGCAGTTGTTCTGAGCTTATTGATAGTTGGGGACTTTCCTGATTATTCAATTTTCACCAATTCTTAAATTGTTTCCAGATTGAAAGTACAGTAATCTACAATTAGTTCGACATTTAGCTAATTGGACGGACATGTAATGCGACTTATTTAGTTGGACATTTTTGTAAACATAGAGATCCAAATTATGACCCCACATTGAAAGTCGACACTGTACCACTGTCATCGCAAATGTTCAATTACAGGTTAAAATTACCTCCAATCCGGCACTGAGTGGTGGTAATGCGACGTGCCATTGAATGTAATTCACTGTAAAATATGTCACAAGCTGGATGGGAAGAAATTTTCCAACTGTGAAAGCTGTGGCGAGTGGCAAATGCAATCGCTAAACAGAAAGGTTTAGCCGAACAAGATGGGGATATCGAGTGATAACAAAACAATAAACTCTTTAGACTTTTTGTGATCCTGAAAAGGACCTTTTTTAGCCTGTATGTGAATCCAACGAGCGAACAAATCGTAATGAATGTATTTTTTTGCCATCGCTCCCTTTTAACGCTCATTCGTTCGTCTCGTTGGACCCGCCCCTTTGGCTGAGTCTGCCGATTTGTCTCTATCCTGTGAGTGTGTACCGCTAGAGTATAAAACACGCGGACCCCAAAAAAATATCTTATTTTCTTTCAAACCGTAAACCCGTGTGGTTGTACGACATCGGCATCGTGTACTCAACAAAGGAGGAAAAGAGAAGGGAAAGGCAAAATCCCGCTCGAACCGTGGTGGTCTGCAATTTCCCGTAGGTGTATCCGCCAATTGCACCGGAAAAGGTAGCTAGGTCGAGCGCGTTAGTACCTGTGTACCAGTCCACCTAGCCGGCGTTATATAGTTTCGGCCGCCGGAGTGATCGAGTTAGCTGGCAAAGCTGCTCGCGACGATAAGAAAACCTGCATTCGGAACAGAACACATTCTGTTCGGCGGACATCAAGACAACAGGTAGTTGCAGCGAATGGCGAGTGGCAAACGCAATCGCAAAACGGCATCAGGTAGCAGAAGAAAAAAGTTTGTTCTTTATACAAACTGCTTTGGCGGCAAATCCAGAACAAGGCGGCATCGAGGGCGTTCGAAATGGTTTTTTTCAAAACCACGAGTACTAAGTTTTCTAAATTGGAACCATTCCATAAAACAAGGCGCTTTTCAGAGCCATTAAACCTTCCAAAAAAGAGTTTAGGAAATAAAGTTCAATGCTTTCTAAAACATTATCCAAAATAATAATAAAACACAAATTGATGTTTTCATAATTTGTTTGCCAGGATTTGATGAGTATGTGAATTTGGCAGTTGTTCTGAGCTTATTGATAGTTGGGGACTTTCCTGATTATTCAATTTTCACCAATTCTTAAATTGTTTCCAGATTGAAAGTACAGTAATCTACAATTAGTTCGACATTTAGCTAATTGGACGGACATGTAATGTGACTTATTTAGTTGGACATTTTTGTAAACATAGAGATCCAAATTATGATCCCATATTGAAAGTCGACACTGTACCACTGTCATCGCAAATGTTCAATTACAGGTTAAAATTACCTCCAATCCGACACTGAGTAGTGGTAATGCGACGTGTCATTGAATGTAATTTACTGTAAAATATGTCACAAGCTGGATGGGAAGAAATTTTCCAACTGTGAAAGCTGTGGCGAGTGACAACAAATCGCTAAACAGGAAGGTTTAGCCGAACAAGATGGGGATATCGAGTGATAACAAAACAATAAACTCTTTAGACTTTTTGTGATCCTGAAAAGGACCCTTTTTAGTCTGTATGTGAATCCAACGAGCGAACAAACCGTAATGAATGTATTTTTCTTCTTCTTTCTTTGTTTTTAAGAGGCTTTAAACTTTGCAGTTCATTCGCCTCTAATTATGTATTTTTTTGCCATCGCTCCCTTTTAACGCTCATTCGTTCGTCTCGTTGGACCCGCCCCTTTGGCTGAGTCTGCCGATTTGTCTCTATCCTGTGAGTGTGTACCGCTAGAGTATAAAACACGCGGACCCCAAAAAAATATTTAATTTTCTTTCAAACCGTAAACCCGTGTGGTTGTACAACATCGGCATCGTGTACTCAACAAAGGAGGAAAAGAGAAGGGAAAGGCAAAATCCCGCTCGAACCGTGGTGGTCTGCAATTTCCCGTAGGTGTATCCGCCAATTGCACCGGAAAAGGTAGCTAGGTCGAGCGCGTTAGTACCTGTGTACCAGTCCACCTCGCCGGCGTTATATAGTTTCGGCCGCCGGAGTGATCGAGTTAGCTGGCAAAGCTGCTCGCGACGATAAGAAAACCTGCATTCGGAACAGAACACATTCGGTTCGGCGGACATCAAGACAACAGGCAGTTGCAGCGAATGGCGAGTGGCAAACGCAATCGCAAAACGGCATCAGGTAGCAGAAGAAAAAAGTTTGTTCTTTATACAAACTGCTTTGGCGGCAAATCCAGAACAAGGCGGCATCGAGGGCGTTCGAAATGGTTTTTTTCAAAACCACGAGTACTAAGTTTTCTAAATTGGAACCATTCCATAAAACAAGGCGCTTTTCAGGGCCATTAAACCTTCCAAAAAAGAGTTTAGGAAATAAAGTTCAATGCTTTCTAAAACATTATCCAAAATAATAATAAAACACAAATTGATGTTTTCATAGTATGTGAATTTGGCAGTTGTTCTGAGCTTATTGATAGTTGGGGACTTTCCTAATTATTCAATTTTCACCAATTCTTAAATTGTTTCCAGATTTAAAGTACAGTAATCTACAATTAGTTCGACATTTTGCTAATTGGACGGACATGTAATGTGACTTATTTAGTTGGACATTTTTGTAAACATAGAGATCCAAATTATGACCCCACATTGAAAGTCGACACTGTACCACTGTCATCGCAAATGTTCAATTACAGGTTAAAATTACCTCCAATCCGGCACTGAGTGGTGGTAATGCGACGTGCCATTGAATGTAATTTACTGTAAAATATGTCACAAGCTGGATGGGAAGAAATTTTCCAACTGTGAAAGCTGTGGCGAGTGACAACAAATCGCTAAACAGGAAGGTTTAGCCGAACAAGATGGGAATATCGAGTGATAACAAAAACACAACACCAAAGGTTATTTTCAGAACCATCAACATATTCATTAAGAGTAAACAGTAAACTAATCCATTTTTCAGGTAGATAGGTAGGTATTCACGTAGGTGAAGAAAATAAAACAATATATTTAAAATATATATTTAACAAAAGCTGTCCCCTTTGTATAGTCCTACGTCACTCCGGTTATGTCCCCGACATTACCCACCCGTCTTTTTTTTACCCGCATTGGAGGTGGAAGAAACAAATCAGCTGCTACAGACCAACCAATATTCGGCGCTCCCAGAGGACACTGGAAGCAACGATGCCGTCATCAAAAAGGAGCGCGTTCCCCCGCTGTTCACATCTAGGATGGACTTAGTGAAACTCGAGTCTGAGCTTTCCCAACAACATCTCAAGCCGCGATTCAAGCTGTGTAGCGTGGGCATCAAAATCGTATGCTCCAGCCTAAAGGAGTATCAACAAGTCGGTACCTACCTGAAAACCGAAGGCGTGCAGTTTTACACACACGATATGCAAGCGGCGAAACCTCTGAAGGTGGTTTTACGTGGACTACCGCCTGTCGGCCCGGAGGAAGTTAAAACTGAGCTGTCCAATCTTGGTTTGAAACCGGAGAAGGTCTTCGCGATGACTCGTCGCCCAAACAACAACACGTGGAACCAGCTGTTCCTAGTACACTTCGCCAAGGGCACCACCAACATCAGCTCGCTCAAAAACATCAGTGATTTATTCCGCGTCATTGTATCATGGGAGCTGTATCGTCCCCAGCACCGAGATGTCACACTGTGCACGAACTGCCAAAGGTTCGGACACGGTACCAAAAATTACTACATGCAGGCTCGCTGTGGTAAATGTGCTGGGAATCATTCCACGGCGTCCTGTGGTCTGGCTGATGACCAAAAGTCGAAGTGTGCTAATTGTGACGGTGAACACCAAGCATCCAACCGATCCTGCCCTAAGCGAGCTGAATTCATCACCATCCGACAAAAGGCGACAACATCCAACCAGCCTGGTAGACGCAAGCGTAACTTTCGTCCCCCACCGATTACCTCGGATGCGGAGTATCCAGCTTTCCAGGAACGCCATCAGGTCCCAAATTTACACCCGCTTCCCCTCAACAGTCAGCGTAACACCAATACATCTCCTGCTACTAATCAAATCGATGAAGCAGTCCGCAATCGTCGTTCAGCACAGCCCCGCCTCGCAGCTGCTGCCACTCAACCGAATCAAGGGCACTCCTCCACACCTCGTATGTCATACGCTGATGTGGCCGCTGGTGCAACTACGGATAGTACGCTATTCACCACACAGTAGATGCTAACTCTCGTGTCAGAAGTCATCACAATAATGCGTACCTGCAAAACTATACCTGAGCAGCTGCAAGCGGCTTATTCACTGATTAGCAAATATGTCCCGTGAAGCTGTCAGCATTGCAAATTGGAACGCTTGCTCGCTGAGAAGCAAGCATATCGAGCTACTAGATTTCCTCAATAACAAGGAGATCGATGTTGCTGTCATCACCGAGACGCACCTTAAACCGGAAATCAACATCTTTCTTCCGGAGTTTCGGCTCCTAAGACTCGACAGAACCAGTGCAGATAAAGGGGGAGTGGCCGTTGCTGTGAGACGAAACATCGACTGCCGCCTGCTGCCGAACATTCAGTTCAAAACCATCGAAGCCATCGGTATCGAGGCTCGTACATCGATTGGGCCAATCATCATCATTGCGGCATACTGTCCTAAGCAAGTCAACATCAGGGACGGTTCAGCCGCACTGCTACGGAACGACTTGGCCAAGCTTACACGGCGGCGGGCGAAATACATCATCGCAGGAGACCTGAATGCTCGGCATGCGATTTGGGGTAACCGAAGGCAAAACCGGAACGGGATCATCCTTGCGGAGGACTTGGAGAGTGGTTATTACAATATCTTGGCGCCGAACAGTCCAACAAGAATTTCCAGATCGGGAGTTCACTCTATTCTGGACATTTTCCTGACCAATATGGCCATTTCCGAGGATCCACTCGTCTTCGAGGAACTGTCA
Organism: Toxorhynchites rutilus septentrionalis; assembly: GCF_029784135.1. Taxonomy (NCBI): domain Eukaryota; kingdom Metazoa; phylum Arthropoda; class Insecta; order Diptera; family Culicidae; genus Toxorhynchites; species Toxorhynchites rutilus. The sequence continues at coordinate 190,379,423 of NC_073746.1, forward strand.
TCTGACCACTTCCCGGTGGTGCTTAAGTTGGGTGCCTCTGCTGATACGGTGGCCAATCATTCCCGACGAAACTATCACCGAGCAAATTGGGGCGAGTTCCAACATGTTGTTGATAACAACATCACTCCCAATCAGCCTTTAGATTCTCCGGAGAATATTGACCTGGCGCTGGAATCCTTTCAACGAGCGATTACCACAGCTCGTGACAGGGTGGTTCCGCTTCAACAACATCAGGTGAGTACCTCTCTCCAAATAGATAGCACAACCAAACACATTATTCGTTTACGAAATATGTATCGACGTCAGTACCAGCGTACTGGCGATCGGAACAAAAAGATAACGTATACCAATCTGACTAGGGTAATCCAGGATAGGATTCGAGAGCTTCGAAATAGAGAATTTCGTGATAAACTCCGTCAAATTCCTCCTCATTCGAAACCCTTCTGGTCTTTGACTAAAGTTCTAAAAAAGAAACCAAAGCCTGTGCCTCCGCTTTTCTCATCTGGAGGTCCACATGAAGGTAACATTTTATTAACACCCATAGAAAAAACGAATGCGTTGGGGCAACAGTTTGTGTCGTCCCACAACCTCGGGCATAACATCATCAGTCCTCACGAGCATGACGTCATTGAGGGAGTCTCTGTGGTCGAACGATCAGAAAGTTTTATTCCGGAGGGTTCAGAAGTCACTGCTGATGAGCTGATTGGTCTTATCAGAGGATCAAAGAACATGAATGCCCCCGGTTTTGACAACACTTTTAACATCGAGCTCAAGCATTTGAGCCACAGCTCATTTGCTTTTGTAGCAAAAATTTTAAATAGATGCTGGGAGCTTAGCTACTTCCCTTCTGTGTGGAAGTTAGCAAAAGTCATCCCAGTCCTGAAACCGGGAAAAGATCCTTCTGTCCCCAAGAGTTACCGACCCATCAGTTTACTCTCTGCCCTCTCCAAGCTTTTCGAGAAGTGTATTCAATCCCGAATTCTTTCTTTCGCAGATGAACATGGTATCTTTTCTGAGGAACAGTTTGGGTTCCGTAAGGGAAGATCCACCATACATCAACTCACTAGAGTTGTTAACATCATTCAGCGGAACAAGTCGGTATCCAAGACGACAGCAATGGCGCTCTTGGACATTGAAAAGGCAACGTATGGCATGATGGTCTGGTGTTCAAGCTACATCAATACAATTTTCCGATGTATTTGATAAAGATAATTAAAAATTATCTCTCTGATAGATCATTCCGGGTGTCCCTGTATAATGTGTGTTCAGAGCAATTCAACATAAATGCAGGTGTGCCCCAAGGAAGTATCCTTGGGCCCATTTTATATAACATATACACTGCAGACATTCCACCGCTTCCCGGTGATGGAACACTGTCTCAATTTGCTGATGACACCGCGATTATGTTTAAGGGTCGTATAATCAGCGCTCTGACTCGCAAACTACAGTGCGATCTGGATGCTTTAACAGAATATTACACAAGTTGGAAAATTGTAATCAATGCGGGGAAGACCCAGACTATCCTTTTCCCGCATTCAAGGTCTCCTAAACTTGTTCCCACTGACAACGTGAGAATTCGGTTCGGAGACTCCCTTATTGAATGGTCCATAGAAGTAACCTATTTAGGACTCACATTAGACAGTCATCTAATTTTCAAATCTCACGTTGATAAAACCGTCAACAAATGTAACATTTTACTTCGGTTCTTGTATCCTTTAATTTGCAGGAACTCGAAACTTTGTTTAAAGAATCAGATGGCTGTCTATAAACAGATATTCTATCCTGCCATTGAATATGCGGTTCCTGTTTGGAAGGGCTGTGCCCAGACACACAGACTGAAACTCCAACGCGTTCAAAACAAGATTCTTAAAATCATACTGAATTTGTCACCCTGGACGAGAACAACGGAGGTTCATGAAAGAGCCTGTCTGGATACCCTAGAAATAAAGTTTGACAACGTCATACAAAAATTTGGAGAGAGGTGCTCCTCTTCCGTGCATGAAATTGTACGGAATTTGTATATAGTAGTTTAAGGTCTTAGGTTAAGTAGGTAGTTTTATTATAACAATTAAAAAAATACAAATGTTTATCATTAAAAAAAAAATTAGATATAGTAATTACAAACAGTACCTAGCATTCTATTATGCAAATTAAGATGAACAAAGATGTGAAGCGTTAGCTGGTCAATTAAAATGTATAGAACTTTGTATTAACCAAAAACGTATAAGAAATATAAATGAATTTATGCAAAAAAAAAATGGCTTGGCCACATTCTATCATCGGACGCCAAGCAGAAAAGACGCTATCTTGAAAGTGATTTTCAGCATAAGAGAAATCGCTGCATTTGCCGGGGATGTATGTGGTGCGATACCGCAAGAGTGAGAGGCAGGAGTTCCAATGGGATGTGGAGCAGGAGAGCCTATCGAAGTATGTTAAAAGCGGCGGAAGCGTCGCGCCGGGTGAATGAGTGGCTGATCGCGCTCGATTTGATAAAATGCTGGAGTTTTTAAACGGTTTTATTTAGCTGTGACATATTTGTATGTTTGTATGTAACATGTTTGTATATGGCGCTGCACCACATTAATTGAAATTTGACCCCTTTCCTGTTGACCGGTTGATCTGAAATTTGGAACACAACTTTATCTCTGCTGTCATTATAATACTGCGTATTTCATGATCTTGAAAATCCAAGATGGCGACCGCTACAAAATGGCGGATTACATATTTTCTCAAAGCCCCATCAATATGGGTATCAGATGAAAGGGATTGACTAGTAAAACACAATTATTTATGGAAAATGCAAATCTAAAATGGCCGCGACTACAAAATGGCGGATTACATATTTTCTCTAAACCCCATCAATATGGGTATCAAATGAAGGACTTGACTAGTAGAACACAGTTATTCATGAGGAGTGCAAAGCCCAATTATATCACGATATCAGGCGGTAAATTCCTATTACGATATGCTTGCAATCAAGTGTGTGTTGTTGCCGGCTGGACAATAACCCCTACAACATTTGTACCGCACTACATTTGCACGGCAAATTTTGATTTTTTCGTATGTGAATCTAAACGTTTGAGTGTTTGCTGTTTGCTTTGATTTTTTTTCTGTAATTTTGTGCATGAAAAGTCATTCTGGGATCTGTGCTCCATGATATTCGAAGAATGGACACCCCTTGGTGTAGTCCTACGTCTTTCCGGTTATGTTCCCGACATTACCCACCCGTCTTTTTAGCTATTTAATTTTTTATTACTCCAGTAGACTCGAAAGAGTCGAGTAGAGTCGAAAGCTATCAGCACTTCTCGTTTATTTGGTTCAACTCACATCAGACTTTCTCCTTCCCACTCAGATATCGATCACAAACTATAAACCCTTTTGCTCCTATATTCCGCTTGAGATGTGATCGAACCCAACAACATGTAACAGTAAGGTTACCCTGCTGCAATTTGAAAGCATACTTTCATGAAATATACGTTTATCTAAATAAATGCAGTGTATATCTACAGAGTTTTCCAACTTTAAATTCCGAAAGTAAATTGAAATAAAACACACTTAGAATTCGAATGAAACTTTTATTTCAAATTAAAGTTTGGTTTATGCCATTATGTGTGAAATACAACATCATTCAAATGTCCACCTAGGGCTTCCTCGCACACCTTGATCCGGAACAGGTAATTTTCGATGACTTTTCGGCACATATGGGGCGGTTCTCGGTCATAACTTCACGAATGTTGTCTTTCAAATGTTCAAGAGTTTGCGGAGAGTTGGCATAGACACGGTCTTTCGCATAACCCCACAAAAAAAAGTCTAGCGGGTTCAAATCGCATGATCTGCGAGCCAATTGGCATCACCAAAACACGAAATTATGCGTCCCTCAAATTTCGTTCGCAATATGGCCATGTTCGGTCGTGTTATGTGGCACGTGGCGCCGTCCTGCTGAAACCACATGTCATCCGTATCCATAAAGGGTCTGTCACATCAAATTGCATCACGGAAAAAAAACGCTGTAGAAATTCGCCCAGTAGACCGATCCTTTTGAAAATTTTAGACAGTAAAATAAAAACTATTAAACAACTTTTGGCATTTTCTTTTTATTCATTCTTCGAGCCCAAGCCCGTATGCTCGCACCTTCCTCTTTACCCCGTCCATAAGGTTCTGTACAACGTCAGGTTGTAGTTTTTTTCCAATCCATTTTCTCTTGAAGTCCCCCTCCGATTTGACAACTTTTGGGTTCTTCCGGAGGGCCTGCTTCATAATCGCCCAATATTTCTCTATTGGGCGAAGCTCCGGCGCGTTGGGCGGGTTCATTTACTTTGGCACGAAGGTGACCCCGTTGGCTTCGTACCACTCCAACAAGTCCATTGAATAGTGGCACGAAGCGAGATCCGGCCAGAAGATGATCGGGCCCTCGTGCTGCTTCAATAGTGGTAGTAAGCGCTTCTGTAGGCACTCCTTAAGGTAAACCTGCCCGTTTACCGTGCCGGTCATCACGAAGGGGGCGCTCCGCTTTCCGCAAGAGCAGATCGCTTGCCACACCATGTACTTTTTGGCAAACTTGGATAGTTTCTGCTTGCGAATCTCCTCCGGAACGCTGAATTTGTCCTCTGAGGAGAAGAACAACAGGCCCGGCAGCTGACGAAAGTCCGCTTTGACGTAAGTTTCGTCGTCCATTACCAGGCAATGCGGCTTCGTCAGCATTTCGGTGTACAGCTTCCGGGCTCGCGTCTTCCCCACCATGTTTTGCCTTTCGTCGCGGTTAGGAGCCTTCTGAACCTTGTATGTACGCAGGCCCTCCCGCTGCTTGGTCCGCTGGACGAAAGAACTTGACAAATTCAGCTTATTGGCGACATCCCGGACCGAACTTCTCGGATCACGTCTAAACTGCTTAACTACGCGCTTGTGATCTTTTTCACTTACGGAGCATCCATTTTTGCCGTTCTTCACCTTCCGGTCGATGGTTAGGTTCTCGAAGTATCGTTTTAGTACTCTGCTGACCGTGGATTGGACGATTCCCAGCATCTTACCGACTTCTCGATGTGACAACTCCGGATTCTCGAAATGAGTGCGCAGGATTAATTCACGACGCTCTTTTTCGTTCGACGACATTTTTCCAAATTTACGAAAAATTGACAGTGAAGCATGGCCAACGTGATCTATACACTCTTATCTGATTATAAGCGAAAGCTGAAGATATAATTCCTAAAAATTAAATTTCTACAGCGTTTTTTCCGTGATGCAATTTGATGTGACACACCCTTTATCTTCAATTTGTGGCAAAAAAGTCCGGTTAACATGATGCGAAAATTCAGCATTTTGCTGCTGTTATTCGTTCACCCCATCGACGTATGCTCGACGCATTTCATGGTCACCACGCTCTAATTTTTGTACCAGTTGGACTTTATATGGATGTAGGTGCAAGTCCAAATGCAAAATTCGCCACAATGATGTGTTTGACAAGCCCAATTGCTGAGCACGCCGTGGAATCGAAACATTCGGGTCATCCTTCACACTGGCAGCAACAGCAGCAATATTTTCGGCCGAACGCACATTACGATGATGCACAGGTTTCACAATATCCGCTACGGATCCAGTTTGTTCGAATTTACGCACTACATTAGCGATTGTGTGCTCTGTAGGCCGTCCATGACGACCAAAATCCGCCCGTAATGTTCGAAAAACATTTGCCGGTTTTTCATCATTTTTATAGTATAATTTAACAAAATTAACACGTTGTGCGATGCTAAAACGATCCATATTGTAAAATGGCAGACATTCAACTAACGATATGACGCTTTGGTTGACAGCTATGTCAAACGGTTGTCAGCGCAGGGCTGTATACTTTCGGAAGCCCGAAATGGAAAACCCTGTATATTCCAAAATGGATACTCTTCCATACCCGCACTAGCACAAAAAAACAGGAAGTGGGTTATATCTATGGTATAACCGCAAGGGTGACGTAGGACTATCGTTGATTTAGAGATCATTTGTATGAAGTTGAATCTGAATTCATTCTGAATGAATGAATATTTGGAGAACTTCGAAAACGAGAGCGTTACGTTGGAGGAACAAGGTATTATGCATCCAATATTGGATACGGAAATATCCTACTGATGGGGAAGAATAATCTTCAGAAGCTATCCTGTTGATTGCGATTGATTGAAAAATCACAAAACCTAATGTATTTGGTCACAGTGTTACATGGATAGAAAACATTAAAATAAACTCTTTCATATGAATGTAATTTTAAATTCCCAGAGGAACTGGCAGATTATTTTCAGTAACGATTAGATATTTCCACATTTTCCTCGATACTGGAAGCCCACCAGTGGTTAATGCTAACTCGATAACCATCTGTTAATAGCACTTGATTGAAACATATTTGGTCACAGTGTTACATGGATAGAAAACATTCAAATAAACTCTTTCACATGAATGTATTTTCAAATTCCTAGAGAAACTGGCAGATTATTTTCCGGATCTTTGTCGATCCAAACGGAAAGAATTCCGTGCGTGTATGTATGTGTGTGTGTAGCGGCTGCTTCGAGATCTTCCCGGGGAACCGTTTGTAGCATCACTCTCCTCCTGATGGATTCCCTTCTGGCCTAAGGTGCACAAACAGGCTCTTGGTGACACCGTTCATCCGCGCTTTTATGATAAATGAAGAGCTTCACCACAACAGCGACAACATGCTCCAATCGCTGTTCAATTAGAACTGAGTGGATTTCCGAGCGGCGCTCGCTTATATACCGATTGGTGATTTCAATAGCCTATTTTGAAAGCAAATTTAAGACTATTGAAACAAGTTTTTGGATCAGAAAGTAACAAGTATAGAACGCGTAGACATTTTATCTTTCGAATGAAGTGTTTATCATACCATTTCGTTCAGTTGTTTAGGAGCTATTAACACTCAAAATCTCGGTCTTCGGCGTAACGCTTTCGTTTTCGAAACTTTGATTTTACACCCCGGTATAGAAATGAAAGACGTAGTCGTACGTCAAAATATCGTATGCTGCTCTTCTTTGTCGTAACACACCTCGATACAGAGGGCTTCCTCTTCTTGTATTGAGATGTGTGTGTTTGTGTGTGAAATCAGCATTAGGCATGAATGATATTCGCTCGTTGTGTTATGCTAGATCACTCGCATCTGTGTTTACATTCTATTCTATTTTCGGTTTCCGCTTCTAGCCCTGAGAAGGGCTCTTGAGGAAAGAAACTCTATTCCCTACTCCTCTTTCACCCGACAAACAAAAACAATCCTCTCCCGCTCGACTTTCTGCGGTAACCATGTTTTTTCGATGACCACCAAACGAGAAGTGGTGTGGCTTCAAATCGCGGATGGCTTATCAGTTGCTCGTTATTGACAGGTCTGTTCGGGAAAGCACACAAATCGGCAGAACAAATGTATGGGAAAATGAGAATGCTTCCAGTTCTGATTAATTTGAACCGTTTAGGCATTAGTGGATTGTACTGTATAGTATATCAAACGAATCTTAGAGAATTTCCGATTCCATTGGTGTGCAAGGTATCAGAATTTGTTCGCTGTGAAAATAGTTATTAACGTTAACTTTATTTTACAAAAACGTGACCTGAAAGACGTAGTTCTACGTCAAGAGTACGTAAGAAAGAAGAAGGGGAATTATTTGCTTGAAGCGTGAAAGAGGCAGACTGATCACGAGCGACCTTGGGCACAAGCGTATTGTGTTTTGTTTACAAACAAAACACAGTAGACTTCCAAGATGGCTGAAGAGTGGTTTTAGCAAGTTGACCCACCTTAGGATATACTTCTAGGCGCCTGGTAATGACAACCAAAACAAAAACAATAAGCATTGACATTTAGTCCAGACAAAAACCCAACCAACCGTTCGTCTCCGTCAATTATTCTTTTCTACAAATCGTTTTCGTTGAACGTATGGGGACGGGTCGTTACGTTGCCGGTATATGTGAATGTTTTGATGTAGGACTACTTATTTCATTTCTATACTGGGGTGTAAGTTCAAAGTTTCGAAAATGAAAAACTTCATTCGAAAGATAAAATGTGTAAGTTGTCCGCTTGGGTGCCTAGTGGCACACACAAAACTCCCTGTATAAATTCCTCAGGGTCGGTTTACGTATGACTACGCGGTCAGGGAAACACCTAATCCGTGCAATCACGCTACCTTTTCACCCACCTCCTTAGCCTACACTCATCTTTCGTTTCCGGGAGTCTGGGCCAGGGCGGCGTGTAGACGAAGGACAGTGGCGTCTCGGGGGTACCTCTTTGACGTCGAGGAGATCTCTTTCAACCACTCGCGAACTATAGCTTCAATCACGAGCACTCGCGAAACCGTACCACCAAACTTTCTTCGAAACCGGATTCCTTTGTCTCGCGACTTTTCCCGATTCCTTTATCTTCGCGCGACACTTGGTTCAATCCAACCGTTCGGTATCAAGGTTTCTTTAGAAGTCCCCTGTTCTTAAGTTTCTGGGCATTAACCTTAGGTCCCGTGAATAACTCCTAGGCCCGTACTTAGGTACTAGGTACCCGTCGACATTCGCCCATCAAAATAGTGCCACCTAGTGGCCGGTGCCGATGTCCTCGGGTATGGGGAGTGTAGCGTCGTCTCGGTGTTGTGAGTGTGGCATGAAGCGGTGAACCATCACGCTTATCCACGCTCAGATATTTCCTATTTAATGTTTTTATATTCATTATTCGACACAAGACGCGCTAGTTTTGTGCATCTCACCCATGCACTTACACCAACAGTCTACGCGTTATATGCTTGTCAACTTTTGATCCAAAAACTTGTTTCAATAGTCTTAAAATTGCTTTCAAAACAGGCTATTGAAATCACGCCAATCGGTATATAAGCGAGTGCCGCTCGTAAATCCACTCAATTATGATTTCGCAACGATTGAGGTAGGATCGCTGGAATGAATGGATGTTTCCCTAACACAGCCATGGAGCCAGGGGAAATCGGCATTGCAAAATAAATGCAAGCAGCGGGTACTTTTCTATTCGCTTGCATTTCTGCAAATTGGAATGTTTCCCTAACACAGACTTCTAAACCATGAAGCCTGGGGAAATCGGCATTGCAAAATAAATGCAAGCAGCGGGTACTTTTATATTCTCATGCATTTCTGCCGAACGGAATGAGTTTCCCTAACACCGACTTCAAAACCACGGAGCCTGGGGAAATTGCCATTGCAAAATAGATGCAAGTAGCGGGTATTTTTTGTACTCGCTTGCATTTCTGCAAAACGGAATGTTTCTCTAACACAGACTTCATAACCATGGAGCCTGGGGAAATCGGCATTGCATAATAGATGCAAGCAGCGGGTACTTTTGTATTCTCATGCATTTCTGCCGAACGGAATGAGTTTCCCTAACATAGACTTCAAAACCACGGAGCCAGGGGAAATTGTCATTGCAAAATAGATGCAAGCTGCGGATACTTCCGTACTCGTTTGCGTTTCTGCAAATCAGAATGTTTCCCTGACACAAGTTTTAAAACCATGGAGCCAGGGGAAATCGGCTTTGCAAAATAGATGCAAGGAACGGGCACTTTTCTACCCGCATGCATTTCCGCGGACCAATATGAGTTTCCCCAACACAAATATTAAAAGCAATGATCCAGGGGAAATCGACATTGCATAATAAATGCATGGTGCGGGTACTCTTGTATTCTCATGCATTTCTGCCGAACGGAATGAGTTTTTCTAGCACAGACTTTAAAACCATGGAGTCTGGGGAAATTGGCATTGGTAATTAGATGCAAGCTGCGATCCCTAAGCCGTTCAGAAAATCGATCCGTCAAAATCGATTTTTTCTAAAGATCACTCAATCCTAGGTATAACCTTGAAACGATCGCGGCAGCGCTACGATGTTGAAACTGCAATTGCACTTCTGTGTCTCGAGCTTCCAATTTTTAGTTCACGTTCTTGCCTTGGATTTAGCCCGATTGTCCTGTTTCGAGTTTCTATGTGAATTTTCCTTAGCCTTTTCTTATACGGACTGCCTGCAGGTCCTACACTAATCTTCTGTGTCGCCGAACAACCGTTGTGTATAGCTCTATTTCCCACGCCGACACAAAGAAAATGATTAGCTACCCATGACATGGCGAACAGACGCTGTTTTGAGCCGTGCCTCCATGAAAAACAGACGTTCAGAAAGACTACACCCTCTATGGGGAGTGTTCGCGCCTGACTCGACCGCTCAGGAATAACGTCATCGGGGCACGCATGCACAGGACATTCATAACCGACAGCACCGTGCAGCAACAAGCCAAATATTGATCGCGAACGCCACCCGTTCGCATACACATATAGCGTTTTTGTTCAGTTTCAACCAAGCCCCGGGCAAGGGGATATGATCCGCGAGTCAAGATGTGCTACAAATTTAGCTGTCATTGCCAAACCTATCAAATTACTCGGCGAACTCAAGGCAAATCTATGGAACAAGGTGCGCCCATTCGCTAACTAAAAAAAGAATTGTTTTTTGAAAAAAAAATTTATGTGAAATGTAATGATCATGATGATCACAAGGGTCTGAATGATAATATAAAACGTAGAACCCTAGGTTGATCACTTGAAATGTAGTATTATAATGTAAACCAACTTAAGAAATTGAATGAATTTAAGTGAAATAAAAGGGTTTGAATGAATTCTGCATTATTTCAATAATTTCAGTTGTATTTAGCTGCTGCTCATGCTTTATTCGAAAATTTTGTGCTCAATCGTCTTAATTTACTTTTGTGTATTTTTTAAATGGCTGCAGAAAACCACTTCACGTTTTGACCCACCTGGTAGTATGTTAAGTGCCTTGTTTTACACCAGCTTGAGAGTTTGGCAGTTCTCGCGAGTGACAGTGGTCGCAAATTGCATTTGCGACCCGGACATGTTTGACGCTGTCAAATCCTATGTGCTAGTATACGGATGCCCTCAGGCTGGTTTCAACCCTAGTGCCGCACTAACTGCTGTCAAAACGTTTTTTTATTCACTCAGTTTCGCACTCAGTGTCGCATTAGTTCGCCCCGAAAGCTGTTAGTTTCGCACTGAGATGTTTCACGAGTTGGCACTCGGGTTCACCAATACAACTATACTGAACTGTCAAGTTCCGAGTATTGTTTTGGAAAATCTGAAAATAAAGACTATGAAAATGGAAAACCTGCTGCTTTTGCTTTTGTATTTTTGGAATCGTAATCCAATTCGGATTCTGATTTTGAAGAGTATATTCGAGTAGACAGCATTAAGCTACGTGTTCTTTCATTGGGAGGCGGAAATAATGATGGATATTCAGGTGGAATAAACCTGCTTTCAAAATCATGATCTAATGATGATTTTATATTATAATAGTAATTATTTGTGGAACAAACAGGAAATGCATTGACAAATGGTTAAGTGAGTGTTAGAACTACATGTGTTAGGGAATCAAACAATATGAAGTAAAAATTTTCATTCAAACTTTTATATTTTTACACTGCACTTGGTCCTTCTGATCTGATAGAGAATAATTTACCTCCCAAGCACGAATATCGTCACCAGATGTCGACACTGTACATTTGTCGTAGCAAATATAAACAAATCAAACTATATAACGCACACCAACAAACCACCGCATTCGTGAAACTGAAAACGTTTTTTTATTACAGAGTCAGTTTGGCACTGACTCAGTTTTAAAAACGAATTCGCTAATAGAAAGAGGTGGCGGTCGAACGTTTGGGTCATTCTGTTTCTACGCGTTATACAATAAACATCGTCGAATAAAACCTAAGAGTGAATTAGTAGAAAATTTTTTGACTTCCAAGTGCACTCTTGCCTTCCAGGAGAAAACCTTCGCACCATCGATATCTGGCTCGTAGACTGCTGTGGAGTACCAGGGTCTAGAAGTGGATGAACTTTCAGGCCTCATTGTAACGAAAATACTAACGTCTCGAATGAACGACCAAACACTGCAGTTTTTGGAGAGAAATAAGCAGCACGCCACATTACGAACCTGGAAGACACTGTAGTTTTTCTTCGAAGCGAATGTCGGATATTGGAAAGATTCCAAAACCGACACCAGGCTACACCGAAAGAGACACAAATCAAACCGTACGTGAGTTCTGAGCAGTCGAATCCAGAATTACACAAGCTATCTTCGGTTCAGCATTATGAGAAGGTGAAGAAGTTAAAAATCTGCTTCAACTGTCTCCGTCCAGGACATCGAGTACATAACTGCTCTTTCAAGAAGACATGCTCTCGTAGCCAGCAAAAGCACCATACTCTATTGCGCCTGGAGCCATCGTATACAGAGGACCAGATGGAAGAACAATACCATTCCCATTCGGTTATCCCGGGGGATCCCCATTAATTCCAATCAATCACCAATACCATCGTTTACTGCAGTTGTCACAGAGCTGCTAGAACAGTGATGCTCATGACGGCTATAGTACAAATCAAGGACAATCGTGGACGCACGACACTTTGCCGAGTTTTACTGGATAGTGGATCGCAAGTAAACTTCATTCACAAAGATTTTGTTGATTGTTTGTTTGTTACTCGGTGGTCTGTACGTGTGCCCATTACAGGAATTGGTGGAGCCAAAACCTACGCCAAGGAAAAAGTGATGGTGCAAATAAAATCGACACACTTTCGTCACTGATGTCGACTGTTTAGTGATTCCCGATATTGGAACAATCCCAGCAATGAAGATAAAAATTTCACCATGGCCGATTGATATCAATGTACCCCTCGCAGATCCGAATTTTTATCATCTAGGTGCCATCGATATGTTAATCGGCGCGTCACAGTTTTTGAGATTGCTGAAGAATGGTCGTCTTCAACTAGGCGATACCTTGCCCAAGTTATTGGAAACGCATCTAGGATGGGTAGTTGCCGGCGATATCGACTCTTCCAACATACAACCATGTTTAGTTGGCACCGAAGTAATATCCGCAGTACCAACGGTTCCGAAGCGCGAGAAGATTTTCCAGCCAATGAATAATGGAGAATACCCCAGGAGATATGCGGTAACCCAGTCATCGCAAGTATCGTTTCAATATGATGGAAACGATCGGAATCCGACAAAACGACCCTTCCTTCCACCGGAAAGAAGCCTGAAGAAGAAAACCGATCATTGCAAACCATCCTGTTATGCGTTAAGTCACCTTAGCATCGAATACAAATCAGAAACCACGAATGACATCCCCGATGGCGAGAAACCACAGTGCCTTTACTATCGTTCCAGGAATTAACAACAGATGCCGATATTTACAAAAAACTCAAAAACTCAGCCATTTAGTGAGAGATTCGCCGTCCTGTCGAGGTCCCGATAAATTACTAGGAGTAACAGATATCATAATTCGAGACTCAGTATACAGACGATTAATCTCGACACCATCCGTTCATCCCACTGACGATAAAATCATCAATGTGAATCAATGTAAATTCTTCCCAGCCCGGCAGGAGTATGTTCGCGCCCGATTTGACCGCTCAGGAATAACGTCATCGGTGCAAGCATTGAGTGCATGCGCGGAAAATTCATCACCAATAGCACCGTGCAGCGTCAAGTCAAATATTCATCGCTAACGCCTCTAATTCGCATACACATAGAAAGAGGTGGCGGTCGAGCGTTTGGGTCATTTTGTTTCTACGCGTTAGGGTGGGTTTAGACTAGGGATATATTCATGTGAAGAAATATTATGAGATTTATAGAAATCGCATCAACCGTTTACACTAGCGTGAACTTCTATAATGAATATATTCATATTTTCGGTGAATTTATTCACCTAAAGTAGAACTGCATCCAACTTTAGTGATTTCTCACCAGTGAGAAATTCACAAGCGTTTACATATGCTGAATTTATTCAACTTATATATACCTCGAATAAGTGTATCATATTTATTCTCACCCGTTTACACCTATTTTCACGTGAATAAATCCATCTATAGCTATAGATCTCCCTAATGTAAACCCGCCATTATACAATAAACATCGTCGAATGAAACCTAGGAGTAAATTAATAGAAAGTGTTTGACTTCCAAGTGCACCCTTGCCTTCCAGGAGAAAACCTTCGCACCATCGATATCTGGCTCGTAGACTGCTGTGAAAACCATTGCCTGCCTTTCTCAAGGCAGAAGAAGAGTAATTCCCACTCAGTTGAAAAGTCTCCGCTAATACAGTTCACTGCCTTGGTGCTGAGAAACACGCCAACAGTGAGAACTCCTCTTTCCTGCCCGCATACTTTCAAGATCCTACCCGATCTCCACTATGGTTACTCGTACCCCAGGCGACACAATGGGGAGGTTGTGATAGATGTTGATGGGAAGCTAGTCGACCGGGGATGTGGTCCATTTTATGCTTGGAGGTACACGAACTATCTTCGGGTAACGAACCACTTTTGTTATATAAGTTCAATTCAAATAAGGTGATCGACTCTAGGCCTATTTTGATGTTTGACCCAGTTCGATACGACTTCTTACATTACACATGTCTTTCAGAACGAAGGAGGCATATATGATCGAGATTTTGATGAGCTATTAGGAATTGTTTTAAGAACTTATTTCATTTAACACCAAATCCCCATGAACAATGATAATCTTCTTACATTTTCAGGCTGTTGGTTCGGATCGAAATATATCGGAGGACATTCTCGAGCATCGGGCTAACTTTCTATACACGTTGTTAAAACTATATCACAGTGACTTGAACGCAATTTACGAACAAATAAATTCAAACGATAAACAAGCCAAATACGCGGATAAAATATACACAATTCTGGAAAGCTACTTACCTTTGTTACAGTGTAACGGGAACATATTCCAGAATGTATCAAGTTTGAAAATACCAAAAGTAAGTACTGTCGATATTATTGATATTAAAAGCGTCGCCATTTGGAATCGCACCTCGCTGAGTATTTGTGTTACGTTGAAACCGTCGTTTAGAAAATTGCACTAATCTGAAATCTATTAAATAGTGCGTTCTGTTTCTGTTTCTGGTCTAACAAATAGTAGTTTTCATCTTGCTTGGATTTAGGTGAGAAGCGAGCAAAACAAATAGTGTTTTGCTCGCTTCTCAAGATTTTCGTATCCTTCAACATGTAACGCCATGCAATCGACTCGATTGATGTTATATATAAAGCAACAAGTAATCAAATTTCTTTTTTACAGAGCGCAAGCAACTTTTATTTGGAGACATCCCAAATTTTGCAGAGTTTTCAACAAGTCAAAGGAGTATTAGGAGGAACTATGTTATATCATAACAAGTAAGCAACTCATTGTATCATAAGAACAAGCGAATCGTCATATACCATTTTTCACTATTACTTTTGTTATCATTTATAGTTTTATTTCACTTAAAATATTTGAGTTTAAATTTGCGGGGGTAGCCTGTCAACGGTGTCATCAATCAGCCGATGATTCGCAGCACATGTACTACAGCGAGGCTACATATAACAGTTTTTATTACCATGCCCGAACATTTCACATTTCATGCAAAGCATGACGTTTTGGTGCTGAGGATAATATAGCTCCCATGACAGGATGATACAGAACAAATCTTGAATGTTCCTGAGTGAGCCCTTGACGAAGTGTAGGTTTGAATCAGTTAGAATCCAGAATCACTGTTCATTTGATGATAGCGGTTGTAGTGAGTATATCTGGATTAACAGGACAGACAATTGTTTGGAAACCCTGTATTTTTCGATGGTAAAAATATCACATTGATCCGTTTTGTTTTGATGAAGTTGTGCGGGTTGGAAGCCGAGAGCAGGAATTTAATTTTGAACACATATGTACATTAAAAACAGAGCGTGCTCGGATACTAAAATCGCGGGATCGCAGAGAGTGGTTGAACCGACCATGTATGATATGCTGAAACGTTTCCGTGAACGTAAACCTGTTGTTCGGAGGGATCAGAGGACGCGTCATAGTGGAACCTTCGATCTGCAGTTGAGGTTGAGAACAATTTAGGCAAACCCGGGACTCTCGGATTATGACATTGCCAAAAAAATACAAATCTAATCAAAGTACCGACCAAAGAATCCGTATGCGAGAAAGTTATCTTATTTTCCATAACTGCAAGCAGCCAAACAGGCTGCTGAAGCAAAATCTAGTGACCAAAAGTTGCACAACAAGGTTTTGACGAAGTAGAAAGTGACAAAACGAACGTAAATATGGATTATAAACAGTTCCCAGGCCTGAAATTCTATTAGGCCACTGCCAGAGAAGATATCCCAAGCAAATTTAAGTTCGCTGATAAATTTGCCAGGATGTTTTATTTCGCAAAGGATTTGCAGTCAGAAACAAAACAATGGACTCAAAAAGCTATAGGGAAGAGTGCCAGTTTTGACCAGATTTGGCAAGCTGCCACTACAGTCAATGGTACCTTGACAATGCGGTCGATTACATTGAAAAAGATCTCAATCCTCTCAATTAGCCTAAATTCGGTCTATCGGAATATATTGGGCAATTTTCAAGCAGAAATTAAACAATGGTGCCAAAGTGACTCGGGATGCTGCAGACATGAAGAGATCTTGGGATAAAATGGCCGCAGAGAGTCCAAACTTTGATGGAGGGTATCCGAAGAAAAGTATAAAAATTCATTAAAATCCTAACGGAATATTTTGTTCGCTATATTTTTTCTTAAAATAATAATAAATTATCTGATTTTTTATATAAAATATATTTTTGCACTTTTAACCAATCTCGAAATACGACAGATACAACTGGTTGTGAACTGTGATTTATTTAGAATCTGGCATCATTCTAAATAAATCAAGCTTCATTTATTTATTTATTTATTTATCACCGTCTTCGTCCTAGACGTACAGACTGAATAATGATTTAAAAACTATACAATATTCTTTATCCCAATTTTAAATGTGCTTTTGGACATATTCAGATCAAATTCGTCACTGATTTTATTAAACACACGAAGACACGAGTCGAACGGATTGTTGTAGGAATAGTTGGTCCTGTGACGGGGAAGTGCCAACAGAGACGAACTCCGGAAACGTCGAGGTGGAACATAGAACGAGATTTGTTCCAGAAGTTCAGAACAGTCAATATTGCCTCGTAGCAAGTCGAAGACGAATAAGCGCTGCATATTGACTCGCCTGCTGGATGGGATCTCCAAGTCGATCAATTGGCAACGGTCGGAATATGGAGGAAGATCGATAGGATCATTCCATGGAAGATGACGTAGTGCAAACCGTATGAACTTCCTCTGTATGTATGTAGTATGTATGGACACCAGACAGTAGCTCGTCTTCAATGGGTGTATATCGGTGAAATCGGAGGCGTGTGGTTGTGTTCACAATTCTCATTTGTGTGGAGATTTATTGATCGTGAGATCATATTGTTGGTTCTTTGGTGAGGTGGGTGTGTATGCGTGCACCGTGGTTTATCTAATTCGTGATACGGGTGACCAGAGTGTTTCGCCACAGTACTCCCCACTTAGGCTTATCAATACCTCTGGGGAATAATCACGCGGCGGCCAGATTGGGTTCGGTATGTCGGAGGTTCGGTGTTATCCGGTGTCTCCGGTTGCTTCGATGACTGTTCGTCGGCTTCCATGAAGGCCGATTTCAGTAGATATATGGAGATTGGCGATTCCTTTTCATTAATGTCTACGATGAATACTTTCTTCTTTCGGCGAAGCACTCGGAACGGTCCGTTGTATGGTGGCACCAGAGGAGGTTTCACGGCGCCAATCTTCACAAAAACGTGGCTGCAGGTGCTCAGTTCTTTTTGCAGGATTGGAGATGCTTTGGAATGGTTGCTTGTTGGAGTTGGGCGAACTTTTGCCATCTGCTTTTCTAATTCGATGACGAAATCTGGTGTTGTGTTTTTGCTGGATGTTTCAGAGAAGAATTCTCCGAGTAAACGTAAGGTTTGTCCGTATGTTGTTTCTGCTACTGATGCTTACAGGTCTTCCTTGAATGAAGTTCTCATTCCGTGGAGCACAATAGGCAACGATTCTGTCCACTTTGAATTATTGTGACACATGATCGTGGCCTTAAGTTGTCGATGACACCGTTCAATTTGCCCGTTGGCTTGGGGATGATACGGTGTTGTTTTCAGGTGGGTGATACCCAGGTTTCTGACTAGCTCATGGAACAGCTCAGACTCGAATTGTCTTCCAAGGTCAGTGGTGCCAAACCGCGCGATCCATCCGTTAATAAAACCTCGCGATACGGTGACTGCTGTCATGTTTGGAATCGGAATCACTTCAGGCCAACACGTGAACTTGTCGATCATTGTCAGACAATACGCGTTTCCGTCGGATGGTGGTAATGGTTCGATCAAATCGATGTGGATATGTGAATACCTTTCATCTGGTGTTGCGATTTGGACGATAGGCGTTTTATTGTGCCGATGAATTTTCGATTTCTGGCAAGCGACGCAGTGAGTAACAAAACTTTTGCAATCGCGCCGCACTGAGGACCAGACGTAGCGATCCGTTACGAGACGAGTGGTCGCACGAACACCAGGATGAGATGTGCTATGCAGCTTCTGGATAATCTGCTTTCGAAAATTCTTGGGCACGAACGGTCGAATAGCAGAAGTAGAAATGTAACAATACATCGGGATACATATGCGTCGAATTCGGGATCGTCTCTCTGCTGCTTTGCCATCAGTTCGACGTCGATGGGTTCGTTAATGTTAGTGATGGTTTCGATACGACTCAGCATGTCAGCGACTTTGTTTGCTTCACCGGGTATATGCCGAATGTCAGTGGTGTACTCACTGATAAAGCTGAGATACCGCTATTGTAAAGGACTGGCTCGGTCGGGGTGCCGTTGGAAAGCTGTGACAAGAGGCTTGTGATCCATGTAGATGCAGAAATCACGAGCGGTAAGAGTGTGTCTTTGAAATACTTCACCGCTCCGTACATCGCATACAGCTTCCGATCGTAGGTACTGGATTTTTGTTTGCTGTTGATCAACTTTCGAGAGAAGTACGCCAGTGGTTGATTACCTTTCAAATATTTAATTGTTTAATTGTTATCAACAGGCAGTATTTTGCCCTAATGATTTAATTGAAATTTCTAATTTGTCCAATAAAATGTTGCCGGACCATCTCGAATAATGGAAGTCGAAACCAGATGCTACTCTGTTGAACAGACGTTGAAGGCTTAACAGTGCTGAATTGTATTCATGGTTGGTACGACGGAAAGGCACTCGGAGGAATGCGTGGTCCCGTAGAGCTCGAGGTTGAATCGAAAGGCTTCGCACGTGTAGCGTGTCAAGACCCATTAGTTGGCACCGACTTTCATAACTAGGTAACTGATGTGGATTACTCCAGGGCAATCGTCTTAGAGCGAATCGAACGAATCGCTTTTGTACGGCTTCAATCCTGTTGACTCAGTTGAGATAGTGCGGATTCCAAATTATTGCGCAGTATTCCAGGCTCGAGCGAACTAAAACACTAAACATAGATCTAAGGCAGTATACATCGGTGGAATCCCTCGCGATGCGCATGATGAATCCAAGACTACGCGAAGCTTTTCCAACTACGTAGTTGACATGTATTTTGAAGTTAAGTTTGAAGTCTAAATACACTCCTAGATCCTTCACGCAGTCGAGTTTAGTTAGCGGAGCATCGTCAAGAGAATAATCCCCTGAGGTATTCCTGATGTAGCAGAGAATTCTGCGGAGAAGCACTCGCCAATTTTGACCGTGAGAGAGTGACCGATCAAGTATGATGTAAGCCAATGTAAAACATTGCCGCTGAAGCCTAGTTTGTCCAATTTGCGCACTGTATCGTGGTTTATTTTGTCGAAAGCGGCGGAAAGGTCGGTCGCGAACGATAGCAGATTCGTTGAGGTGGATCGCTTCGGCATGAATCCATGCTGATCGATAGATATATAATGCTTACAGTGAGCGAAATTCGGTTCGATGACCACAAGTTCAAATAGTTTGGAAACCGCGTTCAGAGCAGAGATTCCTCGGTAGTTGTCGATGTTTCTTCTATCGCCTTTCTTATGAACCGGAAAAATGTAAGCCTTCTTCCAAAGCAATGGGAAGATGCCCTTAGTCTAAGAAAGATTGAACAAATGGCATAGTGGAGACAATAACCCTACTGCGCATTTTTTTCACGATCGATGCTGGGACTCCATCTGGTCCGACAGAATTAGAAAATTTCAATTAGAAACCTTTCTCGGTGATTTGGTCTAAGACTGCTCCAATTGCGGTGCCAGATGCGTCGACTTCTAGTGCCAAATTGGCATCAGCAGACGGATCGACGGACGATCGCTGTTTCGTCCCACTTCAACGGACTTTGATCATTTCGGACGTTGCTCTTGATCATTGCATTGAGAATTTGCTGGTTTGTAGCTGCATGCGGAGTGAACCGACGGTAAAAGTTAATGGTACCCAGAAATCGTTTCAGCTGCTTCGCAACTGCTGGTCGCGGGAACTGCAAAATAGCCTCCACTCTGCTCGGTGTATACCATTTAATACCATTTTGGGAAATGAGATTGCCAAGGAATACAACTTCAGGTTGGCCGATCTGGCACATGCTGGGATTGATGGTGAGTCCATTTTCTCTCAACCGCTCAAAGACCAGACGAAGATGCTTTTTGTGTTGTTCGATGTCGTCGGATGCGATGCAAAGATCATCGACATAGGGGAAAACAAATCAAAGTCTCCTAAAATATCGTGTAGATGTCTTTGCAACGTTTGCCCTGCGTTTCGGAGTCCGAATGTCATGAATTTGAACTCGAACAGTCCAAATGGAGTAGTAATAGCGGTTTTAGCGATGTCTTCCTGTGCAACGGGAATTTGGTGATAAGTGATAAGCTGGAAAAATCCTGGATGTGCGGTATAGGGTACCGATCAGGAATAGTAATCGCGTTGAGGTTCCTATATTCCCTGCAAGGACGCCATTTCCCATTAGTCTTCTTGACCATATGGAGTGGAAAACTGTTTGACCATAGGTCGGTGGTTCATATTCAAAATGGTAATGTCTTGATATTCCCTGAGAATGTCGGCAAAAGGTGAGTTCGCGTCGAAGGTGGTGATTGTGGGTTCGGCTACGGCAGTGATGTCATTAATTTCTAGTCGAGTCTGATTGTCAATAAGTTTATTGCGTTTGAGATCCACCAGCAGATCGTAATGTTTTAAAAAATCTGCCCCGATGATCGGCGATTTAACATCAGCGATGGTGAATACCCAAACGAAAGAATGTCGAAGTTCAATGTCGATAGTGAGACGTTTGATACCGTAGGTCTAGGCATTGGCAGCGAAGAGTTGATGAAATTTCACAGGGTGGAGAAGTTCGTACGGAGATGGGGGAACAACAGAGATATCAGCACCAGTATCAATGAGGAATTTCTGGCATGTTTGCTGATCATGGACGTGGATTCTTCGGATTTCGATGGCTCGGTTCGTGTTGGTGTATGTTTTATCAGGTCGATTTATTTCAGGTTCGAATATGAGCTCGGACATTAGTTTTTTTTTCAGAACGTACATAGACGGGCATTTTTCCGTCGTAAAAAATACAAATGACATTTGCGTCATCTCCTTTTTGTTTCTCACACTTCCGAGCCTGTACTCAGTGGCGTAGTGGTTAGTGGCGATAGTGGTTGCATATCCAACGGCGAGTTGCTTTCGGTCGTGACGGCGTTCCATCGCGTTGTCCAGGCGAACGGGATTGATGGCGGCTTGTAGAACGCCCTCGTCGATGGGAATCTCTCGAGAAAACTTCATCGAAGTGGCGAGTTAATACTTCAATTTGGTGTTCCAAGCTGGAAATCGTCATACGTTCAGGAGACTGGATTGTCGAAACTTCGTTGCGGGGCGCTTCCATGATTTTATCAACGACCTTCGCTTTCTCATCAAGTGTGGCGGTTGACATTGAAGCGATAATTGAACGGACGGTATTAGGCAGGGCACGTAGCCACATATTCGTGAGCATTGTGTCCGTACAACCTTCACCACCTAAACGTCTCATTTCGGACAATAGGACACTCGGTTTTTGGTCACCAAGCGTCATTTCCGAGAGTAAACTGGTCAGACGCTGAGTCTTCTTCTTCTTCTTCAATGGCACTAACGTTCCTAGAGGAACTTCGCCGTCTCAACGTAGTATTACTTGCGTTATTTTTATTAGTACTTAGTTGAGAATTCTATGCCAAATGACACGCCTTGCAATGCATTCTGAGAGGCAAGCTCTAGAATACGCGTGATTACAGTGCAAGTCGGAGGAAATTTCTTTGACGAAAAATTCCCCCGACCAGAACGGGAATCGAACCCGAACACCCGGCATGTTAGTTATGACGCTAACCACTCGGCCACGGGAGACGCTGAGTCTCCGATGGCCGAAAATGTGCCATGGCTGTCGCTTTAATTGTATCGTAGCGGTCATTGTTCTCGGACATATTGCATTGAGCGATGGCACTATCACTGCATAGAATTTTTGTTTGTCGTGTTTTACCTGGTTGACACTAAACGCGGCTTCCAGGCAAATGAACCACGTATCGACATCGTCCGGGTCGAAATCTGGATAGTTAATCTTAGCGATTACCGCGGGTTCACTATTTTCTGCCTTTACGGTGCTGTTCGAGGTGTTGGCTTCACCATCAGTCATTGTGACTGTTTCACAAAATTGTTTTTCACAAGGGGTGAAAAATGACGCTATCGAATACACGCGATCTCAAAAAACTGTTTCGGATGTAGAACTATTGTTCCGTCGGGGTCACCAATTTTTGGGTTATCGGTATATCGGTTTCGGGAGTAATGAAACGCGTGTACTCTGTCTGATAGTCTATTGTATATTAAATTATATTTACAGGTTGTGTGGTTCACAATTTTGTGGAGATCCATTGATCGTGAGATCATATTGTTGGTTCTTTGGTTAGGTGGGTGTGTATGCGTGGACCGTGGTTTATCTAATTCGTTATACTGATCGGGTGACCAGAGTGTTTCGCCACAGTGATAAGCAAGGTTGTAACGGCGACTGAAGGATATGATTTTGCACTTCTTACTATTGACCTGCATGTCGTTATCGCCACACCATGTCACTGTGTTTATATCTACCGAATCTATTTGACGCCTGAGCTCTATTTCACGAGATAGAGCGGTGTCGTAACACATGAAGTTAGTCGTGGTACTCCGATGTTTCATGAAGCCATGCTGGCTATCGGAGATGATCGAAGATGACACGTTGCACAATACCTTGTGTACTACCTATTCGAAGACCTTGCTCAAAAAACTCAGTATTGATATTCCACGATAACTGCTGACATAAATGCAGTTTCCGTATTTATGGATCGGGACAATAGAGGCACGTTTCCATGCAGTCAGTAATGATCGGTAGCGAGTAGAGCGGTTGTATATAAGTGCGATAGGCGCCGCCAAGGTGGAACAGCAGTTCTTGAGAAGCAAGGGAGGTTTCTATCTGCACTCGATGTTTTCTTGGTGTCAATTCTTTCTTCACATCTTCAGAGGCGAACTGAAGAATTAGAAATATGATGTCATACGATGACGTGTGAGCAAAGCAATTGCGTCGACAAACGGGCGACCCTTTGCTGAACACACTCTCAAAGAATGTAGAATGCACAGATTCTCCGTATTTCACATTGGATGGAACACGGGTATATGATCTCCATGTTTTTACAAAGTCTCAGAAGAGTTGGGGATTTCGTTTCATATTCGACTATGATAACAGAAGAAGTTCTCTATAACTTGTTTCCACTTCGCGAATATTGTTGCACTCTCTCTCAGATTTTGTTCGGAAGAATCTTCTGCGTGCTTTTCTGAGGGTGTGCGTAGATGTCGCAGCTCAGGAGTCCATCATGGTTGGCCAATAACGGAGGCTCTCCTTTTCCGAGGTACGTGTTCAGTTAATACTTGATTCAACTTATCGTGGAAAGTCGAAAGTAATTCATCCACAGTTCCATCGCTCATTATACCGTCCCAGTTAATGTTGGCGAGTGTGTCATTCAATCGGTCGAAATCACAGGCTTGAAAATTTTCATTGCAGTCTTCAGGTGTGCCTGAGTCGTTCACGTTTTCATCAAGTAATATAATAAAATGTGAATAGTGATTGTCCACAGGTAAAAGTGAAGTAGACGTTGCTAAGAGATCTAATTCATCTGGTCAGTTAACAAACACTAAATCTATCAGCCTATTATTTGTGTTCACGACATTGCAGATTTGTTGGAAGCCAGAGGCAAACATGTTTTCTATAAGAGACTGCTCGGCCTCAGATGAAACGTTTGATGGAATGTAACCATTTACGGTATCGTCGAACTGCCACCGGAGATAAACAAGAACAGTTGGTTTCTAAATGTGTTGTTGTTGCATCGTGAGGGCATTCTCCGGTATCGATCCAAGCTTGCACTCGCGAAATCTCCACTTCCACAGTCCTCCGACAGCACTGAATATTGTTTACTCTGTAGGTGTTACGTTTTTCTGCATCCGCTAGGCCACGCCATCCACCAAGCGCGCCAAAGTCTACCTCCGTGGGCTTACGTTGCTGATAAATTTTTGTTCCTTTTGTTCGTATCCTCTTACTCGTTCTCTCGTCGTCTTCCTTCCGCCGCCATACTTTCGATTATTTATTCAACATCGTCTGCATTTACAAACTATTAGGTTGTTCCAGAAGTTCTTACCCTCAATGGCCAATTGTTTCCTAAGGGCCTGGCATCATGCGGAATAGCATATTCATCACCACCATAATGCTTTCCATACAAAAAAGATACCCCACCATGCGCGAGATGCTATACCTGACATCCACTGTGTCGTTCATATGCTCACACGGAGCAACTGCGCCCATCGTGCAGGCTAACAGGACGGTGCTCCGCTTTGATTTCACCACTTGGTAAACGCTCCGCTTTGACATCTCTTACGCAGGCTGACGAGACGGTGTACCATTTGTTAACGTTGTTCCGACACGTATCACGTATGGTCACGTCGTTGCAAGTTTTTTTTTCGAAAAACTGAAAATACTGGTTCATCTATTGTTGAGAAATTATAGAACAAAGCTCATTCGCATTTTTTAAACCGGAACTAAACCTACTTTACCCTATTTGTCGTACCAAGTCTTGTTGATATTCGTTGTTTATGTTTTGCTTTGTATCTTCGTGCAAACAAGTGATATAAATCTGTATTTTGTTCGTGAGCTTCTGTTATTAAGTGCTTATGATAAAGTTGTTGAAGTTTTCGTCCTCTCAGTGCAATTCGTCATAAGCTCAAGCTACGTGAATTATATTGTTTTCGTTGTTAGACGATTGTTTATATCTGCATTCATCAACTAAATTTGCACACCAGCGCCATCTGTTCACGAGATTCAATACTAGCGCGTTGCATGCAACATTGTCACGGATTGCATCGAATTTACAGTGATATTCCGATTTTTGAATCAGAATCACATAAAATAGTTGATTGGTTAAATTAGTTTTTTTTTTATTTTTTTGAATATAACAAAAATCACTCACCGCAATGTCTTCAGTTTGCCATGCTTGTGCTATCGATGCTACGGATAATCAAGTCGTGTGTCAGGGGTTTTGTAACGCAATTTTTCATCCGAAATGTAGTGGTATTAATCCTCACATTATGGATGAAGTTTTGAAAAGTAGCCAGCTTTTTTGGTTGTGCCATTCATGTTCTAAGCTCATGAAGGACATGCGTCTGCGAAACACTGTACGTTCGGCATATGAGACCGGACAAGAACAACTGCTTGGAAAGCACAACGAAATCGTAGAATCTTTGAAATCAGAAATCTTAACCGAGCTAAAGGCGGAAATTAAATTAAATTTTACTGCCTTTATAAACTCGAGCTCGCTCACGCCGAAAACCGTGAGACGTCCATCAATTGTCCCAGCGTCTGTCAGGAGTCGTCGTCTGTTTGGTCCAAACAATGAGAGCAGACATAATAAAACTACATTGATAGCAGGAACAGGTAGTTCTGTGTCTCCCTCTTTGGGCGTATCAACCGTGCCAGCTAATACACAAAAATTTTGGCTGTGCCTGTCGAGAATTTCTCCAAATGTTTCAGTCGAACAAGTCGCAGCACTTGCAAAACAGCGATTAGATAGTAATGACATAGAGGGTATTAAACTCGTTGCCAAGGGACGCGATGTTAACACTTTGTCCTTCATCTCATTCAAAGTCGGCATGAACATCGAGCTGAGAATGAAAGCGCTCTGCACATCGACGTGGCCCAGAGGAGTACTCTTTCGAGAGTTCTCGGATAATCGCTCAACAGAAAAATTTTGGGAACCAAATGGAACTCCGAAGCAGAAACCTTTGCACACTACAAACGGCGCAGCAATGGATCTCTCCATGTCCCCTCAACGAGGTTGACATGTCCCCTCATGTCAACGAGGGACGGTATAATGAGCGACGGAACTACGGATGAATTACTTTCGACTTTCTACGACAAGTTGAATCAAGTATTAACTGAACACGTACCTCGGAGAAGATGAGCCTCCGTTATTGGCAAACCATGGTGGACTCCTGAGCTGCGACATTTACGCAACACCCTCAGGAAAGCACGCAGAAGATTCTTCCGAACAAAATCTGAGAGAGAGCGCAACAATCTTCGAGAAGTGGAAACAAGTTATAAAGAACTTCTTCTGTTATCATACGAAAACTATATTTCTATGGTACAATCGAATATGAAACTAAATCCTCAACTCTTCTGGGACTTTGTGAGAACACGGAGATCATCTACCCGCGTTCCATTCAATGTGAAATACGGGGAATCTGATGCAAGCTCGAATGTAGAAGCAGCGGAACTCTTCGCTACATTTTTTGAGAGAGTGTTCAGCAAAGTGTCGCCCGTTTGTCGTCGCAATTGCTTTGCTCACATACCATCATATGACATCACATTTCCAATGCTTCAGTTCTCCTCTGAAGATGTAAAAAAAGAATTTAAGGAACTTGACACCAAGAAAGCATCGAGTGCAGATGGAATATCTCCCTTGCTTCTCAAAAACTGCTCTTCCACCTTGGCGGGGCCCATCGCTCTTATATTCAACCGCTCTCTGCGCGACCGATCATTCCCGGCTGCATGGAAACGTGCCTGTATTGTTCCGATCCATAAATCCGGAAACTGCGTTTGTGTCAGCAATTATCGTGGAATATCAATACTGAGTTGTTTGAGCAAGGTCTTCGAAAAGTTAGTACACAAGGTGTTGTACAACGTGTCATCTTTGATCATCTCCGATAGCCAACATGGCTTCATGAAACATCGGAGTACTACGACTAACCTCATGTGTTACGTCACCGCTCTATCTCGTGAAATAGAGCTCAGGCGACAAGTAGATTCGGTGTACATTGATTTCTCGAAGGCATTCGACACTGTTCCGCATATTACTGTTATCAACAAAATGAAGCACACGGGCTCTCCCGATTGGTTTATGGAGTGGTTATGGTCGTACTTGACGGATCGTTCCGCGTACGTAATGGTTAATTATACAAAATCTAGACCATTCAGTATCACGTCTGGCGTACCTCAGGGTAGCGTTCTTGGCCCTCTGATCTTCAACCTCTTTGTCAATGACCTGTCTTCACTGCTCTCTTCTTCTAAGCTTTCTTTTGCCGACGATCTGAAATTTTATCGGTGCATCACCTCGCCCCTGGATCATGTCGCCTTGCAAGAAGATATAAACACAGTGCTGACATGGTGTGGCGATAACGGCATGCAGGTCAATAGTAAGAAGTGTAAGATCATATCCTTCGGTCGCCGTTACAACGTTGCTTATCACGAATATTTTATGGACGCGGACTCACTTGACCGGGTCAAATCTATCTGTGATTTAGGAGTGACTATTGACGCCCAACTCAGGTCCAACGAACACGTAGGAATCACGACCGCTAAAGCTTTTGCTACTCTTGGATTTATCCGCCGGCACGCCTCCGATTTCACCGAGATACACGCTTTGAAGTCGATCTACTGTTCTTTGGTGCGCAGTATACTGGAGTATGCTGCTACTGTCTGGTGCCCATACTACACATCGCACATAATCAGTATGGAACGCATACAGAGGAAGTTCATACGGTTTGCACTACGTCAACTTCCATGGAATGATCCTATCGATCTTCCTCCATATCCCGACCGTTGCCAACTGATCGACTTGGAGACCTTATCCAGCAGGAGGGTCAATATGCAGCGCTTATTCGTCTTCGACTTGCTACGAGGCAATATTGACTGTTCTGAACTTCTGGAACAAATCTCGTTCTATGTTCCACCTCGACGTTTCCGGAGTTCGTCTTTGTTGGCACTTCCCCTTCATAGAACCAACTACGGCTACAACAATCCGTTCGACTCGTGTCTTCGTGCGTTTAATAAAATCAGTGACGAATTTGATTTGAATATGTCCAAAAGCACATTTAAAATTAAGATAAAGAATATTGTATAGATTACCAACCACTATTCAGTCTGTACGTCTAGGACGAAGACGGTGATAAAATAAAAAAAAATAAAAAAAAACATTAATATTTAAGAGTCGGAAACCGCAATAAGTCAGGATTTTTTATTCAATTTTATTATGACATCATTATTTTTTTGGAAATCTTATGATTCATAGATGAAAACGTGAAAAAAGAGTTTGAAGTGAGTCAAAACGTTGTCACGTAAGGCTAGAATTGGTCTTATCCGAGTCACCTTGTTTGTAAACATGAAATCAGTGTTGCTAATAGAACCTTAGGACAGCGTCTTGATCGCTTACATTCTGCAACTTCTCTAAGCATGATCAAATCTCCTTACAGAATGCAATGTGAGGAATCCTCATTTAACTCGTACGGTTGAACGACGATCTGTATTCTCCAGATTTTCTACCTTCTCAATAACAGTTGTATTCCGAGCATTAGGGTGGCAATTGATGTGTGGAAAAAAATCATCGAATTTCAAAACCGACTATGTACGTTTTGTTTATTAGCCCAAAAAAATTATCTATGCAAAGTTTCAGCTCAATCGGACATGATTTAGGGGTGCCTCAGAGCGCTCAAAGTTTTGATTTTTTCATCCTCGAAAGTTTTCCAAGGGGAGAGAAAAGAAAAGTTGGAAAATCGAAATTCTTTTTTCGATGCCAAATGACTTAAAAATGTATGAAACGTCGAGATCTGGTGTTATCTCGGAAAAAAACAAATTCTGGCCGAAAATCGACCTTTTGGTACTTATGGAAAAAATGAATTATCGAATTTAAAGAACCGACCATGTACATTTTGTTTATTGGCCCAAAAAAATGACCGTGCAAAATTTCAGCTCAATCGTACATGATTTAGGGGTGCCTCAAAGCACTCCAAGTTTTGATTTTTTGGACATTCAGGCATTCAGACCAAGGCGCCTCTATATATACCAGGTGAAACAATCATATGAAATGCACTTTTAGCCATATTGGAATTGGTGTCGGTATTGTTTACAAACAGCTACCGGCGGCTCTCTACAAACTACCACAACGCTTATTCGAACGATGCCTACTATGTTCGGCTTTCGCGAATGTATGTGAAAAAGAAGAGATGATTTTGTAGAATTTTATTCTCATCCAGTTCATCCACTACTCTCGCATGCGAAAATGCAAAAATGGCGTATCCTAGCAATAACAAAACAAACAACCCTCGCTCCACAAACCGTAATCCCCTTCTTATTGAAGTGATGATGTTGCTTCACCTGTTATACATTTATACAAGCGCCTTGATTCAGACATCCAAGTCCCAAAAAGTCGATTTGCTACCAAACATTTTTTTTCGAGATAACACCAGATCTCGACGTTTTATGCATTTTTAAATCATTTGGCATCGAAAAAAATTTCGATTTTCCAAAATTCCTTTACTCCCTCCTTGGAAGATTTTCGAGGATCAAAAAATCAAAATTTTGAGCGCTTTGAGGCACCCCTAGATCATGTCCGATTGAGCTGGAACTTTGCACAGGTCATTTTTTGGGCCAATAAACAAAATGTACATGGTCGGTTTATGAAAATTGACATGATCATTTTCGCTGCCACCCTACCAAGCATATTAATAGAGAATTCGTTTTTAAAACTGAGTCAGTGCCAAACTGACTCTGTAATAAAAAAACGTTTTCAGTTTCACGAATGCGGTGGTTTGTTGGTGTGCGTTATATAGTCTGATTTGTTTATATTTACGACGGCAAATGTACAGTGTCGACGTCTGGTGGTGATATTAGTGCTTGGGAGGTAAATTGTTCTCCATCAGATCAGAAGGGCCAAGTGCAGTGTAAACATATAAAAGTTTGAATGAAAATTTTTACTTAATATTATTTGATTACCTAACACATGTAGTTCTGACACTCACTTAACCATTTGTCGATGCATTTCCTGTTTGTTCCACAAATAATTACTATTATAATATAAAACCATCATTAGACACAGTTTTCGTTCAATATTCTGCGATATCGGAAAAAAACTTTTATTTAATCACATAAAATAAATATTCGATACGTTAAAGTAAATTTTCATTCATAATTTTGATTTTGAAATTTATTCCACCTGAATATCCATAATTATTTTCACCTCCCAATGAAAGCACACGTAGCTTAATGCCGTCTACTCTACTCTTCAAAATCAGAATCCGAATTGGATTACGATTCCAATAATACAAAAGCAAAAGCAGCAGGTTTTCCATTTTCATAGTCTTTATTTTTAGATTTTCCAAAACAATATTCGGAACTTGACAGTTCAGTATAGTTGTATTGGTGAACCCGAGTGCCAACCCGTGAAACATCTCAGTGCGAAACTAACAGCTTTCGGGGCGAACTAGTTCGACACTGAGTGCGAAACTGAGTGAATAAAAAAACGTTTTGACAGCAATTAGTGCGGCACTGGGGTTGAAACTGAACAAAAACGAATTCGCTATAAGTCTCTCAGAACTGGTCATTTTGAAGTCAATTTTTGAATCAGTTGGAGCACTTTTCGATCCATCACAACTTTCACCATGCTGCAGACGAAATTTGATGCATTCATTAATTCTCTCAGTCATTTATTTTAAGTTTCGAAGTTTTACGTTTCGGTATGTGTTCCCAATTTTCTTTTCAATTTTAATATATATTTTTCAATTTATTGTATGCCTTCTACAGAGTTGTTGCCAGTCAGTTACCAGACAGTCTCACGAAAATGTTCACGTTGTCCGATTTATATCGTCTGAAATCATCCGAGTACATTGCTGCTAATTATCACATTCCTGTAGGGGTTACCCTAATCAATGCTTATATTTCGACGAGCGACTACGCCAAGCTCCTGCGAACTTCTACCGAAGCATACAACTTGTTAGTCAATACTATGGAGAGAGATACATTCACATTCCAATTGCGAAGAAAATCATTCTCAAAAGACTCACATTCATTGATGAAACGAGACAAGTCGCTGATTTTCACTAACATTCCGGAAGAGGATATGGAGGATACAAATGGATCTGTAAAATTAATCAACAAGAAGAAAAACAATAGACCGACGAATTTGCCACTTTTCTTCAAAAATCAGACTGCTCTGGAGACCACTGAGTCGGGATTTAATTCTATAAATTTTGATGACTCTGATAGCTTCCCCAATTTCATCGGCAAAACTAGTGTGTGTTCTACACCGATGACGGAGAACAAACTTTTATCACACAGTAACGTGTTATCAATTTGTGCTGTAAATGAGGATGCAAAGAAACTATCTAATTACTTCAATCTAGAACACGAAAAATCGTTAACAGATAATCAGACAGAAGAGAAGATTGATATCTTGAAACATAAACAAGAAGAGCAATTTAACACATATTTTAACAATTTCATCAGCAAACCTCATTTTCTCAAAGCTAGAAGTACTTCTTCATCGAGTCTTGGTGAAATTAGTGTTTCCATGGATTCACATGGATCTGAAAATAAAAATGAAAGGAATATACCCAGACTAAAGACCCTGACGCACAATGATTTTTGCAAAAGTGTAGCCGATCCGATTTATCCTATTTTTAGCACTAATGGTAAGGCTGTATCCTACAGTGTCTTCAAAGAGTTACTAGAAGTTCATTACAATAATTTGATAAGTTGTACCGATAATAATCCACCGAAAAGGATAATTGATTCGATAACACAAGAAAATCCACCCGGGGAAATAATGAAAACAACTTTCAACGATCCAACCGGAAACGATAGACTGCAAACCACCGTAAAGAATAGGAGCGACTTGTTTTTGCCTATTAAAACAATGAATTCAGATGGCAAATTCTCCGGAAGAACGCAAACCAACATATTTGAACCTCCTGCACACTGTAGAAAAATGACGAACTTGCAGTTGACACCATTGATGTCTAAGCTTACATTCATCAATAGTAACAATGATTTACAGTCTAGTGGATTCTCCAGCAATGATACAACACCTGGAAACTTCAATATTCTAGCAACACCACTCGAATATCAAACGAAACGAAAAAAATCAAAAAATACTGCTATTCAAAGTGCAACCGAAAATCTGTTGGAGCAAGATGTAACCAAGCCTGTGAAAGTAGAATTGTTCGTGTGCGTACAGCAGAACATGACACTCGTTCTGGTGCTGCAGGATAAAAGCTGCGAGAAAGAGGAAATAATCAATACGCTGGTACGTAAAAACTATATTTTATTGTGTAATTTTTATATTAATTTTCCGAATGTCGACTGCCTGAAAAATCTCAGGAAACCAAGAATCCTTAGAGATTTCTTTTTAGCCTGGATAAATCGGGATTTATTAGGATATTTTTACCCGGTACAGTAACTTCCCGAACGTATCATCACAGTTTAGGAGAATCGCCATATCTTTCAGCCAAAACTGTAAATAATTTCAATCAGTGCAATCGTGCCTTCAGGAAGTGCGAAGCATTTTTGAACCTTTTCAGATTGTTGATCATTCAGCCCCTCATTTAGCAACCTTGCCGTTATCATTGACGAACCGGCTAGATAAGGGAACTGATACATGCATAAGCAAATGAAATCCGTTGAATGTCTGACGTGGAAAAAAGAAGATTTTTATGTTATTTGAGGATAAAAGGACTATTGGTTATATTAAGTTCAATTTTGAGTTATAAAAGTGTTAAACATTTTCTGGAGTGATTTATGCTGTAATTAATACTACACTATAGCTGTCTAAGGTCGATAAAAACTCATTAGAATTGTGTATGATCATTCCTTAAGATTAAACTATGTTTCCATGGCAATCCCAGGAGTAAACGCACGTACAATTGAGCTAATCTGACAAAGCATAGTTCAATTTAATTTAAAAGTTAGACTTCTATTTCTATCAGCTATCAAAATTTCATTGAATTGAAATTCATTATTAGGACTTCAAAAGGAAGTCGGTGCGCTACACATACAGCGTTTGGAGGCGATCTGGCGTAGTGGTAACATCCATGCCTCTCACGCTAAAGGTCACGAATTCAATTCTCACTCCCGACATTCTTCCAAAATGGAAGTAAAAGTGATGAACCAGTCAAATGAGTTGAAAGTCACTATAATACAGAAAAAAAAAACATACAGCGTCACCGTCACCGTCCCGTCAACCATTCTCTTGAACTTATTTTGCCGAAGACAAAGTTATCGGTGATTGTGTATGTGAATGCTACCATACGATTACCATGGGAGAATATTTGACATTTCATTCCTTTACGTTGACTTCACGGTGACGGGACGTTGTATGTGTAGCGCACTTTATTCGACAACGGACGAAACCTTGTGGGAGCCAACGGAGTGCTGCGAGAGCAAATAAGAAAATTGATAAAGAAGTAGCTGCAACTTTTACCAACACACAGACTAAAGCCGGGTTTATACGTTGTCAGTTACTCGATTGCATGTAAACGTGAAGCGATCCGGAGAATTAAGACACACCCATACCACGAAAGTTGACATTTGATTTATATGTATGGGGCTACTCGCCCGTTGAAAAACAAAAAAAAAACTTTGAAATAGCTCGGCTCAGAGTAGTCTCATACATGCAAATTAAATGTTAAAATTCGATTAATAATAAATATAAATTTCCACCACTCGACCACCTTTACAAAATTTGGAACAACGGTACAAACCCGATGAAGTGGAAAGCTGTATTAGTCTTTCCCAATTCCAACGAAATTCAGACGAGATCTTCCAGCGATTTCCGCCCCATTTGTCTACTACGAAGTCTTCAGAATGCAACTCGGTGCTGATGCACAACAAGATTTTTGTACCCAGTTGAGCTCCCACTCCTTGTGCACACATGCGCTCTGGCGAATGAGCACGCTCCGAAACACAGATGAAATGTTTGGTTGTCAACGCCGTTCTTACGCTGAAATTTGCGCCGTATTTCTATACTGCGTGCTTGAAACTGGATTGCTCTTTGTGTTGAGATAGTTTTCTTCACACAAGCGTATACGATTCAAATGGGGGCGCGCTGTTGTTTTTATGCTTTGCTCAGAACGAACGAAGACAAAGCGGCCGCTAGAATTTGATGTGTATGTGAGTGTGTGTGTGTGTATAGAATGAGAGGCGCATCACACAAGCAGGTATTAAAACTCATTCACAGATAAAACTCGTCCTTCTATTATCCGTTTATGCCTCACTTTATTTGAGACAGAAAACATTCACCTATCCTCTTCGCAAAGTTCATTCTCGATTAGAACGGAAAAATACTGTCTCGATTCCGCTCTTCTATTCTCAGAAATTTTTGCATTCCCTCATTTGCCTCATTTGCTTGAGCCTCGATCGCGGCAGTAAAATATAGGTAGATAGTTGAAATCGAGTTGTTTCCTGTGCACTATTGCAATGACATTTTTGACGTAGGACTACGTCTCTCATTTCTATACCGGGGTGTAAAATCTAAGTTTCGAAAACGAAAGCGTTACGCCGGAGACCGAGATTTTGAATGTAATAGCTCCTAAACAACTGAACGAAATGGTATGATAAACACTTCATTCGAAAGATAAAATGTCTAAGCGTTATATACTTGTTACTTTTTCATCCAAAAACTTGTTTCAATAGCCTTAAAATTGCTTTCAAAATAGGCTATTGAAATCACCAATCGGTATATAAGCGAGCGCCGCTCGGAAACCCACTCAGTTATAATTGAACATCGATTGGAGCATGTTGTCGCTGTTGTGGTGAAGCTAACTTCGTTTATCATGAAAGCGCTGATGAACGGTGTCATCAAGAGCCTGTTTGTGCACCTTAGGCCAGAAGGGAATGCATCAGGAGGAGCGCGATGCCACGGTTCCACACGAAACATCGGAGCAGCGGCCACACACACATACACGCGCTGAACTCTCGTTGCTATCATCGTTGCTGAAAAATAATCTACCAGTTCTCCTGGGATTTGAAAAATACATTCATGCGAAAGAGTTTATTTTAATGTTTTCTATCCATATAACACTGCAACCGAATACATTTGGTTTTGTGATTTTTCAATCAATCTCAATTAACAGGAAAGCTTCTGAATATTATTTTTCCCCATCAGTAGAAAATTTTCGTATCCAATATTGGATGCATAACATGAAAAACGGAAAATGTTTCACATCGCGAAAATCATTATTTGCTTTCTACTCATATAATGCTGCGACCAAATACATTTCGTTTTGGATTTTTCAATCAAGTGCGATTAACGTAATCATACGTTCGGCAATTAATTAGAGGTGCAATGAATCTTAAGGAATTCCCGCACTACGCGCACTGGCAAATGATGTTTACTCAACAATTTCTCAAACGAGAAATGGGTGTTGTAAGAAAGGATTAGCGAACGCAAAAACAACAAACGGGAGAAAGAGATGTTTGGAGGTTGAAGGAAATTGGCAGAAAACATCTTCATTTTATCTTTCTAATAATGTGATTATCATACCACTTCGTTTTGCCAGAAAGAGATTATTAATGTTCAAAGGAGGAATCGAGTCCTCCGAGGAAATACCCAGCGCAAATTAGAGTCGACTATCGATTGCGGCATTCGTACACAAATAATTTTATATTGCAGCTTTCATCAAAGTGATTTCTTCGATATGGTGAAATATCCACTTTCATATATTTCGTATTCGTCATTATCAAATCCATAGTCAATGGCGCCCATCGGTATGGAATTATCATCGACCTCACCATTTTCGCTAAATGCTTCTTTTAGTTCAGTCTGCAAAAACTTTTCTGAACTCTAATCCATAAATTTGGTGTCCCTGAAAAGGGCCGTTGATTGTATGCCAAGGTACTAAGATAACAATGACGAAAGCAGAAGCGCGGCTGTTTAAGCACGCTGTCCTCGGATACGATGGGCCAGCTGGATGTCCTTGAGCATGATGTGACGCGTTTTGCGTGGCTTAGCACACAAATTGGTATCTTCGAACAGGCCGACTAAATATGCCTCGCTTGCCTCCTGCAGTGCCATAGCGGCGGAAAACTTTGGAAGCGCAAGTCGGTTTTGAAGTCCTGGACAATTCCACGAACCAAACGCTGCGGATCAGCAATTCGGTCGACTTCTGATAGCGGCGAATTTCACGTAAAGAGATGGTTCCCGGTCGGTAGCGATGTGGCTTCTTCACACTTCCGCTGATGCGCTTTTCCGAGCTGCTTTCGTGGTGCCTTACCACCGGTAGATTTACGAGCTGTTTGCTTGGTCCCGATGAAACAAGTCCTCACGGTGCGAGAGTAGAGGTAGAAATGAACGAAAGCAAAGGAAGCGTCATATTATAAACCATAACATTATGAAATGTAAATCCCACCCCTTTTATTATGTTCGTAGCTTAGCCTGAGAGAGAAATGAGTAACATCGACGTAAGTATACAGTAATGTATTTGAATCTGGACGCTTTTTGATCCGGACACTTTGCATTACATTCAATATCATACCGCAGCCATAACATTTTGTGCATGTCCAGATTCAAATACATGTGGTAAGGCACCACGAAAGCAGCTCGGAAAAGCGCATCAGCCGCAAGAAGTGTGAAGAAGCCACATCGATACCGACCGGGAACCATCTCTTTGCGTGAAATTCGCCGCTATCAGAAGTCGACCGAATTGCTGATCCACAAGCTACCTGTGCAACTTACCTTCTCGAGCGTTGGTCCAAGAATGAGATGTGGAGGAAAGTCGCTCACGAGAGTGTGTGTGCGCGGGGACGAGTTCGGCTCGATGTGTGTGTTAAGACATTGTCTGTTCTGCCGCTGTTTGCTCACACGATAGCAACGGGGGACAAGTTCTGAATTAAGTTCTATTTACACTTTTACTCTATATGTCACACACTACCTTTGCAGCGTTTGGTTCGTGCAATTGCCCAGGACTTTAAACCGACTGGCACTTCCAAAGTTCCGCGGTTATGGCACTGCAGGAGGCCTATTTGAAGATACCAATTTGTGTGCTATCAACGCAAAACGCGTCACATCCAGCTGGTCCGTCGTATCCGAGGAGAGTGTGCTATTACCTTATATAACCCATTAGAGTTTAGGAAAGTTTTTACAGGCCAAACTGAAAGGAGTATTTAGAGAAAATCGTGGTGTCGATGATAATTCGATACAGATGGATGCCATTGACTATGGATTTGATAATGAGGAAAACGAAATTTGTGATAGTTTGTGACATAAAATTATTTGTGTACGAATGCCGCAATCGATAGACGATTCTAATTTGCGCTGGATATTTCTTCGGAGGACTCGATTCCTTCTTTGAGCATTAATAATCTCTTTCTGGCAAAACGAAGTTGTATGATAATCACATTATTCGAATGATAAAATGCAGAAGTTTCTCCCGTTTGTCGCTTTTCAATTCCATTTCTCCTCTGCAGTCGGACCATTCAGCGAAAACCGAGGTATCGATGGGTGTCATTGACTCTGGATTTGATACTGAAGAACACGATATGATATGGTGTAGTGGATATTATATTACATATGAATATTTGTTTACGAATGCTGCAATCGATCGTCGTTATTGGGAAGTTGGAAATGTTGGGAAGGAGGCCCTATTTTTACTGTGTAATTTCTAGGAGGAACCCATTCCTTCTCAAGTGTTAATAATCCTGCTCCTGCTGTACTATTTGCGCTGGGTATTTCCGATGCCCCCCTTTGAGCTTTAATAATTCTTTTCCGGCTAAACGAAGTGGTATGTCTAAGAGATGAAATGTCTGAGATTTATATGCTTGTTACTTATTTTTTGCTAAGTCAACGTTAGTCCTACGTCCACTTTGTGGTTATATCAAAGATATAACCCACTTCTAGTTTTTTGTTTCTAGTATGAAACGATTGTCGTGCACCCGTGGCCGAGTGGTTAGCGTCTCACATTATCATGCCGGGTGTTCGGGTTCGATTCCCGTTCTGGCCGGGGGATTTTTCGTCAAAGAAATTTCCTTCGACTTGCACTGTGGTCACGCGTATTCAAGAGCTTGCCCCTCGGAATACATTCAAGGCGTGTTATTTGGCTTAAGAAATCTCAACTTAGTATTAGCAAATGACGCTAGTTAGTAAATACGTTGAGACGGCAAAAGTTCCACAGAGAACGTTAACGCCATTCAAGAAGAAGAAGATGAAATGATATAAGCCAACGCAAAAGACCATATTAACGCAAGTTATTGATGTGCGGGAAGGTGGATTTCATGTGCACTTGAATGCTGATAAGGAAAAGAGTACAAGGGAAAATAAAATCATAAACACACGCAGATTCAATTTATTTTGGCTCACTTGTTATTTTGTTTCGTGCGATCCTTCAAAAGGAATATTCATTCATTGAATGTTGTTTTCCACTCTTTGTTTTGTTATGTTTTCTATCAGACCCGAATGAAGATGGTCGGGGAGTGTAAAACGATTCATCGTGCAATCTCACGATTGTTTGCTGCATTCTGTTAGCCATGATTATTCCAAGCAGATACAAAAGTGATTTATAATCAGGTGTGGAGAAATGAGCGAATGTACTTTTCCATACTTGCACACAAGTGAGAAGAGATGTTTAGTATCTGAGTTCTGCACGGGGTACATTTTGCGCTGTCGTGTTTATGAATGTTGTGCTCTTCGCACCAAGATATAATACGAGTTTTTTTTGAGCGCGCGCTGATGAAAGTTAAACTCAAGCGCAGCGCTGCGTTTGTTTTCTGAAGACTAGTGACGGCTGGTAGGTCGGCACAGTCCTTCGCGACGGACACCGTTCCTGTGACTGACAACTTCAAAATTTTAAAAACGAAGCTATTCTCCACTACACGCGTCGCTGGAGAAGCTCCACCGGAGTGTTGCAAGGTTATAGGCGTTTTGACTCGAAAGAGTGATAGGGACAACAAACGGAAACAAGGGTGACCCACGCTCACACAATCACCGGATATGATCCATCATTTTACATAACATGCAATATCAGATTAACTGTCGAGCATATGTTAATCAACTGGGTTTAGTATCATGACCTACGAGAACATTATTAAATCTCGACATCAACAAGAAATATTCTCAGCAATGACTCTGTTCGTGATGAAGTTCTTCTGTCGTTCCTGAAAGATGCCGGTTTGTTCTGGGAAATTTAGGCACGCATTATCCCCGTAGCATCCCTGATCGGAGAAGTCCTGACCACAATGGCGGCAGAATACTGTTCCTTTGTAATTTTTTAGACCCATCGCATGCCTGCATCCCACATTAAAATCTGCGAAAACAACGGCTATGAGGAATATAAGACAAACGGAAGGGATAATGTGCGCAATAAGCGTGATGCCGTCCCCGCAGAGGCTCGTTCCGGGGAAGTTCTGGGAATACATTTGTGAAACCATTATTTTCTACATACGGCGAATGACCTGAAAGGTTAAAGCCGATTGAAAGAAACCAAATATTGATTAACCGAATTTGCACCAGCGGAACAATACTATAAAACAGCGGTACTCAACCTTTTTCCTTGGGACTACAAACACGTGTTAGTCATGGTGCCGCGGGTCGCAAAAAAAAAAGATAAATAAAGAAGGGTCTTGTTTAAGACACGACCGCACTATTAATATAGAACTACGAAATAATTGCCGGCGAGCACAAACATTGACGAATAATAAATAATAAATAATCTCTTTTTTACAAATATTTGATAGCAATGACAACGGCCGATAAATGAAAACCTTCGCTGAGTGAGGAGCGAAAACGCTTCGCGAAGCAATTTGAGTAGGTTGTCAAATTAATTCCTATTCCAAACTACTAAACATCAACATGCACTGCTGATTCCTCACTGTCTAGAGCACTGAAACTGGAATACCGAACTTCTTGAATAGCTAAGTAGTTTATCAGTTTATTTCAGTTTATAAAAATTACATCTCCAACGCAGAACGAAACAGAACGTAACAGAAAATCCAAACTGAGCCTATTATGTGGTGGCTGCGGGGGCGAAAGCAATACCATCGAAACAAAATTTCAACTTCAATTTTTCATCGAAGAACACAACTCTCAATGTTGAAAAA
The DNA here is from genome assembly GCF_029784135.1 of Toxorhynchites rutilus septentrionalis. Classification (NCBI taxonomy): domain Eukaryota; kingdom Metazoa; phylum Arthropoda; class Insecta; order Diptera; family Culicidae; genus Toxorhynchites; species Toxorhynchites rutilus. The sequence goes on from NC_073746.1 coordinate 190,419,707, forward strand.
TACCTTACGTCACTTCCAACCCGAAAACAACGAAAACACGAAAGTTGAATGATCGATTGAAAAAAAAATCACAAATCAATCATTCCGAATTTAGCAGTCATTCAAGCAGCAAGGCTTTCCAAAGTGTTTCTCAAGGTCGGGTTGTTTATGTTGGTATTTCAAATTGGTCTTTTTCAAGGCTAGAGGCGGATAAACCGAGAAAGCTTAAAACTTCTACAATTCAAAACATTACCATTACACCAGTAAATCCAAACACACTCCTGAATTCACAGAAGCACTCTTCAGGCAAACATAAATGTTAAATAGTTTTTTAGAATGCATCGAAAATTCTTAAATAACTCTTTAGTCGGAACTTTTAGTTTTTGAAAGGACCAATGGATTTGTGTTGTTTTGTACACGCAACTAAAAATGGTTGATTCATGATTCATGATTGCTCTCACGAGAACAGTACACACATTCAGTACATGTCGCGGTATTTTTCCAGGACTTTCATACCGTGCGGTTCCAGGCAATTATATATTTGTCCCACACTACCGTTTGATAACGCATAACGCATAAAATAAACAATTCGTTCTCGCCAGTTCTCGCACTGTGCTCGGACAAAACCATCCTCTTGAAATGAGCTTTACTTTATTAAATATATCTGATTTCTGATTGCAGCATTATAGCTGAAGACGTAGTAAAATAAATTTTAAAAAATTGGACAATCTCCATTCTATGAAAACCGACGACATACCTCCTATTTAATATTTCTCTTCTGCTTTGCTTCCGCTCTACACAATGCTTGCTCTTTGCATATTCTGAAGATGTATTCTGTGAGAAAAGAAACACAATAGCAAAATACAAACTGAGATTAGCCGAGGCGATAGTAATAAAGGGTGTGTCACATCAAATTGCATCACGGAAAAAACGCTGTAGAAATTTAATTTTTAGGAATTATATCTTCAGCTTTCGCTTATAATCAGATAAGAGTGTATAGATCACGTTGGCCATGCTTCACTGTCAATTTTTCGTAAATTTGGGAAACGAAAAAGAGCGTCGTGAATTAATCCTGCGCACTCATTTCGAGAATCCGGAGTTGTCACATCGGGACATCGATAAGATGCTGGGAATCGTCCAATCCACGGTCAGCAGAGTACTAAAACGATACTTCGAGAACCTAACCATCGACCGGAAGGTGAAGAACGGCAAAAATGGATGCTCCGTCAGTAAAAAAGATAACAAGCGCGTAGTTAAGCAGTTTAGACGTGATCCGAGAAGTTCGGTCCGGGATGTCGCCAATAAGCTGAATTTGTCAAGTTCTTTCGTCCAGCGGACCAAGCAGCGGGAGGGCCTGCGTACATACAAGGTTCAGAAGGCTCCTAACCGCGACGAAAGGCAAAACATGGTAGGGAAGACGCGAGCCCGGAAGCTGTACACCGAAATGCTGACGAAGCCGCATTGCCTGGTAATGGACGACGAAACTTACGTCAAAGCGGACTTTCGTCAGCTGCCGGGCCTGTTGTTCTTCTCCGCAGATGACAAATTCAGCGTTCCGGAGGAGATTCGCAAGCAGAAGCTATCCAAGTTTTCCAAAAAGTACATGGTGTGGCAAGCGATCTGCTCTTGCGGAAAGCGGAGCGCCCCCTTGGTGATGACCGGCACGGTAAACGGGCAGGTTTACCTTAAGGAGTGCCTACAGAAGCGCTTACTACCACTATTGAAGCAGCACGAGGGCCCGATCATCTTCTGGCCGGATCTCGCTTCGTGCCACTATTCAAAGGACGTGTTGGAGTGGTACGAAGCCATCGGGGTCACCTTCGTGCCAAAGGAAATGAACCCGCTCTACGCGCCGGAGCTTCGCCCAATAGAGAAATATTGGGCGATTATGAAGCTGGCCCTCCGGAAGAACCCAAAAGTTGTCAAATCGGAGGCGGACTTCAAGAGAAAATGGATTTCTGTTCAAAAAAAACTACAACCTGACGTTGTACAGAACCTTATGGACGGGGTAAAGAGGAAGGTGCGAGCATACGGGCTTGGGCTCGAAGTATGAATAAAAAGAAAATGCCAAAAGTTGTTTAATAGTTTTTATTTTACTGTCTAAAATTTTCAAAAGGATCTGGGCGAATTTCTACAGCGTTTTTTCCGTGATGCAATTTGATGTGACACACCCTTTATATAGGGAAATTTCGCTGACAGCCAACGACATGTATCGACAAATCTTGACTAAGATGGACTTTCAAGCAGGTACTTACATTTGTAGATTTTTGTGATTTCAATAGTTTGCTTTCGAAGTAATTCTGAGTTATTGAAACGAGTTTTTAAATTAAATAAGTAAACAGCATTACTCATACACCTTTTATCATTCAAACATACCACTTTGTACAACTGACGAACAGGTGTCAACGCTCGAAACTTTGCACCCCAAACGTAACCCTCTTGTTTTAGAAATTTTAAATTTACACCCCAGTATAGATTCAAATATGATGTGAAGCAAAAATACAAAAGCACTCTTCACCAAACAACATGCAAATCGACATGATGCGCCCACCGAACAAAATTGTACTATACAGTGCGAATGAATGAGAGATATTCTTCCTTAGAATCGAGCAAAACCATTGTGTATGATATCAGAATTGAGAAATAATGCTGTTTGACCGCCGAACGCCTGTTTCATCACCGGGAATAAGTGATAGTCCGTAGGGGCGAGGTCTGGGGAGTAAGAAGGATGCTCGAACACAGTCCATTTGAATTTTTTCAATTGCTCTTGAGTTACGCGAGCAGAATGGGCATTATCGTGGAAGAGGAACACTCCTTTCGTCAATAAACCTGGCCTTTTGTTCTTAATCGCGGTTTTTAATCGGTCCAAAACTTCACAATAGTATGGTGATGAAACAGGCGTTCGGCGGTCAACGATTCGATAACCCTGAAGAGATTTGTGACGCAGTTACATCGTACTTCAAAAAGTTGGACGCTACGCACTTCGCGCTCGGAATAGAAAAACTCGTGCCACGCTATGAAAAATGCCTCGAACGTTACGGCGATTATTTAGAAAAATAGAAAATAAGACGTAGATTACGAAAATTACCTTGTTTTTTGTCCTAACTTTACTTTTCCGCACTTTCTGAGGCACTGAAACTTATTTTTTGAACGACTCTCGTATTTAATCTACTAATCCCACTTAACTAGACAACTAACTATTGTGTAATGTGTTAAATTCCAATATTTTCTTCTCATGTTTCCTAAATGATTTCTTAAGTTTTCGTGATTGTTACACATACAAAATGATAACGAGCCAGGCGGGCCAACCAGAAGAGCCCGGTGGCCCGCAGGTTGAGTATAGCTGCTATAATACAACGAAATCGACCCATTTCTGAAGCAAATCATCACGGGCGATGCAAAATGGGTTAAATACGTCCGTTACGTCCCAACGATTAATTCCGAGCTCTACTGTCTCCAACTAAATTACACGAAGCGCTTAAGAAAAACAACCAGAATTAATCATCAGTAAGTGTATTGTCTTCCACCATGACAACGCAAGACCGCACAAATCTTTGACGAGGCACCAAAAACTGAGGGATTTAGAAGTTTTGATGCATCCACCACCGGATGCAGTTTAAATTACCCAAAATAAGAAATGCATTCAAATATATTTTTCTTTTCTGATATTTGTAGTTCGAGACCTGCGTATCAAAGTTGCCTCGAATAGAGAATAGTTTGCACCAAGTGATGAGTATCAATGTCGAAGGCTGCGATAAAGGAGATGGTAACTATAGCTTTATAAGCTTAGATTGCAAATGGGACGTGAAGAACAGATGTGGACCGTGGATACCGAATGATCTGTTGACGTTGAACTATTTACATAATAACTTTCGCTATAATCATAAACTGATAGAATGTATCTTGAAGTTAGTAATTTAATATCCCTAACGCAACAATATAATTACCGATCACATCGCTTTTAGGTCTCAGGATACTGTTATTTATTCTTACCGTTGTGGAAGAACCGAGATATATTATCAACAATCATCTGTGGTACATCCCGGACTACCAATCCCTCAAGATGTCATGGGGACCGTTGCACTATGTGCAAAGCGTAGACTTGAACGAGATCACGGAATTTTATTGCTCTAGATGATAAACAAAATAGTAGGACTTTATAATCAACTTCTCAAAAACGTTCTCTGAAAATTGGAATTTGTTACATTTATGTGCTAAAATTATGCTAAACACGGAAAGTGCAATAGAAAAAAACACGATGTGCTAGTTTCTTTTCAACCTAATTCGAATATGTCAATATTTATGACAGCATTATGTACCCCTCATAATGTTTTTAAATCTTATCATAAACAAATTTATGACTTCCTACATGTTTGGTTATAACCAAACGAAAACAATGTCTATTTCTGTCGAAATTAATTTCTGTGAACAAACAAAACATTCCAATAGAAGTTTTTTGCATGTTTGTCATTTGGCAAGATTGTCGTAATTACATACTGTTTGTTGGTCAAATATTGTACTAAAAAGAGGCTATACGAGATAGTGGTAGACTGAAATACGGAACATACTCATTACTGATGACAATCCATTCTTTCGAAAGCTTAATCCAAACTTCACATTGTGGAAACATTGAAGCAGTACACAGTCGTCGATATGATCCATTATGAGTACAGTAGAACCTCGATCATTAACGAGCGGATGAATCACTGTGCAGATTCGGCCGTCGACCCGTCATCGGAACCGACGGCCTCTCGCGAGCAACCTGTGTTTTACCGATTGCCCGGTTAGTTTGATTTGAAGTAGATCTCGACGTTTCGTGCAATTTTAAGACATTTGACATCAAACTTTTTTTTCGAAAACGCCATTTTGAAGAAACAGTTGAAGATGATCCATGATTTACAGCCCTATTCTGTATTCCGATGGATTTACATTTCGTTCGAAACCGTTATTTCGTTCGAGTCATAACTTCGCATTCCCTATTTCGAACGTTTTGTCCATCCAATTTTCCAAGAGAAATAGGTCGAACGAAATGCAAAAACAACTCGAACGGAATACAGAATGGAGTTTTATCAAATCGTTCGAAATATTTCGAATCGATCGAAATACAGAATAGAGGTGTTATTCTTGTCTTCGCGAGAACAATATACAAATTGATCACATGCCGTAATTTGTGTTTTCATTGCCAATTCGGGTGCTGCACTGAGTTTACAACGTGAACTCTATTGATTCTATAGATTTTAAATCATTCGATTCTTTAGTTTCCAGCTCGATGAATTGATTCATAGAGTAAATCTTTCAAGCCAGGGATTCTCAAAGTGGTCAATATTGGTTACCCAGGGGCCCACTCAAACGAAAAATGATTTTGGGGGTCGACGAGGTCTAAAATCTTAAACTTATAATTAACACAAATTGTTTTTTGAAACTTTAAAGATACTGTATAAGTAGTGGTACGTGAACAATCTTGTTATTAAAATGATTCATATTTCAGTAAAAAGTATTATTGTTGTACTTTTCAAAAACTCAACGAGTCGATGAGCATGCACAAGTCCAAAAGTGGGAAAAATTTGGAATGTAGAAAGGCGTGAACAAGTCCGTACAAAATAATGTGTTTGAGCGTATTAGTCCAAACATTTGGTAGAGTGTACAAAAATGCGAAAATCCATTGATGGAAAAATAATGTCAAGTTTACTCACACTCACATGTTTACAACCGCTAAGTTTTTAAATTGGTGAGACTTTGAAAAACTAAAGAACTTTCAAGGAATTTGGCAATGGGGTCTAACGCATCACTTCATTCTGAAAAAGGCTTTAAACCATTATTGTTTGGCATGACGGCGATGGCGGCCCAGCCGAGGATAGTCTATGTAGCTCCTATCTCTTCGGACCCTAGTATACCACTTCTTGTATGTTTTGCCAGTGAGCGAAGCCGTTAATATGATTCGCAATTGTTGTGGGCCAGTTGCTAATATCAAAACATGCAAGGAATGATATACTAGGGTCCGAAGAGATAGGAGTTACATGGACTTGCCGCGGTTGGGCCGCCCACATATTATTGGAAATGTAGAGCAAGTCCGTGATGACGTTTGGGTTAATAATGCAAGGCAGTCATCGAGGTCTTTGGCCAGAAGATATCGGTGTTCAGTTTCCACTATGACTTCAACGCTTCATCATCACCCATTTAGACATAATCGGCTTCTCAATCAGTACAGAGAGGTATGCAGATGCCAACATTACACCGATCCAGTTGGGTCGGTGTTTGCACTGGCCGGCCAACCCGATTAAACTATCCGCCTCAAAAAAATCTGCAGTCTGCGGGGGCTCTCAAGGAGAACACTGTTATTTATTTATTTCAACACCGTCTTCTATTCGTACAAACTGAATTATTAAGTTATAAACTAGATATAATTGTTAATTCTATTTTTAAAGGCATTCTTAAAGTACCTTACCCACGACGTGCACCCTTCACCAGGCATCTCCAACCAAGTTTGCTTCCCATACTTCTGCAATTCCTCTGTCATTTTTGATCTGTCCATGCGACAAAAAATCCATGGAATCCCAGATCACCTACGCTCCGATTCTATTCCGCCGATATTTTCGGCAGAATATGGGAAAGTTGGATCTGATAAAATGTTCTTTACTGACGGTTCATTCATAAACGAGTCCACTGGCTTCGGCATCTTCAATGAAAATTCCAGTGCCTCTTTCAAACTCAAAGCTCCTTGTTCCGTGTATGTCGCTGAACTGGGTGCGATATATTACGCATTAGGGATCATTGAAACATTGCCCATCGACCACTATTTTATTTTTTCAGACAGTCTCAGCTCAATAGAGGCAATCTGCTCAATGAAGGTTGATAAACGCTCATCTTATTTCCTAACTAGAATAAGACAACTATTGAGTGTTTTGGTCGAAAAATTATTCAAGATTACCTTAGTATGGGTTCCCTCTCATTGCTCGATTCCGGGGAATGAGAAAGCGGACTCGCTAGCTAAGGTGGGCGCTTTAGAAGGCACACTTTTTGAAAGGCAAATTGCTTATAATGAATTTTTCCACATTCCTCGTCAGTATACGCTCGTAAGTTGGCAGCGCATGTGGAGTGGTGATGAGTTCGGTCGTTGGTTACACACGATTATCCCTAAGGTCTCGACGAGTGCATGGTTCAAGGGATTGAATGTAGGTCGTGATTTCATTCGCGTGATATCTCGGCTTATGTGCAATCACTACAACCTAAACGCGCATCTCTATCGCATTGGGCTTGCAGCAAACAATCTTTGTGATTGTGGCGATGGCTACCACGACATCGAGCATGTTGTCTGGTCGTGTATCCGGTTCCATGCTGCTCGCTCTCAGCTCTCTAGAGCACTGAGAGCACAAGGCAGACAATCGGATATCCCCGTCCGGGATCCTGATCTTCTGCTTCATCTATACCTGTTCCTTAGAAACGCCGATGTCAACGTTTAATGATGTTTCCTTCGTTGTGTCCCTGTTTCAAATCCCTCCTATCCGATCTATAAACTTTTACTTAGTCGCGGCAATACATACACACACTCTTTACAGATGCACGGGCCGAAGGTTGTGCAGTCCACTGATTATTCAACAAGAGCCAAAGGTTGTACCGCTCATGACAACTCTACACGAGCTGATGATTGCGCCGCAATTCTATCCTGGATTCCTCGAGTCGAGAAAGACGCACCACTCTAGATATGGGGTACAGACTAGGGGGACGTTGCTGATTAATGGTCAGCTGCATCCCAATAGGAAGTATCCCGTGTCGGGCACACGTACAGAGCATCGAAGACTGCGACATACCAATTATGAGAACACTTGTAATACTAACCTCGAGTCAACCGCGAGTAATCGGTTACATATTACTAACATAGTCTAAGCAAACATTGTCAACATATTGAACTCCCGGCCCCGTTAGGCTGACGCCATATGAGCCTTAATAAAATATATATTTTGGATAAAAAAAAAAAAGGCATTCTTCGTCAAGTTGAAATCGAAAACATCACATACAACATTGAACAGACGAATACATGAATCTAGCGGGTTGTTGTAGCCGTAGTTTGTCCTTTGGAATGGGACTGATAATAGAGATGAATTCCTCAAGCATCGATTAGGAATATTTAAAGAAACCTGAGCTAGAAGTTCAGGGCAGTCGATATTTCCTTGCAGTACATCAAAAATGAACATTCTTTGTATTGTTGTACGTCTGGCAAATTGTGCATCCAGTCCTATGAGCTTGCATCGGTCGGCATAAGGGGGGAGATTTAGTGGATCGTTCCATGGTAGTTCCATGGTAGTTCCCGTTCAATCCTCAGGTTGTGAACCACGTAGAAGAGGGACCAGACAGGAGCAGCGTACTCAAGAATGCTACGGACCAACGAACAGTACATGATTTTCAGAACATGGATATCGCTGAATTCGTACGCCGGCCTATGAAACCCAGTACTGAGAAAGCTTTGGCAGTCATAATGCCTACGTGATCATTGAATTTTCATCTAGTTTTGAGTCTATCGTAACCCCAAGATCTCAGATGGCCGTTGTGCGATCCAATATCGACAATTCCATTTTATATCGTAAGACTTTGGGGATATTAGAGCGGACGAAGGGTATAGTCTTACATTTCCCTTCATTGACTCGCATCCCATTATTACAGCACCACTCTAACATTGAATGAATGTCTTCTTGAAGAACTACGCAGTCCTAAGGAGATGAAATCACCCGGTATACTTTAAGAACATCGGCGAAAAAGAGCTTGAGCGATGAAAGCAGTGAGTACAAATCGTTCATGAATATGTTGAACAGCAGTGAACCCAGAACGCTTCCTTGTGGTACGCCAGACGTGATATAAACGCTGCGGGATTTAGCTGTATTGACGACATGTGCTGTGCGACCACAAAGGTATGATTAAATCCACTCCGTTATCCTTATCAAATATCTTGCTTAGGCAGCACAGCATAAAAAACCACGATAATTTGTCACCTGATTGCAGTTTCCCGATTTGTGTATAGGAACAACCGTTTTCCAAGCCATTGGAAAAGTTTTCTCCTGAAGCGTTTTGTTCAAGAGGAGAGCAATAGGGTTCGCAAATTCAATGGAGCATTTTTGTAGTATCATGGATGACCAAGATCATCCATGGCATTTGCAACATCATCAACAGAAAAGTGAATGACGGGTTGATTGATTGATTTATTTATTTATTTGTCAACTCATCCACGGGCTTTAAGGGCCCCAATGATGTACTTAAAAGTACATAAAAATCTAAATCTAAGTTTAAATCTGAACATGAATCAAATGACATCGTATTACAATTAATTACATCAAATTACAGTCGTCACACATTGAAAATACACATAAAAATAATAATCACGTGGCAGTTTGTTCTGTGAAAAAAGAGCTAAATCTCCGACGAAGAAGCGTTCGGGATAAATGGTAATCGAACAGTCTGGCTACCCTGTTGAAAAGTCTTTGCAGACCACTCAATATACCGAACATCCCGTAGTTTGTACGTTGTGCGGGCAATCGTAACATCGAGTTATTCCGGAGAGCGCGAGGTCGAACGTTGAAATTTATTTTTTCCAGCAGAACGGGACAATCGATGCGTCCTTGTAAGGTATCGGCCATCATCAAAGTTCTTTCTGTGTCTCTACGAACCGACAAAGGTTCCAAGCTGATCAGCTGACAACGACTCTGGTAACTCGGTAATCGGAGGGGGTCAGTCCACGGCAATCTGCGCAGAGCGTAGCATATAAACTGATTCGATCCTTTCGACGCCGTTGTTGTAGTGTGGAGTCCAAACAACTGCACCATACTCTAAGATGGAGCGAGTGAGGGAGCAGTAGAGAGACTTAAGACAGTAGATGTCGGTAACATTTTTAGCAATCCTGAAGATGAACCCCAGAGTTCTGGATGCTTTATTGACCATGAATGTGATGTGCGGTTTGAAAGAGAGATGATGGTGTGAGACTGAATATGAGCAAAACAGTCATGTTTCGATACTGGATATGCTACGCTGAACACACTCTCAAAGAATGAGGCAAACAGGTTAGCAACGTCTGTGTCCGTGTTGGCCTGGACATCTTCGAAGAAAACATTGCGTGTGAGTTGAATTTTGCCGACTCTTCACGAGGTCCCAAAAGCAAAATGGGTTTTGCTTAACACTGACCTGGATCTTGAGCAGATAGTTATCGCAGGTGGATTTGCTGATACTGATTTGTAATGAGATTCAATATCACGGTGACGCCTTTCACCACTTTTAAATCGTGAAAAACATCTATCCGATTATGCAGAGTCCTTCCACAAGCATTCGAAGCAGCTGCAGTTTACTTCCATCAAAACTTCCCGCAAATGGTACTTATTTGTGACGAAACTCGACATTCTCAGAGCCTTGACATGTTAACTCGTATAATTACGCCGGTTAAATGCAGTCAGTTTTGTGTTTCCTTAGTAGTTTTGTATAAAAATCCAATTCCTTCGTGGTATTCTTTTTCTTTATCCTTATATCACATCGACCCTATCGCTGAACCTGGTTTCAAGTGTTGGCGGCAACAATCTGATGAGACAACGACCTTTCATTTTAATATTGTTCACCTGCACATTCCCTCAAAAATATTACTTCTTAGAACCTTAACACTTTACGGACCGCTCACGAGTTTTATCGTGATTTGCGTCCAATCTGTTGCGAACCGCTCACGAGTTTCCTCGTTTTTGCGTTCCTTCTTTACGGACTTGCGTAAAATTAGCTTATAAAAGTTTTTGTTACGTGCTAGTTTCTGTTCAACGTCTTGCTGGCATTATATTATATTATATGAATAATGAATTATTTTAATTGAAATAAATTAATTGTTTATCAAGTAACATCTTTCACAATCATGCTTCTTAGATAGAGAATTGAATCGTTCTTCTTTCCACATAATTCATTTTTTCCTCGATCGAGACAGAGAAAAGTTATAGACTGAAACGTGAGCATGGGTCAATATAAAAAATATATAGAATTTTAAAAATCAAAAAAGTTGTTCGAATAGAGTTATCGAAGTTATTCGATAGGGAAATATTCTATCTATCTTCCAGCTACAATTTATTAATAGGAAAAGGGTCTGAGAAAAGTTATAGGCCAAGTTGTATGGGAGAAATCATTTATTTTAAACAAAATTGAAAATAAGTTATTTGAAAGGACCCTAGACACATTCTCGAGATAATACTCGTTCGATATAGAATATTTTTATCTATCTTTACAATTTGTATACGTTTTGGCCCATAACTCAAAACCTTTTACGGCAAACGAAAGTTTGGCTGAAAATGGATAAAAATATTATCTAGCCAATGAGTATTATCTCAAATGTGTTTTGGGTCCTCTCAATTTTTTTTTATTTTCTTTAAATTAATTAATATTTATAATTAATGTATATATCTATATTAAATTTTGTATAGGCTTTGGTCTATAACTTTTCTTAGACCCTTTTCCGATTTATGAAAATTTTGCTAAAGATAGATAAAAATATTCGATATCGAGTGAGTACTATCTCGAGAATGTGTTTTGGGTCCTTTCAAATAACTTTTTTCAATTTTCTTTAAAAATTATTAATTCCTCCTATACAACTTGGCCTATAACTTTTCTTAGAAAATATTTCTTTATCCAATAACTTCAATAACTATATTCGAACAACTTTTTTTGATTTCAAAATTCTGTATACTTCCCAATATTGGCCCATGCTAACGTTTCAGTCTATAATTATTCTCTGTCACGATCAACAAAAAAAATTGTGGAAAGATGAATAATTCTAATGAGCATGATTTTGAAGCTTGTTACTTGTTAAACAATCAATTTATTTCAACTGATATAATTCATTATTCATTAAATCCAGCAACGCAACGCAGAAACGCAACAAAAGCTTTCATCCGCTCTTCACACAAGTCAAAACGTGTGGTCCCAGGCGTATGTCTTACAGATTTCTTTCCGGTCCTTAATGTGTTAACTAAGCCACGTGTAATCGATCTACTAAATTTCACTGAATGTTGAAGTCAATTATCAACGTAAATCAACAAGCAAAGAATTCGAAAAGAACCTTGAAAAGTAGTACTTTACAAATAGAAAAAACACACATCAAACAAATATCGTAAACTCTTACCATGGTTTCAGAATTTCCAGTGTTTAGTCAAATCTGTTCCAGATGGGCAAGACTTTCACAGTACTCGTAATAATCGATCGATCTCTGATTCTGAATGAACGGTCAGTGTTCATACAATTTATTTTACATTTTTTTAAATCATTCCAACTCCTTATAAAATTTAGCTAAATCCTACCCGCTCTTTCATGTTTATCGGCATCTTTTAATTGATAGGCTGGTAAATATGCAACTTCACCAGATGAAGAAACGTATCTTAAGTATGGATTTGGAATTGTGTTGGTTTTATCGCCGATAGAAGTGTATCTGGAATTTATAGAAAAAAATAGTTTCATACGTTTAGTGTTATCACTGATAGCTTACCCTCGGTCATACAAACTGCAATATGGTACACTGTTTTCTTTTATGTAATGCCAAATATCGGTACAATTCCAATCAAGCAATGGATTCACTCGTGTTAATTTAGGCCATCCTGGGTCAGTTTCCTGAAAATGATGTTAGAATACCTACTTAAGCGCAACTTATCGATCGAACTTACCTGTATCGACGATAATTTTTCGCAGAAAGGATCCGTTCTTCTTGATCCCATTATACAAGCTCTTATACTAGGATTTTCATGACAAATTCGTTGCAATACTTCTTTAATTGCACCTTGCATTACTCGGATTTCTGTGTTGTAATGCTGTTCACATTTATCCACGAATTCATCTATCTCTTGAAATGGTTCAGTCGGTCGCACGTAAATGCAGTTTAGATCATAGTTTTGGTGTTCGGCATTTTGTAGCAGTTTATCGATTATGTCTAATAGCACCGTACAATCTTTGCCTCCATTAAATGACAAAAATATTTCATTTGGATTGTGTGTAGTAAAAGTACTTTCCAGAAGCTGTAAAATAAGAAAAAAAAATAAAAATATTTTTTTATGGATCAACTGGATCAATCACCGCAGTGAGTCTTCATTCTTAGCCCTTTTTTTATCCCATTTATTTATTTATCAGGCTCATTAGCATTTTATTTGTAACAGAGCCGGGTTTTTATCGTGTACATGTACATATGTTTATGTTTCTATAAATTGTAAATTACACAGTAGTAGTAGTAGCCATTTAGGCACTAGGTTTTCTGTTCCATTACATTATGGTAAATTACACTGTAGTAGCCATTTATGCGTAAGGGTATTCTATCTGTTCTCCCATTGTTCAGCAGACCGGACGGCGGAGACAGTTGATATTGATCATTGTTTGGTTATTTATAGAACAGCAGCCCGATGTTTCTTGCAGAGCAGAGCAGTTGTATGGATGAATCGATCTTTGTTCCCCCTTGGATCGATCTCCATAGCTGATGATGGTTGCGTGGACGTAATTATTCTATAACAACACAAAGACAGTCAATTGAGAGCCCTGAGTTTGAACTCACGATCGATCGCTTAGTAAGCGAACGCGTAACCAAATGGCTACGAAGACCCCCTATTCTTAGCCCTTCAAACTAACAATTATTCCTTCAATGATATTCACAGGGGAACCACGCTATAGAGGTGATTCCTCTGGCCACGTAAATTATACCAGTGTGCAACAAATGAGCGAGGCAGAAGACAGCTGAGCGAAACGTTAGCACCCTCTCTAAGGGGAGGGCTGCTATACAAATGAAGCATAAATTTCGGCATAACTCGAAAACTAATCAATCAAATGGAGCCGAATATGGAATGTGAAGGTTTAAGGTTTTTAGGGATAAGAAACGTTTTCTATAATTAATAGACACTCCTCCCACCTCTCTAAAGGGTTGGGCTGTCATACAAATGAAGCATGAATAACTCAAGAACTAGTCAAGCAAACAGAGCCAAATTTGGCATGTGGATGTTTTAGGAGACAATAAATGTTTCTATGGTGGTTTGACATACCTCCCCATCTCTAAAGAGGGAGGACTGAATAACTCCAAAACTAATCAAGCAAATGGAATCAAACTTGGTATATTCATCTCTAAGTGGAGGGCTGCCATAAAAATGAAAAAAAGAATTGAGAAAAATGAGAAGAATAATGATAAAAATTCTGCATAACTCATGAAGTAATCGAGCAAAACGAAACAAATTTGGTATGTGGAGAATTTAGGGGGCAATAATTATTTATATGGCGGTTTGAAAATCCTTCCGCCTTTCTAAAGGCAGGGGGCTGCCATACAAATGAAACACAATCTTCTACATAACAAGCAAAGCCAAATTTGGGATATGAGGGTTTTTGGACACGAGTAAAAATAATACACATATTTCAACCAAACATATTCCAACCAAACATGACAATTGAAAATTTCCGGAAAACTCTGAAAGAGAATAGGAAAATTAGGAATGCGCTTAGTAAGAAAACGTGAATGTGTCAGCTAGTCATAAAATAAATGAGATGATTTTTGGACATTAAAATTTGATTCGAGGTGATTTGGACCGTCTGTGGGCTGATTTGGTCCGTGTTTCATCGAAAAAAACATACTTATGTTTATATAAAGTATTTTGGGATAATTTTACAATCAGCAACAGTGTTCTGGGATCGATACCAGGTTTCTTGGCCGGATTCCAGACCAGAAAAATTGGATTGAGACCATCTCGAATTCTGCATGGATTTTTTCATTGTTGTTCGAGCATTTTCAAACACTTTCGATGCTTGGTTAAAGAAAATCCGTTCTTAATGGCTTGCGTTGCTCTTTCAGGTGAAGGTGGAAGCTAGCCATTGTAGTAGTATAGGTAAACCCACGTGTAAAAATGGGGTAATAGTGTTTGTGAGAGAAGAGCAAATTACACAGTTTGTTTTGATTTTCGTACGTAAATAGATCAATTCACTTATCAGACTGTGTGGCGCTTCATTGACACAAGTCTTTGAATACATTTGAAAAAAACAATACAATTCAATACTAAAGTAAAATGTATGAACGATATGATCCGATGAAAAATTGCAAATATATATATATATATATATATATATATATATATATATATATATATATATATATATATATATATATATATATATATATATATATAGGTAAACTTCGATATTACGTACATTTCACTTTCAAAATTGTAGGTTGTATCGAATTGACCGTTAAATCGAAGCATAAAATGCTTTTTTAGTAAAGGTAATGAATAACTTCAATCAGAAGACGAAGCCAGCCTTCCTCACGATGTTTCTCTTCGTACTGTTGATTAAAACTTGATTAATTTAGAATCCGGAATCACAAAACAAAACCATATTGAAAAAAAAATTCCTTTACACTTTGGAAATATGTACGTTATATCGAAGTTTCCGTGTATATATATATATATATATATATATATATATATATATATATATATATATATATATATATATATATATATATATATATATATATATATAAGGTATATTTATATATATAGTAAAATTCGGATTATACGCGAGCGTAATATGAGCAAATTTATAACACATGCGAATTGGGCCACTTTTAGTATTAACAAGTTCTTCCGCATAGTAACTCGATGTTGATAATTCCTTAATATTTTCCTTCGTTGGTCGTATTGTTTTCACATATTCACGTTGGAGAGCCTTAACCCTTCTCTTCGTTGGCCGATCCATTTTGATTGAATGTAATACTTTTCCGTTACCGCATTAACGTGGGTCGGATTATCTGAGAAGCGGACAATGCGACTTTGTTATAATATGTATTAACACTTATGTCGGCGGCTTGGTTCCGTATCCTGGTTAGATAGGGTCTCCGCTCCTATTAAATCAATCCAACAATAAAAATTGAACTAAATAACTGCTTCAATAGCTATGGAATTTGAAAAGCTTCACCCATCCGAGATGTTTCAGCGATAAGCTACAGACATAATTGTACCATTAGTTTGATTTACTATTTACAAATGATTCGTTTTCTGAAGATTAAATCATATCAATGTTATGATTTTTATTTTATTTTTCCAAAAAAACAACTTGAGGGACACTGAATGGTCATAGTCACTGGTCACTGTCCAGCACAATCTCCGACTCGTCTAATGTGTATTTGGGCATGTGTATGTATTGCCGCAACTAAGTAGAAGTTTATCGATCGAGTAGGAAAGGATATGAATGATGCTTCTGAAATAACAAAAAAAAACCTATGAGACTGATGGGACAGGTTTCTCAAAAAATTCCTACAAAAAATGTTACCCCGCCGAAACTTACCGCACAACGATTTTTTTAATTGTAAGATATTAGGATATTGGATTTTGATGGACCAATTCACAATGAAACAACGGGCAACGAAATTTAGTAGACACATCTACGATTGGACTTGTAGTATCCCAACAGTTACGAAAAAGTTGGAATTGATTGTTAAAAACATGTCGAAATATGTCCAAATATGGAACAAATGGTTAAAGTCATATTCGACTTATCAATGGTATGATTCAAGTGGAACTTGAACAAATTAAACTGCAGATTTCGTAGTTGCTTGAACCAGTGCACAGAAAGCAAACTGAATGACAGTCTTCGTAATGCAACGCGGTGCTGATGTGCAACTTTTTTTGCACCCAATTTAACTCTCACTCCTTGCGCACACCTGCGCCCAGACGAATCAACGTGCACCGAAACAATGTTCAAATGTTTTGTTGTCAACACCGTTCGCTTTAAAGTTCGAACATCCTTGCTGCACCGTATCCTTACACTGGTTTATATACCCAATTTTAAACCGCGCTCGAATCTGGTTTGTCTGCTTTGCTTTCTCTGTTGAGGCGGATGGTATAGGAGGCTCTGTGTTTTTTTATGCTTAAGCCGGCGCCACACGATGTACACGAACACCCCCGAATATTGGACGCTGGATGTTGATTTACACGATAAAATACCCAATGCAAAATATTAGCTCAATCGGACTTCATTTAGTGTGTTGAGTTTTTTGAAAACTTCTGCGTGGAACGTACGTTCAGCGTATTGGGAGTCTAACTAAATACCAGACGCTGCTCAGCGAAGAAAGACTTTCTACAAAAATCTACAGAATATTTTGTTTATTGGACTGTGGAGGCGATCTGGCGTAGTGGTAACATTTATACTTCTCACGCTAAAGATCACAAGTTCAATCCTCACTCCCGACATTCTTCCAAAAAGGAAGGTAAGAGTGACGAACCAGCCAAAGTTTTGAAAGTCACTATAATACAGGAAAAATTGTTTATTGTACTAAACTTCTTCAAAAAATTGATTCTAATATGACCCTCAAAGAAAATCTAAGAAACTCTTGTATCACTTTATTGCTCTTGTTTATTATATGTCTTTCCACTAAACATGAACAAATACATCTCGCTGTCTATAATTCACTACATTTTTTGGGACTTATTTCAAGATTGTAGCATTTAGAATACTCATCCAATCAACTCTTATTTATTCAAATCCATCACGCATCAAATAAAACTTTCTATTCTATCTAGAAAAAAAAAGTACGCGAGCCGAGCTCACGAGAAAAAGCGCACGAGCTGTTTCATGTAGGGCAACACGTGGTGAGTTGGACATAAGGGGTGATTTGGACCACCTCACTATCTCAAAAAGTACGGCTCAATTTGGATTTTTTTATAATATCATTTCCTTTTATGGTTTAACCGTATGTACCTAACGTAAAAATACTTTGGTAAAATTCGACAGGTGGAAGGAAACGGTAGCATGAACACAGCAAGCACTTTGATTGTCAAAAAATCTGAGTTTTCCGATCGTGATTTTAAGGTTTTTCCGCTGATTGAACAAACTTTTCGTGTACTGTGCAGTAAAGGTCTGTTCGGAACAATTTGATGCAGCGAAACTGTAAGTTTGTTAACAATAAATGAAATTAATTGTATTTTAATTTTTGCATGTTGTGTGGGGTGACATGGACACGTATCTGTGGGGTGAATTGGTCCTACAGGTTTGAGGCTTTTCTTTGGTCTAATTGATTCCACATGCCGCTGAATTACAAAAAGAGGATGTTCAAACAACGTTGGAAGAAGGAGGAGCTTGAAGGTGAAGGTGGAAGCTAGCCACAAATGGCTGCCACAATGGTGCTCATTTCTTTCATCTCCCTCCCTCACCCCTCGCCTGTATCAATAATTTTGCGAAACAGTGTGAAGAAAATGATCGTTTTCGCACACTTCTCATTAAGTAATATCAACCAAACTCTAATCGATTACTCACAAGATATTAAATTTTCATCTGCTGTCGCACTGTATAGTGAAAAACGTTGGAAAACTCGAGCAAGTGCTCTGAAAGTTAAATTTTCATTTTTCAATCATCAGCAATGGTTTTGTTTGTATTGGTGAAAGCATCGTTATATATTGGACACTGATGCCAAACAACATCAGCGAGACAGATATAAAAACCACTCAATAAAATGTTATTCCTGAGTCATAGCGTTTCATGTCATGAAAATCAATAGAATAAAATTGTGTTGATATCAATACAATTATTATTTTTACGTTTAATGGGTCTATAATGTGAGTTTTAGCAACTTTAACATTGGGTAAGAAAATTGTATTGCAGAGCTCGGAACACTGTCACGGCTGCCTATGCTTTCAAAAACAGTAAACGGAAAAGTATTACATTCAATCAAAATGGATCGGCCAACGAAGAGAAGGGTTAAGGCTCTCCAACGTGAATATGTGAAAACAATACGACCAACGAAGGAAAATATTAAGGAATTATCAACATCGAGTTACTATGCGGAAGAACTTGTTAATACTAAAAGTGGCCCAATTCGCATGTGTTATAAATTTGCTCATATTACGCTCGCGTATAATCCGAATTTTACTATATATATAAATATACCTTATATATATATATATATATATATATATATATATATATATATATATATATATATATATATAGTCATAGCGTTTCATGTCATGAAAATCAATAGAATAAAATTGTGTTGATATCAATACAATTATTATTTTTACGTTTAATGGGTAAAAATAATAATTGTATTGCAGAGCTCGGAACACTGTCACGGCTGCCTATGCTTTCAAAAACAGTAAACGGAAAAGTATTACATTCAATCAAAATGGATCGGCCAACGAAGAGAAGGGTTAAGGCTCTCCAACATGAATATGTGAAAACAATACGACCAACGAAGGAAAATATTAAGGAATTATCAACATCGAGTTACTATGCGGAAGAACTTGTTAATACTAAAAGTGGCCCAATTCGCATGTGTTATAAATTTGCTCATATTACGCTCGCGTATATTCCGAATTTTACTATATATATATAAATATACCTTATATATATATATATATATATATATATATATATATATATATATATATATATATAGTCATAGCGTTTCATGTCATGAAAATCAATAGAATAAAATTGTGTTGATATCAATACAATTATTATTTTTACGTTTAATGGGTCTATAATGTGAGTTTTAGCAACTTTAACATTGGGTAAGAAAATTGTATTGCAGAGCTCGGAACACTGTCACGGCTGCCTATGCTTTCAAAAACAGTAAACGGAAAAGTATTACATTCAATCAAAATGGATCGGCCAACGAAGAGAAGGGTTAAGGCTCTCCAACGTGAATATGTGAAAACAATACGACCAACGAAGGAAAATATTAAGGAATTATCAACATCGAGTTACTATGCGGAAGAACTTGTTAATACTAAAAATGGCCCAATTCGCATGTGTTATAAATTTGCTCATATTACGCTCGCGTATAATCCGAATTTTACTATATATATAAATATACCTTATATATATATATATATATATATATATATATATATATATATATATATATATATATATATATATATATATATATATATATATATATATATATATATATATAAGGTATATTTATATATATAGTAAAATTCGGATTATACGCGAGCGTAATATGAGCAAATTTATAACACATATACTTTTTGAGATAGTGAGGTGGTCCAAATCACCCCTTATGTCCAACTCACCACGTGTTGCCCTACATGAAACAGCTCGTGCGCTTTTTCTCGTGAGCTCGGCTCGCGTACTTTTTTTTTCTAGATAGAATAGAAAGTTTTATTTGATGCGTGATGGATTTGAATAAATAAGAGTTGATTGGATGAGTATTCTAAATGCTACAATCTTGAAATAAGTCCCAAAAAATGTAGTGAATTATAGACAGCGAGATGTATTTGTTCATGTTTAGTGGAAAGACATATAATAAACAAGAGCAATAAAGTGATACAAGAGTTTCTTAGATTTTCTTTGAGGGTCATATTAGAATCAATTTTTTGAAGAAGTTTAGTACAATAAACAATTTTTCCTGTATTATAGTGACTTTCAAAACTTTGGCTGGTTCGTCACTCTTACCTTCCTTTTTGGAAGAATGTCGGGAGTGAGGATTGAACTTGTGATCTTTAGCGTGAGAAGTATAAATGTTACCACTACGCCAGATCGCCTCCACAGTCCAATAAACAAAATATTCTGTAGATTTTTGTAGAAAGTCTTTCTTCGCTGAGCAGCGTCTGGTATTTAGTTAGACTCCCAATACGCTGAACGTACGTTCCACGCAGAAGTTTTCAAAAAACTCAACACACTAAATGAAGTCCGATTGAGCTAATATTTTGCATTGGGTATTTTATCGTGTAAATCAACATCCAGCGTCCAATATTCGGGGGTGTTCGTGTACATCGTGTGGCGCCGGCTTAAGCATAAAAAAACACAGAGCCTCCTATACCATCCGCCTCAACAGAGAAAGCAAAGCAGACAAACCAGATTCGAGCGCGGTTTAAAATTGGGTATATAAACCAGTGTAAGGATACGGTGCAGCAAGGATGTTCGAACTTTAAAGCGAACGGTGTTGACAACAAAACATTTGAACATTGTTTCGGTGCACGTTGATTCGTCTGGGCGCAGGTGTGCGCAAGGAGTGAGAGTTAAATTGGGTGCAAAAAAAGTTGCACATCAGCACCGCGTTGCATTACGAAGACTGTCATTCAGTTTGCTTTTTGTGCACTGGTTCAAGCAACTACGAAATCTGCAGTTTAATTTGTTCAAGTTCCACTTGAATCATACCATTGATAAGTCGAATATGACTTTAACCATTTGTTCCATATTTGGACATATTTCGACATGTTTTTAACAATCAATTCCAACTTTTTCGTAACTGTTGGGATACTACAAGTCCAATCGTAGATGTGTCTACTAAATTTCGTTGCCCGTTGTTTCATTGTGAATTGGTCCATCAAAATCCAATATCCTAATATCTTACAATTAAAAAAATCGTTGTGCGGTAAGTTTCGGCGGGGTAACATTTTTTGTAGGAATTTTTTGAGAAACCTGTCCCATCAGTCTCATAGGTTTTTTTTTGTTATTTCAGAAGCATCATTCATATCCTTTCCTACTCGATCGATAAACTTCTACTTAGTTGCGGCAATACATACACATGCCCAAATACACATTAGACGAGTCGGAGATTGTGCTGGACAGTGACCAGTGACTATGACCATTCAGTGTCCCTCAAGTTGTTTTTTTGGAAAAATAAAATAAAAATCATAACATTGATATGATTTAATCTTCAGAAAACGAATCATTTGTAAATAGTAAATCAAACTAATGGTACAATTATGTCTGTAGCTTATCGCTGAAACATCTTGGATGGGTGAAGCTTTTCAAATTCCATAGCTATTGAAGCAGTTATTTAGTTCAATTTTTATTGTTGGATTGATTTAATAGGAGCGGAGACCCTATCTAACCAGGATACGGAACCAAGCCGCCGACATAAGTGTTAATACATATTATAACAAAGTCGCATTGTCCGCTTCTCAGATAATCCGACCCACGTTAATGCGGTTGCCGTGCTAGTCCGACCGTCAATGTTACCTGACAACGTGAATTATCAGATTAGTAGTTTCAGTTCACAATCCTTTGATAAAGGCTGTGATTTTCCCTGATGAAAACGCACTTTTGGCATGAATGTTGATTATAAATTGACGAAGAAAATTCATTTTTTGTCATGATTGTATCGTTGCAATGGTATACAAAATTATACCACACGAATTCACATTTCTCCCACTGTCATCTAACCAGTAGTACGCTCGAAGTAAATTACATGTATCTAAAACGAAAAAAAATCTCAAAAAACCATAACGTTTACCTGTATCGTTTGCTGTAATTTATTGTTGAAGGAGTTCTTCATGTTCATTTCAATATTTCAACCGAAACTGTGTATCAAGGAATAAACATTCAATATTGTTTATAAAATGATTTTTTTGAATCCATAAGTCGAACGTAATCAAGAAAGTGACTGACAACTCACTTTTGTTCACGGCAAGGCGCCTAGAAGTATATCCTAAGGTGGGCCAACTTGCTAAAACCACTCTTCAGCCATCTTGGAAGTCTACTGTGTTTTGTTTGTAAACAAAACACAATACGCTAGTGCCGAATCTTGCTCGTGATCAAGACGGGTCTATGGTACTAGGTGAGGCCGTTTCGTCACTAAGTTGGTTAGGGGAGCGGTATATGAAAACAGTACGGAAGAAAGCAGAAGGGGAATTATTTGCTTGTAGCATGAAAGAGACAGACTGATCACGAGCGAGCTTCGACAATAGCGTATTGTGTTTTGTTTACAAACAAAACACAGTAGACTTCCAAGATGGCTGAAGAGTGGTTTTAGCAAGTTGGCCCACCTTAGGATATACTTCTAGGCGCCTTGCTCGTGATCAGTCTGTCTCTTTCACGCTACAAGCAAATAATTCCCCTTCTGCTTTCTTCCGTACTGTTTTCATATACCGCTCCCTTAAGCCGGGTTCAGACGGTGCGAGTAAGCATACGAGTCGGTCTAGTCAGTTACTGCAGTGCAGCTACTCACACCGTGTGAACACATCATGCCAGTTATTGTCATGTGTGATCCGGCGTGCGAGCTACTTCAAAGTTTTTTGAATTTACTCGCACTTGCATGCTTCACAACGTCAAAAACAGAATTTAGCGTTCGAATCAGTGATGCCAAATGTAATGAAATGTCTCTATTTTTAAGATATTTGAAAATATGTGAAGATATTTATAGACTTGAAAATTATTGGAAAAACAAATAAAACCCTCATAGTTTCTAAACGAAATAATTGTTATTTCGTTTTGCACGCTGGCGGGGCACGCTTTCTTTTTGAGATAGTTTTCTTGAGAATCTCTAATATAGAATCATTATCAGATCACAACTTACAAAAAAAAGTATTGTTCTAAGAAACAGAATACATATTCGATTTAAAAAAGTACATTTTCATTCATTATTAAAATTTTTGAAGCGTATCTATTGCACCTGCAAATCGACTATCATTTTCATTTCACAAAATAAATAAAATTAAAAAAAAAAATCTTTTAGACTACCATTTATAACATCACATCCTTTCGGAATTATCTGAGCTATGGATGTTTTCGAGATTCTAAAAAATATCGACAACAATCCCAACGATATTCCAAAACAAAGGCACATCAATGTCATTTCTAATTTAACTCTTGCAGGTACAGCATCCCTCATGACTGTATCTTGGCGTTGTATTCGTGGAGCAATTAAATCCAACAGTTTTTTCACTTGTTCAGGTGTTATTACCAACACTGCTCTGTAATCTCGGGGATCCTCATCGTAGAGTTCCTTCAATATTGTATTTGTTGCTCCTTTTCTTTGCATCTAATTCCTGGCCCGAATCCTTTTCTCTTTCTGCTTTTTCGGATAGTACCTTCAGTTCAAAGAAATTCAGCACAAAGTATGTATTTTTAAACACGATCAGCGTTTGTTTTGCTATAAAATTGTGTGATGATACATTCAACTGAAAACCTAAGATGAAAACTGCCAATAAAGAAGTCGATTTTGGACCAATCATTTGACAAATTCGGACCTGATTGCTGTTTCTGACTATTTGATGGACATTTGAAAAGTCGCCTGGCATCCCTGGTAAACCCGTGCCGTAGTATCTAGTTTCTCGCCAGCAGCTCACACTGTGTGAACGGACAAGGCGAGTCAACCAATTGTCAAGCGAGTCCACCGGGTCAGTAGCTGCTCATTGTCAAGTCAGCTACTAGCAACGTATAAATGGGCCTTTAACCAACTTAGTGACGAAACGGCCTCACCTAGTACCATAGACCCGTCTTGGGTGGGACCAGATTGTCGCGCTATGCGTCGCGTTGCGACAACTATGCTTTGACACTTCATTTTAAATATGTGTTTCCTTTTAGTCGAACACAATAATGCATTGCGTCATTAGCATCGTTGTACTAAACGCTAACATTTTTTCTAAACTGCTTGCGCCGAATTCGCGATGACAGTGGCATGGTGTCGACGTCTGGTGGCAGCTTCAAATTAGGGCCATAGTTCGGGCCCCAAACTCGTTAGTGTAATCTCAATCAGATTAGAAGACACGAAGCCGGTTTTTAAATTCTAAAATTTGAAGGAATATTTTCACATCATGTTATTTGATTACTTGAAACACGTGTTTCTGACTTTCATTCAACCATATGGCTAAACAATTCCAACATTTTTTCATCATAATACAGAGTTGTCTTCATGAACAATTTTCGTATGAGACTTTTTCACCAACTGCAAACAAAAATGTTTTTCATTTAAATAGAATACTAGTTTGATATGGAAAACCTAATTTTCATTGTTCATTTCGCAATGTGTTGTTTTTAAAAACATTCAACTGATCCGTGGACACAACAAGAACAAGATTTTCATACGAATTTTATTTTGTCTTTTTTTACATGAAAAGTGGAGACGCGAATGCTGGATTGTGACTGCAAATCAACAGACTGCGTCGGGCAAATGTTTTAGTACAAAACGCAAGCAAACTGCAAGACGGGTCTATGGTACTAGGTGAGGCCGTTTCGTCACTAAGTTGGTTAGGGGAGCGGTATATGAAAACAGTACGGAAGAAAGCAGAAGGGCATTTTTTTCCTTGAAGTGTGGAAGAGACAGACTGATCACGAGCGAGCTTGGGCACAAGCGTATTGTATTTTGTTTACAAACAAAACACAGTAGACTTCCAAGATGGCTGAAGAGTGGTTTTAGCAAGTTGGCCCACCTTAGGATATACTTCTACGCGCCTTGGACAGCTGATGAGAAGCAACGCACAACGCGGCATTCTGTTTCCGCTAGAGGTGTGCAAATCAGCTCATCATGATGAACAGCTCTGATCATATCAGCTCATCTAAATGAGCTGTTCTTTATGAACAGCTCTTCAGCTCAGTTGTCAGTGCCGACTTTCAATTTGGGTCCCAAACTCGATAGCCACGATGCCAGTTTGAAAATGTTAAAATTCAAATGAAATTTTTCACACCATATTATTAATTACTTGAAACACGTATTCCAGACTATTATTTACAACAGACTCGGCGAGTACAACATTTCCGACATTTTTACTGAGGCTTTACATTACAATAGAAAGTTTTCTTCAAAAAAAAAAAATCTTATGAGATTTTTGCACCGCCTGCAAACAAAGTGTTTTTCATTGAAATAAAATACTCATTTGATACACAAAAGTTAATTTTCATTAATAATTTGAATTTTAAAAACGTGTTCATTCTGCCTGAGAGCCAATTATTATTTTTGGCGCCCCCTAAACTGGTAAACAAAGCTCAATGCCGTCAACGCGAATATAACAGTTGAAAAGACGAGGGACAAATGAAACTAAACTGATGTCTTAACACGAAGAGCGAGAGACGGTCAGTTCATTTGAATCTTACAGCTCACACACTCTCTTCAATTCTACAGCTCTTTTCTCTCCTTCATCATCATCAAAGTGAGCTGAAGAGCTGTTTGATTTTTTTTGCGAGCTGTTCCGCGTCAACTCACTTCAAAGAGTCGATTCTTCGGAACAGCTCATGAGCGGATGGCACATCTCTAGTTTCCGCCTTAAATCTTCCGGAATGAAAGGTTCATCGGTTCGTGAACTGAGAGATAAAGCTCTCATGTTGGGGAAAATACCGCCCCCATTTAAGACGATGGTATAGACTACGAGACCAAAGTACACTCGATTAATAAAAATGAGAATGCACTGATTCACTACATCGGATATAACAACGAACAAACGGCAATTTTCGGACATTTGGCTCCATCCTAGTGGATGAAAGCAACAAGTAAAAACATGATAAATGATAAAAAATGCGACACAGAGAGCAGCTCGGATTTTGAATGGATAAAGAATGTCGTAAACAACACCGAGCCGCATAAAGGGATTGCGGATACGATAGGGACAACGAAACAGAAGAAATAAGAAAACGAAAGTGATGTGATAGAAAATAGCTTGGAAATAACTGCTGCATTTATTTTCAGTTTTGTGAGTGAAGCAGTGTTTCTATTTTGTCGTTATAATCTAACACAAAACCTAAAAACTTACCTCTTACCCTTTTTTTTTCTTTTACTTCGACCAAGTTTGGACAACAGGGATGCCAAACCACGCGAGGTGTCAGTCTTCAAATGATATAAGGCTTCTCACGATGATTTTGCCACGCCGGTAACATATATTCTATGAATAGTTACATTTGGTTGATGTAGTACAACATTGTTGTATATTTTGCAACAAGTTATGTTTTTCTGTTATTTTTCGGCATGAAAACTAACTTCGAACAAATTGAGGATTTTTTAATATTAACTTCGTTGTGTGTGTAACACATGCGCTCTCCGTGTGTATACTAGAGATGAGCAAATCAGCTCATCATGGTGAGCGGCTTAGAGCCGTTCAGCTCATACAAGTGAGCTGCTCATTTGGAACAGCTCTTTAGCTCAGTTGTCCACACAATTGCATATGAAACATGGGACATGGAACATTTTATAGTTTGCATTTTCTTAATAGACGGAAAGCAAAAAAATAAACGAATTTAATTTGTAATTGTACACAATTAAAACTAATATGAGTTCTTATAATATAATATACAACAAATATTGAATGCTGAAAAAGAAGATGCTTAGAGCCAGTAGTAGCCAAATAAAATACTTTCAGAAATATTGGCTGAGACAACGTTTTTTGATAAAACTACCGATATATATTTTTTTACATCCAAGGATATAAAAATAAATCCACTAATAGGCGCAACGAGAAATAAATATTCGCGATGACAAAGGTAACAAAAGGACCATTATCAATCATCAGCATTTATGCCGGGTGGTTTTCTGAATTGTTTTAATTCAGCACGCGAAAATAAAATTATGTGTTTCAACAATCATGTTCAAATAACAATATAATATATCAATTTTATTTACAAGCATATAATAATGTTTATTATTTTGTTTGGCGATGTAAGAAAAATTTAATGAAGTAACGAACGATCTTCAAAACAAAAACCTTTTTCCTATCTGGCATCTTTGCTAAAGCTAAAGAACGAAGAGGGACACACGAAAACAAACTGACGTCATATCATAAAGCGCGGGAGACGAAAAATTCTGTCGCGTCTCTCAATTCACACTCTGCAGCTTTTGCGATCCACTACTATGCAGCTCTCCAACTCAACAGCTCAGCAGCTCATCAGCTCAACAGCTCATCAGCTCATCAGCTCATCAGCTCTCCAGCTCCGTAATGAGCTGATGAGATGCGTTGTTTTGATTGCGAGCCGATCCGAATCCGCTCACTATGATGTCACATCTCTAGTGTATACACAGGAAATACCCCTTACCTTCTATTCTACGTACTTTGGTCTTGTCTCAGGTTATAATGTACTATGTCAATGAGTACATATCAAGGTGAAGCAGTAGGTGAAGTACATTTGTATTGGCAAGCAGAACATGGTGTCGTTATTATTTGCATCCAATATAAAGAGTATATGGAAAACAGCAAATAATGTTCAAAATATTCTCGGTTTCATGATGATTTGAGCCAAAACTCTCATGAAATCTTGCAACTGTTTATTTTCTAACAGATGACAGTTGTATTTTGACTTATTTCTCTTATTTATGTGGTAAAAAGAACTAAAGAGCAGTAGTATGCTTAGTCCTCGAAAGTAGTATTCTTGGTGATATGCTGATTAATTGAAAACGATTTACTCAGATCATACACACCATCACTGAGAGCTAAAAGAGAGAGCTAAAATTATCAACTTCGTTTCGTTAAAACAATGAAAGTTCGTTTGTTTCTATGATCGTGGGGGAGTGGAAATGGCCCACAAAAATATCACCCATTTGTCTTTTTCGAAGTAATTTCACAAATATCCACTGCACGCTGTCACATCATACGCATAATCAGCGGTAACTTCAATTAAATGTATGTTTTTAATTGATAAAACACATACTGAACAGCATTTTCACATGGATATGGTAGGCAATCGAATATCAACACAACGACTGACGTCACTATTTGAGAATTAGTTATGACAGTGCATGCTATGTCGCTCGAAAACCACCATTTTCATTTCCTTTTTTACAGGACATTGGTACTGTGTACTAATCGTACTGAATAAATTTATTTGACACAAAACACGACAAGCAAACATTTAGTTTCTGTGCGCTTAAACTCTTTTTTGATCTGTTCATTTAACGTATACGCTAAATATTTCAGTAATTTTTTATGTTTTTGGTGTTTGACATTGTGTGTCACTGCTGATAATTGTAGAGTGGCAAACAGAGTAGTATTCAATAAGTTAAAATAAAAAGATCTGGCATCGCTTTAGGCAGTTTTATTTGCCACTTGCCACTTTGTTTGCCATTTTTCAATTATCTACATTGGCAAACAATGCCAAACATCAAAAATACCAAAAATTTGATTGAAATATTTAACGTACGTCAGTACATTGTTTGACAAATTGGTCTAAAAAAGTTTAAGCAAAGAAGTACTAAATATTTGCTCGTCGTGTTTTGTGTCGAAAATATTTGATCCGTACACGTTGGTCAAATTTTTTCTGTCAAAAATAGTCAAATATTTGGCTTCGATCAAACAGTGTATGAGCACCCTTACTGAAGAAACGACCACACTTGGTAGTATTACTTTTATTCGCCTAGGTGTGATTCTAATACCAGCGACAGACATACAGCTGTACTTGCGTTGTACTGTACACGTACCATCAGTTGTACTGTACAGGTACCATCGTACCATGACAGACATACTTTGGTTGTACATTGTACCGTATGTCAAACTGACAATCAGAAAATTTTCCAATTTTCACCACAACACAAGTTTCCAGTCTGAGTTATTAACTTAAGAGAAAGTCAATAAAAAGAACGTTCACCAAGTGCTTTGATTTGGTTTGTTAATGCTACACACCACTAACCGTCTATGGCGCTGCGCACAGTAAAACTGAGTAGTTATATGCTTGTAAAAACGAAACTTCAACTTAATATTATCTTTATCAAATATTTGACCTCAAGAGAAAAAGTTTACAATCACCTTAACATAAGGTGGCCGTACACTGTTTGTCCGGAGGTCAAATATTTGACACTTTTTGACAGAAAAAATTTAGTACAAATTTCATGTTTGACAAAAATACTTTGCAACCATAATTACACTCATTTGTTTTTGATAAAAATTTGACATAAAACTATTTGGCGAAATACAGCTATTTGGAATGAATGACAAACACGGTTATCACATAGTTCACTGTTCGTCGAGTCGGATAATATTTTATGTGCGTCCGCTGTCATTGACGCATTGTCGTCATGTCGCTGTCAAAATATATTTAAATGAATATGGCTACTGCAACTGAAGACGTCATATAGTGCTAGGGCAGTTGTCCTAGCCGCTGCACTTAGGATAATTGCAGAGGATCAGAAAAACAACGAAAGGGGTCCATAACCGCAGTATGTGAATGAACGAGTGGATCAAAAAGCGTGAAACGCGATTTCACGTGAACTAGCCCGAGATCTACGAAATGAGTATGCACAGATATGAAAGAACTTTTTTCGTATGGAGTTTGAAGATTTCGATTATCTTCTTTGGTTACACTCTTAATTGAAAAAGAGAATATGCAAATGCGGAAAGCGATGTGCATTGACATTAAGATTTTTGGCAACTGGAGACAGTTTCACGTCATGACAGTATCTTTTTAAAATCCCGAGAACAACTGTGTCCCATATTGTTCCCAAGGTACCGAAATGCTTTTTTCATAGCCATGAAGAATGAGTCTGTGAAAATGTGAAGTTTTTGAAAATTTATTTTGTTCTGAGCCCTCTATTTCTGTGTACTTTGTATTAATCATATATCCAAGAAATTTTTATTTTTATTATTTATATTAGTTCTATTCAAATTTAATTTATTACATTGTGTTCTTTCGAATAGAGAT
Organism: Toxorhynchites rutilus septentrionalis; assembly: GCF_029784135.1. Lineage (NCBI taxonomy): Eukaryota > Metazoa > Arthropoda > Insecta > Diptera > Culicidae > Toxorhynchites > Toxorhynchites rutilus. The sequence continues at coordinate 190,450,013 of NC_073746.1, forward strand.
GATTATTATAAAAAAAAAAACTATCGCACACCTATGTACATATATACACATACACATACACATATCGACCCAGGTTTAATTGATAACGGCCGAACGCTTGTCACGATTCTTCCGGCTGGTGATTGTGCGCATCTTGAAGGCAGCCGCATTCATGAACTTTTTTTTCGCCTTGCCCATTTTGGTGTTGCCCTGGACGTCGTCCAATCGGATCCCCAGCAGCAGCACATCTCACAGAAAGCCGATCTCCGACAGATGCACGTTCATTTCGAAATCCAGCGCGTTCCGGAGACAGATTTACTTATAGTGGAGAGACCACATGCCCAGCAGCAGTTTTCTTGCCGAACTTGATGCAAATCTCCGACAAGATGTTTTCCTCCAGATAGCGGTGGACGTCGCGAAAGACCACACGCTGCACCTTGCGGTCAGGTTAAGCGCGATACTTGTGGGCATCGGTGGCCAACTTCCTTGTGGCTTCGATCAAATTGGAGAGTTCCTCGCGAAGGAAGCCGTCATCGTGAAAGCTGCTACTATCCATGATGAGTGCGGTGGTTTCCCCGGCATTCTTACGTCAAACTGGGAACTCTGTAGTAATCCCCCGTGGGAACTAGCGTGAGCAGAAGGACCCGAGCGCTGAGAGCATAACTGTGAACGGCAGCGGCATTGGAACCGCTCGAACGTCTCTTTTGCAATACCTGCTGGATAAGATTCCCTCGAAGCTCTTCACCAGGTACAGCAAGTCTCCAATATCATCCGAACCATGGAAATTGAGCAAACCCAAAACCATACAGCACTTGGTCCGCACATCCTGCTAGACGGCGGTATCGTGTGCGACCGCTAACAGAACCGGCTTCAGCACCTTGATCAGCTCGTTAATATCGTTGACTTCCTCGAGCTGGATCACCAACATGATGCGTGCAGCCCACACTTGTTCGGTTCCCTTGCCCTTCTTAATGGACTTCTCGATCGCATCCACTAACGAGAAGTTAATCTTGAATAAGAAAATAAACTTATAGAGAAAATTACGAACATACCTTCCTGCCATATTGCGAAATATAGAACTAATGTTTACTATCGGGCATGAATGCCAGATATACAGAATAATATGTGCTGCACCAATTTTTAATACTTCTTAGGACTAACATTCATTGATTAATTTCAATGGGGTAGATGGAAATAGAGGAATTACAATCTCAGCCAAGTAATTTAGGTAGAAAATACACGATACACAAATTATCACAGATTTTTCAACAATAAGTTAAAATTAAAAGGTCTGGCATCGCTTTAGGCAGTTTTATTTGCCACTTGCCACTTTGTTTGCCATTTTTCAATTATCAACATTGGCAAACAATGCCAAACATCAAAAATACCAAAAATTTGATTGAAATATTTAACGTACGTCAGTACATTGTTTGACAAATTGGTCTAAGGTAGTTTAAGCAAAGAAGTACTAAATATTTGCTCGTCGTGTTTTGTGTCGAAAATATTTGATCCGTACACGTTGGTCAAATTTTTTCTGTCAAAAATAGTCAAATATTTGGCTTCGATCAAACAGTGTATGAGCACCCTTACTGAAGAAACGACCACACTTGGTAGTATTACTTCTATTCGCCTTGGTGTGATTCTAATACCAGCGACAGACATACAGCTGTACTTGCGTTGTACTGTACACGTACCATCAGTTGTACCAAGGCGCGTAGAAGTATATCCTAAGGTGAGCCAACTTGCTAAAACCACTCTTCAGCCATCTTGGAAGTCTACTGTCTACTACTTCATATACCGCTCCCCTAACCAACTTAGTGACGAAACGGCCTCACCTAGTACCATAGACCCGTCTTGAGTTGTACTGTTCGGGCGAGATGAAGGATAGAAGGTGGGAAGATTCACAGGTTTTAGTCGTGTTGAACTTTGATTGTGTTAGTAGCCAGGAAGATAGGAAGTTCACATATCAGGCATACCAGTCAGTTACTCAAATGGTACAAAATTGAATGTGCAAACGAATAACGTTGAAAGAGGATGTACAGAAGCTAATTACAGATTTCCAAATCATATTTTTCGAATTCTGAACAAAAAAAAAACAAAAAATATCATAAAATGTTATAAAATGCTTAATTTAATTTTTAATGTCTACTATGTTTGGATTCTAGAGTAACTTCATGGAAGTTTGACTTTTGTCAGCAATTGTAATTACTTTTTTCACAATTAGGGTGCTGAAAACTTCAGTCGTCTAAAACTAAGACGCAAGCGGAAAACTTTTCGTCTTAATCTAAGTCATACGAAGTCAATTAAAATTATTTTTAAAGTTGATTTTACGTGAAAAAAACTTGCAACCTTTTTTCCCATGCACTGTCAAATGTTTATCCGTCAAAGGAACAAAAGATTGTATGACTCTGACTTTGTTCGTTTACTTTTTTGGTCGACGTAACGAGAAGTAAAATTGAATTGAAATTATGTTTAGAACACTTCAAAAACACTGAAATTTCAGTTTCTGTTAAAATGTCGGGCCCTTGTGATTTTGAACGCTAGCATTGATTTAGGAAAAAAGTAGTTCATTTCATTTGTTTATTTTTACTTTTTATAACAACACTTTTCCTATGTAGTGGACTATTATAAGAAAAGTAACATACATAAACAAAATCTGTGACGTCACAGATTTAAAAAATCTTCCCACCTTTCATTTTCCATATCGCTGTACAGGTACCATCGTACCATGACAGACATACTTTGGTTGTACATTGTACCGTATGTCAAACTGACAATCAGAAAATTTTCCAATTTTCACCAAGACGGGTCTATGGTACTAGGTGAGGCCGTTTCGTCACTAAGTTGTTTAGGGGAGCGGTATATGAAAACAGCACGGAAGAAAGTAGAAGGGGAATTATTTGATTGTAGCGTGAAAGAGACAGACTGATCACGAGCGAGCTTCGGCAATAGCGTATTGTGTTTTGTTTACAAACAAAACACAGTAGACTTCCAATATGGCTGAAGAGTGGTTTTAGCCAAGACGGTTCTATGGTACTAGGTGAGGCCGTTTCGTCACTAAATTGGTTAGGGGAGCGGTATATGAAAACAGTACAGAAGAAAGCAGAAGGGGAATTATTTGCTTGTAGCGCGAAAGAGACAGACTGATCACGAGCGAGCTTCGGCACTAGCGTATTGTGTTTTGTTTACAAACAAAACACAGTAGACTTCCAATATGGCTGAAGAGTGGTTTTAGCAAGTTGGCCCACCTTAGGATATACTTCTAGGCGTCTTGGTTTTAGCAAGTTGGCCCACCTTAGTATATACTTCTAGGCGCCTTGATTTTCACCACAACACAAGTTTCCAGTCTGATGGGCACCTTACACGATCAAACTGATTGACAATAAAGCCGGGTTCAGACGGTGCGAGTAAGCATACGAGTCGATCTAGTCAGTTACTGCAGTGCAGCTACTCACACCGTGTGAACACATCATTCCAGTTAGTGTCATGTGTGATTCGGCGTGCGAGCTACTTCAAAGTTTTTTGAATTTACTCGCACTCGCATCCCTCAAAACGTCAAAAACAGAATTTAGCGCTCGAATCAGGGATGCCAAATCTATACATTGTCTTGACATGTCTCTATTTTTAAGATATTTGAAAATGTGCGAAGATATTTATAGATTTGAAAATTATTGGAAAACTAATACGTTTTCTTTTTGAGATAACTTTATTGGGAATCTGAATATAAAATCATTATCGGGCACAATTTTCATTCAGAATTCACTCACAACTTGCAAAAAAAAGTATTGTTCTAAGAAACAGAATACATAATCGATATAAAAAAGTAGATTTTCCTTCATTATTTTAGTTTTCGAGGCGTATTTGTTCCTTCTGCAAATCTACTATCATTTTCATTTTCCTCATCTGACAAATTCGGACCTGATTGCTGTTTCTGACTATTTGATGAACATTTGAAAAATCGTCTGGCATCTCTGGTAAACCCGTGCCGTAGTATCTAGTTTCTTGCCAGCAGCTCACATTGTGTGAACGGACAAGGCGAGTCAACCATTTGTCAAGCGAGTTCACCGGGTCAGTAGCTGCTCATTGTGAAGTCAGCTACTAGCAACGTATAAATGGACCTTAAGTGTCTTCAATATCGTGACAGCTAGGCTTTCGAAATCCGATCTAACCTCAATCAATGTTTTGCCACCTTACACGGTCAATATCGCCCTCAACCTGAGACAACGAAAATATCCGCGATGGCTAATGGTGACATTCGAGTTTGGGATCCAAACTATTCTCCATCAGATTAGAAGGCTAAATTGCAATTTTCAATTGGTAAAATTTGAATGAAAATATCTACTTGGTATTATTTAATTAGTTGAAGCGCGTAGTCCTAACTCTAACTTAACCTATTTTCGATGAATTTTCAGATATTCCTACTAAAATTTATTATTATTATATAACGTCAGTTTCAGATACAATTTTTGTATGGGATTTTCTCACCACTTGCAGAAAAAAAGTGATTTGCATTCACATAGAATACTAATTTGATTTGGGAAGGTTAATTTTCATTCATAATTTACACTTTAAAACTCGTTTTTCCTTCTCAAAAACACATCATAATACTCGCTTCACAAATACAGACTGATCCTTTCAGTTTCAGGGATGCCAGATTATTTTAGATTGTGAAAATATATGCAAATTATATTATCTGCAAGCAAATGTTTTTATTCGATAAATAAGACTATGACAGTAAAACCCCGATTATCTGTATCTGTATCTATTTTTGTATTGATAAAAAATAGTTTCTATGTTTAAAAACCATCCCAACTATTCACGGATAATCGGGATTCTACTGTAACTTGAATTACCACCTGTGATTTTCCCAGATCTTCTCATTCTCCAAATTTTATAGCGGAGTGTGAAGAAACACACAACTTAGACTAAAGTGGCTGCCCCGCTCGCTAGCGCAAAGAATGACCGAGTTCAATGTTAAAAATATTCCTAAGACGTTGTTAATTTTCATTCACTCTCTCACCATCACATTGTCAGTTACGCGAAAAGTACTGTATTTTGCTATTTTAGGTACAGTAATTTACATTTAATGCGACATTTTTCTAATTAGACAGACCTGTATGCGACACGTTTAGTTAGACATTTTTGTAAACATCGAGTTCGGGCCCAAATTATGGCCCCACATTGACATTCGCCGCCAGACGTCGACGCTGTACCACTCTCATCTTCAATGTCCAATTACAGGTCAAATCGCCTCCAATGCGACACTGAGTGGTTCTCCGGCATGTCGCATTAAATGTAAATTACTATATCAGTTTTCCAAACCAAAAGCTTTCATTTATGATTCCTACAATTTCAGAAGTTTATAAATTTTAATTGCAATCGCAAAAAAGACTAACAAACATTAAATGTCCGCTTGCAAATCTGGCAACTCAGTCTGGAAGTCCGTGAGGTAAAACGTCAACATCATGCATCTATATGAAATGTCACGATATTGATGCTCGAAAATCAGAAAATCCGGATTTCTGCGTCGTCGGCCATGTTCAGCTGTCATTATGCTCTCAAATGTCATCATATTGTCAATAAAGTTAACCGTGTAAGGTCCGCTTGAGTTATTAACCAAGGCGCGTAGAAGTATATCCTAAGGTGGGCCAACTTGCTAAAACCACTCTTCAGCCATCTTGGAAATCTACTGTGTTTTGTTTGTAAACAAAACACAATACGCTTGTGCCGGAGCTCGCTCGTGATCAGTCTGTCTCTTTCACGCTTCAAGGAAATAATTCCCCTTCTGCTTTCTTCCGTACTGTTTTCATATACCGTTCCCCTAAACAACTTAGTGACGAAACGGCCTCACCTAGTACCATAGACCCGTCTTGGTCTCAACCACACTCGCACACGCTCTCGCAGAATTCATTCCTTCTCCTTCTCTTCCCAACGAAGCGACGGCACGTAATTTTGTGTACCATTCTTCAACACTTTGGTCGCCCAGCGAATTCGAGTACGATTCAGGGCTACCTTTCTGTTGAATCCGAATGAAATCAACCGACTGCTGATTAGAAAACTTATAAAAATAATGTTTCAGCCAATTATGGGAAATGCGGTAAAATGAACAGTGTTGGTAAAATGAACCGGTGCTCAAATTCCGATAATTCAACTAAAAACCAATCAATACTTCATAATTATCCTATTCTTGGAACATATGACACCCTGTTATGCATGAAACGGTCAAATGTAGAAAAAAAATAACAGAAATTTCTATCACGGTAGCCATTCGGATGTAATTTTGCGTGCATCGTATTTAAGGAATTTCCCGTGAAATTTAAGTTATTCGACCTGATATCTTCGACAAATTATCAGTTTGGACGACTGTTCACGTATTCGATTAGAGGTAAACAGATATTTTGTTTGATTTCAGATTTTTAATTCGCATTCGAAACTACTTTGTTGTTTGGGGCAAAATGAGCCACCACCAGATAACGACTTACAATGTTATGTTTCCTGGAGCTGACCCTGGGAAAATATGCCACTCCAAACAAAACAAAACCTCAATATGCGAAGCGATATGTGTTTCTTACTACGTTTTTGTACAAATGAGAAAATTCTAATAGGCCCAGATTATTTCATGGATATATCTACTTTCTCAATAATGATTCAAGCAAATTTGGACATGAAACAACGTATAAATCTAACCCATTTAACATGATATGTACAGGTGTTCATTTTACCACCACCAGGTGTCATTTGAACCGCACACTAACAAAATGTTTGATTTCACAACTATTTTTCTGTTAAAGAAATATGTACTATTTTTATTTTTTATAATAAAAAACCGTTTGATATCTTAAACAACAATTGGTTAAGCTATAATATTCTTAGAGTGTTCATTTTAACCATATTTCCCCTATATTGTTTTTTTTTCCAAAATATATATTTTTATCAAGGCTCATATGGCGTTAGCCTAACGGGGCCGGAGTTCAATATTTTGACAATTTTTCTTATTATCATTGTTAGTAATATTTAACCGATTACTCGCGGTCGGCTCGAGGTTAGTATTACAAGTGTTCTCGTAATTGGGATGTTGCTGTCTCCAATGCTCTGTACGTGTGGCCGACACGGGATACTTCCTATTGGGATGCAGATGACCATTAATCAGCAACGCCCCCTAGTATGTACCCCATATCTAGCGTGGTGCGTCTTCTCGACTCGAGGAATCCAGGATAGAATGGTCACTAGCCGGCGCAATCATCAGCTCGTGTAGAGTTGTTATGAGCGGTACAACCTTTGGCTCTTGTTGAATCATCAGTGGACTGCACAACCTTTGGCCCGTGTATCTGTAAAGAGTGTGTGTATGTATTGCCGCGACTAAGTAAAAGTTTATAGATCGGATAGGAGGGATATGAAACAGGGACACAACGAAGGAAACATCATTAAACGTTGACATCGGCGTTTCTGAGGAACAGGTATAGATGAAGCAGAAGATCAGGATCACGGCTACCTAAGATATCCCGGACGGGGATATCCGATTGTCTGCCTTGTGCTCTCAGTGCTCTAGAGAGCTGAGAGCGAGCAGCATGGAACCGGATACACGACCTGACAACATGCTCGATGTCGTGGTAGCCATCGCCACAATCACAAAGATTGTTTGCTGCGAGCCCAATGCGATAGAAATGCGCGTTTAGGTTGTAGTGATTGGACATGAGCCGAGATATCACGCGAATGATATCACGACCTACATTCAATCCCTTAAACCAAGCACTCGTCGAAACCTTAGGGATAATCGTGTGTAACCAACGACCGAACTCATCTTCACTCCACATGCGCTGCCAACTAACGAGTGTGTCCTGACGAGGAATGTGCCCTATATTGTGTTGATAATAAAAAAATGAAATTCAACCGAACGTACCTACTTTCTGTTAGAGAAATATGTACTATTTGTATTTTTTATAATAAAAACCGTTTGATATCTTAAGCAACAATTAGCTATAATACAAATTAGCTATAATATTCTTCGAAGAACGGAGATTGTATGTGGGCGCAATAAATGGTCATATTCCTTAGGATGTTCATTTTAACCATATTTCCCCTATATTGTGTTGACAATGATAGTAAAAATTGAAATTCAACCGAACGTACCTGCTCTATATACTATATTCGATGATGATGAATAACTACAATTTCATTGGAGAATATGGAATATTCTGTTCAATCGATTGCGAAGATTCTGTGAATATATCATACCAAGAACATATGTCACTTTTGTGGGAAAATAATCATCATAAACTATAACACATTTGGCAACTCCGACTTTTCACGTGATTCGGTATCATTGTTTTTTGCCCTTGGTAGATAAAAAGCTAAAAGAAGAAGCAGGCTGCAAGATTTTTTTTTCTGAGAATGAGAATAATTGCACAACTCAAAATGTTCACCGGACGACGTAATAGTAAATCTGAAAGCGATGGAAGTAGTGACGACGAAATAGTGCGAAGCGTTAGAAGAAAAGTTTCGAGTATTATCTCATTGAGTTCCGATTCGGATATTGAGGAATTATACACAAGTGAAGACCTAGGGGATATGTTAGAAGAACTTACTATAGACGACATAAAGATGTAAAAGTTTTTAATATTAAATTTAATTTTTGAGAATGATTTTTTACAGTACATTTAAAATGTGATTTTTCTCAAACGGTTTATTGATTTTCCAATTACTTTGTCAAATATCATATTTGATTCAGAGATCTGGTTTTTGAGTTAATTTTTAAAAGAAAGATCAATCATTTTAATTAAGCCCTTTTAAGAAATCAGTCGTAATTTAAATTGGTCATATAATAATGAAAATTGTAATTTTAAGTAGTTTCCATCATTTCTACCAAGTTTCAAAAAAATCTGAACATGAATTTTTCATTATCTAATGTGTTCTACTAGTCAAGCCTTTTCATTTGATATCCATATTGATGGTGTTTTGAAAAAAAAACTTGTATGGCCTTTTTGCTTTTGAATTTTCACGAATAAGTATTTTCTACTAGTCAAGCCCTTTCGTTTGATACCCATATTGATGAGTTGAAAAAATGTCGCCATTTTGTGATGGTGCCCATTTTGGATTTGCATGTTTCATAAATAACTGTATTCTACTAGTCAAGCCCCTTCATTTGGTACCCGTATTGATGGAGTTTCTATAAAATATGTAGTAAATCATTTTATAGCAACCGCCATCTTGGATTTTCAAGATCATGGAATACGCAGTTTTATAACGACAGCAGAGATAAAGGCGTGTTCCAAATTTCAGATCAATCGGTCAACAGGAAGGGGGTCAAATTTCTATTGATGTGGGACAACCTTACCGATAAACATACAAAAATACAGGTCAAGCTAAATAAACCGTTTAAATGTAGAGTATAACAACTATATTTTTATGTTTTTGATTTTTTGGTTGTTCTACATATACAATATTTACATTTGAGTGCTTATTCTATCAAATTCCGTTTAAAAATCCTATTCAAATTGAACGAGAAACGTGTCACCCACATCTGGGTGACGGGCCCCCAGGAAATACACCCGTCACCCAGATCTGGGGACATTGGGGCGATCAATATGTTAAAAGAGGACGACCGTTCGACACTCTTTTTTGCGAACTAGTTCCCTTGAACCGTTCGCGAACGGTTTTCCCATCTTTACTAGAACACTTGGTTTCCAATAGACAGAGAAAAAATGATGAAGGAAAACTGTCCCATTGTCAAGTGTTCGTTGAAAACAGCAATAACAAAGTATCAAACCACAAAACATTCATACGGATTTTTATTGTACAGATTTGTTTTTGAACAGAGATTCGTTAGCAATGGATTTCCTAGTTGCGAATGTGGAAAATATGATATTCAAAATAGAAAAAGATTTAAACGAGCAGTATGGAGCATTGCCGCTACCTTTTCCGGGCATGGATAGTAAGAATTTAGTATTTTAAAATGGATTTGTTCTGTTTTCATTCAACGTTTTATTCCAGAATCAACGGCAGCCGTCTGTTTATTCTTTAATGGAATAGACGGTATAGAATGCGATAAAGGAGCTGGCTGCCCATTTCGTCATATTCGCGGAGATAGGACGATCGTATGTAAACATTGGTTGCGAGGTCTGTGCAAGAAAGGCGACCAATGCGAGTTTTTACATGAATATGACATGACAAAAATGCCTGAGTGTTATTTTTACTCAAGATTCAATGCGTGTCATAATAAGGAATGTCCCTTCCTGCACATTGATCCGGAAAGCAAAATAAAGGATTGTCCTTGGTATGATCGCGGTTTCTGCCGCCATGGACCAAACTGTAGGCACCGACACGTTCGAAGGGTGCTTTGCAATTATTATGTAGCTGGTTTTTGTCCGGATGGACCAACGTGCAAATTTATGCATCCTAGATTTGAGCTACCTCCGCCACCTGAAATTAAAGATCAATTATCTAAACGACCACCAACATGTCATTACTGTGGTGAGCTGGGTCACAAAGCATGCTATTGTCCAAAAATGCCACAAGAGGTAAGAGGTCTTTTTTGTTCTTATTTTCATTTTATTACCAATATTTTTTTCAAAATTATGTTATAGTAATATTAAAAGTAATAAAATATTATATTTTCAGTTCAATTTCATTTTTCACTTTTTTAACATGAATAATATTTGTTCGAATTGGTAATAGTTTATCATAAAATATCTCGCTTAATTAATAAAAGTACCAAGCCCATTTTCTCTTCACTCAAAGTTTGTCGTATTAATCGAAATTACCATTATACGATATCGTTCCAGCAACGCGAAGCGACTCTGCGAATAGAAGAAGCAAGATATCGAACTCTAGGTTATTTCAAACATCGTTCGAATCAGGAAAACCCGAATCAGAATTCAGAAGAAGCGAATCCTTTGCCACAAAAGCCACCCCCACGACCGTTAGAAGAAATTACGTAAGTACTCAGAATTATAATGCCTACGTCTGATTATCATTTTGTTTCATTCCACACACTTACAGGTGCTTCAAGTGTGGTAACAAAGGACATTACGCTAACAAATGTACCAAAGGACACCTCGCATTTTTGTCCAATAACGCAGTTCGCAAATAATATTTTTTTCCTTACAAAAAACAATTTGACTTGCATTTTTCTATATCACATACTTCATTGTGAAAGTTTGTTTAAGCTTTTCGGTACGAATGAACATTGTGTCGTAGATTTTTGCATGAAAATAGTAAAAGCCTATAACCAAGAAAAACTAGCTCAGCAAAGGTAATTTTTAGTATGCGTTCCGAGCAACAATACGAGGTAGATATTTGAGCATTTGACCCATTCCATGAGGTTATGCACCAGAGAACCAAATTTAAAATCTAGTTTCAGGAGAAAATTTAAAACTTTATTTGAATAATCACTAGTTATATCAAAAATTATTTTAAACGAATAAGCACCAACCCTCGAGAGAGGCCAGTTTAAAAAAAACTACATAATTATATTCAAAATATTTTTTTTTTAGGTTTTCACTATTTTTATGTTTCTTAAGATATCTCTGCACTTGCTTCGCCAAACTTCAATGTCTATATACCATTGGATGGAAAATTAAATACTTGTTTGAAGAGCCGTCGGTAGACCGAGGTTTGATTTTGTCATTCATGAGAAACAAAGGTGTTTTGAAGCGTTGTAACATCACAAAAATATAACAGATGAACCTAAGTTCAAACAATTTAAATACTTGGGTTACACTGAGCAAACAATGAGGGTTAAAAACCCACAAAATTTGATTAAGATCGGTCCCAAAAGAGAGGAGAAACAACTGTCTCCAGAAATTGTTGTCACGTCACGCAGAGTACAGTAAAACCTGTTTTTGTGCGGTTTTATGTTCTTGTGTGGTTTTGACGTAGGACTACGTCTTTCATTTCTATACCGGGGTGTAAAACCAAAGTTTCGAGAACGAAAGCGTTACGCTGGAGACCGAGATTTTGAGCGTTAATAGCTCTTAAACAACTGAACGAAATGGTATGTTAAACACTTCATTTGAAAGATAAAATGTCTACGCGTCATATACTTGTTACTTTTTCATCCAAAAACTTGTTTCAATAGTCTTAAAATTGCTTTCAAAACAGGCTATTGAAATCACCAATCGGTATATAAGCGAGCGCCGCTCGTAAACCCACTCAGTTATGATTGAACAGCGATTGGAGCATGTTGTCGCTGTTGTTGTGAAGCTAATTTCGTTTATCATGAAAACGCTGATGAACGGTGTCACCAAGAGCCTGTTTGTGCACCTAAGGCCAAAAGGGAATCCATCAGGAGGAGAGTGATGCCACGGTTCCGCTTGAAACATCGGAGCAGCCGCCACACACACATACACGCGCGGAATTCTCGTTGCTATCATCGTTGCTGAAAAATAATCTGCCAGTTCCCCTGGGAATTGAAAAATACATTCATGCGAAAGAGTTTATTTTAATGTTTTCTATCCATATAACACTGCAACCAAATACATTTGGTTTTGTTATTTTTCAATCAATCGCAATTAACAGGAAAGCTTCAGAATATTTTTTTCCCCATCAGTGGAAATTTTCGTATCCAATATTGGATGCATAACATGAAAAACGGAAAATGTTTCACATCGCGAAAATCAAGTCATTTTCGAGCGATTATTTGCTTTCTACTCATATAATGCTGCGACCAAATACATTTCGTTTTGGATTTTTTCAATCAAGTGCGATCAACGTAAGACCACGTCTTTCGGCAATTTATTAGAGGTGCAATGAATCTTTAGGAATTCCCGCTCTACGCGCACTAGCAAACAATGTTTACTCAACAATTTCTCAAACTAGAAATGGGTGTTGTGAGAGAGGATTAGCGAACGCGAAAACGACAAACGGGAGAAAGATACGTTTGGAGGTTGAAGGAAATTGGCAGAAACTTCTTCATTCTATCATTCAAATAATATGATTCATACCACATCGTTTTGCCAGAAAGAGATTATTAATGTTCAAAGGAGGAATCGAGTCCTCCGAGGAAATTACCCAGCGCAAATTAGAGTCGACTATCGATTGCGGCATTCGTACACAAATAATTTTATAATGCAGTTTCACCAAAGTGATTTCTTCGGATATATTCACTACATCATGTCATGTATTTCATATTCTTCATTAAGAAATCCATATCCATGGCACCTATCGGTAACGAATTATTATCGAAACCACGATTTTCGCTAAATGCTCCTTTCAGTTCGGCCTGTAAAAAACTTTTCTGTACTCTAATCCATCAAATTTGGAGCCCTGAAAAGGGCCGTTGATTATATGCTAAGCTAATATAGCACGCTCTCCTCGGATACGATGGGCCAGCTGGATGTCCTTGGGCTTGATGTGACGCGTTTTGCATGGATAGCACACAAATTGGTATCTTCGAATAAGCCTCCTGCAGCGTCATAGCCGCGGAACTTTGGAAGCGCAAGTCGGTTTTGAAGTCCTGAGCAATTCCACGATCCAAATGCTGCAAAGGTAGCTGCGGATCAGCAATTCGGTCGACTTCTGATAGCGATGAATTTCACGCAAAGTTCCCGGTCGATAGCGATGTGGCTTCTCCACCTATCCTGCTACTGGTGCGCTTATCCGAGCTGACTTCGTGTGCCTTACCACCGAATGACTAACGAGCTGTCTGCGAAAGACTAACGAGCTCGAGTCCTCACGGTGCGAGAGTAGAGTAAGAAATGAACGAAACCAAAGGAAGCGTCATTTTATAAACCATAAAAGTATAGAATCTAAATCCCGCCCTTATTATATTCGTGAGTATACAGTAAGCTTATATAATAAAGAGGGTGGGGTTTACATTCGATTCTTTTATGTTTTATAAAATGACACTTCCCTTGCTTTCGTTCATTCATTCATTCCACTCCGACCGTCGACAGAGACGGACGTGTTTGGAGCTCCATTCATTACCTGATTTTTAAAAAAGCTATTAATTTCTCTTTTCAGATTGTCTACCTGCGATTCATCAACTACCTGTCTGCCCTTGAGGACTACAACAATGGGGAAAACCCGGTCAACCGACACAGGCATACCACATGGCACCAACAAACGACATCGATCGGACACCGGCAAGGAGCCAATATTAGAAAGGAACCGCTATGCTTTATTGGATGGCCATACCGAGGAGGAACCAACTACCAGGAAAGAAAATGTTGAGAAAAAGGTTAAAGTACACCCTTATTTTACAACATCGAGAGATATAGGAACTTTGAGGTCTGAACTGCTGGCGCTGAAATTGCAGCCAGTTTTTAAAATATGCAGCATCGGGATTTAAATCACTAGTCCCAACCTGGAGCAATATAAAATAATTGGATCATACCTGAAATCAAAAAATCATGAGTTCTACACTCACGATACGCCGTCTGAAAAACCATTTAAGGTGGTGTTGCGAGGTCTTCCTGCTATTGAGTTGGAGGATATTAAAAAAGATCTGGAACAATCATACAATATTCAGCCGTTGGCTGTATATCGGATGACTCGGCATAAGACACCAGACAATGGGTATTCCAATGTTTTGTACCTGATCCAATTCAAGAAAGGATCAGCCAACATAACTCGCCTAAGAGAAATCAGTGAGATCTTCAACATCTCGGTACAATGGGACCGATACAAACCTCAACATCGGGATGTAACGCAATGTTCAAATTGTCTTGGTTTTGGACACGGAACAAGAAACTGTCACATGAAAACTCGTTGTGGCAAGTGTGCTGCTGGCCACTTAACAAGCACTTGCAGCCACTTGCCTGAGGAAGAACCTCGCAAGTGCGTTAACTGTGGCGAAAGTCACCAAGCCACCAGCCGTAGCTGCACAAAACGTACGGATTTTAAACGTATCCGGAAGCAAGCTACTGATAAAACACAGAATAGGAAGAAGGTTCCAGAACTTACTGACAAGGAGTTCCCTCCAATGGTTTCTCGCACGATTCCTGTTCTTCCTCCTCTTCCACTTCCTACAGGTCGTCCCCAAACGGCCTCTTCTAGCGAAAAGCCAAAAAAGGAGCAACCGAGCTATAGTAAGGTTGCAGCTATTGGTTTACCACCTACACCAAAACCTTCACCTCATTCCTCTTCTACTGAAGAGCTTTATAGCATGCAGGAACTTGCAACCCTGTTTCTTGAACTAGATCGACAGACTAGAAGTTGTCGCAACCAACAGGAACAAGTGCAAGTCATGCTACACTTTTATTATAACCATGGATCGGTCATCTCTCAGGCTAATTAATTGGAATGCCTGCTCTCTCAAGAGTAAGGTCATCGAATTCACTGACTTCTTAGTGACAAACAGCATCGACGTAGCTATCATTACCGAGACGCATCTTAAACCGAATGTTAACCTTCGGGTTCCGAATTATCGTCTATTGAGAATGGATCGTACTAGTTCTGGTGGAGGAGGTGTTGCCCTAGCCATCAGAAATAACATCAGATATCGACTTTTGCCGTGCCTGAAACTCAACATCATCGAAGCTATAGGAGCGGAAATCACAACATCGATTGGGCCTATTATCGTGATTGCGGTCTACTATCCCAAGCAGACGTCAATCAGAGATGGCTCGGCGTTGCTTCTTAAAAACGATATCATCAAGCTAACACGAAGGCAGTCGAAATACGTTATCGGCGGGGACATTAATGCTCGACATCAGTCCTGGGGAAACCAAAGGAGGAATCAAAATGGAGTGACTCTAAACGATGATCTCCAGTGTGGGCACTACAGGATTCTTAGTCCAGCAACCCCCACTCGAATTTCTCGTTCTGGAGTACATTCCATCATTGATTTCTTCATTACCAACATGGATCGCCACATCGGTGATCCTATTGCCCTTAACGAGTTGAGTTCGGATCACTTCCCAGTGATGGTTGAATTGGGAGTGAATGTCGTAGTCAGGAGGCCACAATGTAGACGAGACTATCATCGTGCGAATTGGGTGGAATTCCAGCAGCTTATCGACAACAACATTGATCTCGATCAGCCTCTTGAATCTCCCGAAGATATCGAAACAACAGTCAGCTATATTCAAACTGCAGTTATTGAGGCTCGCCAAAACCACATCCCAGAAACGATTCAGGTGAGTGACTCTGTTCAAATTGATCCAATTACTAAACATTTGATTAGACTTCGGAACCTCTATCGAAGACAGTACCAACGTACTGGTATTCGAGAGAGGAAACGACAGTATAATCAGTTAACCAAGGTTATCTAGACCAGAATGATTGATCTCCGTAACAAAAAATTCGCAAAAGATATAAGTAAACTTCCGAATAACTCCAAGCCATTTTGGAGGCTCGCTAAAATTCTCAAGACCAAGTCTAATCCTATTCCTTCTCTTCTACAACCTGACAATTCAGAACGATTGATAACACCTGCCGAAAAGGCTAATGCAATTGGCAACCATTTCGCTAGTTCACACAATCTTGTCCAGAACATTACAAGTCCATTTGAAGCTTCGGCGAATGATACTGTAAGGGCTATTGACAATATTCATTCTGTACCTCAAGAGAATGAAATCATCTCGACTGCAGAGGTTATCTCGGTTATACGCTCGTTGAAGAATATGAAGGCCCCCGGCTTCGATAGTATATTTAACATTGAGTTGAAACATCTTAGTAACAACTTATATGAAATTATGACTTCTGTCTTCAACAGATGTCTATCCATTGGCTACTTCCCCTCGAGTTGGCAAAAGTGATCCCGATACTAAAACCCGGAAAAGATCCTTCTTCTTCAAAGAGCTATCGACCAATTAGCCTTCTCCCAGCATTTTCGAAAGTATTCGAAAAAATTATATTAACGCGCATTCTTGCTTTTGCAGATGAGCACAATATATTTTTGGATGAGCAGTTTGGATTCCGAAAAGGCCACTCTACCATTCACCAGCTTCGTAGAGTATACAACATAATCAAACGAAACAAGTCAATTTCAAAATCATCTGCCATGGCACTTCTTGATGTTGAAAAAGCATTTGATAATGTTTGGCATAATGGTCTCATTTACAAGCTTCAGAACTTTGGTTTTCCTACATACTTGATAAAAATTATCAAAAATTATCTTTCTGATAGATAATTGGAAATTGGAAAATATGCATAAATGCCGCAAAGACACAAGTTATATTGTTTCCCCACAAGAACACTCCAAAGCTTGTTCCTCCTCAAAATAAGACAGTCAGTCTTAATGGCAATAGTATTGAATGGTCTTCAGAAGTAGTGTATCTGGGTCTAACTTTCGATCGAAAGCTTACCTTCAGAGCACACATTGACAAAACAGACACAAGATGCAACATTTTAATCAGGTCATTGTATCCCCTGATCAATAGATACTCTCGATTATCTCTAACGAATAAACTTGCAGTATACAAACAAATAATATTTCCAGTTATCGCATATGCGATGCCCATTTGGGAGTGCTGTGCTCCAACTCACAAATTAAAACTTCAACGCATACAAAACAAAATTCTTCGTATGATTCTAAACTCTCCACCCAGAACGCGAAATTCGGAGATACATCAGCTGGCCGGGATTAAAACCTTAGATGAAATTATCAATAACAATTGTATGAAATTTGAACAGAGTTGCGCTCTCTCAACACACGGAATAATACAAAATCTGTATGAGTATGCTACCTGACTTCATAGTCGTTACCTTACAAGGTAACGGCTTTGGGTTTGGGTAGATATATTTATTTCCAGTTAGATAAGTATTGTAAGTTGGGATAATGTAAATAATTTGGGGAGGGTATCTTATAAGTTAGATTTAGGTAACAAAAAACTAGAAAAGTTTAGGCATGATTTTACAATAGGAATATGAAACAATCGAATAATGTGTATGATACAAATCATTACAAAACTTGGCATTGCAACTTAAAGATGTAGAACCCTAGGTTGATCACTTGATATGTAGTACTTTATTATAATGTAAACCAAATTAAGAAATAAAAAGAATTTAAGTGAAAAAAAAAAGTGCTTTCGTTCATTTCTTACTCTACTCTCGCACCGTGAGGACTCGTTTCATCGGGACTAAGCAGACAGCTCGTTAGTCCTTCGGTGGTAAGGCACCACGAAAGCAGCTCGGATAAGCGCACCAGCCGCAGGAAGCGTGAAGAAGCCACATCGCTATCGACCGGGAACTTAGCATGAAATTCGTCGCTATCAGAAGTCGACCGAATTGCTGATCCGCAAGCTACCTTTGCAGCATTTGGTTCGTGGATTTGCTCAGGACTTCAAAACCGACTTGCGCTTCCAAAGTTCCGCGGTTATGACGCTGCAGGAGGCTTATTCGAAGATACCAATTGGTGTGCTATCCATGCAAAACGCGTCACATCATACCCAAGGACATCCAGCTGGCCCATCGTATCCGAGGAGAGCGTGCTATATTAGCTTAGCATATAATCAACAGCCCTTTTCAGGGCTCCAAATTTGATGGATTAGAGTTCAGAAAAGTTTTTTACAGGCCGAACTGAAAGGAGCATTTAGCGAAAATCGTGGTGTCGATGATAATTCGATACCGATAGGTGCCATGGATATGGATTTGATAATGAAGAATATGAAATACATGACATGATGTAGTGAATATATCCCCATATCGAAGAAATCACTTTGATGAAACTGTTTACCGTTTGTCGTTTTTAAGTGTTGGGAAAGGGCATTATTTTTGCTGAGTAAATTCCAAGAAAAAATCCATTCCTTCTTTAAGCGTGATTCATTCTGCTTCGGATCAACGGAACAGTGATAATCATTTCATACAAAAGATAAAATGTCCAAGAGTTATATGATTGCTATTTATTGAGTCGGAAAATTGTTTCAATAGCTTAATGATAGCTTCGAAAACAGGTTATAAAATGACGCTTCCTTTGCTTTCGTTCATTTCTTACTCTACTCTCGCACCGTGACGACTCGTTTGTTTGGGACCAAGCAGATAGCAGGTTAGTCTTTCAGTGGTAAGGCACACGAAAGCAGCTCGGATAAGCGCACCAGCCGCAGAATAGGTGAAGAAGCCACATCGCTATCGACTGGGAACTTTGCGTGAAATTCATCGCTATCGGAAGTCGACCGAATTGCTGATCCGCAAGCAATTCGGTCGACCTTTGCAGCTTTTGGATCGTGGAATTGCTCAGGACTTCAAAACCGACTTGCGCTTCCAAAGTTCCGCGGTTATGACGCTGCAGGAGGCTTATTCGAAGATACAAATTTGTGTGCTATCCACGTAAAACGCGTCACATCATGCCCAAGGACATTCAGCTGGCTCGTCGAATCCAAGGAGAGCGTGCTATATTAGCTTAGCATATAATCAACGGCCCTTTTCAGGGCTCCAAATTTGATGGATTAGAGTTCAGAAAAGTTTTTTGCAGGCCAAACTGAAACGAGAATTTTCGTTTTGATGCCATACAGCATCGAGAAAATTCCGGAAAGATCTAATCGTTGCTGAAAAATAATCTGCCAGTTCCCTGGGAATTGAAGAATACATCCATGCGAAAGAGTTTATTTTAATGTTTTCTAATTATATGGCGAACACAGCGACCAAATACATTTGATTTCGTAATTTTTCAATCAAGTGTAATTACAGGGTGCCGACTCAAAATCCGAAAATAGATTCCCTGATATTCCCTGATTTTCCAGTAATTTTCCAGAAAAATTCCAGGTGTAGACTTGTAGTTAAATTCTCTGGAAGTACTAACATTAAGTTAGCTTAAACAATGAAATTTAAGAACGTCTGTCGATATTCTAGAATAAATTAATTGTTTGTGATTTTTAATTGAGTTTAACGACGACTGATAAGGGCCCTAAAAGATTTTTAAAAAATGGACAAATACTAATACAAATACTAGTACAGAATGAGACATTTTCATTTTGATTTGGATCAATTTCATGAAACTGTTACGATTTTAACGAAATGCTTTATCTCGCAATCTTTTGGCTTCCTTCTGCACGTTTTCCAAAATTTTTCCCGTTTTACCTCCAGATATTCCACTTCTGTTTACCGTAGCCGTTTTATTAACGCTCTTTATCGTCTTTCTTTATTGATGCTATCCTTCCGAAGTGAAGTATAGCATCATAAACTTGTCGCATAGCACAACCGTTTCCTCCCACTTATTTTCATAAAAACATTCGCTAATGGAAAAGCCCTCTCAACGTTGAGGTTTCCAATGAGAGACAGAAGACCGTTTTGGGTAAAACTTCCGTAAACCTGTCCTTTTCAAAAATGGTTCAGTCGTTCATTCTTCGGATCATAGTGAGCAAACTTATTTATGTTGCTAGCCATATTGTTTCAATTATAAACCTGTTGGAGCTCCACTGATACGACCAAAATCCGTCAAATATCAAAAAGTCAATAGTCAAAAGCTTCTCGAATCGTTTTCCCCTTCATTTTTTATCGGAATCAATGATGGAAAGATCAAGGACACATCAACGCAGTGCTTCGCTTCTCAGATGAAATTTTAAGATTTGTTAAGATTTTGGCGATTTTTTTAAGCTCGCGTAATTTGACCAATTCACGTTTATACCGTCCATCGACACAAAAGGAAGTTTGTTCAAATATATAACTTCCATGCCTTCTTCAAAAGCTGCAAGTCCTGATGCTTGAGAATGTCCCAAAGAACATTGACGCCATGTAAAGATTTACCAAATCCTTCTCATTTTCATCCCAAAATCTGAAATGCAAATCAATCTGTATCTTCTTTGTAGTCTTGCTCAAAGACTCGCCGAAACCAAAGGTAATGTAAAGCTTACATAGTTTCATCGAACTAAAAATCGTCATAAAGCTCATTTTATCACACCCTAGTTAGACCCTAGGGAATTGGTTGAAGTTGAACAGCAGATACTGATGCCAAAAATGCCAGTAAAACATCGCGAATGTGAAAGCCGTCTACTTTTGCGCTGTTTACCCTTCGGAAAGCCTAAGTTCACCTACAGGCAAAAGCAAACATATACTGAAAAACCTACAGAGAGTCGAAGTAGTCAAATACAAGTATTTTGGTATCATTAACTTTCTAATTACTACAATAATCAAAATTATAATTGGCGGAATTTGTTTTTATTCCAGGTTGACGGCAAAATTCCATGATATTCCCTGATTTTCCCTGACATGTTTTGAATTCCCTGATATTCCCTGATTTTCAAGGTTTTTCAAGGTAGTCGACACCCTGAATTAGCTGGAAAGCTTCTGAAGATTATTCTTTACCATCAGTAGGATATTTTCGTATCCAATAATGGATGCATAACATGAAAAACGGAAAATGTTTCGTATCGCCAAAATTATATAATTTTCAATCGATTATTGCTCAGTCGCCGAAATTTTCATACTCAGAGAGTTCACTCTCCTCTAGTTTGCCTTCCAAATTGCCATCGTAAACCACACCTTCTCTCGATTGAATCACGCACGAAAAGCATACTGAAATGATATTCTGGTGGTGAAACCCATTCATTTTTCGTGAGGCGTCGTGCACAAATTACGTAACGCGATAAGGGGGGAGGGGTTAGATGTTGCGTTACTTTCTGTTTATTAGAGATAGGAAATTGCGTTACGAAAGGGGTGGGAGGTTCAAAAACCGGATTTTTGCGTTACGTAATTTGTGCACGACGCCTGAGGACATCGACAAGACAACATCGTTACTGAACGAGCTGAACGGCGAGGGATCGAGGTATTCATTACCTGGCTTGACCTGACCTGAAATGCAATCAGTTTGTTTTAACTGTGAGGGAGCGCAGAAAAGCCGATCGATCAGAAGAAGAAGAGAAGGTGACCAAGAGAGTATCAGCATCGAAATACGATTCCTCGGGAAGACATAGAAGCAGCCGCCACACACACACATACACGCGCGCAACTCTTTTCGTTTGCTGGTTATCGAGAGGAAACCTGGAAAGAAATGATCGTTGCTGAAAAATAATCTGTCAGTTCCCCTTGGAATTGAAAATTACATTCAAGCGAGTTTATTTTAATGTTTTCTATCCATATAATACTGCGACCACATACATTTGGTTTTGTGATTTGTCAATCAAGTGCAGTTAATAGGAAAGCTTCTGAAGATTATTCTTCAGAACAAGGTTTTTTGTATCCAATATTGGATGCATAAAACCTTGAGTCTTCAAAGTAACACTCTCGTTTTTGAAGTCACCCAAATATTTATTTATTCATTCATTCAGGATGGATTTAGATTCAACTTCAAACAAATGATCTCTAAATCAACAATAGTCCTACGTCACCCTTGCGGTTATACCATAGATATAACCCACTTTCTGTTTTTTAGAGCGATTTTTTTGTGTGCGCTATATGAAAAGAAGCATATTTGACGATGTTATCGTCCATTTAGTTTTTTTCGATGATTTATATGCGCAAAAAGCATATTTGCGTCTCAATTATCCGCTTCTGAAATCATTTCCTTCCTCCCATCAAATGCTCTAATTTTTTCTAAATGTTTGCATGACATGATTTCTAACAGCAACACGTTTCGACATGCAACTAAAAGCACGAAACAGCCACGCGCAACCGAAAAGGCAGACTGTCTCGTCGCAAAGCAGGGAAACAAAAGGAAATTGAACGGTGAACGGCATGGATTTGAGTTATTTTCTTGGGGAAAACTTTTTTTATGCAGTCCCTATCTATCGCACAAATTTTTTTTTTTTGCAAAATGTGTGCCGAACATGATTTTTTAAAGCTACTGGTGAAGTTTTGCACGATTTTTTAAAGCGATTTTTATATGCGGTTCCTGTACTTTTTTTTACGTTTTCATGTATGAATCACACAAAATTAAACAGCGTCTTAGTGAAATTGAGAAACTTTCCACAAGAATCATCAGTTAAAGAATATTTTATAGTTAGATTGGCTTGTTGTCAGTCAAAAACATTGGCTGTTTCCGACTATTGAACATTAATGTTGCATTTTCAGTTCCGTTTCAAAACCTACAGATGAACTTTCTTCTATGTTTTGTCAACAATAGATGAACGTAGATTCAAAAGTATAGAATGTAATCTTGTTTTGACTTCCGGTTTGCTGATAATAGTATTGAATGACAAAAAATATGGAAAACCCATACAATTTAGGTATTGGTTGCAGGTGTCTTACCAGCGGAAGTCGAATATCGTATTCCGTTATCAATTTAAACTCGAGGATGGTGACTTCCGGTTCGTTAAAGGCGGATCTAAAAGACCGGAAATAGCATGAAATCCCACAATACGATCGAGAATGATAGCGTTGGCATACATCCATGGGTACGCGAAGAATCATAAAAGAGCATAAAGTTCGATAGTGAGCAGAGGGAGAAAATATTTGAGTAGCAAGAACTTAACCTTAGAGAGTGCTTATACGAATGCACACGCAAACATCAACGGTCAACTATCAAAGCCAAAGTCATCTATAACACGCAAGAGTTTATCAAAAGTATCTGATAGCAAAAACAGATGCGTTCCCCGGTAGTGAGCGCCTCTCGATGAACAAGGCGTTTGCTAGTCATTGATGGCAAGCGCCAGAGAGAACGAGTGAACAATCACGGTGTAAAAACTAGGGGTCGGTTTAGGACCACCTCGACTTTTCCCAAATAACGGAATGCCGTGTACTACAGGTAACAGGTTTGATGAACATACCATAAGCAATTAAAGTTGCTTATTTTGTAAAGTTTCGCAATCTTAAAGAACATTGAACTCATTTTCTAGGAGATCCCAGAGGAAATTGATAAGTATTCAGAATAATAAAAAACTCAAAAAATAGTATATAGCTTGCCACAATACAATGAAATTCTTGTTTAATACAACTTATTTGTTGTGACGGGACAACGCTTCGTAGAGACTGTTTTTGTCACACAGAGCGCGTTGTCACGTCACAAAATGTATGCCGATTTTTTCAAAGTTCTTGCCAGTTTTTTGAAAAACTGAATATATAGGCAGGGTACGTATATGAGAAGGTAGTCTGGACTGACTAGTGCATCAGTAACAGTGAGGCTGTGACGTGTTAGCTTTGCAAGTATCATGGAGTGGTATAGTAAATTTGTCTTAATAAGTTTATTCCAGTTTAATGTTTATATTTATTCATTGCAGCGTAAAGATAATCTATTTAGATTCAAAACCTAGGGAAAATTGTGGTTCGGAAGTTCGGATTTTAGCTTCCTGAAGCCCTCTGTAGCTCTCTGATACCTCCTGCCTCAGTGCTTGAATTAAGCTATCAGAACCGGCCGAAAAGCTACTGGATTTTTACTGGATTCAACTCTTCCTTGATGCCAATCAAGACCTTTCGGTTTTGATTTCCCGAGGCAAGAGAATCGTTGGTCTTTCTGATAGTAGGAACAACTAAAAATAAACTGTTTTGTGTACTAATTGTAAAATCTGGATTTGTATATATTCACCTGTTAGTATCAGTTTTCGACAATATTGTGCTTCCGAACCATCGATATGCATGAAACAATATGAACTGAAGTGAAGCGAGCAAATGTATATGATTTTAGTATTACTGTTTCGGTCCTGTCCAAAGAATCGAAGCCGTTCCTTTCGAATGGTCATACCCGTCGGGAATCGATGAAATAATAATTTTTTGGGATATGTTTTCAGAATTCGAGTTGAACTCGAGTCCGGACATCAATAACGGAACGCTCATGCATCCGGGCGCCACTCATTGAGCCATGAAGTTGTCTGAAAATGGAAATATTTTATATATATTCCGTCGCAGTCGAGCCGCCGTATAAAGACCAGTTTCAAAAAGCAGCACAGAACCTAAGATAAGATCAGACAATAGGGGGTCTCTTACGGACCAAATTTCTGTCAGATACGGACCAAACACGGCTTACAGAGACAAGGGGCTGTCCACATACCACGTGGACAGAAAAGGACGGTTTTAGATACCCCCCCCCTTCCGTGGACAAGCGTGGACATTCCTGATACCCCTCCCCCTCTTGTCCACGTGGATATCACTCTATTTTTAAGAGAGAATAATTAAATTTTCTGTTTTATTCCATATTTTTATTGGTAAAAATGTTAGCTATTACTATTAAATGGTTTGTTGTCATTTTTCTATTGTTTACCGAGCGCGGGAAGCTCTTTAGGTTTTTGCCGCTGAAGTCCATATTAAAATATTACTCATGGATAATCTAATCTAGTACATTTTTTTTAAAAACCGACGCACGTTTGCTGAGATCCTGGAGATCCATTCAATCAAATGTTTTTGGTCAAATAATATGTAACCCATCCATTGCAGCGTTTTATGAACCATTATTCACCAGGTGCTAATGAACGGTGATTTTAGATATCTGTAATGAATCTGTATTGCTGAATCGAAACCCGCATATACAAAAATAAAGTCGTGTTTTGAATACATTCGACAAAAAAATTATAGGTACAGAGTTTAAAGTCGAAATTTTTGAGTAATTTTTGGAATAAGGTGAAAAATCAACGCATGAATATAGGATATACATAATTTGAAGCTTGAATTTTCAACACAAACGCGTGAAAACTGAAGTTAATAATCGTTTATTTCCAGGGTACGCATAGCATTTTGTACTTCTGGCTCAATTTGCGAAAGAGTGCTTCTTTAATTTACTCAAATCTTTCTTTGATTGGCTAAAAAGAATGATTAAAACTATCATTATATCCACAGGGGTTTTGAGGATATACTAGGCTCAAAATATTCGCTAACATTGGAATACTTGCAATATTTGCAAAACTACAGACGACTTTCTAAAAAACTGTAGCAAAACTGTTTTTGGCAATTTTTGAAACGCAAAAAAAATATTTAAAATTTCGTTCGTTTCTTATTGAATCATCGAAATTACTTTGCACACAATTTATTTAAATTTCCCAAACTGCAGCGCGTTCATCATTTATTGAATTATTAATCATCGAAGACGATGGAGCACTTTTTCATTCAAACTAAAAGAAATTTGTATTGAAAGGTTCTACAGGCAAGTTCTTGGAATCCAATGAAAACTTAGGTAAATTGGATTTTTTGTTGACTTATTTAGCTAAAAGTCCCGAAAAACCTTGAAATAACAGAAAGAGGATGGGTTTTTATTTGTTCCTATATTTTTATTCACTACATTCACATACACCAAGATAACGATGTGTCCGTAATATATTCCAAAACATGAAGCTTTGAAATGTTGAAGTTGAAGATTTGGAATGATGTATGTTGGTTTTCCACGAAGTTACAGCATTTCAAAATCACTTAAAATTTTCAACTTAACACTCTGTTCCTCTAATTTCTTTGTCGAGTATCTCGAGTTCTCTTCTAACAATGGAAATAAATAGATCGCTCTCAGTTCATATGAATGACTTTCAGAATACACATTTCAGGGAAGAAATTTCGCCATATGAAAAATACGAATGTTTGATGCACTCAGCAGCTCAACCCTTTTTTAAAAAAACACAGAATGCAGAGTGGGCGGAAAGTTTAATAATTCTTGAAAATACAGCTTGAAAATTTATCGTGTCCACGTGGATATTATCTAAACCCCCTTCTCCCCCACCGTGGACAACCGTGGACATTTTCGCGACCCCTACCCCCCATAAAGTTGTCCACGTGGTATGTGGACAGCCCCCAAGGCTAGCTACTCCGGATCAGTCATTTTTTAGTGACGTCATCTGAGTCGTTGAAGTAAACAATGTGTTCTTATTTTTTATTTTTCGTGCTTTGTAAGTTTGTGCGTTGATAATATAGTTGATTATATTTAACACCATGAATAATTTGATAAAACATTTATCCACAAAGAACATAATTTTCGGTTTTTCGGAAAGCGAAAGAATCTTTTTTTTTGGCCCGATAATGTCATTTTCATAATTTATACACCCGCTCACAGCGCATTGAACCATTTTAGATTTTTCATTTCAGGAACATTTACGCGTAAGTCATAAAACAAAATACAACTGGCGACTGTTTACACTGACGACTCGGATGACGTCATCAAAAAAAAATGTTTACTAGCTAAAGAACTAGCCTTGTCTCTGTAAGCCGTGCGGACCAAATTTCTGTCAGTCGTTCTGGTTTCTGATTGGCATATTTCGATAAATTTCGTAAACAAAGCCGATTTTTTTAGTGTTGCCAATAAAAATAAATAACGTTGGATTTGTATTGAATTTAGAAATGGTGAATTTAATGAATATTACAATATTTAGTTTAAAGGAAATGTGAAGGAATTATATGCAAGTTGTATTTGTTTTTTCACAATGGAGACCTAAAGAAGCTAACTTGACAAACGGCAAAACACTCATTTGTCATGTTAGTTTCTTTAGGTCCCTAATGCGATTTCATATTTCGGAATATAATTTCCATTGCTAAGAAGAAATGGAAAGCCTCATCATTCACTATGCAGATGGCAGAGTTGTTAGCTCTAGCTCGTAAATATGAAAAAAGCGATGATTGATACAATCCAGGATGTGTTTTGCTGACTACCAATTGTTACACTGCTGACATATTCTTTCCCGTTGACTTATTTTGATGATGTAAAGAGCTACGAATTTTGTTCTGTTCTGTCGAGGAAAGTTTTCGCTTCATCGACGGTGTACTCATAGTCTAATTCAATATTCATATCATCCACATTATCACTAAAATTAGATGAAGCTGAGATTCGATATGATGCCGATGCTGCTTCACTGTCCATCAATTTCTGGGCTGAACATTCTTCTCGCCGCTTTGATAGCAAGTACATCAATCCAACAAGATGTTCCTGTGTATCGTCTGTATACGAAGCATTCGGTACTATGGTCATGTATTGCGAAAGATTCACGATTTTCAAGTTGTTTCTGAATTACAATGGAGTTGAGCGTCGTTGTTTTGCTCGAATCAACGAGAAAAGATTCTCCAGGCAATCTTGGACGAGTTGTTATGGATATCATTATTATATTATAGATATGGTTATTTAAAAGACTTATTTTATCCTTTATTCTTTTTTAGATTGCCTTATTAAATTCGCACCAACCAAATGTTACGATTCATAAAAACAGAAATTTAAAAAATCCGAAATTTTATAATATTTGGCAACTCTGCCATCTTCATGTCATGGCTTCGTTTTTGTACGACGAAGAAGAGTAAGAAGCCAGTTGTCTCATCTTGTCTTAGCACAAAACCAAGATGTGTAGAATAAAGGTGTGACCGTGTCGTCAATAAGTGCGCGAGGGGAAACGGTATAAATATACAGAGGACTGTGGAAAGGGATTTGACTGCAAATAGAGATGTCTAAATTTTCCGTTTATTCAATTGTCGATTAATCGTGGGGTCATTTTTAAATATTCGATTCATTCGAATAATTGTTTTTCAGTATTCGATTAACCGAGCGAATATTTATTTCTTGTAATCAAATAGAACAGACATATTTGTAATAAAAAAGTATGATGTCATAATTTTAAAAGTTACATTAAATATAATTTTGAAATAAACATGGTGCAGAATAATTGTTTTTGAATGAAATGGTATTTTAGTATATTTATAAATTTACCATTTCATGATTTTTTGAGGACGATTGAAAAAAAAGGACACAATGAGAATGATGCACAATATTATTTTTGTACCAACATAACATTTTTTCTGTTCAAAATTACCTGTTCTTTGAATGTTGAATGAAATAGCTGATTTGTTTGAATATTTCTGCTTGGCCCTTATAGCTACTAGTTCAAAAGAGGTACATTTATAGAATCATTGACCACTAGTATGGTATATTTTCCTCGGCACTCTGAATTTGAATACTACTATTTTTGAACGGGAGCTGAGACCACCTTCTTTAAGTCCGCATTTTACTCCTGCAGACCCTGAATTCTTCTTACCAATCTCCTTCACCACCAGGGAATCATTTTTTGGTTCAACCGTAAATGATTTAGAATATCCGAAGAATTTCGACGAAATTATTCGTCGATATGCTCGTCGTTAGATTCATACGTGCAAAAGTAAAGTACAAATGTTTGACATTCGTATAATTGTTCACTAAATATAATGGTCACGCGAACTGAAATAAATGCACTTGCGGAAGAATTGTAAACTGTAAATTATAAATTAATCGGTGGCTTATGGTTATTTTTACAGTTACAGCTTCGGTTTTTTTTCTATAATATATGAGCTGAACAATATCGACGATAAAACAATTCGCAGGAAGTTCCTAGAAATCCTTTTATATCATCTTTTTATGCCCCATCAAAAACAGGCATTAAGTTTTTGTTAACCAAGAACACAGAAACAAAGAATATTAAATATAGGAAAACTTGAAAATCCAGAAACCTTACAATCGAATAATTAACCGACGTCTCTAACTGCAAAACGCGGGAAAAATACCTCCATCACCGACCGACACCGAAAGTCGATTTATTCTCTTGAGCTGAAACATATAAGATAGAGTATATTACAAACCTAACTTTAACCGTAAAAAACTTACCTTTCAACTTTCCAATGCTCTTATTCCCACCAAAACAATACCACACACAAAGAGCAAAAAAAAGATATTGCAAAATATTGCAGATTGTTTACATACAAAATCCAAGATGGCTGAAAGGCCTTTCTCATAAGTCGCGCTACCGTATTGTATCTATCGTGGCACAGAACAACACATTCAGGGTACTAATTTCGAAATGCCTTTAACGTTAATGGTTCACTAAATTCTCTATCTCACGTATTATTGACGCATTTAAAAAAGTAGCAAAACACGTAATGGCGGGTTTACATTAGGGAGATCTATAGCTATAGATGGATTTATTCACGTGAAAATAGGTGTAAACGGGTGAGAATAAATATGATACACTTATTCGAGGTATATATAACTTGAATAAATTCAGCATTTGTAAACGCTTGTGAATTTCTCACTGGTGAGAAATCACTAAAGTTGGATGCAGTTCTACTTTAGGTGAATAAATTCACCGAAAATATGAATATATTCATTATAAAAGTTCACGCTAGTGTAAACGGTTGAGGCGATTTCTATAAATCTCATCATATTTCTTCACATGATTATATCACTAGTCTAAACCCACCCTAATATTTGCAACCAGAGATGCCAGGTTTGAAGACATGTCTTCATCCACAAGCATATAAAAAGAATTCAACAAAGCGACTTTTATTTCAAATTCTGAATAGCTTCAAGCGGTCTAAATACATATTGTCTCTAGAAACCATTAGCATAATATCTTTATTATTTTGGGCCTATACTATACAACAGATTAAGCTAGAACTTTCAAACGACCACTTCACAAATCGAAGGTTTTCCGGTAACATACCGTTCAAAGCTAACATAAACAAATTGACAGTTGCGCAATATATTCTTTGTTCACATTTATTGAAATAAACTTCAAAACCTCAAGGTAAGTTTAATGAAATGCCCTATATAACAATACCAAATAGAATAAACATTGAATAATCTATTAAACTTTGTTCAAAAGTAAGTTATGAATTTTAGTTTCCTCCGATATGATTGTGAAGACATTTGAAGACATTTTTTCGCACCATATGAAGACATTTGAAAAAATCACCTGGCATCCCTGTTTGCAACAAAAAAAAAACACTTGTAATGAATTGCTTTGCGATCGCTGCTTTGCATTAAAGCTAAGATGTCATAGTTGAGAGTTTATAAGTGAATCGTGTCCTACATACTTCGAGTCAAGGTTACCTTGTCATAAACGTACCCTGATACAAGGCGCCTAGAAGTATATCCTAAGGTTAGGCCGTTTCGTCACTAAGTTGGTTAGGGGAGCGGTATATGAAAACAGTACGGAAGAAAGCAGAAAGGGAATTATTTGCTTGTAGCGTGAAAGAGACAGACTGATCACGAGCGAGCTTCGGCACTAGCGTATTGTGTTTTGTTTACAAACAAAACACGGTAGACTTCCAAGATGGCTGAAGAGTGGTTTTAGCAAGTTGGCCCACCTTAGGATATACTTCTAGGCGCCTTGCCCTGATATATAGGAATCCACGTTCACTTTTATTGACAACTCATAGAACAAAGTTCATTTGTATGGTTTAAAACGAGACTGAAAATACAACATTAATGTTCAAAAGTCGAAAACCGCAAAAAGACAGGTGTTTTTTTTTCCAAAATATATATTTTTATCAAGGCTCATATGGCGTTAGCCTGACGGGGCCGGAGTTCAATATTTTGACAGGTGTTGTCACGTTACAAAAGTGTTGGGCTGGAAACAAGCAAATTCAACTGTAAAATATTCCCCAACTCTTGTAGGAAATTTTCTCAATTTTACTTTAACACCGTTTACTATTTGGAAATCGTTTGATTTATACATGAAAGCGAGAAAAGAACCTGTTTTAATGAGTCAAAACGTTGTCACGTCTCGCTGGATAGGGTCATTTATTTAAATTTTACACGTAACTTAGAGACAACACTTAAGATCTTCACTAGTTGAAACGTTTTTATTTGTTGAGTTATGCAATTTTACGCCCAAATTCTGTTTGTGACATGGTAGGGAATGCGAGTGGTGAGCTAAACAAAACAAAACATTCAAAATATTCTATATGATGGGGACATGGAGTTGTTGCTTTGCAATAAATACGTCTAATGAGCCGGAGTTACCTTTAAGTCGGGTTCAGACGGTGCGAGTAAGCATACGAGTCGGTCTAGTCAGTTACTGCAGTACAGCTACTCACACCGTGTGAACACATCATGCCAGTTAGTGTCATGTGTGATTCGGCGTGCGAGCTACTTCAAAGTTTTTTGAATTTACTCGCACTCGCATCCCTCAAAACGTCAAAAACAGAATTTAGCGCTCGAATCAGGGATGCCAAATCTTTACATTGTTTTTACATGTCTCTATTTTTAAGATATTTGAAAATATGCGAAGATATTTATAGACTTGAGAATTATTGGAAAAGCAAATAAAACCTTCATAGTTTCTAAGCGGAATC
Source organism: Toxorhynchites rutilus septentrionalis (assembly GCF_029784135.1). NCBI lineage: Eukaryota > Metazoa > Arthropoda > Insecta > Diptera > Culicidae > Toxorhynchites > Toxorhynchites rutilus. Next base: position 190,481,801 of record NC_073746.1, read on the forward strand.
GTTGTTATTAAACGGTTTTATTTAGTTTGCTCTGTAATCTGTTTGTATGTTTGTAACATGTTTGTCTGTAGCGCTGACCCACATTAATAGAAATTTGACCCCCTCCCTGTTGACCGATTGATCTGAAATTTGGAACACACCTTTATCTCTGTAGTCATTACTAAACTGCGTATTTCATGTTCTTGAAAATCCAAGATGGCGGCTGCTACAAAATTGTGGATTCCTTTCTTCCTCAAAACCTCATCGATGTGGGTTTTCCAAAACTCCATCAATATGGGTATCAAATGAAAGGGCTTGGCTAGCAGAATACGGTTATTTAAGAAAAATGTAAATCCAAGATGGCTGCCACTACAAAATGGTGGACTACATATTTTCTCAATACTTCATTAATATGGGTATCAAATGAAAGGGATTGACTAGCAGAATACGGTTATTTATGATAAATGTAAATCAAAGATGGCTGCCACTACAAAATGGCGGACTACATATTTTCTAAAAACATTATTATTATAGGTATCAAATGAAAGGGATTGACTAGTAGAACACTGTTATTTATAAAAAATGCAAATCCATCAAAATTCTACCAAATGGCGTACTACATATTATGTCAAAACACCATTAATATGGCTTTCAAATGAAAGGGCTTGAATAGTAGATCACAGTAGATCATGAAAAATTTAAATCCAAGATGGACGCAATCACAAAATAGCAAATTACTTTACTAAACGGTTTTATTTAGCTTGAACTGTTCGTATGTATGTTTGTATGTCTGTAGGATTGTTCCACATTAATAGAAATTTGACCAATAGGAACTGACCGAATTTATAAAATACCTTTATCTCTGTTGTCATTTTAAAACTGCTTATCTTGAAAAATCCAATTTGGCCGCGGCTACAAAATAGCTGATTCCATATCATCTCAAAAAAGAGGTTGATTGAGATATGTGTATCAAACCAACGAACTTGACTTGGAGAACACACTATGTATTTTCTGCTATCCACTCAATATCGGTAACAAATGAAATTTTTTGACTGATAGAATACAGTACAATGGCTTTATTGTAGAGAAATATTCTAATGAAACAGATAATGTACTAAAAACTAGAAAATAAAATGAGTAAAAAAACTTTTTAAATTAAACGGTTTATATGTGATTAAACATAATAATGTACTAAAAGAAATAAAATCGTGGGGCACGTTGGATTTCCATTATCCACAATTAGTGACTTTATCATATGTCCCACGATTTTGAGAGGTGTGATAACTTCTAACTGTTACTTGCCTAATTATTTTCTAGCTTTTAGTACATTATTATGTTTAATCACAAATAAAACGTTTAACTTAAAAAGTTTTTTTTTTCTGTATTATAGTGACTTTCAACGCTTCTGGCTGGTTCGTCACTTTTACCTTCCATTTGGGAAGAATGTCGGGAGTGAGAATTGAACTCGTGATCTTGAGCGTGAGAAGTTTGGATGTTACCTCCACGCCAGATCGGCTCCACACTTAAAAAGTTTTTTTTACTCATTTTATTTTGTTTTGCACGCTGTTGGGGCACGTTTTCTTTTTGAGATAGTTTTCTTGGGATTCTAAATATAAAATCATTATCGGGCACAATTTTACTTCAAAATTCACTCACAACCTGCAAAAAAAAGTATTGTTCTAAGAAACAGAATTCATATTCGATTTAAAAAAGTAGATTTTCATTCATTATTTTAGTTTTCGAGGCGTATTTATTCCTCCTGCAAATCTACTACCATTTTCATTTCACAAATTGGTACACGAAGCTGCTGTCAAGGCAAAAAAATCAAATTTTGAAAAATCTTTTAGACTGCCATTTGTAGCACCACATACTTTCGGAATTATTTTAGCTATGGATGCTTTCGAGATTCTAAAAAAATTATAAGAGGTTGTGTCCAAGATAAGACCGCATTGTTGACGTAGAACTACGCTGTTATTTTATATAAGTCGCTTGTTTATACCTTCGGATATTATTCTGTAATGCTGTGAAATTTTAGAAACAACTGCTTAGTAGAATAATCTCTGAAATGATTTTTTCATTGTAGAATCAGTTGACGATAATTGATTGATGATTCATTCTTGCCCTCGCAAAACATTCGTATGTCGCAATTTATTTCATGTACAATCGTATGTCGCTTCTGTTAACATTACTGGCCTCGAAAAGAGTTGCATTACTTACTCATGCTCGAGAGAAGCGCAGCTGTCACACTTAGTGGAGGAAGTTTTGCTACTGGCAAGCAAAATCTAATCACATACAAAATCCCAGAATATTGAATATTACTTTCTTGATGACTAAACAAGAGAAATAAACTCTTTGTTAATAACAATAACAAAACAGTAGCAATGCTTCATCATGATCAATATTAGCGCAAATGCAATCCTAGTTGAAGGCAGTTTTGCGACTGGCACGCGAACCCAAATAACTTATAACATTCCAGTAAGACATTCAAGATGCTTGGTATACCCAAATAATTTTTTGGTGCACAACTTTAACGTCTGCTTCGCCATAACGTCAGTTTAATGCATTGATGAATTCTCAAAGGCACCAACGAAGCCCTTATGAAGACGGAAAATAAACAATGTTAACTGCTTGGAAAAAGACTGAATTATGCCACACAGCTTGTACTCTGCTGTAACACCCATCGATGCGAATTCGCTGATGAGTTTGTCAAGAGCGACCGCCCTCACCACCAGCGGGGGGAGCTTGATTTTGGTTGCTGCCTGGGCGTTTACATTTTCGACCGACGCGCCGAAATCGCCTACTTCGCTGTTGTTCGGTGCGGTGTCATATTTGCGAAGGCTCGGTTCAGTGCGAGCGCTTTTCACTGCACCAACACCGCGTGCATCATTAGATGACGCTTACCTTAGATGACGCCCCTGGCAGGGCTGTTTTTTCACTTCTTCAGGTGTTATTCTCAACACTGCTCTGTACTCTCGGGGATCATCATCGTAGAGTTACTTCAATATTGTATTTGTTGCTCCTTTTCTTTGCATCCAATTCCTGACCCGAATCCTTTTTTCTTTCTGCTTTTTCCGGATAATACCTTCAGTTCAAAGAAATTCAGCACAAAGTATTTTTAAACACGGCAAGCGTGTGTTTCGCGATAAAATTGTGTAATGATAAATTCAACTGAAAATCAAAGACGAAAACTACCAATAAAGAAGTCGATTTCGGATCAATCATCTGACAAATTCGGATCTGATTGCTGTTTCTGACTATTTGATGGACATTTGAAAAATCGCCTGGCATCTCTGGTAAACCTGTGCCGTAGTATCCAGTTTCTTGTCAGCAGCTCATATTGTGTGAATGGACAAGGCGAGTCAACCATTTGTCAAGCGAGTTCACCGGGTCAGTAGCTGATCATTGTGAAGTCAGCTACTAGCAACGTATAAATGGGCCTTCAGTCGAATCTACCGTAGAGATGGGCAACACGGTTCATTTCAGTGAGCGGCTCAGAGCCGGCTCATTTGAGCGGCTCGACGGCTCTTTTCAAGAACTGGTTTATTCGGATATGTAAAGAATGGAAGACGTAAAATATAAGGTTTAAAACAATAATCAGTGCAGAGAATAGTAAAAATATTACTTTACTGGAAGTTTTCTCTGATATATTTCCATTACATTATCTTTTCAATGTTATCTGATGAAAGTCTACTACATCTTCCACTGTAAACTTGTCCTGGTTTCGGAAAAACTCGCTCACATGGTACTGATGTCGTCGGAATACATAATACAGGTCAGACTCGATTATCCGGAGTATTAATATTTTTTTTTCACTCCGGATAATCAAATCCTCCGAATAATCGAATCATAAAAAAATGAAAAATGATTCGCAAATTAATATCGTAAACTCTTAGAGCCCCCGCATACTACAGACTTTCTGTCAACCAACAGTTTGGTCGGGTCGGCCTTCTGGTGCAAAAACCGACCAAACTGAATAGGCGTAATGTGCGCACATGCATGCCTCTCCATACTGATAAGAAAGCCAACCAAACTATCGGCCGACAAATCAGACTGCAGTCTGCGGGGGCTCTTAGCAGCACTAAACAATTGGAGTATTGCCAGATACCTTTAGAAGTCTTTGGTTAAGCAAAATTTTGAAATAATATTCTAAGTGCGAATAAAAAATATGTTTTGTGGGTGGCAATATAGTTGCCACGGCCTTATAAACGGTTAAGTGACTTAACAACATGTTCTCAACGAAATTAAGAGAAAGAAATAGACATAAAATTCGGTGAATATCAAGTATAGTTAACAATTATTGATACAAATTACTCTCAAGTACAAATTGCTTGCAAATACTTAAGTGGGCAATTAATTTAAAAAAAAGGAACGATAAAAAAATCAGTGTTATGGATGAACTTGGTGATTTTCTACCAATCTATCTAAATCCGGTTCAATATTGGTGAGCTGAACCCCTAAATCTCCACTTCGTTGATTTTCGAACGGGTTTTTGTTTTGTCAAAATGATTATAACCACACTGGAGCCTTTTTCGACAAAATATGAAGATGGAAAATCGATAATGTATTTTTCAACAATGTTCCACAAAAATGTCTACCAGTTATGTTTTATTTTCAGAACTTGGGACCTAAGTGCAAGCTTGTTATACAGTAAAATATTAGGAGCATTTTATTTTTATTTTTTTTCAATGATATGGATGATTGTCTCACTAGAGACTGCACGCTGAGACAACTTGCAGACGATGGAGTTATTTTCATCACGGGTACTAATCCCGTCGCTCTGCAAAAGTCGTTGCAAGATACCATGAACAATCTGTTCACGTGGGCCCTCAAGCTGGGTATCGAATTCTCTACGGAGAAAACTGAATTGGTCGTTTTTTCTAGGAAGCACGAACCCGCCCAATTCCAGCTTTACCTATCCGGCAAAACGATCCAACACTCTATGTTTTTCAAATACCTGGGTGTATATTTTGATTCTAAATGTACCTGGGGAAGACACATTGCGTATTTGAAACAGAAATGCCAGCAAAGAATCAATTTTCTCCAAACAATAACCGGAACATGGTGGGGTGCCCATCCAGGAGACCTCATTCAGTTGTACAAAACAACGATATTGTCAGTGTTAGAATATGGCAGTTTTTGCTTCCGATCAGCTGCCAGGATTCATATTCTCAAGCTGGAAAGGATACAATATCGTTGCTTGCGTATAGCCATGGGGTGTTTGCATTCGACACATACGATGAGTCCCGAAGTTTTGGCAGGAGTGCCCCCGCTTACTCTTCGGTTCACAGAATTATCCTACAGATTTCTCATCCGTTGCAAGATCATGAATCCATTGGTGATTGATAACTTCGAAAATCTACTACAACTGACTCCTCAGTCAAGTTTTATGTCTTTATACCATGAGTACCTTACCCACGACGTGCACCCTTCACCAGACATCTCCAACCAAGTTTGCTTCCCATACTTTTGCAATTCTTCTGTCATTTTTGATCTGTCCATGCGACAAAAAATCCATGGAATACCAGATCTCCTACGCTCCAATGTTATTCCGTCGATATTTTCGGAAAAATATGGGAAAGTTGGATCTGATAAAATGTTCTTTACTGACGGTTCATACATAAACGGGTCTACTGGCTTCGGCATCTTCAATGAAAATTCCAGTGCCTTTTTCAAACTCAAAGATCCTTGTTCCGTGTATGTCGCTGAAATGGGTGCGATATACTATGCTCTAGGGATCATTGAAACACTGCCCATCGACCATTATTTTATTTTTTCAGACAGTCTCAGTTCAATAGAGGCAATCCGCTCAATGAAAGTTGATAAACGCTCATCTTATTTCCTAGCAAGAATAAGACATCTTTTGAGTGTTTTGGTCGAAAAATTATTCAAGATTACCTTAGCATGGGTTCCCTCTCATTACTCGATTCCGGGGAATGAAAAAGCGGACTCGCTAGCTAAGGTCGGCGCTTCAGAAGGTACACTTTTTCAAAAGCAAATTGCCTATAATGAATATTTTCACATTCCTCGTCAGGACACACTCGTTAGTTGGCAGCGCATGTGGAGTGAAGATGAGTTCGGTCGTTGGTTACACACGATTATCCCTAAGGTTTCGACGAGTGCTTGGTTTAAGGGATTGAATGTAGGTCGTGATTTCATTCGCGTGATATCTCGGCTCATGTCCAATCACTACAACCTAAACGCGCATCTCTATCGCATTGGGCTCGCAGCAAACAATCTTTGTGATTGTGGCGATGGCTACCACGACATCGAGCATATTGTCTGGTCGTGTATCCGGTTCCATGTTGCTCGCTCTCAGCTCTCTAGAGCACTGAGAGCAAAAGGCAGACAATCGGATATCCCCGTCCGGGATATCTTAGGTAGCCGTGATCCTGATCTTCTGCTTCATCTATACCTGTTCCTCAGAAACGCCGATGTCAACGTTTAATGATGTTTCCTTCGTTGTGTCCCTGTTTCATATCCCTTCTATCCGATCTATAAACTTTTACTTAGTCGCGGCAATACATACACACACTCTTTACAGATACACGGGCCAAAGGTTGTGCAGTCCACTGATGATTCAACAAGAGCCAAAGGTTGTACCGCTCATGACAACTTTACACGAGCTGATGATTGCGCCGGCTAGTGACCATTCTATCCTGGATTCCTCGAGTCGAGAAGACGCACCACGCTAGATATGGGGTACATACTAGGGGGCGTTGCTGATTAATGGTCAGCTGCATCCCAATAGGAAGTATCCCGTGTCGGGCACACGTACAGAGCATTGGAGACAGCAACATCCCAATTACGAGAACACTTGTAATACTAACCTCGAGCCGACCGCGAGTAATCGGTTACATATTACTAACATAGATAATAAGAAAAACTGTTAAAATATTGAACTCCGGCCCCGTCAGGCTAACGCCATAGGAGCCTTGATAAAAATATATATTTTGGAAAAAAAGAAAAGGCTCATATGGCGTCAACCTGACGGGGCCGGGAGTTCAATATTTCGACGATGTTTGTCTTATAACTATGTTAGTAATATGTAACCGATTACTCGCGATTGGCTCGAGGTTAGTATTACAAGTGTTTTCGTAATTGTGATGTTGCTGTCTTCAATGCTCTGTACCGGTGCCCGACCTATTGGGATGCAGCTGACCATTAATCAGCAACGCCCTTCTAGTCTGTACCCCATATCTAGCGTGGTGCGTCTTCTCGACTCGAGGAATCCAGGATAGAATGGTCACTAGCCGGCGCAATCATCAGCTCGTGTAGAGTTGTCATGAGCGGTACAACCTTTGGCTCTTGTTGAATGATCAGTGGACTGCACAACCTTTGGCCCGTGTATCTGTAAAGAGTGTGTGTATGTATTGCCGCGACTAAGTAAAAGTTTATTGTATATTAGGAGCATGTTTGGACTTGAATTTGATCATGACTGTCTTCTATTAAATCGAGTGTTTATATGTGTCAAATATAGCACAAGTCAAAACGCGCCTGAAGGACTTGTACGCTCAAACACATTGGGCCTGATTCTCGAATACACTTCGAATACACTTCACGGTGGAAACGGAATGAAACGTATCCGCGATGACAACGGTACGGTGTCGACATCTGGATACGAGTTTAGTTTCCCACTAAACTGATCATTATAATATCAAATTATCTTCAGGTGAAATTTTTGTATGAGATTATAATATCACATGAAGAAAACAAAATTTTCCACTCACATTGAATACCAGTTTGATACGAAGAATTTAGTTTTCATTAATAATTTTTTATTTGAAAAGTGCTCATTCTGCCTGAAAACTTATTATTATCTTCGACACTTCACTAACTCGTAAAACGTAGTTCAATGGCGTGCCGTTTATTTCGTTTCCACCTTGAAGTGTATTCGAGAATCAGGCCCATTATATCGCACAAACTTGTTCACGCTTTTCTACTTGCCGATTATATTAGTTTGGGAGAAAAGAAATCCATTATTTTCTCGGTAGATGGCTGTAGTGTTTGATATTTCGTATAATATCGGTCAAACAATTTCAAGGTTATGCTCGTTGTCATGGTGACATTTCACCATTTTTTGAAATTGTCCTTGAAATTGTCGATGAAATCACAGAAAAAATCAAAGTTGACCGGCATAATATTAGTCGTAGCATCGCCCATGAGCTAAATATCGACCATAAAACAGTTTTAAACCATTTGCACGGAGCAAACCCCCCCCAAGGGGTCGATATCGATCACTTCGAGAAACCCTGATATAGATGCTGTTCGAAATCTCAACTGAGTGGATAGGGCGAATCTGCCAGTTTATGATAACCGTTGTATGCTGATTGACCTGCCAACGTTAGCAAGCAGACGAGTACTTCTTGGGCGATTACTCGTCTTTTATGTACAGACAGATCACATCCACTGTACAGAGAGAAACTTCGCTTCAACACACTTCTTCGATAAACAGACTTTTCAGAATTTTCCGGTCGATCGAAGCATCGTATAAACATGTCCAGTGAATACGTCTGATGTTCCGTGCCCCTAAGCTTAGACCCTTCTACTTTTTATCCACCAATTTCCGTTTATACACCCCAAAAGTCAAAAAAATATTAGAATAACGAGTACGTCCATGAAGTTTTCGTGAGTTCATGGAAAATAGAAAGGATTGTCAGGTTAAGGAGGCCATTAATCAGCTAAAGAACCACAAAGCATCTGGTAAGGATGGCCTAGCACAGCGGAGCTCTTCAAGGGTGGTTTGGGAAAATTTATAGAGTGTTTGCACCGGTTGATAGTCAGGATCTTGGACAAGGCACAACTAACGAGGAGTGGAAAGAAAGCAAGCTGGATAGTGAGAAGTAGAAGAAGTGGAGTGCCTACAAAATTCTATCCCAAATCTTCTTCCGTCGTCTATGCTGTTTGTCTGCTGTTTGGTAGATCTGGATACCGTAAGCAGCAGGTACAAAATTGCAGACATAACTTTTTTTTGCAACGTGCTGAGCGGACGGATCAGAAGCCCGCGTCTCTACCACATTCGTTTTAACATCAGTCCCGTTTCTCTTCATCGACGGAGGATGTTCGATCCACCCCTAAGGAACATAACTACACCCAGCATGAACCGACAACCAGATTTAAGCGTGAGTTCGACGTGCTGCAAAACGTTGTTTCTGTAAATATGACAACCGAAGAAATTCGAAGATTAAGATCACAGTGGAATCCCGATTATCCCGACCCCCGACCCCGCGGTGCGGATTATCTACGATAAAAAGTTTTATAGTAAAGCTATAGGTCTTCTCGGAATCTGTCAGTGAGTGATAGGTTCATGCACTTTTGTTTTGGTCATGGCTTTCACATTATCTGACCGATGGTGTACACGACCTTGTAGATGGGTAGTTTAATGATTTCTGTATTGATAAAACATAATTTTCACGCTAAAATATCTTTTTCTCGTGTTTGAAACTCATTTTTAGTCATTTTTTGTCCGCGATTTTCGTTATTCGCGACGAGCTAGACAAACTATTCCGCGGATAATAGGGGTTCTACTGTATATTTAAGAGACCAACTGAAGTATAAGTTTGAAGTTTGTATTTTTTCTGTTTTCTGTTTTCATTTTTATTTTAATAACGGTAACGGACTTACAGCTTATGGTCCAAATAAATAAAAAGAAAATAAAGCAGATTTGCTGGTAGTTGACGACGGACCTGATTTTTACACTACGGATCTTCCAAAGGTGCCGCGAGTATCAAGTCTCTACGCCCTATTTTCGCCGATTTCAAAGTATCATACAGTCGACCGACGACAGCTATGGAGAATCATGGACGAACACTGACAAGATTGTTTTAAGCAACGATGAACGGAACGCGAATCTCAAGCGATCTGTCGGAATCGTTTGTGACTCACAGGGGGAGACAAGGCGATGGACTCTTTTGTCTGCTCTTCAACGTGGCATTGGAAAGTGTTATTTAACAAATCCTATCAGTTTTTAACAAATCCTATCAGTTTATCAGCTTCATCGATGACGTGGACATAACTGAACAATCACATGAGATGGTAGCGGACTTGTATACCCGACTGACACACGAAGGAGGGCTGATTGGGCCTGGGACCAATGTTTCAAAGGTCATGCTAGCAGAAGGCACTAACCGTCACCGAATCCCTATTTGTATTAGCGTTGTAATCGACGTCGACGAGCTCGAAATGATCGACGAATTTATCTAGCTTGGCTCGTTGATAATTACGACAGCCGTGAAATTCAAAGACGCATAATCAGCGGGCTATAGGCTCCACTAATCCCTAAGGTTCATCAAGCTCTGAAACCGTACGAAGTGTACCATGTAAGAGATTGTTCGAAGACGACGTGCAAACACTCGGTGTTTTCGAACGCCAAGTGCTCAGAACAATATACACCGGTGTACAGGAAAACGGAGTTTGGAGAAAGAAAAACCGACCCAACTGAATCGGTGTAGTGTGCGCATATGCATACCTCTCCGTACTGATTAACCCATTAACGATCAAGCTGTAAATATTATTTTGTTAACGAACGCTATTGGTGTAATTTTCATTAGAATTATTTTTATCCGTCCTTCCGTTTTCCGGAAAATGACAAAAATCCGAAAAATTGCCAAACGGAAACATTGGCCAAAACCTACATTTTTGTTTCTGTAGAAGGTTCAATTCAATGGTTTTTCTCCTACATCACAATGTGTGTTCTTTTATCAAAGTAATACTGTAGGAAAGTTTACATATTTTCACATTTTATTAGGTTTTTTTTGTTAGGTTATGTACATTACCTATACTTTCCGCACATAGTTACATAGTTGCTTTGAACCTAATTTATTGTCCAATAAAGTTAAACAAAATCGCCCGATGAAAACTCAGCAAGGACTCCAAAACGTAGCTAGATGCCGATAGCAGAGATGCCAGGTTTGAAGACATGTCTTCATTTTGAAGACATTTGACTTACTGTGGATACATTTTGAAGACATTATGAAATATGTGAAGACATTTCAATATGATAGCGTACGTGAGTTTTTGAGATATTATTTCCATGAAATTCAAACTATTAGCCGAAACTATCATCAAAAAACATGTAGGGCTTTTGTCTTAGTGTCTGTCGCTTGCTTTTTTATCACTGTCACTTGTTTACTTTTGTTCTTAGTCATCAACGAAGACTCTTTTCTCGGGGTTATTCACTTGCTTTTTTCAAATTTTTCCAAGCAGAAAATTCACAAGCATATACATAGAATGAATTCAACAACAAAGCGACTCTTACTTCAAATTCTGGAGAACTTCAAGCGGTTTGAATATATATTGCCTTTAGAAGATATTAGTTCATTTGCGCTCGGGAATTCGAATGATTGTGACATTGTTTTTCTATTACTTTGGGCCTATGCTATACAATAGATTAACCTTTAATCTTTCAAATGACCACTTCACAAACCGAAGGTTTTCCGGTTACATACCGATTCAATAATTAGATTTATGGATATGGTTTGATTTACAACCAAAACAATTATATACAAATTGAGCTATAACAGTTCCGTTTTTGTGGAAGAACTGGGGTTCTATTCACTCAATCAACGGTTTATCAAGCCAATTGTCATTTCCAATCTCATAAAAAATGTGTGAGTTATATCTATGATATAACCGCAAGGTTGACGTGGGACTACCGTTGGCTCAGTAATCATTTGTTTGTATTGGTTGAATTATTGATTGGATGAAACAATTTTGTAATTCAATTGAATTCAACATTTTAGCTGTGTAAGTAAAGAATGTAAGGCACCTTGGTTTTGATGGCTGTGTTAGGGAACATACTTCGATGGGAACAAAAAGCCCCCCTTCCCACTTGCATGTATTTGCAAAGCGGATTCTAGAAATGGGGAAACCGTTCATGAACTGATCAAAAGAACTAGTGAACGAATTGTCGTTCTTTTTTGCTGGGCTACAGGACTGCATACCCAGTTCAGAACGAATTGTGTACGGTGAACGATGAACTGATAATACAGTTCAGAATGAACTGACCGCTGACTGAACTGTGTATACAGTTCAGAACGAATTGCGTATGCAGTTCAGAACGAATTGCGTATGCAGTGCAGAACGAACTGTATATACTGTTCAAAACGGTCTGTGTACGATGACCGCTGAATGAACTGTGTATGTAGTTCAGAACGAGCTGACCGCTGGCTAAACTGTGCATGCAGTTCAGAACGAACTATGTACGTTGAGCGGTGTATAAATGTAAAAAAAAACGAGAATGGCGCTGCGAGGTAAATAGTCTTCAAGATTACGAATGGAAACAAACGATAGCCCCATGAAACAACAAAAATAATATGTCGGTATTGTCGTTTTCATAAAAAACGGAACATTTCAGGATACGATGGTTTTGAATTGGGTTGTTTGATTATTTATCAAATAGAATTTTAATTTCGTATTTTGGAGTTGATATGAAATATGTGTTCATATTGTGTTCGATAATTTTCAGATGGACGTTCGCGGTTTGGGTACAGTTTTGCTATATCAGTTATTGCAATACATCATAAGCAAAGCAGCACAAAGCAAGTTTGTGCTGAAAAAAATGAATTACGACTCAAACAAAATGAAAATTTCAAAATCAAAGTTTGATTTTCTTTTGTGTTAAGTTATTTCTAACTAAATTCGGACGAATAATGATTGAAACGGCATTTTATGAATGAACAGGCCTGCATAACATACCACACTTTTTATACTTGCTTTGACATATCCCTCCTCTCAACTAAGTACTAATAAAAAAGACGCAAGTAATACTTCGTTCAGACGGCGAAGTTCCACTAGCAACGTTAGTACCTTTCAAGAAGAAGAAGCTATCAAACTTTGTTCAAAAGTAAGTTATGAATTTTTGGTTTCCTCCGATATGATGGAGAAGATATTTGAAGACATTTTTTCGTACCATGTGAGGACATTTGAAAAAAACAGGAAGTGGGTTATATCTATGGTATAACCGCAAGGGTGACGTAGGACTATCGTTGATTTAGAGATCATTTGTTTGAAGTTGAATCTGAATTCATTCTGAATGAATGAATATTTTGGGGACTTCGAAAACGAGAGCGTTACGTTGGAGGCACAAGGTTTTATGCATCCAATATTGGATACGGAAATATCCTACTGATGGGGAAGAATAATCTTCAGAAGCTATCCTGTTAATTGCGATTGCTTGAAAAATCACAAAACCAAATGTATTTGGTCACAGTGTTACATGGATAGAAAACATTAAAATAAACTTTTTCACATGAATGTAATTTTAAATTCCCAGAGGAACTGGCAGATTATTTTCAGTAACGATTAGATATTTCCACATTTTCCTCGATACTGGAAGCCCACCAGTGGTTAATGCTAACTCGATAACCATCTGTTAATAGCACTTGATTGAAACATATTTGGTCACAGTGTTACATGCATAGAAAACATTCAAATAAACTCTTTCACATGAATATATTTTGAAAATTCCCAGAGGAACTGGCAGATTATTTTCAGTAACGATTAGATATTTCCACATTTTCCTCGATACTGGAAGCCCACCAGTGGTTAATGCCAACTCGATAACCACCTGTTAATAGCCGCGCGTGTATGTGTGTGTAGCGATGTCTTCCCAGGGAACCGTTTGTGGCATCACTCTCCTCCTGATAGATTCCCTTCTGGCCTAGGGTGCACAAACAGGCTCTTGGTGACACCGTTCATCCGCGCTTTCATGATAAATAAAGAGCTTCACCGCAACAGCGACAACATGCTTCAATCGCTGTTCAATTTGAATTGAGTGGATTTCCGAGCGGCGCTCGCTTATATACCGATTGGTGATTTCAATGGCCTGTTTTGAAAGCAATTTTAAGACTATTGAAACAAGTTTTTGGATCAGAAAGTAACAAGTATAGAACGCGTAGACATTTTATCTTACGAATGAAGTGTTTATCATACCATTTCGTTCAGTTGTTTAGGAGCTATTAACGCTCAAAATCTCGGTCTCCGGCGTAACGCTTTCGTTTTCGAAACTTTGATTTTACACCCCGGTATAGAAATGAAAGACGTAGTCCTACGTCAAAATCACCCGGCATCCATGGTCGATAGTCCCCCGTGGACGAATAGTTAGCGGTACACCCAACATGCCGGGGGTTCGGGTTCGGTTCCCGTTCTGGTCGGGGGAATCTTTTGTCAAATAAATTTTCTCCGACTTGCACTGTGGTTACATTAAAGGCGTGTTAATTGATCTAAAAATCTCAACTAAGTACAAATAAAAAAAATGACGCAAGTAATACTACGTTGAAATGGCGAAGTTCTTCTAGGAACGTTAGTGTCATTCAAAAAGATGCTGATGTTGATAGTAAAAATTATATCGAGCGACATCGCAACTTTATGTGTCCAAAGAAATGTTTTATTCGTGAATTTGACTACATTTTTCTAATATATGGGTTTTATTGTTTATCTAGATTTTCTGAGATCTCTGGAGTTTGAGTTATTAACACTTTCTTATTAGCTTCCTCTTGCTTCTTACGTTCGTATTCACGAACGTCCTCGATAGACATCCCATGCCATTCATCTATCCAGGTGAACGCTTGACGGTGTCCGAGTAGGAGAACATCTCTGATACACTGAAAGTGGAAAAAATATGTGAATATATGAAATTTGGGTTATAATGTCATGACATCTCATGTAACATGTGTTTGATTTGTTATCATCATACAATCACGAACCAGCAATCATACATCATCTACAGAGAGCGGAAAGGTGATTGCTTTCGAAAAATTTTACTATGTACATTGAACGTTCCGTGGTTCGGGCCATACATATACTTACACGTTGAATGAAATCCTCCACTTTGGTCTGCAAACCCCATACTTCGAATGAGACTTGGACTAATTTGTACGAACACATTATGGGTTTATCGGTTTCTCGCCATCCTTCCAATAATGGGCCTCGTCCGGTAACACTGGATTTGAAAATTTTTGGATCTTCCTCTTTCTTATAATGTTTCGCACTCAACTCATCGAAAGCTATGTCTACAAAATCAACTATTCTCCCTGGAAGATCCTCATCAGTTATGTTTAAGCACTATAAATTATGCAAATGGGATTGTATAAAATGTTGACTAATATTGCTGTTACTTACATTTTCAGAGGTCCCGGCGTTGTTTTCAAACTTTGTCAAAATAGTTATATGTAGTTTTGGTATGAAGGAACACTGCAAATTGGCAAAAATTTAGTACAATGTAGAATCTTTACTGTTTTCATAAAGCATCTGGTTCAATAATTGTTCTGGAACAAGACCATAACGATTTCTTGAATATGTTCAACATCATCAGTGGGCGTCTTCGTAGCCTAATTGGTCGTGTGTCCGTGTATTATTGTTGAATAAGGATCGGGACTGCAGGTTTTAAACATTTAAATAGTATAATTCAATGATTTTTATTGATTTTTTTCAGAACTGATTATAAGCATGCTGATTCGGAAGAGGGCGTTGTTATTTAAAACTTGTAGGTGTCGGCACTATGAATAACATTAAATAAATCGTTCGTTTGATAGAGGCGAATGAACTGAAAAGTTTAAAACCTCTATAATTCATCACGTTCGTTCGTTCGTTTGACATTTGTAATATACAACAATAGTTATCTTTAGATAAAATTGTATACGAATAAATTCGGCTCTGTTACAGCTGAATTGCTAAATGAACCTAAAAAACAAATGGGATAAAAAAGCAGTCGGTGTCTCCATCAATGTCTCTAGGAGGAATGCTTATCTAAACACCTCAACAGCATCATGTCATGGTATGTCCAAATGATTCTTCTGAATGTTGGAGCAAAGTCACAAGTCAAAGTTACAAAATAATTCATGGAAGTTTTAAAATGTTTCGATATACAATCAGATATGGTCTTGTTCCCAATAACCGGGTGATTAACTAAAAGTTTTTCAAGTATTATTTAAACAAAATTTATACATACAGTGTACTCTGCATCGACCATTAATTTATCGTGTACATGAAAAAGATGTAATTTATTATTCGTCTCAATTTTTACATTTCTTACGAACCTGTTATCGTGAATGGATAGAAATTCCAACCCTTTTCCACGATGTAAAACACTTTGGGGCAGAACGCTTGAATCCAGTATGGTAATCGACTGGAGCAGAATGAGAGTTATAATCATTAGAATAATTTTTCAACTATACATAAATATATAAGAACATTCGAAAAATAACGTGCATCTGTTTTTCTTCAATGTAAAATCTCAAAATTAAAAAACAACTGAGTAGCATTTCGACTTCTATATTTTTTGTATTAACTATGTTTTTGATACACTAATAAACAGTGGCGTCTCGTCCATATTTGCACCTCGTGCATTGCACAACCTAATATTTCAAAAAGAAAAAAAAAGTGAAGCGCCCCTACTATCCTTATTAGCCCAGACTATAGTTCAATTAAAGAAACGTATGGAAAGTATGAAAATCATGAGGAACTTGGCTACCCGTGTACACAAGCGTTCTTGATCGTAAAGAAAACCAAAATGAAACGAGGATGCAAAACATTGGTTTATATTTCTATCACTTAAGTGTGACTCACATAGTGATCCCCGATAATCGTTCGATTAATCGATTAATCGAATACTTCCTACAGAAATCGATTATTAATCGAACGAATACTGCACAACCAATAATCGA
This sequence comes from Toxorhynchites rutilus septentrionalis, assembly GCF_029784135.1. Taxonomy (NCBI): domain Eukaryota; kingdom Metazoa; phylum Arthropoda; class Insecta; order Diptera; family Culicidae; genus Toxorhynchites; species Toxorhynchites rutilus. Next base: position 190,498,441 of record NC_073746.1, read on the forward strand.
AGCGAACGAATAATTTACGTCGATTAATCATCCAAACGCAGAGAGAAAAAAACGTACGGCCGCTGCAGTTTTATCCTGAAAATCAATCATTATCTTTGACGCTCCCCTTAACTGTAAACGAAGCTCAAAAGCTTCAACGCTAATAGAGCTTTGTTTACGACTTTAGGAGAGCGAAAAAGGTAATAATTGGATTTCAGGCGGAGTGAACATTTTTTTGACGTAGGATTACGTCTTTCGGGAACATATTGGGGTACAAATTGAAAAATGAAAATCGATCGCATCGTGAAAAATGTCCAATTTCAAACGCTTGTTACTCATTCATTTCATGATGGATTGATGAGATTTTTGCATCAAACGATTACGGCACTCCATAACAATTTTTCACATTGAATAAAATATAAAATAATTGAAAAAATTCAACCCCTATCCAAGCAGAGATACCCAGTCCTGATTGGTCGAAATTGACGTCATTTCTTTTTCGCGCCCGATTCGTTCTCTCACCGGCAAGCTGCATGGCAATCGAGTAGGAGGCGCCTACTTTTTATTACAGATGGCATTCTAGCAAATGAGAAATATTAGTCTAACTAATTATTTATCTCAGTGTTGCGATTAATCGATTAATCGATTATTTGGGGCGATTAATCGTATCGAATAACAAACTGCTGAAAACTATTCGATTAGCTGATGAACGATTAATTTCAAAAATCGGGGATCACTAGACTCACATACAACATCCACGTCACGTTCACGTCCCATCACGTCACGTTACGTCAATTATTCTACCATGCAATTCTTATGAAAACATTCACATACACCGGCAACGTAACGACCCGTCAGCATACGTTCAATGAAAACGACCAGCAGGATTTGTTGAAAAGAATAAAGTGCGATTCACATACAACATCCACGTTACGTTCACGTCACATACACCGGCAACGTAACGACCCGTCAGCATACGTTCAACGAAAACGACCGGCAGGATTTGTAGAAAATATTTTTTTTTTATCCAAAAATATATATTTTTATTAAGGTTCATATGGCGTCAGCCTAACGGGGCCGGGAGATCAATATTTCGACAGTGTTTGCCTTATAACTATGTTAGTAATATGTAACCGATTACTCGCGGTTGGCTCGAGGTTAGTATTACAAGTGTTTTCGTAATTGTGATTTTGCTGTCTCCTGTCTCCACTCCATATCTAGCGTGGTGCGTCTTCTTGACTCGAGGAATCCAGGATAGAATGGTCACTAGCCGGCACAAACATCAGCTCGTGTAGAGTTGTCATGAGCGGTACAACCTTTGGCTCTTGTTGAATGATCAGTGGACTGCACAACCTTTGGCCCGTGTATCTGTAAAGAGTATGTGTATGTATTGCCGCGACTAAGTAAAAGTTTATAGATCGGATAGGAGGGATATGAAACAGGGACACAACGAAGGAAGCATCATTAAACGTTGACATCGGCGTTTCTGAGGAACAGGTATAGATGAAGCAGAAGATCAGGATCACGGCTACCTAAGATATCCCGGACGGGGATATCCGATTGTCTGCCTTTGGCTCTTAGTGCTTTAGAGAGCTGAGAGCGAGCAGCATGGAACCGGATACACGACTAGACAATATGTTCGATGTCGTGGTAGCCATCGCCACAATCACAAAGATTGTTTGCTGCGAGCCCAATGCGATAGAGATGCGCGTTTAGGTTGTACTGATTTGACATAAGCCGAGATATCACGCGAATGAAATCACGACCTACATTCAATCCCTTAAACCAAGCACTCGTCGAGACCTTAGGGATAATCGTGTGTAACCAGCGACCGAACTCATCTTCACTCCACATGCGCTGCCAACTAGCGAGTGTGTCCTGACGAGGAATGTGAAAAAATTCATTATAAGCAATTTGCCTTCCAAAAAGTGTGCCTTCTGAAGCGCCCACCTTAGCTAGCGAGTCCGCTCTCTCATTCCCCGGAATCGAGCAATGAGAGGGAACCCATGCTAAGGTAATCTTGAATAATTTTTCGACCAAATCACTCAATAGATGTCTTATTCTTGTTAGGAAATAAGATGAGCGTTTATCAACTTTCATTGATCGGATTGCCTCTATTGAGCTGAGACTGTCTAAAAAAATAAAATAATGGTCGATGGGCAATGTTTCAATGATCCCTAGTGCGTAGTATAGCGCACCCAGTTCAGCGACACACACGGAACAAGGATCTCTGAGTTTGAAAGAGGCACTGGAATTTTCATTGAAGATGCCGAAGCCAGTGGACCCATTTATGAATGAACCGTCAGTAAAGAACATTTTATCAGATCTAACTTTCCCATATTTTTCCGAAAATATCGACGGAATAACATTGGAGCGCAGATGATCTGGTGTTCCATGGATTTTTTGTCGCATGGACAGATCAAAAATGACAGAGGAATTGCAAAAGTATGGGAAGCAAACTTGGTTGGAGATGCCTGGCGATAGGTGCACGTCGTGGGTAAGGTACTCATGGTATAAAGACATAAAACTTGACTGAGGAGTCAGTTGGAGTAGATTTTCGAAGTTATAAATCACCAATGGATTCATGATCTTGCAACGGATGAGGAATCTGTAGGATAATTCTGTGAACCGAAGAGTAAGCGGGGGTACTCCTTCCAAGACTTTGAGACTCATCGTATGTGTCGAATGCAAACACCCCATGGCTATACGCAAGCAACGATATTGTATTTTCTCCAGCTTGAGAATATGAATCCTGGCAGCTGATCGGAAGCAAAAACTGTCATATTCTAACACTGATAATATCATTGTTTTGTACAACTGAATGAGGTCTCCTGGATGGGCGCCCCACCATGTTCCGGTTATTGTTTGGAGAAAATTGAATGTTTGCTGGCATTTCTGTTTCAAATACGCAATGTGTATTCCCCAGGTACATTTAGAATAAAAATATACTCCAAGGTATTTGAAAAACATCGAGTGCCTGATCGGTTTGACGGAGACGGACGACTCGTAGGGTTTTTGTCTGGGCTTTGTGTCTCGGCTTTCATTTTGGTTGCATTTTGCAAATTTCTCAGTAAATTCATTCGCAACTAGCTGAGTAAAACAGTCTATATGTTATTATTGTTGAATAAGGGTCGGGACTGCAGGTTTTAAACATTTAAGTAGTATAATTCAATGCCTTTTGATTTTTTTCAAAATTCAGAACTGATTCTATGCATGCTGATTCGGAAGAAGGCATTATAATTTAAAACTGTTGTAGGTGTCGACACTATGAATAACATTAAATAAATCGTTCGTTTGAGCTTAGAAACTTCAATGCTGATGATTCTAGGGTCTACGTTATTGTCGAAGACATAAATGATTGTCATAATCTTCAAAGCTTGCTGAACATTTTTGAGACGTGGTGTGTACGAAATTGTATGACGTTGAGCATCGAGAAATGCCAAGTTATATCGTTCACCAGAAAGCGGAATCCCATCAATTTCTCCTACATGTTATCCGGCAAAGCCATCGAGCAGGTTCAACGAGTTCGCGACTTGGGTGTAATGCTTGACAAGGAGTTGTTTTGAAGGTCACCAATGGATTTAAGGACCCGCTTAGCTTGAAATCTCTACACTGTGCGCTGCTTCGTTCTATCCTGGAAATTGCTTCTGTTGTATGGTGCCCTTTCCCCAGTATTTGGAAAGCGCGCATTGAATCTGTACAAAGAAAATTGGTACGTCGTGCTTTGAGAAATCTTCCATGGCGGAACCCAAGGGAATTGCCTCCTTACGAGGAACGCTGTAACCTGCTGCGAATAGATACTCTGGAAAACAGGCGATCTGCAGCACGAGCCATGTTTGTTGCGAAGCTGCTGAGGAACGAGATTGACTCCCCTTTCTTGCTAGCTAATCAAAACATTTATGCTCCAGAACGCACCCTACGTCATCGTGATTTCCTTAGGATCGATTTCCGGAATAGTTTGTATGGCCAGTGTTGCGAGCGAACCCCGTTGGGTCGATGAGGCAGGCGAAATGTCGAAACTAGGTGACAGTGACATGACTGACAGTGCGAACCGAATTAAAATAGACAAACAATCAGACATACAAAACACAAGCTAAAGAACACAATAGGCAGACGTGAACAATTAGATTGAAAAGTGAAATTTATAAAATTTACTATTGAACACACGAATTACACAAATTAAATATTAGGGGACAGAAATGTGAGTCATAAATTAAAACTACATTGAATTATAAACAAATTAAAATTGATTGAATTAAAAATTTACAGCTTGAAGCTACACACATTAAAAACGTGTTTGCTCTTGAGATTGCCCATAATCTCCCGTGGAAATTCCGTGTGTTTCAACAAACTTCAAGATTTCTTCCACTCTTCATCAACCTATCTGGGATAAACCTACGAATGGCTTCGAAAAATTCCGGAAAACGAGGTGCAAAGCAGGTAAAGGAGTTGGAACCTCAAAATAACCTCCAAACAACACCACGTAACTGTGCTGCATGCTCTGAACCGGACTGGAAGGAGAAACAAGTTGAATGTGATAAATGTGAGCGTTGGTTTCACCTATCCTGCGCTGGTGTCAACGAGTCGATAGAGCAGCGTAGTTTTGCCTGTAAGGACTGCTCAACACACACTCAACAGCTGACGAGTAGTGCATTATCGTGCAAATCTACTACTTCCAGTGCCAAAGCAAGATTGGCCGAGCTGGAGCTTAAGCGACTTGAGGAAGAGAAGAAGCTTAATGAAAATTTGCTCAATGAACGACTTCAAAAGGAGAAGGACATCCAACAGAAGGAAAACCAGCAGGAGAGGGAACGTTGTGAGAAGGAATTGAAAGAGAAGGAACGCTTGGAAAAGGAATTTTTGACAAAGTGGTATGAAGTGATGCGAAGTATGGCTGAAGAAGACGACGGTGGAAGTTGCAGAAGTTTTCATACGAACAGGAGCAGCGCAAACAAAGTGAAGCAATGGCTTAATGTTCAGGTTTTACCGACTTCGGAAGTGGTATCAGGGGAAATTCAAAACCCAACTATTATCCCGTCGAATACGAAACCGACCACAGTGTTGCAATCTCCCGTAGGAACGTCCCATTCCAGAGCCCAATACAACGCAAGTGATACCGCAAATGACGTCATCGGAGCAGCAGAAGCAGATACAAATGCTGCCTATGAGAGCATCGGTGGTAACTCAACGATTCGCAAAACCGCTGATTGCGTCATCAACTCCGATTCAGCAGCAATCAGGACAGCCAGCAGCGCAGAGGCAACAGTTCGAGTTTCAACACATCACACAAGCACATCCCCCGTCTCACGCACGCTTTCAGGAGATACCTCATGATGTTAGGCCAGGTGAAGTAAGACCGACCGAGGTAGGTTTCCAACCGTTGCATGATGTTGCATGTCAGAATAAACGAGAATCTGCTCAAGAAATACACTGCTCTACACAAAACACTCATTTAATCTATACACACCCGCCCTCTAATCCCTTAAGAACACATTTTGGTAAGGTAATTGGTCCACCCCAGCACGTTAACGACAGGTATATGGTTCCAAATTATGGTCATGTGCCTACTGCTACTGTTCCTGACTACCAGACCCCCGTTGTCCTCCCGTCTCTCGCGCCTGTAGCTACAGGATCTCAACAACTGTATGGACCTAATGTTCAGCAGTTACAGGCACGCAACGTGGTTCCAAAGGAATTACCTTGGTTCAATGGAGACCCGTCCGACTGGCCCATATTCATATCAAGCTACAATAACACTACTCAAATGTGTGGCTATTCGGACTCCGAAAATCTGATGCGCCTTCAACGGTGCCTTCAAGGCAAAGCTCGGGAAGCTGTGAAAAGTTTCCTCCTCCACCCATCGACACTTCCTCAAGTATTGTCTACGCTATACATGCTATATGGCAGGCCGGAGTTGATTGCCAACACTCTGCTGACTAAAGCAAGATCAACTCCTGCACCAAAAGTGGATAAACTCGACAGTTTGATAGGGTTCGGTCTTGTTGTGCAAAACTTATGTGCTCATTTGCAAGCAGTTGGTCTAGAAAATCATATGAAGAATCCCACGCTTCTCCAAGAACTTGTAGAGAAACTTCCTTCCAACATTCGTCTGGAGTGGGCGTTATACCAAAGCCGTGTTGAAGCACCTGATGTAGCAACTTTTTCCAGTTTCATGACGTCACTAGTTTCTGCAGTAAGTCATGTGGTTTCACCTGTAGTGGTCGTGACTGAGCCCAATAGCGAGAAGCGTAAGGATAGGGGCTATATCAACAGTCATTCGGTTGTGGGTGATTCTTCCACCTCTGCAGATGAACAATTCAATCCTAAACCGTGTCCTATCTGCAAGAAAGCTGGGCACAAAACGAAGGATTGTTTCGAGTTCCGAAAACTAGATGTCGACACCCGTTGGAAATTGGTCCAGCAAAACAGTTTATGCCGTCGATGTCTTACGTCTCACGGAAAGCGGCCATGCAAAAGTAATGTGTGCGGAATAGACGGATGTGAGTACCGACACCACAGGCTGTTCCATTCGGTGAAATCGACCTGTGAAATCAAACAAGAAAAAAAATCAACGCCCATGGGCACCGTATCCCTTCATTGTGATGAAAATGGTTCCACGTTGTTTCGTTTGATTCCCGTTACACTTCATGGCAAAAATGTTCAAGTGAGCACGTATGCGTTCTTGGATGACGGATCAGAACTCACTCTGGTGGATAAAGACTTGGCGAAGAAACTGAACGCCAATGGCGAGCTGCAACCGTTGTGTATGCAGTGGACGAGTGGTGTGACCCGCGCAGAACCTGATTCACAAATACTACAGCTCCGAATCTCGGGTCGTGGAAAGGCCAAGGAATTCGCCTTGAAGGATGTCCACACAGTATCATCTTTGAAACTTCCAACGCAGACGATGGTATACAGTGAGTTGCAGGAAAGGTTCCAGCATCTCCAAGGTTTAGCGATAGAAGATTATCAACGTGTAACACCGCAGTTATTGATTGGTTTGAACAACACGCGTCTGTGTGCCAGCTTGAAGATTAAAGAAGGAAAATCAGGTGAACCGGTGGCGGCGAAGACCCGATTAGGTTGGATGATATATGGTAGCTTACCAGGAACCATAACGTTCAATAGACAGCGTTACGTTCATGTGTGCACACGTTCTTCGGAAGATGAGCTGCACAACCTGGTACAAAACTTTTTTGATGTGGAAAGCGCAGGTGTCCGTGCTACACCTTTACTTGAATCTGCTGACATTTACCGAGCTCGTACGATATTGGAAGCAACAACCCACAGAACATCTACGGGGCGTTTCGAGACAGGACTTTTGTGGCGCTCCGATTATATCGAGTTTCCTGACAGTTTACCTATGGCGACACGACGTCTCTCGTGTTTAGAACGGCAGCTGCCGGGTAAACCAACAGTCTATGAAAACATCAGACAACAACTGAAGGACTATCAACTCAAGGGCTATGCCCATATCATCACGGAGGAAGAATTGTGGTCCGCTGATCCTCGTCGAGTTTGGTACCTTCCCCTGGGTTTTGTGGAGAACCCAAAGAAACCAGCGAAAGTCCGTATCGTCTGGGATGCGGCGGCGAAATCGGAGAAGGTGTCTTTCAACAGTATGATCCTCAAAGGACCAGATCTCCTCACATCTCTTCCTGGTGTTCTCAGTCGTTTCCGCCAACGGAAGGTGGCGATTAGTGGTGACATCAAAGAGATGTTTCACCAGGTTTTGATTCGTGGCGCTGATCGAGACTCACAGAGATTTCTCTGGAGAGACGATCCTACGCAACCTGTTGACACTTACGTAATGGACGTGGCGGTATTCGGCTCCGCGTGTTCCCCGTGCAGTTCACAATTCGTCAAGAACTTGAATGCAAAAGAGCACGAGAAGACGTACCCAAGGGCGGCGCAAGCAATCATCCGGAGCCATTATGTCGACGACTACCTCGACAGCTTTGATACCATCAACGAAGCTATCACCGTTGCCAACGACGTAAAGCTGGTCCATGGAAGAGCCGGATTCGAGATCCGGAATTGGCTTTCGAATAAGACAGAAGTAGTTAACCAAATTGGGAACGGATCGGGAGAATCAGTGAGAACATTTACCCTGGATAAGGGTAATGGATGCGAGCGCGTGTTGGGAATATCCTGGATTCCCGACGAAGATGTCTTCAGGTTTTCATTGGTACTACGCAATGAGTTACGGGGCCTACTCGAAGAAAAGATAGTTCCAACGAAACGTCAGATCCTCCGAGTGGTTATGAGCGTGTTCGACCCTCTGGGGTTGATAACGATGCTAGTGATCCACGGGAAAATAATCATCCAAGAAGTCTGGAAAAGTGGTACTGGATGGGACGACGCCATTTCTGCAACCAACTTCGTTCGATGGCAGCGGTGGACGACAACTTTGTCTCATCTAAAAGAAATAACTATCCCGCGTTGCTACTTCCCGGGATATTGTCCTAATAGTTTGGACACCATGGAACTCCATATTGTACTGTTCAAAAAGTTTACTGTTAGCTTGAGAATCTTGTAGAGGCTTTCTTTTGACTTATAAGGTATCCTACAGTGGACCAGAAAGGTAGCACCAAACGGTATCCACTAGTAGGACCTCAAACTCGCGAGTTAAGCTTGTAGAAGGTCTCAAAAGCAATTGTCTCTCGTTTATTGATGTCGGATATTTATATGGATTTACACAGTTTGTTCAGCTTAATTCTATCCTACTCTTATTCTATAATAATCATGTAAGTGAATGAGACAGCGGGAGAATCACACTTTGGTTTTGTAAAAATGCATTGTCAAATATTCAGTTGGCAATGGCCCTCAACCGATAGTGCAATTTGAAACCCTTCGTTTCATTGCCACTCGGTCGGGACCACGCGGCTGGAAGTAAGGGGAAAGAGATAATTTAACATAGGTCGAGGACTGCACTTGTTGCTGACGCATATGGACGTAATTTAATTTGCTTATGCAATATTTGTTTATATTTTACAGGGCGGATGGCATTTTGGATAATTTATTGATGTGTTGTATTACAGGGGTTTTTAGCCCATGACACCTTCCCTCTTTGGAAGAATGGTGTAATGGAGTGAAATGAAATGAAATCATTCTAAAAAGGATTCTCCAGTTGCCTCTATAAATTGTGTGTTTAAAAGTAATAGTGTAAATTTCTACTTTTATAAACTTGCTTTCATCTTTTTTTGTTGTTGTAAATTGAGTGTTTTGAATATTTTTTCTAATTTTAAGTTTAATACCGAATTTCTTACATCTAGCACAGGGCCTACCTCTTTATTATTATTATTATTTTTTCTCTTTTTTTTCGAGGTTAGGCTCGGTTCTACTTATTCTAATCACTGTTTAATTATACGATTTTTATGTACAATTTGTTCATCATTTGATATTTGGTTTTTGATAGTCACGTTAGGATGCTTAATTTCACAATCTCAAAAGGCCCTGTATACACCGAATCAAGTTTTCTACGATTTTCTCTTTTTAACCAAACTTTGTCTCCTAATTGTATGTTAATTCGGTTTGCCTGTTCTGACTGTTTTGTTATTCTTTGAAGCTTTGATTTATCTAATAGAAATTTGGCCTTTTGAGCAGCTAATTGTAATTTAAATTTTAGTTCTTTATGATATGAGTCATGGTTATAAACTGGATCTACGATTGTTGTATTTTTTAGTTCTGTGGGGTAATTTGCTTGATTTCCGAAAACTAGTTCAAATGGTGAAAAAGTATGTTCTGTATGTGGCGTAGTGTTGTAGAAAAAGGTAAAAAATGGTAGCCATGAATCCCAGTCATCCTGTTGTTCGTTAATGAATTGTCTAAGATATTCATTCAAACAACGATGGCTTCGTTCCAAGGCTCCTATAGTTTCTGGGTGATATGCTGTTGAGAATTTTTGGTCTATTGAAAGCATTGTACATATTTCTTTGAATACTTCATTTTTATACTCGGTGCCCATATCAGTTTTTATTGCTTTTGGGCAACCATGTTTTAAAATAAGGTTTTCGACTACTGCTTTAGCTAAGGTTTTTGCTTGCTTATCTATTATTGGTAATGTTATAATATATTTCGTTAGATCGCATTGTATTGTTAATGCGTAACGATTTCCTCTATTTGATCTTGTTAATGGACCTACTGTATCCATTGAGACAAGGTCAAATGCTTTAATTGGTGTTGAAGTTTTCTCGAATACTTCTTTTGTTTTAATTGTGTGTTTGTTTAATTTACATCGAACACAATTTTTAACGTAAGTGGTGATTGTGTCTTTCATATTTTTCCAAAAGTAATTTCTTCTTAGTTTTTGTAATAGTTTGTTAATACCGACGTGGCCTCCTAAAAGGGTATCGTGGTTTTCTTTTATTAATCGTTGTATTTCGTTTTCATCCTTCAGCACTTTAGCTGGGACGTATAAAATTATCGTGACGTCACTTAAATTATCATTGCATATTTTTTTAAACGTTTCTATTCCATTCAATGTAGTATTATTTGCTTCATTCAATGTTCCATTCCCGGGAAGGATGTTAAATATTGGATCCTTTACACTGATTGCAATTTTCTTTAAGTTCATTGTTTTGGCCATATCGTTTATAAGTTGTATGCATTCTATAAAATTTATCATACCTTTGTAATAGAATAGTTGCGCTCGAGCAAGAATTCTTTTCAGGTTTTTATTTTTGATGTAAATATTAATTTCAGTGTTATTTAGTTCAAATGTTACTTTAGGTATATCAAAAGCATCAATATTGTTAATAGAATCATAGGCTCTGAGGTGATCAGTCTTATTATCTATTTGTTCATTAACTTGAGCTTGTGGTTTATCTTTGGTTATAGATCTGGTTTGTACTGGCAAGATCGACATTGTTTTAAGATCTTCAAGATTGATTTCGACACGCGAAAGAGCGTCAGGCCCGACATTTTGTTTCCCTTTTACGTGTTCGATATCGAAATTAAATTCCTCTAAATCAAGTCTCATTCGTGTCAGCTTAGATGATGGATTTTTCATACTAAATAAATGTACTAATGGATTGTGGTCAGTCTTTACTGTAAATTTCCGTCCGTAAAGATATGGTCTGAAGTATGTAATTGCCCAATGTATCGCTGTAAGTTCTTGTTCTATTGTTGATTTGTTACTTTACTTATTTGTTTCTGGTCCACTGTTATTGTTTCGTTTATTGTAAGCGAATACTTTTGCTGAATCACTTAGTAATTTTTCAGATTCTATCTCTGAAGCCTTTTCTATTGCTTTGGTTAGAGAGTTGAATTCTCTGTATTTAAGTAGTTGTTTTATTTCGTTGTTTCTAGCGCCAGTTGATAATGCTTTTAATCCAGCATTCGTGGCAAGTTTTGTAGCCGTTTCTAGTGGAACGTTTTCGTTTAAATACGCACGTTCCAAATTGAGAGTTAGTTTTTCAATTTCCTCTGAGAATTTAACGAAACTGTCGCTCTGCTTAGTTGCATTTAGTTTCGCGATTAACGTGTTCGGCTCGACTGAAATTTGGCATTTTTCTTTCAGTTTTGTTATGATGGTGTCGATACTGTTTGGAGTTTCTGTTATTGCAGCTCGTGCTTTTCCTTCCATACGTGAAAGGATTGTTTGTATTGCTGCTGCATTATTATCGTTGTTGATCAGTGGCTTACACGCCTGCAACGACGATATTACGTTATTAAGTTTATCTGGTTTTCCATCGTAAGGTGGAACCAGGGACGTGATTACCTTTATTATTTCTACTACGCTAGCCATTTTAGATTCGTATAATAATTTTGTACGATTACAAAATATCACTGCGTTTACTAGCGATTTAAACTTAATTCTCCTCTCTGGGGAGTAGGTTAGTTTTTGGGTAATAATTACATAAATTTCGTCGTATAATGACCTTGCTAATTTCGTATAGTATGTGAGCTGTGTTAATGATAATTGCTCTTCAATTTTAGCTAATTTTACAATCACTTCGTTGTAGGTTATTTTTAGTAGGCTTTGTTTTGATAATAATGTAGTTTGTAGGAATTTCCTATTAGGATTTTTCTTTAAGTGCGATTGCAAATTTTTTAGCACTAATATTTTGTCCTCTAGTTCTAGTATTTGTGCTTCCATTAAAACATATCTCTTAAATTTATGTAGTTATAAACATTTGTCTTTCATTTCTTTTACCTTGTTGCTTGATGCGTTTAGAGTTGTCACATTGGTGTGTTGATATCCTTCCTTACCGGTTGTGACCTGCTTATCGGTGCGATCAAGCAGTGGGTTATCCGTGGTGTCTGCTGGGCCTCCCTCGGTGCGAGAGGCTTTTCGTATAAGCCATTGGTTTAGCCACTTCGATGACTTCACAGTATCTTCGTTTCTCACATAACACGATGTTTTTTCACACTTGTAATGCTGCAACTGACCTCGCAGCTTTGAGGGCCTCGGCGCGCGTGCACTTTTTGTACTGTTCATATGTTTTCAAACCAGCCGATACCAATAGTATGGCCAGTATTATCCATAGGAGAAATTCGCTATTTTCATGGAACAGCGTGTGCTGTTCCAAACTGTTTAAAATGGTTACCTGGGCGTCGCCAGTATTGTCTTGTTTCTTTTTTGAACTTATTAGCCCCATTGCTCACTTTTGATTTATCTCACTGTCTCACTGTATAGGTCGCTGCATCGTTTTGTACCACTTGCTAATAATTGTGACACCAAAATAGTTCACTTTTCCGTCGTCGACGAAGAGACTATTGTATTCAAAATGCACTTAACATATGAACGCGATGATTTGACCACCGACGTGTTCTGACATTGCTCGTTGTTGTAACATTACGCCTCTACTCGTAGTTAATATTAGTTGTCCATGTTCAATGGGCATTAACTTTTTTGCGTGTGCTCGAATGTTTTTTGCTTTGGTGGGTATGGGATGTTTCAGTACATTTACCATGTTGAATTTCTCGGTAATTTTTACTGCACACGAATTTTTGAACTTTTTTATCACTTCCACATATTGTTTTTCCTCTAGCGCTTTCAACAGGCTAGAAATGCTTTTTATATTTGTGTCTATAAGGATTGGTAAATTCACTTCACTCGCGGGTTTTAGTCTTCTTAATGTTTCATTTATTTTAGTAATCGTCATTATCGCACTTCACTTCATTTATTTATTTTTTTTTCACTTTAGGCAGGCTTCGCATCTCGGACGGTCGCCATGTACTGTTCAAAAAGTTTACTGTTAGCTTGAGAATCTTGTAGAGGCTTTCTTTTGACTTATAAGGTATCCTACAGTGGACCAGAAAGGTAGCACCAAACGGTATCCACTAGTAGGATCTCAAACTCGCGAGTTAAGCTTGTAGAAGGTCTCAAAAGCAATTGTCTCTCGTTTATTGATGTCGGATATTTATATGGATTTACACAGTTTGTTCAGCTTAATTCTATCCTACTCTTATTCTATAATAATCATGTAAGTGAATGAGACAGCGGGAGAATCACACTTTGGTTTTGTAAAAATGCATTGTCAAATATTCAGTTGGCAATGGCCCTCAAACGATAGTGCAATTTGAAACCCTTCGTTTCATTGCCACTCGGTCGGGACCACGCGGCTGGAAGTAAGGGGAAAGAGATAATTTAACATAGGTCGAGGACTGCACTTGTTGCTGACGCATATGGACGTAATTTAATTTGCTTATGCAATATTTGTTTATATTTTACAGGGCGGATGGCATTTTGGATAATTTATTGATGTGTTGTATTACAGGGGTTTTTAGCCCATGACAATATCTTTGTGGACGCCAGCGAGGAGGCTTTCGCTTGTGTTGGGTATTTCCGGGTAATTGATCGAGATCAAGTACGGTGTGCCCTAGTTTCGTCGAAGAGTAAAGTTGCTCCAGTAAAAGCTCTATCGATTCCACGACTTGAGCTGCAAGCGGCAGTGATCGGAACGCGTTTAGCGAAATCGATAGCTGAAAATCACGATCTACCGATTCTTCGACGAGTGTTCTGGACGGACTCCACAACCGTCTTATCGTGGATACGCTCGGATCACCGCCGTTACAAGCCTTACGTGGCATTCAGAATAAGTGAAATCCTCAGTGAATCCACCGTTGCTGAATGGAGGTGGGTTCCTACTGGGAAGAATGTCGCGGACGAAGCGACAAAATGGAAGAAGGAGGCAGTATACGACGAAGCTTCACGCTGGTTCACAGCCCCAGAGTTCCTCTTCGAGGAAGAAGATCGATGGCCGCAGCAGAGACTACAGGAAATAGAGACTTGCGAGGAACTAAGAATGGTTCATCTCCATCATGCAACTGTGGTTCAATTTGAACGCTTCTCAAAATTTGAACGACTTATAAGAGCTCTGGCATATGTTTATTTGTTCGGAGACGCAGTCGGCGAAGAAAAGATTCGAAGGAGTTAACTCGTGAGTATCTACAGCTGGCGGAGGCAAGAATCTATCAAGCGGTGCAGGAAGAATCATATCCCGACGAAGCGGCCACATTAAAGAAGAAGCAAACGCCGGATTGGAATCCAAGGATCGACAAGACTGGGTGTTATACGGATGGAGAGTCGGATGAACAATGCTTTATATGTGCCGTACGAAACGAGGTATCCGGTGATTCTGCCGAGATATCATCGTGTGACGTGTCTGATGATCGACTACTATCACCGCAGATATGGACACAGTAGCAACGAATCAGTAGTGAACGAGATCCGCCAAAAATACCGTGTATCTAGACTCCGGGCAGCAGTTCGTCAGATATCCAAGAACTGTGTCTGGTGCCGTGTTTACAAGAGTAGACCCAAAACGCCGAAAATATCTCCGCTACCGTCAGCAAGATTGTCGCCGCATGTGCGTGCTTTCACTTTCGTTGGCCTCGATTATTGTGGCCCGTTCCTGATCAAGGTCAACCGATCAAGTGTTAAGCGATGGATCGCTCTTTTCTGCTGCCTAACAGTCAGAGGTGTCCATCTGGAAGTTGTACACACTCTGACAACAGAGTCGTGCAAACTGGCTATTCGCCGATTTATTTCCTGCAGAGGTTCCCCACAGGAAATATACAGCGATCAAGGTACTAATTTTGTGGGGGCAATTCGCTGAATCGCTGCGAAACGTGAATCAAGAGTTGTCTGAGACGTTCACCAACACTCGTACTCAATGGCACCTGAATCCACCAGCGGCGCCACATATGGGCGGAGCCTGGGAGCGTCTCGTCAGAACCGTCAAGGCCGCATTGGCAGCTCTGAAACTTCCGAATAAGCCGAATGAAGAGACATTCGCCACATTTGTAGCTGAAGCAGCATCAATGGTGAACTCAAGGCCGTTAACTTATGTGCCATTGGAGGAAGATTGCCAGGAGTCTCTTACTCCAAACCACTTCATCCTGCTTAGTTCATCCGGAGTTGTGCAGCCTACGAAGACGCCGACGAACGAACGTGATACTTTGCGCAGTAACTGGAACCAGATTCAAAGCCTGTTGGATCAATTCTGGTCTCGCTGGATCCGCGAGTACCTACCGGTGATTGCGCTAAGAGGAAAGTGGATAGAAGACGTTGAGCCAATTAAGGTGGGGGATCTGGTGGTTATAGTAGAGGAGACAGTCAGGAACAGCTGGACTAGAGGGCGGGTTGAGCGAGTGTACCAAGGTAAAGATGGGCGGATCCGCAAAGCAGATGTTTTGACCAACAACGGAGTCTTCCAGAGGCCCGTTACGAAGTTGGTGGTGCTCGATCTCGCAGACCGTGGTATAGCTGGATCAGAACACCAGCAATACGGGGCGGGGGATGTTGCGAGCGAACCCCGTTGGGTTGATGAGGCAGGCGAAATGTCGAAACTAGGTGACAGTGACATGACTGACAGTGCGAACCGAATTAAAATAGACAAACAATCAGACATACAAAACACAAGCTAAAGAACACAATAGGCAGACGTGAACAATTAGATTGAAAAGTGAAATTTATTACAACAAATTTAAATTAATTTAAATTAATTACACAAATTAAAAGTTAGGGGACAGAAATGTGAGTCATAAATTAAAACTACATTGAATTATAAACAAATTAAAATTGATTGAATTAAAAATTTACAGCTTGAAGCTACACACATTAAAAACGTGTTTGCTCTTGAGATTGCCCATAATCTCCCGTGGAAATTCCGTGTGTTTCAACAAACTTCAAGATTTCTTCCACTCTTCATCAACCTATCTGGGATAAACCTACGAATGGCTTCGAAAAATTCCGGAAAACGAGGTGCAAAGCAGGTAAAGGAGTTGGAACCTCAAAATAACCTCCAAACAACACCACGTAACTGTGCTGCATGCTCTGAACCGGACTGGAAGGAGAAACAAGTTGAATGTGATAAATGTGAGCGTTGGTTTCACCTATCCTGCGCTGGTGTCAACGAGTCGATAGAGCAGCGTAGTTTTGCCTGTAAGGACTGCTCAACACACACTCAACAGCTGACGAGTAGTGCATTATCGTGCAAATCTACTACTTCCAGTGCCAAAGCAAGATTGGCCGAGCTGGAGCTTAAGCGACTTGAGGAAGAGAAGAAGCTTAATGAAAATTTGCTCAATGAACGACTTCAAAAGGAGAAGGACATCCAACAGAAGGAAAACCAGCAGGAGAGGGAACGTTGTGAGAAGGAATTGAAAGAGAAGGAACGCTTGGAAAAGGAATTTTTGACAAAGTGGTATGAAGTGATGCGAAGTATGGCTGAAGAAGACGACGGTGGAAGTTGCAGAAGTTTTCATACGAACAGGAGCAGCGCAAACAAAGTGAAGCAATGGCTTAATGTTCAGGTTTTACCGACTTCGGAAGTGGTATCAGGGGAAATTCAAAACCCAACTATTATCCCGTCGAATACGAAACCGACCACAGTGTTGCAATCTCCCGTAGGAACGTCCCATTCCAGAGCCCAATACAACGCAAGTGATACCGCAAATGACGTCATCGGAGCAGCAGAAGCAGATACAAATGCTGCCTATGAGAGCATCGGTGGTAACTCAACGATTCGCAAAACCGCTGATTGCGTCATCAACTCCGATTCAGCAGCAATCAGGACAGCCAGCAGCGCAGAGGCAACAGTTCGAGTTTCAACACATCACACAAGCACATCCCCCGTCTCACGCACGCTTTCAGGAGATACCTCATGATGTTAGGCCAGGTGAAGTAAGACCGACCGAGGTAGGTTTCCAACCGTTGCATGATGTTGCATGTCAGAATAAACGAGAATCTGCTCAAGAAATACACTGCTCTACACAAAACACTCATTTAATCTATACACACCCGCCCTCTAATCCCTTAAGAACACATTTTGGTAAGGTAATTGGTCCACCCCAGCACGTTAACGACAGGTATATGGTTCCAAATTATGGTCATGTGCCTACTGCTACTGTTCCTGACTACCAGACCCCCGTTGTCCTCCCGTCTCTCGCGCCTGTAGCTACAGGATCTCAACAACTGTACGGACCTAATGTTCAGCAGTTACAGGCACGCAACGTGGTTCCAAAGGAATTACCTTGGTTCAAAGGAGACCCGTCCGACTGGCCCATATTCATATCAAGCTACAATAACACTACTCAAATGTGTGGCTATTCGGACTCCGAAAATCTGATGCGCCTTCAACGGTGCCTTCAAGGCAAAGCTCGGGAAGCTGTGAAAAGTTTCCTCCTCCACCCATCGACACTTCCTCAAGTATTGTCTACGCTATACATGCTATATGGCAGGCCGGAGTTGATTGCCAACACTCTGCTGACTAAAGCAAGATCAACTCCTGCACCAAAAGCGGATAAACTCGACAGTTTGATAGGGTTCGGTCTTGTTGTGCAAAACTTATGTGCTCATTTGCAAGCAGTTGGTCTAGAAAATCATATGAAGAATCCCACGCTTCTCCAAGAACTTGTAGAGAAACTTCCTTCCAACATTCGTCTGGAGTGGGCGTTATACCAAAGCCGTGTTGAAGCACCTGATGTAGCAACTTTTTCCAGTTTCATGACGTCACTAGTTTCTGCAGTAAGTCATGTGGTTTCACCTGTAGTGGTCGTGACTGAGCCCAATAGCGAGAAGCGTAAGGATAGGGGCTATATCAACAGTCATTCGGTTGTGGGTGATTCTTCCACCTCTGCAGATGAACAATTCAATCCTAAACCGTGTCCTATCTGCAAGAAAGCTGGGCACAAAACGAAGGATTGTTTCGAGTTCCGAAAACTAGATGTCGACACCCGTTGGAAATTGGTCCAGCAAAACAGTTTATGCCGTCGATGTCTTACGTCTCACGGAAAGCGGCCATGCAAAAGTAATGTGTGCGGAATAGACGGATGTGAGTACCGACACCACAGGCTGCTCCATTCGGTGAAATCGACCTGTGAAATCAAACAAGAAAAAAAATCAACGCCCATGGGCACCGTATCCCTTCATTGTGATGAAAATGGTTCCACGTTGTTTCGTTTGATTCCCGTTACACTTCATGGCAAAAATGTTCAAGTGAGCACGTATGCGTTCTTGGATGACGGATCAGAACTCACTCTGGTGGATAAAGACTTGGCGAAGAAACTGAACGCCAATGGCGAGCTGCAACCGTTGTGTATGCAGTGGACGAGTGGTGTGACCCGCGCAGAACCTGATTCACAAATACTACAGCTCCGAATCTCGGGTCGTGGAAAGGCCAAGGAATTCGCCTTGAAGGATGTCCACACAGTATCATCTTTGAAACTTCCAACGCAGACGATGGTATACAGTGAGTTGCAGGAAAGGTTCCAGCATCTCCAAGGTTTAGCGATAGAAGATTATCAACGTGTAACACCGCAGTTATTGATTGGTTTGAACAACACGCGTCTGTGTGCCAGCTTGAAGATTAAAGAAGGAAAATCAGGTGAACCGGTGGCGGCGAAGACCCGATTAGGTTGGATGATATATGGTAGCTTACCAGGAACCATAACGTTCAATAGACAGCGTTACGTTCATGTGTGCACACGTTCTTCGGAAGATGAGCTGCACAACCTGGTACAAAACTTTTTTGATGTGGAAAGCGCAGGTGTCCGTGCTACACCTTTACTTGAATCTGCTGACATTTACCGAGCTCGTACGATATTGGAAGCAACAACCCACAGAACATCTACGGGGCGTTTCGAGACAGGACTTTTGTGGCGCTCCGATTATATCGAGTTTCCTGACAGTTTACCTATGGCGACACGACGTCTCTTGTGTGTAGAACGGCAGCTGACGGGTAAACCAACAGTCTATGAAAACATCAGACAACAACTGAAGGACTATCAACTCAAGGGCTATGCCCATATCATCACGGAGGAAGAATTGTGGTCCGCTGATCCTCGTCGAGTTTGGTACTTTCCCCTGGGTTTTGTGGAGAACCCAAAGAAACCAGCGAAAGTCCGTATCGTCTGGGATGCGGCGGCGAAATCGGAGAAGGTGTCTTTCAACAGTATGATCCTCAAAGGACCAGATCTCCTCACATCTCTTCCTGGTGTTCTCAGTCGTTTCCGCCAACGGAAGGTGGCGATTAGTGGTGACATCAAAGAGATGTTTCACCAGGTTTTGATTCGTGGCGCTGATCGAGACTCACAGAGATTTCTCTGGAGAGACGATCCTACGCAACCTGTTGACACTTACGTAATGGACGTGGCGGTATTCGGCTCCGCGTGTTCCCCGTGCAGTTCACAATTCGTCAAGAACTTGAATGCAAAAGAGCACGAGAAGACGTACCCAAGGGCGGCGCAAGCAATCATCCGGAGCCAGTATGTCGACGACTACCTCGACAGCTTTGATACCATCAACGAAGCTATCACCGTTGCCAACGACGTAAAGCTGGTCCATGGAAGAGCCGGATTCGAGATCCGGAATTGGCTTTCGAATAAGACAGAAGTAGTTAACCAAATTGGGAACGGATCAGGAGAATCAGTGAGAACATTTACCCTGGATAAGGGTAATGGATGCGAGCGCGTGTTGGGAATATCCTGGATTCCCGACGAAGATGTCTTCAGGTTTTCATTGGTACTACGAGATGAGTTACGGGGCCTACTCGAAGAAAAGATAGTTCCAACGAAACGTCAGATCCTCCGAGTGGTTATGAGCGTGTTCGACCCTCTGGGGTTGATAACGATGCTAGTGATCCACGGGAAAATAATCATCCAAGAAGTCTGGAAAAGTGGTACTGGATGGGACGACGCCATTTCTGCAACCAACTTCGTTCGATGGCAGCGGTGGACGACAACTTTGTCTCATCTAAAAGAAATAACTATCCCGCGTTGCTACTTCCCGGGATATTGTCCTAATAGTTTGGACACCATGGAACTCCATATCTTTGTGGACGCCAGCGAGGAGGCTTTCGCTTGTGTTGGGTATTTCCGGGTAATTGATCGAGATCAAGTACGGTGTGCCCTAGTTTCGTCGAAGAGTAAAGTTGCTCCAGTAAAAGCTCTATCGATTCCACGACTTGAGCTGCAAGCGGCAGTGATCGGAACGCGTTTAGCGAAATCGATAGCTGAAAATCACGATCTACCGATTCTTCGACGAGTGTTCTGGACGGACTCCACAACCGTCTTATCGTGGATACGCTCGGATCACCGCCGTTACAAGCCTTACGTGGCATTCAGAATAAGTGAAATCATCAGTGAATCCACCGTTGCTGAATGGAGGTGGGTTCCTACTGGGAAGAATGTCGCGGACGAAGCGACAAAATGGAAGAAGGAGGCAGTATACGACGAAGCTTCACGCTGGTTCACAGCCCCAGAGTTCCTGTACGAGGAAGAAGATCGATGGCCGCAGCAGAGACTACAGGAAATAGAGACTTGCGAGGAACTAAGAATGGTTCATCTCCATCATGCAACTGTGGTCTCGCCATTTATTCAATTTGAACGCTTCTCAAAATTTGAACGACTTATAAGAGCTCTGGCATATGTTTATTTGTTCGGAGACCGCAGTCGGCGAAGAAAAGATTCGAAGGAGTTAACTCGTGAGTATCTACAGCTGGCGGAGGCAAGAATCTATCAAGCGGTGCAGGAAGAATCATATCCCGACGAAGCGGCCACATTAAAGAAGAAGCAAACGCCGGATTGGAATCCAAGGATCGACAAGACTGGGTGTTATACGGATGGAGAGTCGGATGAACAATGCTTTATATGTGTCGTACGAAACGAGGTATCCGGTGATTCTGCCGAGATATCATCGTGTGACGTGTCTGATGATCGACTACTATCACCGCAGATATGGACACAGTAGCAACGAATCAGTAGTGAACGAGAGCCCCCAAAAATACCGTGTATCTAGACTCCGGGCAGCAGTTCGTCAGATATCCAAGAACTGTGTCTGGTGCCGTGTTTACAAGAGTAGACCCAAAACGCCGAAAATGTCTCCGTTACCGTCAGCAAGATTGTCGCCGCATGTGCGTGCTTTCACTTTCGTTGGCCTCGATTATTGTGGCCCGTTCCTGATCAAGGTCAACCGATCAAGTGTTAAGCGATGGATCGCTCTTTTCTGCTGCCTAACAGTCAGAGGTGTCCATCTGGAAGTTGTACACACTCTGACAACAGAGTCGTGCAAACTGGCTATTCCCCGATTTATTTCCTGCAGAGGTTCCCCACAGGAAATATACAGCGATCAAGGAACTAATTTTGTGGGGGCAAGGAGAGAATTGGCCGAATCGCTGCGAAACGTGAATCAAGAGTTGTCAGAGACGTTCACCAACACTCGTACTCAATGGCACCTGAATCCACCAGCGGCGCCACATATGGGCGGAGCCTGGGAGCGTCTCGTCAGAACCGTCAAGGCCGCATTGGCAGCTCTGAAACTTCCGAATAAGCCGAATGAAGAGACATTCGCCACATTTGTAGCTGAAGCAGCATCAATGGTGAACTCAAGGCCGTTAACTTATGTGCCATTGGAGGACGATTGCCAGGAGTCTCTTACTCCAAACCACTTCATCCTGCTTAGTTCATCCGGAGTTGTGCAGCCTACGAAGACGCCGACGAACGAACGTGATACTTTGCGCAGTAACTGGAACCAGATTCAAAGCCTGTTGGATCAATTCTGGTCTTGCTGGATCCGCGAGTACCTACCGGTGATTGCGCTAAGAGGAAAGTGGATAGAAGACGTTGAGCCAATTAAGGTGGGGGATCTGGTGGTTATAGTAGAGAAGACAGTCAGGAACAGCTGGACTAGAGGGCGGGTTGAGCGAGTGTACCAAGGTAAAGATGGGCGGATCCGCAAAGCAGATGTTTTGACTAACAACGGAGTCTTCCAGAGGCCCGTTACCAGGTTGGTGGTGCTCGATCTCGCAGACCGTGGTATAGCTGGATCAGAACACCAGCAATACGGGGCGGGGGATGTTGCGAGCGAACCCCGTTGGGTCGATGAGGCAGGCGAAATGTCGAAACTAGGTGACAGTGACATGACTGACAGTGCGAACCGAATTAAAATAGACAAACAATCAGACATACAAAACACAAGCTAAAGAACACAATAGGCAGACGTGAACAATTAGATTGAAAAGTGAAATTTATAAAACTTACTATTGAACACACGAATTACACAAATTAAAAGTTAGGGGACAGAAATGTGAGTCATAAATTAAAACTACATTGAATTATAAACAAATTAATATTGATTGAATTAAAAATTTACAGCTTGAAGCTACACACATTAAAAACGTGTTTGCTCCTGAGATTGCCCATAATCTCCCGTGGAAATTCCGTGTGTTTCAACAGCCAGCATGATCCGTTGGAGTTTATGTCTGCTACATTCAATAGGATTTTCAACATCTTCGACTTTAATTTCGCTAGCAATGCGCTTCGGATTAAATTAAATGATTATTTTGAAATAAGTTGACACTCGTGTATTGTTGACACAATGCGTGTATTTGATACTGACTTGATTAGGTCCATTAAGACAATTTGATGTCAGATGGATTAATTAAAATAAATAAAATGAATGAAAAATAAAATAAATGAGATATTTGACGGGACGGTGCAGGCGCAAGCATAAACTGCATGTGTGAATTGATGAAGACGTTGACGGAACGTGAACGTTCTTTTCCGTAAAGTTCTATGTGAATCGGACATTATTGACGGAGACGGACGGTTCGTTTTTCGTGGGTTTTTGTCTGGGCTTTGAGTCTCGACTTTTGTTTTGATTTCGGTTATATTTTTTATGCCAAAATATCCTTAGTTCCAAATTTCTAAGTCAAAATCATTCGCGACTAGTTGAGAAAAAATGTTTACATATTATTATTGTTGAATAAGGCACCCCTATTCTGCATTCCGTCGGATTTGCATTTCGTTCGAAACTGCGAACTCGAACGAGTTATAATTTTGCATTCCTTATTTCAAAGGTATTGCTAATTTGGATCGAATTATTTCAAACTGTTCGAAAGAAATTCGAACAGTTCGCGTTGACGGCTCACAGGTGCTGCTACCTGCAATCAGTTGCTCTGTTTGTAGGATTGCGGTGAACTCTTTGAATTCAATTCCAAAATGGTCAGTGAAAACTGTTACCATATATTTTTAACCCTTTATCGGGTACCGACTAGGATTGGGCGATCTCGGATCGATTCTAAGAAGATCGATCTTTTCCATTCCGATTTCCGATTTTTTGGATCGATCGAGAAAATTGAGAAAATCGTTTTTTTTATTTCAATCTTTTCGATCTTTTCGTAGATTGGGTTTTCAGTATCCATCGATATTTTATCTCACCAAAGGCCACTTAACATTTTTTTTTAAACATAATGTCAACGTTTGGATTGCTTCTTCTACGATATACTTCTGTACAAATGCTGACAGAGATAAAACTAACGACAGCTACAGAGGGGATGAACTGTAACCAGTTGTGCATAGGATCATTCACCTGATGTTGACATCAATTAAAGGCGGAAGATTGTTTTCTACATCTGGCGCCGAAATCGGAAATCGGCTTCGACTGAATGGCAGATGCATGGCACGATTGGCTTTTGTTGGATCATTGTCAGCTGAGTTCTGGGCGGTTGTTGGATTTCCAATAATGATTTTTCAATTAATTTATTTAACAAAACGACTACCTAACGGCACAAGATGAATGCACGGTGGCTATGGTCTTCATGCTGAGAAACAAAACAAAATGCTTTTGATATTTGAACAAGCAGATAAATCAAAAAAGTTTTTGATTTTTCAAAATTTGATTCGGCAAAGATCGATTCAGCAAAGATCGATTCTTTGGTACCGATTCAATCAGTGGATCGATCCCTACGCCGCAAAGTGCAGCGCCCCATAAACAAAAGTAAAAAAAAAACACTTTTATACTCACCCAAACTAAGTAGGCGGTGTGTTTTATACATGTTTCCGGCATGCTGAAACGATCTCAGTAGCTTTGTTAGCCCACCCCATTTGTCAGAACAAGCATGTGCAGTCAAGAAGTTTCTTCTAAGCACGTGGCAAATTAATTTTCAGTGATTCATCACAGTTTTACATTGAGTTTTCGTTTACGTTCGATATCTTTTAGAGTGAAACCCGAAATGGCGACAGTAGCAACACGTAAGTATAATCCGTTTCCTTAACTATTATTGGGGCATGCCGCAATCACTGTGAAAATAAATACTTCTTTGTTAAGGTAGTTTTGTTCCTTAAAAAAAAAGATACTAAAATTTCAAATCCTTCGGCAAAAAAAGTTCCGCGGAGTTCCGCTCCAAAACACCCCTCAACTTTTCAGTCATTATACCCTTGATATTCTGCAAGTGATTCTTGTTGCGCAAGTCTGCTTTTTTTGTTTTTTTTGTTTTCGTTTTTTAGATGATATTTCTACAATCAAGAATAAGCAAATTTTCGAACAATGGCTCCCAGTTGACCCCTCCCAAAGAAAAGATCGTTTGTTCACCTTTTTGTTGAGTTTTTATGATACAGATGATTTCTCTAAAGAATTTAAAGAAGAGTTTTTGAAATTTTGCAATGTTTATTACTACAAAATTAACCAGAGATGGTCGAAATTCTGCAGATCATATTCAATATTCGTAAAGCAAAATTCTGACTGGTTGTCAAAACCAGTTAAGCTTCCGGCACACCAGAAAAGTAGAACTAAAGTCGATTTGCAGTCTGTTCCTCAAATTGGTAAAGGAAGACCTCAGAAATCGTTTAACGAATGTTCGGAAAAGACAAAAATGCGACGTGTTGAAGATCTTGTTAACAACAATGCACCTGAAGAGATTGCATTCGCTGCCAATGTCTCAAACTGTTCGAGTGAAAATCAGGAGAAAACACTGACGGCGGCACAAGCACTGGCTCTATATGTTGATTTAGATCTCTCTGAAAGAAAGTACAATGTACTTCGAAGTACTTTGAATGGAATACATCCAAATTTGCTACCAAGTCTTTATGCATTGAAACAAGAAAAAGCAAAAATAACTCCTAAATTGATCTCTGCGACCGCTAACGCTATCATCTGGATGAATCCTCGGCCAAGTTCAACATCGTACTGTAGACCCCTTAAATTTGTGTTCACGAAGGAAGACTCACAAGCTATTCTTGGCATTCAGTCAGAAATGGAGAAGAAAATTAAAGCGTTACAGATTTTCATCATTAACAACGATAGCGCTCAGATCGTTGTGAGTTTTGAATTCCATCTTACTATGATAGATGGAAAGGTGGAACACATTAAATAAAGCTTTTGCAAAATGCTTAATTTGTGGATCTTTTCCGAAAAAGATGAATACATCGAAGGCTGTTGAGACAGTACCAAATACCGAAACTTACAAGTTAGGCCTGTCACCACTGCATTGCAAGATAAAATGTTTTGAATGCGTAATTCACATCGGTTACAGGTTAGTATTATAGAATGTTTAATAGTGTATAAAAAATAACTATCATTCATTTCAACAGATTGCCATTCTCGGATCCACAAACCACCTCGGAAATAACAGGGGTAAGTGTGGAGCTGATAACGAATTTCGCTACAATTCTCCGTATAATATTGTCGGGGCGAAAAATTTAAATGTCCAAATACCACGGTGGCGTTAAGGTCACTGTGTCGTCGGATGAGATATAAAAGATTGTGTGTTATTAGCCTTTTATCTAAACAGGAGAAGCATTCCAGAGAACAATTTAATTTTATGTCACTATTAATATACTATACTCTATTAATTTGGCGCTTAAGACACTTTTGCGATTACGTATAATACATAAGTCTTCAATGCAAATAGTAGATTTCATTATAACTAACATTTTTTCCATTATACCTATCCGAAAAAATGACTATAGGGGTTTGTTTTGATTTTTGTCCCGCATCCCCATATATTCAACGCATTGTGCGTCGTTTGGAAAATCGATTCGATAAGGTCGATCTTTTTATAAAGATCGCCCAATCCTAATACCGACATCTATATTGCCACCAACGATTTTATTTTTTTCTCTTTTTTAACAATAAATTATCAAATAATATAAATTATGTGTTAACTTGTTCTGATGTTTACTATTCGAACCTTTACCATAACGTCATCGCTCTCGTATTGAAACACTTCTTTTACTTTTAGAAAATAACCACTTCCGTTTATTTACTTTGAAAATGATTCCCCTTTTAATAGCTAAAAACTCCACGCGACCGTCCGTGCGGAGTGTGTCTCTAGAACTAACTTAATATTAAACACGAAAGTCTTAAGCTAACCTTTTACAATAATTGTGTAGAGTTCTTTCTTTCTTTAATTCGTTGGGAGGAGCCAAGTCATAGAGAAATAGCCAATCAATCGAATGCCGTGTTCGATGTGATTGGGGTAAAGAATAAAAAATGCTTACTGCGCGTAAGCGCGCATATCGCATAGTGCATATCGATTTCATGGTAAATCGTAAAGTGTTACGACTTTGTAAACTGTCGCGTATTTCATCGGAACAGAACTAGGTCTGTTTTGGTTTAGGTTTATTGCCATCAACTGCGCGCGGTATGATGTAAGAATGCATTAATACCGCTAGCGCATGTGGCTAGTTTTTATGGGTGATGGATATTTGTGGGAGAAAAGTAATTAACGAATTTATGCAGTTATGCTTGTGGGAATCGTAAACATTGAAGTGCTTGCGCATGAGTCATTCGTTAGAAAACAATTAACTGCTTATGGAAAAAATGGAATTTGGTATGGGATTTTTGAAGTTTGAGTTTTGAAATGGATTAGGGATCGGGTTTGAAATGGGTTTGAAATCATGCTACAGATGTCTAGTATTCATTTTTTGATTCATTGTTGAGCCATTTTTTGTGTTAACAACTCCCAATTTAGAGCAGCCAGAGCAAATTCGCAAATTCTCTAACATTAAAAATTCAAATACAAAAAAATCATTTTCACCATCAAGTGTTTCCGCTATACTCCTACAAAATGTGCTCAAATTCTGAATGTGTGCTGTGCACTTATATGTTTGGAATACGGATGCTCTCAGTAGGGAGCATATTTTGATGAGTCATATCAATAAATTTTTATTCTCTGCAATACTATTATCTATTATTACTTTTTGTATGCGATAAATGAAATAATACGATTTGGTGATCTAATGTTTAAAACATGTGTTTATTTTTATAATGCAACACTTCAATTTTCGGAATTTTTTCCGGTTAAAAAACGAATATCAGAAATGCAAAAAGAGCATTTGCTCTATGAGCTTTAATGCTACAGCTTACGACGCGGAGTGGCTGGAAGTGATCACAATCGGAGTAGCCATTGACTCCGTAATCGGAGCCACACGCGCCTAAGCAATCAAACAATCATTCGATTTCCCATTGGAAGCGCTCAATTCGGAGCAGTCAACGCCTCCGTAATTTGAGCAACGCGCGTGTAAGGAATTCAACAATTATTCGATTTACCACCAACGGAAGTCCTCATCAGCAATTTTGGACTTCCCAAGAAGTCATAAAACGGAATGACTACCTAATCACTGGATCAAGTAACGTGAAATATCCGATCGATCATCATCCAAGGTACCCGGAGCAACAATGTTTGGAAGCGATACGGTCGAGAACACAATCTCGATGCACGATGTGGCATCATATTCGATGGACGGGGCATTCGTCGTGGCGATCATCATCGCCATCATCATTTTCCACTGGCGTAGGAACGCCAAACGACTGCAGCAATTGGAAGCCGCCCAGCGGGGGCGCGCCCGAACAACAGCAGCGCGGTTTGATGCCGCACTCATCAACGAAGAGGGCACATTTTGTGCACACGTAGTGAAGTAATATGAAATCTACCTCTATTCTCTTTATTCAAAATCATAGAAACAAAGTTCAGTTCTTTTCCGAAGTTAGACGAATGCGGTCAGTTCTTTTGAAAGAAACTCCTGTAACTTTCCAGCACCCCGGGGTGTTGGGAGTTTTAACATTGAACATTGGTGACCCCGACGTGATATTGCTAGACAAGTGCGTGCGCGGTGTTTAGCAATAAAAGTGACAATGTTTTAACCGACCACTGTCCGGTACGATTACCGTATGTACTGTTATGTGACACATCTCCAGAAATTCATAAAAAGCCGCTGGCAAGAATGTGTGCTATACCAGATTCCCCAAAGATCATAAATAATTGATCTTAATGTTTCCAGAGAAATTTACAACCCTTGAAACCAGAATTGGTTTATTTTCAAGATGTTCCCACGCATACGTTATTTATGCTTATTCATAATTGCATGCATAACATATCTTCGCTGGATCATGTCTATTCACAGCTAATCGATTATAGCTGAACCTTTTCCATTTCACACAAGTGTTGCAACTAAATTAGGGCACTTGTGTTCCCAAGCATTAAGCGTTGACTCAATAATCGATATACATGTTGCACCATACTTGAAACGGTCTCATGGCATCGTATTTCATGGAACACCCATCGCGCTAAGCAATTATATTCTTTCGCTCTATCTATGAGCCATCCGCACACGCCTAGAACATAGCGACAATGCGTTCACGTATGCATATTGGTATTTGTCATTTCAATTTACTTACTTCTGATTGGATAATCAGTAAATAGTTGTTCCAGGTTTCTCCCTCCAGTTTAACATATTGTATTAGCGGTACTAGAATTAAGAACTATCCTGATTGTAAAAGAACGTGAATAAAACGATTATGTTTTTAACCGTCAACGAGAGATAACGTCTCTTATTTTTGCAATGAATAGAAAGAAATCCGTGAGTTAGTGTTACGTGTTACATCGGATTGGTGTTTGTTTGCGCGGTTAATCAATCACCACACGACATATCCCAAATGGCGACCGAGTAAAATAGTCAAAGTGTTGAAAAAAAGGACGTTGCGGAAACATGGGTTTCTTCAGTAGTGACGAGATTGTCACAAATGCAAGTGGTGCAAACGAACACACAGTAATAGCGGTAACATTAATAGTGATCGTGTTGATTTTCCTTTGCGCAAAAGTGTACACAAAATATGTGAAGAGCACGATCAACGAAGCCGCACGTAGAGAAGTGCAGTTAAGTAATTTACGCCAAGTGTAGTTGGTTTGACGATTAAAACATTCGGAGTGAAAAAAAAATATATATATAATCAAAAATGTGTGATTTCTGGGACCAAGTGTTAGAGAGAGTTCGTGTGGAACGGATTATAGATGCGGCAGTAGAAGAATTCAAAAACAGTGCAGAGTTCATTAAGTTTCATAAATCGGACTCCAAGAGCCACACACTGGTGGTTGAGTATGTGGACAATGAAGGCACAAATGCTAAAACAAAAGTGAACGTTGCGAAAGTATATGAGAATAGAAATTCGCGTGTGAATAAACTAACCAAGTTAATTAAAGCTAAGAAACTGCAAGAAGAAAAACGTTATGTGTCCCGCCGAGCCCTCTAGTAGCTCCCGCGTGATCAAGTGATCTAAGAACAATTTTAGTGCAAATAAACTTGAACAATAATGAACAGAAAGGCGTCTACCCCGCCATAAATGGGTAAACAGTGCGAATATACAAAAAATTATATACATCAATTATAGCCAACACCGCTGGGTGGTGTGTCCGCTGCCAAAATAAGGAGCTGAGTAGGAGTGATCGAGAATAGCAACGCAGCGATGCAGATGATAATGAGTGGTGAGCTAAGTCTATCAGATTAATTAAGACCGGATGACGGATCAAACATTTTGCTTAAAAATATTAAAAGGTCAATTTAATGATTTATTAAGTAACATAAAAAAATCTAAAAATAACATAAATACAAAAAGTTTAATTGAAAAGCAAAAGAATACTTTAAATGAAATTATATTAAAATATAATCAAATTTTGATTACATTGCAAGGAAAAATACATACTTTAGAGTACAATGAGTTGATTCTAGATTATGAGCAGTTACTGACAAAACAAACATATGCTCTAGAAATATTGAATAATAAAATCATTATGACTACTACAGTGGCTAATTTTGATGTGCGCACAGCAACTGCTGTAGTACAAATGTATGATGGAGCCAGTGATGGCTTACAAGCATTCATTGATGCTTGTAGTTTACTGAAAGATTTAA
Source organism: Toxorhynchites rutilus septentrionalis (assembly GCF_029784135.1). Taxonomy (NCBI): domain Eukaryota; kingdom Metazoa; phylum Arthropoda; class Insecta; order Diptera; family Culicidae; genus Toxorhynchites; species Toxorhynchites rutilus. The sequence goes on from NC_073746.1 coordinate 190,528,837, forward strand.
CTGAAGAACCTCATCAAGCAATGCTGCTTAAGTTCCTGAAGACAAGAATAACAGGAAAAGCTCGCCTTGGCTTACCAGCTAATATAAATACATTTAATCAATTTATCACACACATTACAGAGAAATGTCAGGATTTAACATCCCCTGAACAAATTATAGCAAAATTGAAGTCGATTAAGCAGAAAGACAATTTGGATTCATTTTGCGAACAAATCGAGAAAATTTCAGATAGGTTGAAAAGTACCTACATTCAACAAAAAATCCCGGAGGAAGTAGCGAAGAAAATGGTTACAAAAGCAGCTGTGGATGCTTTAATTAATGGAGTGTCCAACAGTGAAACTAAACTCATTTTAAAAGCTGGATCTTTTGATAGTGTTCAAAATGCTGTTCAGAAAGTGCAAGAAAATGGTTCAAGTAGCCAACATTCTGCTATCTTAACATTTTCCGCCCAAGGTCACCTCCATCAAAATGGATATAGGTCCTCAGGATTTCGGAAGCACAATCATTCCAATTTTCGTCATAATAATAAAAATTACAATAGTAATCAAAATTTTCAATCACGCAATAATGGTCATAATGGGAATTTCAGAAATTATTTTCAACGTAACACCTCCTATTCAAACTCGAATGGACGTGGAAGGTTTAACAATAACATTAATAGAAATTTCCCGAGTCGCATGTTCCCCATGGAAGCAGCTCAAGTCGAAACGCAAACATTCACCAATCAAATGGTACCAATGCGTAATGATAATATGAACACGAACCATTCTCCATTAGGTTTCAATCAGCAAAATTTTTCTTTTTTAGGCCAACCAACTGCTTTTCATCAAAGACCGGCACAAAATCAAAACCAGTCTTCGCGATGAATCTAAATGCAGCCAATTTCATCACATTATTTGTTCAAATGACTAATACAAAATGTACATTTATTATAGATAGCGGTGCAGACATTTCTGTTTTTAAATGCAATGGAATATCTACTAACCAAAGAATTGACTATTCAAAGAAATACAAAGTAACTGGCATTACAGATGGTGTCTTAGAAACCATAGCTGAAACAGATACTTATTTGCAAACTACTAATGGATTTATAATTTCTCACAATTTTCAATTAGTACAATTTAATTTTCCAATTCCAACAGATGGTTTACTTGGACGCGACTTTTTGGTCAAGTACAAGTGTACCATTGATTGTGAATACTGGTTACTAAATTTTAATCATGACGATAATCTAATTTCAATTCCAATAGAAGATCATTTGAATCAATCTATAGTACTGCCACAGCGTTGTGAGGTAGTCAGAAAAATTCCAAATTTAAATATCACAGAAGACATGGTTTTACTTTCACAAGAAATTAAACCCGGTGTGTTCTGTGGAAATACAATAATATCAAAGAATAGTCAATACATAAAATTAATAAATACAACGAATTCACCAATTACCATTTTATGTTCAGATTTTAATCCAAAAATGGAACCGTTAGATGAATATATAATTTTAAATATTAATACTAAGTCAAACAAGGATGAAAAACGGAATCAAGAAATTTTAAAAGAAATTGATTTCAAAAATGTTCCTGTTTATGCTAGAGATGAACTAAAGAAACTGATTAAAAATTATGCAGATATATTTTCCTTGCCGGATGAGCCAATCACAGTGAATAATTTTTATGAACAAAATATCAATCTAAATGACAAGGTACCGATTTATATACCAAATTACAAAACTATTTATTCCCAAAGCGAGGAGATTCAAACACAAGTTAACAAGATGTTGAAGGAAAATGTTATTGAACCTTCAATATCCCCTTATAATAACCCAATACTACTAGTACCTAAAAAAAGTGATGGTGCAGGAAAAAAATGGCGCCTAGTTATAGATTTCAGACAGCTTAACAAAAAGATACTCCCAGATAAATTCCCATTGCCAAGGATTGATTCCATTCTGGATCAACTTGGTAGAGCGAAATATTTTTCAACTCTAGATTTAATGTCGGGATTCCATCAGATTTCGTTGGACAATAATTCTAGAAAATTTACTTCGTTTTCGACCCAGTCAGGTCATTACCAATTTACCCGACTACCGTTTGGCCTGAATATAAGTCCAAACAGTTTTCAAAGAATGATGACAATAGCAATGGCTGGTCTGACACCAGAACAAGCTTTTGTCTACATAGATGATATAATTGTAATTGGATGTTCTATTCAACATCATTTTCAAAATTTAACCAAAGTTTTTGATAGAATAAGAAAATATAATTTGAAATTAAACTTACAGAAGTGCAAATTTTTTAACAAGGAAGTCACTTATCTTGGTCATAGAATAACTGATAAAGGAATTCTCCCTGATGATGCAAAATTTGAAACGATAAAGAGTTATCCTGAACCAAAAAATAGTGATGAAGTCAGACGGTTTGTAGCCTTTTGTAACTACTACCGTAAATTTGTACCAAACTTTGCAATTATTGCTCACCCATTAAATCAGTTGCTTAAAAAGAATAAACAATTTGAATGGACACCTCAGTGTCATGAATCATTTAACTCATTAAAATTTTTCTTGATGTCCCCCATGGTATTACAATATCCAGACTTCACACAAAAATTTATTTTAACTACAGATGCTTCAGACGTAGGGTGTGGAGCAGTCTTATCTCAAATTATTGAAGGCAATGACCGACCAATAGCATTTGCAAGCAAAAGTTTTACACCTGGAGAGAAAAATAAATCTGTCATATTGAAGGAACTTACAGCGATTCACTGGGCCATTAATTATTTTAAAGCATATCTGTATGGAAGAAAATTTTTCGTCCGTACCGATCATCGACCTTTAGTATTTTTATTTAATATGAAAAATCCAACCTCTAAACTTACTAGAATGAGGTTAGATTTAGAAGATTTTGACTTCGACATCGAATATATACAAGGAAAAGCTAACGTAAGTGCTGATGCTTTATCCCGTATAGTAAAGTCTTCAGATGAATTGAAATCATTAAACATGCTCTTGATTAATACAAGGTCAATGACACGAAAAATGAATGAAACCATTAAATTGAAGGATAAGAGCACACAAATTGTAAAAGAAAAAACCAACGAAAAAGACAATAGAGAGTCTGATCAACTTTCTATTTATACGACAGAAAACCCGACTGAAACAAGAAAATTACCGAAGCTTCGAGTGACATTTGAAAATGACAATATATTATTCACAATAAATAAACGAATGCAGAAAAATGCAATAATGAAACAATGGACAACAAAAATGAGAAGTCAAACGTTAGCGTTTGCACTTTCAATGTTGGAATACGAAATGAAAATGAGTAACATAAAGAAAATCGCGATATCATGTCATGATACATTATTTGAAAAGGTACCAATAGGAATGTTTAAGGAATTAACCCTGAAAACAGTTAAGAATTTGCAAATAATAATTTATAAACCGCCTGAGTTCATTAGTAATCCTGGCGTAATTCAAAATATTCTCCAAAATTACCACCAAACACCCACAGGAGGACATATAGGTCAGCATAGACTGTACCTGAAATTACGAGAAATTTATACATGGACAAATATGAAAGCTTCAATTGCTCAATTCATAAAGGGCAAAATTGTGCAAAATGAACAAAATAAATAAGCACACAAAAGAAGAGTTGAAAATAACAAACACACCTTCTAAACCCTTTGAAGTGGTATCGATTGATACAGTAGGACCACTTCCAAAATCAAATAATAATAACCGATATGCAGTAACTATACAGTGCGAACTTACTAAATATGTAGTTTTAATCCCGATCCCAACCAAAGAAGCAAATGTAATTGCCAAAGCTTTGGTTGAGAATTTTATTTTAATTTATGGGAAATTTTTAGAATTAAAATCAGATCAAGGAACCGAATACAAGAATGAGGTTCTTGATCAAATATGTAAATTATTACAAATAAAACAAACTTTTTCTACAGCCTATCATCCACAGACGATTGGTTCATTGGAAAGAAATCACAGATGTCTGAATGAATACCTGCGATCTTTCGTGAATGAGCATCAATCGGACTGGGACAATTGGTTATCATTTTATTCATTTTCATATAATACCACGCCACATACAGATCATGGTTTTACACCATATGAATTAGTTTTTGGCTTAAAAGCTAAAATGCCACATGAAACACTCAAAGAATGTATTGATCCTGTTTATAATTTTGATCTCTATAGTAAAGAATTGCAATATAAACTTCAAAAATCACACGAAATTGTTAAACAAAAGTTACTAGAACATAAAGAATTACGAAAAGAATTAGCTGACAGATCGGCAAATCCAATACAAATAAAAATAGGAGATTTAGTATATCTGAAAAACGAAAATAGAAAAAAACTAGACCCGTTTTATAGAGGACCGTATAAAGTCGAAAATTTGAGTGATTCTAATTGTGAAATAAAGCATATACAGACGAATCAACCATTTGTAGTTCATAAAAATAGATTAATCAAATCATAAAAAAAAAGCAAAAACCTACCTTTATACATATAATTTTTCTCATTACACATACAGAACAATTTAAAAAAAAACCCATGTAGAGAAATTTGGAACAATCCTTTCGAACTCATAACTTGTAAAAATATAAATATCTATGAATGTCTTCACTACGTTACGTCATTCACCCAAAGGGGGATGATGTGCTATACCAGATTCCCCAAAGATCATAAATAATTGATCTTAATGTTTCCAGAGAAATTTACAACCCTTGAAACCAGAATTGGTTTATTTTCTAGATGTTCCCACGCATACGTTATTTATGCTTATTCATAATTGCATGCATAACATATCTTCACTGGATCATGTCTATTCACAGCTAATCGATTATAGCTGAACCTTTTCCATTTCACACAAGTGTTGCAACTAAATTAGGGCACTTGTGTTCCCAAGCATTAAGCGTTGACTCAATAATCGATATACATGTTGCACCATACTTGAAACGGTCTCATGGCATCGTATTTCATGGAACACCCATCGCGCTAAGCAATTATATTCCTTCGCTCTATCTATGAGCCATCCGCACACGCCTAGAACATAGCGACAATGCGTTCACGTATGCATATTGGTATTTGTCATTTCAATTTACTTACTTCTGATTGGATAATCAGTAAATAGTTGTTCCAGGTTTCTCCCTCCAGTTTAACATATTGTATTAGCGGTACTAGAATTAAGAACTATCCTGATTGTAAAAGAACGTGAATAAAACGATTATGTTTTTAACCGTCAACGAGAGATAACATCTCTTATTTTTGCAATGAATAGAAAGAAATCCGCGAGTTAGTGTTACGTGTTACATCAATCACCACACGATCACCACAATCACCACACGACATATCCCAAAAATGATTTAGGGTTGATATGGCTACGCGATCGCGGTGTTCGCTCACAAACGTTCGTTAACATTTACGAGCCGACAGCTCGCGCTCGTTTTGACAAAGCGGGATGTGCATGTTGGAAAAACGGGATTATTCAAGCTTCCTACTAAGCATAAGTGAGAACCGAAATTATGCTGTGTTATCGATTGTGAAGCTTACATTGTATCTTACTTCGTACGTACGTACCAGTGACGTGGAGAAGCATTGTCAAGTACTATCTAAAATAGACAAAAGGTGGAAAAACAATGTTTTCAAAGTCTATGCACAACAAAACAAAAATTAGGTGTGGAAACATATTAATGCGGCAGTGTCAATGTGTGAAGTGTTACTGATGCTAGCCGATGAATCCAGGTTGCTTGGCCCGGTGCCAATTATCGAGGCAATAATCTCCGCCAAGCCGTGGGCTGTAGTATAATCCAGCCGAAACAGCGCGGATCGGGATCCCCGCAAGTGAAAAATAGTGCATGAACTAGGAGAAAGGTAACGTGTGTTAATATTCCCGACGGGGAATCAAACTACTAAGTGACGTTGCAAAATCGACGCTTCAGACGGGCATCACTACAACAATCTCCAGAAGGCTGTAAGAAAAAAAGACGGGTGGGTAATGTCGGGGACACAACCGGAGTGAAGTAGGACTATACAAAGGGGACAGCTTTTGTTAAATATATATTTTTAATATATTGTTTTATTTTCTTCTCCTACGATAATACCTACCTATCTACCTGAAAAATGGATTAGTTTACTGTTTACTCTTTATGAATATGTTGATGGTTCTGAAAAGAACCTTTGGTGTTGTGTTTTTGTTATCACTCGATATTCCCATCTTGTTTGGTTAAACCTTCCTGTTTAGCGATTGCGTTTGCCACTCGCCACAGCTTTCACAGTTGGAAAATTTCTTCCCATCCAGCTTGTGACATGTTGTTCAGTAAATTACATTTAATGCGACGTGCCGGAGAAACACTTTGCCACTCACTGAAACTAATTGTTGCCTTGATGAACGCCAAACCGAAGCTGCTCTGTTCTTGATGCGGGTTTTCTGATTGTCGTGAGCAGCTTTGCCCGCCAACTTGAGCACTCCGACGGCCGAAACTCTATAATCGCTGTTAGGTATACTGGTGCTCCGGCACCAATCCGTTCGGCCTAGTTACCCTTGCGGAGCAATCAGTGAATGCGACCAACATGGAACTGGAGACCTGCACGGTTCGAGTGAGACTTTGCCTTTCCCTTAACTTGTCCTCCTTTGTTACGTCCACGATGCCGATGCCGTACAACCACACGGGTTTACGGTTTGAAAGAAAATAAGATATTTTTTTGGGGTCCGCGTGTTTTATACTCTAGCGGTACACACTCACAGGATAGAGACAAATCGGCAGACTCAGCCAGAGGAGCGAGTCCAACGAGACGAACGAATGAGCGTTAAAAGGGAGCGATGGCAAAAAAATACATTCATTACGATTTGTTCGCTCGTTGGATTCACATGCAGGCTAAAAAGGGTCCTTTTCAGGATCACAAAATCTTCAATCTAAAGAGTTTATTGTTTTGTTATCACTCGATATCCCCATTTTGTTCGGCTAAACCTTCCTGTTTAGCGATTTGTTGCCACTCGCCACAGCTTTCACAGTTGGAAAATTTCTCCCCTTCCAGCTTTGTGACATGTTGTACAGTAAATTACATTCAATGCGACGTGTCGAAGCGCCACTCAGTGTCGGATTGGAGGCGATTTTAACCTGTAATTGTACATTTGCGATGACAGTGGTACAGTGTCGACTTTCAATGTGGGGTCATAATTTGGATCTCTATGTTTACAAAGATGTCCAACTAAATAAGTCGCATTACATGTCCGTCCAATTAGCTAAATGTCGAACTAATTGTAAATTACTGTACTTTCAATCTGGAAACAATTTAAGAATTGGTGAAAATTGAATAATCAGGAAAGTCCCCAACTATCAATAAGCTCAGAACAACTGCCAAATTCACATACTCACCAGATCCTGGCAAACAAATTATGAAAAAATCAATTTGTGTTTTATTATTACTTTGGATAATGTTTTAGAAAGCATTGAACTGTATTTCTTAAACTCTTTTTTGGAAGGTTTAATGGCCCTGAAAAGCGCCTTGTTTTATGGAATGGTTCCAATTTAGAAAACTTAGTACTCGTGGTTTTGAAAAAAACCATTTCGAACGCCCTCGATGCCGCCTTGTTCTGGTTTTGCCACCAAAGCAGTTTGTATAAAGAACAAACTTTTTTCTTCTGCTACCTGATGCCGTTTTGCGTTTGCGATTGCGTTTGCCACTCGCCACCCGCTGCAACTGCCTGTTGTCTTGATGTCCACCGAACCGAATGTGTTCTGTTCCGAATGCGGGTTTTCTTATCGTCGCGAGCAGCTTTGCCAGCTAACTCGATCACTTCGGCGGCCGAAACTATATAACGCCGGCTAGGTGGACTGGTGCACTGGTACTAACGCGCTCGGCCTAGCTACCCTTGCGGGGAACTCCAGATCAACACGGTTCGAGCGGGATTTTGCCTTTCCCTTCACTTTTCCTCCTTTACCATGTCCAGACATGGCTGCTTGGGTTGGTTTGTTGATGTGTTGTGATGCGAACCGATGTGGTGTACGGTTTGAATGAGAATGATCGTTACGGCAGCGGAGCGGGGATTTTTAAGCTGACTGGCAGGCTCGAGAATTACGCATGTGTGAGACTGCGACCAAGGTTTCATTCATTTTTTTCTTTTTCCTTTCCAATCGTGCTTCATTCTATTTCGCTGCTGCTCTGGTTGCCCGTTTTGGTCGGTACGATTTGAGGAGCACAAAATGGACCAATCAAAAATGGGCACATAGTGCATTTTGACAATGCTTGATATTTCACAATTATTCAATTATTTATCTCAAGAAAAATGAAATGTTATTCGTTATGATAGATGCGTAGATATATTTCCTATCAATTGATGCAAAAACCTTTGCGATCAATTGAGAAATGCTCGAGTTATAAGCGTTCCAAATCTTGCATTTTTTCCTACTTGTTCAGTGCCTAGATTTCCATTTCACCCCCTATATCTTCCGGTTAGACGTAGTCCTACGTCAAAACTGAAAAATGGCTGACGCGGCTACAATCGCAATATATGCGGCACAATTGACAGCATAGTAAGGGGCAGTGAAGGCGCTGAACAACTTCTCCCAAGGAATTAAGGCAGAGGCTTTGCCATCAGTAGTTTATTTACAAACTCAGCACGACCTCTTGGAATCCATATTTCATCAAGCGTCAAACATAATTCTTCAACTCGAAGGACACGGTGAAGACACGAATCGGTGAGGGCCCCTCATGGCAATGTATGTTGACACCAAAACAGATCTGCTCAAATGGATCCGAGCACGAGAGAGGGCCGAAAGACGGGACGCCTCTCCGAGGGGCCATCCCAACACATTCGAGTAGACATTGATTGCCGGACCGAACCGTCCGGATCACCTTCCAAGGATAGAGCTTCCACGCTTCAATGGGTCGCCAACGGAATGGTTGGCGTTTAAGGGCCGTTTCGAAAAGCGAATCAGCGCCCTAACCGAGGACGCAGATAAATACGCCTTCCTCGGCAAATGTTTTGAACGGTATGAACCAGCAAAAAACGCTAGCGAGGCGTTTGAAAATTCGGGAATGCCATTCGACCAAGCGTGGCGCAAACTAGAAGAAAGGTTTTATAAGCAACGAATAGCCTTTGAGGGCTACTTCTTCAACTTTCTCCGCCACCGTCGCGGAAAGGAGACAAATCCCAGAACCATTCTGGGTTTAGTCAATTCAGTGGATACCATGCTATCCGCTACGACGCAAATCGCCGGGCAAACGAACGAATCAGACAAGGTAGCAAACGGCTTACTGATTTGCCTAGTAAAGGAGAGTTTCGACGAACAAACTCTCATGAAACTGGAGGAACGACTAGACTTGCAAAAATTGTACTCATGGAAAGAATTAAAGACAGAGCTAGAAAAAATGGCCAATCAACTGACTTGTAAGACTGCGGCCGAAAACGCTCATGCCACTAGAAAAGCTAATAAAGCAGTCGCATACAGCGCAACAAAAACTTCAGCGGGAGGAAGCAAACCTCCATTACAACAATCGAGAGAATGCGCCTTTTGCGCAAACTTCAGCCATGCAACGCATGCATGCAAGGAACTCGGAGCTTTATCAATTGAAGTCCGCCGGGAAGAAGCTAAGAAGAAAATTCTGTGCTACAATTGTCTTTCAAAGACTCATAATGTGCGTAACTGTACCAGCAATGGACGATGTCGCAAAGGTCGCCACCACACCATGCTCCACGAGAATCGGAGCCAGGGAAAGAAGTAGAAAACCGAGGTGATGCAGGCCTCTAATGAGGGCACGGATTGACTGTCCAAACGGGAATATGTGTTCCTGGCTACTGCGATCATCAGTATCACAGTCGAAGGCAAGTTAAGGTTTAAGATGCGATGTCTCCTAGATTCGAGAAGCCAGATAGAGGCTATTAGCGAAAGTGCCTCTTCTCTACTCAAGGTGCCATGCACCCAGGAACGAATGTTAGTGCACGGAATCAATGGCACTATACAAACCAACAAAAAGATTAAAGTAAGGCTCATCGCTGATCAAGGAAAATTCAATTTAGATATGGATTTGATATTAATCCCCCACGCACTATGCGAACAACCGTCGAAGACAATAGAGAGCTACCAGTTGGAAACCCCCAAGGGTATTAGGCTTGCTGACCCAAACTTTCACGTTAAGGATCCCGTTGACATTTTATTATGAGCGAGAGTATTCTATCAGGTACTTGGTTCAAGGCAAATAAGGAGCAGGAAACGAATGCAATACTCACAGACAATGAAGTTGAGCAACACTTCAAAACTACGCATTTCATAAACGCAGATGGAAAATACGCGGTACGAATACCACTAAAAGAAGAATTAACAGTGCTAGGAAGTTCGCGAGAACAAGCTGATAGAAGGCTTCTATCACTGGAGCGGCGATTTGCCCAAAACCCACAACTTAAGGCTGAGTACGATCCCTTCATGAAGGAGTATATCGATCGAGGGCACATGGACTTAGTCGAAGAAAAGGATGAACACAAAGTGATTTACTACATACCGCACTCTTGTGTGGCTAAGCCCGACTCTACAACCACTAAGTTAAGGGTGTTTTACGATGTTAGCGCTAAAACTACCACTGGGAAGTCTCTAAACGACATACAAGCTAACGGCCCGGTGATACAGAAGGACCAATTAGATCTCTTGCTCGAATTCAGAGGAGAGGATTATGTGTTGAGTGCCGACATCACGAAAATGTATCGACAGACGCTAGTCCATGACGATGATACCTGGCTGCAATGTATACGGTATCGCTTCAATAAAAACGAACCAATAAGGTCCTATCGATTAAGGACCGTAACATACGGTGAAGCTTGCCTCTTCCTTCCTAGCACGCAGAGCATTGCATCAAGCAGGAGAAGAGCAAAAGGAAACGGATGAGGAATTGGGAAATATCATCCAAAAATCATTTTACGTTGACAATTTAATGCTGGGAGCAGACTCCGAACAAAAGCTCATAGACATCAGACAAAGAATTGAAACAGCACTACTCAAAAGAGGATTCCCATTGCGAAAATGGGCCTCCAATAGCAAAAGGGTGCTAGCAGGAATTCCCAAGGAGGACTTGGAACCCACAGTACGCATAGGTGACCAGGAAACCATAAAGACTTTGGGCCTGAATTGGGCCCCTGAAAATGATTCGTTCGTCTTCAAAATGGAAGACACGTATTGCAAGGAAAGTTCAGCAATGACAAAGAGGCGCCTGGCGTCAGAAATTCTACGACTGTACGATCCCCTGGGACTAGTGCATCCGGCGATTGTAGCAGCAAAAATATTACTACAGCAGCTATGGAAACTGCAGGTACATTGGGACGAGAATATTCCCACCGAAGTGACGACACAATGGAATGCAATAAAAGGTGAATTACATAAACTCAGTGAGGTAGAGTTTCCCAGGCAAAGATTACCAAGCAAACCACATCGCCTGGCACTACATGGATTTTCGGATGCATCCACCAAGGCATATGGAGCATGCAGAATAGCATTGACTCCGAAGGTAATGTGAGTACGCAATTGCTATGCGCCAAATCTAGAGTAGCGCCAATGAAAGAGATCACCCCGCCGCGGTTGGAGTTGCAAGGCGTACTTCTGCTTACTAAATTGGCTCAAAAGGTAAAAGCCGTGATTAAGGACAGATTAACCGCATAGTTTTATTGGTGCGATTCTCAAGTTGCACTAACTTGGATCCGGGGACCTCCATCAAAATGGAAGGTGTTTATGTCAAATCGCACCCAGCAAATCCAAAAGTTGACTGACGTCAAAGATTGGTATTATGTCAAATCAGCAAGCAACCTGGCTGACTTAGTATCCCGAGGTATCACTATAGGACAATTGATAGGTAACAAGAAGACCTTATGGATAAACGGACCAGAATTCCTGGTTGAGGGCGACTATCCTCCAAATCACATTGACGAAAATGTCAAGGCACCAGAAGAAAGGGTGAAATCAGCTAATGTCACATTCATTGATGATTACATTGATTACATTGAATTCAAATATGACAACTCATTCAGGAAGACGCGCAGACATTTCGAGCTAGTTAAAAGGATCATCGAGAACTGGAAGGCCAAATCCCCAAGTTGGAAGCGAAGAGGTATACCCAACGAATACTTAAGCGGATCTTTCACTCAACAAGAATTAAATGAAGGAACAAAACTGATCATTCAAACCATGCAACAACAAGAATATCCAACCGAATTAGCGGATATTCAAAAGGGTGAAGTTATCAGCAAGGGACAATTTGAGCATCTAAATCCTACAATGCAAAATGGACTCCTTCACGTAACGGGAAGGCTGAGCTTAGCCGAGCTTCCACTCACTCATAAAACCCCAATCTTAATCCCCAAATCACACCCATTCGCAAAGGTGATAATCAGATACATTCACGAAAGGAATTTCCACTGTGGATTGGAACTGGTCATGAGTGAATTCCGCAGGACGTACTGGATGCGAAATCTCATAAAAATCACGGAAGGAGGCCAAAAAGACTACAACAACACATGGGACAGTTACCCCGGGCAAGAGTCAATCCATCATCTGCATTTACCCACACATGGGTGGATCTCTGTGGACCTTTTGAAGTCCTACTAAATTATCGCTCAAAAACGAAGGCAACAGCATACGCGTGTATTTTCATCTGTTTCTCCATAAAGGCGGTACACATTGAAGTAGTGGAGAATCTTCCAGTGCATTCATCTCCGCACTCTTGAGGCTCACATCGGTCCGAGGAACACCAGACATTATCTACTCGGACAATAGCCGAAATTTCGTGGGAGCAAGCAAAGAGCTCTCCGAATTACGCAAGGTGTACAATAATAAAGCTTTTCAAAACAAACTAGTTGGGTTCATAGCCGAACAAGGGATACAATTTTCATTCATACCGCCCCGGAGTCCCAACTTCGGGGGACTCTGGGAAGCAAACATCAAAACAGCAACGCGGCTGTTCACAGGCGCTGCCAGGGGAGCACACTTCAATCTACTGGAGCTGCAGACTCTGTTCTATCAGATCTCGGCAATAATGAATAGAAGACCGTTAACTGCAATACTCACTCAACCGAACTCCCCACAGCCCTTAACTCCAGGACATTTCCTGATTGGGAGGCCAATGACTGCATTGCCAATCCCAAGCCCGATAGGAGAAGGTGGAAACCTAGGGACAAGATGGAAACGAGTGCAAACCCAAATCGAGTAATTTTGGACTAGGTGGAGAATGAATACCTCCACGAACTACGGCACTTTGCCAAATGGACAAAAATCAACGCAAACGTCAAAGTTGGACAAATAGTACTCATAGGAGATGACAACGTGCCGATCTCCAAATGGCCGATGGGAATAGTTACGCAAACTAACTCGGGCACAGATGGCTTCGTGAGGGTAGCTTCAGTTCGCAGTGCATCAGACGTGTACAAACGGAACGTACGAAGTTTGGCCCCACTACCAATTAATGATTCACAACCGGAATCCAGCAACGATAACATTCTCAAAAAGGACGTTCCAGAAAAACCTGCAAGCGAGCAGTAACAAACAAATCAACAAGGCACTGTTACTCAACAATCAACGCAAGAGTTGGAAGAAGACAATCCACCCAAGGCATCGGACACAATTTGGGACGGCAGACTACGCCTTCGTCTCAAAGGGGGAGAAATGGAAGTGATCACAATCGGAGTAGCCATTGACTCGGATCGGAGCCACACGCGCCTAAGCAATCAAACAATCATTCGATTTCCCATTGGAAGCGCTCAATTCGGAGCAGTCAACGCCTCCGTAATTTGAGCCACGCGCGTGTAAGGAATTCAACAATTATTCGATTTTCCACCAACGGAAGTCCTCATCAGCAATTTTGGACTTCCCAAGAAGTCATAAAAAGGAATAACTACCTAATCACTGGATCAAGTAACGTTAAACATCCGATCGATCATCATCCAAGGTACCCGGAGCAACAATATTTGGAAGCGATAAGGTCGAGAACACAATCTCGATGCACGATGTGGCATCATATTCGATGGACGGGGCATTCATCGTGGCGATCATCATCGCCATCATAATTTTCCACTGGCGTAGGAACGCCAAACGACTGCAGCAATTTTAAGCCGCCCAGCGGGAGGCGCGCCCGAACAACAGCAGCGCGGTTTGATTTTGTGCACACGTAGTGAAGTAATATGCAATCTACCAGGCACAATTTGTGCTGACGAAATAAACACAAATATTCTATTTATTCAAAATCATAGAAATAAAATTCAGTTCTTTTCCGAAGTTAGACGAATGCGGTCAGATCTTTTGAAAGAGACTCCTGTAACTTTCCAGCACCCCGGGGTGTTGGGAGTTTTAACATTGAACAGTGGCTACGTGGTTCAGAGACAAGAGTAAAGCTATTAGTTTGGCCATGTTTGCTGTTTCAGAACCCAGCAGAAAATAGTGTGTGGAACAGAGTAGGATATGCAGATTTGAATCATCTATCTTTCGCTATCTGAATCATCTATCTTTATTAGCTTTTATTCAGCTACCAAAGAGCACATCAACAACAGCATGATATGCCGCACGTTTGAGAAAACTCGTTGCGATGCGTTAGAACATGCTAATGAAGTCGCAAGAAACAAGCATAATTCAATTGTGAAGAAGACAATTGACTGATATTTCTAGGAAATCTCAGTACGCTACAACACTACGATATTGCTCGAACGACGGTGAGAAGTAATGATAAAATATAAGTTCAAAAATGCATGACCCTTTGACATTCGTCATGAATTAAACTATCCCCGTGATTTGTGTCATTGAGAGATTTTAGTAGTGAAAAGTCCGGTACAGCTTTAGCTAACATGTCGTTAGTTACTGCAGCAATTTGGCGTATCACTTGCTGGTTGCGCAAACATATGATGGAGTTCGAGTGATGTCAGGAGATAAAGAAGGAATTCAGGTGATTGCAAAGAAGTCGTTTCCAAACGCTGATTATATTCATTGTAAGGCGCATGTTCTCAATATTGTTTTGCTGCACTCTTGTACGAATAATTCAAAAACAAGGATTTTCTCTTTCCTAAAGCGCGATTGCGAGTTGAATAAATTTATGCAGCAGAAGATCCCGAACGTGTACAAAGTCAAATGGGCCTTCAGCTAGGCAGATCAACATAGTTGAAACCAAGACGGGTCTATGGTACTAGGTGAGGCCGTTTCGTCACTAAGTTGGTTATATGAAAACAGTACGGAAGAAAGCAGAAGGGGAATTCTTTCCTTGAAGCGTGAAAGAGACAGACTGATCACGAGCGAGCTTGGGCACAAGCGTATTGTGTTTTGTTTACAAACAAAACACAGTAGACTTACAAGATGGCTGAAGAGTGGTTTTAGCAAGTTGGCCCACCTTAGGATATACTTCTTCGCGCCTTGGTTGAAACATATAATGAGGAAATTTCCAGCCGGGTGCTATGATTGATGCTAGGATCGTTAGCAAAATCTCAAGCAGAACTGTCAGTGGGATACCCAATTCATATGAAAACAAAGGGAAAATGTCAGTGGGATACCCAATATGTTGGCTCCTGTCAGTTCAATGGGGGTTCTCTAAAGACGTCACCCGGCTGGAAATTTCAACTTGTCTGGGAAAAATGTATCTAGGTGACACCAAGTTAGATGGTGATGCGATTTCACTCGCACGTGGGCTGCATGGATACATGCTGAATTTTGATACAATTTTCATCTATCTCTTTCGCATTTGCCGACATTCTGTACCATACACTAAAACAATGAGAACTGGACTACGTTGAATGTGATAAGAGTATGTACGAGTATAAAAGCGTTGAAAGACGAACGAAAGTTTAATGCTATTTGGGAAACATGCATGGATGCGGCAGATTGCAGCAACAGCGGACATCAAATTGAAAAATATCCTTTCATTGCATCCTGGTGAAAATATGCTCAAATATCGACCGAACTGCCAAATTTTGATTGGCCCGATTTACGGTTTCCCCAACACAGACTTCAAAATCGATGTACCTGTGGAAAGCCGCTTTGCAAATATACATGCAAGTCGGGGGTATTTTTGTTCCCACCGAGCTGTGCTTCCCTAACACGAACTTCAAAACCAATGTGCCTTGGGGAATCCGCTTTGTAGAAACATGCAAATCGTTGTCCAAAGCGTTGTGCAAACCTGAATATGTTTTCCTAAAACGTACTTTTAAACTGTAAAGCCTGGGAAAATCGTCATTTCAGATACTAGAGGTGAATGAACTTTCGCGGTTCGAGAACTACGTAAACATGAGATGTGCAATAATTTCAGAGGGAAATGTAAAATAAAATGATCATTTGACAATTCACATATTTTGGTAGTTCTAGGCGTCATATCAAACGTAAAAGGATGGTCATAAAATTTACTTGTAACGAAGATCATAATCTATTACAAAAAAATCGATGGGTTCTAAAATAATATTCGAAGTGGTAAACAAGTGGATTGCATAATATAATTGCATAGTTCTACGTCGAAAATATGCGGTCGTGTCCTAGATACAACCCCTTACAATTTTTCAAAGCCCCATCATGAGTATTGTCCAACATTAATTGAAATTTGACCCCGTTCCTGATAACTGATTGATCTGATTCTATTTTTACTGCCATTATAAAACTGCGTATTCCATCCCAAGTCAAGCCATTTAGCCATTTTTTAGAGGCAGCCAAATAGAATTTTCCAACATCATGGAATACGCAGTTTTATAATGACAGTAGAATTAAAGGTGTCTCTAAAATTTCAGATCAATTAGTCAACAGGAACGGGGTCAATTTTCTATTAATTTGGGACAACCGTACAAACATTCAAACATACATACAAACAGGTCAAGCTGAATGAAACTATTTAAAAAGTAATTAGTTGTTTGGGGACTGCGGCCATCTTGGATTTGGATTTCCCGTGATCTGCTGTTTTTGATGGGGTTCTGAGAAAATATTTAATCCGCCATTTTTAGCGGTCGCCATCTTGGATTTACATTTTTCATAGATAACTAGTTAAGCCCTTCATTTGATATCCACATTGAAGCGGTTCTGAGAAAATATGTAACTCCATCCTCCATCTTTGATTTACATTTTCCATAAATAACTGTGTTCTACTGGTAAGGTCCTTTTATGTGATATCCATATTGATGGGATTTTGAGAGAATATGTACATAATCCGCCATCTTGCATTTTCAAGACCATGGAATACGCAGATTTATAATGACACCAGAGATAAAGATGTGTTCCAAATTCCAGATCAAACGTTCACCAGGAATCGGGTTAAATTTCTATTAATGTGGTACAGCGATACATATAAAGTTACAAAATTATAAAGTCACAAACAAGCAAACGGGTCCAAGCTAGATAAAACCGTTTAATAAATAAGTACAAATCATAATTATATTATGTGTACCGAGAGAAAATTTGTTTTTCTTATGATTCGATTATCTGGAGTGAAAAAAAAATTAATACGCCGGATAATCGTGTCCGACCTGTATTATATTTAAGAAACATCCTATCATACTCCATTGCGCATCTAAACTTATGCAATGTTATATTGTATTTATATACAACATATATCAACTACGCAAGACTGAAAAATAGCTCAAATTTAGAATTATACTCAAAAATGCTTGAAATACGATGAAAAACAGAATAGTTCAGACAATCCATTAATATCTTGCATAAACAAAACAATATTCGAGCACGAACTAACCCCCATTTTGCAATTTTGAGTGAAAGTTTTGGGTCACCGTGTAGATGCACAACTAGTCAATTTACTCACGAGACGCCACACAGTGGTCTCTCAGAAATTCTAGGTGGTATTAAATAGAAAAGTGAATGGAAATGCATTCAAATTTGGTGTACGGGGGTTTTCGAAGGTGCTGAATCTATTTTTGAGACATTTTGGTTATGAACTCCAAAGCAAGGGCTGGGAGAGAGGGTACAATATGAAATTTTCGGAAAAAACACGTGTAAGGTGTCTAAATATATGTTTTCCTGAAAACGTTTTCAGTATTCTTTTTACCCAAAACCCAAAAGGGGGTGCTGGGGGAGGGGATAAAATTAAAAAAAAAGACGGGTGGGTAATGTCGGGGACACAACCGGAGTGAAGTAGGACTATACAAAGGGGACAGCTTTTGTTAAATATATATTTTTAATATATTGTTTTATTTTCTTCTCCTACGATAATACCTACCTATCTACCTGAAAAATGGATTAGTTTACTGTTTACTCTTTATGAATATGTTGATGGTTCTGAAAAGAACCTTTGGTGTTGTGTTTTTGTTATCACTCGATATTCCCATCTTGTTTGGTTAAACCTTCCTGTTTAGCGATTGCGTTTGCCACTCGCCACAGCTTTCACAGTTGGAAAATTTCTTCCCATCCAGCTTGTGACATGTTGTTCAGTAAATTACATTTAATGCGACGTGCCGGAGAAACACTTTGCCACTCACTGAAACTAATTGTTGCCTTGATGAACGCCAAACCGAAGCTGCTCTGTTCTTGATGCGGGTTTTCTGATTGTCGTGAGCAGCTTTGCCCGCCAACTTGAGCACTCCGACGGCCGAAACTCTATAATCGCTGTTAGGTATACTGGTGCTCCGGCACCAATCCGTTCGGCCTAGTTACCCTTGCGGAGCAATCAGTGAATGCGACCAACATGGAACTGGAGACCTGCACGGTTCGAGTGAGACTTTGCCTTTCCCTTAACTTGTCCTCCTTTGTTACGTCCACGATGCCGATGCCGTACAACCACACGGGTTTACGGTTTGAAAGAAAATAAGATATTTTTTTGGGGTCCGCGTGTTTTATACTCTAGCGGTACACACTCACAGGATAGAGACAAATCGGCAGACTCAGCCAGAGGAGCGAGTCCAACGAGACGAACGAATGAGCGTTAAAAGGGAGCGATGGCAAAAAAATACATTCATTACGATTTGTTCGCTCGTTGGATTCACATGCAGGCTAAAAAGGGTCCTTTTCAGGATCACAAAATCTTCAATCTAAAGAGTTTATTGTTTTGTTATCACTCGATATCCCCATTTTGTTCGGCTAAACCTTCCTGTTTAGCGATTTGTTGCCACTCGCCACAGCTTTCACAGTTGGAAAATTTCTCCCCTTCCAGCTTTGTGACATGTTGTACAGTAAATTACATTCAATGCGACGTGTCGAAGCGCCACTCAGTGTCGGATTGGAGGCGATTTTAACCTGTAATTGTACATTTGCGATGACAGTGGTACAGTGTCGACTTTCAATGTGGGGTCATAATTTGGATCTCTATGTTTACAAAGATGTCCAACTAAATAAGTCGCATTACATGTCCGTCCAATTAGCTAAATGTCGAACTAATTGTAAATTACTGTACTTTCAATCTGGAAACAATTTAAGAATTGGTGAAAATTGAATAATCAGGAAAGTCCCCAACTATCAATAAGCTCAGAACAACTGCCAAATTCACATACTCACCAGATCCTGGCAAACAAATTATGAAAAAATCAATTTGTGTTTTATTATTACTTTGGATAATGTTTTAGAAAGCATTGAACTGTATTTCTTAAACTCTTTTTTGGAAGGTTTAATGGCCCTGAAAAGCGCCTTGTTTTATGGAATGGTTCCAATTTAGAAAACTTAGTACTCGTGGTTTTGAAAAAAACCATTTCGAACGCCCTCGATGCCGCCTTGTTCTGGTTTTGCCACCAAAGCAGTTTGTATAAAGAACAAACTTTTTTCTTCTGCTACCTGATGCCGTTTTGCGTTTGCGATTGCGTTTGCCACTCGCCACCCGCTGCAACTGCCTGTTGTCTTGATGTCCACCGAACCGAATGTGTTCTGTTCCGAATGCGGGTTTTCTTATCGTCGCGAGCAGCTTTGCCAGCTAACTCGATCACTTCGGCGGCCGAAACTATATAACGCCGGCTAGGTGGACTGGTGCACTGGTACTAACGCGCTCGGCCTAGCTACCCTTGCGGGGAACTCCAGATCAACACGGTTCGAGCGGGATTTTGCCTTTCCCTTCACTTTTCCTCCTTTACCATGTCCAGACATGGCTGCTTGGGTTGGTTTGTTGATGTGTTGTGATGCGAACCGATGTGGTGTACGGTTTGAATGAGAATGATCGTTACGGCAGCGGAGCGGGGATTTTTAAGCTGACTGGCAGGCTCGAGAATTACGCATGTGTGAGACTGCGACCAAGGTTTCATTCATTTTTTTCTTTTTCCTTTCCAATCGTGCTTCATTCTATTTCGCTGCTGCTCTGGTTGCCCGTTTTGGTCGGTACGATTTGAGGAGCACAAAATGGACCAATCAAAAATGGGCACATAGTGCATTTTGACAATGCTTGATATTTCACAATTATTCAATTATTTATCTCAAGAAAAATGAAATGTTATTCGTTATGATAGATGCGTAGATATATTTCCTATCAATTGATGCAAAAACCTTTGCGATCAATTGAGAAATGCTCGAGTTATAAGCGTTCCAAATCTTGCATTTTTTCCTACTTGTTCAGTGCCTAGATTTCCATTTCACCCCCTATATCTTCCGGTTAGACGTAGTCCTACGTCAAAATCGAAAAACACGTGTGGGGTATCAAAATATTTATGGCATTTTTTCGCAAAGTCTGACCACTTTGCGAAAATATGCCAGAAGAAGCATTTGTTTTAAAAAACTTTGGAGGTATTTAAAGATTTTTTTGTAGGTCTACTTTTGTATAAATTAAATTTAGAAAATGTACTTACACTCAACCACTAATTTCACGGCTTCAAAAATTTTTAAACTAAAAACGGAACAAATTCGAAATCAGCATAAAATTCTCTATCCAGAACATCATCACATTATTTTTTAACGTATTTTGTAGCACTTATGCAAAATTTTAAAAACATGCGTGTTTATCGCTCTACTGGTTTACTGTATCAAACACTATGTTGCCACGTCGTTATCGCAACGAAAATCGTCATGGACACTGTTGCCATATGTGATACTAGATGCCATGAAGGTTATAGAACGAAACTAGACCATACATTCGGTCAGGCATTGTTGTTCATTTTTCTATTTAATGCCACCTAGAATTTCTGAGGGTCCACTGTGCGCCACTGCTAATAAATACTAAGTTTAAGCAAAATATTGAGTTTACATTTCTCAGTTAATACGTTAGGCCTCGGATTGTTCTTGCTTTTTTCCATTTAGCCCGCATCAAGAGCATTTGTACAATATCAGTGTCGGTCCCCGTTCCCACAGATATTTATTTTAATAGAAGAAAATAGTCAGAAATTCGACTAGAAACTAGTCATATACCGTAAAAACTCCGAAGACAACTCATTTTCTTATTCCCTTATTTTGTAACTGTCAGTCCCAGTGACCAACGTTTTTCTAACGAAAAGCTCAATGTCAGTCCCTAGGAACCGACACAAGGCTCAACGTGTTAACTGCATTGTTTCAACTTCTCCTAACGTTAAAATAAATTCATTTAAAATACCATATTTAGTTTATTGTAGCATAAGTTATTGAACTATTTGCATGAACCAAAAAAATGCTGATGCTTAATCGATGCGGACAATTTGAAGTTCAATTCCAAAACTGATAAACTGAGTGATGACAGAATTGAATATTCTTGAAGAAAAAACTATAGGATACATTCCATCGTTCAGTCAATAAATATCGATGTAAGCTAAAGAAAGAACTTTATCAAGTAGTCGTATCTTTAAACTATAATTTGTTGTTTCTAAAATTCTAATATAATTTCAAAACAGCGTTATGAAACTGGATGGAAATTGTTCGTTCTACGCTCGAACCGGAAGAGTTCACTTTAATTTGGGCACTGTGAAGTCCTTAGTAAGAAACTGAAAACGGATCAACAGAATCGAACTCACCTCGATAGATGGATATGTTTTTCGGTATACTGCCCGGTGCCATATTCTGAATGTTCACATTCTTTATTTTCGATCACTTCGACACCATTTCCTGCATCGGATTGTTCCAGACTGTGCCGTGCTATCATGTAAAGCTGGCCAGTTTTGTACTACGGTAGAAAGACTAGACTTAATAAATTAATCTTCAACTCTATTTTCAACAATTTACCTCCTCCACAGTGAGAGGCATACAAATTCGATACTCTTTCATAAGCATGTTTATAGTTTTGGTTTAAAGAGTTTGGTAATTCAAGAAGGGCTACATAATTGATTATACGAAGGAGAATGAGGAAAACAAAGCATAAAATGTTGATTTTCGGATTGATACACTCAGAAAAATATAGCTAATTTTGAGGTAAGGTAATGTTATTTCACAATGCAGCGATCGATTCTCGCGCGGTATCATAGGGCTCTTGCTACACTGAGAGGAAAATTTAGTATATATGACCAATTTTTTGGTAAATATTACCAATTCTCTAGTCATTTTCTACCCTACTAATCATTGGTACATCCTACGAAAAAAAATTTGTAGACACAAATGTCAAACAAAACTATGTAAGTCCAATGTTGGCTCAATTTCGGCTTTAGTAATGGCTAATTTGTTGGCCCTCCATTGGTTCAATAAAATTTTGATTTAAAATATTTTTATTTTTATAAATATTCTTAATCCTTTCCTATTTTTTATAAAATATTGAAAAGTTTTTCCTGCATGCTTTTAGCGAGCGAGTTGGGTATCACAGTACTCAAAAGTGTGCTTTTTCGGACACTTGCCAAATTTTGCTGGATCACAAATTGCATCGATTCGTTCTCATCTTCGAAGATGATTTGACGCCGGAAATCGACACCGCGTCGTACGTACTCAAACGGGACATCGAAACAGTAAACCTCGATAATGCATGCCGTACGCTCTTCGCTTTCTTTGATGTGGCTCACACTGGTCACGGGTGTCTCTTATTCGAATACGTTGCCAAATATGATAACCGCGTTCAACACATGGAACAGCGGTATTTCTATAAAATAGAATGAATTGCGTAACATAGTGCCAAATTTTTTAAAATAATTGAGCATTTACCTATTTTTACTGGAAATCCCAATGGAAGCTGCATAGTGAAAAAATCATTCAGTTCAGTCATATGCGGATTGATCAATGTGGATCAAAATTGGTAGTACTTGTTGTTATTAAATTTGATAAGAAATTCTCCACTCAGCCACATGTTAGCTTAGAACCGCTGCACATTAGATGTGATTATTTTCGATTTTCCAATACCTCCTCCCTAGAGTTCGATGTCAGAAAAATACTTCTTCACGGTGGAATCTGTCATGGGCAATACCTTCGAAGAGATCGCAGTTTTTTCCAGTGGACTGTTGTTTTCCGATCCTATGCTGATGTTGTTGTCCGAGGGGAACATGCCAGTAGGGGCAGTTGACTTGGTTTGGCGCTAGGCTTTTTTTCTGCCATGTCGACGATGGATTTGGATCTCTGTGTGATGATGATGGTTTTCGCTGGGTGCCGTCGCCAAGTACTGCTGTAGAATTAATGTGGTCGTGATGATGTGTTTGAAATTGTGATACTTTCGCCGTAGCATATCGTTCATCAGCTAGTGGAGTTTTTACTGCAGACAGTATATGGAATAACACCGACAATCTGCGCTGTTGCTGCTGCTTCCATCCGAGTCGATGTTGTCCGAATAGGTAGCTGTTGATTGCTCAATGTAAAACGGTTGTTGGTTTCCTCGCTGCTGACGGCACGATTGGCCCAACTGATATCCATCGTTTCCTGGAACAACGAATCGATCGAGAGGCGATCCATTGCTGCTGTTGGTTGCGATCTGTGGATAATAGAATAAAGGGAAAAAACAATAACCGGATCATCAATAAATTGTGCACGACATTCCTCTGATGTATCTGAACACTTACGGCTGCGTGAAACCGTTGCTATGGATTTCTATGATTTCTACGCTACGTTTACCTCCGTACCGCTTCGCTTCCATTAGAGAAATGGCGATTGCATACACACAGTTACCAGAAATGAAAATAATCAAGGTTACACATGCTATCAAGTAAAATGTACGAATCATTGGTAGGGGTGAACATTGCATCTGACATCAGTTTAACAAAGTTTTTGTAATATTTACAAAAAAATTGTACATTTTACAAATGTTTCGACTACTAAAGATTTGGTAGCTGCATTTACTAAAGTTTTTCTCCAGTGTACACATGCAGAGCATGTGTTGGGCACACATCGGTTGTTTACATTCGTAGTTTCTATGCAGAAGAAGCGGATTTATTATCAATCGGTGTTCCTATAGATGATTTAAATATAGTTGCAGTCTTTCTACTAGCGCGAAATTTTTCGTAGAACTAACATGAACTTTGTGAAACAGTTAGGCACGCTATTTCATGAACAAGAGTTTTTGTTTGACACATATTTAATTTATTAGCACTTATTTCGCGATGTTCATTGAGTGACTTTCCCACTAGATTTGAATCGAAAAATTGGCAGAATAGGATTATCAATTGTATTTTCCATGAATTAACTAATCAATGGATTTTCTCCGTTTGCGATCAATTTTCTTATAAACATATTCAGCTTCTCGCAGAGCATTCAGGTGCCCGGAAATCATAACTGAGGGTTGGTTGATCTTTCTGGCTTAATATGTTCTTAATTCCAACATAATCAACCACTTTTTTGGCGGAACAAACCACCGATTAAGGACATCTGCACGCGAATGTTCATTATAGTTTACTTCTTTACGAGGCCAGTATTCCAGGGCAAAAAACATAAAGCCTAAATGAGAATACACTTCACCTAATCCGGATATACAATCGTAGTGTGCAGTTTGCACTTTTTCTGTGAAACTTTTTGAATAATCAATGCTTCCATTGATATGAATCATATCCATAACAGAAATTTCAATTTTTCTCCGTGTATATGGCTTTGACGCTAAATATAAATATTTTTATGTAAATAAACATATATTCGCATGTTACTAATATAGAGTAGCGCGTAATTTTTGCAACTATTTCGCTAAAATAATTATTTAAATGAAGCTCAGTCTTGTCGATCCATAAAAATCCTATGCAGTGATCACTTTACTTGCCCAACAGATTAATAATACATATGCACGCTGCATACATGCATGCTGGTTACACACGATTATCCCTAAGGTTTCGACGAAAGCTTGGTTTAAGGGATTGAATGTAGGTCGTGATTTCATTCGCGTGATATCTCGGCTTATGTCCAATCACTACAACCTAAACGCGCATCTCTATCGCATTGGGCTCGCAGCAAACAATCTTTGTGATTGTGGCGATGGCTACCACGACATCGAGCATATTGTCTGGTCGTGTATCCGGTTCCATGCTGCTCGCTCTCAGCTCTCTAGTGCACTGAGAGCAAACGGCAGACAATCGGATATCCCCGTCCGGGATATCTTAGGTAGCCGTGATCCTGATCTTCTGCTTCATCTATACCTGTTCCTCAGAAACGCCGATGTCAACGTTTAATGATGTTTCCTTCGTTGTGTCCCTGTTTCATATCCCTCCTATCCGATCTACAAACTTTTACTTAGTCGCGGCAATACATACACACACTCTTTACAGATACACGGGCCAAAGGTTGTGCAGTCCACTGATCATTCAACAAGAGCCAAAGGTTGTACCACTCATGACAACTCTACACGAGCTGATGTTTGCGCCGGCTAGTGACCATTCTATCCTGGATTCCTCGAGTCGAGAAGACGCACCACGCTAGATATGGGGTAAGACTAGGGGGCGTTGCTGATTAATGGTCAGCTGCATCCCAAAAGGAAGTATCCCGTGTCGGGCACAGGTACAGAGCATTGGAGACAGCAACATCACAATTACGAAAACACTTGTAATACTAACCTCGAGCCAACCGCGAGTAATCGGTTACATATTACTAACATAGTTAAAAGGCAAACATTGTCGAAATATTGAACTCCCGGCTCCGTCAGGTTGACGCCATATGAGCCTTAATAAAAATATATATTTTGGATAAAAAAAATTTCTGCGCCCTATAGGGCACTTGCTACACATACATGCAGAACATCTGTTGGGCAAACGTCATTTGTTTACATTCGTAGCTTCTATGCAGCAGAAGCGGATTCATTATCAATCGACGTTCTTGTAGATGATTTAAATATAGTTGCGATCTTTCTATTAGCGCGAAATATTCCATAGAACTAAGGGGCTGTCCACATACCACGTGGACAATTTACAGGGGAAGGGGTAGGAGTTACGAAAATGTCCACGTTTGTCCACGGTGAGGGGGGATGGGGTATAGATTACATCCACGTGGACACTAATAAATATTTTGAAAAACAAATATATATATCTGTATTCAACAATATATAAAAAATATTCTGCATTGCAAGAAAATTTATACTTATTTCTTCTGTCTGATAGTACTGCGCGGTGGTAATTCCATATTTCTTTACATCGTTGAAATTCTTTGCTGAAATTTGTATTCAGAGAGTATCGCACATGAGCTGGAAGCGATCGATTTATTTTCATTGATTTTAAAGAATCTGGCGTTATTATTATCGATCAGAATTGAGACGCTATTATCGGCAGGATTCAGATGCCACCAAAACATGAAATGTTGTAATATTAAAAGCATACAACATTGTTTTCGATGTTTCGATTCAGTTTCCGCTCTCAGTGTAAAAACCGCTTCGTTTATGTTATTCAAGAACTCGCACAACAAATTCATTCACGGGGACCTATCTTTAGAGAAGTCTTCCTATCTATGTAGCTATGTTCATGAGCACCTGGTGAAACTTGATTACGAAACGCTATAATGTATGAGTTCTACACCTTTTGACCGAAAACATTTAATGGATCGTATCCCCATCAACAACTCGCTTCATAAATGCAATGAAAACTCTCTGTTTGAAGCAAATAGTGTCAGGCGAAGAAAAGTATTATCCTTTACAACAATTGTTGTGGTCAGAACCGCAGGGAAGATAAAGATGTCCCTTTCGCAATGTGAGGCAGCTATTTTGTCTTGACAGACGGCGAGAAAACAAAGATAAGGTGTAAATAAAAACATCACAAAGCGAACAGAATCGAAGTTAGAGGTGAAAATACAAGATACAAGAATTATTAAAAAAAACAGGAAGTGGGTTATATCTATGGTATAACCACAAGGGTGACGTAGGACTATCGTTGATTTAGAGATCATTTGTTTGAAGTTGAATCTTAATCCATCCTGAATGGATGAATAAATAAATATTTGGGTGACTTCAAAAACGAGAGTGTTACTTTGAAGACTCAAGGTTTTATGCATCCAATATTGGATACAAAAAACCTTGTTCTGAAGAATAATCTTCAGAAGCTTTCCTGTTAACTGCACTTGATTGACAAATCACAAAACCAAATGTATGTGGTCGCAGTATTATATGGATAGAAAACATTAAAATAAACTCTTGAATGTAATTTTCAATTCCAAGGGGAACTGGCAGATTATTTTTCAGCAACGATCATTTCTTTCCAGGTTTCCTCTCGATAACCAGCAAACGAAAAGAGTTGCGCGCGTGTATGTGTGTGTGTGTGGCGGCTGCTTCTATGTCTTCCCGAGGAACCGTATTTCGATGCTGATACTCTCTTGGTCACCTTCTCTTCTTCTTCTGATCGATCGGCTTTTCTGCGCTCCCTCACAGTTAAAACAAACTGATTGCATTTCAGGTCAGGTCAAGCCAGGTAATGAATACTTCGATCCCTCGCCGTTCAGCTCGTTCAGTAAAGATGTTGTCTTGTCGATGTCCTCAGGCGTCGTGCACAAATTACGTAACGCAAAAATCCGGATTTTGAACCTCCCCCCCCTTTCGTAACGCAATTTCCTATCTCTAATAAACAGAAAGTAACGCAACATCTAACCCCTCCCCCCTTATCGCGTTACGTAATTTGTGCACGACGCCTCACGAAAAATTAATGGGTTTCACCACCAGAATATCATTTCAGTATGCTTTTCGTGCGTGATTGAATCAAGAGAAGGTGTGGTTTACGATGGTAATTTGGAAGGCAAACTAGAGGAGAATGAACTCTCTGAGTATGAAAATTTCGGCGACTGAGCAATAATCGATTGAAAATTATATAATTTTGGCGATACGAAACATTTTCCGTTTTTCATGTTATGCATCCATTATTGGATACGAAAATATCCTACTGATGGGAAAGAATAATCTTCAGAAGCTTTCCAGCTAATTACACTTGATTGAAAAATTACGAAATCAAATGTATTTGGTCGCTGTGTTCGCCATATAATTAGAAAACATTAAAATAAACTCTTTCGCATGGATGTATTCTTCAATTCCCAGGGAACTGGCAGATTATTTTTCAGCAACGATTAGATCTTTCCGGAATTTTCTCGATGCTGTATGGCATCCAAACGAAAATTCTCATTTCAGTTTGGCCTGCAAAAAACTTTTCTGAACTCTAATCCATTAAATTTGGAGCCCAGAAAAGGGCCGTTGATTATATGCTAAGCTAATATAGCACCCTCTCCTTGGATTCAACGGGCCAGATAAATGTCCTTGGGCATGACGTGACGCGTTTTACGTGGATAGCACACAAATTTGTATCTTCGAATAAGCCTCCTGCAGCGTCATAACCGCGGAACTTTGGAAGCGCAAGTCGGTTTTGAAGTCCTGAGCAATTCCACGAACCAAAAGCTGCAAAGGTAGCTTGCGGATCAGCAATTCGGCCGACTTCCGATAGCGATGAATTTCACGCAAAGTTCCCGGTCGATAGCGATGTGGCTTCTTCACCTATCCTGCGGCTGGTGCGCTTATCCGAGCTGCTTTCGTGTGCCTTACCACTGAAAGACTAACCTGCTATCTGCTTGGTCCCAAACAAACGAGTCGTCACGGTGCGAGAGTAGAGTAAGAAATGAACGAAAGCAAAGGAAGCGACATTTTATAACCTGTTTTCGAAGCTATCATTAAGCTATTGAAACAATTTTCCGACTCAATAAATAGCAATCATATAACTCTTGGACATTTTATCTTTTGTATGAAATGATTATCACTGTTCCGTTGATCCGAAGCAGAATGAATCACGCTTGAAGAAGGAATGGATTTTTTCTTGGAATTTACTTTAAAATAATGCCCTTTCCCAACACTTAAAAACGACAAACGGTAAACAGTTTCATCAAAGTGATTTCTTCGATATGGGGATATATTCACTACATCATGTCATGTATTTCATATTCTTCATTATAAAATCCATATCCATGGCACCTATCGGTATCGAATTATCATCGACACCGCGATTTTCGCTAAATGCTCCTTTCAGTTCGGCCTGTAAAAAACTTTTCTGAACTCTAATCCATCAAATTTGGAGCCCTGAAAAGGGCTGTTGATTATATGCTAAGCTAATATAGCACGCTCTCCTCGGATACGATGGGCCAGCTGGATGTCCTTGGGCATGATGTGACGCGTTTTGCATGGATAGCACACAAATTGGTATCTTCGAATAAGCCTCCTGCAGCGTCATAACCGCGGAACTTTGGAAGCGCAAGTCGGTTTTGAAGTCCTGAGCAATTCCACGAACCAAATGCTGCAAAGGTAGCTTGCGGATCAGCAATTCGGTCTACTTCTGATAGCGACGAATTTCATGCGAAGTTCCCGGTCGATAGCGATGTGGCTTCTCCACCTATCCTGCTACTGGTGCGCTTATCCGAGCTGCTTTCGTGGTGCCTTACCACCGAAGGACTAACGAGCTGTCTGCTTAGTCCCGATGAAACGAGTCCTCACGGTGCGAGAGTAGAGTAAGAAATGAACGAAAGCAAGGGAAGTGTCATTTTATAAAACATAAAAGAATCGAATGTAAACCCCACCCTCTTTATTATATTAGGCTGTCAAAAAAGTCCTGCGGTATTTTTTTTTGAATTTTCATTTGTTCATAAAATTAGTTACAATCATCTGTTTTAAGTCAAATATGCGCCGTTTTGTTCGATGACTTGTTCCCAAAGAGATGCTAACTTCATAATACCCCTGTTATAGAAGCTCGCTTCCTTATTGGCAAAAAACTCGGATAGCCAATTTTCACAGGCCTCTTTTGTGGCTAACTTCTGACTACCTAGCTCGTTCGCCATGGACAAAAACAGGAAGTGGGTTATATCTATGGTATAACCACAAGGGTGACGTAGGACTATCGTTGATTTAGAGATCATTTGTTTGAAGTTGAATCTTAATCCATCCTGAATGGATGAATAAATAAATATTTGGGTGACTTCAAAAACGAGAGTGTTACTTTGAAGACTCAAGGTTTTATGCATCCAATATTGGATACAAAAAACCTTGTTCTGAAGAATAATCTTCAGAAGCTTTCCTGTTAACTGCACTTGATTGACAAATCACAAAACCAAATGTATGTGGTCGCAGTATTATATGGATAGAAAACATTAAAATAAACTCGCTTGAATGTAATTTTCAATTCCAAGGGGAACTGGCAGATTATTTTTCAGCAACGATCATTTCTTTCCAGGTTTCCTCTCGATAACCAGCAAACGAAAAGAGTTGCGCGCGTGTATGTGTGTGTGTGTGGCGGCTGCTTCTATGTCTTCCCGAGGAACCGTATTTCGATGCTGATACTCTCTTGGTCACCTTCTCTTCTTCTTCTGATCGATCGGCTTTTCTGCGCTCCCTCACAGTTAAAACAAACTGATTGCATTTCAGGTCAGGTCAAGCCAGGTAATGAATACTTCGATCCCTCGCCGTTCAGCTCGTTCAGTAAAGATGTTGTCTTGTCGATGTCCTCAGGCGTCGTGCACAAATTACGTAACGCAAAAATCCGGATTTTGAACCTCCCCCCCCTTTCGTAACGCAATTTCCTATCTCTAATAAACAGAAAGTAACGCAACATCTAACCCCTCCCCCCTTATCGCGTTACGTAATTTGTGCACGACGCCTCACGAAAAATTAATGGGTTTCACCACCAGAATATCATTTCAGTATGCTTTTCGTGCGTGATTGAATCAAGAGAAGGTGTGGTTTACGATGGTAATTTGGAAGGCAAACTAGAGGAGAATGAACTCTCTGAGTATGAAAATTTCGGCGACTGAGCAATAATCGATTGGAAATTATATAATTTTGGCGATACGAAACATTTTCCGTTTTTCATGTTATGCATCCATTATTGGATACGAAAATATCCTACTGATGGGAAAGAATAATCTTCAGAAGCTTTCCAGCTAATTACACTTGATTGAAAAATTACGAAATCAAATGTATTTGGTCGCTGTGTTCGCCATATAATTAGAAAACATTAAAATAAACTCTTTCGCATGGATGTATTCTTCAATTCCCAGGGAACTGGCAGATTATTTTTCAGCAACGATTAGATCTTTCCGGAATTTTCTCGATGCTGTATGGCATCCAAACGAAAATTCTCATTTCAGTTTGGCCTGCAAAAAACTTTTCTGAACTCTAATCCATTAAATTTGGAGCCCAGAAAAGGGCCGTTGATTATATGCTAAGCTAATATAGCACCCTCTCCTTGGATTCAACGGGCCAGATAAATGTCCTTGGGCATGACGTGACGCGTTTTACGTGGATAGCACACAAATTTGTATCTTCGAATAAGCCTCCTGCAGCGTCATAACCGCGGAACTTTGGAAGCGCAAGTCGGTTTTGAAGTCCTGAGCAATTCCACGAACCAAAAGCTGCAAAGGTAGCTTGCGGATCAGCAATTCGGCCGACTTCCGATAGCGATGAATTTCACGCAAAGTTCCCGGTCGATAGCGATGTGGCTTCTTCACCTATCCTGCGGCTGGTGCGCTTATCCGAGCTGCTTTCGTGTGCCTTACCACTGAAAGACTAACCTGCTATCTGCTTGGTCCCAAACAAACGAGTCGTCACGGTGCGAGAGTAGAGTAAGAAATGAACGAAAGCAAAGGAAGCGACATTTTATAACCTGTTTTCGAAGCTATCATTAAGCTATTGAAACAATTTTCCGACTCAATAAATAGCAATCATATAACTCTTGGACATTTTATCTTTAGTATGAAATGATTATCACTGTTCCGTTGATCCGAAGCAGAATGAATCACGCTTGAAGAAGGAATGGATTTTTTCTTGGAATTTACTTTAAAATAATGCCCTTTCCCAACACTTAAAAACGACAAACGGTAAACAGTTTCATCAAAGTGATTTCTTCGATATGGGGATATATTCACTACATCATGTCATGTATTTCATATTCTTCATTATAAAATCCATATCCATGGCACCTATCGGTATCGAATTATCATCGACACCGCGATTTTCGCTAAATGCTCCTTTCAGTTCGGCCTGTAAAAAACTTTTCTGAACTCTAATCCATCAAATTTGGAGCCCTGAAAAGGGCTGTTGATTATATGCTAAGCTAATATAGCACGCTCTCCTCGGATACGATGGGCCAGCTGGATGTCCTTGGGCATGATGTGACGCGTTTTGCATGGATAGCACACAAATTGGTATCTTCGAATAAGCCTCCTGCAGCGTCATAACCGCGGAACTTTGGAAGCGCAAGTCGGTTTTGAAGTCCTGAGCAATTCCACGAACCAAATGCTGCAAAGGTAGCTTGCGGATCAGCAATTCGGTCTACTTCTGATAGCGACGAATTTCATGCGAAGTTCCCGGTCGATAGCGATGTGGCTTCTCCACCTATCCTGCTACTGGTGCGCTTATCCGAGCTGCTTTCGTGGTGCCTTACCACCGAAGGACTAACGAGCTGTCTGCTTAGTCCCGATGAAACGAGTCCTCACGGTGCGAGAGTAGAGTAAGAAATGAACGAAAGCAAGGGAAGTGTCATTTTATAAAACATAAAAGAATCGAATGTAAACCCCACCCTCTTTATTATATTAGGCTGTCAAAAAAGTCCTGCGGTATTTTTTTTTGAATTTTCATTTGTTCATAAAATTAGTTACAATCATCTGTTTTAAGTCAAATATGCGCCGTTTTGTTCGATGACTTGTTCCCAAAGAGATGCCAACTTCATAATACCCCTGTTATAGAAGCTCGCTTCCTTATTGGCAAAAAACTCGGATAGCCAATTTTCACAGGCCTCTTTTGTGGCTAACTTCTGACTACCTAGCTCGTTCGCCATGGACAAAAACAGATGGTAGTTACTTGGTGCAAGGTCCGGACTATACGGCGGATGCAAAAGAACCTCCCATCCGAGCTCCCGGAGCTTCTGGCGCGTCACCAAAGAAGTGTGTGGCCTGGCGTTGTCCTGATGGAAGACAATGCGGCCTCTGTTTATCAAAGATGGCCTCTTCTTCATGAGTGCTACCTTCAAGCGGTCCAGTTGTTGGCAGTACAGGTCCGAATTGAGCGTTTGGCCATAGGGAAGCAGCTCATAATAGATTATTCCTTGGCAATCCCACCAAACACACAGCAGAACCTTCCTGGCCGTTAATGAGGGCTTGGCCATCGTCTGAACCGCTTCAGCGGGCTTCAACCACGACCGTTTGCGCTTCACGTTGTCGTAAGTGACCCACTTTTCATCGCCAGTCACCATCCGCTTCAGAAACGGATCGATTTTGTTGCGATTCAGCAGCGATTCACATGCGTCGATACGGTCAAAGATGTTTTTTGCGTCAACGTGTGTGGCACCCATACATCGAGCTTCTTTGTGAATCCAAGCTTCTTCAAATGGTTAATAACGGTTTGATGACTTATCCCCAGCTCTTGGCCGATGCTACGGCTGCTACTATGCCGGTCTTTCTCGGCTAATTCAGCGATTTTGTCGCAATTTTCGACGACAGGTCTTCCGGAGCGTGGCGCATCTTCGACAACCTCTACACCAGAACGAAAACGTTGAAACCATCGTTGTGCGGTGGAAATGGAAACTGTATCGGGTCCATAAACTGCACAAATTTTATTGGCAGCTTGAGATGCATTTTTGCCTTTGTCATAGTAGTACTGTAAAATATGTCGGATTTTCTCTTTATTTTGCTCCATATTTGCGACACTAGAACTCACGAACGACTCAACCAAACAAAACACTGTCAAGCACTATATTATAGCGCCTTTACCTTTACCTAAAAATACCTTTCCAACAAGCTATAGTATGACTCGATACAATGAATACAACTAGAACTACGCGCTTACAACAACACCTCGCGGAAATACCGCAGGACTTTTTTGACAGCCTAATATAAGCTTACTGTATACTCACGAATATAATAAGGGTGGGATTTAGATTCTATACTTTTATGGTTTATAAAATGACGCTTCCTTTGCTTTCGTTCATTTCTTACTCTACTCTCGCACCGTGAGGACTCGAGCTGGTTAGTCTTTCGCAGACAGCTCGTTAGTCATTCGGTGGTAAGGCACACGAAGTCAGCTCGGATAAGCGCACCAGTAGCAGGATAGGTGGAGAAGCCACATCGCTATCGACCGGGAACTTTGCGTGAAATTCATCGCTATCAGAAGTCGACCGAATTGCTGATCCGCAGCTACCTTTGCAGCATTTGGATCGTGGAATTGCTCAGGACTTCAAAACCGACTTGCGCTTCCAAAGTTCCGCGGCTATGACGCTGCAGGAGGCTTATTCGAAGATACCAATTTGTGTGCTATCCATGCAAAACGCGTCACATCATGCCCAAGGACATCCAGCTGGCCCATCGTATCCGAGGGGAGCGTGCTATATTAGCTTAGCATATAATCAACGGTCCTTTTCAGGGCTCCAAATTTGATGGATTAGAGTACAGAAAAGTTTTCTACAGGCCGAACTGAAAGGAACATTTAGCGAAAATCGTGGTTTCGATAATAATTCGTTACCGATAGGTGCCATGGATATGGATTTCTTAATGAAGAATATGAAATACATGACATGATGTAGTGAATATATCCGAAGAAATCACTTTGGTGAAACTGCATTATAAAATTATTTGTGTACGAATGCCGCAATCGATAGTCGACTCTAATTTGCGCTGGGTAATTTCCTCGGAGGACTCGATTCCTCCTTTGAACATTAATAATCTCTTTCTGGCAAAACGATGTGGTATGAATCACATTATTTGAATGATAGAATGAAGAAGTTTTCTGCCAATTTCCTTCAACCTCCAAACGTATCTTTCTCCCGTTTATCGTTTTCGCGTTCGCTAATCCTTTCTCACAACACCCATTTCTCGTTTGAGAAATTGTTGAGTAAGCATTGTTTGCCAGTGCGCGTAGAGCGGGAATTCCTAAAGATTCATTGCACCTCTAATAAATTGCCGAAAGACATGGTCTTACGTTGATCGCACTTGATTGAAAAAATCCAAAACGAAATGTATTTGGTCGCAGCATTATATGAGTAGAAAGCAAATAATCGCTCGAAAATGACTTGATTTTCGCGATGTGAAACATTTTCCGTTTTTCATGTTATGCATCCAATATTGGATACGAAAATTTCCACTGATGGGGAAAAAAATATTCAGAAGCTTTCCTGTTAATTGCGATAGATTGAAAAATAACAAAACCAAATGTATTTGGTTGCAGTGTTATATGGATAGAAAACATTAAAATAAACTCTATCGCATGAATGTATTTTTCAATTCCCAGGGGAACAGATTATTTTTCAGCAACGATGATAGCAACGAGAATTCCGCGCGTGTATGTGTGTGTGTGTGTGTGTGTGTGGCGGCTGCTCCGATGTTTCAAGCGGAACCGTGGCATCACTCTCCTCCTGATGGATTCCCTTTTGGCCTTAGGTGCACAAACAGGCTCTTGGTGACACCGTTCATCAGCGTTTTCATGATAAACGAAATTAGCTTCACAACAACAGCGACAACATGCTCCAATCGCTGTTCAATCATAACTGAGTGGGTTTACGAGCGGCGCTCGCTTATATACCGATTGGTGATTTCAATAGCCTGTTTTGAAAGCAATTTTAAGACTATTGAAAGAAGTTTTTGGATCAAAAAGTAACAAGTGTATGACGCGTAGACATTTTATCTTTCAAATGAAGTGTTTATCATACCATTTCGTTTAGTTGTTTAAGAGCTATTAACGCTCAAAATCTCGGTCTCCAGCGTAACGCTTTCGTTCTCGAAACTTTGGTTTTACACCCCGGTATAGAAATGAAAGACGTAGTCCTACGTCAAAACAGATGGTAGTTACTTGGTGCAAGGTCCGGACTATACGGCGGATGCAAAAGAACCTCCCATCCGAGCTCCCGGAGCTTCTGGCGCGTCACCAAAGAAGTGTGTGGCCTGGCGTTGTCCTGATGGAAGACAATGCGGCCTCTGTTTATCAAAGATGGCCTCTTCTTCATGAGTGCTACCTTCAAGCGGTCCAGTTGTTGGCAGTACAGGTCCGAATTGAGCGTTTGGCCATAGGGAAGCAGCTCATAATAGATTATTCCTTGGCAATCCCACCAAACACACAGCAGAACCTTCCTGGCCGTTAATGAGGGCTTGGCCATCGTCTGAACCGCTTCAGCGGGCTTCAACCACGACCGTTTGCGCTTCACGTTGTCGTAAGTGACCCACTTTTCATCGCCAGTCACCATCCGCTTCAGAAACGGATCGATTTTGTTGCGATTCAGCAGCGATTCACATGCGTCGATACGGTCAAAGATGTTTTTTGCGTCAACGTGTGTGGCACCCATACATCGAGCTTCTTTGTGAATCCAAGCTTCTTCAAATGGTTAATAACGGTTTGATGACTTATCCCCAGCTCTTGGCCGATGCTACGGCTGCTACTATGCCGGTCTTTCTCGGCTAATTCAGCGATTTTGTCGCAATTTTCGACGACAGGTCTTCCGGAGCGTGGCGCATCTTCGACAACCTCTACACCAGAACGAAAACGTTGAAACCATCGTTGTGCGGTGGAAATGGAAACTGTATCGGGTCCATAAACTGCACAAATTTTATTGGCAGCTTGAGATGCATTTTTGCCTTTGTCATAGTAGTACTGTAAAATATGTCGGATTTTCTCTTTATTTTGCTCCATATTTGCAACACTAGAACTCACGAACGACTCAACCAAACAAAACACTGTCAAGCACTATATTATAGCGCCTTTACCTTTACCTAAAAATACCTTTCCAACAAGCTATAGTATGACTCGATACAATGAATACAACTAGAACTACGCGCTTACAACAACACCTCGCGGAAATACCGCAGGACTTTTTTGACAGCCTAATATAAGCTTACTGTATACTCACGAATATAATAAGGGTGGGATTTAGATTCTATACTTTTATGGTTTATAAAATGACGCTTCCTTTGCTTTCGTTCATTTCTTACTCTACTCTCGCACCGTGAGGACTCGAGCTGGTTAGTCTTTCGCAGACAGCTCGTTAGTCATTCGGTGGTAAGGCACACGAAGTCAGCTCGGATAAGCGCACCAGTAGCAGGATAGGTGGAGAAGCCACATCGCTATCGACCGGGAACTTTGCGTGAAATTCATCGCTATCAGAAGTCGACCGAATTGCTGATCCGCAGCTACCTTTGCAGCATTTGGATCGTGGAATTGCTCAGGACTTCAAAACCGACTTGCGCTTCCAAAGTTCCGCGGCTATGACGCTGCAGGAGGCTTATTCGAAGATACCAATTTGTGTGCTATCCATGCAAAACGCGTCACATCATGCCCAAGGACATCCAGCTGGCCCATCGTATCCGAGGGGAGCGTGCTATATTAGCTTAGCATATAATCAACGGTCCTTTTCAGGGCTCCAAATTTGATGGATTAGAGTACAGAAAAGTTTTCTACAGGCCGAACTGAAAGGAACATTTAGCGAAAATCGTGGTTTCGATAATAATTCGTTACCGATAGGTGCCATGGATATGGATTTCTTAATGAAGAATATGAAATACATGACATGATGTAGTGAATATATCCGAAGAAATCACTTTGGTGAAACTGCATTATAAAATTATTTGTGTACGAATGCCGCAATCGATAGTCGACTCTAATTTGCGCTGGGTAATTTCCTCGGAGGACTCGATTCCTCCTTTGAACATTAATAATCTCTTTCTGGCAAAACGATGTGGTATGAATCACATTATTTGAATGATAGAATGAAGAAGTTTTCTGCCAATTTCCTTCAACCTCCAAACGTATCTTTCTCCCGTTTATCGTTTTCGCGTTCGCTAATCCTTTCTCACAACACCCATTTCTCGTTTGAGAAATTGTTGAGTAAGCATTGTTTGCCAGTGCGCGTAGAGCGGGAATTCCTAAAGATTCATTGCACCTCTAATAAATTGCCGAAAGACATGGTCTTACGTTGATCGCACTTGATTGAAAAAATCCAAAACGAAATGTATTTGGTCGCAGCATTATATGAGTAGAAAGCAAATAATCGCTCGAAAATGACTTGATTTTCGCGATGTGAAACATTTTCCGTTTTTCATGTTATGCATCCAATATTGGATACGAAAATTTCCACTGATGGGGGAAAAAAAAAAGACGGGTGGGTAATGTCGGGGACATAACCGGAGTGACGTAGGACTATACAAAGGGGACAGCTTTTGTTAAATATATATTTTAAATATATTGTTTTATTTTCTTCACCTACGTGAATACCTACCTATCTACCTGAAAAATGGATTAGTTTACTGTTTACTCTTTATGAATATGTTGATGGTTCTGAAAAGAACCTTTGGTGTTGTGTTTTTGTTATCACTCGATATTCCCATCTTGTTCGGCTAAACCTTCCTGTTTGGCGATTTGTTGTCACTCGCCACAGCTTTCACAGTTGGAAAATTTCTTCCCATCCAGCTTGTGACATATTTTACAGTAAATTACATTCAATGGCACGTCGCATTACCACCACTCAGTGCCGGATTGGAGGTAATTTTAACCTGTAATTGAACATTTGCGATGACAGTGGTACAGTGTCGACTTTCAATGTGGGGTCATAATTTGGATCTCTATGTTTACAAAAATGTCCAACTAAATAAGTCGCATTACATGTCCGTCCAATTAGCTAAATGTCGAACTAATTGTAGATTACTGTACTTTAAATCTGGAAACAATTTAAGAATTGGTGAAAATTGAATAATCAGGAAAGTCCCCAACTATCAATAAGCTCAGAACAACTGCCAAATTCACATACTCATCAAATCCTGGCAAACAAATTATGAAAACATCAATTTGTGTTTTATTATTATTTTGGATAATGTTTTAGAAAGCATTGAACTTTATTTCCTAAACTCTTTTTTGGAAGGTTTAATGGCTCTGAAAAGCGCCTTGTTTTATGGAATGGTTCCAATTTAGAAAACTTAGTACTCGTGGTTTTGAAAAAAACCATTTCGAACGCCCTCGATGCCGCCTTGTTCTGGATTTGCCACCAAAGCAGTTTGTATAAACAAACTTTTTTCTTCTGCTACCTGATGCCGTTTTGCGATTGCGTTTGCCACTCGCCATTCGCTGCAACTGCCTGTTGTCTTGATGTCCACCGAACCGAATGTGTTATGTTCCGAATGCAGGTTTTCTTATCGTCGCGAGCAGCTTTGCCAGCTAACTCGATCACTCCGGCGGCCGAAACTATATAACGCCGGCTAGATGGACTGGTACACAAGTACTAACGCGCTCGACCTAGCTACCTTTTCCGGTGCAATTGGCGGATACACCTACGGGAAATTGCAGACCACCACGGTTCGAGCGGGATTTTGCCTTTCCCTTCTCTTTTCCTCCTTTGTTGAGTACACGATGCCGATGCCGTACAACCACACGGGTTTACGGTTTAAAGGAAAATAAGATATTTTTTTGGGGTCCGCGTGTTTTATACTCTAGCGGTACACACTCACAGGATAGAGACAAATCGGCAGACTCAGCCAAAGGGGCGGGTCCAACGAGACGAACGAATGAGCGTTAAAAGGGAGCGATGGCAAAAAAATACATTCATTACGATTTGTTCGCTCGTTGGATTCACATACAGACTAAAAAGGGTCCTTTTCAGGATCACAAAAAGTCTAAAGAGTTTATTGTTTTGTTATCACTCGATATCCCCATCTTGTTCGGCTAAACCTTCCTGTTTAGCGATTTGTTGTCACTCGCCACAGCTTTCACAGTTGGAAAATTTCTTCCCATCCAGCTTGTGACATATTTTACAGTAAATTACATTCAATGGCACGTCGCATTACCACCACTCAGTGCCGGATTGGAGGTAATTTTAACCTGTAATTGAACATTTGCGATGACAGTGGTACAGTGTCGACTTTCAATGTGGGGTCATAATTTGGATCTCTATGTTTACAAAAATGTCCAACTAAATAAGTCGCATTACATGTCCGTCCAATTAGCTAAATGTCGAACTAATTGTAGATTACTGTACTTTAAATCTGGAAACAATTTAAGAATTGGTGAAAATTGAATAATCAGGAAAGTCCCCAACTATCAATAAGCTCAGAACAACTGCCAAATTCACATACTCATCAAATCCTGGCAAACAAATTATGAAAACATCAATTTGTGTTTTATTATTATTTTGGATAATGTTTTAGAAAGCATTGAACTTTATTTCCTAAACTCTTTTTTGGAAGGTTTAATGGCTCTGAAAAGCGCCTTGTTTTATGGAATGGTTCCAATTTAGAAAACTTAGTACTCGTGGTTTTGAAAAAAACCATTTCGAACGCCCTCGATGCCGCCTTGTTCTGGATTTGCCACCAAAGCAGTTTGTATAAACAAACTTTTTTCTTCTGCTACCTGATGCCGTTTTGCGATTGCGTTTGCCACTCGCCATTCGCTGCAACTGCCTGTTGTCTTGATGTCCACCGAACCGAATGTGTTATGTTCCGAATGCAGGTTTTCTTATCGTCGCGAGCAGCTTTGCCAGCTAACTCGATCACTCCGGCGGCCGAAACTATATAACGCCGGCTAGATGGACTGGTACACAAGTACTAACGCGCTCGACCTAGCTACCTTTTCCGGTGCAATTGGCGGATACACCTACGGGAAATTGCAGACCACCACGGTTCGAGCGGGATTTTGCCTTTCCCTTCTCTTTTCCTCCTTTGTTGAGTACACGATGCCGATGCCGTACAACCACACGGGTTTACGGTTTAAAGGAAAATAAGATATTTTTTTGGGGTCCGCGTGTTTTATACTCTAGCGGTACACACTCACAGGATAGAGACAAATCGGCAGACTCAGCCAAAGGGGCGGGTCCAACGAGACGAACGAATGAGCGTTAAAAGGGAGCGATGGCAAAAAAATACATTCATTACGATTTGTTCGCTCGTTGGATTCACATACAGACTAAAAAGGGTCCTTTTCAGGATCACAAAAAGTCTAAAGAGTTTATTGTTTTGTTATCACTCGATATCCCCATCTTGTTCGGCTAAACCTTCCTGTTTAGCGATTTGTTGTCACTCGCCACAGCTTTCACAGTTGGAAAATTTCTTCCCATCCAGCTTGTGACATATTTTACAGTAAATTACATTCAATGACACGTCGCATTACCACTACTCAGTGTCGGATTGGAGGTAATTTTAACCTGTAATTGAACATTTGCGATGACAGTGGTACAGTGTCGACTTTCAATGTGGGATCATAATTTGGATCTCTATGTTTACAAAAATGTCCAACTAAATAAGTCACATTACATGTCCGTCCAATTAGCTAAATGTCGAACTAATTGTAGATTACTGTACTTTCAATCTCGAAACAATTTAAGAATTGGTGAAAATTGAATAATCAGGAAAGTCCCCAACTATCAATAAGCTCAGAACAACTGCCAAATTCACATACTCATCAGATCCTGGCAAACAAATTATGAAAACATCAATTTGTGTTTTATTATTATTTTGGATAATGTTTTAGAAAGCATTGAACTTTATTTCCTAAACTCTTTTTTGGAAGGTTTAATGGCCCTGAAAAGCGCCTTGTTTTATGGAATGGTTCCAATTTAGAAAACTTAGTACTCGTGGTTTTGAAAAAAACCATTTCGAACGCCCTCGATGCCGCCTTGTTCTGGATTTGCCGCCAAAGCAGTTTGTATAAAGAACAAACTTTTTTCTTCTGTTACCTGATGCCGTTTTGCGATTGCGTTTGCCACTCGCCACTCGCTGCAACTGCCTGTTGTCTTGATGTTCACCGAACCGAATGTGTTCTGTTCCGAATGCAGGTTTTCTTATCGTCGCGAACAGCTTTGCCAGCTAACTCGATCACTTCGGCGGCCGAAGCTATATAACGCCGGCTAGGTGGACTGGTACACTGGTACTAACGCGCTCGGCCTAGCTACCCTTGCGGGGAACTCCAGATCAACACGAGCGGGAACTCCAGATCAAGGTTCGAGCGGGATTTTGCCTTTCCCTTCACTTTTCCTCCTTTGCCATATCCAACCATGGCTGCTTGTGTTGGTTTGTTGATGTGAGGTGATGCGAAACGATGTGGTGTACGGTTCGGATGAGAATGATCGTTACGGCAGCGGAGAGGGGATTTTGAAGCTGACTGGCTGGCTCGAGAATTACGCATGTGTGAGACTGCGACCAATGTTTCCCTCATTTTTTTCTTTTTCCTTTCCAATCGTGCTTCATTCTATTTCGCTGCTGCTCTGGTTGCCCGTTTTGGTCGGTACGATTTGAGGAGCACAAAATGGACCAATCAAAAATGGGCACATAATGTATTTGGACAATGGTTGATATTTCACAATTATTCAATTATTTATCTCAAGAAAAATGAAATGTTATTCGTTATGATAGATGCGTAGATATATTTCCTATCAATTGATGCAAAAACCTTTGCGATCTATTGAGAAATGCTCGAGTTATAAGCGTTCCAAATCTTGCATTTTTTCCTACTTGTTCAGTGCCTAGATTTCCATTTCACCCCCTATATCTTCCGGTTAGACGTAGTC
The DNA here is from genome assembly GCF_029784135.1 of Toxorhynchites rutilus septentrionalis. Lineage (NCBI taxonomy): Eukaryota > Metazoa > Arthropoda > Insecta > Diptera > Culicidae > Toxorhynchites > Toxorhynchites rutilus. The sequence continues at coordinate 190,571,532 of NC_073746.1, forward strand.
CTACGTCAATATTCAGAAGCTTTCCTGTTAATTGCGATAGATTGAAAAATAACAAAACCAAATGTATTTGGTTGCAGTGTTATATGGATAGAAAACATTAAAATAAACTCTATCGCATGAATGTATTTTTCAATTCCCAGGGGAACAGATTATTTTTCAGCAACGATGATAGCAACGAGAATTCCGCGCGTGTATGTGTGTGTGTGTGTGTGTGTGTGGCGGCTGCTCCGATGTTTCAAGCGGAACCGTGGCATCACTCTCCTCCTGATGGATTCCCTTTTGGCCTTAGGTGCACAAACAGGCTCTTGGTGACACCGTTCATCAGCGTTTTCATGATAAACGAAATTAGCTTCACAACAACAGCGACAACATGCTCCAATCGCTGTTCAATCATAACTGAGTGGGTTTACGAGCGGCGCTCGCTTATATACCGATTGGTGATTTCAATAGCCTGTTTTGAAAGCAATTTTAAGACTATTGAAAGAAGTTTTTGGATCAAAAAGTAACAAGTGTATGACGCGTAGACATTTTATCTTTCAAATGAAGTGTTTATCATACCATTTCGTTTAGTTGTTTAAGAGCTATTAACGCTCAAAATCTCGGTCTCCAGCGTAACGCTTTCGTTCTCGAAACTTTGGTTTTACACCCCGGTATAGAAATGAAAGACGTAGTCCTACGTCAAAATTGAATTAGGGATTATTTCCATTGCTATTTGTAAGTAGTAAATGAGTTGATTACTTGAAAATATGTTTAACTGTGAAATTTCCTATAGGAAACATTATAATTGTATCAGCAAAACCGAATCATATTTGCAAGAGGTGTCACACGGATTCAGAAACTAAATTTGTAAGGTTTAAAAATGATTCAAGTTTGAACTTTAAAAAGACAAATATAATTTCAGCTTTGATCAGGCTAAAAACTAGCTAATTTGCATCGAATTGGTGGAAGAAATCCGAACAAAATCAAAGAAATTTACCTCAAAAGATGGATTCGGAAAAAAGAGATTGCCTGATGTGCAATGTTCCCAACGAAGTCTGCGATATGGTGCAGTGCGATACGTGCGAGCTGTGGGCTCATTACTCGTGTGCTGGCGTTACGGAAGCAGTGAAGGAGAAGGAGTGCAACTGCAGCAAATGCGTTAATACGCTGCAGGCTCCGAAAATTCGGAAAACCACAAGGAGCGATGCCAAAAAGACGACAGGACTGAAAACGAAGAGCGATTGTGGATCGTCCGTTGGGTCTGTTTCGGAGAGCGTCGGAACGCTTGAAGATTCGTTGAGAAAATTCGAGAAGGAGCAGCGTGCGAAAGAAAAAGCCTTAGAAGAGGAAATGATCCTGCGTGAAAAGCAACTCGAAATGGAAAGAGCTCTGCAGGAAAAACGTCGACAAAGAGAGAAAGAGTTTATGAAGAAGCAACTGCAGCAGGACAGGGAATTAAAAGAACGTCAGCTGCAAGAGGAGCGCGAGATGTTGGAAAATGAATTGGCTGAGGAAAAATCCTTTCAAGATCGACGCAAAAAGATGTTCGACGACTTCTTGACGGCGAAAAAGGCCGTCTCAGAACCGGCTCTTGACGAGGAAAGCGCTGTCGGTGATACAAAGGAGGAAAATGAAACGTTCACCGAGAAAAAGGTGAAATTCTGGTTGAAAAAACAGTATGTCACGAAAAACTATCCACCGATTGCACCGAAGCAGGAGGATCAGATAGCTGGCCCGTCCAAACAACAGGATCAGATAGCTGGTCCGTCCAAGCAACAGGATCAGATAGCAGGTCCGTCCAAGAATGTTCCAGTTACACGTGAAGAGAATAAAGAAGATGTAGCCAAAAGTGAGGAAGACGAAGAAGACGATGATGACACCGAAGATGATAGCGAGGAAGAGGTGGGTGAAGCAGAGTCTCGAGAGGAAAGCAACAGGATCAGATAGCAGGTCCGTCCAAGAATGTTCCAGTTACACGTGAAGAGAATAAAGAAGATGTAGCCAAAAGTGAGGAAGACAAAGAAGACGATGATGACACCGAAGATGATAGCGAGGAAGAGGTGGGTGAAGCAGAGTCTCGAGAGGAAAGCAACAGGATCAGATAGCAGGTCCGTCCAAGAATGTTCCAGTTACACGTGAAGAGAATAAAGAAGATGTAGCCAAAAGTGAGAAAGACGAACAAGACGATGATGACGATGTGGGTGAAGCAGAGTCTCGAGAGGAAAGCAACAGGATCAGATAGCAGGTCCGTCCAAGAATGTTCCAGTTACACGTGAAGAGAATAAAGAAGATGTAGCCAAAAGTGAGGAAGACAAAGAAGACGATGATGACACCGAAGATGATAGCGAGGAAGAGGTGGGTGAAGCAGAGTCTCGAGAGGAAAGCAACAGGATCAGATAGCAGGTCCGTCCAAGAATGTTCCAGTTACACGTGAAGAGAATAAAGAAGATGTAGCCAAAAGTGAGAAAGACGAACAAGACGATGATGACACCGAAGATGATAGCGAGGAAGAGGTGGGTGAAGCAGAGTCTCGAGAGGAAAGGGAGTTACTTGCTAGTCTGCTGACCGGAAAAAAGCAAAAGCAACCGTCGGTGAAGAAGCAACAATCGTCGACGAAGAAGCAGCAACAAAGGCGTTCGCAGCAAATGGATGTATGTGTCCAGAAGTAGATAGCCGCTCGACAAGCCTTCTCCAAAAACCTGCCAGTTTTTAGGGGTGAACCAGAGTTGTGGCCTATTTTTATTAGCAGTTACGAGTACACCACGCAGGCGTGTGGGTTCTCAAATTTGGACAATCTGAAGCGGTTGCAGGATAGTCTGCAGGGGAGTGCATTAGAGGCTGTAAGGAGCCGACTTGTTCTACCCGACTCTGTTCCTGACGTTATCGATGATCTTCGACGTCTTTTCGGCAAACCAGAAATACTTCTCAAGACGTTGTTAACAAAGGTGCGCGGCGCTCAAGCTCCGAAAGCCGATCGTCTGGAGTCGTTCATCCAGTTCGGAATCACGGTGAAGCAACTATGTGATCACCTTGAGGCAGCTCACCTGTCGGACCATCTTAATAATCCGATGTTGGTGAACGAACTAGTCGACAAACTTCCGTCCAATTATAAACTGGAATGGGTCCGGTATAAGAGACAAAATAGAGGAACGCCGCTACGCGTTTTCACTGATTTTATGAACGACATCGTTTCCGATGTGTCGGAAGTGTCCGAGTTCTCGGCGCTCAGTCTGAGCGAAGCTTCGTCTTCCGAGAAAGGAAACCCAAAGAAAAAAGAGTTCTTTCATGTTAACGGTTCAATCCCGAATGAATCCGAGGTTTTGACGATGTCAAAGACGCTCAAGCCTTGTTGGGTTTGCAAGAGAACAGATCACAAGTTGCGATTCTGTGACGATTTTAAAAAACTTAGTGTCATAGATCGACTGAAAACAGTGGAGCAACATAAACTCTGCGCGCTGTGCCTAAATAACCACGGCAAAAGTCGATGCAACTTCAAAGTTCGATGTAATGTCGTCGGATGTCAAGGAGAACATCATCCTTTGCTGCATCGAGCAGAGGGAACCGTCCAGCTGCTTAATGTTGAGTTACATGCCCACGGACTATTAAATCGTGCCGTTATCTTTCGTATGGTGCCAATTACACTCTATTTCGGAAACTACGCGATAGATGTTCTGGCCTTTTTGGACGAAGGTTCATCCACAACACTTGTAGAGGAGTTCGTAATCAACGAATTGAATGTGGAAGGAGTTATTGAACCGTTGGTCGTTACGTGGACGGGCAATGTAAAGCGCTACGAGAATCAGTCGAAGAAGGTGGATCTCAAGCTCTCGGCTAGAGGATCCTGTGAAATACTCTCGTTAAAGAATGTACGTACGGTGGAAGTGTTAAAGATGCCGAATCAAGCGATGCAGTTTGAGGAGATCGAAAGTCGTTATCCACATTTGAAGGGGTTGCCAGTATTGAGTTACGCGTTGGAAGAACCTCGTATTATAATCGGTCTAGACAACTTGTATGTATTCGCTCCTTTAGAAACTCGCGTCGGCGAGCCTAGTCAGCCGATCGCCGTTAGTCTAAGTTAGGGTGGGCCAGAAAATCCTGCAGCAGTTGTCGTTGCGGAAAATTATGTGAACGTTCATTCCATTGAACCGATCAGCAACGAGGATCTCCATGAGATGCTGCGGACCCAGTACTGGCTGGAGAACACCGGTTCTCTTTGCATCGCAGTCCCAGAGTCCATCGACAACCTTCGCGCACGTAAAATTCTCGAATCAACGACGCTACGGATCGGCAATAGATTCGAAACGGGTCTACTGTGACGTGAAGACAAGAGAAGATTCCCGGACAGTTATCCGATGGCGGTCCGAAGAATGAAGGTGCTAGAGAAAAAAATGGAGAGAAATCCGGAGCTTCAACAAAATATCCACCAACAGATAGAGGAGTATGAGGCGAAGGGTTACGCGCATAAAGTAACAAAGGAGGAGTTAGCTGGAACAGAGAAGAATGCGGTGTGGTATCTTCCCTTGAATGTGGTGCTCAACCCACGAAAACCTGGCAAAGTTCGTCTAGTGTGGGACGCAGCAGCCTCGGTGGATGGCATTTCGCTCAACACCGAGCTACTAAAAGGTCCCGACATGTTGCAGTCTCTGCCGTCGGTGATCAACCAGTTTCGCGAACGGCGAATCGCGTTCGGTGGGGACATACAAGAAATGTACCACCAGATACGCATACGGACGGAAGATAAACAGGCTCAGCGGTTTCTGTTTCGGTCTAATCCTGCTGATGTTCCGACAGTGTATGTCATGGACGTGGCTACGTTTGGGGCTTCCTGCTCCCCCTGTTCGGCGCAGTTTATCAAAAATTTCAACGCTTTGAATTTGCGATTGAGTTTCCACGAGCCTCGGATGCGATCGTTCGAAAGCACTACTGTTATACCTTACTTACATGCATTGACTACTATTATATGTAACACCTTTGCTTCATACCATTGATACGTTGTACCTTAACTAGAGATTACTTGCTTCTGGAACGCTTTCTTTTTCCATGTGGTTTCACGCAATGTAGACGTTATTAATAAAGTATATTGTTAAACTAAATAGCTGTTGTGTAATTTACTCGGCTAGTCACAACAGTTCTGGCGACGAGGATGATTACCGGTGGAGGTTCTGATACGGGTGAACTTGCTGGAGCAGGAACAAATTCTGCTGCCGGCGGTGCTGCTGCTGCTGCTGGGGCTTCGCCACCAAATTTTGTCATCGACCCCTTTGACAAGAAAAAGTTGAAGTGGGCACGATGGGTAGAGCGATTGGAAAATGCTTTTTCCATTTACGGGATCGCCCATGAAGAAATGAGAAAAAACTTGCTGCTGCATCATATGGGTCCCGAAACGTAAGACGTTGTTTGCGATAAAATTGCACCCGTTACTCCGCGAGAGAAAACATACGGCGAGATTGTTCAGTTGCTCGAGGGATTTTTCAATCCACAACCATTGGAAATAAGTGAAAATTTCCGGTTCAAGTGCCGCCGACAAGGCGATAAGAATGCTGCTTTCCCTGATGAGACGGTGAACGAGTACTTAGTGGCGCTGCGACGAATTGCAGTCACCTGCAATTTTGGTGCGTACCTCGAAACGGCACTGCGGAATCAACTGGTCTTCGGTATCAAACGGAACGACATCCGGAGCCGGCTGCTGGAGAGGAGACAGTTAACTCTCCAGGATGCCCGGGATATAGCGGTCAGTATGGAGCTATCTCGGAAAGGTGGTGCGGAAATCGAAGGTAATCTGGCCAAGCAGGAGGTAAATGCAGTTCATCGTGAAAAAGGTAAAAATAAGAAACAAATTAAAGCAAATACCGGGGGAAAGTCGTTTAATAAAGTGGGACAAAGTACAAGCGATTCTTGTTGTTTTCGCTGCGGAGATAAATCTCACTTTGCAAATACGTGCAGGCATAAAGATACAGTGTGTTCATTCAGCAAACTGAAAGGTCATTTGATGAAAGTGTGCTTGAAAAAGTCTGCCTCCGGGAAGACGGATAATCGTGCCGGGAGCAAATCGAATGCAGTTCAAGCGAACTATTTGCATCAATCCGATAATGGTGCGGAACACGGAAGTACACAAGTGCGGGAAGTGTGTACCGTGAACTCGAATTCCGGTAGTGCGCGATTTAGGCTGGATGTGTGCGTGAACGGTAAAAACGTTCGGTTCGAAGTGGACACTGGATCACCGGTTAGTATCGTTAGTGCGAAGTACTGGAACAGAAGCTTTTCGAATGCGAAGCTACGTAGCTGCAGTACAAATCTCGTGAGCTACTGCGGCACCAGTATTGATGTGCTGGGAATTCTCGATGTGCGTGTTGGGTACGGAAGTGGAAAGGTTACATTACCATTGTACATTGTGGACTCTGATAAACATCCACTTCTCGGGCGCGAGTGGTTAAATGCGATATCGCTTGACTGGAATAACGTTTTCCAGAATACGGATGCGGTGAATGCGATTATCAATGCCGCTCCTATTCGTGATGCTGCGTTAATGCAGCTTTTGACAAAGTTTCCGAAGGTGTTTGACGATTCCATCGGAAAGATTTGCAGTGTACAAGCCAGTCTACCGTTGAAAAATAATGCGCGACCTGTGTTCCTGAAAGCGAGGAAAATTCCTTTCAACCTACAGAAAACTGTGGAGAACGAGTTGGATAAGCTAGAAGCGGAAGGTGTTCTGACGAAGGTGAACCAAAGCAACTGGGCTACTCCGATCGTTCCGGTGAAGAAGTCTCAAGGACGTGTGCGGATTTGCGGCGATTATAAACAGACGGTCAACCCGAACTTGATCGTGGATAGGCATCCGCTACGGTGGATCAGCTTTTTGCGGCGTTGGCTGGAGGGAAGAAATTTAGCAAAATTGACCTCGTTCAAGCGTACTTACAACTGGAAGTTGTACCGGAAGACCGAGAAATATTAACGTTGAGTACTCATCGTGGCTTGTATCGTCCAAATCGACTCATGTACGGTGTCGCATCGGCACCAGCAATCTGGCAACGGCAGATGGAAGTGATTTTACAGGGTATCGACGGAGTGAGTGTTTTTCTTGACGATATTAAGGTTACGGGTCATAACGACGAAATGCATCTTCGAAGGCTGGAGGAGGTTCTCCAACGGCTGGACAAGAATGGTATCCGGGTGAACAGGGATGCGAGTTCTTTGCGGATCAAATACAATACTGTGGATATCTCATTGATAAGAATGGTATACACAAAATACAGGAGAAAGTCACTGCCATTCAAAATATGCCTCAGCCCAAGAATAAGGACGAAGTTCGGTCATTCGTTGGACTGATTAACTACTACGGAAGGTTCTTCGAGAACCTCAGTACGGTACTGTACCCTTTGAATAATCTGTTGAAAAACGACGTACCATTCAAGTGGACAAGACAGTGTGAGGAATCCTTCAGAAATGTGAAGAGCCAAATGCAGTCGGAGAAATGTCTTGCTCATTATTCTCCAGAGCTACCATTGCTATTAGCTACAGATGCATCGCCCTACGGAGTGGGAGCAGTACTTAGTCACCTGATGCCGGACGGAACGGAGCGTCCGATACAATTCGCTTCTCAAACGCTCAACCGAGTTCAACAAAAATACATGCAAGTGGACAAGGAAGCATATGCGATCATTTTCGGAGTGAAGAAATTCTTTCAGTTCTTGTACGGTCGAAAGTTCATGTTGATCACAGACAACCAGGCAATATCCAAGATCTTTGGTGAACATAAGGGATTACCTGTGATGTCAGCTATACGTATGCAGCATTATGCAACTTATCTGCAGTCGTTCGACTACGAGATTCGTTTTAGGAAATCAAAAGACCATGCTAATGCGGATGCAATGTCTCGGATTCCTTTGCCTCAGGCAGACCCGGAGAACATTATTGAGGAGGCTGATGTCATCGAGCTGAACCAGATCGAAACATTGCCTGTGACTGCTGCAGAACTGGCTCAGGCCACAGCTGAGGATCAGTCGGTACTAAATCTCTTGCAGGGGATTAAATACGGCCAGCAAGTGGATCCCAAAGATCGATTCGGGATGGAACAAACAGAGTTTACGATACAAAAAGGTTGTTTGCTGAGAGGAATACGAGTATACGTGCCACCGGTGCTTAGGAGTAAGGTACTGGAAGAATTACACTGCACTCATTTCGGAACCACCCGTACAAAGTCCCTAGCTCGAGGATACTGCTGGTGGGTAGGAATGGATCGTGAAATCGAACAGATGGTTTCGAATTGTGCTGAATGCCAATCAGTCAGACCAGAACCTGCGAAGACGAGATTGCACTGTTGGGATACACCAACGCAACCTTTCCAAAGGGTCCACATTGATTTTGCGGGGTCCTTCCAAGACACTTACTTCTTTGTTCTAGTCGACGCATATACCAAGTGGCCAGAGATAAAGGTTTGCAAATCGATCACTGCGGAAAGCACAGTGAATATGTGTCGGGAGATATTTTCTACTTTCGGAATACCATCGGTGCTCGTTAGTGACCATGGTGTTCAATTTACGTCGGATGCGTTCCAGCAGTTCATGCGAATGAACGGTGTTGTGCACAAAATGGGAGCACCGTATCATCCATCAACGAACGGGCAGGCAGAGCGCTATGTGCAGACCTTTAAGCAAAAGCTGAAGGCTTTGAAGTGCCCGAGGTCACAGTTTAACCTGGAGTTGTCGAACATATTGCTGATGTACCGGAAGATGCTACATCCTTCCACAGGTCAATCGCCGTCCATGCTGATGTTTGGCCGTCAGATTCGGTCAAGAATTGACTTGATGCTGCCGCAGAACGAAACGAGATCTGCTAAAGATATTGTTGTACGCGAGTTTCAGGATGGTGATCGGGTCCGAGTGCGAGACTTTCTTTCGCGTGATAAGTGGAAGTTCGGAAGAATCGTTGAAAAAACTGGGAAATTACGTTACAGCATTCGTTTGGATGACGGAAGAGTGTGGGAACGCCATGTTGATCATATTGTTGGAGTCGGTGCAAACTTGCGAGAGGATTTGGAGGATTCTCCCCGAGAGGAGATAGACACTGAACGAGTAGAACCGACGGTTCCTGTTGCTTCTTCGGTGGCTAGTGCTGCTGAATCGTATGGTGAGATAGCTGCTGGTACAAGTCCGGTGGTACCCTCACAACCTGCTGCATCGCCTACAGTGACAGTTCCTGGTCCTTCAGCTCCGAGAGCAGTTACACCTACTGATGAGCCCCTAAGGCGTTTAAACCGAGTGATTAAACCTCCCCAAAGATTAAATTTGTAATTTTTTTTCGAAGAACCCTTTCTTAACAAGGGGGAGAGATGTTATACCTTACTTACATGCATTGACTACTATTATATGTAACACCTTTGCTTCATACCATTGATACGTTGTACCTTAACTAGAGATTACTTGCTTCTGGAACGCTTTCTTTTTCCATGTGGTTTCACGCAATGTAGACGTTATTAATAAAGTATATTGTTAAACTAAATAGCTGTTGTGTAATTTACTCGGCTAGTCACAACAACTACGTGGACGATTATTATGATAGTGTGGACACCATCGACGATGCTATAGATCGATGGGTGGGTGAACAGAGGGTGAATCCTACTGTTCACTTCAGCCGGGACAAAAACACGCACACTGAGCGAGTTCTGGGAATCGTGTGGGAGCCCAACGAGGATGTTTTTCTGTTTTCGACCGCCGAACGAGAATAGTATCAACCAGTTCTGCAAGGGGTTAAACGACCAACCAAAAGGATCGTGTTGAGCTGTGTCATGGCGATGTTAGACCCTCAAGGTCTACTTTCTCCGTTTATCGTATTTGGTCGCACGTTAGTTCAAGACCTGTGGAGAACTGGCTGCGGATGGGATGACGAAATCGACGAGGAGTCATTTCAGAAGTGCTGCCGATGATAGAAGCGATCCGAATTCCCCGAAGTGGGAATCCATCGGAGACGTCAGAAGGGACCAACATCTTCAACTGCACGTGGTGTCTGACGCTAGTGAAGGTGCGTACGGATGTGCGGATTGAATTCAATATATTTGCGTTGTAAGTAAAAAGTTTGAACAAATACCATGTCTCTAGTGTCTGCACGATTTTACCAGTTTTAGAAGACCGTGATAGGGAAACGCACTCTGGTCTGCACAAAGGCAAGCGAGTACAAATGTACTCGTAGTTTGCATGTATTTGCAATGCCAATTTTCCCAGACGCCTTGGTTTAGAAGTCTTTATAGGTAAACAGATTCAATCGGAACAAAAATACTCCCGACTTGCATGTATTTGCAATGCTAACTCCCCTTCGCTCCATGGATTTGAAGTGTGTTAGGGAAACACATTTCAGCCGAAACAAAAATGCCCCCGACTTACATGAATTTGCAACGTCAACTTCCCCACGCTCCATGGATTTGAAGTTTGTGTTAGGGAAACACATTTCGGTGGGAACAAAAGCTCCCCCTACTTTCATGTATTTGCAATGTCAATTTTTCCAACGCTACTTGGTTTTGAAGTCTGTGTTAGGAAACACATTTCAGAGAGAACGAAAGTCCCCCTACTTTCGTGTATTTGCAATTCCGATTCCCCCAAGGCTGCTTGGTTTTGAAGTCTGTGTTAGGGAAACCGTAAAGTGGGCCAATCGAAACGAGACAGTTAAGGCGTTTAGATAACGCTGAACATTTTACAGTTATTCAGTTATTTATCTAATGAAAAATAACATTTTATTGATTGCGATAGATGCGTAGAAATATTCCCTATCAATTGATGCAAACATCTTTCCGATCCAGTTGAAAATGTTCGAGTTATAAGCATTCGAAATCTTGCATTATTCCTGCATGTTCAGTGTTTATGTTTCCATTTTACCCCCCATATATTCCGGTTAGACGTAGTCCCACGTCAAAAAGAAAATGTATGCCTTAGTATTTTCCTTTCAATTTTTCTTAAAAATAGGCATGATTATTCCAAACGATTTAATATTATCCAATATGATTATTCCAAACAATTCAATATTACCCAATATTTATTAAGTTGAACGAAGAATAATCATTGGTAGATGAATCGCGTGGACTTATTATTGAAGCCCTGGCGAGGAAAGATTTTGCAATAGTAAACTGGTTTTAATGGGATGATGAATTTACGGATCAGCTAAATGAACGACATCAGTTATAAGGCACTGACTTACATCTATTAATTTGATCGGCAATTTTGGAGTTGAAATCGCCAAAACTACAAAACAACACAACATGTTTATATCTTTATACATGTTATGATTATCAATCACTGTATTCCAATTACGAAGCACTTGATTTCATTGTCTGATTCTCTTGGAAACTCACAGTTCAGCCAGCTTGCGTCGGTTTATGATGGAAAATGTCCGAGATTAGATTCACATGTGATGTTTTGCTATAACGTAAATATTATGTTTTATAACGTGATCACATGGTAAATGAAATTTGGAAGAAAACAAACAGCAATACAAATAGCTTCACGAGTGGTTGTTCCCCAAAGCTGTTCAAAGAATTGAGAAGAAATCGCCTCTATTAATTATGTTCACATGTTTATAACGTACAAAAAAAGAATAGAGAATAGAAACAAACATAAACTTAAATTTAGGCGCAATTCAATTATTATAACGATTATTTTTTCCAAGAAATGGAGAAATGTCCACGTGGACAACAGGGGGAGTGGTATAGAAAATGTCCATGCTTGTCCACGGAGGGGGAGGGGGGTGTCTGAATTCGTACTTTTTCTGTCCACGTATGTATGCGCTAGCAACCTCTTTTTTCAGACATCACTTTACTATTCACGGTTACAAAGGTAGCTGGCAGGTATTTATACACATCAACATTTCATAGATGCAAACGTTGAACTTTGCCGGACAGTATGAACACCGGATGCAGCAAAGAAGCAAACATATATTCCATCTGGAAGCGTTTGTGGCGCAGTTTATAGCACTGTATAAAAAGTTTCTTAACAAAGCATCCTCATGGAAAAGGATGATTTTTGAGCGATTTATTGAGATCGTAATTTTTTTTCGTTTTATTAAAAAATAATAAACTTTTTGTGTTCATCTCGCGTTTGACATTATGCTTGGATGCTAGCAGCCCCTACAGCACCCGAGCCAATGAAACGGAGAGAGCTTCCTTCAGAACCCTGGAAACATTTGGCCATCGATTATCTTGGCCCACTTAAAAAATAATAAACTTTTTGTGTTCATCTCGCGTTTGACATTATGCTTAACCTGAACACTTAAATAGTTCAGGTAATACTTAACTCTAAACAAAGAAACCACGTCTTGTTGGTTTCCACTATGAAACCGCTACAGGGCGAGAATTGCAGCCTTACGTTTCCGAGATTTGCCTTCATCATCGGAAAATTTCGGAAAACTGCCACTCTGCCACACTTCAGGCGTATCAACCTGTTTCCCGTAAAAATGTTCACAAAGCGAATGATAGACCGTCCCATCCGTGTCTTTGCAGTGTGGTATTTATCTGATGAGTAACCTCCTGTGGCTGCTTACCGCTCTAAAAATCAATGAGAAAAATTGTAAATCGAAATCTATATAATTTTACATGGTTTTACTTTTAATTCAAATGTAGACGAATGCGCAAAAAATAATTTTCTGCAGAAACTATAACTTTTAAAACCATTTGCCGTTTTTGTTTTTGTTTCACAGTTGTCTGACTGCTGCGATGAAAGTCGGAATTCGAAATTCACCGCCCTTTAGAATTTGAGGCGAACTGCAAACTTTTCGAACACGATCGGATTGATCAAATCGCCGATCGGATTGAAATCCAATTGCCGATCGTGTACCGGAATGAGGGTGAACACGTGCTACAAAGAGAGCAAAATATCTGGACAAAATATCAGAGATATCCGAAAAAGAGTAGGAAGTGAATCGATGAGAAAGAGGCAGCAAGAGTGGAACAACACTCCAAAAGGTAGACGGACCCACATACTGATCCCAGACATCGCCAATCGGGTTAACAGAAGGCATGGAGAAGTAAACTTCCACCTGACGCAATTTCTGTCAGGACACGGTTGCTTTCGAGAATACCTGCACAGATTTGTGAGTGCACTATCATAGTGGAAACACCTGACCATGTAGTGTTCGAATGCCCTCGATTCAACGAAGAACGCTGTGAAATGCTTGCATCCGGTGCAGATATCAACGAGAGAAATGTAATACAAAAAATTTGCAACGACGAGAGCACTTGGAACGGGGTAGCAAGGGCGGTAACAATAATATTGTCAAAGCTTCAACGTAAGTTGAGAGATGACCAGAGAATGGCCCAGTGAATAAGTGCATGAGCACAGCCTCCCCCTTGTAGTATCGATAACCGCAGGAATCAATAAAATACGTCCTTACACGTTGCTCGTCAAAACAGTACTCCCTTTATTAAGTAGAATGTTCAGTCAATACACACACATAAACCGTAAGCGTTATGATTGTATGCCAGCGTTACTATAGTACCCAGACACCTGAACCGTCAATATTATTACTGGCGTTACTATATTACATCACTCCGGTTTTTTGACGTAGGATTACGTCTTTCGGGAACATATTGGGGTACAAATTGAAAAATGAAAATCGATCACATCGTGAAAAATGTCCAATTTGAAACGCTTGTTACTCATTCATTTCATGATGGATTGATGAGATTTTTGCATCAAACGATTACGGCACTCCATAACAATTTTTCACATTGAATAAAATAGTACATATCATATAACTAACTATCGAACAATTGAAAAAAATCAACCCCTATTCAAACAGAGATACCAAGTCCTGATTGGTCGAAATTGACGTCATTTCTTTTTCGCGCCCGATTCGTTCTCTCACCGGCAAGCTGCATGGCAATCGAGTAGGAGGCGCCTACTTCACACATACCAAATGATATAAAAGGAAGGAGCATTCGTGGATCTCATTCATTCTCACAACGGACGTGGAACGGACAACAACAAGTGGAGAGCAGCAGCAGTGAAAGCGGCTAATATATAGGCGAGCATAGAAGTTGAGCGGTCGAAATGCGAGCTGTGTCTCACATTGAGCTTATGGCAGCATAAGCAGCGGCAAACAGTAGCAACGGTTGTTGAAACCGGTCTACTACTAGTGGCAGCAGCAAGCATCACGAGCGGTTCGTTTCAGGCACGCTCTCTCCGTCAGAAGTGCGAGAACGTTTCTTGGCATCGTGAAAGTGCAGCATCGAATCTGAGCGGCCAACAATTGAGCTGTGTCTCACATAAGTGGCAATAGCAGCAGCAGCGGCGGTAAACATCGAGGTTGAACCTCAACAATTGAGCTGTGTCTCGCATCGGTCCACTACTGTTGGCAACAACAAACATCATGAGTAGAGAGTTTCAGGCATGCTCTCTTTACTGCTGCTGCTGCTGCTACTCAGTCAGATTTCTCATTCTTGTTGGACGCTCAGATCGATAAACATATGTGTTTCTAGTGTGCATTGCTGGTACTCCTATTCACATCAACCAATTGGATGCGGTTATGGAGGTAAAGGAGACAAAAGATCCGGTTAAGGAAGAGTGTATCGCAAGGTTCCACATGACAACATCCAGTGTATCAAACCTGCTATCCGTTGTTTAGCTCACCGTGATGGTGTCAACGAATCCCTTGCAAACCGACGCACAGAAGCCGAAGATGCCAAAGCCAAGGAAAGCAGCAGCGACTTCGAAAAAACTACCGCTGTCAAAAAGTTAACAACTGCTACATCCGACTGACACCTCACATTATCAAGCAGCAGATTCCGTACACCCGTGGCCGAGTGGTTAGCGTCAAAACCTAACATGCCGGGGGTTCGGGTTCGATTCCCGTTCTGGTCTAGGGAATTTTTCGTAAAAGAACTTTCCTTCGACTTGCACTGTGGTCACGCGTATTCTAGAGCTTGCCACTCAGAATGCATTCAAGGCGTGTTATTTGGCATAGAAATCTCAACTAAGTACTAATAAAAATGACGCAAGTAATATTACGTTGAGACGGCGAAGTTCCTCTAGGAACGTTGGTGCCATTTAAGAAGAAGAAGAAGAAGAAGATTCCGTACAACCCATTTAACCATTCCAGTCCTTTTCAGGACTTTCGGTATTGCTTTGAAACGAAAGAGTTTAATTTATTGTTTTCCACTTATCATAAAAATTATATAAAACTACGATCAAAAATACTGTTTACTTTTACATTTTCTTTGATCATATGCAACTAACAGGAAACTTATCACGTCAGAAACATACTTTCCATCAACCAACCTGACTGGATGCGGTAAGGGAGGCGAATGACATATGTATGCATATATATATAGCGAAACGGCTCCGGTCATACACAGCACGTTTCAGACAAATGCCTCAAGGAATTTTCAAAAACAATATTTTGCCGATGCCTTTGCGCGAACTACACGGGCGAGCAGCACCATAATAGCAAATCAAATGTCGAAGTTCGTGATATGGGTGCGTTCATCGCTATTCGGTTCGGTGTCGGTTTAACCCTTTCATTACGGCAGTGTGCTCCGCCGAAGTGCTACCCCTGTACGGAGCACTGCGCCGAAAAGTATGCACATCGCGCTGGTGTGATCGAAGAGCAGTATGAATTTAATGTCGTCTAAAGACGACGCTCGTACACACAGCTCGTCGCGTGCATGTCGTCTATAGACGACATTCGTACACACAGGACGTCACGCGGATGTCGTCTATAGACGACGCTCGTAACGGAAGGGTTAACGATCATTAACTACGCTTGGCAACATTGACATCTGGCAATTTTCATATAAGATTTTTTCCCCGCATGTTTTTCATGTACATAAAAGCGTAGCGTAGTATGTCAACTGCTTCCCGGTTAGAAAATAAATGATCGTTAGAAAATAAATGAGCGACCCGTCCAATTTCAAACGCTTATTGCTCATTCATTTCATGATGGATTGATGAGATGTCGGCACTCCATAATGATTTTTCACGTTGAATAAAATAATATATATATCATGTCACTAACAATCGAACAATTAAAAAATGTCAACCACTATCCAAACAGAAGATACCTAGGCCTGATTAATCGAAATTGACGTCATTTCTTTTTCGCGCCCGATTCGTTCGTTCACCGGCAAGCTGCATGACAATCGAGTAGGAGGCGCCTACTTCACACATACCAAATGATATAAAAGGATGGAGCGTTCGTGGATTTTATTCATTTTTACAACGGACGTGGAACGGACAACAGTGGAGAGCAGCAGCAGTGGACGCGGGTAATATATAGACGAGCATCGAAGTTGTGTGGTCAATAGGCTAGCTGTGCCTCACATCAAGCTTCTATGGCAGTATAAGCAGCGGCAAACTACTACTACTCTACTAGTGGCAGCAGCAAGCATCGCGAGCGGAGCATTTCGGGCACGCTCTCTCCATCAGAAGTGCGAGCACACGCTTCTTGGAATCGTGAAAGTGCAGCAGTGAAGACGAGCATCGAATCTGAGCGGCCAACAATTGAGCTGTGTCTCATATCGAACTTAAGTGGCAGTAGCAGCAGCAGCGGCGGTAAACATCGAGGCCTAACATCAACAATCGAGCTGTGTCTCGCATCGGTCCAGTACTGATGGCAACAGCAAACATCATGAGCAGAAAGTTTCAGGCATGTTCTCTCTTTCTGCTGATGCTGCTGCTCAGTCAGATTTCTCATTTTGTTCGACGCTCAGATCGGTAAACATATATGTTTTTAGTGTTTTAAGTGTGGTCACATCAGATCAACATCAACCAACATGACTTCATGCGGCAAGGAAGGCAAAGGAGGATCGAAGCGTATCGCAAGGTTCTACATGACAATATCCAGTGTATTAAACTCGCTATTCGCCGTTTAGCTCGACGTGATGGTGTCAACGAAAACCACTAAAATAAAAACAGAAAAAAGCAGCAGCGGCTCCGAAAAAGCTACCGCTGCCAAAAAAACAACAGAAGTGAATTGTTGTTTTTGTTGCTCCATGAAGTTTTACGCGAGTAAATATGTCGGAATATATGTTCACGCAATATGAGCGCCAATCTCGTAAACGTGCATCGGAGCTGAAACAACTTTCTATCACTGATACCGAAAGCTCGATTGTAACACTGGTGAAATGAACAAAAAATACCCAACAACCAAACCAAACGGCCCTTTTCAGGGCCATCAGATCATTATCAAAGAGTTTAACAATATATTTTTTCAAACATCTAAAATCAGCATGCGACAGATAGCCTAACGTAATCCTACGTCAACTATGCGGTCGTGTCTCGGACACAACCTTCTGTGACTTTTTTTTATCTTCATTTGCCTCGCACGGCCCGGCCGATGGCCGGTGCACACGCGGATACAATTGAATGTATTGATATGGGTCTGGTTGATATGTGTAGCCGCTGCTGTGAGAAGATAGAAGATCCGAACACAGAAGCGATAGAGTGCTACGGTAAGTGTCATGAAACAATACATGTTGTATGCTTACCAAGCGCGGTGCGGGAAAATATCGATGTTTTGAGAAAAATAAAAAATGCCGTTTTTGTTTGTGATACTTGTCTCTTGTTACATGAAAATGGTTTCGGAAATAATCACTATGATGACTCCGTCAGTAAAATTTTGAGTAATATCAATGAGCTGAAAGGTTTAGTTGACTTGGCCAACAACTTTGAGCTCAAAGTTAAAGAGGCAGTACGGACGGAAATTGGTAATCTATTGAAAAACAATATTGATATTAACGCAGATGTAGAGGAAACACCTCAGCGGTACAATCTGCGTTCAAATTCGAAAAAGCGCCGACGTGACGAGCCAGCAAATCAAAATGAAAATACAACTCCATTGAGTTTTGCTGTGGTTTTGAAAGATGCTAGGAAAACAACAAATGAGAGTGTAGCTGATAAAAAAACTAGTACAAAAAATAAAATTTTGACCAGGGAAAAAGTTTTAATCATTAAGCCAAAAACAACGCAAGAGTCAGATGTTACAAGACAAGCTTTGAAAGAAAATGTTAATCCCAAGGGATTAAATATAAATGGCCTGCGAAACGGGAAAAATGGCGCTGTTGTTGTCTCTGCTATGGATAAAAACTCAATAGAGTTATTGAAGGATAATTTTGAAAAAAAATGGGTCAGGACTACGAGGTTAAAATACCAGAGGCACTAAAACCGACCATTAAAATAATCGGATTGAGCGAGGAATTAAATGAAAATGATTTAAAAATAACGTTGATGAAGCAAAACCCTTTGTTGCATACAAATAAGCATTTTCAAGTGAGAAAAATTTACGGTAACAACGCTATGAAATACAATAAATACAGTGCAATTATAGAAGTCGATGGCGATACATATAATAAAATTATGGAAGCCAAATCAGTATTTTGTGGTTTCGAAAAATGTCGGGTAGTTGATGGGTTGATGGTTCTTAGATGTTTCAAGTGTTGCGAATATGGCCATAAAATTGTCGATTGCAAATCAGAGCTTAGTGTATGCCCAAAATGCGGTAAAAATCATCAATTCAAAGATTGTAAATCCGAAGAAATTCAATGTTCCAATTGCACCAAAGTTAAAAATGAGCGAAGATTAGGCATAGATACAAAGCATTTTGCTTGGAGTACTAACTGCCCTATGTTCCTCCGCAACTACGAAAGGAAAAAGGGGCAGGTGGATTTCTCCATCTAGCCATCCAAGAAAGGAGCATATGATATACTTTACCTGAATGTGGCAGGATTACGCACACATTTCGACGAAATTGAAATCTTGGTATTCAACAAAAAACCGAAAATACTAATATTGGTTGAAACACACTTGACGGTTTCAACCGGTTTCAATGGATTCAATGTAGCTGGGTATTCAATGGTAAATTGCTTGTCGAGATCTGTACATACTGGAGGTGTATCTATGTACATTTCAAACCTTATGAAATTTAAAGAAATCTATAATGATACATACGGGGACAATTGGTTTCTAGCTGTAGAAGTCAGAGGATGCAAAATGGCTGGGATATACGCTGGCATATACCATTCGCCTAGTAGTAGCGATAGGGACTTTTTAGAATTTCTGGAAGATTTGTGGCTGCAACACATTCAAATTCATGAACAAAAGAGAATAATCATTACTGGTGATTTTAATATTGATTGGGCCGAACGTAAGAAATCTCATGAATTGAAAGCAATCACACAAGCCGCTGGATTCAAACAGAGAATTAATGATCACACCAGAATAACAAGGACAACTTCGACGACTATTGATTTTGTTTTTACTAATTTTGACGATGGTGTTATCGAGATTCTTCATGACAGCAAAATCTCGGATCATGAAACAATTGGTATGATCTATAACTTCTCTGATGTTGAATTTATCGAAATAAAGGACAAGTTATATAAGTGCTGGAACAATTATTCGAAACGCAAATTGGAATCTGTTTTACAGAACAAAATAATGCCGATTGGAGAACACTCCTCTCTTCATGATGTTGCAAAAAATCTTGAGGAAGCACTTTGCTCTTCAATGAAAAAGATATTACCCCTAGAGGATCGGGCATTCCAGCACAAAGACAGAGCGGAGACAAAGCCTGGTATACCACTACGCTAGCTTCCATCAGAAGAAAACGGGATCATTACCTAATAATAGCTAAACCTACAAACAGTATTAAATATTGGGACATGTACAAAGTATGTAGAAATATTTATGTACGTGAACTAAAGAATTCCAAAAATAAATTAATTCAAAGTGAAATAATGGCAGTTCAACATGATCCAAAGAAGCTGTGGAAAAAAATAAAAGATTTGTGTAATCCATGCGGAAGTAAAGATATCGACATTGAATTTGACGGTAATACAGAATGTAATTTCATAACAGCTGAAAAATTGAACAAATTTTTCACGTCAAGTATGGAGGAAATCCACAATGGTATTGTGCCTCCTACAAATCGACTAAATCTTGCTTTTCCTAGTTTGTCTTCACAATGGAGATGCTTTAGAACCATCAGTATGGAAACACTGAGGAAGGTTGTGATGGATTTAAGAAACTGTGCGGGTGTTGACGATATCAATAAAACGGTATTAGTAGATGCATTTGATTTAATCAAAGAGAATCTACTATATATAGTAAATGAGTCGATGATTCGAGGTGAATGCCCACATAGTTGGAAGAAATCCGTTGTCATACCGATTCCAAAAAATCCGAAATCGACCAAACCAGAAGACCGTAGACCAGTTAATATATTACCAATGTACGAAAAAATCCTAGAAATCGTTGTCAAAGATCAACTTCTGGAACATATAACGGAAAATGAAATACTGGTAGATGAACAGTCTGGATTTAGGAAAAACCACTCTTGTGAAACGGCTCTTAATTTGTTGCTTCTAAAATGGAAACAGGCTATAGAGGAGAAGAAAGTTATTTTGACGGTATTTATTGATTTGAGAAGGGCCTTCGAGACAGTAGACCGGTGTAAATTGATAAAGCTACTTTCCAGACCTGTATTGACGTGGTTTGAAAGCTACTTAAGCGGGCGAACACAAATCACTATTTATAGGGACAGTAAATCATCGGCGGGATCAGTGAATCTGGGTGTGCCTCAAGGAAGTGTTCTGGGGCCGTTACTTTTCTTGCTTTATATCAATGATATCAAACAGGTGTTAAATGACAGCGACGTGAATTTGTTCGCTGACGACACAGCGATATTTGTTGTGGCAGATACATTGCAAGACTGTTACAGAAAAATGAATCTTGAACTACAAAACTTAGATGACTGGTTAAAATGGAAAAAATTGAAATTAAATATAAGTAAAACGAAATACATGGTAGTATCGACACGCAGTCTTGATAGTGGCAATCTAAGTATAAGTATAGATGGGCAACCCGTAGAAAGAGTATCATCAATCAAATATCTTGGCGTTATTCTAGACGAAACGCTGCTTTTTGAAGAGAACATTAATTATACTATAAAGAAGGCAGCTCAAAAATATGGAGTGCTTTGTAGAATAAATCGTTTCTTGACTTTTGAAAGCAAAATAACGATCTACAAAGCGCTGATCGCTCCACATTTTGATTATTGTGCATCTGTACTATTTCTTGCAAATAAGAGACAGATGCAAAGAATGCAAATGTTGCAAAACAAGGCTATGCGCCTGATATTGAGATGTGATCGACGAACTCCGCGGAGATTCATGCTAGAATGCCTACAATGGATGTCAGTCAGTCAGCGTATTAAATATTGCACGCTCACGTTTATATACAAAATGACTAATAATATGACGCCGAATTACCTACGAAACACTATAATGTATGGAAGAGATATGCATCGATATAATACAAGACAAGCAAGCGACCTCAGAACCATGAACTTCCGAATGTCGTGTACCCAAAATTCAATTTTGACGTAGGACTACGTCTAACCGGAAGATATAGGGGGTGAAATGAAAATCTAGGCACTGAACAAGTAGGAAAAAATGCGCTTATAACTCGAGCATTTCTCAATAGATCGCAAAGGTTTTTGCGTCAATTGATAGGAAATATATCTACGCATCTATCATAACGAATAACATTTCATTTTTCTTGAGATAAATAATTAAATAATTGTGAAATATCAAGCATAGTCAAAATGCACTATGTGCCCATTTTTTATTGGTCCATTTTGTGCTCCTCAAATCGTACCGTCCAAAACGGGCAACCAGAGCAGCAGCAAAATACAATGAAGCACGATTGGAAAGGAAAAAGAAAAAAAATGAACGAAACATTGGTCGCAGTCTCACACATGCGTAATTCTTGAGTCAGCCAGTCAGCTTAAAAATCTCCGCTCCGCTGCCGTAACGCTCATTCTCATCCAAACCGTACACCACATCGTTTCGCATCACATCACATCAACAAACCAACACAAGTAGCCATGTCTGGACATGGCAAAGGAGCAGAGGAGGATCGCGACGATAAGAAAACCCACATTCAGAACAGACCACAATCGGTTCCGTGGACACCAAGACAACAACAGGCAGTTGCAGCGAGTGGCGAGTGGCAAACGCAATCGCAAAACGGCAGCAGGTAGCAGAAGAAAAAAGTTTGTTCTTTATACAAACTGCTTTGGTGGCAAATCCAGAACAATGGGAGCCGATCTGGCGTAGTGGTAACATCCATACCTCTCACGCTGAAGATCACGAGTTCAATTCTCACTCCCAACATTCTTCCAAAATTGGAAGTAAAAAGTGACGAACCAGCCAAAAGTGTTGAAAGTCACTATAATACAGATATAAAAAAAAAAAAATCCAGAACAAGGCGGCATCGAGGGCGTTCGAAATGGTTTTTTTTCAAAACCACGAGTACTAAGTTTTCTAAATTGAAACCATTCCATAAAACATGGCGCTTTTCAGGGCCATTAAACCTTCCAAAAAAGAGTTTACGAAATACAGTTCAATGCTTTCTAAAACAATATCCCAAATAATAATAAAACACAAATTTATTTTTTCATAATTTGTTTGCCAGGAGATAATTTGTTTGAGTATGAGAATTTGGCTGTTGATCTGAGCTTATTGATGGTTGGGGACTTTCCTGATTATTCAATTTTCACCAATTCTTAAATTGATTTTAGATTGAAAGTACAGTAATTTACATTTAGCTCAACATTTAGCTAATTGGACGGACCTGTAATGCGACATATTTATTTGGACATTTTTGTAAACATAGAGTTCGGGGTCCAAATTATGACCCCACATTAAAAGTGGACACTGTACCACTGTCATCGCAAATGTTCAATTACAGGTTAAAATCGCCTCCAATGCGACACTGAGTGGTGTTTCGGCACGTCGCATTAGATATAATTTATGTTGCACAGTAACTCACAGTCACAGTCACAAGCTGGATGGGAAGAAATTTACCAACTGTGAAAGCTGTGGCGAGTGGCAAACGCAATCGCTAAACAGGAAGGTTTAGCCAAACAAGATGGGGTTATCGAGTGATAACAAAACAATAAACTCTTTAGATTAAAGATAATTTTGTGATCCTGAAAAGGACCTTTTTTAGCCTGCATCTGAATCCAACGAGCGAATAAATCGTAATGAATGTATTTTCTTCTTCTTCTTCTTTTTGGCTTTAAGAGGGTTTAAACTTTTCAGTTCATTCGCCTCTATGAATGTATTTTTTTGCCATCGCTGCCTTTTAACGCTTATTCGTTCGTCTCGTTGGACTCGCCCCTTTGGCTGAGTCTGCCGATTTGTCTCTATCCTGTGAGCGTGTACCGCTAAAGTACAAAACGCGCGGATCCGCTGAAAAATATATCCTTCTCTTTCAAACCGTAAATCAGTGTGTTTGTATGGCATCGTTTCACATCTCACCGCATCAACGGATTGGTGCCGGAGCACCAGTATACCTAATAGCGGTTATAGAATTTCGGCCGCCGGAGTGCTCGAGTTGAGCACATTCGGTTCGGTGGCAACAACTTGTTTCAGCGAGTGGCAAACGCAATCGCAAAACGGCAGCAGGTAGAAGAAGGAAAAAGTTTGTTTATACAACCTGCTTTGGTGGCAAAACCAGCCTCCGTAAAACACGGCGCTTTTCAGGGCCATTAAACCATTCAAAGAAGAGTTATTGCAAGTTATTCACAATACCAATGCATTCTAAAGTGACATAATATGACATATAATATGAACTGAATTATTTTGTTTATGCGTGTTTTTGAACTTATTGATGGTTGGGGTCTTTTAAATTGATCATTCAGTTTTCACAAACCCATACATGGTTTCCGAATTAAAAGTGGCTTCAAATTACAACACATTGTATGCAGGATGGCATTAACGAATTTTCTCGGTAGCATGAACTGCTTTCTTTGGTTGATAACTGATGTTGAAAATTGACTGACGTTACATCTGCATTGTATAGAAAAATAATTAAGGAGCAACATGATGAGCTATGTATTTCCTGCTGCTCTCTTATTTTGAAGGACTTCAATCCGAAGGTCATTCGTCCCTGTATTTACTGTTAGTTTTTCAGAACGCTTATAGCTCGTTTATTTCTCGACAGATCGTAGAGTTCGTCTCCAAAACCTCAGTTCTTTTTCATTTTTATTTACTTTGTTTGCGGAGACTACAAATCTTACAATTCATTCGTCTCCGAAACCACAGTTTAAGGTACGGTAATGTGCTCAATAGTGAAATATATGATAGTGAATGAGCTGATGACCACCTATGCATTCCCTATCACAGCCATCATTTTGATTGTACGATATGTGCATACGCCAAAAGAAGTTTGTAAAAAAAAAACGCAAAAACACAACACCAAAGGTTCTTTTCTGAACCCCCAACATGTTCATAAAGAGTAAACAGTAAACTAATCCATTTTTCAGGTAGATAAGTAGGTATTCACGTAGGAGAAGAAAATAAAAAAGGAGAGAAAGAAAATTCGTCCAGCTCAAATCGTTGTAGGAAAATAAAGTGGGACCGTCATCATTATTATATAATGAATAGAGTACTGTTTTAGGCGTAGGTGCATGTGTGTGTGTGTTTTTTGACGTAGGACTACGTCTTTCATTTCTATACCGGGGTGTAAAATCAAAGTTTCGAAAACGAAAGCGTTACGCCGGAGACCGAGATTTTGAGCGTTAATAGCTCCTAAACAACTGAATGGTATGATAAACACTTCATTCGAAAGATAAAATGTCTACGCGTTATATACTTGTTACTTTTTGATCCAAAAACTTGTTTCAATAGTCTTAAAATTGCTTTCAAAACAGGCTATTGAAATCACCAATCGGTATATAGGCGAGCGGCGCTCGGAAATCCACTCAGTTCTAATTGAACAGCGATTGGAGCATGTTATCGCTGTTGCGGTGAAGCTCTTTATTTATCATGAAAGCGCGGATGAACGGTGTCACCAAGAGCCTGTTTGTGCACCCTAGGCCAGAAGGGAATCTATCAGGAGGAGAGTGATGCCACAAACGGTTCCCTGGGAAGACATCGCTACACACACATACACGCGCGGCTATTAACAGGTGGTTATCGAGTTGGCATTAACCACTGGTGGGCTTCCAGTATCGAGGAAAATGTGGAAATATCTAATCGTACTGAAAATAATCTGCCAGTTCCTTTGGGAATTTTCAAAATATATTCATGTGAAAGAGTTTAATTGAATGTTTTCTATCCATGTAACACTGTGACCAAATATGTTTCAATCAAGTGCTATTAACAGGTGGTTATCGAGTTGGCATTAACCACTGGTGGGCTTCCAGTATCGAGGAAAATGTGGAAATATCTAATCGTTACTGAAAATAATCTGCCAGTTCCTTTGGGAATTTTCAAAATATATTCATGTGAAAGAGTTTAATTGAATGTTTTCTATCCATGTAACACTGTGACCAAATACATTTGGTTTTGTGGTTTTTCAATCAATCGCAATTAACAGGATAGCTTCAGAAGATTATTCTTCCCCATCAGTAGGATATTTCCGTATCCAATATTGTATGCGCCCGCAATCGATTATTGCTCAGTCGCCGAAAGTTCCAAGCTCAGAGAGTTCATTCCCCTCTAGTTTGCCTTCCAAATTTCCATCGTAAACCACACCTTCTCTCGATTCAATCACACACAAGAAGCATACTTAAGCGATATTCTGGTGGTGAAACACATTCATTTTTCGTGAGGACATCGACAAGACAACATCGTTGCCTAACGTGCTGGAGGAGGTGGACGGCGAAGGATCGACACATACACGCGCAGAACTCTTTCCGTTAGGATGCCATTCAGCATCGAGAAAGTTCCGGAAAGATCTAATCATTGCTGGAAAATAATCTGCCAGTTCCTTTGGGAATTTTCAAAATATATTCATGTGAAAGAGTTTAATTGAATGTTTTCTATCCATGTAACACTGTGACCAAATATGTTTCAATCAAGTGCTATTAACAGGTGGTTATCGAGTTGGCATTAACCACTGGTGGGCTTCCAGTATCGAGGAAAATGTGGAAATATCTAATCGTTACTGAAAATAATCTGCCAGTTCCTTTGGGAATTTTCAAAATATATTCATGTGAAAGAGTTTAATTGAATGTTTTCTATCCATGTAACACTGTGACCAAATACATTTGGTTTTGTGGTTTTTCAATCAATCGCAATTAACAGGATAGCTTCAGAAGATTATTCTTCTCCATCAGTAGGATATTTCCGTATCCAATATTGTATGCGCCCGCAATCGATTATTGCTCAGTCGCCGAAAGTTCCGAGCTCAAAGAGTTCATTCCCCTCTAGTTTGCCTTCCAAATTGCCATCGTAAACCATACCTTCTCTCGATTCAATCACACACAAAAAGCATACTTAAGCGATATTCTGGTGGTGAGACACATTCATTTTTCGTGAGAACATCGACAAGACAACATCGTTGCCTAACGTGCTGGAGGAGGTGGACGGCGAAGGATCGACACATACACGCGCAGAACTCTTTCCGTTAGGATGCCATTCAGCATCGGGAAAGTTCCGGAAAGATCTAATCATTGCTGGAAAATAATCTGCCAGTTTCTCTGGGAATTTTCAAAATATATTCATGTGAAAGAGTTTAATTGAATGTTTTCTATCCATGTTACACTGTGACCAAATATGTTTCAATCAAGTGCTATTAACAGGTGGTTATCGAGTTGGCATTAACCACTGGTGAGCTTCCAGTATCGAGGAAAATGTGGAAATATCTAATCGTTACTGAAAATAATCTGCCAGTTCCTTTGGGAATTTTCAAAATATATTCATGTGAAAGAGTTTAATTGAATGTTTTCTATCCATGTAACACTGTGACCAAATACATTTGGTTTTGTGGTTTTTCAATCAATCGCAATTAACAGGATAGCTTCAGAAGATTATTCTTCCCCATCAGTAGGATATTTCCGTATCCAATATTGTATGCGCCCGCAATCGATTATTGCTCAGTCGCCGAAAGTTCCGAGCTCAGAGAGTTCATTCCCCTCTAGTTTGCCTTCCAAATTGCCATCGTAAACCACACCTTCTCTCGATTTAATCACACACAAAAAGCATACTTAAGCGATATTCTGGTGGTGAGACACATTCATTTTTCGTGAGGACATCGACAAGACGACATCGTTGCCTAACGTGCTGGAGGAGGTGGACGGCAAAGGATCGACACATACACGCGCAGAACTCTTTCCGTTAGGATGCCATTCAGCATCGGGAAAGTTCCGGAAAGATCTAATCATTGCTGGAAAATAATCTGCCAGTTCCTCTGGGAATTTTCAAAATATATTCATGTGAAAGAGTTTAATTGAATGTTTTCTATCCATGTTACACTGTGACCAAATATGTTTCAATCAAGTGCTATTAACAGGTGGTTATCGAGTTGGCATTAACCACTGGTGGGCTTCCAGTATCGAGGAAAATGTGGAAATATCTAATCGTTACTGAAAATAATCTGCCAGTTCCTTTGGGAATTTTCAAAATATATTCATGTGAAAGAGTTTAATTGAATGTTTTCTATCCATGTAACACTGTGACCAAATACATTTGGTTTTGTGGTTTTTCAATCAATCGCAATCAACAGGATAGCTTCTGAAGATTATTCTTCTCCATCAGTAGGATATTTCCGTATCCAATATTGTATGCGCCCGCAATCGATTATTGCTCAGTCGCCGAAAGTTCCGAGCTCAGAGAGTTCATTCCCCTCTAGTTTGCCTTCCAAATTGCCATCGTAAACCATACCTTCTCTCGATTCAATCACACACAAAAAGCATACTTAAGCGATATTCTGGTGGTGAGACACATTCATTTTTCGTGAGAACATCGACAAGACAACATCGTTGCCTAACGTGCTGGAGGAGGTGGACGGCGAAGGATCGACACATACACGCGCAGAACTCTTTCCGTTAGGATGCCATTCAGCATCGGGAAAGTTCCGGAAAGATCTAATCATTGCTGGAAAATAATCTGCCAGTTTCTCTGGGAATTTTCAAAATATATTCATGTGAAAGAGTTTAATTGAATGTTTTCTATCCATGTTACACTGTGACCAAATATGTTTCAATCAAGTGCTATTAACAGGTGGTTATCGAGTTGGCATTAACCACTGGTGAGCTTCCAGTATCGAGGAAAATGTGGAAATATCTAATCGTTACTGAAAATAATCTGCCAGTTCCTTTGGGAATTTTCAAAATATATTCATGTGAAAGAGTTTAATTGAATGTTTTCTATCCATGTAACACTGTGACCAAATACATTTGGTTTTGTGGTTTTTCAATCAATCGCAATTAACAGGATAGCTTCAGAAGATTATTCTTCTCCATCAGTAGGATATTTCCGTATCCAATATTGTATGCGCCCGCAATCGATTATTGCTCAGTCGCCGAAAGTTCCGAGCTCAGAGAGTTCATTCCCCTCTAGTTTGCCTTCCAAATTGCCATCGTAAACCATACCTTCTCTCGATTCAATCACACACAAAAAGCATACTTAAGCGATATTCTGGTGGTGAGACACATTCATTTTTCGTGAGAACATCGACAAGACAACATCGTTGCCTAACGTGCTGGAGGAGGTGGACGGCGAAGGATCGACACATACACGCGCAGAACTCTTTCCGTTAGGATGCCATTCAGCATCGGGAAAGTTCCGGAAAGATCTAATCATTGCTGGAAAATAATCTGCTAGTTCCTCTGGGAATTTTCAAAATATATTCATGTGAAAGAGTTTAATTGAATGTTTTCTATCCATGTAACATTGTGACCAAATATATTTCAATCAAGTGCTATTAACAGGTGGTTATCGAGTTGGCATTAACCACTGGTGGGCTTCCAGTATCGAGGAAAATGTGGAAATAACTAATCGTTACTGAAAATAATCTGCCAGTTCCTCTGGGAATTTTCAAAATATATTCATGTGAAAGAGTTTAATTGAATG
This sequence comes from Toxorhynchites rutilus septentrionalis, assembly GCF_029784135.1. Classification (NCBI taxonomy): domain Eukaryota; kingdom Metazoa; phylum Arthropoda; class Insecta; order Diptera; family Culicidae; genus Toxorhynchites; species Toxorhynchites rutilus. Next base: position 190,600,351 of record NC_073746.1, read on the forward strand.
TTTTCTATCCATGTAACACTGTGACCAAATATGTTTCAATCAAGTGCTATTAACAGATGGTTATCGAGTTAGCATTAACCACTGGTGGGCTTCCAGTATCGAGGAAAATGTGGAAATATCTAATCGTTACTGAAAATAATCTGCCAGTTCCTCTGGGAATTTAAAATTACATTCATGTGAAAGAGTTTATTTTAATGTTTTCTATCCATGAAACACTGTGACCAAATACATTTGGTTTTGTGATTTTTCAATCAATCGCAATTAACAGGATAGCTTCTGAAGATTATTCTTCCCCATCAGTAGGATATTTCCGTATCCAATATTGGAAGCATAAAACCTTGTGGCTCCAACGTAACGCTCTCGTTTTCGAAGTTCTCCAAATATTCATTCATTCAGAATGAATTCAGATTCAACTTCAAACAAATGATCTCTAAATCAACGATAGTCCTACGTCACCCTTGCGGTTATACCATAGATATAACCCACTTCCGGTTTTTATCTTTAGACTATGATTTTTTTTTCCAAAATATATTTTTTATTAAGGCACATGTGGCAATTTTTGTCTTACAACTATGTTAGTAATATGTAACCGATTACTCGCGGTTGGCTCGAGGTTAGTATTACAAGTGTTCTCATAATTGGTATGTTGCAGTCTTCGATGCTCTGTACGTGTGCCCGACACGGGATACTTCCTATTGGGATGCAGCTGACCATTAATCAGCAACGCTCCCTAGTCTGTACCTCATATCTAGCGTGGTGCGTCTTTCTCGACTCGAGGAATCCAGGATAGAATGGTCACTAGCCGGCGCAATCATCAGCTCGTGTAGAGTTGTCATGAGCGGTACAACCTTTGGCTCTTGTTGAATGATCAGTGGACTGCACAACCTTCGGCCCGTGCATCTGTAAAGAGTGTGTGTATGTATTGCCGCGACTAAGTAAAAGTTTATCGATCGGATAGGAGGGATATGAAACGGGGACACAACGAAGGAAACATCATTAAACGTTGACATCGGCGTTTCTGAGGAACAGGTATAGATGAAGCAGAAGATCAGACTATGATGATGATGGTATGTTGTTTTTATTTTTTGACGTAGGACTACGTCTTTCATTTCTATACCGGGGTGTAAAACCAAAGTTTCGAGAACGAAAGCGTTACGCTGGAGACCGAGATTTTGAGCGTTAATAGCTCTTAAACAACTGAACGAAATGGTATGATAAACACTTCATTTGAAAGATAAAATGTCTACGCGTCATATACTTGTTACTTTTTCATCCAAAAACTTGTTTCAATAGTCTTAAAATTGCTTTCAAAACAGGCTATTGAAATCAAAAATCGGTATATAAGCGAGCGGCGCTCGTTAACCCACTCAGTTATGATTGAACAGCGATTGGAGCATGTTGTCGCTGTTGTTGTGAAGCTAATTTCGTTTATCATGAATGCGCTGATGAACGGTGTCACCAAGAGCCTGTTTGTGCACCTAAGGCCAAAAGGGAATCCATCAGGAGGAGAGTGATGCCACGGTTCCGCTTGAAACATCGGAGCAGCCGCCACACATACACACACACACATACACGCGTGGAATTCTCGTTGCTATCATCGTTGCTGAAAAATAATCTGCCAGTTCCCCTGGGAATTGAAAAATACATTCATGCGAAATAGTTTATTTTAATGTTTTCTATCCATATAACACTGCAACCAAATACATTTGGTTTTGTTATTTTTCAATCAATCGCAATTAACAGGAAAGCTTCTGAATATTTTTTTCCCCATCAGTGGAAATTTTCGTATCCAATATTGGATGCATAACATGCAAAACGGAAAATGTTTCACATCGCGAAAATCAAGTCATTTTCGAGCGATTATTTGCTTTCTACTCATATAATGCTTCGACCAAATACATTTCGTTTTGGATTTTTTCAATCAAGTGCGATCAACGTAAGACCACGTCTTTCGGCAATTTATTAGAGGTGCAATGAATCTTTAGGAATTCCCGCTCTACGCGCACTAGCAAACAATGTTTACTCAACAATTTCTCAAACTAGAAATGGGTGTTGTGAGAGAGGATTAGCGAACGCGAAAACGACAAACGGGAGAAAGATACGTTTGGAGGTTGAAGGAAATTGGCAGAAACTTCTTCATTCTATCATTCAAATAATGTGATTCATACCACATCGTTTTGCCAGAAAGAGATTATTAATGCTCAAAGGATGAATCGAGTCCTCCGAGGAAATTACCCAGCGCAAATTAGAGTCGACTATCGATTGCGGCATTCGTACACAAATAATTTTATAATGCAGTTTCACCAAAGTGATTTCTTCGGATATATTCACTACATCATGTCATGTATTTCATATTCTTCATAAGGAAATCCATATCCATGGCACCTATCGGTAACGAATTATTATCGAAACCACGATTTTCGCTAAATGCTCCTTTCAGTTCGGCCTGTAAAAAACTTTTCTGTACTCTAATCCATCAAATTTGGAGCCCTGAAAAGGGCCGTTGATTATATGCTAAGCTAATATAGCACGCTCTCCTCGGATACGATGGGCCAGCTGGATGTCCTTGGGCATGATGTGACGCGTTTTGCATGGATAGCACACAAATTGGTATCTTCGAATAAGCCTCCTGCAGCGTCATAACCGCGGAACTTTGGAAGCGCAAGTCGGTTTTGAAGTCCTGAGCAATTCCACGAACCAAATGCTGCAAAGGTAGCTTACGGATCAGCAATTCGGTCGACTTCCGATAGCGATGAATTTCACGCAAAGTTCCCGGTCGATAGCGATGTGGCTTCTCCACCTATCCTGCTACTGGTGCGCTTATCCGAGCTGACTTCGTGTGTCTTACCACCGAATGACTAACGAGCTGTCTGCGAAAGACTAACGAGCTCGAGTCCTCACGGTGCGAGAGTAGAGTAAGAAATGAACGAAAGCAAAGGAAGTGTCATTTTATAAACCATAAAAGTATAGAATCTAAATCCCACCCTTATTATATTCGTGAGTATACAGTAAGCTTATACAATAAAGAGGGTGGGGTTTACATTCGATTCTTTTATGTTTTATAAAATGACACTTCCCTTGCTTTCGTTCAATTCTTACTCTACTCTCGCACCGTGAGGACTCGTTTCATCGGGACTAAGCAGACAGCTCGTTAATCTTTCGGTGGTAAGGCACCACGAAAGCAGCTCGGATAAGCGCATCAGCCGCAGGAAGCGTGAAGAAGCCACATCGCTATCGACCGGGAACTTCGCATGAAATTCGTCGCTATCAGAAGTCGACCGAATTGCTGATCCGCAAGCTACCTTTGCAGCATTTGGTTCGTGGAATTGCTCAGGACTTCAAAACCGACTTGCGCTTCCAAAGTTCCGCGGTTATGACGCTGCAGGAGGCTTATTAGAAGATACCAATGTGTGTGCTATCCATGCAAAACGCGTCACATCATGCCCAAGGACATCCAGCTGGCCCATCGTATCCGAGGAGAGCGTGCTATATTAGCTTAGCATATAATCAACGGCCCTTTTCAGGGCTCCAAATTTGATGGATTAGAGTTCAGAAAAGTTTTTTACAGGCCGAACTGAAAGGAGCATTTAGCGAAAATCGTGGTGTCGATGATAATTCGATACCGATAGGTGCCATGGATATGGATTTCATAATGAAAAATATGAAATATATGACATGATGTAGTGAATATATCCCCATATCGAAGAAATCACTTTGATGAAACTGTTTATCGTTTGTCGTTTTTAATTGTTGGGAAAGGGCATTATTTCTGCTGACTAAATTCCAAGAAAAAATCCATTCCTTCTTTAAGCGTGATTCATTCTGCTTCGGATCAACGGAACAGTATGATAATCATTTCATACAAAAGATAAAATGTCCAAGAGTTATATGATTGCTATTTATTGAGTCGAAAAATTGTTTCAATAGCTTAATGATAGCTTCGAAAACAGGTTATTGAAATCATTCGTATCCGTATGTAGCGCGCCCACTTGGAAACCCATTAATCTTATTGGAATGTGAGATGGGGAAGCTCATACTTACGTCTATGCATTATGCTGTACACTACAGACTTTTTTTCTCCGTACTGATTAAGAAGCCGACCGAACTATCGGTCGACAAGTCAGTCTGCAGTCGGCGGGGGCTCTTAATTTCGTTTTTGCAGGTCGAACCGAAAAAATTTCAGTCGAGTTAACTCTTTTTTACAGTAATGCTTTTGAATCCGGACACTTTGCATTACATTCAATATCATACCACAGCCATAACATTTTTTTCATGTTGAATTTATGCGATTATTAGTTGCTAATATAGTTACTGATAGTTTCTTGATAGTTACTTATCAATCGCATTAATTCAACATGCAGAAAATGTTGTGGCTGCGGTATGGTATTAAATGTAACGTAAAGTGTCCGGATTCAAATACATTACTGTATACTTACTTCGATGTTATTCGTTTCTCTCTCAGGGTAAGCAACGAATATAATAAGGGTGGGGTTTAGATTCTATACATTTATGGTTTATAAAATGACGCTTCCTTTGCTTTCGTTCATTTCTTACTCTACTCTCGCACCGTGACGACTCGTTTGTTTGGGACCAAGTAGATAGATAGTTAGTCTTTCAGTGGTAAGGCACACGAAAGCAGCTCGGATAAGCGCACCAGCCGCAGGATAGGTGAAGAAGCCACATCGCTATCGACCGGGAACTTTGCGTGAAATTCATCGCTATCGGAAGTCGACCGAATTGCTGATCCGCAAGCTACCTTTGCAGCTTTTGGATCGTGGAATTGCTCAGGACTTCAAAACCGACTTGCGCTTCCAAAGTTCCGCGGTTATGACGCTGCAGGAGGCTTATTCGAAGATACAAATTTGTGTGCTATCCACGCAAAACGCGTCACATCATGCCCAAGGACATTCAGCTGGCCCATCGAATCCAAGGAGAGGGTGCTATATTAGCTTAGCATATAATCATCGGCCCTTTTCAGGGCTCCAAATTTGATGGATTAGAGTTTAGAAAAGTTTTTTGCAGGCCAAACTGAAACGAGAATTTTCGTTTGGATGCCATACAGCATCGAGAAAATTCCGGAAAGATCTAATCGTTGCTGAAAAATAATCTGCCAGTTCCCTGGGAATTGAAGAATACATCCATGCGAAAGAGTTTATTTTAATGTTTTCTAATTATATGGCGAACACAGCGACCAAATACATTTGATTTCGTAATTTTTCAATCAAGTGTAATTAGCTGGAAAGCTTCTGAAGATTATTCTTTCCCATCAGTAGGATATTTTCGTATCCAATATTGGATGCATAACATGAAAAACGGAAAATGTTTCGTATCGCGAAAATTATATAATTTTCAATCGATTATTGCTCAGTCGCCGAAATTTTCATACTCAGAGAGTTCATTCTCCTCTAGTTTGCCTTCCAAATTGCCATCGTAAACCACACCTTCTCTCGATTCAATCACGCACGAAAAGCATACTGAAATGATATTCTGGTGGTGAAACCGATTCATTTTTCGTGAGGCATCGTGCACAAATTACGTAACGCGATAAGGGGGGAGGGGGTAGATGTTGCGTTACTTTCTGCTTATTAGAGATAGGAAATTGCGTTACGAAAGGGGGGGGGAGAGGCGGTTCAAAATTCGGATTTTTAGCGTTACGTAATTTGTGCACGACGCCTGAGGACATCGACAAGACAACATCGTTACTGAACGAGCTGAACGGCGAGGGATCGAGGGATTCATTACCTGGCCTGACCTGACCTGAAATGCAATCAGTTTGTTTTAACTGTGAGGGAGCGCAGAAAAGCCGATGCTGATACTCTCGTGACCAAGAGAGTATCAGCATCGAAATACGGTTCCTCGGGAAGACATAGAAGCAGCCGCCACACACACACATACACGCGCGCAACTCTTTTCGTTTGCTGGTTATCGAGAGGAAACCTAGAAAGAAATGATCGTTGCTGAAAAATAATCTGCCAGTTCCCCTTGGAATTGAGAATTACATTCAAGCGAGTTTATTTTAATGTTTTCTATCCATATAATACTGCTACCACATACATTTGGTTTTGTGATTTGTCAATCAAGTGCAGTTAGCAGGAAAGCTTCTGAAGATTATTCTTCAGAACAAGGTTTTTTGTATCCAATATTGGATGCATAAAACCTTGAGTCTCCAACGTAACACTCTCGTTTTTGAAGTCACCCAAATATTTATTTATTCATTCATTCAGGATGGATTTAGATTCAACTTCAAACAAATGATCTCTAAATCAACGATAGTCCTACGTCGCCCTTGCGGTTATACCATAGATATAACCCACTTCCTGTTTTTTTCTTCAATTTTTAATAATTTTAGTTATTAGATTAGTTTAAAAATAATTGTGAAGTCTACAAGAGTTTGAGCATCGCGCGCGTGAACCGGCATAGTAAAATTTGAAATTGAACATTGGTAAAAGTGATTTTTTTTCTTTGTTTTTGTTTTGTTTAATAAGATCGATCCATTCCAAGGGATTGAAAGTGGAAACTGAGAAGAAGCTAGGGATAGCTCAACCGGAATACTTGTAAATTTATCCTTTTGACAGATGATTGACGAGATCTTTCTGTGTTGTGGCAGATCTCATTGCAGATTCAGATTGACGCGATTATACCCCAGGTTGAATGAAGGGCCTGAAGTATCGGCTGGAATTAGGCTTAGGTTTGCTCAGCTGTCTGGTCTCGAAAACGATTAACAGATCGTTGTCGGGTATCCAGTAAAGCGGGATTTCCTTTGTAAATTCAAGGCTGGTACTGACATAGGTATTAGGTTCAATTCCTGATCGGTCAAGGGTCTTCCCGGGTTGGAAATTCTCTTGACATGCCTTGGGAGAGTTACTGGGCCTGAAGTGTCGGCTAGAATTAGGCTCGGGGTTGCTCAGCTGTCTGGACTCGAAAGCGATCGCATTAGTAGATCTTCTTCTTCTTCTTTTTGGCTTTAAGAGGGTTTAAACTTTTCAGTTCATTCGCCTCTACATTAGTAGATCGTTCTCGGGAATCTAGTAAAGCGGGAAATCCCTTGTAAATTCATGGCTAATGCTGATATAGGCATTGGGTTCGATTCCCGATCGGTCAAGTGTCTTTCCGGATTGGAAATTCTCTTGACATGCCATGGAATATTTAGCCTTCAGATAATGCCCTTACTTGTTCTTTTGATAAACAATCTATGCCAGTGGTACAACCGGACCGTTTTTTGTTTTTAACTTGCTTACTGGTTGATTTGATATTACAGAGAAACTCCTCCATATAATTATCCACAAGATAACTCGTCCAGCTCAAACCTATGTAGGGGAAAGAGATGGGACCATCATCATTAGTAATATGCCCTAAGAATTTCAGTTCTGTTACTCCATATAGACATTTGGTATCATTAAGCTTCACATTCATTTCATGAAGCTTACGACGTACTTTCTCCAAACGTATATCATGTTCCTGTTGATCAGATCCGTGCACAATTACATCGTCGATAAAGTTTACACAACCTTCGCATCCGCTCAAAAATTGTTCCATAATTTTCTGAAACAATTCAGGAGCGCAGTTGATGCCAAACATCAGGCGAGTATATCTGTACAACCCCTTGCGCGTGATGAACGTTGTTATTTCCCTGGATCTTTGTGATATTTCCACCTAGAATAAAACTCAATATTCAGAAATACGATAGACATTTTTGACGTAGGACTACGTCTTTCATTTCTATACCGGGGTGTAAAACCAAAGTTTCGAGAACGAAAGCGTTACGCTGGAGACCGAGATTTTGAGCGTTAATAGCTCTTAAACAACTGAACGAAATGGTATGATAAACACTTCATTTGAAAGATAAAATGTCTACGCGTCATATACTTGTTACTTTTTCATCCAAAAACTTGTTTCAATAGTCTTAAAATTGCTTTCAAAACAGGCTATTGAAATCAAAAATCGGTATATAAGCGAGCGGCGCTCGTTAACCCACTCTCATGGTGCTACTGACACTCGACCGCAACGGTTACGTTTTTAGCGCCATTCTAAAAGAGAAGCATAGAAATAAAAGTTTTCTCCTACAACCGGATGCATAGCTTTTTTCAAAGCTGTATTCGGTACTAAATAAAGCGTTCTTTTTCAGCAACAGTTGTCCGGACATCAGGAAAGGAGGAAGCAGCCGAGAAGCCCCCAACAGCCATTCTGGAAGTTGGTTCGGTCGGATTGGCCACTTTGACCGGCAGTTTTCACTGCCCTTTGCGTGTCCCGCTGTTTGCGCCCGTTTCATCAGCAACGTTTCCCCTGCCAGTGACGCGCGATTTTGGCGCAATTTTCTTCGCATCAATCATCAGCAGCTCAGGAGGTGTAAGGTGTGAGGAGGTTATTTTCGCTTCGTCGTTTTGAGCCGCTGCGGCTGTTGCCCTGCCGTCGGCGGTGTCCGGTCCCTTCCCCGCTACCCCACTACCATTAGGTGGTGATCTTCGAGGAGGTCCTTCAACACGATCGGTGAGTGACCAAACTTTTCATTTTACCAGGAGTTAGTGAAAGATAGGACGCCCAAAGGGTATAGGTTAGGAAATTTTTACTACATATCCCAAATTAATTTTATATAACAGATATTTAAAAGTGACTTTTCCAAGTGTTTTTAAAACAGTGCTTTTCTGCCCCAAGTGTTTTTCAGCCAAGTGATTGCGGTGTTCGTCCTTGTAACTGCGTTGGCATTGTCCCCCGCCGTTACCGTCCTCCGCCGTTTTCGTCCCCGCTGTTATTGTCCCCCGACGCACAACGTACATAGAATAAGAAAATTTAAAAACTTTTTACCTGGCTGTACCTAGGTATAGCCAGCCTTGAACATGGCTTCCAGCAGCTCCGGCGCCGGAAGGCCAACAAATATATACAATGGTGTTCCCACCACCCACACTTCCCCCAAATGGGCTGATCCCTTTGGCGGAAATTTGCAAATTTTATTGTTGAGAGCAACTGATGGTAATATTCTTCCACCCAACCCCTTCGTTGTATCGAAATCGATCCAAGGTGTGATCGGAGATAAATTTAAAGATGCAAAACCTCAACGCGATGATAAAGGTCGCCTTCAATATGTTCTACAAATACGCAACGTCAAACAGGTTGAACCTTTACTGGGTATGAAGTCGCTAACTGACTCGACCCCAATTGAAATAATTTTTCATCCCACTCTTAATCAACGCAAGTGTGTTGTATCTTGCTGGGATGTTGTTTCCATGCCAGAGGATGTACTTCTTACTGAACTCTCTGAGCAAAAAGTTATCGGTGTCAAAAGAATATTTAGATACGATACAATTAAAAAGGAAAAGGTAGCAACTTCTACCCTAATCCTAACCATCAACGGAACAGTCATTCCCGAAGCGATTAACTTCGGTTTCATTCGCGCACCAACCAGAAACTACTATCCAAGCCCGATGCAATGCTTCGGATGCTATAATTATGGACACACTTTCAAGAAGTGTATGAAGAAAATACAGTTATGCCGTAACTGTGGTGTAGCACACCCAGAACTAAACCAAATCGATAAAGAAAAGGCGAAGAAGTTTCAATGCAATGCACCTGCCTCATGCGTGAACTGCAAGGAAAATCACTCCTCCACTAGCAGGAAGTGCCCAGCTTGGATCGCCGAGGACAAAATAACACGAGTTAGGATTGATAAAGGAATCTCCTACAAGGAAGCTAAATCCATTTGTGAAAACAATAATGGTTCTTCCTACGCTAGTAAATTGAAAGAGCGGCTCGACAATATCCAAAACACAGGATGCCAACAATGCAAGTGCAACTGTACACAAACAAAGTCAGCTCCTATTAAATCGAATAAGACTGTTTCTATTCAGGCCAATAAAAAATCTGAACAGGGATCCAGCATCATTCCAATTGACTCTGAGGAAGATTCTGAATCTCCAATGGAAATCGAATCAACTTACTCAAACAAAAGAAAAATCATCTCGAAAACAACAACTTCAGATGAATTCAAATCATCGGAAGATGAACAACCAATTGAGAAGGAATCTTCTAGGAAGAAACCTAAAAATAAGAAATCGACCCCAACCCTACAGAAGACCCAATCCCACCAGAACTACCTATCACAACCCAGCACTTCAACCCAACCAATTGGATCCAATCCACCTACTACCCAACACAAACCCAATCCTACTACCAACAAACCAATTGTTAATGTTTCCAAAAATGATCCGAGACTAAAACTCAAACAATCCAAGGGTGAAAAACCCAACCACAACTAATTTCAACTGATTTCTACTCCACCAATCTCCAATTTATCCTCCACACCTCAGCCCACTTCCCCCCTTCCAATCTTAACATTCAATCCCCCACCTAATCATACACCATCGTCTCGAGACCCTATCCCTAATCGCAAACTTTCCATTCAATGGAACTTGCGTGGGCTTTACAGTTCAATGAACGAAATAAAATTAATGTTAGCGGAAGAGAAACATCTCCCACTAACCCTAGCTTTCCAAGAAACTAAAGTACCGACTGGTACAAACATGAATAGTGCCCTAGGAGGCAAATTCAAATGGTATTTTTGTGACGGACTATCTTCACAACAAGGAGGAACATGCCTCGCTGTCCTAAGTCACCTTTCTCATACTGTGATCCCCATAACATCACCACTACAAATATGTGCAGTCCAACTCAAGGGACCTTTCCAGGTAACCCTTGCTTCAATATACATATCCCTTCAGCACAATATCAATGATTTTGAAGTTGATTTGGTAAATGCTTTCAAACAATTACCACACCCATTTATTATCATGGGTGACTTCAACGCACACCATACTTCCTGGGGAGGAAAAAAATGTGACGCAAGAGGTCATACGATTCTTAGAATCATCCAAAAACTGAACCTCATTATCATCAACGATCATCAACATACCAGACTCGATCCACGTTTTGGATCAACGTCTGCCCTCGATCTCACGATCGCATCTTGGGAACTGGCACCCAGACTAAATTGGTTTGTTGACAATGACCTCAGAGGAAGTGATCACTTCCCAATTCACATCAGAACATTAACAAGGAATCCCAATATTACACTTCGCAGAAAATGGAAATACCAATCAGCCAACTGGGAAGGCTTTGAATCTTCAATTGACAGCTTACTTCAAGCACACATAAGCTACTCTGTTGATGACTTTACTCAAGCCATTCTCTCCGCTGCAGAAGTAAATATCTACAGAACAAGTGGGAACCCCGGTCGTAAGGCTGTCCCCTGGTGGAATAATGAAGTAGCACTTGCCATCAAAAAAAGAAGAAAACTGCTTCGTCTTCTCAGACGTCTTCCAGATGGAAACAACAGCAAAAGGATTGCTTTATCCAATTTTCAGGAAGCTAGAGCTAATGCCAGAAAAGCAATAGCCGAAGCAAAAACCCAAAGCTGGACTGAATTTCTTGATGAATTTAATCCTTCAACATCTTCAAAAGAACTATGGAACAAGGTCAACGCTCTCAGTGGCAAGAAAGCTTCTAACTGCTATTCCATTGAGATCAACGGTATTACTACTGAAGACCCTGGTACCATAGCCGAACATCTGGCAGATCATTTCGCCAAATCTTCATCCACTTCGAATTACACCAATGCCTTTAAGAATATCAAAGCCAAAGCAGAACTAGAAGTGTTTCCCTCTGCTACAGGTCAACAGCACGAATACAACAAACCTTTCTCCATGGACGAGCTGCTCTGGGCCCTTAAAAGGTCCAAAGGTAAGTCAGCCGGCCCAGATAATATCGAATACCCGATGATAAGACACCTGCCCCACCATGCGAAAACCCTGCTTTTGCAGATTTTCAACGAGTGCTGGACAAACAGATACTTTCCAGATTCATGGAAAGCTGGCATGGTAATCCCGATCCCCAAAGCAAAAGAGGACAAACGTGATGTGAATAGCTATCGCCCTATCACGCTCCTCAGCTGCTTAGGGAAACTTTTTGAAAGGATGATTAACCGAAGACTGATAACAACCCTCGAAGAACAACAACTACTAGACCCCAGACAACATGCTTACCGTCGAGGAAAAGGCACAAGTACATATTTCTGCCATCTCAACCAATTTCTTCATGACTCCACACAGAAGAGACAACACAATGAACTTGCTTTGCTTGATCTTTCCAAAGCATTCGATACCACCTGGAAGCATAATATCATAGATCAACTCCACCAATGGGGATTCGAAGGTTACCTCTTCGAAATCATTCAAAGTTTCCTCCTCAACCGAAGTTTTCAAGTTTTCTTCGGAGGGTCAATATCTGAAAGCCGAGTTCAAGAAAACGGAGTACCACAGGGCTCTGTTCTTTCGGCAACTCTCTTCCTAATAGCAATGCAATCAGTTTTCGATGTTATTCCACCAAACATCGAAATACTGGCATATGCTGACGATATACTGCTTATGGCCCGAGCATCATTCACTGAACTTGCACGCAGAAGACTCCAGATAGGAATCTCTGCTATCAGCAGCTGGGCAGATTCAATTGGTTTCAAAATTTCAGCACAAAAATCCAATATACTTCATTGCTGCAGTCTAAAAGGTCACAAGAAAAAATTCAAACCATGCAAAATTAATGGTGCACTTGTGAAACGAGTTAAATCAGCTCGAATTCTAGGTGTTACAATAGATAAAAATCTTTCATTCACAGACCACATCAAAAAGACAAAAGCAGATATCAAAAGCCGTATCCGGTTAACGATGGTAATAAGTGGTCGCAGCCGCTTAAGCGCGCGTAAAACCATTTATAAAATCGGTAGAAGTATCGTCTTCACAAAAATGCTATACGGGATTGAACTCTTCAGCAGTGCATCCTGGAAATCAATTGATCATTTAAAACCTTGCTACCATAGCGTAATCAGATATGCCTCAGGAGCCTGTAAGTCCAGCCCAATAAAAGCTTTGCTTGTGGAGGCTGGCCAAGTTCCCTTCGAAATGTTCATCACCAGAGCCTTGGCCAATCGAGCCATCCGAATCTCACAGAAATATCCAAATCTCACATCAACCACCACGAGAGCTAGCAAATGGCTTCAAGACATTTGCAATATCACTCTCCCGGGAGCCGCTCCTCTAACTAGAGAAGGCCCTCGACCATGGTACGACCAAGGACCAAAATTTGACTGGACTATTAAAAACTCTGTTAGAGCTGGTGAAGCCAACAGTATAGTCACAGCTATCTTCAACAATCACATACATAAACAGTTCCCCTTCCATCGCAAAATCTTCACAGATGGATCTGTTGATGGTGATAAAGTAGGATTTGGAATATTTTCCGACAATGCTCAAATAAAATTCCAATTACCATCCATTTGTTCAATTTTCTCAGCAGAAACAGCTGCCCTCCTCGTTGCGATATCACTATGTGATGATAACACGAAAACGGTGATTTTCTCCGATTCCTACAGCTCCCTGCTTGCACTCCAGAGTGGCGAAAATAAGCACCCCTGGACCCAAAGCATTGAAGCTGGAATCAAGGGAAAGGACATCGTTTTCTGTTGGATCCCGGGACATTGCGGAATTCAAGGAAATGAATTAGCTGATCGTCTTGCCAAAGAGGGAAGAAATTCTGAACTATGGACTGATATCCCCCCGTCCGAAGACATCATCAGATGGGTTGATAACAACCTACGATCGTGTTGGGATATAAATTGGAACACCTCTAATGACTTCTTTCTAAGAAAGATAAAGAATACCACCCATCCTTGGATGGACAGTACTAAGCGCCCCATTCAAGTATGCCTGACACGCTTGCGTATCGGGCATACTCTCTTAACACATAATTTCTTGATCGCAAATCAACCGCGCTGCACATGGTGCAATGTAAGGCTCACAGTAGAGCATTTGTTAATCAATTGCCCAGTTTTTAACATCTCTAGAACAAAATTTCAGGTTGGAGACAGCATCAGAACTGCATTAGCAAGAGACGACATCGAAGAGGACCGGACCATAAAATTCTTAAAGGATACAGGTTTACTCGACAAAATTTAATAATATAATATCGAAATGAATACACATTAAAAGTATTTTCCTTTTCTGTTCTTTTATTTTCAGCAAAAGATGAGCAGGTTTTTACGCCCATTTTAGAAGCAAGCTCTTCAAGCACACTAAAATGGGCTTTTTCCCTGCTCCAATTGTTTGGTTGTGTTTTTGGCCCCAGAGCCGTGTAGGGTGCGGCGATACGACATACGTCCATAGCGGTTACTAAGACTGAGTCGAGCGAGAATAACGAATTTTGCAAGAGTTTTTCTTAGTTTTCCTTTAGTTAAATTTCCCGCCCTCAAGGGCAAGAGACGAATGAACTCTCAGAGTTTAAAGTCTCTCTAATTCAATACCTTCCTTCCTTCCTAACCCACTCAGTTATGATTGAACAGCGATTGGAGCATGTTGTCGCTGTTGTTGTGAAGCTAATTTCGTTTATCATGAATGCGCTGATGAACGGTGTCACCAAGAGCCTGTTTGTGCACCTAAGGCCAAAAGGGAATCCATCAGGAGGAGAGTGATGCCACGGTTCCGCTTGAAACATCGGAGCAGCCGCCACACATACACACACACACATACACGCGTGGAATTCTCGTTGCTATCATCGTTGCTGAAAAATAATCTGCCAGTTCCCCTGGGAATTGAAAAATACATTCATGCGAAATAGTTTATTTTAATGTTTTCTATCCATATAACACTGCAACCAAATACATTTGGTTTTGTTATTTTTCAATCAATCGCAATTAACAGGAAAGCTTCTGAATATTTTTTTCCCCATCAGTGGAAATTTTCGTATCCAATATTGGATGCATAACATGCAAAACGGAAAATGTTTCACATCGCGAAAATCAAGTCATTTTCGAGCGATTATTTGCTTTCTACTCATATAATGCTTCGACCAAATACATTTCGTTTTGGATTTTTGACGTAGGACTACGTCTAACCGGAAGATATAGGGGGTGAAATGGAAATCTAGGCACTGAACAAGTAGGAAAAAATGCAAGATTTGGAACGCTTATAACTCGAGCATTTCTCAATAGATCGCAAAGGTTTTTGCATCAATTGATAGGAAATATATCTACGCATCTATCATAACGAATAACATTTCATTTTTCTTGAGATAAATAATTGAATAATTGTGAAATATCAAGCATTGTCCAAATACACTATGTGCCCATTTTTGATTGGTCCATTTTGTGCTCCTCAAATCGTTCCGACCAAAACGGGCAACCAGAGCAGCAGCGAAATAGAATGAAGCACGATTGGAAAGGAAAAAGAAAAAAATGAACAAAACATCGGTCGCAGTCTCACACATGCGTAATTCTCGAGCCAGCCAGTCAGCTTAAAAATCCCCGCTCCGCTGCCGTAACGATCATTCTCATCCGAACCGTACACCACATCGTTTCGCATCACCTCACATCAACAAACCAACACAAGCAGCCATGGTTGGATATGGCAAAGGAGGAAAAGTGAAGGGAAAGGCAAAATCCCGCTCGAACCTTGATCTGGAGTTCCCGCTCGTGTTGATCTGGAGTTCCCCGCAAGGGTAGCTGATCGAGCGCGTTAGTACCTGTGTACCAGTCCACCTAGCCGGCGTTATATAGTTTCGGCCGCCGGAGTGATCGAGTTAGCTGGCAAAGCTGCTCGCGACGATAAGAAAACCTGCATTCGGAACAGAACACATTCGGTTCGGCGGACATCAAGACAACAGGCAGTTGCAGCGAATGGCGAGTGGCAAACGCAATCGCAAAACGGCATCAGGTAGCAGAAGAAAAAAGTTTGTTCTTTATACAAACTGCTTTGGCGGCAAATCCAGAACAACGCGGCATCGAGGGCGTTCGAAATGGTTTTTTTCAAAACCACGAGTACTAAGTTTTCTAAATTGGAACCATTCCATAAAACAAGGCGCTTTTCAGGGCCATTAAACCTTCCAAAAAAGAGTTTAGGAAATAAAGTTCAATGCTTTCTAAAACATTATCCAAAATAATAATAAAACACAAATTGATGTTTTCATAATTTGTTTGCCAGGATTTGATGAGTATGTGAATTTAGCAGTTGTTCTGAGCTTATTGATAGTTGGGGACTTTCCTGATTATTCAATTTTCACCAATTCTTAAATTGTTTCCAGATTTAAAGTACAGTAATCTACAATTAGTTCGACATTTAGCTAATTGGACGGACATGTAATGTGACTTATTTAGTTGGACATTTTTGTAAACATAGAGATCCAAATTATGACCCCACATTGAAAGTCGACACTGTACCACTGTCATCGCAAATGTTCAATTACAGGTTAAAATTACCTCCAATCCGGCACTGAGTGGTGGTAATGCGACGTGCCATTGAATGTAATTTACTGTAAAATATGTCACAAGCTGGATGGGAAGAAATTTTCCAACTGTGAAAGTTGTGGCGAGTGACAACAAATCGCTAAACAGGAAGGTTTAGCCGAACAAGATGGGAATATCGAGTGATAACAAAAACACAACACCAAAGTTTCTTTTCAGAACCATCAACATATTCATAAAGAGTAAACAGTAAACAAATCCATTTTTCAGGTAGATAGGTAGGTATTCACGTAGGTGAAGAAAATAAAACAATATATTTAAAATATATATTTAACAAAAGCTGTCCCCTTTGTATAGTCCTACGTCACTCCGGTTATGTCCCCGACATTACCCACCCGTCTTTTTTCAATCAAGTGCGATCAACGTAAGACCACGTCTTTCGGCAATTTATTAGAGGTGCAATGAATCTTTAGGAATTCCCGCTCTACGCGCACTAGCAAACAATGTTTACTCAACAATTTCTCAAACTAGAAATGGGTGTTGTGAGAGAGGATTAGCGAACGCGAAAACGACAAACGGGAGAAAGATACGTTTGGAGGTTGAAGGAAATTGGCAGAAACTTCTTCATTCTATCATTCAAATAATGTGATTCATACCACATCGTTTTGCCAGAAAGAGATTATTAATGCTCAAAGGATGAATCGAGTCCTCCGAGGAAATTACCCAGCGCAAATTAGAGTCGACTATCGATTGCGGCATTCGTACACAAATAATTTTATAATGCAGTTTCACCAAAGTGATTTCTTCGGATATATTCACTACATCATGTCATGTATTTCATATTCTTCATAAGGAAATCCATATCCATGGCACCTATCGGTAACGAATTATTATCGAAACCACGATTTTCGCTAAATGCTCCTTTCAGTTCGGCCTGTAAAAAACTTTTCTGTACTCTAATCCATCAAATTTGGAGCCCTGAAAAGGGCCGTTGATTATATGCTAAGCTAATATAGCACGCTCTCCTCGGATACGATGGGCCAGCTGGATGTCCTTGGGCATGATGTGACGCGTTTTGCATGGATAGCACACAAATTGGTATCTTCGAATAAGCCTCCTGCAGCGTCATAACCGCGGAACTTTGGAAGCGCAAGTCGGTTTTGAAGTCCTGAGCAATTCCACGAACCAAATGCTGCAAAGGTAGCTTACGGATCAGCAATTCGGTCGACTTCCGATAGCGATGAATTTCACGCAAAGTTCCCGGTCGATAGCGATGTGGCTTCTCCACCTATCCTGCTACTGGTGCGCTTATCCGAGCTGACTTCGTGTGTCTTACCACCGAATGACTAACGAGCTGTCTGCGAAAGACTAACGAGCTCGAGTCCTCACGGTGCGAGAGTAGAGTAAGAAATGAACGAAAGCAAAGGAAGTGTCATTTTATAAACCATAAAAGTATAGAATCTAAATCCCACCCTTATTATATTCGTGAGTATACAGTAAGCTTATACAATAAAGAGGGTGGGGTTTACATTCGATTCTTTTATGTTTTATAAAATGACACTTCCCTTGCTTTCGTTCAATTCTTACTCTACTCTCGCACCGTGAGGACTCGTTTCATCGGGACTAAGCAGACAGCTCGTTAATCTTTCGGTGGTAAGGCACCACGAAAGCAGCTCGGATAAGCGCATCAGCCGCAGGAAGCGTGAAGAAGCCACATCGCTATCGACCGGGAACTTCGCATGAAATTCGTCGCTATCAGAAGTCGACCGAATTGCTGATCCGCAAGCTACCTTTGCAGCATTTGGTTCGTGGAATTGCTCAGGACTTCAAAACCGACTTGCGCTTCCAAAGTTCCGCGGTTATGACGCTGCAGGAGGCTTATTAGAAGATACCAATGTGTGTGCTATCCATGCAAAACGCGTCACATCATGCCCAAGGACATCCAGCTGGCCCATCGTATCCGAGGAGAGCGTGCTATATTAGCTTAGCATATAATCAACGGCCCTTTTCAGGGCTCCAAATTTGATGGATTAGAGTTCAGAAAAGTTTTTTACAGGCCGAACTGAAAGGAGCATTTAGCGAAAATCGTGGTGTCGATGATAATTCGATACCGATAGGTGCCATGGATATGGATTTCATAATGAAAAATATGAAATATATGACATGATGTAGTGAATATATCCCCATATCGAAGAAATCACTTTGATGAAACTGTTTATCGTTTGTCGTTTTTAATTGTTGGGAAAGGGCATTATTTCTGCTGACTAAATTCCAAGAAAAAATCCATTCCTTCTTTAAGCGTGATTCATTCTGCTTCGGATCAACGGAACAGTATGATAATCATTTCATACAAAAGATAAAATGTCCAAGAGTTATATGATTGCTATTTATTGAGTCGAAAAATTGTTTCAATAGCTTAATGATAGCTTCGAAAACAGGTTATTGAAATCATTCGTATCCGTATGTAGCGCGCCCACTTGGAAACCCATTAATCTTATTGGAATGTGAGATGGGGAAGCTCATACTTACGTCTATGCATTATGCTGTACACTACAGACTTTTTTTCTCCGTACTGATTAAGAAGCCGACCGAACTATCGGTCGACAAGTCAGTCTGCAGTCGGCGGGGGCTCTTAATTTCGTTTTTGCAGGTCGAACCGAAAAAATTTCAGTCGAGTTAACTCTTTTTTACAGTAATGCTTTTGAATCCGGACACTTTGCATTACATTCAATATCATACCACAGCCATAACATTTTTTTCATGTTGAATTTATGCGATTATTAGTTGCTAATATAGTTACTGATAGTTTCTTGATAGTTACTTATCAATCGCATTAATTCAACATGCAGAAAATGTTGTGGCTGCGGTATGGTATTAAATGTAACGTAAAGTGTCCGGATTCAAATACATTACTGTATACTTACTTCGATGTTATTCGTTTCTCTCTCAGGGTAAGCAACGAATATAATAAGGGTGGGGTTTAGATTCTATACATTTATGGTTTATAAAATGACGCTTCCTTTGCTTTCGTTCATTTCTTACTCTACTCTCGCACCGTGACGACTCGTTTGTTTGGGACCAAGTAGATAGATAGTTAGTCTTTCAGTGGTAAGGCACACGAAAGCAGCTCGGATAAGCGCACCAGCCGCAGGATAGGTGAAGAAGCCACATCGCTATCGACCGGGAACTTTGCGTGAAATTCATCGCTATCGGAAGTCGACCGAATTGCTGATCCGCAAGCTACCTTTGCAGCTTTTGGATCGTGGAATTGCTCAGGACTTCAAAACCGACTTGCGCTTCCAAAGTTCCGCGGTTATGACGCTGCAGGAGGCTTATTCGAAGATACAAATTTGTGTGCTATCCACGCAAAACGCGTCACATCATGCCCAAGGACATTCAGCTGGCCCATCGAATCCAAGGAGAGGGTGCTATATTAGCTTAGCATATAATCATCGGCCCTTTTCAGGGCTCCAAATTTGATGGATTAGAGTTTAGAAAAGTTTTTTGCAGGCCAAACTGAAACGAGAATTTTCGTTTGGATGCCATACAGCATCGAGAAAATTCCGGAAAGATCTAATCGTTGCTGAAAAATAATCTGCCAGTTCCCTGGGAATTGAAGAATACATCCATGCGAAAGAGTTTATTTTAATGTTTTCTAATTATATGGCGAACACAGCGACCAAATACATTTGATTTCGTAATTTTTCAATCAAGTGTAATTAGCTGGAAAGCTTCTGAAGATTATTCTTTCCCATCAGTAGGATATTTTCGTATCCAATATTGGATGCATAACATGAAAAACGGAAAATGTTTCGTATCGCGAAAATTATATAATTTTCAATCGATTATTGCTCAGTCGCCGAAATTTTCATACTCAGAGAGTTCATTCTCCTCTAGTTTGCCTTCCAAATTGCCATCGTAAACCACACCTTCTCTCGATTCAATCACGCACGAAAAGCATACTGAAATGATATTCTGGTGGTGAAACCGATTCATTTTTCGTGAGGCATCGTGCACAAATTACGTAACGCGATAAGGGGGGAGGGGGTAGATGTTGCGTTACTTTCTGCTTATTAGAGATAGGAAATTGCGTTACGAAAGGGGGGGGGAGAGGCGGTTCAAAATTCGGATTTTTAGCGTTACGTAATTTGTGCACGACGCCTGAGGACATCGACAAGACAACATCGTTACTGAACGAGCTGAACGGCGAGGGATCGAGGGATTCATTACCTGGCCTGACCTGACCTGAAATGCAATCAGTTTGTTTTAACTGTGAGGGAGCGCAGAAAAGCCGATGCTGATACTCTCGTGACCAAGAGAGTATCAGCATCGAAATACGGTTCCTCGGGAAGACATAGAAGCAGCCGCCACACACACACATACACGCGCGCAACTCTTTTCGTTTGCTGGTTATCGAGAGGAAACCTAGAAAGAAATGATCGTTGCTGAAAAATAATCTGCCAGTTCCCCTTGGAATTGAGAATTACATTCAAGCGAGTTTATTTTAATGTTTTCTATCCATATAATACTGCTACCACATACATTTGGTTTTGTGATTTGTCAATCAAGTGCAGTTAGCAGGAAAGCTTCTGAAGATTATTCTTCAGAACAAGGTTTTTTGTATCCAATATTGGATGCATAAAACCTTGAGTCTCCAACGTAACACTCTCGTTTTTGAAGTCACCCAAATATTTATTTATTCATTCATTCAGGATGGATTTAGATTCAACTTCAAACAAATGATCTCTAAATCAACGATAGTCCTACGTCGCCCTTGCGGTTATACCATAGATATAACCCACTTCCTGTTTTTTAATTATTATCACAAATTGACAGTTTCACAAAAAGAAATCTCCAATATAAGGCTACAAAATTGAAACCAAAAATCAAAATGCTTAGAAAATTCATTCAGCATGGTAAGATATTAATATATGCTCTTCTATTTTATACGCATCCATCAATTTGTTTGTTTTGGCAACACTGTCAATTCGGAACTGGGTAAACATCATTCTCCCACCTGGTGGAACGCGTTCTTCACATCAAGTCTTGAGAAGACTTTTGCTTTAGCGAGATCAGGAAGAAAATCCTCGATTGTTGGCAAAGGGTGATTCTCCCTTTCGACTGCTTCGTTTGCTCGTCGCATATCAACGCATATGCGCACATCAGCACCTTTGGGTACAACGACCACTGGAGACACCCATTTAGAAGGTCCATTCACCTTTTCAATGACACCTTGTCAAAGCAGTTCATCTAGTTTGTTATCCACCAGCTTTTCCAATGCAACTGGAATACGCCTATATGGCTGAATAACTGGTACAACGTCTGTCCTAACGGGAATGTCAACGATTATGTCCTTGATGGCTCCCAGAGGTCGAGATTTGTCCTCAGTCTCAATTTCATTGACTGAAATGTCAATTTTCAAAATTCCCATGGCCGTCGCGGTATCACGGCCAATCAAAATTTTTCCACTTCCTTTCACGACATAAAAATTGGCCAATGCACTCCGACCACTCAAATTGATAGATGCAGTAAATGCGCCGACCACTGATAATTCTTGTCCACCATAAACTCTGAAAATTTTGGATACCTTCCGCGTTTGATTACTAACAGTTACCTTTTTAGATTTCATCTGTTCCCAAATAGATTCACTCAGCAGATTATGTTTCGAGCCTGAGTCAATGATCACGTAAACAGCAACACCTCCTATTATGCATTTCACTTCACCTAGTGATCCCCGATTTTTGAAATTAATCGTTCATCCACTAATCGAATACTTTTCAGCCGTTTGTTATTCGATACGATTAATCGCCCCAAATAATCGATTAATCGATTAATCGTAACACTAAGAGCAATAATTAGTTAGTATTCTATTTTTTATTTGCCAGAAATTGTTTGCCGTTTTGAATGCTTGTAATTGTAATTTCGAACCGTTATAATTACTTGTATTTGTCGTTTAAGCTGCTAGGGTAGGGTGCTGCGGTAAATGGTAATGGGGCGTATGAAATATAAGCTAAGCATTGTGCATCAATCAAATTTATCCGAATTCCTATTGAAACATATGAATTAAAGTTTACCTTTCCACCAAAAATGCATTTTATATAATACGATAACACGATCTTTTAAAGTTGATGAAAAATTATTCAATTTTACATTTATTTACATTCTCGTATATACATTCCTAACTAAATTCTAAATTTCTTATTACATATTTAACATGTTTTAATACATACGTATTATATACATTTTCTTATACAAATTATATACATTTTCTTATACATATTATATACATTTTCTTATACATATTATATACATTTCTTAATACGTACTATACAGGTAAACCTGTTTTTGTGCGGTACTTTTTTGTTCGATTTCTCGTTTGTGCGACCCTTTCTGTGCCATTTTATTATCAATTCAGAACTTCACACAATCTAATCGCTCAGATAATAAAATCGCACAAAAAGGGTCGTACAAACGAGAAATCGTACAAAAAGTGTCTTTCTCTGTGCAGTAGACACTAAAACGATGCAACGTAATATCGCAATTTTTCAGCTATCTCGCACCTTTACGAAAACCAAACATTTTCATCGATCGATTGTAGGAATAATATCATGTCTAAGTTAGAATCGGACAAGCGATTTCTTTGCTTAGTCAAAGTACAAACGTTCCGAAGGAACAGACGTCGCTGAATTACATAAAAATTGAATAGCAATTTTATGCACGTTTGGATACTGTGCTCGTATTTCATTCCACACTATAAGTGGGTCACAGGTCCTCGGAGCGAGTGTAGTATTTAAATACTGCCTCAGTTCAATGGGAATTCCTCCGGCGCTGTCATTTCCATGCACACGATTGCTTTCAGCTACCATGGAATCATGAATCGCCCACAAGTGGTGTTTGTTTCTGGCTCTCCTGATATCTGAAGATCGTTTTCGAATTCAGGTGACTCTTCCGCAGCTGTTCTAACAAATTCCCCTGTGAAGCAACATAAATATTGCCGATAAAATATTTTGTTTCTGTCCTGTTGTGTATTTTTTCTCAATAGGACAAGCAAGAAAAGACTAACTCACCAACCCATGAAATAGCGGGAGCCGCCGTGAGAGGACTTTCAAAATATATTTTCTTGAATCGGGGATCAAGAAGCGTTGCGACCGCGAAGAGTTTTCTTTTTCCTACATCATTGAAATATTTCATGATGTGCAGCATAATGCTGTTTTTTACAGACATAGCTTCAGCAGAATCAAACTGCATACTTGTATAGCTCTGAAATTGATGAAAAATATTGTTATTACTCGAAAAGAACCGTTGAACCAGTCAGGCAGAGTTATTATTTAAAAAAAATGTGAAAAATTATCGAAGAACTAAAAAGTTGTTCAATAGGCTATGTCGTTCGATAAGATTAGGTTCAACGGTATGTTCTTCTTGAACAAATTTGAGTAACGAAGTGAGTGATTGTTCAGAAATACACCAAAAATCGTGAGAATCAGTAAAACTTATATTAAAAACCTCCGACTTCTGGCAGTTCTCAAATCTCACTTCAGGCATGGAGTCCATAAACTAGAAGATTGTTTGGGCAAGTGTATTGAAGTTCAGAGAAATAACCATAAATTGAATTAATTAGGTTTCTAACTATATATTCGTTAAATTCCCGTTGGCAGTTAAATAGAAAAACATAATAGAGTAGAACCCCGATTGTCCGCGGAATAGTCTGGCAACGTAACCTCGGATAACAAAAATCGCGGATAACGTAATAGAGGGACAAAAATGGAATACTAACGCGAAAAAAAGATATTATGAAACGACAAAACATATTAAATACTCTGATGCTTATTATACAAAAAACACTTACGATTTTTAGCAACCGAACCAACGGGATAATTTTACTGATCGTCACGTACTTTTCAGCTGACATTTCGGTAGTTACTGTTTCCAATGGGTGGAGAACTTTGCAGATTCCTTTCAAAATTGACAACTCATCTGCTGTTAACATAGTTGGTTTTTTAGGAACAACGAGCAGTACCGTTGAAATATAGTGTGCCATTACAAGGAATCTTTCTATCATTGCCATAATCGAATTCCATCGTGTTCGGACATCCAACACTAGTCCTAGACATTGTCCTTCCTTTTTATTATCGGCCAACTGCAGTTTTCTCAGTTCTCTGGTGGCTGTTTCACTTGCTTTGAAGAACTTGATTATTGTTTTCATCTTCTTGATTATATATATATCCTATTTTTCTCTGGTGTAATGGAAACCTCTATCGTACAATGATCCTCAACACCATCCAGTTCATCGTCGTTATCCTCTTCTATGACCGGCTCCATCCGAGCTGCGTATGCTTCTTTGTACAAGGACTGCTTTGCTTGTATGTTTGCACCGAGTTCGGTCGTTACACAAGAAATTGTTTCGTTTTTAATACCCCAATCGTCGCAGCAAACCCGCAACAGATTCGCAATGTATTCTGATGTTTTCGATTATTTGCATTCAACAACTCCTAGCAAAACGGAGTGTAGTTGAGAATCTAAACGAAAAATGGTTCATCAAAAAGTTTGAAGGAAGCCATGCTTGTAAAAAATACTCTGAAAATAATAAAATATTTTACGACCGTAAAGGGATTTTCAGTTTAATTCTCAATCGGAATTAATCCTAACCGAAAAACAGGAAGTGGGTTATATCTATGGTATAACCGCAAGGGTGACGTAGGACTATCGTTGATTTAGAGATCATTTGTTTGAAGTTGAATCTAAATCCATTCTGAATGAATGTGTAAATGAATATTTGGGGGACTTCGAAAACGAGAGCGTTTCGTTGGAGGCACAAGGTTCTTCACAAGGATAATCTTCAGAAGATTTCCTGCTAACTTCACTTGATTGAAAACTCACAAAACCAATTGTATTTGGTCGCAGCATCATATGAATAGAAAACATTAAAATAAACTCTTTCGCTTGAATGTAATTCTCAATTCCAAGGGGAACTGGCAGATTAATTTTCAGCAACGATCATTTCTTTCCAGGTTTCTTCTCGATAACCAGCAAACGAAAAGAGTTGCGCGCGTGCATGTGTGTGTGTGGCGGCTGCTTCGATGTCTTCCCGGGGAACCGTTTTTCGATGCTGATACTCTCCTGGTCACCTTCTCTTCTCCTTCTGATCGATCGGCTTTTCTGCGCTCCCTCACAGTTAAAACAAACTGATTGCGTTTCAGGTCAGGTCAGGCCAGGTAATGAATCCTTCGATCCCTCGATCCTTCGCCGTTCAGCTCGTTCAGCTCGTCCAGCTAGTTCAGCTCGTTCAGTAACGATGTTGTCTTGTCGATGTCCTCACGGAAAATGAATGCGTTTCATGATGATGATGTTGGATTAAAGAGGCTTTAAACTTTTCAGTTCATTCGCCTCTAATCGAATGCGTTTCACCACCAGAATATCGTTTCACCACCAGAATATCGTTTCACCACCAGAATATCGTTTCACCACCAGAATAAATGCTTTTTGTGCGCGATTGAATCGAGAGAAGGTATGGTTTACGATAGCAATTTGGAAGGCAAACTAGAGGGGAATGAACTCTCTGAGTTTGAAACTTTCGGAGACTGAGCAATAATCGATTGAAAATTATATAATTTTCGCGAAACGAAACATTTTCCGTTGCATACGCATACAATATTGGATACGAAAATATCCTACTGATGGGGAAGAATAACCTTCAGAAGCTTTCCTGCTAATTACACTTGGTTGAAAAATTACAAAATCAAATGTATTTGGTCGCTGTGTTATATGGTTAGAAAACATTAAAATAAACTCTTTCACATGAATGTAGTTTTTTAATTCCCAGGGGAACTGGCAGATTATTTTTCAGCAACGATTAGATTTTTCCAGATTTTCCTCGATACTTGAAGCCCACCGGTGGTTAATGATAACTCGATAACCACCTGTTAATAGCACTTGATTAAACAATATTTGGTCACAGTGTTACATGAATAGAAAACATTAAAGTAAACTCTTTCGCATGAATGTATTTTTCAATTCCTACGGGAACTGGCAGATTATTTTTCAGCAACGATTAGATTTTTCCATTCCATTCCTTCTTTAAGCGTGATTCATTCTGCTTCGGATCAACGGAACAGTATGATAATCATTTCATACAAAAGATAAAATGTCCAAGAGTTATATCATTGCTATTTATTGACTCGAAAAATTGTTTCAATAGCTTAATGATAGCTTCGAAAACAGGTTATTGAAATCATACGTATCCGTATGTAGCGCGCCCACTTGGAAGCCCATTAATCCTATTGGAATGTGAGATGGGGAAGCTCATACTCACGTCTATGCATTATGCTGTACTCTTCCAATTAATTTCGTTTTTGCAGGCCGAACTGAAAAATTTTCAGTTGAGTTAACTGTACTGTAAAAGAAGTAATGCTTTTGAATCCGGACACTGCATTTCATTCAAAATCATACCACAGCCATAACATTTTTTTTCATGTTCAATTTATGCGATTAATAGTTACTAATATAGTTACTGATAGTTACTTGATACTTACTAATCAATCGTATTAATTCAGCATGCACGAAATGTTGTGTCTGCGGTATGATATTGAATGTAACACAAAGTGTCCGGATTCAAATACATTACTGTATAATTACTTCGATGTTATTCTTTTCTCTCTCAGGCTAAGCTAAGAATATAATAAAGAGGGTGGGGTTTACATTCAAGTCTGTTATGGTATATAATATCACGCTTCCTTTGCTTTCGTTCATTTCTTACTCTACTCTCGCACCGTGAGGACTTGTTTGTTTGGGACCAAGAAGACAGCTCGTTAGTCTTTCGGTGGTAAGGCACCATGAAAGCAGCTCGGATAAGCGCACCAGCCGCAGAAAGCGTGAAGAAGCCACATCGCTATCGACCGGGAACTTTAAGTGAAATTCGTCGCTTTCAGAGGTCGAACAAACTGCTGATCCGCAAGCTACCTTTGCAGCGTTTGGTTTGTGGAATTGCCCGGAACTTCAAAACCGACTTGCTCGTCAAACTTCGCGGTTATGGTACTGCAGGAGGCCTATTCGAAGATACCAATTTGTGTGCTATCCACGCAAAGCGCGTCACATTATGCCCAAGGATGTCCTTGGCCCATCGTATCCGAGGAGAGCGTGCTATTAGCTTAGCATATAATCAGCAGCCCTTTTCAGGGCTCCTAATTTGATGTATTAGAGTTCAGGAAAGTTTTTTGCGGGCCGAACTGAAGGGAGCATTTAGCGAAAATCGTGTTGTCGATGACAATTCGATACCGATAGGTGCCATGGATATGGATTTTGATAGTGAAGAATATGAAATACATGACATGATGCAGTGAATATTTCCCCATATCGAAGAAATCACTTTGATGAAACTGCATTATAAAGTTATTTGTGTACTAATGGCGCAATCTATAGTCGATTCTAATTTGCGCTGGGTATTTCCTCGGAGGATTCGATTCCTCCTTTGAGCGTTATTAATCTGTTTCCGGCAAAAGGAAGTACTATGATAATCACATTATTCGGAAGATAAAATGAAGATGTTTTCTGCTAATTTCCTTCAACCTTCAAACATCTCTTTCTCCCGTTTGTCGTTTTTGCGTTCGCTAATCCTTTCTCACAACACCCATTTCTCGTTTGAGAAACTGTTGAGTAAACATCGTTTGCCAGTGCGCGTAGAGCGGGAATTCCTAAAGATTCATTGCACCTCTAATAAATTGCCGAAAGACGTGGTCTTACGTTGATCGCAATTGATTGAAAAATCCAAAACGAAATGTATTTGGTCGCAGCAATATATGAGTAGGATGCAAATAATCGCTCGAAAATGACATGATTTTCGCGATGTGTAACATTTTCCGTTTTTCATGTTATGCATCCAATATTGGATACGAAAATTATCTACTGATGGGGAAAAATAATATTCAGAAACTTTCCTGTCAATTGCGATTGATTGAAAAATCACAAAACCAAATGTATTTGGTTGCAGTGTTGTATGAATAGAAAACATTAAAATAAACTCTTTCGCATGAATGTATTTTTCAATTCCCAGGGGAACTGGTACGCGGAACGCGGAACGAGGGTTCCGCGCGTGTATGTATGTGTGGCGGCTGCTCCGATGTTTCAAGCGGAACCGTGGCATCACTCTCCTTCTGGTGGATTCCCTTCTGGCCTAAGGTGCACAAACAGGCTCTTGGTGACACCGTTCATCAGCGCTTTCATGATAAACGAAGAGCTTCACAACAACAGCGACAACATGCTCCAATCGCTGTTCAATTATAACTGAGTGGGTTTACGAGCGGCGCTCGCTTATATACCGATTGGTGATTTCAATAGCCTGTTTTGAAACCAATTTTAAGGCTATTGAAACAAGTTTTTAGATGAAAAAGTAACAAGTATATAACGCGTAGACATTTTATCTTTCGAATGAAGTGTTTATCATACCATTTCGTTCAGTTGTTTAAGAGCTATTAACGCTCAAAATCTCGGTGTCCGGCGTAACGCTTTCGTTTTCGAAACTTTGATTTTACACCCCGGTATAGAAATGAAAGACGTAGTCCTACGTCAAAAAGCAATCTTACGCAACCTTTTTTTATATAAGCAAGCATAGCTGAAATTCGAAATCATTTTTTTTTTTGTTTTCTTCTCAATCTCTCTGTATGATTTGGTGGTACACCTTTAATTTTTTCTTAAACAACCGTAATCGAACGCGGTGTCGGTGAGCAGATTCGCAACTCACAGACAAATTGACTCAAATGTTCATAACATGATAGCGATATGTTCAGTATTTGGGTTTCTGTTTGCATTTTACCCTAACCAATCAAGGGTATAAATGTATGTAACTTAAAAAAGACGGGTGGGTAATGTCGGGGACATAACCGGAGTGACGTAGGACTATACAAAGGGGACAGCTTTTGTTAAATATATATTTTAAATATATTGTTTTATTTTCTTCACCTACGTGAATACCTACCTATCTACCTGAAAAATGGATTTGTTTACTGTTTACTCTTTATGAATATGTTGATGGTTCTGAAAAGAAACTTTGGTGTTGTGTTTTTGTTATCACTCGATATTCCCATCTTGTTCGGCTAAACCTTCCTGTTTAGCGATTTGTTGTCACTCGCCACAACTTTCACAGTTGGAAAATTTCTTCCCATCCAGCTTGTGACATATTTTACAGTAAATTACATTCAATGGCACGTCGCATTACCACCACTCAGTGCCGGATTGGAGGTAATTTTAACCTGTAATTGAACATTTGCGATGACAGTGGTACAGTGTCGACTTTCAATGTGGGGTCATAATTTGGATCTCTATGTTTACAAAAATGTCCAACTAAATAAGTCACATTACATGTCCGTCCAATTAGCTAAATGTCGAACTAATTGTAGATTACTGTACTTTAAATCTGGAAACAATTTAAGAATTGGTGAAAATTGAATAATCAGGAAAGTCCCCAACTATCAATAAGCTCAGAACAACTGCTAAATTCACATACTCATCAAATCCTGGCAAACAAATTATGAAAACATCAATTTGTGTTTTATTATTATTTTGGATAATGTTTTAGAAAGCATTGAACTTTATTTCCTAAACTCTTTTTTGGAAGGTTTAATGGCCCTGAAAAGCGCCTTGTTTTATGGAATGGTTCCAATTTAGAAAACTTAGTACTCGTGGTTTTGAAAAAAACCATTTCGAACGCCCTCGATGCCGCGTTGTTCTGGATTTGCCGCCAAAGCAGTTTGTATAAAGAACAAACTTTTTTCTTCTGCTACCTGATGCCGTTTTGCGATTGCGTTTGCCACTCGCCATTCGCTGCAACTGCCTGTTGTCTTGATGTCCGCCGAACCGAATGTGTTCTGTTCCGAATGCAGGTTTTCTTATCGTCGCGAGCAGCTTTGCCAGCTAACTCGATCACTCCGGCGGCCGAAACTATATAACGCCGGCTAGGTGGACTGGTACACAGGTACTAACGCGCTCGATCAGCTACCCTTGCGGGGAACTCCAGATCAACACGAGCGGGAACTCCAGATCAAGGTTCGAGCGGGATTTTGCCTTTCCCTTCACTTTTCCTCCTTTGCCATATCCAACCATGGCTGCTTGTGTTGGTTTGTTGATGTGAGGTGATGCGAAACGATGTGGTGTACGGTTCGGATGAGAATGATCGTTACGGCAGCGGAGCGGGGATTTTTAAGCTGACTGGCTGGCTCGAGAATTACGCATGTGTGAGACTGCGACCGATGTTTTGTTCATTTTTTTCTTTTTCCTTTCCAATCGTGCTTCATTCTATTTCGCTGCTGCTCTGGTTGCCCGTTTTGGTCGGAACGATTTGAGGAGCACAAAATGGACCAATCAAAAATGGGCACATAGTGTATTTGGACAATGCTTGATATTTCACAATTATTCAATTATTTATCTCAAGAAAAATGAAATGTTATTCGTTATGATAGATGCGTAGATATATTTCCTATCAATTGATGCAAAAACCTTTGCGATCTATTGAGAAATGCTCGAGTTATAAGCGTTCCAAATCTTGCATTTTTTCCTACTTGTTCAGTGCCTAGATTTCCATTTCACCCCCTATATCTTCCGGTTAGACGTAGTCCTACGTCAAAAAATAGAGATAAGTATTATTCAAAATGAATCGCCCTTTGCATCTCAGGTAACAGTAAAATTTTATTGTTTCTGAGCATCGAGAGGTGAAGGTTTTCAAAACAGCTAGATAATCAATTAATTAGTCTTTATATTTGGAATATTTTAAACATATTTAGCAGTGGTATGAACAAAATTTATCGTGGTACAACTTCTTTGCATTTATACAGTAAGTTACAGCTAATTCGACATTTAGAGGCACCACTCAGCGTCATACTGGAAGCGGTTCTGATCTTAGACAAGACGTGACAACTGGCTTTTGACGTGGGACTACGTCTAACCGGAATATATAGGGGGTAAAATGAAAACCTAAACACAGAACATGCAGGAAAAAATGCAAGATTTCGAATGCTTATAACTCAAACATTTCTTACTGGATCGGAAAGATGTTTGCATCAATCGATAGGGAATATTTCTACGCATCTATCGCAACTAATAAAATGTTATTTTTCATTAGATAAACAATTGAATAATTGTAAAATGTTAAGCGTTATCTAAACACCCTAACTGCCTCGTTTTGATTGGCCCGATTTACGGTTTCCTCAGCACAGCCATCAAAACCAAGCAGGCTTGGGGAAATCGGCATTGCAAATTCATGGAAGTAGGGGGACTTTTGTTCTCACCGATATATATTCCCTAGCACAGACTTCAAAACCAAGCAGCGTTGGAGAAATCGGCATTGCAAATACATGAAAGTAGGGAGAGCTTTTGTTCCTTAAGAGAGATTTCAAAACTAAGGTGCCTGGGGGAAATCGGCATTGCAAATACATGGAAGTCGGGGGTATTTTTGCTCCGACTGAAATGTTCCCTAACACAGACTTCTAATCCATGGAGCGTGTGGAAATTGGCAAGGTGTCTGAGGAAATCGGCTTTGCAAATAAATGCAAAATGCGAGCACTGTTATACTCGCTTGCCTTTGTAGAGTCTCTCGTTGTGTAGAGTCTAGAATATGTTTCCTTAACACGGTCTTCTAGATTTTAGAACCTGGGAAAATCGTGCAGACACTAGAGGCGGATGAGCATTCAAGTTTAAAGCATATGTAATATAAAAAGTAGAAGTTGAAGTTGTTGATTCATGCAAGCCGGGGATACTTCTGCACCCGCATGTTTTGTTTTGCATTCCAAAAAGCCTTCTCCTAACACGGATTACAAAAGCGGCTACGAACACAACGCTTTGGCTCGGTTATTCAAGGTTGCATTGAAGGATATGCCTTCATATCCTCTACTCACTGAATTTGTACGCATACCATTTGATGATTAGGCAAAATGTTGATAACCGTTTGCTGGGATAACGCCTATTGATTTAACAATATGCGTTCGACGAACATGTCAAAATCGGAACTGAGTGCCTGAAGCTCATCAAATTCAGCAAATTCGCGGTTCGAGAAGTACGTAAACTTGAGAGATGCAAACTTCAGAGGGAAATGTAAAATAAAATAATCGTTTGATAATTTTTTTTTCTTTATTGGAAAGATTTTCAGCCTTAGGCTGGTTCATCAAACGTTTGATAATTCTTCCGTACATATATTTTGTTCTAGTCATCATACCAAACGTAAAATGTCCGTCATTAAATTTACTTGTAACGAAGAACAATCAATCACAATAAATGAATTGACTTTACACGGCATTTGTTCATTTTTTTCACTCACAGTGCAAATATATTGAACTCAATTGAATTTGGAAACTGTTTCATTCAATCAAGAATTTAATCAATACAAACGAATGATTGCTAAGCTAAGGTAGTTCCACGTCAACCTTGCGGTTATATCATAGATATAACCCACTCATTTTTTACTTTTCTTTCTGCATTTCGTCGACTAAGTTCTAGATAATAGGGAAGTGAGATTTGAAAGTTGCCAAATTTCATAAAATTTCGGAAGATTATTTTCCCATGAAAAACATGAGTTCTTCGTATCATGTATTTTCTGAGCTGCACCATTTTTTTGTATAAATTTTTTAACCGAATGTCACATATTTCAAACAATAAGTATTTCTCGTTATTTTGGTATGCAAAAAAAAATGTGAAGAGATAAAGAAAACTAGAAAACGTAGATTTGATAGTCGGAGTATGATATGTTGAAATACATTAATTAAATTCTTAGTTCGTTTTACCGTTTATACTTCACGATGAAAATGAAAAGAACGGCACGCCATTAAATTTCGTTTTGCGAGTTAAAAAAAAATTATGGGTTTTCGTGTAGAATTAATATTTTTCAAATAGAAATTATGAATGAAAATGAATTCTCCGCATCAAATTAGTGTTCAGTGTGAATGGAAAACTTTGCTTTCTTCATATGGTAAAAAAATCTCGTACAAAAATTGTATCCGAAGATAATTTTATATTATAATGAGAATATCGGAAAGTGTATAGAAAATAGGTTAAGTTAGAGTAAAAAAGGGGTGTTTCGAGTAAATAAATAACGCCAAGTAAATATTTTCGTTCAGGAACTGAACAGCTGACGTAATAGAAACGAAAATATACAAAGAATCCATAATAGATATTATCGCTAAAGTGATATGTGAATGCAACTATTATTCAATTTTGAATATATTTGGCAATACTGTGAAAATGTTGGAAATCCCATGTTTGTGTATTTATCTTTGTCAATTATTTTCCTCATCAACCAATTAGAAGCCGAGTTGCAAGTTGTCCGAGTTTGACAGAAAAAGTGGTCCGGAATCGGCCCCCTATTATCATGTCTCGTCTCAGGTTCTGACCTGTAATTCACATTCGTGATGACAGTGGTACAGTGTCGACTTTCAATGTGGGGCCATAATTTGGGCCCCGAACTCGGGGTTTACAAAAATGTCCAATTGAACGTATCGCGTTACAAATCTGTCCAATTAGATGTAACTTACTGTAGAACAAAGTTATTCAGTTTCACTTGTAACAAATTTAGACAATTCTAAGATGTAACAAAGATAAGTTATCCCTTGGAATTAGAATTAGCCTGTACTACAAGATGGTTCTAGCCAGAGACGCTATACTATATAATATTTATATAATATTTGATACTTTTTTTTGAGTTTGGTTTGAGATTTGGACAAACATACGAACACTATTTTATGTTTATGTTTTTTTAATTTTATGTTTTATATCAATTATCAACAAATAACTGAATATTTGCTTGTCGTGTTTCGAATATATTTGATCAGTACAAGTTGATCAAATTTTATCTGTCAAAAAGAATTAAATATTTGGCTTCGGCCAAACAGTGTATGAGTACCCTAAGTAATGAGCGAAATTAAAAATCTCATTGCACTCGCTAGTCCTTAATCCTAATATTGTCCAATTAATCTAATGTTAGATTTAGTGATATTGTCGAATTTTGATCTTGGATAGTTAAATTTTATTTACTGAGCTAATACTTTAATAAAAAACAGGAAGTGGGTTATATCTATGGTATAACCGCAAGGGCGACGTAGGACTATCGTTGATTTAGAGATCATTTGTTTGAAGTTGAATCTAAATCCATCCTGAATGAATGAATAAATAAATATTTGGGTGACTTCAAAAACGAGAGTGTTACGTTGGAGACTCAAGGTTTTATGCATCCAATATTGGATACAAAAAACCTTGTTCTGAAGAATAATCTTCAGAAGCTTTCCTGCTAACTGCACTTGATTGACAAATCACAAAACCAAATGTATGTGGTAGCAGTATTATATGGATAGAAAACATTAAAATAAACTCGCTTGAATGTAATTCTCAATTCCAAGGGGAACTGGCAGATTATTTTTCAGCAACGATCATTTCTTTCTAGGTTTCCTCTCGATAACCAGCAAACGAAAAGAGTTGCGCGCGTGTATGTGTGTGTGTGGCGGCTGCTTCTATGTCTTCCCGAGGAACCGTATTTCGATGCTGATACTCTCTTGGTCACGAGAGTATCAGCATCGGCTTTTCTGCGCTCCCTCACAGTTAAAACAAACTGATTGCATTTCAGGTCAGGTCAGGCCAGGTAATGAATCCCTCGATCCCTCGCCGTTCAGCTCGTTCAGTAACGATGTTGTCTTGTCGATGTCCTCAGGCGTCGTGCACAAATTACGTAACGCTAAAAATCCGAATTTTGAACCGCCTCTCCCCCCCCCCTTTCGTAACGCAATTTCCTATCTCTAATAAGCAGAAAGTAACGCAACATCTACCCCCTCCCCCCTTATCGCGTTACGTAATTTGTGCACGATGCCTCACGAAAAATGAATCGGTTTCACCACCAGAATATCATTTCAGTATGCTTTTCGTGCGTGATTGAATCGAGAGAAGGTGTGGTTTACGATGGCAATTTGGAAGGCAAACTAGAGGAGAATGAACTCTCTGAGTATGAAAATTTCGGCGACTGAGCAATAATCGATTGAAAATTATATAATTTTCGCGATACGAAACATTTTCCGTTTTTCATGTTATGCATCCAATATTGGATACGAAAATATCCTACTGATGGGAAAGAATAATCTTCAGAAGCTTTCCAGCTAATTACACTTGATTGAAAAATTACGAAATCAAATGTATTTGGTCGCTGTGTTCGCCATATAATTAGAAAACATTAAAATAAACTCTTTCGCATGGATGTATTCTTCAATTCCCAGGGAACTGGCAGATTATTTTTCAGCAACGATTAGATCTTTCCGGAATTTTCTCGATGCTGTATGGCATCCAAACGAAAATTCTCGTTTCAGTTTGGCCTGCAAAAAACTTTTCTAAACTCTAATCCATCAAATTTGGAGCCCTGAAAAGGGCCGATGATTATATGCTAAGCTAATATAGCACCCTCTCCTTGGATTCGATGGGCCAGCTGAATGTCCTTGGGCATGATGTGACGCGTTTTGCGTGGATAGCACACAAATTTGTATCTTCGAATAAGCCTCCTGCAGCGTCATAACCGCGGAACTTTGGAAGCGCAAGTCGGTTTTGAAGTCCTGAGCAATTCCACGATCCAAAAGCTGCAAAGGTAGCTTGCGGATCAGCAATTCGGTCGACTTCCGATAGCGATGAATTTCACGCAAAGTTCCCGGTCGATAGCGATGTGGCTTCTTCACCTATCCTGCGGCTGGTGCGCTTATCCGAGCTGCTTTCGTGTGCCTTACCACTGAAAGACTAACTATCTATCTACTTGGTCCCAAACAAACGAGTCGTCACGGTGCGAGAGTAGAGTAAGAAATGAACGAAAGCAAAGGAAGCGTCATTTTATAAACCATAAATGTATAGAATCTAAACCCCACCCTTATTATATTCGTTGCTTACCCTGAGAGAGAAACGAATAACATCGAAGTAAGTATACAGTAATGTATTTGAATCCGGACACTTTACGTTACATTTAATACCATACCGCAGCCACAACATTTTCTGCATGTTGAATTAATGCGATTGATAAGTAACTATCAAGAAACTATCAGTAACTATATTAGCAACTAATAATCGCATAAATTCAACATGAAAAAAATGTTATGGCTGTGGTATGATATTGAATGTAATGCAAAGTGTCCGGATTCAAAAGCATTACTGTAAAAAAGAGTTAACTCGACTGAAATTTTTTCGGTTCGACCTGCAAAAACGAAATTAAGAGCCCCCGCCGACTGCAGACTGACTTGTCGACCGATAGTTCGGTCGGCTTCTTAATCAGTACGGAGAAAAAAAGTCTGTAGTGTACAGCATAATGCATAGACGTAAGTATGAGCTTCCCCATCTCACATTCCAATAAGATTAATGGGTTTCCAAGTGGGCGCGCTACATACGGATACGAATGATTTCAATAACCTGTTTTCGAAGCTATCATTAAGCTATTGAAACAATTTTTCGACTCAATAAATAGCAATCATATAACTCTTGGACATTTTATCTTTTGTATGAAATGATTATCATACTGTTCCGTTGATCCGAAGCAGAATGAATCACGCTTAAAGAAGGAATGGATTTTTTCTTGGAATTTAGTCAGCAGAAATAATGCCCTTTCCCAACAATTAAAAACGACAAACGATAAACAGTTTCATTAAAGTGATTTCTTCGATATGGGGATATATTCACTACATCATGTCATATATTTCATATTTTTCATTATGAAATCCATATCCATGGCACCTATCGGTATCGAATTATCATCGACACCACGATTTTCGCTAAATGCTCCTTTCAGTTCGGCCTGTAAAAAACTTTTCTGAACTCTAATCCATCAAATTTGGAGCCCTGAAAAGGGCCGTTGATTATATGCTAAGCTAATATAGCACGCTCTCCTCGGATACGATGGGCCAGCTGGATGTCCTTGGGCATGATGTGACGCGTTTTGCATGGATAGCACACACATTGGTATCTTCTAATAAGCCTCCTGCAGCGTCATAACCGCGGAACTTTGGAAGCGCAAGTCGGTTTTGAAGTCCTGAGCAATTCCACGAACCAAATGCTGCAAAGGTAGCTTGCGGATCAGCAATTCGGTCGACTTCTGATAGCGACGAATTTCATGCGAAGTTCCCGGTCGATAGCGATGTGGCTTCTTCACGCTTCCTGCGGCTGATGCGCTTATCCGAGCTGCTTTCGTGGTGCCTTACCACCGAAAGATTAACGAGCTGTCTGCTTAGTCCCGATGAAACGAGTCCTCACGGTGCGAGAGTAGAGTAAGAATTGAACGAAAGCAAGGGAAGTGTCATTTTATAAAACATAAAAGAATCGAATGTAAACCCCACCCTCTTTATTGTATAAGCTTACTGTATACTCACGAATATAATAAGGGTGGGATTTAGATTCTATACTTTTATGGTTTATAAAATGACACTTCCTTTGCTTTCGTTCATTTCTTACTCTACTCTCGCACCGTGAGGACTCGAGCTCGTTAGTCTTTCGCAGACAGCTCGTTAGTCATTCGGTGGTAAGACACACGAAGTCAGCTCGGATAAGCGCACCAGTAGCAGGATAGGTGGAGAAGCCACATCGCTATCGACCGGGAACTTTGCGTGAAATTCATCGCTATCGGAAGTCGACCGAATTGCTGATCCGTAAGCTACCTTTGCAGCATTTGGTTCGTGGAATTGCTCAGGACTTCAAAACCGACTTGCGCTTCCAAAGTTCCGCGGTTATGACGCTGCAGGAGGCTTATTCGAAGATACCAATTTGTGTGCTATCCATGCAAAACGCGTCACATCATGCCCAAGGACATCCAGCTGGCCCATCGTATCCGAGG
Organism: Toxorhynchites rutilus septentrionalis; assembly: GCF_029784135.1. NCBI lineage: Eukaryota > Metazoa > Arthropoda > Insecta > Diptera > Culicidae > Toxorhynchites > Toxorhynchites rutilus. Next base: position 190,638,441 of record NC_073746.1, read on the forward strand.
AGAGCGTGCTATATTAGCTTAGCATATAATCAACGGCCCTTTTCAGGGCTCCAAATTTGATGGATTAGAGTACAGAAAAGTTTTTTACAGGCCGAACTGAAAGGAGCATTTAGCGAAAATCGTGGTTTCGATAATAATTCGTTACCGATAGGTGCCATGGATATGGATTTCCTTATGAAGAATATGAAATACATGACATGATGTAGTGAATATATCCGAAGAAATCACTTTGGTGAAACTGCATTATAAAATTATTTGTGTACGAATGCCGCAATCGATAGTCGACTCTAATTTGCGCTGGGTAATTTCCTCGGAGGACTCGATTCATCCTTTGAGCATTAATAATCTCTTTCTGGCAAAACGATGTGGTATGAATCACATTATTTGAATGATAGAATGAAGAAGTTTCTGCCAATTTCCTTCAACCTCCAAACGTATCTTTCTCCCGTTTGTCGTTTTCGCGTTCGCTAATCCTCTCTCACAACACCCATTTCTAGTTTGAGAAATTGTTGAGTAAACATTGTTTGCTAGTGCGCGTAGAGCGGGAATTCCTAAAGATTCATTGCACCTCTAATAAATTGCCGAAAGACGTGGTCTTACGTTGATCGCACTTGATTGAAAAAATCCAAAACGAAATGTATTTGGTCGAAGCATTATATGAGTAGAAAGCAAATAATCGCTCGAAAATGACTTGATTTTCGCGATGTGAAACATTTTCCGTTTTTCATGTTATGCATCCAATATTGGATACGAAAATTTCCACTGATGGGGAAAAAAATATTCAGAAGCTTTCCTGTTAATTGCGATTGATTGAAAAATAACAAAACCAAATGTATTTGGTTGCAGTGTTATATGGATAGAAAACATTAAAATAAACTATTTCGCATGAATGTATTTTTCAATTCCCAGGGGAACTGGCAGATTATTTTTCAGCAACGATGATAGCAACGAGAATTCCACGCGTGTATGTGTGTGTGTGTATGTGTGGCGGCTGCTCCGATGTTTCAAGCGGAACCGTGGCATCACTCTCCTCCTGATGGATTCCCTTTTGGCCTTAGGTGCACAAACAGGCTCTTGGTGACACCGTTCATCAGCGCATTCATGATAAACGAAATTAGCTTCACAACAACAGCGACAACATGCTCCAATCGCTGTTCAATCATAACTGAGTGGGTTAACGAGCGCCGCTCGCTTATATACCGATTTTTGATTTCAATAGCCTGTTTTGAAAGCAATTTTAAGACTATTGAAACAAGTTTTTGGATGAAAAAGTAACAAGTATATGACGCGTAGACATTTTATCTTTCAAATGAAGTGTTTATCATACCATTTCGTTCAGTTGTTTAAGAGCTATTAACGCTCAAAATCTCGGTCTCCAGCGTAACGCTTTCGTTCTCGAAACTTTGGTTTTACACCCCGGTATAGAAATGAAAGACGTAGTCCTACGTCAAAATGATCAAGCTTACCATGAATAAAATGCCCAGTGATCCCCAAGTAGCTTCTGACGTTTAACATTTCGGTCCAAACATCTGTCGTTAGACAGATGCTTGTGATCGATCGGAGGCGGTTTCTGACAATTTCTTTGCTTTTTATAAATTTATTTTTCAGGATCTCGCGAAACTGTGTCTCGTGCGGCACATTATATAGTGGGCATACAGTTTTCATTAGTTGACGAAATCCTTTCTTGTCTACTGTACAAAGAGGCATGTTATCCGTACACACCATGTACATGACACAAGTTGTTATTTCTTTTCCTTTGGTACCGCCAGCTAAAATGAAAACAAAACGAAAATAAAAAGAATACTCGAATATCATTTGACATCATGTCTTTTTCGGTCTGATTCTACGCGGCGTGTGAGGTGAGATGACAATTGTCACATCACCATCACGCAACTCTCCTCACTCTATTCCTACAGTCGTATCGGATGCCGTGAGAGGTTCATTTTATATATGTGAGAGGATAAACAGCAAGTGACAGGCGTTCATTCTGCTGGTTGCCAAATCTGATCAGAGATGTCACATTTGCACATATGTTCACGAATATGCCGACATTCAACTTTAGTCACAACCTTTTATTCCTGCTGCAGGCTGTTTCAAATAGTGACCAAATATTATTGATTTCATATGATAAACGAAGCTGGTCAGTATGTCAGACATTAGCAAATATTTACAAATATTTCAGAACTTTATCGCATATATTTGAGAAAAAACATCTGGCATCCCAGAATTTCATTTGTTTCGCTCAGAGAGGTCGGATATTTGTTTTGCTACAGTCAGTACCGTATCTATAGATCTGATTCAACTTGGCCTGTTCTTAGCTTAAAAATTTCGTTTTGTATCAGGACATTCTGCCGAATTTGCAGGTATTTGATTTAGATTTAGTGAAACGGTTGAATGTATCTTGTAAAGCTTAACATTTTTGTTTGTTTTGGTCGTAGTTGCTGCTGCTATCTGCGCTCTAAGTGTTAAATCGTGGCTCTGGCTTCGGCTCCGGCGTATACCACGGTTTCTGAAATGGATATGCAGTTCGGTGACGATTACTCGCGGCTAGATAGATGAAACGCAAGATCCATGTGATAGATATCTTTTAGGCGGCTCGCACACCGCAGCAATAAGCAACTAGCAAACTGCAGTACACAATATGCAACAGGAAACATATTTTGTTGTTCTTCGCATACCAGAGCAATAAAAACCCCTGACATTATGCAAACAATCGCCTTAATGTACGAAACTTGTCAAAATATGAGCGATAAGTTGCTATTCAACCGACACGCCGTGTTGCTAGCGACATGTGTTGCTCTGTAAAGGCGACAGCGATATCGTATTGCGTCGGTGTGCGAGATCAACAAAGATTAAATGGAAAAATCCATTGGTGATAATATTGCTTATTGCATGTTGACAGTTGCTAGTTGCTCATTGCTCCGGTGTGCGAGCCGCCTTAGAGAAAATAAATAGATTTCATGAAATGGAAATAATTCCGGTGTGCTTATTCGTTCGATTGAGGGTTAACAGATTCACTACCGTTTTCACAAAAAATTCAAACTACTTGCAATTCGTCACTCGCACTGTGAAAATTGAAGATAAATTGAATTTATTGATACATACAATACCATTACTATCGATTTTCTACGACCCAGAAAGACACTTATTATTCCTCTTCCATTTTTCATTTGTTTTTTTGCGCTGTCGACACCTCAACACATGTCGACGATTGTCACCTAGAAATCCCAGTTCATGTGACAATCGTCACGTATATTTGAGAGCGGGAATATGGTGAGAGTTCACTCAAGTGAGATTTCTCACGGCATACGCCTGGCGGAATCGCGTGACATAAGTGATAATTGTCATCTCACCTCACATGTCACGCAGAATCAGGCTGTTTATGATGGCGGCAGTCGAAAAATTTTAGTTTTCATTACCAAGTGACCAATTTGAACTATGATTATTTTTAGATAACTTTAAATTCTCTCTCATTCAACATTTTAAATCTCAAATTGAAAACCGCTTGTCCATATTTTTACAAAAAAAATCAAAACATGCTATTGGAAGAACGAAAATTAATATTATTTTAATATAAGGAACAACTCTAAATGCTATACAAAAATTAATTCTAGGCACGATGAATTTCATCATTTGCTAACCCTTCTCTGCATGATTTTGCTTATTGGTGAAATAAATCAAGGTGGTATAGTTCAACTTGAAGTGAACTTGTTCATTTATATAATTCTTGGGCATTCAATGTTATGATGAAAAAGAAGAGTTAACAAAAATTTATTTTCGTGGCCGCCATCATGTATATAAAATTGAATCAGGTGGGATTACCTCCGTATGAAAAAGGACGATCGAAAGCCGATGTAATAGTTTGTTGCCGTGGACCCATTTTGGGAGTAGTATCAATTCAAGATTCTTGTGATGCTGTTCTTTTTCGTCCTTGAATTTAGATGGCCAAATTTTTATGCTTGAATGTCAAATGATTGAGCATGTTGCTCGTGTTGCGGCAAAAACTTAGAATATGCAAACATAATTTACATTGTACATTGTTCCCGTCAATTTTTTTAAAGAACTCCCAAGCCGGACTGATTTTGGATTTTTCTTGATTTTTTGCCGAAGGTATTTCTGACATCGCGAATTTTTCCCAATTAGGCTTCTTCGGTTCCAATCGATATTCAATCTGAAAAGAATAAACCAATTTTAATCACAGAGTGTCGGCTATCTAGAAAAATCTTGAAAATCAGGGAATATAAATGAATTTAAGCCCTGTCAAAAAAAATCGCGGAGTTTCGTCACCAATCAGAATTACTATACAAGCCTATTGAATTTTAAATAATGGCAGTAATTGGAAAGTTTGTTATACAAAAATGTTTATTTATCTTGGAATATTATATATATTTTTTATTTTTTATATTTTTTCTGTGTACATTTACTTTGGTGCATGTTGCCTGCCTTTGTCTGTGCGCGAAGGTAAAGGACAAACAACGCGAAAGCAAAGCATACTGTTTGGTATGTGCATATGATTTTTTTCCTACAACATATGCAAACAGGTTCATATGAATCATATGAAATCAAAAAAGCATACACAATAAATCAAGCCAGTTTCTTTCAAACATCTAACATGTCATTTACCCAAAAGCTCATACCAGCCATCTCCTGGGATGTTGCAATCAGCGGTGCCTGGAAACAGTCGTGTGTCACAAATAATTTCGAACTGTTCAGAAGGACATGATCGTATTGGAAAGATTCACGAGGATCGTTGAGAAGGTTCAACTCGGCCGTGTTGGAATAAGCTACATGATGACGTTGGGCACTGTCCCGTATTATAAATCTGCTCAAAGAACTGTTGAGATTCTTTGCAAGTTTGCTGGTAATAATCAGAAAAAAAATTTAACCAACATCAGATTCCTTCGTCGACGTAGTTCAATGCTTGGCGTTTCATTTTATCAAATTATTAATCCATTAGCAACTTCTAGTTATTTCTATTAAATTTTCTGTTTTTATCCATGAATGATGGTAATGGAACAAAGAACCATTTATCAGAGAATGACATTTGACAATGAAAAAAACTTCGAAAAACTCGCTAATATTTGATGACAAATAAATTGTGATTTCGTTTGGAATGAAAAGGAATGTTGAATACACTAGCTTTAACCTTCCTATACTCGCGCATAGGTTTGACAGGCTGAATTAAATAATTATTAAAACTGAATGAAATTAAAGAAAAAAAATCTGGAGTTTTGGAGTGAGTATACCAGTTACGATTTTGCGCGGGAATATAGGAGAGTTAAAAATTATGAAGTTATCGCCGTTAACATATCATTTGACGAAGTTCGCATTCTCCCTTAGGTATTCCGTCGTTGATTTCTGTTGAAAAGCAGGATTCGAAAAGGTTTCGACTATATTAAGCTCCAGCAGAATACTCATGTTTCGAATTAGTTTCGTTGTGTTGAAATATTGAATCACAATGAACAGGTAATGATAAAATTGAATATAAATCGATTTAGATCGGTAAACATAAATGATTCAATCATTCGGAAAACTCTAACGTGCTTATTCTTAATATGTTCAGTGCATAATTACTGGAGATGAAACGGATATTCAAAACTATCCGGCCGGATACCGGATATTAGGAAAAAAAAATCATAAAAATAAGATAAATTATAACACAATTAGCATATAAACATCATTCATACATAATTAAAAATAAGATTTGATTACTTATTTATTAGAAATGTTATTAAAATTAAATTATTATCAACTCATAACAGTATTAATTTATAAACAATACACAAAATTAACCACTGGATAATTATGATGCATGAATAACAAATTTTCAGCAATTGCTAACAACCATTTACGCTTTGCTTTGCACACCAGAGTAGCTACAGAGAATAATCAGTTTTTTTCCTAAATCCCGGTTAAAAAGAAAAATATAATGCAGTAGAAACCCGATTATCCGCGGAATAGGCTCTATAGAATTACGGGATCACTTCAACGGATAATCGGGGTTCTATTGTACTACTAACCAGCGACTAACGGTACTCCCCCGGGAAGGCATTGATGCTTCAACTCCATCGCCTTTGTCGAAGTGACCTTAGACCGTGGTTCCGAATGGTCGAAACACTTTTACCAGCAAAATTATCGTCAGAGAACTTTTTTATAACCTATTCTAAATTACCTGTAAAAACGCGCTCAAAATGGCCGTGAAGAAAAGGCAACGCTGTCTTTTTTTCTCTGGAACAGGATTTCAATCTCCCTGGATATCTGAACCTGCGAATAAAATAAAATTCAACACTTTTTCAAATAAAATATAAGATATTTACAATACCTGCAGTATTTGTTAAATTTTCTCCGCAAAAATATTTCTTTCACTTTCGCTTCCAATTCACTTTTTGCGCCATAAGTCGCGATTACAGTCTAAACCCTAGCACTGTTGAAACAAAATGACTAATGACAAAGCCCACTGACAGGGGGGGGTCTCCGTAGCCACATTGGTTGCGCGTTCGCTTAGTAAGCGATCGATCGTGAGTTCAAAACTCAGGGCCCTCATTGACCATCTTTGTGTTGTTACAGAATAACTACGTCCACGCAACAATCATCAGCGATGGAGATCGATCCACGGTCGAAATAAGATCGATTCATCCATACAACTGCTCTGCTCTGCAAGAAACATCGGGCTGCTATTCTATTAATAACTCAACAATGATCATATCAACTGTCTTCGCTGTCCGGTATAACTGGACAATGGAAGAACAGAACGAATACTCTTACGCCTAAATGGCTACTGTGAAATGTAATGTACCATGTGCAATGGTATAGAAGGAATACTATAACGCCAAAAAAATGGCAACTGTGCACTATTAAAATTCGGCTCTGTTACAGCTGAAATGCTAATGAGCCTGAAATAAACGAATGGGATAAAAAAAAGCCCACTGACAAGACATGCAGATCAAGGTGTTTACGAAGTGGGGTGAGGCACTACATGGTAAATCCAATATAATCAAAATAAGTTATAAAAAAAATAAAACAGCTGCGGTCGTATTTTTTTTCTTCTGGGTTTGGATCGATTAATCGACGCAAATTATTCGTTCGCTTCGATTATTGGTTGCGCAGTATTCGTTCGATTAATAATCGATTTCTGTAGGAAGTATTCGATTAATCGATTAATCGAACGATTATCGGGGATCACTAACTTCACCGTCATTATCGGAGGTGGTCAGGTTAAATATATATTCCGTCTCTGTGTCAACGATTTGGTTGATTGCGTTTGATCCATGATTCATGATTCCATCATTTACATTGTCAGCTGTCTTTGGGGCAATATCCCGATCAACAGTGGGTACCATCGATTGCTTACGCTTACGACACTTTTTCGCAAAGTGGTCACGTCCACCACATTTGTTGCATAATTTCCCTTTCGCTGGGCATTTTTCATCTCTGGCCATATGACCAAAATATCCACAGCGGTGGCATTCCACACGCGCCGAATCAATGAACCGATGTCTTTTATTATGAGGGTTTCATCTCAATTTTGTTTACCTCGCTGCCAGATGGTTTCAATACTTCTTCTCCGGTAAAAGATTTTTCCTGTACTGCGACTGTCTCAAAAATTTTCGCCACTCTTAAGACTTCTCGCAGGTCAGCATCGCCTCGTTTAAGTAAATCCCGACGTAGAGCTGCTGACTGACAACATTCGATGATTTGATCTTTGATGTTTTCTTCTACCTTATCCCCGAATCCACATCGTTCAGCTTGAACGCGCAGTCGGACTGTGAAAGAATCGATATTCTCATCACTTCTTTGCTTTATTTGACGCAGCAGATGTCGTTCGTATGTAGTGTTTTCTTTCGGCAGAAAGAACATATTCAATTTGATTACAGCTTCCTCGTAGCACGACAGGTTCGGAGTGTAACTATCCACATTCATCAGTGGGCCACGCATTTCACTACCTGGCAAATCTGACAGCGTATCGAACAGTTGCTGAACGTTTGGGCCCGCAAAATGTAGCAGCAAATCTTTCTTCCATTCTTCGTCGTTGATTCGACTGGCTCGTACCATCGTCTCGAATGATTTTGACCACTTACGCCACTCGATGCCTACATCATCAGTATGAGATGTGTAATCAAATGGCTGCAAATGCAAACCGAGAGATCGCATCATATCTGCAAATAATAATGTATAAACAAACATTACTGCTCTGTTGTCATTCACGATTTGTCTGTCAGTTTGAATTGAGCGAGTGTGAGTGAGGCACGAGCTTGTGGAACTGCAAAAATAGGGCGCTTGCAGCGTGCATATGTATTAGTGATCTGTTGGGCAGGCAAAAGTGATCGCTCCATAGGAATTATATGGAGCGACAAGATTGAGCTTTGTTTAAATAATTATTTTAGCGAAATAGTTATAAAGATTACGCGCTAATCTATATGAATAACATGCGAATATATGTTTCTTCACATAAAAATATTTACTTTTAGCGTCAAAGCCATACACACGGGGAAAAATAGAAATTTCTGTTTTGGCCATGATTCATATCAATGGAAGCAGATTGATTATTCAAAAATTTTCACAGAAATAGTGCAAACTGCACATTGCGATTGTATAGCCGGATTAGGTGAAGTGTGCTCCCATTTAGGTTTTAAGCTTTTTGCTGGTCTCGTGAAAGAATAAACTATAATGAATATTCGTGTGCAGATATCCTTAATCGGCGGCTAGTTCCGCCAAAAAAGCAGTTGATTATGTTGAAATTAAGGACATTTTCAGCCTGAAATATCAACCAACTCTCAGATATGATTTCCGAGTACCCGAATGCTCTGCGGAGAAGCTAAATACGTTTATAAGAAAATTTATCGGAAACGGAAAAAATCCATCGATTGACCAATTCATGGAAATACAAGGAAGCATTCAAACGTGAGCTCGAGACTCTGTGACTTTGATCTAGGTGCGAAAATGTTGATAATCCTTTTTCTGCCAATTTTTCGATTCCAATCTAATGGGAGAGTCGCTCAATGAACATCGCGAAATAGGTGCTAGTAAACTAAATAATATGCGTTACACAAAAACTCTTGTTCATAAAATAGCTTGCCTAACTGTTTCACAAAGTTCATGTTAGCTCTATGCACTATTAGAATGACCGTAACTCTATTTAAATCATCTACAAGAACGCCGATTGATAAAAATCCGCTTCTGCTGCATAGACACTACGAATGTAAACAAGCGAATGTGTGCCCAACACATGCTCTGCATGTATGTGTAGCAAGAGCCCTATACATTCCTGTCTTACACAGAGTAGTACAAACATTTTCTTGTGTACTTTTTTCCGATTCTACCTTCGTCGCTCACACATACTATGACATTGTCAGCGTCATTTTTCATGTTCATCGTTTTTTTGTTTTTTTTCCGGCCACAACTAGATTCGGGCAAAACTACACATCATCCGCATTGAAGCGACGGGTCAATAACCAACTATTATTGTTTTGACGTGGGACTACGTCTGACCGGAGTATATGGGGGGTAAAATGAAAACCTGAACACAGAACAGGCGGGAAAAAATGAAAGATTCCGAATGCTTATAACTCGAACATTTCTTACTGGATCGGAAAGATGTTTGCATCAATTGATAGGGAATATTTCTACGCTCTTATCGCAATTAATAAAATGTTATTTTTCATTAGATAAACAATTGAATAACTGTAAAATGTTAAGCGTAATCTAAACGCCCTAACTGCCTCATTTTGATTGGCCCGATCTATGGTTTCCCTAACACAGCCATCAAAACCAAGCAGCCTTGGGGAAATCAGCAATGCAAATACATGAAAGTTGGGGGTATTTTTGTTCCGACTGGAATGTGTTTCCCTAACACAGACTTTAAATCCAAGGAGCGTGGGGAAATTGGCATTCCAAATACATGTAAGTCGGGACATTTTTGTTCCGACTGAAATGTGTTTCCCTAACACAGACTTCAGAACCAAGGTGTCTGAGGAAATTGGCATTGCAAATTCATGCAAGTCAGTGGCATTTTTGTTCCGACTGAAATGTGTTTGCCTAACACAGACTTCAAACCAAAGATGTCTGGGAAAATCGGCTCTGCAAATAAATGCAAACTTCGAGTACTTCTGTACTCGTTTGACTTTTTTGGGCAAACTAGAATGTTTCATTAACACGGTCTCCTAATCTTAGGAACCTGGGAAAATCGGCAGACACTAGCGACGAATGAACTTTCAAATTTAAATCCTTTATAGTATAAAAAGTAGAAGTCCTTCTTCTTCTTGAATAGCGTTCACGTTCCCTGTGGAACTTTTGGCGTCTCAACGTATGCATTAACTAGCGTCATTTAGTAATACTTAGTTGAGATTTCTTCAGCCAAATAACACATCTTGAATGTATTCGGAGGGGCAAGCTCTAGAATACGCGTGACCACAGTGCAAGTCGGAGGAAATTTCTTTGACAAAAAATCCCTCGACCAGAACGGGAATCGAACCCGAACACCCGGCATGATAATGTGAGACGCTAACCACTCGGCCACGGGTGCACCCAGAAAAAAGTAGAAGTTAAAGTCTTTGATTCATGCAAGTCGGGGGTACTTCTGCACCCTCATTTTTTTGCACTCCGAAAAGTGTTTTCCTAGCACGGATTACAAAAGCGGGTACGAACACAACGCTTCGGCTCGGTTATTCATTATTTCATTGAAGGATATGCCTTCATATCTTCTGCTCACTGAGTTTCTACGCATACCATTTGATGATTAGGCAAAATGTTGTTAACCATTTGCTGCGATAACGTCTATTGATTAAACAATATGCGTTCGACGTACATGTCAAATTCGGAACTGAGTGCCTGAAGTTCATCAAATCAAGCAAATTTGCGGTTCGAGAAGTACGTATACTTGAGAGATGCAAACTTCAGAAGGAAACGTAAAATAAAATAATCGTGTGATAATTCTTCCGTTCAAATATTTTGTCCTAGGCATCATACCAACCGTAAAAGGACTGTCATTAAATTTACTTGTAACGAAAAACATTATCTATCACAATGCATGAATTGACCTTACGTGGCATTATACAATCTTTTTACACACAAAGCAAATATATTGAATTCAATTGAATTCGGGAATTGTTTCATTCCATCAAAAATTTAATCAATATAAACAAAGGATTACTAAGCTAAGGTAGTCCCACGTCAACCTTGCGGTTATATCATAGATATAACCCACTCATTTTTTCCTGATGTTTCCCAGAATAGGACCAGACATATTATAATCCGCATTCATGCGACTGTTGTATTTCCGTAACATTTCCTGCTCTTGAGCAGAATGGAGCCAGGCTTTTTTTCTGTTCCGCATTTAAGCGACTGGTCCATTTCAAACCACTTCCTGCCATTTAGCAGAATGGAGTCAGACTTTTTTCCTTCGCATTTAAGCGACTGACCCATTTCAATATCTCTTCTGACAATTATTCACAACATTTTTGACGTAGGACTACGTCTTTCATTTCTATACCGGGGTGTAAAATCAAAGTTTCGAAAACGAAAGCGTTACGCCGGAGACCGAGATTTTGAGCGTTAATAGCTCCTAAACAACTGAACGAAATGGTATGATAAACACTTCATTCGAAAGATAAAATGTCTACGCGTTATATACTTGTTACTTTTTGATCCAAAAACTTGTTTCAATAGTCTTAAAATTGCTTTCAAAACAGGCTATTGAAATCACCAATCGGTATATAAGCGAGCGGCGCTCGGAAATCCACTCAGTTCTAATTGAACAGCGATTGGAGCATGTTGTCGCTGTTGCGGTGAAGCTCTTTATTTATCATGAAAGCGCGGATGAACGGTGTCACCAAGAGCCTGTTTGTGCACCCTAGGCCAGAAGGGAATCTATCAGGAGGAGAGTGATGCCACAAACGGTTCCCTGGGAAGACATCGCTACACACACATACACGCGCGGCTATTAACAGGTGGTTATCGAGTTGGCATTAACCACTGGTGGGCTTCCAGTATCGAGGAAAATGTGGAAATATCTAATCGTTACTGAAAATAATCTGCCAGTTCCTTTGGGAATTTTCAAAATATATTCATGTGAAAGAGTTTAATTGAATGTTTTCTATCCATGTAACACTGTGACCAAATATGTTTCAATCAAGTGCTATTAACAGGTGGTTATCGAGTTGGCATTAACCACTGGTGGGCTTCCAGTATCGAGGAAAATGTGGAAATATCTAATCGTTACTGAAAATAATCTGCCAGTTCCTTTGAGAATTTTCAAAATATATTCATGTGAAAGAGTTTAATTGAATGTTTTCTATCCATGTAACACTGTGACCAAATATGTTTCAATCAAGTGCTATTAACAGGTGGTTATCGAGTTGGCATTAACCACTGGTGGGCTTCCAGTATCGAGGAAAATGTGGAAATATCTAATCGTCACTGAAAATAATCTGCCAGTTCCTTTGGGAATTTTCAAAATATATTCATGTGAAAGAGTTTAATTGAATGTTTTCTATCCATGTAACACTGTGACCAAATATGTTTCAATCAAGTGCTATTAACAGGTGGTTATCGAGTTGGCATTAACCAATGGTGGGCTTCCAGTATCGAGGAAAATGTGGAAATATCTAATCGTTACTGAAAATAATCTGCCAGTTCCTTTGGGAATTTTCAAAATATATTCATGTGAAAGAGTTTAATTGAATGTTTTCTATCCATGTAACACTGTGACCAAATATGTTTCAATCAAGTGCTATTAACAGGTGGTTATCGAGTTGGCATTAACCACTGGTGGGCTTCCAGTATCGAGGAAAATGTGGAAATATCTAATCGTTACTGAAAATAATCTGCCAGTTCCTTTGGGAATTTTCAAAATATATTCATGTGAAAGAGTTTAATTGAATGTTTTCTATCCATGTTACACTGTGACCAAATATGTTTCAATCAAGTGCTATTAACAGGTGGTTATCGAGTTGGCATTAACCAATGGTGGGCTTCCAGTATCGAGGAAAATGTGGAAATATCTAATCGTTACTGAAAATAATCTGCCAGTTCCTTTGGGAATTTTCAAAATATATTCATGTGAAAGAGTTTAATTGAATGTTTTCTATCCATGTAACACTGTGACCAAATACATTTGGTTTTGTGGTTTTTCAATCAATCGCAATTAACAGGATAGCTTCAGAAGATTATTCTTCCCCATCAGTAGGATATTTCCGTATCCAATATTGTATGCGCCCGCAATCGATTATTGCTCAGTCGCCGAAAGTTCCGAGCTCAGAGAGTTCATTCCCCTCTAGTTTGCCTTCCAAATTGCCATCGTAAACCACACCTTCTCTCGGTTCAATCACACACAAAAAGCATACTTAAGCGATATTCTGGTGGTGAGACACATTCATTTTTCGTGAGGACATCGACAAGACAACATCGTTGCCTAACGTGCTGGAGGAGGTGGACGGCGAAGGATCGACACATACACGCGCAGAACTCTTTCCGTTAGGATTCCATTCAGCATCGAGAAAGTTCCGGAAAGATCTAATCATTGCTGGAAAATAATCTGCCAGTTCCTTTGGGAATTTTCAAAATATATTCATGTGAAAGAGTTTAATTGAATGTTTTCTATCCATGTAACACTGTGACCAAATATGTTTCAATCAAGTGCTATTAACAGGTGGTTATCGAGTTGGCATTAACCACTGGTGGGCTTCCAGTATCGAGGAAAATGTGGAAATATCTAATCGTTACTTAAAATAATCTGCCAGTTCCTTTGGGAATTTTCAAAATATATTCATGTGAAAGAGTTTAATTGAATGTTTTCTATCCATGTAACACTGTGACCAAATATGTTTCAATCAAGTGCTATTAACAGGTGGTTATCGAGTTGGCATTAACCACTGGTGGGCTTCCAGTATCGAGGAAAATGTGGAAATATCTAATCGTTACTTAAAATAATCTGCCAGTTCCTTTGGGAATTTTCAAAATATATTCATGTGAAAGAGTTTAATTGAATGTTTTCTATCCATGTAACACTGTGACCAAATATGTTTCAATCAAGTGCTATTAACAGGTGGTTATCCAGTTGGCATTAACCACTGGTGGGCTTCCAGTATCGAGGAAAATGTGGAAATATCTAATCGTTACTTAAAATAATCTGCCAGTTCCTTTGGGAATTTTCAAAATATATTCATGTGAAAGAGTTTAATTGAATGTTTTCTATCCATGTAACACTGTGACCAAATATGTTTCAATCAAGTGCTATTAACAGGTGGTTATCGAGTTGGCATTAACCACTGGTGGGCTTCCAGTATCGAGGAAAATGTGGAAATATCTAATCGTTACTTAAAATAATCTGCCAGTTTCTTTGGGAATTTTCAAAATATATTCATGTGAAAGAGTTTAATTGAATGTTTTCTATCCATGTAACACTGTGACCAAATATGTTTCAATCAAGTGCTATTAACAGGTGGTTATCGAGTTGGCATTAACCACTGGTGGGCTTCCAGTATCGAGGAAAATGTGGAAATATCTAATCGTTACTGAAAATAATCTGCCAGTTCCTTTGGGAATTTTCAAAATATATTCATGTGAAAGAGTTTAATTGAATGTTTTCTATCCATGTAACACTGTGACCAAATACATTTGGTTTTGTGGTTTTTCAATCAATCGCAATTAACAGGATAGCTTCAGAAGATTATTCTTCCCCATCAGTAGGATATTTCCGTATCCAATATTGTATGCGCCCGCAATCGATTATTGCTCAGTCGCCGAAAGTTCCGAGCTCAGAGAGTTCATTCCCCTCTAGTTTGCCTTCCAAATTGCCATCGTAAACCACACCTTCTCTCGATTCAATCACACACAAAAAGCATACTTAAGCGATATTCTGGTGGTGAGACACATTCATTTTTCGTGAGGACATCGACAAGACAACATCGTTGCCTAACGTGCTGGAGGAGGTGGACGGCGAAGGATCGACACATACACGCGCAGAACTCTTTCCGTTAGGATGCCATTCAGCACCGAGAAAGTTCCGGGAAGATCTAATCATTGCTGGAAAATAATCTGCCAGTTCCTTTGGGAATTTTCAAAATATATTCATGTGAAAGAGTTTAATTGAATGTTTTCTATCCATGTTACACTGTGACCAAATATGTTTCAACCAAGTGCTATTAACAGGTGGTTATCGAGTTGGCATTAACCACTGGTGGGCTTCCAGTATCGAGGAAAATGTGGAAATATCTAATCGTTACTGAAAATAATCTGCCAGTTCCTCTGGGAATTTTCAAAATATATTCATGTGAAAGAGTTTAATTGGATGTTTTCTATCCATGTAACACTGTGACCAAATATGTTTCAATCAAGTGCTATTAACAGGTGGTTATCGAGTTGGCATTAACCACTGGTGGGCTTCCAGTATCCAGGAAAATGTGGAAATATCTAATCGTTACTGAAAATAATCTGCCAGTTCCTCTGGGAATTTTCAAAATATATTCATGTGAAAGAGTTTAATTGAATGTTTTCTATCCATGTAACACTGTGACCAAATATGTTTCAATCAAGTGCAGGAATCAATAAAATACGTCCTTACACGTTGCTCGTCAAAACAGTACTCCCTTTATTAAGTAGAATGTTCAGTCAATACACACACATAAACCGTAAGCGTTATGATTGTATGCCAGCGTTTCTATAGTACCCAGACACCTGAACCGTCAATATTATTACTGCCGTTACTATATTACACCCCTGAAGTAATACCGAACGGTGGTCCCGGGGGGAAAAAAGCAGAAGATTTCCACCTTCTTCAACAAAAAAAGGGCCCGAGCTCACGTTCGAATGCTTGCTTGTATTTTCCATGAATTAGCCAATTGATGGATTTTCTTCGTTTCCTATCAATTTTCTTATAAGCATATTTCACTTCTCCGTGGAGCATTCAGGTACCCGGAAATCATATCTGAGGGTTGGTTTACCTTTCTGGCTGAATATGTTCTTAATTTCAACATAATCATCTGCTTTTTTGGCGAAACTAACCACCGATTAAGGATATCTGCACACGATTCATTATAGTTTACTTCTACACGAGACCAGAATTTCAGGGCAAAAAGCACACTTCACCTAATCCGGCTATACAATCGCAATGTGCAATTTGCATTGCTTCTGTGAAACTTTGGTTTGACACTCCACTCCCCTCTCTAAAGAGAGGGGGGGGAGGAGAACTAATCAAACAAATGGTCTCAAGCTTAGCATATAGAGGTTTTAGGGATCGATAAACGTTTCTATGGTAGTTCGAAACTTCCTCCCCCCTCTCTTAAGGAGGGCTCCCATGCAAATTAAACACGCACTCCTATATCGTCTTCTATCTATATAAAAAAATTGATTGCCGAATGTGTTGATAAGAGCAAAACTCGGGATAGGAATTGTCCAATTTAGAGCTGTCTTCATTCTATAATTTTTTCCGTATCAAACATTTATTCCATTCTATGTAACGCAAGTGATATTATAATGTCGAGTTTTGGTAGAAGTACTGAAATTTTATGGTAAAAAAATAATATTATCAATCAGTGAACAGTTCTGCGATTGGACCTATGAACGTGCGTTTAGTAAGAAAACGTGGATATGATAACAAAAAATAAATTTTGAGCGGAGCGAAGTTTGCCGGGTCAGCTGGTAATATCATAGAGCAGTAAATGAAAATCTGATTGAACCTTGTTCACACATGCTAGTCTTAGGCTCTAACCACTCGTTATTTCATGCTAGAATGAATTAAAAGATTACATATAAAAATTGATTTGTTAAAAATAGTGAAATTCATACGTGACTGTTGTTTTTATTACACATTAAACAATGCATGCCTTACGTCTATTAAGCTTCATTTGGGAATATCAGTTTTCTCCAAAACATAACCATATTAACACTTTTGGAAATACATATATTTAAAATTTTCATATCAAATGCCTAAAAAAACAGGAAGTGGGTTATATCTATGGTATAACCGCAAGGTGACGTAGGACTATCGTTGATTTAGAGATCATTTGTTTGAAGTTGAATCTATATCCATTCTGAATGAATGGATAAATGAATATTTGGCTGACTTCGAAAACGAGAGCGTTACGTTAGAGGCTCAAGGTTTTATGTATCCAATATTCGATACAAAAAACCTTGTTCTGAAGAATAATCTTCAGAAGCTTTCCTACTAACTGCACTTGATTGACAAATCACAAAACCAAATGTATGTGGTCGCAGTATTATATGAATAGAAAACATTAAAATAAACTCGCTTGAATGTAATTTTCAATTCCAAGGGGAACTGACAGATTATTTTTTGCAACGATCACTTCTTTCGAGGTTTCTTCTCGATAACCAGCAAACGAAAAGAGTTGCGCGCGTGTATATGTATGTGTGTGTGTGTGGCGGCTGCTTCGATGTCTTCCCGGTGAACCGTTTTTCGATGCTGATACTCTCTTAGTCACCTTCTCTTCTCCTTCTGCTTCTGCTCGATCGGCTTTTCTGCGCTCCCTCACAGTCAAAACAAACTGATTGCATTTCAGGTCAGGTCAAGCCAGGTAATGAATCCCTCGATCACTCGTCGTCTAGCTCGTCCAGCACGTTCAGCTTGTTCAGTAACGATGTTGTCTTGTCGATGTCCTCAAGAAAAATGAATGGGTTTCACCACCAGAATATCGCTTAAGTATGCTTTTCGTGCGTGATTGAATCGAGAGATGGTATGGTTTACGATGGCAATTTGGAAGGCAAACTAGAGGGGAATGAACTCTCTGAATAAGAAAATTTCGGCGACTGAGCGATAATCGATGGAAAATTATATAATTTCCGCAATACGAAACATTTTCCGTTGCGCGCGCATACAATATTGGATACGAAAATATCCTACTAATGGGGAAGAACAATCTTCAGAAGATTTCCAGCTAATTACACTTGATTGAAAAATTACAAAATCAAATCATTTGGTCGCTGTGTTATATGGTTAGAAAACATTAAAATAAACTCTTTCACATCAACGTATTTTTCAATTTCCAGGGAAACTGGCAGATTTTTTTCAGCAACGATTAGATATTTCCAGATTTTCCTCGATACTCGAAGCCCTCCAGTGGTTATTGCTAACTCGATAACCACCTGTTGTTAATAGCACTTGATTGAAAAATATTTGGTCACAGTGATACATGGATACAAAACATTAAAATAAGCTCTTTCGCATGAATGTATTTTTCAATTCCAAGGGAAACTGGCAGATTATTTTTCAGCAACGATTAGATATTTCCGGAATTTTCTCGATGCTGACGAAAAGAATTACGCGCGTGTATGTGTGTGTGTGGCGGCCGCTTCGATGTCTTCCCGGGGAACCGTTTTTCGATGCTAATACTCTCTTGGTCACCTTCTCTTCTCATTCTGATTGATCGGCTTTTCTGCGCTCCCTCACAGTTAAAACAAACTGATTGCATTTCAGGTCAGGTCAGGCCAGGTAATGAATCCCACGATCCCTCGCCGTTCAGCTCGTTCAATAACTATGTTGTCTTGTCGATGTCCTCACGAAAAAAGAATTGGTTTCACCACCAGAATATCGTTTAAGTAGTCACTTTTGCTTTTCGTGCGTGATTGAATCGAGAGAAGGTATGGTTTACGATGGCAATTTGGAAGGCAAACTAGAGGGGAATGAACTCTCTGAGTATGAAAATTTCGGCGACTGAGCAATAATCGATTGAAAATTATATAATTTTCGCGATACGAAACATTTTCCGTTGCGCGCGCATACAATATTGGATACGAAAATATGCTACTAATGGGGAAGAATAATCTTCAGAAGCTTTCCTGCTAATTACATTTGATTGAAAAATTACAAAATCAAATGTATTTGGTCGCTGTGTTATATGGTTAGAAAACATTAAAATAAACTCTTCCGCATGAATGTATTTTTCAATTCCCAGGGAACTGGCAGATTATTTTTCAGCAACGATTAGATGTTTCCGGAATTTTCTCGATGCTGAATGGCATCCAAACGAAAATACTCCTTTCAGTTAGGCCTGTAAAAAACTTTTCTGAACTCTAATCCATCAAATTTGGAGCTCAGAAAAGGGCCGTTGATTATATGCTAAGCTAATATAGCACGCTCTCCTTGGATTCGACAGGCCAGCTGAATGTCCTTGGGCATGATGTGACGCGTTTTGCGTGAATAGCACACAAATTGGTATCTTCGAATAGGCCTCCTGCAGCGTCATAACCGCGGAATTTTGGAAGCGCAAGTCGGTTTCAATTCCACGAACCAAATGCTGCAAAGGTAGCTTGCGGATCAGCAATTCGGTCGACTTCTGATAGCGACGAATTTCACGCAAAGTTCCCGGTCGATAGCGATATGGCTTCTTCACACTTCCTTACCACCGAAAGACTAACGAACTGTCTGCTTGGTCCCAAACAAACGAGTGCTCACGATGCGAGAGTAGAGTAAGAAATGAAAGAAAGCAAAGGAAGCGTTTTTTTATAAACCATAGAAGTATAGAATGTAAACCCCACCCTTATTATATTCGCTGCTTACCCTGTGAGAGAAACGAATAACATCGAAGTAAGTATACACCCAGCAAACATTAAATCGTATAATTTTGCACGTGCCAAGTCTTACAAGAAATCCGAATAATGCACTCGAAAGTTTTAACCGCTGTTGAATTAAATTTCAGATAGCCGTGCGAGATAGCTGGTGGATGATAATCCAGACGACCGGAGTTCGAACCCATATCGGAGCAGTTTTCACCAAACGTCAATCTGTGTCATTTTAAACATTCATATTCCACTCCCAACACAAGTCAATCAAACAATTATTATTTCTACAAACATAAATACTCATATATCCCCAATTGCTCAGGATTTTAAACCGACTTGCGCTTCCAAAGTTCCGCGGTTGTGACGCTGCAGGAGGCCTATTCGAAGATACCAATTTGTGTACTATCCATGCAAAACGCATCACATCATGCCCAAGAACATCCTGCTGGCCCATCGTATCCGAGGAGAGCGTGCTATATTAGTTTAGCATATAATCAACGGCCTTATTCAGGGCTCCAAATTTGATGGATTAGAGTTCAGAAAAGTTTTTTACAGGCCGAACTGAAAGGAGCATTTAACGAAAATTGTGGTGTCGATGATAATTCGATACCGATAGGTTTCATGGATATGGATTTCATAATGAAGAATATGAAATATATGACATGATGTAGTGAATATATCCCCATACCGAAGAAATCACTTTGATGAAACTGCATTATAAAATTTTTTGTGTACGAACGCCGTAATCGATAGTCGACTCTAATTTGCGCTGGGTAATTTCCTCTGAGGACTCGATTCCTCCTTTGAGCATTAATAATCTCTTTCTGGCAAAACGAAGTGGTATGAATCACATTATTCGAAAGATAAAATGAAGATGTTTTCTGCCAATTTCCTTCAACCTCCATTAGAGGAGGCGATCTGGCGTAGTGGTAACATCCATGCCTCTCACGCTGAAGGTCACGAGTTCAATTCTCACTCCCGACATTCTTCCAAAAATGGAAGTACAAGTGACGAACCAGCCTAATGAGTTGAAAATCACTATAATACAGAAAAAAAAACTTCAACCTCCAAACATCTCTTTCTCCCGTTTGTCGTTTTTGCGTTCGCTATTCCTTTCTCACAACACCCATTTCTCGTTTGAGAAATTGTTGAGTAAACATCGTTTGCCAGTGCGCGTAGAGCGGGAATTCCTAAAGATTCATTGAAAAATTGAAAATAGATAATATATAAATAGCTTTCAAGATAATCGAAGTTAGCTTCACTACAACAGCGACACTATGCTCCAATCGCTGTTCAATTATAACTGAGTGGGTTTACGAGCGGCGCTCGCTTATATACCGATTGGTTATTTAAATAGCCTGTTTTTAAAGCAATTTTAAGGCTATTGAAACAAGTTTTTGGATGAAAAAGTAACAAGTATATAACGCGTAGACACTTTATCTTTCGAATGATGTGTTTATCATACCATTTCGTTCAGTTGTTTAAGAGCTATTAACGCTCAAAATCTCGGTCTCCAGCGTAACGCTTTCGAAACTTTGATTTTACACCCCGGTATAGAAATGAAAGACGTAGTCCTACGTCAATATATTTTCAATATTACTTAACAAGCTCAATATTTCCAAGCCCTGGTTGTGACACATGAGATTTTCGGATTTTCATTTCGTTTAGTGTTCGACAGTTCACGTTCACATAATCACATCACTTACCTTAGCGAATCTTGATTCTTATCGATTCCATGCGATTCTTTGATAATCGCAATGGGACCATGCTATAGAGGCGACCCTTTTGGCCGTGAATATCATACTAACATTCCTTCTCTCCCCCTAGTGATTGCAAGGAAGGAACTGACGTCGTTGTTGGCTATTTAAAGTTCTATGCACAGATGCTTGCAAAACGAGAAGGATTCGATACTCCCAAGCGTCATTCAGTGCGTTCTTTGTGCAATTTCGCTTGCTCAGGTCAATCACGGAGAGCAACTAAGCTCAAACTCAAGCTCCGATAGAAAAAAAACGCTGATTTTCCTTCTCTAATTGGAAATATATGAAAATATTTCAGCTCTTCAGTTTTCGTCAGCTTTCAGAAAACATATTGTACATGTACCTGGAAAATCTCGAAAAAGCCAAGAGAAATACAGAAATGGAAAATTAAAGAAAAGAGAGTCGAAAGGCAGGGAGAAAAAAGCTGAAGATTGTCGTCAAAACACGAATAGAGGAACAGAAGAAGAATTCTACGACCGATTAATACTATAATTTATTCGATTATTGGTTTTAATTCATTAACTTGTTTATAAAATAAAACATTGTGGCATCTCCTATTTAAAACAATTCATATATAACAATTTGATGATAGGCACAGAAAAAATAATTGACGAAATCGGGAACAACGATGATTCTGCCGATTGTAATTAGGAACGGAATGGAAATTAGGAATGCGGCAACGTTCACAACCGTATGTATTTGCTACCAAGTAGCAAATTTAAGAGCGTCAATACACAAGCAGTAGTTTTAGAGCTCAACATGATATTTCTTTTCAAAAATGTTTTAGGACAATAGAGCAATCAGTTTCATTAGTTTTTTTTTATTTTTCTACACAAAACAACCATTTTTTCATCAGTTTTTTGAAGATTATATCTTTCACTTTTGACCTGGTTCATTCCGAAGTTTACATTACGATTTAAGTTCGGCCACGAATCGATTTTTTACACTCCCTGAATAATCTGTTCTTTCAGATATTGAATTTTGTTAATCAAATCGAAGCTGACTGATACTCCCAATATTAGAATCATCTGTCATTTTCGGTTCGTAAGTATATGTCTTATTTCCAAATATTTCTTCTCCCATGGCATCCGAATCATCTAGCCCAGTAGCGATGGTGTCATCTGCAATTACCTAAAATAGAATTGTGAATTTAATATTTTGTAAATGTTTGCTAACAATTTAATTATTCCATTGCAAGTACACTGATGGACGCAAAAAAATATCATCGCCATTTGAAATCAAAGATCAATATTAAAAGTTTTTTCAATCTTTTTGGTATTCCAGTCAATACTATGTAAAAATAGGTAATTAGTAGACCGTTTTGCTATTTCAGCATCGTTTTCATCACCGATTCACCCCCCGGTCTTGACAGCTGCTTGTTTACATCTGACACAAACATATTTTTGTAGCTGTTTAGTGAACTTTTCGTGCGTACCCTTAGAAAAATCCTCGGTCGAAAACTACTAAATACATTTGGTAATGCAAAATTAGTAAAATGTACAAATTTTTTGTACATATTGTCAACAAACCCGCATCCCTACCAGAGATTAGTATATTTTACTCGATAACATTAGTAAGCTTGGATATTGTCATATCTGAAAATTGGTGACAAAAGCGCGTATTAACCATTTTCATTGTTCCTATAAGGCAATACGGAGGTATAATAAGGATATAATTCTGATACGTGCATTTTCGGCGAGAAAATGTAGCCGATATTGGGCTTCCGAATCATTGTTCTGCTTGACATATGTGTTTATTAGTACGGTCGAAAATGACTATAGATTGGTAGTGTTTACCAAAAAATTCGTTATATTTACTAATTATTTCTCTCAGTGTAGCGACGTGTTTTGACGCTGAGGAAACTTCTGGAAAATGGGTGGAAAGCAAATCTCAACTCAAATCCGATATTTGAATGTGATGATTTTCAGCGTAAGGAGTCTCAATGAAACACTGCTGAGAAGTATGAGGTAAGCCGTGGTGCGGCCCGCTGATCATTCGAAAGCATCAGATGCTCGACAGCTTGGCATACCGAACTACATCATGGACGACAAGCCGTATATAACGGTGGATGCCAACGACTGGCATGGAACCAGCAACTTTACGTCCCCTACCAAGGAGGTTAAATATAGCGTTTCGAGAATATTCGACCGACAGTTGGTTGGTGTGCGCACTCTTAACCAACCCAATTTTTCGGTGCTCATGAAACCTTTTGAGACAGTTTCAACGAAGTGGAAAATGAAAATGATAGTCAGATTCCATTAAAAAAATCAATTAGGGGAAGTAGGGGCATAGTGGTCACCCTAAGGATCATGCCCATTTCCTGCGCCCACATACCGTTTTTTAATTCCCTTTTTTGGAAAAATATTGGAGTTCAACTCACTGTTGTTCAAGATACCAAGCGGCATTTACTATAAAAACTTAAAATAGTACATTTTTCGTCATTAGAAAAAAAGTTGAAAAATCGAACATTTTTTTGACCGGGAGGTAAAGTGGTCATCGGGTGGGGGCAAAGTGGTCACTCGTATATATATATATATTGCTAAATGGGATAGATTTATGCGTTTTTTTCGTCCAAATTTGTTCAAATCATTATTGAAACAGTATGTACAGGGTTTTCCAACTTTAAATTCCGAAAGTAAATTGAAATAAAACACACTTAGAATTCGAATTTCGATGAAACTTTTATTTCAAATTAAAGTTTGGTTTATGCCATTATGTGTGAAATACAACATCATTCAAATGTCCACCTAGGACTTCCTCGCACACCTTGATCCGGAACAGGTAATTTTCGATGACTTTTCGGCACATATGGGGCGGTATCTCGGTCATAACTTCACGCACATTACGATGATGCACAGGTTTCACAATATCCACTACGGATCCAGTGTGTTCGAATTAACGCACTACATTAGCGATTGTGTGCTCTGTAGGCCGTCCATGACGACCAAAATCCGTCCGTAATGCTCGAAAAACATTTGCCGGTTTTTCATCATTTTTATAGTATAATTTAACAAAATTAACACGTTGTGCGATGCTAAAACGATCCATATTGCAAAATGGCGGACATTCAACTAACGATATGACGCTTTGGTTGACAGCTATGTCAAACGGTTATCAGCGCAGGGCTGTATACTTTCGGAAGCCCGAAATGGAAAACCCAGTACATTAGGATGTCAATGAAAATGATCATCTCTAATTTCAAAAAGTTACCCCATAAAAAATGTTCACCACCTCTAAAAAACATCCTATGCCAAATATCAGCTCAATCGGACTTAAGGGAGAGTGCGCAAAGCGGTCAAAGTAAAAACTTTTTTTGGGTAAAATTATAGTTTTTTTTTTGGAAAACTCAAGCTCACCGAAAAAAAGTGTTGATGCCAAATGTCTTGAAATTGCATTACTCGTCGAGATTCACTGTTATCTCGAAAAAAATTTTGTAAAAAAAATTTTTTTTTACACTTGGTCATTTTTCCGCCTGGAAAGTCGATTTTTGACAAAAATTTCTTTTTAGATAACTGTAAATCTCGACGTGTCATGCAATTTTAAGACATTGACATCAAAAAGTTTTTTGAAAACCCTGATTTCCGGTGAATTTTCGGTTTTCAAACAACTCAAATTTTAACGTCTGCAACACTAATAAATGAAGCTCCACTGAGCTAATATTTTGCATAGGGTATATTATCGTGCAAATCAATATTTCGCAACAAGTTCCGAATGAAAAATAGAGATAACTATTTTTATTCGCACTTAAAACCATACGTTTCGTCTCGTATTCCGAAAAAAAAGTCCCAGAGTATCGATTTTTGACAAGAATTTTTTTTTTCGAGATGAAACTAGATCTCAACGTTTCATGCAATTTAAGACATTTGGGGGAGGGTGATTTCTCGATTTTTAAAAAACTCAAACTTTGGCCGCTTTGCGCCACTCTCCCTTAAGTCCGATTGATCTGATATTTTGCATAGATTGTTTTTACGAGGTGGTGAACATTTTGTATAAGGTAGTAAGAAACACATACTGTTTAGCATAATGGAGCTTGGTTTAGTTGTTGTGGCATATTTTTCCAGGGTAAAAGGTCAAATTTTTCCACAAAAGGACCCCTTTAAGAGCAAAATGTGAAAAGGTATATCAGCTTTAGTATATGGAACATTGTAAGTCATTATCCACCACTGATCACTTTGCTCCCAAACATCAATGTAATTTCTACGTGGTTTAATAAAAGGATCTGATGATGTGCGAATACAGAAATAAAAGGGTCACCTCCGCACTCACCGAATACTTCCTTCAGAGCCTCCGTCACTCGAGCTGTCATCATCCGACCACATATGTCCCGGCGAGGCTACCACCAGTTTCTAGTCGGTGCCGGTTGGCTCCAACTAGCTTCGTAGCGTCCTCCTTCCTACGGGAAAGCTTACCCGCTCTACCGCGCATATCCGTGCAAAAAAACCCGTCCGATCGAACGGTAAATCTGGAGCCGCAGCAGCACTCCACAGAACCTCACTTCCCGAACCTCATGTCACGTTGCATGGCCTTCGTGGGATCCAGCAATCACCGTGTGCATCAGCCAACGCCCCAAAAAAAACTTCATCCTGTCCGTTCGGACGCCATTACCATTACCGGAGAAACACAAACACTACACGCACTAGCGCCAAGGAAATTTACGTCCGTTCAGGACGACGTAGCGCCTAGGAGACCCAGCTATGCGCACCAGCGCTTAACCAAAAAACACGTCCGTCTCGGACGACGGACGGTACCGAAGAGAGAAAGCAGGCTCTGTCAGTTCATTTTCATATCCTCTCCCTCTCTCTCTGCCCGTTCAATCCGCGTTGACGGCATTGAGCTTCGTATTACGAAATGGGGGAGTGGGCATAATAATATGGATTTGCGGAAGAAAAACAGGAAGTGGGTTATATCTATGGTATAACCGCAAGGGCGACGTAGGACTATCGTTGATTTAGAGATCATTTGTTTGAAGTTGAATCTAAATCCATCCTGAATGAATGAATAAATAAATATTTGGGTGACTTCAAAAACGAGAGTGTTACGTTGGAGACTCAAGGTTTTATGCATCCAATATTGGATACAAAAAACCTTGTTCTGAAGAATAATCTTCAGAAGCTTTCCTGCTAACTGCACTTGATTGACAAATCACAAAACCAAATGTATGTGGTAGCAGTATTATATGGATAGAAAACATTAAAATAAACTCGCTTGAATGTAATTCTCAATTCCAAGGGGAACTGGCAGATTATTTTTCAGCAACGATCATTTCTTTCTAGGTTTCCTCTCGATAACCAGCAAACGAAAAGAGTTGCGCGCGTGTATGTGTGTGTGTGGCGGCTGCTTCTATGTCTTCCCGAGGAACCGTATTTCGATGCTGATACTCTCTTGGTCACGAGAGTATCAGCATCGGCTTTTCTGCGCTCCCTCACAGTTAAAACAAACTGATTGCATTTCAGGTCAGGTCAGGCCAGGTAATGAATCCCTCGATCCCTCGCCGTTCAGCTCGTTCAGTAACGATGTTGTCTTGTCGATGTCCTCAGGCGTCGTGCACAAATTACGTAACGCTAAAAATCCGAATTTTGAACCGCCTCTCCCCCCCCCTTTCGTAACGCAATTTCCTATCTCTAATAAGCAGAAAGTAACGCAACATCTACCCCCTCCCCCCTTATCGCGTTACGTAATTTGTGCACGATGCCTCACGAAAAATGAATCGGTTTCACCACCAGAATATCATTTCAGTATGCTTTTCGTGCGTGATTGAATCGAGAGAAGGTGTGGTTTACGATGGCAATTTGGAAGGCAAACTAGAGGAGAATGAACTCTCTGAGTATGAAAATTTCGGCGACTGAGCAATAATCGATTGAAAATTATATAATTTTCGCGATACGAAACATTTTCCGTTTTTCATGTTATGCATCCAATATTGGATACGAAAATATCCTACTGATGGGAAAGAATAATCTTCAGAAGCTTTCCAGCTAATTACACTTGATTGAAAAATTACGAAATCAAATGTATTTGGTCGCTGTGTTCGCCATATAATTAGAAAACATTAAAATAAACTCTTTCGCATGGATGTATTCTTCAATTCCCAGGGAACTGGCAGATTATTTTTCAGCAACGATTAGATCTTTCCGGAATTTTCTCGATGCTGTATGGCATCCAAACGAAAATTCTCGTTTCAGTTTGGCCTGCAAAAAACTTTTCTAAACTCTAATCCATCAAATTTGGAGCCCTGAAAAGGGCCGATGATTATATGCTAAGCTAATATAGCACCCTCTCCTTGGATTCGATGGGCCAGCTGAATGTCCTTGGGCATGATGTGACGCGTTTTGCGTGGATAGCACACAAATTTGTATCTTCGAATAAGCCTCCTGCAGCGTCATAACCGCGGAACTTTGGAAGCGCAAGTCGGTTTTGAAGTCCTGAGCAATTCCACGATCCAAAAGCTGCAAAGGTAGCTTGCGGATCAGCAATTCGGTCGACTTCCGATAGCGATGAATTTCACGCAAAGTTCCCGGTCGATAGCGATGTGGCTTCTTCACCTATCCTGCGGCTGGTGCGCTTATCCGAGCTGCTTTCGTGTGCCTTACCACTGAAAGACTAACTATCTATCTACTTGGTCCCAAACAAACGAGTCGTCACGGTGCGAGAGTAGAGTAAGAAATGAACGAAAGCAAAGGAAGCGTCATTTTATAAACCATAAATGTATAGAATCTAAACCCCACCCTTATTATATTCGTTGCTTACCCTGAGAGAGAAACGAATAACATCGAAGTAAGTATACAGTAATGTATTTGAATCCGGACACTTTACGTTACATTTAATACCATACCGCAGCCACAACATTTTCTGCATGTTGAATTAATGCGATTGATAAGTAACTATCAAGAAACTATCAGTAACTATATTAGCAACTAATAATCGCATAAATTCAACATGAAAAAAATGTTATGGCTGTGGTATGATATTGAATGTAATGCAAAGTGTCCGGATTCAAAAGCATTACTGTAAAAAAGAGTTAACTCGACTGAAATTTTTTCGGTTCGACCTGCAAAAACGAAATTAAGAGCCCCCGCCGACTGCAGACTGACTTGTCGACCGATAGTTCGGTCGGCTTCTTAATCAGTACGGAGAAAAAAAGTCTGTAGTGTACAGCATAATGCATAGACGTAAGTATGAGCTTCCCCATCTCACATTCCAATAAGATTAATGGGTTTCCAAGTGGGCGCGCTACATACGGATACGAATGATTTCAATAACCTGTTTTCGAAGCTATCATTAAGCTATTGAAACAATTTTTCGACTCAATAAATAGCAATCATATAACTCTTGGACATTTTATCTTTTGTATGAAATGATTATCATACTGTTCCGTTGATCCGAAGCAGAATGAATCACGCTTAAAGAAGGAATGGATTTTTTCTTGGAATTTAGTCAGCAGAAATAATGCCCTTTCCCAACAATTAAAAACGACAAACGATAAACAGTTTCATCAAAGTGATTTCTTCGATATGGGGATATATTCACTACATCATGTCATATATTTCATATTTTTCATTATGAAATCCATATCCATGGCACCTATCGGTATCGAATTATCATCGACACCACGATTTTCGCTAAATGCTCCTTTCAGTTCGGCCTGTAAAAAACTTTTCTGAACTCTAATCCATCAAATTTGGAGCCCTGAAAAGGGCCGTTGATTATATGCTAAGCTAATATAGCACGCTCTCCTCGGATACGATGGGCCAGCTGGATGTCCTTGGGCATGATGTGACGCGTTTTGCATGGATAGCACACACATTGGTATCTTCTAATAAGCCTCCTGCAGCGTCATAACCGCGGAACTTTGGAAGCGCAAGTCGGTTTTGAAGTCCTGAGCAATTCCACGAACCAAATGCTGCAAAGGTAGCTTGCGGATCAGCAATTCGGTCGACTTCTGATAGCGACGAATTTCATGCGAAGTTCCCGGTCGATAGCGATGTGGCTTCTTCACGCTTCCTGCGGCTGATGCGCTTATCCGAGCTGCTTTCGTGGTGCCTTACCACCGAAAGATTAACGAGCTGTCTGCTTAGTCCCGATGAAACGAGTCCTCACGGTGCGAGAGTAGAGTAAGAATTGAACGAAAGCAAGGGAAGTGTCATTTTATAAAACATAAAAGAATCGAATGTAAACCCCACCCTCTTTATTGTATAAGCTTACTGTATACTCACGAATATAATAAGGGTGGGATTTAGATTCTATACTTTTATGGTTTATAAAATGACACTTCCTTTGCTTTCGTTCATTTCTTACTCTACTCTCGCACCGTGAGGACTCGAGCTCGTTAGTCTTTCGCAGACAGCTCGTTAGTCATTCGGTGGTAAGACACACGAAGTCAGCTCGGATAAGCGCACCAGTAGCAGGATAGGTGGAGAAGCCACATCGCTATCGACCGGGAACTTTGCGTGAAATTCATCGCTATCGGAAGTCGACCGAATTGCTGATCCGTAAGCTACCTTTGCAGCATTTGGTTCGTGGAATTGCTCAGGACTTCAAAACCGACTTGCGCTTCCAAAGTTCCGCGGTTATGACGCTGCAGGAGGCTTATTCGAAGATACCAATTTGTGTGCTATCCATGCAAAACGCGTCACATCATGCCCAAGGACATCCAGCTGGCCCATCGTATCCGAGGAGAGCGTGCTATATTAGCTTAGCATATAATCAACGGCCCTTTTCAGGGCTCCAAATTTGATGGATTAGAGTACAGAAAAGTTTTTTACAGGCCGAACTGAAAGGAGCATTTAGCGAAAATCGTGGTTTCGATAATAATTCGTTACCGATAGGTGCCATGGATATGGATTTCCTTATGAAGAATATGAAATACATGACATGATGTAGTGAATATATCCGAAGAAATCACTTTGGTGAAACTGCATTATAAAATTATTTGTGTACGAATGCCGCAATCGATAGTCGACTCTAATTTGCGCTGGGTAATTTCCTCGGAGGACTCGATTCATCCTTTGAGCATTAATAATCTCTTTCTGGCAAAACGATGTGGTATGAATCACATTATTTGAATGATAGAATGAAGAAGTTTCTGCCAATTTCCTTCAACCTCCAAACGTATCTTTCTCCCGTTTGTCGTTTTCGCGTTCGCTAATCCTCTCTCACAACACCCATTTCTAGTTTGAGAAATTGTTGAGTAAACATTGTTTGCTAGTGCGCGTAGAGCGGGAATTCCTAAAGATTCATTGCACCTCTAATAAATTGCCGAAAGACGTGGTCTTACGTTGATCGCACTTGATTGAAAAAATCCAAAACGAAATGTATTTGGTCGAAGCATTATATGAGTAGAAAGCAAATAATCGCTCGAAAATGACTTGATTTTCGCGATGTGAAACATTTTCCGTTTTTCATGTTATGCATCCAATATTGGATACGAAAATTTCCACTGATGGGGAAAAAAATATTCAGAAGCTTTCCTGTTAATTGCGATTGATTGAAAAATAACAAAACCAAATGTATTTGGTTGCAGTGTTATATGGATAGAAAACATTAAAATAAACTATTTCGCATGAATGTATTTTTCAATTCCCAGGGGAACTGGCAGATTATTTTTCAGCAACGATGATAGCAACGAGAATTCCACGCGTGTATGTGTGTGTGTGTATGTGTGGCGGCTGCTCCGATGTTTCAAGCGGAACCGTGGCATCACTCTCCTCCTGATGGATTCCCTTTTGGCCTTAGGTGCACAAACAGGCTCTTGGTGACACCGTTCATCAGCGCATTCATGATAAACGAAATTAGCTTCACAACAACAGCGACAACATGCTCCAATCGCTGTTCAATCATAACTGAGTGGGTTAACGAGCGCCGCTCGCTTATATACCGATTTTTGATTTCAATAGCCTGTTTTGAAAGCAATTTTAAGACTATTGAAACAAGTTTTTGGATGAAAAAGTAACAAGTATATGACGCGTAGACATTTTATCTTTCAAATGAAGTGTTTATCATACCATTTCGTTCAGTTGTTTAAGAGCTATTAACGCTCAAAATCTCGGTCTCCAGCGTAACGCTTTCGTTCTCGAAACTTTGGTTTTACACCCCGGTATAGAAATGAAAGACGTAGTCCTACGTCAAAAAATACACTTTTAAAATCAAAATTATGAATGAAAATTATTTTTTCCAAATCAATTTAGTACTCTATGTAAATGAAAATCCCTTTTGCTTGCGAGTAGTGAAAAAATATCATACAAAAATTGTGTCTAAAGATAATGTTATATTATAATGGTAAGTTTTGGTGAGAATATCTGTAAATTCATAGAAAATAATTGAAACTGGGGTCAGACAAACGTATTTATAGTGGGCAAATAACGCAAAGAAAAAAATTTCATACATATTTTAACAAATTAAAACTGTCTTAGACCCGACTAATCTGATAGAGAATAGTTAGCCTCATACAAACTAATATCGTATCTAGATGTCGACACCATTCCGCCGTCAACGCGAATGCTTTCGCCGTGACAGTGGGTGCGATTGTGTAGGGGTGTACTGCATGCATTCGTGAGCTGAAGCGTCTTAAGCGCGATTCACATACAACACCCACGTCACGTTCACGTTCCGTCTCGTCATGTTACGTCAGTTATTCTTCCATGCAATTCCTATTGAAGCGTTTACATACACCAGCAACGGCAAGTCGAAGTTGCTGTTGCCGGTGTATGTGAATGTTTGCATAAGAACTGCATAGAAGAATAATTATCGCAACGTCACGGGACGGAATGTGAACGTGACGTGGATGTTGTATGTGAATCGCACTTTATCCAGACGCCCAAAACGTTACAGTCCTCCTTATTCCGCGCGGCGAGTGACGTGAGATAGCAAAGTTTCTCGCTTCATTGTGGAAGCTACCTTACTTTTCAACTTCTTTTTGATACCCGAGTCGATAACATATGAGGACACGACTTCAAATCTCACCTAGTGACAAACTAAAGTCACGCCATTCGCCTACGGGAATGCAGTGACTTGAGCAATCTCACCTCATTCGCCGCGCGGAATAAAGGGGAGTGAGTTAGAGATTGAGCCGATTGAATAAAATATTTGTTTGTTTTTTTTTGTTCACCCTCCTTGAATATGTGAACAGTCGTCCAAAATGAAGAATTGTCTAAGATAGAATATTGAATAAACCCAATTTCACGAGGAAATTCCTTAGATACGATGCGCACAGAACTACAGCTACAGATGGCTATCGAGAGAGCGATTTCTGTTTTGACGTAGAACTACGTCTTTCATTAAGGGTGTCAAATGAAAAAAAAACAGGCCACACTTTAATGAAATTGGCGGATTTTGGCGATTTACAAACTAAACGAATCGGAAATTTGTTTAATATGCTATACATTAAAATACCCTGGTTTGTAAATGGTTAAAATTCATGAAAACTTTAGGCGTTCCCATTTTCCCATACATTTGTCTGCTTTCCCGAACAGAGCTGTCAATAATGAGCAACTTATCGACGAGCAACGAAGGAGAAGTTGTAGCATTTGAAGTCTCCTCTAACAAAGGAAAAGAAGAAGAATGAAGGGGAACACTTGCCTAGAGTATAAACAGTGGATCTCACTGAGGCAAACTTTCAGTCTCGTTCTGTATTCAAACCAATGAACATCGCTTGTTCTTCTTTGTTTTGCGTGATCACATGTCTTCGTTCCGGATTGAGCTGTGGACGCCACCAAATTTTTCACTCGCTGATGTCTCTGGCATTGCAATCATTGCATCAAACTGACGCCATTGCATTAAGGTTCTGAGCTACACAATTGTGTGGGGAATCATCAAGCATCGTCGGCTCACCAAGAAAGTAAATGTTTTTCGGTGGTAAGGCACCACGAAAGCAGCTCGGATAAGCGCATCAGCCGCAGGAAGCGTGAAGAAGCCACATCGCTATCGACCGGGAACTTCGCATGAAATTCGTCGCTATCAGAAGTCGACCGAATTGCATTATTTCTGCTGACTAAATTCCAAGAAAAAATCCATTCCTTCTTTAAGCGTGATTCATTCTGCTTCGGATCAACGGAACAGTATGATAATCATTTCATACAAAAGATAAAATGTCCAAGAGTTATATGATTGCTATTTATTGAGTCGAAAAATTGTTTCAATAGCTGAATGATAGCTTCGAAAACAGGTTATTGAAATCATTCGTATCCATATGTAGCGCGCCCACTTGGAAACCCATTAATCTTATTGGAATGTGAGATGGGGAAGCTCATACTTACGTCTATGCATTATGCTGTACACTACAGACTTTTTTTCTCCGTACTGATTAATAAGCCGACCGAACTATCGGTCGACAAGTCAGTCTGCAGTCAAAATGAAAAAATTTCAGTCGAGTTAACTCTTTTTTACAGTAATGCTTTTGAATCCGGACACTTTGCATTACATTCAATATCATACCACAGCCATAACATTTTTTTCATGTTGAATTTATGCGATTAATAGTTGCTAATATAGTTACTGATAGTTTCTTGATAGTTACTTATCAATCGCATTAATTCAACATGCAGAAAATGTTGTGGCTGCGGTATGGTATTAAATGTAACGCAAAGTGTCCGGATTCAAATACATTATTGTATACTTACTTCGATGTTATTCGTTTCTCTCTCAGGGTAAGCAACGAATATAATAAGGGTGGGGTTTAGATTCTATACTTTTATGGTTTATAAAATGACGCTTCCTTTGCTTTCGTTCATTTCTTACTCTACTCTCGCACCGTGACGACTCGTTTGTTTGGGACCAAGCAGATAGCTAGTTAGTCTTTCAGTGGTAAGGCACACGAAAGCAGCTCGGATAAGCGCACCAGCCGCAGGATAGGTGAAGAAGCCACATTGCTATCGACCGGGAACTTTGCGTGAAATTCATCGCTATCGGAAGTCGACTTCAAAACCGACTTGCGCTTCCAAAGTTCCGCGGTTATGACGCTGCAGGAGGCTTATTAGAAGATACCAATTTGATTTCGTAATTTTTCAATCAAGTGTAATTAGCTGGAAAGCTTCTGAAGATTATTCTTTCCCATCAGTAGGATATTTTCGTATCCAATATTGGATGCATAACATGAAAAACGGAAAATGTTTCGTATCGCGAAAATTATATAATTTTCAATCGATTATTGCTCAGTCGCCGAAATGTTCATACTCAAAGAGTTCATTCTCCTCTAGTTGCCTTCCAAATTGCCATCGTAAACCACACCTTCTCTCGATTCAATCACGCACGAAAAGCATACTGAAATGATATTCTGGTGGTGAAACCGATTCATTTTTCGTGAGGCGTCGTGCACAAATTACGTAACGCGATAAGGGGGAGGGGGTAGATGTTGCGTTACTTTCTGTTTATTAGAGATAGGAAATTGCGTTACGAAAGGGGGGGGGGGAGAGGTGGTTCAAAATTCGGATTTTTAGCGTTACGTAATTTGTGCACGACGCCTGAGGACATCAACAAGACAACATCGTTACTGAACGAGCTGAACGGCGAGGGATCGAGGGATTCATTACCTGGCCTGACCTGACCTGAAATGCAATCAGTTTGTTTTAACTGTGAGGGAGCGCAGAAAAGCCGATGCTGATACTCTCGTGACCAAGAGAGTATCAGCATCGAAATACGGTTCCTCGGGAAGACATAGAAGCAGCCGCCACACACACACATACACGCGCGCAACTCTTTTCGTTTGCTGGTTATCGAGAGGAAACCTGGAAAGAAATGATCGTTGCTGAAAAATAATCTGCCAGTTCCCCTTGGAATTGAAAATTACATTCAAGCGAGTTTATTTTAATGTTTTCTATCCATATAATACTGCGACCACATACATTTGGTTTTGTGATTTGCCAATCAAGTGCAGTTAGCAGGAAAGCTTCTGAAGATTATTCTTCAGAACAAGGTTTTTTGTATCCAATATTGGATGCATAAAACCTTGAGTCTCCAACGTAACACTCTCGTTTTTGAAGTCACCCAAATATTTATTTATTCATTCATTCAGGATGGATTTAGATTCAACTTCAAACAAATGATCTCTAAATCAACAATAGTCCTACGTCACCCTTGCGGTTATACCATAGATATAACCCACTTCCTGTTTTTTGATATGGCTGAGGGCGGGAAGGATCCCCCATCGACGCCATTGAATATTTCCGATACCGATCCTCCTCCTGAAGAGCAGGAAGATGAAGCAGAAATTGAGGAAGAAACTTCTGTATATGAAGTTGGAAGTTCCGAAAATGAGGACATTGACGAAAAATAGGATTTTCGTCCAAAAGAATACCCTGAAGGCTCCAAAGGCCCATTCATAGTTATAAGGCAAACATTGTCGAAATAATGAACTCTCGGCCCCGTTAGATTGACGCCATATGAGCCTTAATAAAAATATATATTTTGGATAAAAAAAACTGATTCTACAATGAAAAAACCATTTCAGAGATTATTCTACCATGCAATTGTTTCTAAAATTTCACAGCATTATAGAATAATATCCGAAGTTATAAACAAGCAACTTATATAAAATAACAGCGTAGTTCTACGTCAACAATGCGGTCGTATCTTGGATGAAACCTATATTTTTATTCATATTTTAATATGCGACTAGAGATGGGCAAACCGTTCATGAACTGTTCAAAAGAACTAGTTCACCAAAAAGAGTGAACGAACGGTCGTTCTTTTTGACTGGGCAACAGTTCACATGAACTGCTTACCCAGTTCAGAACGAACTGTGTAAGGCGTGGTGCACAAAATTACGTAATGCGATAAGAGGAGGGGAGGGGGGTCCAGGTTGCGATACGTTCTGTGTGTAGATAGGGGGGAGGGGGTCCAAAATCCGGATTTTTAGCGTTACGTAATTTGTGCACGACACTAAGAAGACCGCTGAGTGAACTGTGTATCCAGTTCAGTTCAGAACGAACTGTGTATGCAGTTCAGAACCAGTTCAGAACGAACTGTGTACGATGACCGCTGGCGGAGCTGTGTATACAGTTCGGAACGAAATGACTACTGCTGAACTGTGCATACAGTTCAGAACGAACTGTGTATGATGATCGGTGTATAAGAGGAAGGTGAGCGAACGAGTGATAGATGAATGCTGCTGCAAGGTAAATAGTCCTCAAATTAATGAATGGAAACAAACGATAGCCCCATGAAATAACAAAAATAAGATGTTGATATTGTCGTTTTCATTAAAAAACGCAATATTTTAGGATACGGTGGTTCTTAAATTGAATTGTTCGATTATTCATCAAATAAAGTTTTAATTTCATATTTTTGAGGTTAAATATTTCAGTAAGATATGTAAATCTATCTCACCGAAAAATACAGTTAACAGCGAAACGATTCAAACTGTCTTTTTCAACAGCAAATAAAAATTTGCGTCGCTGATATGAAATGTTTTTATATTATATCATATTGTGCTCGATAATTTCGAGAAAGTCGTTCGCGTTTCGGTATAGTTTTGCTATAGCAGTTATTGCAAAACATCGTAAGAAAAGCAGCGCAACGTTAGTTTGAATGAATCACGGCTCAAACTAAATCAAAATTCCAAAATGATAGTTTGATTTTCTATTCTGCTAAGATATGTTTAACGAAATTCGGACATATAATTATTTGCTAACAGCATTTTATGAATGAACAGAACAGTCCTACATGACATCTCACACTTTTTTTTACTTGCTTTGGCATATCCCTCTAATGTGCGAAAGAGTGAGTGAACTGCTCAAAAGAACTAGTTCACTTAAGTGTACGGTTGGTCACTGAATGGTTCATAAAAGTGAAAGGTTTTGCTCATGCGACAGTACAGGGTGGCTCAAAATTCATGAAAATCATCGAACATAAGGTGACTATCAATACGGCAGCTATAGTCAATAGTTATACTATCAAACGAGCAGGTGACCACTTTTTCCCCAGTGACCAATTTGCCCCCACTACCCCTACTAAAGAAATCGACTGTGCGAAAACATTTCGAATCGATCACTATCACGTTCCTTACATTTGGTGGTCATCGAACTCCAAGCAGTACCCCCAATTCGCGAGGTTTGCTAGAGTTTATTTTTCAGCTCCTTGCAGTAGTGTTTACAGTGAAACACTGTTATCTGAAACTGGCCTGATGTACGAAGCAAAGCGTAATCGGTAGGTTAGAAAATTTCTAATAAAATAATGTTATAATAATTCTAATGTTAATGTTAATGAATTGATGTTATAAGTTAATTTAATTTAAGTTAATTTCGAAAAAAAAATGTTTATCTTGTGTTAATGAGAAATTATTGATATTTTTCCTAATATCCGGTATCCGGCCGGGTAGTGGGTCACTATCAATTAATTAGTAACCGATAATTATTTTGATTTTATAGAATAATTTATCATTGAATATTTATTAGGATGACCTTTGAGTTTCTTGAGTCTTACAGATCAAGAATCAATAATTTAGTTTTGAGGAGGCTGAATAAAATGACTATTGGAACTGAATGAAGTTAAAAAATATATATTTTTTTGAATGAAGTTAAAAAATATATAGTTTTTTTTTGACGTAGAACTATGTCTTTCAGAAAGTGTGCCAAATCAGAAAACAGGTCACGTTTTTATGAAATAAAGTTAACGTTAATAACTATTTTCACTATGAACGAACTCTCATGATTTGCATACCAATCGAATCGGAAGTTCTCTAAGATTTGTTTGATATGCTATACATTACAATTCGCTAATCTCTAAACGGTTTAAATTCATGAAAACTGGAAGAACTTCCTTTTTTCGCATACATTTGTTCTGCCGATTTGTGTGCTAACCCTATCCGTATTTTCATTTCTTAACAGATCGGAAAGATGTTTGCATCAATTGATAGGAAATATTTGTACGCGTCTATTAATAAAGTATTATTTTTCATGAGATTAACAATTCAATAACTGTGAAATGTCAGTACTTTTGTACTCGCTTGTCGTTGTGCAGACCAGAATATGTTTCCCTAAAACGTTCTTTTAAACTGAGAAGCATGGGAAAATCGTCATTTCAGATACTAGAGGTAAATGAACTTCCGCGGTTCGAGAATTAAGTAAACATGAGATGTGTAATAATTTCAAAGGAAAATGTAAAATACAATGATCGTTTGACAATTCTTCCGTTCACATATTTTTGTAGTCCTAGGCATCATATCAAACGTAGAAGGACGTTCATCAAATTTATTTGTAACGAAGAACATAATCTATTACAAAAAATTCGATGCATTCTAAAATAATATTCGAAATGATTAACAAGTGGATTGCATAATATAATTGCATAATTCTACGTCGAAAATATGCGGTCGTGTCCTAGATACAACCCCTTACATTTTTTTCCATTTAATTATATCTGCTTTTACTTTAAAACGCTTAAAAACACACAATAGCAAAACTACAGAGACATGCGCAATCTGTGATACCGTGCGCGAGTATAGGAGTTATAATTTTGCGCGCGAGTACAGGAGGGTTAAAAATTTGTTTTATCGTCAAGTACTACATTAATTTTCGAATTACTTTTTGATACAGTCAAGCCTAACATTTTAACAATTAGTAATGCGCAAAAGATTGGCCACCACTGCAATAGACTATAGCAATGTTGTTCAGATGAAAATGCGAAGAACTTTAGTTCACTATTTATATCTTGATTGTACTTTCAATGACAAGTTCAGTTCTTTTGCCAGTACAAGTCAAACGTCAAACTCACGGAAAATATCTATAGTCAAAATGCTAGTAATAACATAGAAAACTACAGATTCTGCACTTACATATTCTGGCTGGAACTTCATAAATCTCGCTTTATCGTCCATTGTTGGTGATGCTGAGTCAAGTTGTGATTTGATCCCTAATAGCACCGTCTGAGTTTTATAGTAATCGAGTTGTTTCTGCATATCCTGTTAAGGAGCAAAACAATATTTTTAAACATCTATAGAAACAAAATTGCTAATTTATATGTTATACGTTATACCATACCTCAGAAGATTCTTAGTTCAACAATATAAAAATTATTATAGGAGAGTACTTACATTGCTTCAAACGTTTTCTTCTCTCTATTGTATTTGTATCTGATACAGGGATGAAACGAGATATTTTAATTTTGATATTATCATGTCATATAAATAATTGTATGTTTTGTGAGTGAATACCGTTAATTGTGCATTCTATTCTCTCTATAAAATGGTTCGTATTTATCTCAGAAAAGTTCTGGAAGTTATAGAATTGTTTTATTTTTTTATTAATAACATGACGTACGCACAGCGCTTGGATTTTGAATGAACTGAATATGAGCCAATGCCCTTCATTCGTTTTCCAATTCATGAACGGTGCTCCCTTTGAACCATCCAGCGGTGCAAAGCGAATTCCCTTGATTCACAGCCATCGACATCGGTGAACCATCAACATTCGAAGCTTGAATTTCAAACTGCATTCCTCAATCGATAGTTGAAAGAGCCAGACGCTTATTGTTCGCGTCTCTGCTACAAATCAAAGCTGGTGAAGTTTTTTTCCCCCTCCGCCAAAGTGCCTTTGGTTTTTTTTTCTTTGACCGTTCGTGGCAAGATAAGTGCCGTTAATACCCGGAACAGCGAGGAAGCAGCACCTCTCCGGCAACGCCGGACCGGCGATCTGAGAATTGGTTCCAGCGGCATCGATTTCATCATAGAGAAGTATAATCAACAACAACTTTTGCCGTCACGCTATTGTGTTTACCTCGTAGCGTGCGGCGTTGTATAGCTTCGAATAGGGGTGTTCAAGGTTGTTCGGACACCGCAAATTAGTATTTTGTTTTTTTTTGGAAGATTTTTTTTTTTGATATATATATATTTATATATTTTTCTTAAATTTAAGTTAATTATTAGTCTAAGTTAGTTTTAAGTTGAGTTTTTGAGCGCGCGTGCGTGTGTGTGTGTGTTTTTTTTTCATAGACGGTTGCGCACCGCTTGCGCAACCGTTATGACATCTACCGATGCCATTGTTGCGCGGACGCGCTATTATCAATCGACCTCAAAGGGACCATGGGTTGTTTTCTTTCGGCCCAAGGGAAAATCGTTGAGAACTCTTGATATTTCAAGAGATTTGCTGCGTCAATTTTCGGGCGTCTCGATACATAAAGAGAGACCGGATAAACTGCGTGTAGAAGCACTGACTTTTGATGTGGCCAACAAGATTGTTGACCACGAAGTTTTTAACAGGGAATATCACATCTACATCCCTTCTCGAGAGGTGGAGATAGAAGGCGTAGTAACCGACGCGAGTCTGAGTGTCGATGAATTGAAAAAAGCTTCGGGTTCTTTCAAAAACTCGATGATAGGTGATCTTGTAAAGATCCTGGATGTTAGAAACCTGCATTCAGCATCTTTGGAAGAAAACAAAAAAGTTTATAAGCCCTCGCACTCTTTTCGGATTACTTTCGCAGGTTCTGTTCTCCCAAACTATGTGAAAGTAGAAAATATTTTTTCCCAGTGCGCCTGTTTGTACCGGGTTTATAATTGTACCAACTGTAAAAAGTTGGGACACTCGTTTAGCCACTGCGGCAACAAATTTCGTTGCGGTAAATGTGGCGAGAAACATAGTGAGGATTCTTGCACACAAACAGTGGAAAAATGTATCCACTGTGGCGAGAATCCTCACCCTCTACAGGAGTGCCCGAGGTACAAACAGCACTCCGATAAAGTGAAGCGTTCTATCGCTGGACGCTCCAAGCGGACTTATGCTGAAATGCTAAAGACCGCATCAGCCGCTCAAGATGAAAACCAATTTTCGGTTTTGTCATCTCAAGAATCGGACTCTGATTCTGATGAGAGTCATACTACGGCTGCACCAGAACTTTCAATAAAGGATGAGTCATCAAAAAGAAAGCTCTCTTCACCAACGGTGCACCGTAAGAAACCTAAAGTGACCCTCGGAAGATTGTCTAATTCCAAGGGTAATAGTAATAAAAAAACGAATCCGAAGGCTCCTTCTCAGCCAGTTCCTGGTTGCAGCAAGGATTTTACGTCATTACCCAGAGAAGAGAGAAATAAAAACGCTGCTCCTCGAACTTCTCGTAGAAAATTCGCGTCTAATCGAGGATTGATAGCTTTTTCGGACATTGTGGACTTCATACTAAACACGTTAAAAATTCAAGACCCCCTCAGAAGCTTTATTTCTGCCTTGCTTCCATCTTTAAAGTCTTATCTTAAGCAATTGACTGCTTCATGGCCCCTCCTTGCATCAATCATATCATTCGATGGATAATTCCCCTAGCGTAGTAGAAGATATGATCAATGTGCTACAATGGAACTGCCGTAGTCTAGTGCCAAAACTAGATTCGTTCAAATTTTTACTTCAAAATTATGATTGTGATATATTTGCCCTCTCTGAAACATGGCTCTCTTCTGACACTGAACTCAACTTCCACGATTTTAACATTATTCGCCTGGATAGAAATGATTCTTATGGAGGAGTACTTTTAGGGATCAAAAAGTGCTACTCTTTCTATAAAATTCCTCTCCCAGCTCTATCAGACGTCGAAATTGTCGCGTGTCAAATAACTGCAAAGAATAAAGAACTTTGCATAGCTTCAGTATACGTTCCTCCAAATACTAACATTAGCCGTAGTCATCTTTGGAATCTGGTCTCGATTCTCTCATCCCCAGTTCTAATTCTGGGTGATATGAACTCTCATGGTACTGGGTGGGGTGATCCTTATGATGACGCCAGAGCGGCTATTTTTTACGATTTATGTGACGATTTCAACTTGACTACTGGTGAAGCGACACAAATTCCAAAACCTCCGGCTCGAGAAAGTCGTCTCGACCTTTCTTTTTGCTCAAGCTCGTTATCATTAGATTGTCAGTGGAAGATCATCAATGATCCCCATGGTAGCGATCACTTGCCAATCAGTATATCAATCAAGTGTAGCCCGCAATCCACTGAACCATCTCGAGTTCCATTTGATCTAACAAGGAACATCGACTGGCAAAAATTTGCAACGGCGGTAACAATCGGTGTCGAATCAATAGATATACTTCCACCATTGGAAGAATATCGATTCTTTGTCGATTTGATGTATAAAAGCTCACTGGAAGCACAAAAAAGAAAAGTTCCAAGTGCTCCGTTTAAAATAAAACCAGCCACTCATGGCTGGGACGATGAATGCACAAAATTGTATTTGAAAAAATCTGATGCTTTCAAAGCTTTTCGTAGACATGGAACATCCACACACTTCGAGGAATATTCAAAGCTTGAAATACAGCTGAAACAATTAATTAAAGCAAAAAAACGCGGTTACTGGCGCAATTTCATTGAAGGTCTTTCTCGTGAAACCTCAATACGTACCTTGTGGAGGGTAGCTCGCAACATGCGTAACCGCTCATCTACCAACGAGAGTGAAGAATACTCCAACCGATGGATATTCGATTTCGCGAAAAAGGTCTGTCCAGACTCAGTTCCAGCCCAACATATTCTTCGAGAAACGTCTCCGAGCAGTGGACCTCTGGACGGACCATTCTCAATGCTGGAATTTTCTATGGCTCTTCTTTCATCGAACAACTCTTCACCCGGAAGCGATATGATTAAATTCGTTCTTCTAAAAAATCTTCCCGATATCGCGAAAAGACGCTTGCTAGACTTATTCAATACCCTACTAGAAAACAACATTGTGCCACCCGAATGGAGACAGGTCAAAGTAATAGCAATTCAAAAGCCTGGCAAACCAGCGTCTGACCATAACTCATACCGTCCGATTGCTATGCTCTCGTGCATTAGAAAATTGTTGGAGAAAATGATCCTTCGAAGACTCGATCAATGGATCGAGACAAATAATTTGCTATCAAGTACACAATTTGGGTTTCGTAAGAGCAAAGGAACAAACGATTGTCTAGCGTTGCTTTCTACAGATATTCAACTGGCCTTTGCGCACAAGGAGCAATTGGCTTCAGTATTCTTGGATATTAAGGGAGCTTTTGATTCGGTTACCATAGAAATTCTGTCAGACAATCTGGACAGATGTGGACTTCCTGGAATTTTGAATAACTTTTTGTACAATTTGTTGTCAGAAAAGCGAATGAACTTCACCCTTGGACAACTGACAACTTCCAGAAATAGTTATATGGGTCTACCCCAAGGCTCATGTCTGAGCCCCCTTCTTTATATTTTTTATGTGAAAGATATTGACAGTGGTGTGGTTTCCGTCAGAGGTCTCCATGCCGAAAATTTGCAAAGACCATTGCAATATTCCTTAGATAACTTGTCTTCTTGGGCAAGAAACTTAGGGATCGAATTCTCG
This sequence comes from Toxorhynchites rutilus septentrionalis, assembly GCF_029784135.1. Taxonomy (NCBI): domain Eukaryota; kingdom Metazoa; phylum Arthropoda; class Insecta; order Diptera; family Culicidae; genus Toxorhynchites; species Toxorhynchites rutilus. Next base: position 190,681,976 of record NC_073746.1, read on the forward strand.
CCGCAGAAAACCGAACTGGTAGTGTTTACTCGAAAGCGGTTCCCAGCCCAATTGCAACTTAAGCTTTTGGGCAGAAGCATTACCCAATCATTGACTTTCAAGTACCTTGGTGTCTGGTTTGATTCAAAATGCACTTGGAATACCCACATTACGTATTTGAAGCAAAAATGTCAAAAGAGGGTCAACTTCCTCCGCTCGATTTGCGGCACGTGGTGGGGAGCTAATCCGGGAGATCTCATAACACTTTATAAAACAACTATTCTATCCATTCTGGAGTATGGCTCTTTCTGCTTTCTCTCAGCAGCTAAAAGTCACCTTCTAAAACTGGAACGAATTCAATATCATTGTCTGCGTATAGCTCTTGGCTGTATGCACTCAACGCATAACATGAGTCTCGAGGTTCTGGCAGGAGTAACTCCTCTACAGAACCGATTCTGGGAACTTTCTCTCAGAATACTGGTGAAATGCGGAGTCACGAACACACTTTTGATTGGAAACTTTGAAAAAATTCTTCATCTAAATATACAATCTCGGTTTATGAGAATTTACCACCACTATATTTCGTCAGATATTTGTCTTCCATCGTTTACTCCAGACCGTGCTCGCTTCACCATCAGCAGTTCCTCAATTGAATACGATCTGTCGATGAAACAAGCAATACTTGGAATCTCAGATCAGCTTCGATCAACTTACATTCCCCGTATTTTTAACCGAAAGTACTCAAAAGTCAATTGCATGAAAAGATACTTCACTGATGGGTCTCGCCTCAATGGATCCACTGGCTTCGGTGTTTTCAATGAAAATTCGAGCGCCTTCCGTAAACTGCAGGAACCTTGTTCCGTTTATGTTGCTGAGCTGGCAGCAATCGACTTCGCATTGGGGATGATCTCCAACAAGCCTGCAGACCATTACTTCATTTTCTCGGATAGTCTCAGTTCGCTTGAGGCTCTCCAGTCGATGAGAACTAGTAGGCACCCATCTTATTTCCTCACAAAAGTGAGGCTGCAGATGAGTGCACTGATCGAAAGATCTTGTAAGATAACCTTTGTATGAGTCCCCTCTCATTGCTCAATTCCTGGCAATGAGAAGGCGGACACTCTAGCAAAGGTGGGTGCCCAGGAAGGCGAATTGTTTGATAGACAGATTTCATACGATGAATTTTTCCAATTACTGCGTCAGAGTTTCCTCTTGAGTTGGCAAACCGATTGGGACACTGGAAGTCTTGGGCGGTGGTTATATTCAATTATTCCAAATGTTTCTTCGAGAGCGTGGTTCAAAGGTTTGGACGTAAGTCGTGACTTCATTCGTGTAATGAGTAGACTTATGTCCAACCACTACTCGCTAGATGTGCACCTCCACAGAATAAATCTTGTTCAAAACAATGTCTGTCGGTGTGGAAACGGTTACGATGACATCGATCACGCAGTTTGGCAATGTACGGATAATTACGCAGCCAGAGAGTACCTTTTGAATGCCCTTGAGGTCCAAGGAAGACAACCCTATGTTCCTGTTAGAGACGTGTTGGGAACTCGCGACATCTGCTATATGCAGTTGATCTATATGTTTGTGAAACGGTCTAGTATAAGAATTTAATGCTTTTGTGTTTTTTTTTCTTTTTCGTTATTAGTTTGTTTGTCTTGTCCCCTCATCTCACCGTCGCTCACCCTCGACAGCTAGTCGAACACCAGATGCTATCCCTGGTCATTATGCACAATACTGCAGTGCGTGCGGCAACCCTCGGTTGAGACAATGATACCTCATATCCATATCCCTAACCTGACCCGTCCCACAAAAATTGTTGCCCCTCTAACCTCGAGTAAACCGCGAGTAATCGGTCGAAACCTACTAAACATAGATTTAAGATGAAATTTTTGTATAAACAAAACTTGAGTTAGCGGCTCCGCAAAGCTTATGCGATTGAGCCTTACAAATAAACGAATTGGAAAAAAAAAAAATTCAAACTAGGAGCTTGAACATTCTAAGCTCATTCTTTCTTCCATTCGTTATAATACCTACTTGTGGATGTCATCCACTCACAACTGTTAACTAAATACAAGCGCATGTGCTCTCTTAGGGAGCTGTGGGAGAGTCTTGGATGCACGTATAGTGCACGGGAGGAGAATCGAATTGAAACATCTTTCTGGTTTCACATTCATTTTATTTACAGCAAACTACTAGGCTTAAACGTGAAGTTTATAGAACTTTTAATGTCATAACGTTTTGATTGAACGTTATGTATCTTATTAGGTAATAATATGAAACTTTAACTATTACTGTCATACAAATGAAACACAAATTTCTGCATTACTCGAATACTAATCAAGCAAATGGAGCCAAATTTTTCATTTTCACTCCACCCCCCTCTCTAAGGGAGAGCTGTCATACAAATGAAAGACAAATTTCTGCATAATTCGAAAACTAATCAAGCAAATGGAGCCAAATTTTTCATTTGGTGGTTTTAGGGTGCAATAAATGTTTCTATAATGGTATGACACCCCTCTCTCCTCTGGAATGGTCCCATAGAGGGTCCCATAAAAATATTACACATATTTCAACCAAACATGACAATTGAAAATTTTCGGAAAACTCTGAAGGAAAAAGGGAAAATTCGGAAAATTAAATGTTCTACAATTACATAGTGACATGGACTGTTAGTCCATTTGATGTTTGCGCTAGCAAAATTGATCTTTGTTCGAAACTGGAAATGGATTTTTATGTCATGAAAGGATCGCCGGATGTGGGGATAAGAGCAGAACTCGAGGAAGGAATTGTCCGATTTAAGGCTGTTTTTATTCTATCATATTTTCTGTATAAAACATTTATTCCATGTAACGAAGAAACAAGTTATTTGCAAGTGGTTGAAAAATCTCGAGCGAGAATTGTGTCTAAAAATAATCTGATATTATAATGATGTTGTTGTTGTTGTTGTTTATTTGGGATACTTCACACCGAGGCAGCTGGTGCATTCGTATCCTAAATATTATAATGATGAGTTTTGTTAGTAATACTAGGAATTTTATAGTAAAAGGTAAATTCAACGGTGTCGATTAGAAGATTAACCAATGAACAGTTTTGCGATTGGACCCAAGAACTTGCTCATAGTAAGAAAACGTGGATGTTTGAAGGTATTGATAACAAAACACAAATTTTGGGCGGGACGAAGTTTGCCGGGTCAGCTAGTACTTATATATTGTATTAGAACAAAACCATTCCTACTAATACTTCTTTTAGGCATGGTAGAGTTTGATGAAAAGCACAACTTGACAAACCTGATCCAAAAAAGTTGGTTTGCTATTTTGAAAAAAATAAAGGGCGATACTGTAGACACGTAGTCGCTGATGTAAAATCACAATTTGTCAACTACATGAAACACACAATTGAAAAACTACTTGAAAATAGCGAATAAGTCAATTAGAAAAAAACAAGGATTTATCTGCTGAAACCCACAATGAGGATGTTGATCCCGATTAGCTTGAAACTATTATTGATGATATCAATATGCGTAAGATATAAATAAGAAATAAATAGTTTGGTATGTATATTAGCAATTTCGGAACTGTATCAAATACTGTTGAAAGCTATATAGAAACTGCTATTCGCGATATCCAGACCAACAACGACATATTGTAGTTTCGCTTAGTAGTTTCAAAACAATTGATTTTTATTCCAAGCAATAATTCCAAGAGTACAAAAACCTGTTATCTAAAGATATAATTTTTAAACGACTTGTCAATAAAACCTGTCATTATCGATGCATGTTTTTATTAAAAACATAATGGGAGTTACAGAAAGACATAGACAAGTTTGTCAAAAAATACATTATATCGTTCTTATTACACGATATCCCTAAATTCGATTTCATAAAATAATGTCGACGATATGAATACAAAGATACGCTTTAGGGATTATTCGCATTCAAATTCAGTAGCAACCCATGAATTTGAATAATTCAACGGCAAACCGACCCGTGAATCTCATATGCTATTGAACCAAATACACTGCTTACAGCCTACGTTCAGGGGATAAAACAGAATTGCTAGACTCTCTCGAAATATTCTCACGGCTTTTTAGCGTTATGAGTACAAGTTTTTCAGCACATATGCATGGAAACAATCGTTCTCACATTTATTTCTCGTGTGGTATATTCAGCGCGAACAGCAGTTGCTCGGTACGTTAGTGTGAGAGCTTTAGAGCAACTGAACTGTTTTACAGTTGGTTAATTCAAATTTGAATGAATGGTGAAGCACTGCGTGCGCATATACAGGTTGGGAACCGTCGTTATACCCACTCAAACATAACATACCATGATAATTGAATGTTAGTTCTAAATTTAAAAAAACAGGAAGTGGGTTATATCTGTGATATAACCGCAAGGTAGACGCAGGAGTACCGTATATAAGTATGGAATTGTTATTAACATAAAATTCATCTCTTTCGAACTTGTTGGTGGCCCCGAAACGAACCGATAGAATTTGAGTGGCCTTGTAAAAGCAACTGAAGATGTTTGATACATGATTCATGTTTGTTTTCGTAAGAATAACACGAGATTTTTCATGATCACTCCATGCGCAGAATAACTGAAGGCGCGATTTCACGGCGAGAACGAAATATAGTCTATCCTTGCATAACCTTGCATAAAATTCATTTCGTTTTTATCGTGATGTGGCAATTTTTCATGACTGTTCGATGCGAAAGCAGAACAGAAACTGATGCTATTGGATTGCATCACGGGAACACCAAGTCGAATGCGTAAATGGGTACGAATATTCCTTCGCTCGTACGCATTCACACACAAACAATTTTTCATGACTGTTCCATGCTAAATCAGAACAGAAACTGATACGAGTAAAAGTACTCACGCCTTGCATGTGTCCGCTATGGTTTCCCAAACACTAATGCAAGCGAGCAAAAGAAATCACAGCTTGCATGAATTCGCTATAACGGTTTCTCCAGGTGCCTAGATTCTGCGTCCGTGTTCGGGAACACATTGCGATCACCAATCATGATCAATGAGCTAGATTGTTAAGATTTCAATAACTTGCTTTCAAAGCAATTTTTATGCTATTGAAACGATTTTTTGGACCAATAAGTGACAATCATATAACTCGTTGACATTTTATCTTTCAGAAGAAGTGATTATTATACCACTTCATTCAGCCGGTAAAGAGATATTAACATTCATAACCTTGCAGTCCAGCGTCACTCTCTCGTTTTCGAAACTTTGAACTTACCCCGGTACAGAAATGAAAGACGTAGTCCTACGTCAAAAACTGTTGACCTCCGGGAGCGTTCACACACGAAGTGTTGTAACCTGTAGAACAAAAAATCGATTCGGATTCTACTCACCATATCAACATGAGATATGTGCTTCATATATAATGATGTGTAACATCGGGATTCATCAAACATAAATCTGTTGAAATTGATTACCTTATTAATATATTTTATCAGCGTATGAATTCATAAAGGACATCGATCCGTTGTGCCGTGCCATAGATATATAGATATATATATATATATACATGTAATTATTCAATTCATTTAGTCGGCGAAGATTGCGATGAAGGTTCTGCAACGACAGCCGACTCATTTGTATCAGTTGTTATTTGTTCTTGTGCTGTGCCATTATCAATAACGTTGTATGGTGGAGGATCACAATTGACACTGCCGGCGTTATTGAAATCAACCGTTTCTTCTATCACTATTGGTTCACGCGAAGCAGTTTCAATAATTTTATTGTTCATAGCCATGGCGATCATATAGGATGGAGGTGGCGCTTGTTTCAAATTTTGGGCAATTGCTTCATCATAGCCAGGCAGGAGAGAATTGTTGTCGCATCCCTACAGAATAGAACAGGTTATTTAGAGAAAAAGAAATTGTCTATATATATATTTCATGAAAACATACCCCTTGCATGTTCGTAGTGTTTGATGTATTTGGGATAATGTAAGGCAACATAGAACGCAGATTTTGCTGTCTGAGTGTTAGAAATTTATAACAACGCCAAACTATCCCAATCGCATAAGCTTTCAGGAATATAAAGAGAATGAATCCAATTAAGACGAGTACTGACAATGTTTGTGGATTCAATTTGATCAATTCCTCCCTCCAAGGTAGACGGTTTGGACTTTCAGTTATCCAGAGGTGCATCGAGCGAATATAACACAAATGACCAGCAGCTGTAAGACTGTAAAAGATTTCAAATGATGATGAGTACCTATTTTGCAAAGCTGAAACTTACGTAGCAATTACGAAGTCAAATATCTGTAAACAAAAGAAGGGCAACAAGTGAGAAGGTTTTCCCTTGACCGCGCCGTAAATCAACATCAAAGTAACGGCAATCATACACAGGAAAACTAGTCCACTTCCGCTCATATCAACATCATCTGCAAAAAATTGACGAACAATTTGAAAAGTTGAGAATTATAAATTAGTCAATCAATGGTACTACTATGAAATCCAGTCTGCTGGAAATTATCACGATAGGCGTACGGTGGATCAACTTTACTGAGAGGTGTTGGTAATATTGGTGCAAATTGATCATTTTCGTTATTTTCATTTTCATTCAAATCATTGAGCAAAAGATGATAGTTATTCGTTCTGATTATCACGGAAAGAATTCCAAGGGCAAGCACGTTGAGAAACTAGAATGAGAGAAAAGTAGTTGTAGCATTAGTAAACTTTATTTTCAACGTGAGTGTGCAGTAATTTTTTCGCATTTTGGGCCTGATCACGAACGTCACTTCACGGTGAAAACGAAATGAAATGCATACAAATTGCATACAATTCTTTTCGTTTTCACCGTGAAGTGACGTTCGTGATCAGGCCCTTTATAATTTCGTCGAATGCAGAAGAGAAAGCTATACAATATTGAACCAGGAGAACCAGGTTATACAATATTGAACCAGGAGACAATGAAATGATGGTAGACGTAAATACGAATTGGATAATGTCAGCCAACCGACCGCACCAGCGTCAGTTCCCTTAGGTTAGTGATGGTAACGGTAGTGATAGTCCAGTACGATCAATTTTGATCTTCAAAGAGAATTGCTGGATTGTAACAATCGAAGGACAAGAAGTGGATTCTTTGAGATAACCAGCAATATGATTCAGCAGTCTTATCGCATAATGGAAAAACGGAGCAGGAAGAAAAAACGTAGCTACTCTCTGACGAAAAATGGAATGAAAATGTTTATTTATTACCTTATTCATAGCAACGAGTATGTTTGTAGAAATTTGTAGAAATGGGATAAATTGTCAGGGTCGAATTTGCATCGGTGTCACACGGTTGTGTGACCCGACAAGTCTTCCTAGTGTCTTTGAGGATAGGAAACATGAAGTTTTGAAGAGTTTGTTTGCTTTATTTTTTACAATATGACCTGATTCACAGTATTTTTCCAACTTAGTAGGTTCGTGGTTATCTCTCTCCAATTCCGCGGGCAAATCGTGCTCGCTAAGTGCAACTCTCTCTGATTCGTACTTAAGTCAGATGTAATGTTCATTTACCGTCTTAAATGCTCTGACGTCAATGCCCACGTCATCAGCGATGCACATGAATTGACTGGATCTGTTGAAAATAGTGCCATGTAAGTTTAACGCCGCTCGTTCCATAACATCCTGCAGTGCAATGTAGAATAGCAGTCAAGGGAGAACATCACCTGAGCGAAGCCCCCTGTGGGACTCGAATTAATCAGATAATCCATCCGATATTTGCATACAGCACTGTATTCTATCCGTCGTAGCTCTAGTCAGCCTTGTCAGCTTTCCGGGGAGCTGTTTTTGTCCATGATTCTCCATTCTTTTCGTGTTATTGAATCATATGCGGCTTTGAAGTCGATGAGTAGCCGGTGCTGCAAGGTGAAGATTTGGTCGGTAATAGACGGACCTTCGATGAAGCCGACCTGATACCTACTCACGAATCTGTTCGCTAGTGGCGATAGACGACGGAAGATTATTTGGGAAAGTACTTTGTAGGAAGCATTCAGGTGATTGCACGAATGTTTTCACAGTCTAGTTTGTTTCATTTCTTGAAAATATGGCAAATAACCCCACTCCTTCGATAGTTGTTCTGTTTCTCAAATTATGACAATCAATCGATCCAGACAATTAACCAACTTTTCCAGCCCCATCTTGATAAGTTCCGCTCTGATAACATCGTTTCCAGTTGATTTGTTACTCTTTAGTTGTTCGATGACATTCTTAACTTCACTTATCGTTGGGGATGGTACATCTTCATTATTTACCCGCTCCAACATAATGGCTTCCATCGTTATCTTGGTCCTCTGCCTGTACGCCATTCGAGTATTCATCGAGGAGCTGCTTCCACCTTTCGGTCACTTCACGATCGTTCGTCAATATACTCCCATTCTTATTTCGATATATTTCAGCTCGTGGCACGAAGCCTTTTCGAGATGCATTGATGAAGATATTTCCGATAGGACTTTCATGTTTCACGAGCGGTGCAGCTGATCTAGTTGCTCACACTCCTTCTTTTCATGGCGACTCTATTTTGCTATCTCCGCCTCTGTTGTCTTGGTTCCACATGACCTATGATGTTCTCTACTACGCTGTTGAAGGCGACCTTGAACATGTTCCAGCTATCCTCGCGAATGAACTGAAAAGTTTAAAACCTCTATAATTCATCACGTTCGTTTCAGCTATCCTCAAGAGGAGCTTTATTTATTCTTTTCTGGCAGCGCAGCTTCGACTTGCGCTATACAAATTAATTTAAGGCAATACGGAAGCGACACTTCTTTTTATAACGACATATTTTCGACGAAATCCACTTGTTTTAATCGCTTGAAATTGCACTGCCGCGGGCGTCGGAATATTGTTCACAACTGAAAGTTTAGGGGGCATCTTAACTGTCATCCGGTATTCATTCCGTGATCCGAATCGAAGTTAGCACCTCGATAGGTTCTGACGTCATTTATGTCCAAGAAATGTCACCCTGTCACCCATCTCTCAGAATAATGTCGATCAATGTCAATTGATCCGGTTCAAATCTTCTTGTATATCGTCCGTTGCTTGGTGTTTTGTGGTGCGGCCTGCAAGGTTCGCAGCTTGCTTTTCGCATTACATCCTAAACTCGTGACTTGTCAATTGGGTACCGTTATCCGTGACGATGGTTTCTAATACACCCAACGTCACAAATGATTGCGCCAGTAATCGATTTTAAGTTCAAAACTCAGGACCCTCAATTGACCATCTTTGTGTTGTTATAGAATAACTACGTCCGAGCAACAATCATCAGTGATGCAAATCGATTCATAGTGGGAGTCCTGGCCTCTCTTCATCCATACAAGCTCTACTTACAGCAAGAAAAATCGGGCTACTGTGCTATTAATAAAACGACAATGATCAAATCGAAATATACGCCACCCACGGTGACCGGAATAAATCGCCACAGTAAACAACTGCAACAGAAACAACCGCTTAGAAAAAGTGTAGTAGGCTAGAAATATTTGGCGCGGGAAAAACATCATGTGCCTCACATTTCTATTATAAATTTATTCTCTTGTTCTCGTTTTTCGAAATTTATTCTGAGGACAATGTAATGGGGACGAAGTCCCCATTTGGCGAGGATAAGGAATCGAGGCGGCCCATGCCGCCAAGATGACGCAATCCGAGTCCACCGCCGACCCGCCGTCGGAAGCGGCGGTGTCTCGCACGCAAACCTGGGATCCACTGATTGCCCGGTTAGTTTGAAACATAGGATACGATCCTTTAGCAATGTCCGACCGAGCTCTAGCGAGCGTCGGACGGTATACGTCTGCCCGGGGCGTTACGTTTGCCTGGGGCGATACGTTTGCCCGGTTAATTCTTGTTTTGAAATACAATACCGCGCCACAATATTTATAGCCTACTACACATTTTATAAGCGGTGGTTTCTGTTGCAGTCGTTTTCTGTGGCGATTTATTCCGGGAACCGCCACCCACAGCTGAAATACCAGATGAACGCGTGGCCATGGCTTGTCTGGAATGGTCCATGATTCCAATGTGGTTATGACGGGCAGTGCAGCGGATCAAATCCTCGATGTCGTTATCTATTCTCGGCCAATAGACAACTCTGCCGTGGAACAAAAACAACCGTCGATATAGATAAAAGAGTCCCACCTGTCGACGTAGGAACGAACGTCTGAGTTTGTGATTGACCGTGTATGGGTTGGCCAGCTTCCAGCATCTGTCTTCATTGTAGCTTGGATAGCAGCGAAAGAAATGAATCGATATTATTATAAATCATTAGAGGCGAATGAACTGTAAAGTGCCTCTTAAAAACAAAAAACTGAACATTAATCATGCTATTAGATAATCTTTATCAGGCTCCTTGATGCGGCCAATTATCCTGGATAACATTCCAGTGCAACCGAACTCGCTGGTGCCCATATAAAGGAAATCGAAATCGTAGTTGAGTAGCTTTAATGGCTTCAATGCTTCAATGCGCTGCAGTCGATATGCCATATGCAGTGTGATATCCTGCTTCGAACCAAAGATTTGCACTAGGTGCTTATGGTCCGCGAGAAGAGTAATGTGCGATTCACATAGAACGTTACGGAGAAGAACGTCTACGTTCCGTCAACGTCTCCACCAATTCACACATGCAGTCAATACTTCCACCAACCCGTCACGTCAAATGTCAAACGAATGATTTATTCAATGTTATTCATGGTGTCGCCATCTACAACAATTTTAAATTGCAATGCCCTCTTTCGAATTAGCATGCCTAGAATCAGTCCTAAATTTTGATAAATTAAATGAAAATCATTGAATTAAAATGCTTGAACCCCGTAGTCCGACGCTTATTCAACAATAATAATATATAGACTATTTTTCTCAGCTAGGCGCGAATGATTTTCACTCCGAAATTTGGAATTAAGAGATATGTTGGCATAAAAAGTACAGTATGTTACTTATAATGCGACATGCCGTGGTACCATTTAGTGTGGCATTGGAGGCAATTTTGACCAGTAATTGGACATTTGCGACAGGTGGCGACTTTCAAAGTGGGGCTATAATTTGGGCTCCGAACTCAATGTTTACAAAAATGTCCAATTAGAGGTAAAATATCTAATTAAACGTGTTGCATCACAGGTCTGTCCAATTAGCTAAATGTCGAATTAGATGTAAATTACTGTACAACCAAAATCTAAACAAAAGCCGTGACACAAAAACCAAACGAGCCGTCCGTCTCCGTCAATTATTCTTTTCTACAAATCCTGCCGGTCGTTTTCGTTGAACGTATGCTGACGGGTCGTTACGTTGCCGGTGTATGTGAATGTTTTCATAATAATTGCATGGTAGAATAACTGACGTAACGTGACGGGACGTGAACGTGACGTGGATGTTGTATGTGAATCGCACTTAAATCGCCGACCCAATAGGTACTTGTGTAACTTCTTTACTTCGTATATAAGCGAAAGTTGTTGCGGACCCAGGTTAGATAGCACGGTAAGTTAGTTCAATTTAACAAGCAACAAAGCAACAAGTTTAATTTAAGGTGAAGGTGGAAGCTAGCCACAAATGGCTGCCACAATGGCGCTCATTTCTTTCATCTCCCTCCCTCACCCCTCGCCCAAAAATCAATAATTTTGCGAAACAGTGTGAAGAAAATAATCGTTTTCGCACACTTCCCATCAAGAAATATCAACCAAACTCTAATCGATTACTCACAAAATATTAAATTTTCATCTGATGTCGCACTGTATAGTGAAAAAACGTCGGAAAACTCGAGCTAGTACTCTGAAAGTTAAATTTTCATTTTTCAATCTTCGGTAATGGTTTTGTTTGTATTGGTGGAAGCATCGTTATTTTCTCGACACTGATGCCAGACAACATCATCGAAACAGCTATAAAACCCACTCAATAAAATGTTATTCCTGAGTCATAGCGTTTCATGTCATGAAAGTCAATAGAATAAAATTGTGTTGATATCAATACAATTATTATTTTTACGTTTAATTGGTCTATAATGTTAGTTTTAGTAACTTGACAATGGGTAAGAAAATTGTATTGCAGAGCTCGTAACACTGCCTGCTTATGCTTTCAAAAACAGTAAACGGAAAAGTTTTACATTCAATCAAAATGCCTTGGCCAACGAAGAGAAGGATTAAGGCTCTCCAACGTGAATATGTGAAAACAATATGATCAACGAAGAAATATATTAATGAATTATCAACATCGAGTTACTATACGGAAGAACTCGTTAATACCAAAAGAGCCCCAATTCGCATATGTAATAAATTTGCTCATGTTACGCCCGCGTTTAATCATAATTTTACTTCATATGCAAATGCATTTTCTATATATATTTATATTTGCAATTGTTTATCGGAACATATCGTTCATACATTTTACTTTAGTATTGAATTGTTATTTTTTTCAAATGTATTAAAAGACTAGTGTCAATGAAGCCACACAGTCTGATAAGTGAATTGATCTATTTACGTGTGCTTTGCTCTTCTCTCACAAACACTAATACCCCATTTTTACACGTGGGTTTACCTATACTACTACAATGGCTAGCTTCCACCTTCACCTTAACTAGCGGTCAATAAAGGATGCAGTTCAATTTAGGAAACAAAAGGCAACACGTTCAACTTGTCCAGCTAATAAAAGTAGAAAAGGAAGTCCGTATATTTCCTTCAATTCCGGTTGAGTCCGGTTGAGCCGAGATCCAATCATCTTCATCAGCCGAACTTCTAACAGGAAAGAATTCAAGGAATTGGTAAATAAAAACACAGAAGCAAGACACCCCGGCGCCGGGGAAAAGTGGCTTCCGTTGTACGAGAAATCGGGACGCACAAGGGCAGAAATGCTCGTTCCCCGATGGACCACGCGGGAGTAGAAAGATATCTCGGGACGCACAAGGGCGGAAACGCTCGTTCCCCGATGGACCACGCGGGAACACAAAATCTCAGGACGCACAAGGGCGACAACGCCCGTTCCCTGAAGGACCACGTGGGAGTCGTATATGATCTCGGGACACACAAGGGCGGAAACGCTTGTTCCCCGACGGACGGGATTTCTACGTCGTGCAACTGCATCGTTGAGACAGGGCCTGCTGTCATTGCTGTCGCCGAAGAACCAACCACCATAGTCGATTGCCCTAAAAAAGCCGAACTATTTTTTCCTTCCGTCGGGTCATGCGGGCGGCTTTCGGTCGGAACCATTCCACCCGGCCGCTGCCTCCCTCTGTCTCGTTCGGCATTACCATCCACAACAACCTCCGCCAAGGGCCAAGCCGCTGATTTTTATTCCACCGTCGGGTGGGGGGTCCGTCACTGGGAGATATCCGTCCTTACCCCTCTCGTTTGGCAACTCAGAGCGCGGGTGTTCCGTCCATGCCCGTCGAAGCACAATCCAATGCTGCTATCTACGACACATGGAGACATAGACTTGGAGACTTTCTACCAGCTATAGCCGGGTCCTCCGGTCCCCTGTCAACAACGACATCTTCACCTCCGTTGAGTTCCAGGGTATTTCCGAACACCCAGGGTGCTCCATCGAGTCTGGTCTCTGACAACAGTTTGATTTCACCGAGTAACCACCACGTCATCAACCGCCAGCGAGGTCCAACAGTCACCAGATCAACAAACCTGGCCCTGCAGTGGAATGTCAATGGTCTGTATAACAACCTTGGAGAGCTGGAGATCCTAGACCGGGAACTGTGTCCTTTAGTCATCGCTCTTCAAGAAATAAACAGAGTGTCTCCAACGAACGTCCAGAAGATCCTCGGCGGTAAATACCAATGGTACACAAAGCTGGGCTCCGTATTACAACATTCCGTGGCTTTGGGCGTCAAGAAGAGCATCCCCCATAAGCGCAAGCAGATCAACACCGACCTACCGATAATTGCGGTCAGAATAGAATCTCCAATTCCGGTAGTTATTGTCTCCGTTTACCTACCATGTGGCAAGATCCCGGATTTGAGACGCAAACTGCTAGAGGTGCTTGAGAGCTTGGAGGATCCTAAAATCGTTCTGGGGGACTTCAACGCTCACCACCACAACTGGGGGATGCAAGCAACGGACGTAAGGGAGAACATCATCGCTGATTTTTTCGAATCGTTGGAGCTCTCGGTCCTGAATGACGGTACCGACACCTTCTGTCGAAGTCGTAGCAGTTCAGCCATCGACATTTCCGCAGCCAGTATTGATTTGGTAGGTAAACTGGGGTGGAATAAAGCAGACGGCCTACACGGAAGTGACCATTATCCGATTTCAATTATCCTCAACGCACCGCCGCCTCAATCCACCCGAAGATCAAAGTGGATTTTCGACAAAGCTGACTGGGATTTCTACAGGGCTTCCTCCAGCCACCTGATCGCCCGAGACAACCCGACCTCCATGCAGAAGCTCAACGAAATCATCGCCGAGGTAGCAGAATCCGCCATCCCTAAAACAAAGCCCAACCCTGGAAAGAGAGCGCTGCACTGGTGGTCTGAGGACATCAAAAAAGAAATCAAGAAACGGAGGAAGTTCCTGCGTGCGACAAAACGAATCCGGCACGATGGTCCGGAGAAAGAAACGGCAATGAACAGATACCGAGCGCAGCACATAAGGGTGAGGCGAATAGTGAGACGGGCCAAACAGCTGGACCGGCTTCCTGGAATCCATAAACGAAAGTCAGTCCTCTGCGGACCTATGGAGACGTGTTAACGCGCTGAATGGGAAAAGAAGATTCCAAACCCCTATCCTGCAAGCGAATGGCACGACCTACAGCGATCCAGTCGACACCGCGAACATGCTAGGGGCATATTTTGCTGAACTGTCCTCGATTTCGGGATACGATTCCGAGTTCATCCGACAACAAAAAGCGGACACGAACTCAGTCGATCGATTCATGGTTCCGAATGATCGGGTTGGAAAACCGTTCAACAAACCCTTCTCCGTCGAAGAACTCATCGTCGCTCTGCGCTCCACCAAAGCGGAGTCCACTGGTCCCGATCACATCGGTTATAAGATGATCAAGCAGCTGTCCCCGTTAGGTCAAACCACTCTCCTCGACATTTTTAATGATCTCTGGTTGAAGCACGACTTCCAAGCGGAATGGAGACATAGTATTGTGATCCCCATCCCCAAAGTCGGCCAGAACAGCTGCTCCGTGAAAGGATACCGGCCAATATCCTTGACCTCCTGTACGTCCAAGACCCTAGAGAGGATGGCGAACCGACGGCTCGTCACCTACCTGACCGAAAACAAGAAGTTGGACTGCCGACAGTTTGCCTTTCGACCGGGGATGGGCACAAACACGTATTTCGCATCCCTTGGAGGTAGCTGAGGCCAGAAAAAATCGACAGCATCTGGAGATGGTAGCCCTGGATCTAGAGAAGGCGTACAACCGAACCTGGATTCCATTAGTTCTTAAAACACTGGCTGACTGAGGGGTAGACGGCATCCTGCTGCACTTTGTTCAAAACTTCGCGACAAACCGGACCTTTGAGGTAAAAGTCGGGAACACCAGCTCCAGGCGCTTTCATGAAGAAACTGGTGTACCTCAAGGTTCCGTCTTAGCCGTCACCCTCTTCCTGATAGCGATGAACAGCCTGTTCCGGGTTATACCGAAAGGAGTATGCGTATTCACGTATGCGTACGACATCCTTTTGGTAGTGGTGGGGAACACGCACCGGGCACCACGCATCAAGATCCAGGCAGCTACCAATGCTATCGGTAAATGGGCTGTCGAACGAGGTTTTCGACTTTCGGCGCAAAAGAGTGGTCACATGGTGGTATGCAGTCACAAACACCAAGGTTGCAATTCGGGAGTCAAAATCTACAACGACCGCATTCCCCGCCGTAGAACGTTGAGAATCCTGGGAGTGGTGGTCGATTGCAATCTGAACTTCCAGCACCATTTCGACGAGGTGAAGAAAAGCTGTGACACCCGGTTAAACCTCTTCAAAACCATCTCCAAACCTCACCGGAGTAACAACCGAACGATCCGTTTACGGGTGGCCAAAGCCATCATCAATAGCCGCCTCACCTACGGTCTCGAAGTGACATGCCTGGCCAGAGATAAACTCCTAAAAACTCTATCACCGATTTACAACAATGACATTTTTGTGGACGCGGCGATAGTTTCCAGAACTGCGAGCTTTCTCGCTAAAACCAGCGGACGTAAGGAGACTGTTTTAACGAACGAAATCTTGCAGCAGGTGACACACTCAAACCTCCCATCGATAGCTAAACAGCTTTGGTTTGGGACTAACGACTGGAGGTTGCCGGTGGTCCAAATGGATGATACAATCAGGAACAACTTTCGAGCTCGGCAAGCTCTGTGGGTCTGGAGCAAACCTTTGTCGAACTTGTCTCAAGAAAATATCACAATTATGAAATTCGCTACACGGACGGTTCCAAAGGGATGCAAGGAGTTGGTTTCGGGATAAGCGGTCATAATAACTGTCTTATTTCCAGCAAGAAGCTCGTCGACATTTGCCAGGTTTTCTCGGCCGAAGCTGCCGGAATATTTGAAGCTGCCACTATACCGTCAAGCAAATCGATCCTGATAGTTACCGACTCGGCTAGCGTCATCGATGCCGTTGGCGCGGCTATAACTAGGCACCCATGGATACAAGCTATCAGGAGGTATCTGCTGCCGGATACAGTCCTCATGTGGGTCCCCGGACATAGTGGTATAGCCGGCAATGAAGCGGCCGACCGTTTTGCTGGAATCGGTCACCTTGGACAACTTTTGACGCGCAAAGTACCGCTAGACGACATCAGACTATGGATCGCCAACACATTCAAAACTTTTTGGGCGGAAAAATGGTCCGTTGAAGCGACGTTGTTCCTCCGGAGAATCAAAGGATCCATCACCAGATTCGAAGACGTCAAAACGATGAGAGAGCAACGAATCTTATCCAGGTTAAGAACCGGCCACTGCAACATGTCACACAACTTCAACAGAGGACCCTTTCATCCCCTTTGTGACTTGTGCGAGGTTCGCAATTCAGTCGAACACATCCTCTGTATTTGCCCAAAGTATGAGAACCTCCGGAACTCACACGGGATCAGCGTTCGAGATGTGCTTGGCGACGACCCTTCACAAACTACTGCACTGCTGTTTTTTGAAAGATGCCGATCTGTACTTTAAAATTTGACCAAAAAACTTGTGATTAAATCGAAGATCCTTGTTCCTTCCCCTTCGCGATAAGGGGAACAAGAACAGTCGGCATCTTCGAGTGGCGCGGATTCCCCATCTGTGGCCTGGGGCCATGGCAAGCGGACATCCTCGTCAAACCAGAGAAAAAAAAAAAGATGATGTTGACGTTAATAACTCTTTTCGCCGCGAACGGATTTTGACGATTTACATACCAAACGAATCGGAAATTACCTAAGATTTGTTTTTTATGCTATATATTACAATCCCCTGGTGTGAAAACGGTTTAAACTGATGAAAAATAGAAGCATTTCTATTTTCCCATACATTTGCTCTTCTCATTTGTGAGCTTCCCTTCCAATGTCATCAATAACGAGCAACTGATCGGCGATCAACGAAGGGGAATGATTTAAACTACATTAACGAAGAAAAGAAGAAGAACAGCGAATTGGAAACGTAGCAATGAATATTACTTGTTCTTCTTTGTTTTGCGAAATTACATGTCTTCGTTTCGGATTGAACTGTGGACGCGACCAAATTACTTACTTGCTGATGTTTTGGCATTGCAATCATTAAATCAAACTGACGCCATTCTGACTGACGCCATTCCATTAAGCTACACAATTGTGTGAATATTTTGAGGCTATGCCGGAATTTTCAATGTATTGACAACCGACATTCGATCAGCTTGTGTATTGTTCTGCGAGGGGTAAAATGAATCATCAATCAATTATCGTGGACTGATTTTACAGTAAGAACCATTTCAGGGCGACCAAACCATTCTACTAAACAGTTATTTCTAAAATTTCGCAGCATTCCAAATAAGAAGTTATTAAGAAGCGACTCAAATAAAACAACAGCGTAGTTCTACGTCAACAATATGGTCGTGTCTTGGACACAACATCTCATAATTTTTTTTCAGTTTATCGTGAAATCTATACTTCTCCAAACGGTGAAGAAAGGTGTTTTGTGACGCCTTGTTAGCTACCCATCCGTCCGAAGAGGATAGCATCGTCATGGGTGTGAACGAAATGGTGTGTATCCCAGTGAGTTATTGAAAACCGCCGGATGGTTGGTTATTGCTGCAACTTGACTGAAGAGCGTATCGAAAGGAACCAACCACCGGTTGACAATGCGGATGACCTCACAATGGAAATCGCCGATAAAGATGCGTTAGATGCATCGATTGATGAAGGTGTCAGCTACGGGCGTCCCAGTTGTTTCCACCTAGCATTGGAAATAACCTTGATATCGCTTGTGGAATCCAGTTGTGAAATAGTGACATCGTTGAAGTTGATGGTGTTTTCTGGTCCGCAGATATGTAATCAGGTTCGACTCTGGAGTCGGACTTTTTCATAAGCTGCTTCTTCTTCTCTCGGGGTCGGATTGACGAGTCTCTTGCAGATTTTCTGGTATAGCCATAGCAGCCTTCTTTGTGACCGGCGCGATTGCATGTCTTGCAATGGATCATAAAATGAACATTCATGAACATACTGCGTTTACTCACACTGCCAGCAGGGAGCACGATGGTAGACTAACTATCCGTTTTCGGTTGTCGTTATAGAAATGCTATGGACCAAGTTTTTCGAAACTAATGAATGTTCGACTATTGAAGTGCCTGAATTGGAATGATGAGCCGCTGGAGCTCGTCGTTCAGAGTTTGAATGGTTACTGGCACTTACGCCGTTTCACCTTCGATGCGGAAAAGAAATCTTGCTCGAAAATCTGCGTAGCGTGGTGCTTTGATAACGCAGATGAAAATCTTGCCTTCAAAATTGTCGATCTTCAGTTCATTGAATTCAAACTTTTCACATCCGTAGATGATTATATCATTCGTCTCCGATTTCATCAACTGATAGCGCTTATGAAACACAGAAGAACCTACCGAAGATTTTGTTCCATTTCTTGATGGTGTCGGCAAACATATCATTCTTTGACAATTTCGACAGGATGTAGTTGACATAGCGGCTGTGCGATGAAGTGTCCAGCTTCCAGGGCAGGAGAAGAACTTTAGCTCTATTGTCCAGACTTCGTGCATCGTTTTCGGACAAATCAGTGGAACGGGTAAACCATTTTTCAAACGTGGTGCCGTTCTCCGGATTGAAGAAGAATTCACTCTTGAAATCCATCGGCCATCGGTTTGTCGCCATCCTCCCTGGGGTTCAAATCTAGGACTCTCGAAAGTTCCAGAATTATTTTCGTTACAAATGAAGTGTCTTCCAATACTTTGAGAATACGAAACATGAAATTTTTAGGAGCTACTTAGACGATTATAATTAGGATCAAAATTTTATTCCAATCGTTTAGAGGCGAATGAACTGCAAAGTTTAAAGCCTCTTAAAACAAAGAATCAATCAATCAATCTTCCAATCATCGCAGTCAATGTTTGCTTCATGGCACAGGACGGAACAATGATGATAACTTCTTTCTTTCTTTGTTTTTAAGAGGCTTTAAACTTTGAAGTTAATTCGCCTCTAAAAATGATAACTGTGTTTATAATTTGTGATATATTTGTTATTGTTCCGGCTATGAAGGCTACTTTTGATTATTTCTTTTCTTTGAGTTGTTCCATTTTAAAAAACGTGAATGACAATATAAATACATAGGGGGTCTTCGTAGCCACTTGGTTACGCGTTCGCTTACTAAGCGATCGATCGTGAGTTCAAACTCAGGGCCCTCAATTGACCATCTTTGTGTTGTTATAGAATAACTACGTCCACGCAACCATCATCAGCGATGGAAATCGATCCACGGTGGAACAAAGATCGATTCATCCATACAACTGCTATGCTCTGCAAGAAACATCGGGCTGCTGTTCTATAAATAACCCAACAATGATCAATATCAACTGTCTCCGCTGTCCGGTCTGCTGAACAATGGAAAAACAGAAAGAATACCCTTTCGCCCAAATGGCTACTACTGTGTAATTTACCATAATGTAATGGAACAGAAAACTTAACGCCTAAATGGCTACTACTAACTACTGTGTAATTTACAATTTATAGAAACGTAAATATATGTACATGTACACGATTAAACCCGGCTCTGTTACAGCTAAAATGCTAATGAGCCTAATAAATAAATAAATAGGATAAAAAAAATATAAATACATTAATTTACATTTAATGCGACATGCTGAGGCACCACTCAGTGTCGCATTGGAGGCGATTTTGACCTGTAATTGGACATTTTCGATGAGGGTGGCACAGTGTCGACGTCTGGTGGCGACTTTCAACGTGGGGCCATAATTTCGATGTTTACAACAATGTCCAATTAAACGTGTCGCATTACAGGTCTGTCCAATTAGCAAAATGTCGTATTAAATGTTAATTACTGTATATGTAAAGAAAATGTAAACAAGAACTCAGGACAGATATAAGACGATAAATACGAAAGGTATAAAAAGGTGATATTTACCAAATGCCA
The DNA here is from genome assembly GCF_029784135.1 of Toxorhynchites rutilus septentrionalis. Taxonomy (NCBI): domain Eukaryota; kingdom Metazoa; phylum Arthropoda; class Insecta; order Diptera; family Culicidae; genus Toxorhynchites; species Toxorhynchites rutilus. Next base: position 190,702,499 of record NC_073746.1, read on the forward strand.
TACACCGATTATAATGGTTGTTGTGCGAACATGCAAACCAAAGCAACAGGTCCACTCCTTGTTTCTTATTGAAGGACTCATTTTGAATCTTATTCTCAGCATGACCCGTAGTTTTAAAAAATAATATTCTGCATCGATTCTGTAACAAAGGCAAAATAACTATTATTAATATTATATCAGATTATAGATTGTGCATAGATTAGATTAGGGATCATCTTTTCCAAATCTGAAAAAAATAAGTAAATTTTTCAAAAGCTATTCTAGCTTGAGCTTAAGCTGAGCTTGAGCTTGGGTAGACTGTACAATTCGTAATTGCTCTCCGTGATTGACCTGAACCAACCAAGTTGCACAAAGAAAACACAGAATGACGCTTGGGACTAGCAAAGCATTCTCGTTGTGCAATTTTCGGTGATTCGAGCTTTAAATGGTCAATAACGACGCCGACCACGTCCTTACAGTCACCAGGGGAAGGGAAGGAATGTTAGTATGATATTCGCCGCCCGAAGGCCAGAAGAATCGCCTCTGTAGCGTGGTTCCCTAGAGATTGTTAGTAGGCAGAGGTATGAATCAGGATTCACTGAGGTCAGTGATGTGATAATATAGACATTCTAGAAACAATCGTCAATATGTTCCGATGAGAGATAACAGTGAGACACCTGATAAGGTAAGCAATTGAACCCTTCTAGAGTAGGTTGACTCGGCGATAGGTTCCGTTATTCATTGAAGAATAAAATATTTAAACAAAAAAAGACGGGTGGGTAATGTCGGGGACATAACCGGAGTGACGTAGGACTATACAAAGGGGACAGCTTTTGTTAAATATATATTTTAAATATATTGTTTTATTTTCTTCTTCTACGTGAATACCTACCTATCTACCTGAAAAATGGATTAGTTTACTGTTTACTCTTTATGAATATGTTGATGGTTCTGAAAAGAACCTTTGGTGTTGTGTTTTTGTTATCACTCGATATTCCCATCTTGTTCGGTTAAATCTTCCTGTTTAGCTATTGCGTTTGCCACTCGCCACAGCTTTCACAGTTGGAAAATTTCTTCCCATCCAGCTTGTGATATGTTGTTCAGTAAATTACATTTAATGCGACGTGCCGGAGAAACACTTTGCCACTCACTGAAACTAATTGTTACCTTGATGAGCGCCGAACCGAAGCTGCTCTGTTCTTGATGCGGGTTTTTGATTGTCGTGAGCAGCTTTGCAAGCCAACTCGAGCACTCCGACGGCCGAAACTCTATAATCGCTGTTAGGTATACTGGTGCTCCGGCACCAATCCGTTCGGCCTAGTTACCCTTGCGGAGCAATCAGTGAATGCGACCAACAGGAAACTGCACACCTGCACGGTTCGAGTGAGACTTTGCCTTTCCCTTAACTTGTCCTCCTTTGTTACGTCCACGATGCCGATGCCGTACAACCACACGGGTTTACGGTTTGAAAGAAAATAAGATATTTGTTTTGGGGTCCGCGTGTTTTATACTCTAGCAGTACACACTCACAGGATAGAGACAAATCGGCAGACTCAGCCAGAGGGGCGAGTCCAACGAGACGAACGAATGAGCGTTAAAAGGGAGCGATGGCAAAAAAAATACATTCATTACGATTTGTTCGCTCGTTGGATTTACATGAAGGCTAAAAAGGGTCCTTTTCAGGATCACAAAATTATCTTCAATCTAAAGAGTTTATTGTTTTGTTATCACTCGATATTCCCATCTTGTTCGGCTAAACCTTCCTGTTTAGCGATTTGTTGCCACTCGCCACAGCTTTCACAGTTGGAAAAATGTCCAACTAAATAAGTCGCATTACATGTCCGTCCAATTAGCTAAATGTCGAACTAATTGTAAATTACTGTACTTTCAATCTGGAAACAATTTAAGAATTGGTGAAAATTGAATAATCAGGAAAGTCCCCAACTATCAATAAGCTCAGAACAACTGCCAAATTCACATACTCATCAGATCCTGGCAAACAAATTATGAAAAAATCAATTTGTGTTTAATTATTATTTTGGATAATGTTTTAAAAAGAATTGAACTGTAATTCCTAAACTCTTTTTTGGAAGGTTTAATGGCCCTGAAAGCGCCTTGTTTCATGGAATGGTTCCAATTTAGAAAACTCGTGGTTTTGAAAAAAAACCATTTCGAATGCCCTCGATGCCGCCTTGTTCTGGATTTGCCACCAAAGCAGATTGTGTAAAGAACAAACTTTTTTCTTCTGCTACCTGCAGCCATTTTGCGATTGCATTTGCCACTCGCCACTCGCTGCAACTGCCTGTTGTCTTGATGTCCACCGAACCGAATGTGTTCTGTTCCGAATGCGGGTTTTATTATCGTCGCGAGCAGCTTTGCCAGCTAACTCGATAACATCGGCGGCCGAAACTATATGTCGCCTGCTAGGCGAACCGATGTGGTGTACGGTTTGAATGAGAATGATCGTTACGGAAGGAAGGAAGGAATTGTATTATAGAGACTTTAAACTTTTGCAGTTCATTCGTCTCTAGCCTTGAGAAAGGCCCTTTGAAAACTCTACTCTACTCTACTTCAGTGCTACCAACTCCGCCCTCTTGCCTTGAGAAAGGCACTCGATCCCTCGCCGTCCAGCTCGTCCAGCAACTATGTTGTCCAGTCGGTGTCCACACAAAGAATGATCGTTACGGCAGCGGAGCGGGGATTTTTAAGCTGACTGGCTGGCTCGAGAATTACGCATGTGTGAGACTGCGACCAATGTTTCGTTCATTTTTTTCTTTTTCCTTTCGAATCGTGCTTCATTCTATTTCGCTGCTGCTCTGGTTGCCCGTTTTGGTCGGTACGATTTGAGGAGCACAAAATGGACCATTCAAAAATGGGCACATAGTGCATTTTGACAATGCTTGATATTTCACAATTATTCAATTATTTATCTCAAGAAAAATGAAATGTTATTCGTTATGATAGATGCGTAGATATATTTCCTATCAATTGATGCAAAAACCTTTGCGATCTATTGAGAAATGCTCGAGTTATAAGCGTTCCAAATCTTGCATTTTTTCCTGCTTGTTCAGTGCCTAGATTTCCATTTCACCCCCTATATCTTCCGGTTAGACGTAGTCCTACGTCAAAAAAAAAATTAAATAATTAAAGAATTGAAGAAAACTACCAGAACTGTAAATAACTAATGACGGATATGTTACACTCATAATTTTATCTGTAAACACAATCCAGATATTGGAATTTTTGAACTTGGAGGCAAAAATTTATAATTAGTAACGTAGAGCGCAACATAGCTAACCACATATCATGGTCACGCAAGATCTAAAAGGAGCCCTACACCTCATCATACAACATGCAGTGAATGACGGAATGGAAAAAAGCACACAAACAAAATATAATGAATGAGAGTACAAAACAGTCTTAAAAGACTTCTCTCTCTAGCGCATGCATGCGCTCAGTACAAAGGCAAACGGAAATACAAACACATATACATATGGCACTTATCTCTCAAAACACGTTCTGTCTCTGTTCACTTGACAGCGTTGCAAGACATTACTAATGCATGTGATATGCTGTCTCTTCCTTCGGGATAGCAATACACCAACAAATTAGCAAATTAGCATACGTAAATCCACTACCACTACTTGTAGGTAATCGCCACGAGAGAACCACTGTACCACACTGAATTTAAGAGTGTTGCGTTTCTCTCATTTCACTTTTCTACTATACACTAGAGTGCCAATGAAAATGGCCATTTCAAATTTTCAAAGCGAACTTGATATGTTGATTCCCACGACAAACTACCCTATGCAAAATATCAGCTCAATCGGACTTCATTTATTAGTGTCGCACAACCATCAAAGTTTGAGTTTTTTGAAAACCGAAAAATCATCCAAGGGGGGAGTAAAGAAATTCGGGGTCTTAGAAACTTTATTTAGATACGAAATGTCTTCAAATTCCATGAAACGTCGAGATCTAGTGTCATCTCGAATAATTTTTTTTGTCAAAAATCGACACTCAGGAACTTTGTCGTTTTTTCGGAATACAAGGCAAAATGTATGGTTTAGGGTGCCAATGAAAATCGTCATATCGATTTTTCATACGAGACTCCCTGCGAAATGTTGATTTGCACGATAAAATACCCTATGCAAAATATAAGCCCATTCGGACTTCATTTACTACTGCCGCAGATGTCAAAATTTAACTTTTCTGAAAATTGGAAAATCACCTTCCCCCCTTGGGGGAAATCGGGGTTTTCAAAAAAATATAGGAGGCTGTGTCCAAGACACGACCGCATTGTTGACGTAGAACTGCGCTGTTATTTTATATATGTCGCTTGTTTATAACTTTGAATATTATTTTATAATGACGCAAAACAAGGAAGAATAAGCGATGTTCATTGCTTCGTATCTAGAATGATACTGAACGTTTGCCTTTCCTTTCCTTGTTGAATTAAAGAGACTTTAAACTTCATCAGTTCATTCGTCTCTAGCCTTCAAAAAGGTCCTTGGAAAACTCTACTCTTTCCTCATGTTACTCCTCCACCCCAATTGCCTCTAGAAAGGCACTCGATCCCTCGCCGTTCAGCTCGCCCAGCAACGGTGTTGTTCAGTCGGTGTCCTCAGGAAAGATCCACTGTTTATACTCTAGGCAAATATTCCCCTTCGTTCTTCTTTTTTTCCTTTGTTCACGGAGACTTTAAATCTTACGATTTCCTCTTCGTTGCTCGTCGATAAGTTGCTCGTTATTGACAACTCTGTTGGGGAAAGCACACAAATGGACAGAACAAATGTATGGGGAAATGAGATTGCTTCCAGTTTTCCTCAATTTAAACCATATACAGACTATGGGATTGTAATGTATAGCATATCAAACAAATCATAGAAAATTTCCGATTCGATTGGTATGCAAATCGTTAAAATCCGTTCGCAGCAAAAATAGTTTTCAACGTTAACATTATTACATAAAAACGTGACCTGTTTTCTGATTTGGCACCCTTAATGAAAGACGTAGTTCTACGTCAAAAAAAGCTTTCGATGCCAAATGTCTTAAAATCGCATGAAACGTCGAGATTTACTGTTATCACGAAAAAAAATTTCCTCAAAATCGTTTTTTTTTTCAGACGAGAAAACGACTAAGTGTTAAAAAGTCAATTTTTGACACAATTTTTTTTCGAGATAACGGTAAATCTCGAATCTTGTTTCATGCAATTCTAAGACATTTGGCATCGAAAACTTTTTTTTTAAACCCCGATCTATTTTACTCCTCCCTCCCCTTGGGAGATTTTTCGATTTTCAGAAAACTTAAATTTTGACATCTGCGACAATAGTGAATGAAGTCCTAATGAGCTAATATTATGCATAAGGTATTTTATTGTGCAAATCACCATTTCGCTCGAAGTCCCGTATGGAAATTTGATATGACGATTTTCATTGGCATCCTAAGCCATACGTTTTGACTCGTATTCCGAAAAACCGAAATCCCAAAGTGTCGATTTTTGACAAAAAAAATTTTCGAGATTACACTAGATTTCGACGATTCATGGAATTTGAAAACATTTGGCATCAGAAAAAAATTCCGAAAACCCCGATTTCCTTCACTCCCTTTTTTTTGAAAACCCCGATCTCTTTTACTCTCCCCCCTTGGGTGATTTTCCGGTTCTCAAAAAACTTTGACGGCTGTGTGACAATAGTAGGGGAGCCGCGGGTAAGACGGACAGTGAGGGTATGATGGACAGGTGGTTGATTTGTATAGTTGCATTATGAATTTCAAATTTCTGTTGATGGGAAACCCTTCTACATGCTATTCTATAATATTTAATCCATCCTATGACAATGAATACTGATCAAAAGTGGAATAGAGAAACAAAAATCGAAAATCGAACATGATTCAGCGTGTGGATGTAACTTTTGCGGCTTCGATATTAAGCATTTTGAGTGGTTTAATTGCAAAATTGAATTCGCTGATGGTTATATTTCGGTTTGTGGGTTGACAGGGAAGCGATTTTAGGTATGTACGGAAAAGAAAATTCATTCGTAAGTGGTAAATTTAAATTATTGAAATAATTGCACTGGGGGGGGGGGGGTGAAATGGATAGTCATATCCATAATCACATCCAATGCAGGATGGAAAGTGAAGGGAAGAAGGGACTGAACTCTTTTTTTCTATTGCTTTCACTTTTTGTTCTATTTCAGTTACTGGACGCACAAACACTGGGAGAGAGCGAAATTATTCCTCTCGCGAGCGATAAATATCTACGCCTCGTATATTATGAACCTGTCCATATCCCCCCCACTACATGTCCATTATACCCGCACCGATAAAAATGTTGTGCTTTCGGGTTGTTTTTATTTCAGTAAAAAAACATGGAAAAACACATTTTTATAAAACATTTGTTATTTCGAAAACCAGAATATTGAACTGTAAGAAACTGCTTTGAAATTTTTGAAAACATGAGTTTCCAAAGATACAATTGAAGTTTTCCTTAACATGTCCGTCTCACCCCCATCTCCCCTAAATGATGTCCGATTAGGCTGATATTTTGCATAAGGTAGTTTTTCGTGGGAATCAACATTTTCATTCAAGTTCGCTTTGAAAATTCGAGTCACTTTTTTCCCATACATTCATTGGCACTCTAATTCACACATATGAATCGAGGGAGATAGAGCGGGCGAGAGAGAGACCCAGTGTACACGTTCGTACATGCTTATGAAACTCGTATAACCGAGCACATAATTCGAAAATAATTTTCACCGTGTGCTCGAATCTAATCTATCACATTCCAAGCACACCAATCCTTTCGGAATCCCGATTCTCCCCAGCCGCAAACGTCGCCAAAAATGATTTCGGAATGTTTTAGAAACATCACTTTTCACTACACGGACGCTTCGGTGCCATAGTCATGAAAAAAACAAGACATGAAATTGAGCAGGGTAAGAACGAAAAAAACGCGTCTACACTAGAGATGGGCAAACCGTTCACGAACGGTACGAAAGAACTAGTTCGCCGAAAAGAGTGAACGAGCGGTCGTTCTTTTTCAAAGAACGGTAGTTCTCCCCACGAACTGATTGCGAGCGAACGGGTTGTGAACGAACTGATTCCGTAAGAACGGCTTGCGAGTGAACTGTTTGAGAGTGAACTGTTGGAGAGTGAACTGTTTGTGAACGAACTGTTTGCGAGTGAACTGTATGGGAAAGAACTGATTGAGAGTGAACTGTTTGGGAACGAACTGTTTGAGAACGAAGTGTTAGCGAACGAACTAGTGCAGCTGAACTGATTTGCACTGGACGGAATTGATAAATAAAACGAGAACGCTTGTAATGGGCACCTTACACGATCAACCGGATTGACAATAAGTGTCTTCAATATCGTGACAGCTAGGCTTTCAACATCTGATCTAACCTCAATCAATATTTTTCCACCTTACACGGTCAATATCGCCCTCAACCCGAGACAACGAAAATATCCGCGATGGCTAGTGGCGACATTTGAGTTTGGGATCCAAACTATTCTCTATCAGATTAGAAGGCTAAAAGGCAATTTGTAAAATTTGAATGAAAATATCTACTTGGTATTATTTAATTAGTTGAAGCGCGTAGTCCTAACCTTAACTTAACCTATTTCCCCTGAATTTTCAGATATTCCTACTAGAATGTATAATTATAATATAACGTCAATTTCAGACATAATTTTTGTATGGGATTTTCTCACCACTTGCAGAAAAAAAGTGATTTGCATTCACATAGAATACTAATTTGATTCGTAAAAGTTAATTTTCATTCATAATTTACACTTTAGAATTCGGGTTTTCTTTTAAAAAATACATCATAATACTCGTTTCACAAATACAGACTGTTCCTTTCAGTTTCAGAGATGCCAGATGCAGAGATAGTTTGCGAAAATATATGCAAGTTATTTTATCTGCAAGCAAATGTTTTTATTCCATAAATGAGACTATGACAGTAGAACCCCGATTATCCGCGAGCGGGTGATCCGCCCTGCGGATTATTCGTGACTGCGAGTTCCATAGTAAATCAATAGGCCTTTCCGGAATTTGTTAGTGAGTGGTAGGCCCATGCTCTTTTGTTGTGGTCATGGCTTTTACATTATCTAGCCACTGGTGTACACGACCTTATAGATGAATAGTTGATTGATTTCTGTATTGATAGAACATAGTTTTTATGTTGAAACATCTCTTTTCGTGTTTGCATTTTTTTGTCCTTTAATGGGTCATCCTCGATTTTCGTTAATCGCGGTGAGTTTGCCCGACTATTCCGCGGATAATCGGGATTCTACTGTAGCTTGAATTAACACATGATGTTTTTTCATCTGTGATTTTCCCAGATCATCTTATTCTCTAAATTTTATAGCGGAGTGTGAAGAAACACACAACCCGCTCACTAGCGCAGAGAATGACCGAGTTCAACGTTAAAAAATTCCTAAAACGTTGTTAAGTTTCATCCACTCTCTCACCATCACATTGTCAGTTTACTTTGAAGTTTTGATTTGTATCGTGAAAAGTATCGTTATTCAAACTATCGGTTTTCCAAACCAAAAGCTTCCATTTATGATTCCTACAATTTCAGTAGTTTATAAATTTTAATTGCAATCGCAAAAAAGACTAACAAAAATTAAATGTGCGCTTGCATATCTGGCAACTCAGTCTGGAAGTCCGTGAGGTAAAACGTCAACATCATGCATCCATATGAAATGTCACGATATTGATGCTCGAAAATCAGAAAATCCGGATTTCTGCGTCGTCAGCCATGTTCAGCTGTCATTATGCTTTCAAATGTCATCATATTGTCAATAAAGTTGACCGTGTAAGGTCCGCTTAAGGAAAATAAAACGATTTGTCATTTATGAGCAAAATGCATGTAACGCAGGGTTTATTTTGTTAATGTATACTCAATTTTGGGTTAAAAATTAAATTAGATTTTCGTAGTTTTAAAAGCAAGCTATATATTTTCAATTTCATGTATTCTTTCAATTCCGCGTAACAATCATATACTTTCTGATTATCAGAACAAAATCTGGAGGAAGCTGGGGCGATATAGGATTAGGTAAACATAAAATTTTATAGTGAGGGCATGTTGAGAAAAAAAAGGTTTTTCGTTGCTTTCAATTCATTGTTTGGCGTGTACGTGTTATCGTGATTTTATGTATGATTGATTGTTAGTGAAAATCGGTGATGATTTTTTTCTCTGAATGAACATTATGAAATATGATCTTACATGGAACCTGTGTGTTTTCCAAAAACATAACATGAAAAATTGCACATATTTTGTCCGCATCAAATTATTACATAAACTTTTGTCGACCGATAAACATATTTTCACATACAGTTTGCGACTTTTAATGGAGCAGCTTATCTTTCCCCATTAAATTTCAAAAATATAAATCCCATACGTACACTATCCAGTCCAACGATATCAATTAATAGCTGTCTATTAATGATGGGTTACAGCGAACATTCTATGTTGTTCTTAATACCGCTGAACGAAAGAGCGAAAGAACGGTTCAAAAGAACTGATTCACTTAGATGAACGGTTAGTAAGTGAACCGTTCATCAAAGTGAACTGTTTTGCCCATCTCTAGTCTACACTCGACGACTAGTGATCCCCGATAATCGTTCGATTAATCGATTAATCGAATACTTCCCACATTCCGTTTTGCCTGCCAAGATCGGGTCGATGAAATGTCAACAATCGACCTCAAATGCTGCCACCTTGCAATCGAGTTATCGACCTTTCATATGCATTCATCGAACAACTTGACGCCACTTTTTCGCCAACATGTGCAAGGCGTCGACCTGCTTGCAGCGCTGCTTCCAGCACTGCTTGCTGCTTGTTTGTATTGGTTTGTTATTGAAAATGAAAAGAAAATACATTGATCGATTTTAATCATTTTATTTTTAAAAAAAAGAATCCATGTATAATAAAAATAAGGTATATAATGGAATCGGTGCATCCAGGTTGTCTGGATTGACGATTCAAATCCGACTGAGTACATTGATGAATACCTCCTTGCCCTTGATGACACAGATATGTGGCCAACAGACCCACAGAATCCCACTTACCGATTGATGGAAGCAAACGAGTCGAATGTATTCATAGCTGATAAGACAAGATAAAATAATTAATAATTAAAAAGCCGAAATATATTTCATACTCACCAGTTGTATGATCCATTTGTTTTTGTTTGAGATGACAGTTTAGCGGAGTGGAAAAAAGAACCACCAGTGATGCCATTTGGTTTGTTTAATTATTCAGTATGTTCGACTAACGAACAAAAACAAATGGATCATACAACTGGTGAGTATGAAATATATTTCGGCTTTTTAATTATTAATTATTTTATCTTGTCTTATCAGCTATGAATACATTCGACTCGTTTGCTTCCATCAATCGGTAAGTGAGAAAGATGATTTCTCCCATCACCACAGTGCGGATTTCCACTTCTATCACAGCAGCCAACAACATCCGTTTTCCTGCAGCAGTAACCTCCAACCCCTGTTGGCAATGCAGGGGGACAGCATTAACAGCAGCAGCAGCAGAATTTGACCATGGTATGGTATTGCGAAGAACTTTCCCCATTAGAGGTTCCGTGCTTCGCGCACATTCAAAAATCCTCTTCAGACACGAAAACTCAACGACAAGGAGGTATTTATCAACTTGCTCAGCTGAATTACCACCCGGAGGAACCCGAATGCACTGATTCCGTTGTATAGTAGAATGAAATATATACCATTATATACCTTATTTTTATTATACATGGATTCTTTTTTTTTAAATAAAATGATTAAAATCGATCAATGTATTTCCTATTCATTTTCAATAACAAACCAATACAAACAAGCAGCAAGCAGTGCTGGAAGCAGCGCTGCAAGCAGGTCGACGCCTTGCACATGTTGGCGAAAAAGTGGCGTCAAGTTGTTCGATGAATGCATATGAAAGGTCGATAACTCGATTGCAAGGTGGCAGGATTTGAGGTCGATTGTTGACATTTCATCGACCCGATCTTGGCAGGCAAAACGGAATGTGGGTTCCTACAGATTATTAATCGAACGAACACTGCGCAACCAATAATCGAAGCGAACGAATAATTTACGTCGATTAATCGATGTTAACCCAGAGAATAAAAGACGTGCGGCCGCTGCAGTTTTATCCTGAAATTCAATCATTATCTTTGACGCTCCCCTAAACTCGTAAAAGAAGCTCAATGCCTTCAACGCGAATTGAGCTTCGTGTACGAGTTTAGGGGAGCGTAAGAGATAATAATTGATTTTCAGTTGGAATGAACACTTTTTGATTCCGTGGAGGCGATCTGGCGTAGCGGAAACATCCATAACTCTCACGTTAAGGGTCACGAGTTCAAACCTCCAATGTCGAGTGTCGAATATTCGCGTTGGAAGGTAATCCGTTCGTTGTGGATTACCTTCCAACGCGAGTGGAACGAGTCAAAGGATTTTTGTCATTCGTTGATTTGGCACTCGATTACAAATTTAGTGGGGAAAGATAAGCTGCTTCTTTAAAAGTCGCAAACTGTATGTGAAAATATGTTTATCGGTCGACAAAAGACAATATGCGCACAACATATGTGCAATTTTTCATATTCTCTTTTCGGACAACACACAGGTTCCATGTAAGATCATATTTTATAATTTTCATTCAGGCAAAAAAATCAGCAGCGATTTGCACTAACAATCAATCATACAAACAATCACGATAACATGTACACGCAATAGGCCAAACAAAGAATTGAAAGCAACGAAAAAACTTTTTTCTCAACATGCCCTCACTATAAAATTTTTTGTTTACCTAATTTATGAATCGCCCCAGCTTCCCCCAGATTTTTTCTGATAATCAGAAAGTATATGATTGTTACGCTGAATTGAAAAAATACATGAAATTGAAAATATATAGTTTTGCTTTTAAAACTACGAATATCTAATTTAATTTTAACCCAAAATTGAGTATACATTAACAAAATAAACCATGCGTTACATGCAGTTTGCTCATAAATGACAAATCGTTTTATTTTTCTTACAAGCGTTCTCGTTATATTTAACCATTCCGTCCAGCGCAAATCAGTTCAACTGCACTAGTTCGTTCGCAAACAGTTCGGCCGCAAACACTTCGTTCTCAAGCAGTTCGTTCCCAAACAGTTCACTCTCAATCAGTTCTTTGCCATACAGTTCACTCGCAAACAGTTCGTTCACAAACAGTTCACTGTCCAACAGTTCACTCTCAAACAGTTCACACGCAAACCGTTCTTACGGAATCAGTTCGTTCACAAACAGTTCACTTGCAAACCGTTCTTACGAAATCAGTTCGTTCCGTTCGTTCACAAACCGTTCGCTCGCAATCAGTTCGTGGGGAGAACTATCGTACCGCTCGTTCACTCTTTTCGGCGAACTAGTTCTTTCGTACCGTTCGTGAACGGTTTGCCCATCTTTACTTTTGACCGTGTGTGGAGCGGGCGTGTCCGCCGATTTTAGAAAAATGGAAAAACAGCAATATCGGTCGGTGATTCGGTTCTTGTTTGTGGAAGGCGACCGTAATAATTTTTAAATATTTGATCACTTTACGCAACAATCAACAAACACAATCAGACAATTCGAACAGTACTGAACTGAACTATTTTTGCTACTGTCAAATGTGTCCAATATAGTAGTTATGGAAATCATATTTTCGCAATATAATGCGAACAAAACAAAAATTTGAATCCGTCTCGCTACAGAAATTGTGAACGCAACTATCAAATCGAGGGAGAAGTGCCTCAATACAGTTGTCAAACAACATCAAGGCTAAATTCCGCAAGACCATGTATGAACACCACAAGGAAAGTGAGCATTAAATTAATGTTTATAACGTGAAAATAAATGAAATTATCTTTTTCTGTGGGTTTTCCCTAAAAATACATTTTGAAATGTTTTTTTTTATTTTTTATTTGGCAAAATTATCTATGTATCTTAAACTTTTCATCTGAGATATTACAGATATTACATGGACAAGATTCTGATATTCCCCGAAGTTTGCATTTATTTTGCATAAAAACAATAATGGGGCTGATCACGAACGTCACTTCACGGTGAAAACGGAATGAAACGCATACAAATTGCTTCCAATTCATTTCGCTTTCACCGTGAAGTGACGTTCGTGATCAGGCCCAAAATCTCAATTTTAGACAAATGATTTATTAATTAAATATATTTTTCAGAAATTTTTTCATGCGATTATTCAATGCAGCAGGTCTGCTAAATTGTCAAATCATTACGAACGCCATTAAAGTTTGAGCTATTTGAAAGCAATTCTCCCGACAGCACCAAGGAGAAAGGGATTCTTGCGTTCAAAAACCATCTATTGAATGTAAAGGCGATCTCACTAAAAGTCACGAATTCAATTTTCTTTCTTGACATTCTTCCAAAAATGGAAGTAAAAGTGACGAACCAACCAAAAAGTGTTGAGTCACTATAATACAGAAAAAAAAATCTTATTGAATTTAGGGATTTTATGCAAAATTCGCATACCAGGACCATTGATCGTGGAATTTTAGGATTTTCAAAGGTCATATTGTCCTGAAGATACGTTTGGATACAGAGAGTACAAAGAAAGAAAAAATCTGCCGGCATCCAAAAATCGGTCATCCTTAGGCCCCGAAGAATCACTAGTTAAGAACACAGAAAAAGCCGAATTAATAACGCCCTTAGTGATAAACGATATCAAATTGTTTTTGAGAATAATATAGGAAAGTAAAGAGTAATGAAAATACTTTACAAAGCACAGTGCTTCAATTATTGTTTTTTATCTTTCACAGTATCAGCCCGGTTCATAAACACAAACATACGCAATCACTCCAACTCCTAGTTTATTTCAAACAATTTATATCATATAGAATGGGAACTTATTTAACATTTATTAATTGTTATCAGAAACATCATCGTTTTAAGTTATTTGTTTCAAAACTCTCACCTTGATGTGATAAAAAGTATTTTATTCAATTACGACGAATTATGAAATGGCTTGATTTTGGAGATATTTGGAACCATTTGTCAGACTTGCAATCACAAATATTTCCTCTGGCTTTAAAATACACCACATACGTACATTAAAGTTAAAGCGCTGATAAATGACCACTCAATTCACTTATAAGCATTAACAGTTTTATACAATTCATCTAAGCATTCCACATTAAATAAGCACTAAATGAAAATTGGAAATGTTTTTTTTTATATCACGCTTATTTTTTATTTGCACACAGCACAAAAGCAGTAGACATCTTGCTTTCTTCAAGTCGAATACGTCAACAATATTATTACAAATCAATGATACATGTGAGGTGGAGCAGTAAACAGAGTATATTTGTATTAGTAAACAAAATAAACAAAATATGGTGTGGCATTAAGGCCCATTTATACGTTGCTAGTAGCTGACTTGACAATGAGCAGCTACTGACCCGGTGGACTCGCTTGACAATTGGTTGACTCGCCTTGTCCGTTCACATAGTGTGAGCTGCTGGCGAGAAACTAGATACTACGGCACGGGTTTACCTGGGATGCCAGGCGATTTTTCAAATGTCCATCAAATAGTCAGAAACAGCAATCAGGTCCGAATTTGTCAAATGATTGGTCCGAAATCGACTTCTTTATTGGTAGTTTTCATCTTAGGTTTTCAGTTGAATGTATCATTACACAATTTTATAGAGATTACAGAGCAGTGTTGAGAATAACACCTGAACAAGTGGAAAAACTGTTGAATTTAATTGCTCCACAAATACAACGCCAAGATACACTCATGAAGGATGCTGTACCTGCAAGAGTGATAATATAAATGACATTGATATGCCTTTCTTCTGGAATATTGTTCAGATTGTTGTCGATATTTTTTAGAATCTCGAAAGCATCCATAGCTAAGATAATTCCGGAAGTATGTGATGCTTTAAATGATAGTCTAGATGACTTTTTAAAATTTTATTCACACGCGTCAAAAATTAAAATAATGAATGAAAATGTACTTTTTTAAATCGAATATGTATTCTGTTTCTTAGAACCTTACTTTTTTTCGCAAGTTGTGAGTGAATTTTGAATGAAAATTGTGCCTGATAATGATTCTATATTAGACATTCTCCAGAAAACTATCTCAAAAAGAAAGCGTGCCCCGCCAGCGTGCAAAACAGAATAACAATGATTTCGTTAAGAAACTATGAGGGTTTTATTTGTTTTTCCAATAATTTTCAAGTCTATAAATATCTTCGCATATTTTCAAATATCTTAAAAATAGAGACATTTCTTTACATTTGGCATCCCTGATTCGAACGCTAAATTCTGTTTTTGACGTTTTGAAGCATGCGAGTGCGAGTAAATTCAAAAAACTTTGAAGTAGCTCGCACGCCGGATCACACATGACAATAACTGGCATGATGTGTTCACACGGTGTGAGTAGCTGCACTGCAGTAACTGACTAGACCGACTCGTATGCTTGCTCGCACCGTCTGAACCCGGCTTTATTTGCATTCAATATGGAATGTATATGGAAGAGACGAAACAACCCAGCAAACATTGAATCGCATAACAAGCGTATATATAACATCATATGCCCTGAAATTTGGTTGGCAAATAATGCGCCTAACTGGCATATGCATGCAAAAGTGGAGGCCATATACATACATGGCAAATGCTTACCGAATTTGTTTGGATGAATATGCAACATATAGCTGGTGGATGATAATCCAGACGACCGGAGTTCGAACCCACATCGGACCAGTTTTCACCAAACATCAATCTGTGCCATTTAAAATATTCATATTCCACTCCCAACACAAGTCAATCAAACAATTATTATTTTTACAAACATGAATACTCATATATAAAAATGAAAATTCGTAAGGCTATTATAAACATTTCACGAAAATATTTTGCGCCATTTGTTTTTTTTTCTATGTATGTAATAAATCGTATATGAGTATGGCAAAAGTTGTATTTGGTGCTTTGACAATTCATGAATATATTCATATTAGATCGCAATTCAATTTCAACATAATCGCTATTATAGCCGGTCAAAGTTGCATATTCATCCAAACAAATTCGGTAAGCATTTGCCATGTATGTATATGACCTCCACTTTTGCATGCACTCTGTACTCTAACCAGAATGGGAACTCCCGCTGTGGTTGCCAAGTTATGTTGGAAGGTTGTCAAATTTAGTTTAGCAACCGAATTTAGCAACTGGTGCTCTTATGGCGGGTTTATATTAGGGAGATCTATAGCTATAGATGAATTTATTCACGTGATAATAGGTGTAAACGGGTGGGAATAAATATGATACACTTATTCGAGGTATATATAACTTGAATAAATTCAGCATATGTAAACGCTTGTGAATTTCTCACTGGTGAGAAATCACTAAAGTTGGAATAAATTCACCGAAAATATGAATTATTATAGAATTCATTATAGAAGTTCAAGCTAGTGTAAACGGTTGATGCGATTTCTATAAATCTCATCATATTTCTTCACATGAATATATCACTAGCCTAAACCCACCCTTAGAATATGCCAAGTTATGCTATTTAATGATTGCTGGGTTCCTTAATATCGCACTCTTACTAAAAGACACAGTATTGCTTCAACCACGTTTGTGACGTCCAAATTCAACCTTTATTGACGAATTTACGTTATAATTGCAACCAGATGGCGCTGCGAGTAAAAAGATGATGTTTTGTTTTTTTTGTATGGAATTGGTTTGATTTTTTTCTGAAAGATTAGAAATCTTCTGCGAATTTCCCGGATTGAAGTATTCTTTCTACGCTGAAAAGCTCAGAAAATCATCATTTTACATTGTCTCATTCATAACATATAACGAATGATTCGGTACAAGTATTGTAATTTACATTTTTTAATAGGCAAACGATAGGTGGCAACAAGCGCTTCAAATATTGCAGATCCTTCTCCGAAAGGAATCCCCTGAATAATCAATGATATCAACAAATTTAATATGATATTGATTGCACCACTTCGGTGGCGTCTTTGGAGAACCCCTATTGAACTGACAGGAGCCAACAAATCGAGTATCCCACTGACATTTTCCCTTTGTTTTCACATGAATTGGGTATCCCACTGACAGTTTTACTTGCGATTTTGCTAACGATCCTGACTTCAATCATAGCACCCGGCTGGATTGCACCGTCTCCACAATTTGAGCTTCTGAAAAATGTCCGGGAGTTAGTACTCATAAACTATATTCACTATCAAACATAAACATTTTGCAGATTATCTATGACTTTGGTCCAATCGGGGGTTGGGACCACATTTTAAATAGACAAAATTATATTTTTCTTGCCATTTACTGATAACATTTAATGGCTAAAATTATTTTAAATATGAATTAATGAAAATAATCACGACCGAATCTTGCTTTTAAGTGCGTAGAACAAACGAACATCATCACTTTTATAGTTCTGAGCTCTAATGTAGGTGTCGCATGAGCTGATGCAGCTTTGCGTAAATTCGTCAATTGAACTGACAGATGCCAACATGTCGAGTTCCCCACTGACATTTTTCCTTTGTTTTCTCCCTGAATTTGATTTCTCACTGAAAGTTCTGCTTGAGAGATGTTAGATTCAATCATAGCACCCGGCTGGCGTCAACAAAGATAGATCTTTTTTTTTCTAAAATTATACAATTTAATAATTGAATTGTGAAAAGACTTTCGAGAAGCAGAGTAAAACACGTGTGCTTGTGATGAAATATAAAACAGAAGCACAGCAGTGGAAGTCCATACAATTCACTAACTAAAAAGTGTCCACATTTTCATCGCTTGTTTACGTGAAGAATATAATTTTTTCAGGCACACTTGATTTGAGAGTGTATGGATTTCTAGCTGTCTTGACGCAAGGTATTTACTGATGAATTATAAGATGGGAAGGTTTATATAAACATGTTTATAATTACATAAGTTTATTCAAATATTAATATTGCTCTTCTTTAACTATTCAGAGCAATTTTATCAAAAATGAAAGAGAAATTAAAAAAGGAATGTTTTTTTCAATATTTTTTTGAGATGGTTATTAAAAATCCATTTTTAACTTTTGCTTCATTATTACAAACTCATAAACGACACAAAGAGTCTTCGATTGTATATTTTTTATATATTTTTTACAGTTTTACAGTACACATTCGCTTATTGGCGCTTTTTAATTGGCGGTTTGCTAGTTGGAGCACACGCCAATCAAAAAGTAGCCATCCGTCATAATTGTATGTCAGTTTTACTCTGTTGTTTCAATGCCATTTTTATTGAAGGGTCCTTGAATGTTACACCCAAAAAATTAAGGCACAGTATAAAAGTTTTTAGTTTTGCAGTTTGTTTGACAATGATTTTGTTTAAATATATATATAAATATATATACAAATATAAAATGCATTATATCACATCCACTATTCGAGGAAGTTAATGATATTTATATTTTCTAGCATCAATCCAAATGCAGTAATCCTAATTATTATTATGGCCGCAATGAAAGACATGACAAACAACAAGAAAAACTCGAACTTTGAAATTTGTGAACTATTGCAGTATTACTTCAGCCATTCCATGCCAAACCGATCTAGTGAGTTTCAGATTTTCGTGAAAATTGGTAGCTTGGTTTCGTTGTGGTAAAACATTGAACCTGTATTATTTTTTTGGGTGATTCCATTTTTTTTAACTTTTCCCAAAAATTACTTTTATCAAAAACTCATAACTTTTGAACCACTAAGCTGATTCAGATGATTGACACATCAAATTGAAGTTAATTAGCTAGTCTTTTTTGGAAAAATATCAAACTTGCAGGAAATTTGAATTTTGTTTTCGTAATTAATGATTGTTTCCATTTTTTTATTGTTTACATGGTTTCGGCACCAAAGGTGCTATAATTTTCTATATTTTTCCTTGAAAACTGAGGATTTTTTACACATTTACATCTTTTACTGAAAAAGCAGATGTGTTCTTTTTTTCTTTTTGGAGTTATAATTTTAACCGAGTTGATCGATATATCAAATTATAGCCAATGAGCTAGAATTTTTTGGGAAAATATTGCACATGCTTTCGGGACAAAGGGCGCTATACTTTTTATATTTTTCTCAAAATCTTTAGGATTTTTTATGTTAGAGTTTTTCGATTGGAAAAGGAGTTTTTAAAAAACTAAACACACGTTTTTGCTTCGAGCGCTAACATCGAACTAACTTTTATTTCGATTCAAAGTATAATCTAAACCTATCCTAACCCCTAACTCTCACGCTAAAACTGCTGTTGGGGGGGGGGGGGGGGGGGTGAAATATAATATCGACCGGTGTTCTGTTGTCGCCGTTTGTCGCGCCTGCAGCAAGTCAGCATAAAATGGGAATGCTACTGTCCCACGCTCCGGTATTGTCGAGTAGGGGTGTCGCATTACGCGGTCCAAAGCAGCGAGCGCAGTATTGGACTCTTTAAGCTGCTGCTCCAGCCGTTTGAGCCGAGTTAGATCCGTAACTGGCCCCTCCTTGAAGTCCGAGACGTCCTCGTTCGCGGCTAATGTGGGGGGTTGTCCAATTTCTGTAAGTGGGCCCACTTGAATTTTGATGTGCTCAGGTTCACTTAGGAAGAAAATAAAGGCGATTATCCCGATTAGCAGGCTAACGCCTGATAAGGTTATCGACGTGGCAATGGTAGAATTAGTGCTCCTCCTCAGAGTATCCAAATGGTGTCTGGTATCGAGGTGGATTTGTTCGAAGCTCATTTCTGGCTCTATATCTTTAACTTGGATATCCAAGCCGTCTAGTGGAACGATGAATAGTTGATCGGTTCTGTACCACTCCTTGTTGGTAAATTCCAACCCATCAATGTTGATGGTACAATTATGATACTCAATCAAAAAGGTGCCTGTTAGCGTTCGATTCTGGATTCCACAGGAGGTGATAATTTTTTGATTACTTATTTGCTTTACAACCAGGTGATTGGGGGTTAAGGATTTGATTTCCGACGAGCGACGTACTTCTTTGAATGAGCAGGTTGCTGAGGTTCCATTTAAAAGGTGTGAAAAGCAGCCATCGTGGGTTGAATTGAACAGGTTTTCTAGGCGACAGATACGGTTATTTCCGATTAGTTGGCAGGGTTGAGTGATGAAATAGAGACGATGATCATTGATGATTGCCATACTACCAGGTGTTTTAAGTGTTCTATTTCTGCTTATAAGGGGTTCTACTAAAAGGGTTCTATAGACGGGTATGTCAAATATGGGGACTTCTACCACAAAAATAATTTTAGTTTGATTATAGAACGCGCTAATTTCAAGGTATTGGTACAATTTATCTGTGCTTCCGACAACAAGTTTTTGCATTTCAAATTGTTTGAATATAATTTTCAGCTCCTCAGGAGACAGGATATCTTTTGAAATTATACGTAATTTTGCTAACTGTATCGTCTCAAATATAGTTTTTAAGTGATTTCCTATGTTATCAAGCAGCATATTGACCTTTAAGAAGTCTTGTAGCACACTAAAAGCTTTCGTTATCCCTGAGCTTGCCCTTGATTGAATTATACCTTTCTTTACTTGATCGTGATCTTCTTCTAATTGCTTGATTATTCGATTCATTCTGTCTTGAATTTGACGATTTATTCTCGCTTGTTCGTTGTTTTCATTGATTAATATTTCATTATTGAGTTCGAGTGTCCTTATATTTTCCGAAATTTCGATTAAATCATTATTGTCCAAATTTCAGGTAATTTAATTAATGGTTGTACCGAGAAAGTTGAGCAACCCTCTTTTGTTCCTATGTTTTGGCATTAGATTGAGAAACATCTTCCGAGTATTGCTAAATTTTGACTCTAGTATTTTATTTAAATCCGTGAAGTTTTGGAAGGTTTGTAGTCCTTGTAGGATGACTTCTAGCTTAGCAAAAATTGGTTCACATCGTTGTAAATCGATAATATGGTAGATTTGGTGTTTTCCAATTTTTACTAAGGTTTTTCCTACGTCTAGAGTTAGTAGGCCGGGATTTTGGTGAAGGTCAGTTATCTGGATTGTGGATGGATTGCTTGTTGAGGGTGCCGGGAGAATTACACCAAGAGTGATTAACCATGCGAGTACCTTGGGGTCCATGATGTTGTCCTAAAATTAGAAAAAGTCCATTAGTGAGGTGATTCGAGCATAGTGCTAAGTGATTTCGTTGCAGTTTCATTTTACCAGCGTACAACGCTACGGGTTCCTTAAAATATCGAAAAAGTTTATAATCTTTAGTGATTAGTTGTCTTAGATAAGGGGAAATTATTAAATTTATAATGATTAATGCTTACAATGAGCATCGACTGGTGACATTCTGCTGGTCACCGAGGAGCTCGATTTTTGTGAAGTTGCGTAGTGAGGTATTATTTTTTTTCAAAATAATACACGTGATAATTATTATCTATGTTCTGACTCGTCGGAGTCTATTTTTATGTAGCTTTCTGGAATTATTATCGAGGAAAGTTTGTTGTCCGTTTTGGCCAACAACAACCGGATTAAAGTTATCTTGTCTTTTACTTTTCATTCCTTGTCGTTTGGTAAAGACTAATTGCCTAGGTTCAAGAACAGGAGGATCTTCTCGATACGAATTCCTTTGTGTGTTTTGCTTTAGTTGGGTTTGTGTGATCTGAAGGACAACTTCATCATAAATTTTGTTGCGTGCCTCCAACATCCTTTCGTGGTTTAGAGGTCTCTCTTCTCCATCTTTGATACCGTAAAAAGCTTCGGGTGGTTTTAGGTTTGTGGACGAATGTATGGTGTTGTTATATAGGGTACAGGAAATTAGAAACATTTCTTTAACAGTAACATTTGAATATTTATGTTTGTTGCATTTGAAAATTTCAGCGATTGTAGAATGAAACCGCTCTACGATTCCATTGGTTTCGCTTCTGTCAACAGGGGTGAAGTATTGCTGGACATTTAGATCAGCTAGCATTCCTCTTATTTCAATAGACTTTATCGCCGGCTCATTGTCGGAGACTATCAATTGAGGGGTTCCATACAGAGCAAAATATTTAAGTATGGCTTTCCTGACATCCGGAATGCTTCTAGATTTGGTAGCAATGAGGGTCCCGAATCGAGTTAATTTGTCTACTACTGACAGGAATAAATAGGGATGGGAAATAAAGATATCAACATGGATTATGTCTAAAGGTTTCTTTGGAATAGGGGTTTCTCCATGCTTGACCTTGTAGGGATTCCTCTCATACTTGGCTTTATTACATATGTTGCAAAGAATAATAAATTTTCTGATTTTGGCTTTCATGTTAGGGAAATAGTATCTCCTAAGTATTTCTGCGTGATTTTCATTGATTCCTCTGTGGGATGTTTCGTGAGTCTGTTCTATTAGCACGTCTTGTTCGCTTTTATCAGGCACATCAATTAGAATGTTTTGAGAGATTTTCACTCGGAAGGTTCTGCATCTACTAAAATAATTTTTGTAGACTATCTGAATTGATGGCAACACGCTTTCCGGGCACAAAATGCAATTTTGATTTTTGACATCCATGTAATCTCTAAAGATTCTTATTAACACAGGGACACCAAAGTTTATTTTGGTGATGGTTCGGCGATGGATTCCCGGGAAGACTGTCTCGAACGTTTCTGAATCATTTTCTCCGATTTTCAGAATAATCTGATTATGGAAGAAATTTATCGATTTTTCGGTGAATTCTACTAGGTCGGAAGAGTCTGAATCAGCGGAGTGTACGGAATTGTCGTCTGTAGAGCTTTCTTCATTAACATTGACTTCGTGGGTTATTCTAGAAAGTGCATCTGCTACCACGTTTTGTTTTCCTGGACGATGCTTGATTTCGAAGTCGTACTCTAATAATTTTAGTCTCCATTTTACCAATCTAGTGTTTGGTGACTTCAGATTCAATGCATAGGTTAGTGGTTGATGATCAGTAAATAAAGTGAATTTCCTTCCGAACAGGTAGGGCCGGAAGTACTGGGTTGCCCAAACAATGGCTAAAAGTTCTTTTTCTACTGCTGAATAACGTTCCTATACATCCTTGAGATAAGACTGCTCCAAGAGCGTAATTACTCGCGTCTGTAGTTAGGATAAAAGGCTGATTGAAATCGGGGTATTGGAGGATATCGCTCTGGGTGAGCAATTCCTTGCATTTATTGAAGGTTTTTACAAATAGTGGATTGTGTTCGATTACTTCTCCTTTGCGCAATTGAGCTGTAAGGGGTTTAGTAATCTTCGCGAAGTCGCGAATAAATTTTCGATAATAACCGATAATTCCTAAGAACCCCTTAAGTTCTTTCGGACTTCTTGGCAACGGCCAATTTTTTATACTTTCAATTTTGTCAGGGTTTGGTTTTACACCTTGGTCGGTGACTATGTGACCTAAGAAGGCTACCTTTTTCTTGAGAAACTCGCATTTGTCAAGCTGTAGTTTGAGATTTACCTTTCCAAGGGCTTTTAGAATTTTTTCCAAATTTTCTATATGCTCTTGAAGTGAAGTTGAAGAAACAATAATGTCGTCCATATAAATGAGACAACATTTTCCAATTAGCTCTCTGAGCACATGGTCCATAACACGCTGGAAAGTAGCCGGCGCATTCTTTAGACCGAATGGCATACGTAAATACTATAAGCCGTGTTCGACATGAAAAGCGGTTTTTGATACGGATATCTATAATTTTTAGTAAAAACTGGTATTTCATCACAAGTATTTATGGAATGTTTTACAACGTTAGTGAAAGATAAATCAGAACTCTCTTGGTAGAACACCTGGGGGTATTTACGAAGTAATCGGAGAAGTTTTGAGTGCTCCTCTGTGTTCAGGTGATCGACTCGTACCTCGTTTTCAATATTCAATTCGGCTTTAGATATTTCAGGAGAATGTTTGGGTGAAAAGGCTATTTTTTCGAAGTTATTTACTTCAGCTATTATGCTTCCATAATCGATGATTTCTGTTGCAGGTTCTTGGTTTACACTAACAAAGAGTATGTTTGCCTTATTTTGATCGATAGTGTACAATCCGGAAGGAACGATTACATTCTCATTTATTTTTACATCATTGTCAAGGAAGAAGTCTCCTGCTAGGATGGGCGTGGGAATTTCTTGAACTGTGTGAGAAGATTCTTGAAAATTTAATTGTAGTATATCGGGGTATTTCTTTTTGAGTGGTATGACGATGTTGTTAAAAATTATTGAATGAAAATCTATGACGCATCCCAATTCATGCAGGGTTTGCATTCCTATTAAACCATCAAAGAAACTGTGAAATTTTAATAAATAGAATTTTTGGAATGGAATGTCCTTGCAATATTTAGAAAAGGGATTAAGGAATGTGAATTGCTGTACTTTGAAAGATCCATTTATGTTTTTGACGATGTGTGAATCACCTTCTCTTACTGAAGTCAAGGGTATGGCTTCAGGAGAAATATAATTTTGATTGGCTCCGGTATCAATCAAGAGCTTGAGTGGTGGGCCGTATTTTGATAAAATTTCTAAATATGGGAGAAAACTCAGTCCATCTCGCTTTGTTCCAAATCCGGAGGAAAATTTCCTTGCTCCTTCTTTTTTTCTCTTAGCCGCGTTTGACTGGTCCAGGGCGTGCTGGTAAGCTGACAGCAAGCTATCTGGTCTGCTTGTGCGGGTTAAAGAGGATATGGGCTCGTGCAGCCCATCAATGTATGCATTGGTTATCATGGCTTCGTATGAAGCCATGACAGCTTGTGCGCACAATCGCATGCTGTCGTCTAACATAATTTTGGCGTTAACATCTGATAACAACCCATCACACTTTATATAAAATTCCTCTACAGTGTCGTTGCTCTGTCTAAGGTAGGGAATTTTGCTGAGAAGTGTGGACAAGTCACGCTTTTCGCCAAATCTTTCTTTAAGTTTTCCTTTGATATTTTCCCATTTACATTCTGTGTTGCTTATTAGCAACGCCTCGTTCGCCTTGCCTGTTATTTTGTCGCGGATTATCGAGTCCCAAATTGGCGTCACTAGCTCTTTGTCTACAGGGACGATTTTTTTTGCGCATACGACCTTCCTCTCTACGGATTCAATCCACGCAGGAAGCTCTCTTTCCGCTCCACTATATCCCGGGATCAATTTGATGATGTCTGGGATTTTAGTGGGGTCGAACAAACTAATGGGCGTCGTAGGCCTCTGTTCCAAAGTGCTGCTTATTTATTTGCACAAGGTAAGTATCAACAGATTACATTCAAACCAACAGATACAACTTACTTAAACTATCTTATACATAACACTAACATTATTACATTATTACAAACAAGTTATACATTCAATAGTCATGGTGATAAAATATTGTAAAACATAAACTTAAGACTAGCACGAGAATGATTAAAGTCAAATATATGATAACATTTGTTGAATATTTTACACATGCTGGTCAGAGGTTCATTTGCACCATAGTTTGTACGAGATGCCGGAATATTCAGAAACGGGTGGGAACGTAAATTTATTCGTCTTATGTGTATATTTAACTGTTGGAGAAGTGCAACGCAGTCTATATCTGACCGTAATAGATCAGCAATAAACATTGCCTTAGACAGGTCTCGACGCACATTTAGAAGTTGCAGGCTCAACAAATTACATCGACTTTCGTAACTTGGCAGGTTAACGGGATCCCTCCAGGGTAGTTTTCGAAGAGCAAAGCGTACAAATCTTCTCTGTATGGACTCAATACGATTGACTGCATTATTGTAGAACGGCGCCCAAATTACTGAACAGTATTCTAAAGAGGAGCGGACTATTGAACAGTACAAGGTTTTCAAACATGCAATGTCTCTGAAATCCTTTGCATAGCGAAAGATAAATCCAAGCAGAGAAGATGCTTTGCTGGCGACATATGACACATGTTGTTTAAAGGTGAGATGAGAGTCAAGCATTACTCCCAAATCCTTCACAATAGACTCTCGGTTTAGTGACTGCCCACGAAGAGAGTATGTGAAGCAGATGGGTGATTTCTTCCTACAGAAACTGATGACAGAGCATTTCGAAGCATTCAGTATCATCATATTGTTTTGACACCACTCAGCAAATATGTCCAACTGTTGTTGAAGGAAAACTGCGTCAGTACGATCGTTTATGACAAAGTACAGCTTGAAATCATCCGCATAAGACAGCTTCTGGCATTTGATTGAGAAGTGAATGTCATTCAAATACAGCAGAAATACGAATGGACCGAGATGGCTGCCTTGTGGTACACCAGATGACACAGGAAAAGATTGAGAAACATGATCACCAATTTTGATGGACATTTGACGACCCGTGAGATAAGATCGAAGCCAGTTGAGGAGTGCACCATGGAAGCCAAGCCGCTCTAGTTTGGCAACAGCAATCTTATGGTTGATTTTGTCAAACGCAGCCGAGAAGTCAGTATAGACAGCATCAACCTGTTTCCCGTTATCAAGCTCGCGGATTATAAATGATGTGTATTGCACTAGATTTGTTGATGTTGATCTTTTCTTCATGAATCCATGTTGTTCAGCAGCTATATAACTGGAACAACTGTGTTTAACGTAGTCTAGGACGATTAACTCGAAAAGTTTGGACACAGCACACAATGCGGCAATGCCTCGATAGTTCGTAACAGAATGCTTGTCGCCTTTCTTAAAAACAGGAAAAATGAAAGAATCCTTCCAACCGTTAGGGAAAATTCCAGATTTTAATGAGAGGTTGAATATGGCTGCAAGTGGTGTACTCAGGACGTCTATACAGTATTTAATCACCAAGGCGGGGATTCCATCAGGACCAATGCAGGTGGAGTTTTTCAAACGAAGACCAGCTTTACGGACGTCATCTATCGATAAATGTGGAAGGGGTTCAATGGCTAAGTGCATGGGAACTTCTCTTGCAGCATTTGAAACGAGTTCATCAGAAACCACTTCGCTAACGAAAACACTATATAATATCGACCGGTGTTCTGTTGTCGCCGTTTGTCGCGCCTGCAGCAAGTCAGCATAAAATGGGAATGCTACTGTCCCACGTGTAGAGTACAGAATAGAGTGAAGAAATAATAATAACAATAACAATAAAGAAACATGAGAAGCATGCCATGAGAACTATAGACCAATCATATGTAAGAAAAAGATGAGCCAGGCTATAAAAGCGCGAGCGCCTCCGCGCAGCAGGCATTCTTACAACGGACGTGATACGAGCATCATCAGGAAGAAATACCAGCATCAGTGGCAGCAGTGAACAACGGAGCTAACCCAGGCAGCCGATAATCGAGCTAGGTGTCGCATCGGTCTGCTTCAATAGGCAGCAGCAGGAGCAGCAGGAGCAGCAGTAGCAGCGGACATCTAAGTTTATCCGAACAACCAACAATCGAGCTTAGCCTCGCATCGGTCTACTTCGGTAGCAGCAGCAGTAACATCACGAGCTGAACATTGGACATGGCACTCTCTCTCCGCTGATAGCTTGAGAACGCGCTTCCATTGAGCCGGGAGAGTGTCGCAGTGTGGAAGAGAATCAACACCGCATTACGTGATTGGCACCCACGTTTTAGCTAGCTGCAGAAAGGGTTTTAAAGAGTTTTCCCCGCTGTAGCTAGCAAAGAAACTTCTGGACTGAGGCTTCATATTTGAAGCCTATCCATTGATCACAATGGATAATATTGGCGGTCGTAAACTCGCATAAAATTCAAAAACACGTTTTTCCATGTCATCGATGGATTGAGTGGTAACATTGTCGGATCAATTCACATATCAGTCCAAAAACCATCACATATCGTTATATACAGCTTTATATACGTACAAAATATGGCATATACGTATATCGCCTCCACTTTTGCGTGTATATGCTAGTTATATGCATCATATATCATACAAATGTGTCTTGGTTGTATGTATATCGCCTCCAATTAGAGCTATTCATACGACTTAATGTTTGCTGGGACCCAACAAAAAAATAATACAGGTTCAATATTTTACCATAACGAAAACAAGCTACCAATTTTCACGAAAATCTGAAAACCACTATATCAGTTTGGCATGGAATGGCTGCAATAATACTGCAGTAATATTGCAATAGTTCACAAGTTTCAAAGTTCGCGTTTTTCTTGTTGTTTTTCATGTCCTTTAATGCGGCCATAATAATAATTAAGATTACTGCATATGGATTGATGGTAGAAAATATCATTAACTTCCTTGAAAAGTGGATGTGATATAATCACTTTATATATGTATATATATTAATAAATATTTTCAAACGAATACATTTGTCAAACAAACTGCAAAACTAAATACTTTTATACTGAGCCTTCATTTTTTGAGTATAACGTTCAAAGACCCTTCAATAAAAATGGCATTGAAAAACTGAGTAAAACTGACATACAATTATGACGGATGATTGCTTCTTGATTGGCGCGTGGTCGAACTGGCGAACTGCCAATTAAAAGGCACTCCAACTAAAAAAGCGTTATAAAACTACTATAAAACTGTGAAAAATATATAAAAAATATGCGATCGAAGACTCTTTTTGTCGTTTATGAGTTTTTTTTTAAGTTACTACTAGGCATGTTTGCGAATTAATGGAAAGATATGATATGTTGATCCTTGAAATAAGTTTGAAAGTTAACAATTGGAAAAAAAATAAAATTCAGACTTTTCTGTACAGCACATGCATGTAATTATAAACATGTTTATATAATCCTTCCCATCTTCTCATTCTTCATTAAAGATCTTGCGTCAAGACAGCTAGAAATCCATACACTCTCAAATCAAGTGTGCCTGAAAAAATTATATTCTTCACGTAAACAAGCGACGAAAATGTGGACACTTTTTAGTCAAGGCGCGTAGAAGTATATCCTAAGGTGGGCCAACTTGCTAAAACCACTCTTCAGCCATCTTGGAAATCTACTGTGTTTTGTTTGTAAACAAAACACAATACGCTTGTGCCGGAGCTCGCTCATGATCAGTCTGTCTCTTTCACGCTTCAAGGAAATATTTCCCCTTCTGCTTTCTTCCGTACTGTTTTCATATACCGCTCCCCTAACCAACTTAGTGACGAAACGGCCTCACCTTGTGCCATAGACCCGTCTTGTTTTTAGTCAGTGAATTGTATGGAGTTCCACTGCTATGCTTATGGGCACCTTACACGATCAAACTGATTGACAATAAGTGTCTTCAATATCGTGACAGCTAGGTTTTCGACATCCGATCTAACCTCAATCAATATTTTGCCACCTTACACGGTCAATATCGCCCTCAACCCGAGACAACGAAAATATCCGCGATGGCTAGTGGCGACATTCGTGTTTGGGATCCAAACTATTCTCCATCAGATTAGAAGGCTAAAAGGCAATTTTCAATTGGTAAAATTTGAATGAAAATATCTACTTGGTATTATTTAATTAGTTGAAACGCGTAGTCCTAACTCTAACTTAACCTATTTTCTATGAATTTTCAGATATTCCTACTAAAATTTATTATTATTATATAACGTCAGTTTCAGATACAATTTTTGTATGAGATTTTCTCACCACTTGCAGAAAAAAAGTGATTTGCATTCACATAGAATACTAATTTGATTTGGAAAAGTTAATTTTCATTAATAATTTACACTTTAAAACTCGTTTTTCCTTCTCAAAAACACATCATAATACTCGCTTCACAAATACAGACTGATCCTTTCAGTTTCAGGGATGCCAGATTATTTTAGATTGCGAAAATATAAAATATATTATCTGCAAGCAAATGTTTTTATTCGATAAATAAGACTATGACAGTATAACCCTGATTATCTGTATCTGTATCTGTACCTCGATTATCTGTATCTGTATCTATTTCTGTATTGATAAAATATAGTTTCTATGTTTAAACATCATTCCGACTATTCGTGGATAATCGGGATTCTACTGTAACTTCAATTAACACGTGATTTTTTTTCACCTGTGATTTTCCCAGATCTTCTCATTCTCCAAATTTTATAGCGGAGTGTGAAGAAACACACAACTTAGACCCCGCTCGCTAGCGCAAAAAATGACATTCACTCTCTCACCATCACATTGTCAGTTTACTTTGAGGTTTCGATTTGTATCGCGAAGAGTACTGTATTTTGCTATTTTAGGTACAGTAATTTACATTTAATGCGACATTTTTCTAATTGGGCAGACCTGTATGCGACACGTTTAGTTAGACATTTTTGTAAACATCGAGTTCGGGCTTAAATTATGGCCCCACATTGAAATTCGCCGCCAGACGTCGACGCTGTACCACTCTCATCTTCAATGTCCAATTACAGGTCAAATCGCCTCCAATGCGACACTGAGTGGTTCCTCGGCATGTCGCATTAAATGTAAATTACTGTATCACATTTGACCGTGTAAGGTCCGCTTTACACGGTCAACTTTATTGACAATATGATGACATTTGAGAGAATAATGACAGCTGAACATGGCCGACAACGCAGAAACCCAGATTTTCTGATTTTCGAGCATCAATATCGTGACATTTCATATGGATGCATGATGTTGACGTTTTACCTCACAGACTTCCAGACTGAGTTGCCAGATATGCAAGCGCACATTTAATTTTTGTTAGTCTTTTTTGCGATTGCAATTAAAATTTATAAACTACTGAAATTGTAGGAATCATAAATGGAAGCTTTTGGTTTGGAAAACCGATACTTTGAATAGCAAAATACGGTACTTTTCACGATACAAATCAAAACTTCAAAGTAAACTGACAATGTGATGGTGAGAGAGTGGATGAAACTTAACAACGTTTTAGGAATTTTTTAACGTTGAACTCGGTCATTCTTTGCGCTAGTGAGCGGGTTGTGTGTTTCTTCGAACTCCGCTATAAAATTTGGAGAATGAGAAGATCTGGGAAAATCACAGACGAAAAAACATCATGTGTTAATTCAAGCTAATTCAAGCAAGTAGAATTCCGATTATCCGCGGAATAGTCGGGCAAACTCATCGCGATTAACGAAAATCGCGGATGACCCATTAAAGGACAAAAAATGCAAACACGAAAAGAGATGTTTCAACATAAAAACTATGTTCTATCAATACAGAAATCAATCAACTATCCATCTATAAGGTCGTGTACACCAGTGGCTAAATAATGTAAAAGCCATGACCACAACAAAAGAGCATGGGCCTACCACTCACTAACAAATTCCGGAAAGGCCTATTGATTTACAATGGAACTCGCAGTCACGAATAATCCGCAGGGCGGATCACCCGCTCGCGGATAATCGGGGTTCTACTGTCATAGACTCATTTATGGAATAAAAACATTTACTTGCAGATAAAATAACTTGCATATATTTTCGCAAACTAAAATAATCTGGCATCTCTGAAACTGAAAGGATCAGTCTGTATTTGTGAAACGAGTATTATGATGTATTTTTGAGAAGAAAAACCGAATTCTAAAGTGTAAATTATGAATGAAAATTAACTTTTACGAATCAAATTAGTATTTTATGTGAATGCAAATCACTTTTTTTCTGCAAGTGGTGAGAAAATCCCATACAAAAATTATTATATACGTTATATTATAATAACATTTTAGTAGGAATATCTGAAAATTCAGGGGAGATAGGTTAAGTTAAGGTTAGGACTACGCGCTTCAGCTAATTAAATAATACCAAGTAGATATTTTCATTCAAATTTTACCAATTGAAAATTGCCTTTTAGCCTTCTAATCTGATAGAGAATAGTTTGGATCCCAAACTCAAATGTCGCCACTAGCCATCGCGGATACTTTCATTGTCTCGGGTTGAGGGCGATATTGACCGTGTAAGGTGGAAAAATATTGATTGAGGTTAGATCAGATGTTGAAAGCCGAGCTGTCACGATATTGAAGACACTTATAGCGAATTCGTTTTTAAAACTGAGTCAGTGCCAAACTGACTCTGTAATAAAAAAACGTTTTCAGTTTCACGAATGCGGTGGTTTGTTGGTGTGCGTTATATAGTCTGATTTGTTTATATTTACGACAGGGGTATGACTAAAACGTCAAATCGCTTATATTACCTGTGTACCCAATATTGCTGCGGTTCACTGACATTTTGGTTCTGTCAATTACTGTTGTTTACAACTCGGTCCGATTATATAGTCGAATAGTGGCTAACTTTAAACTCCATGTTAAAGGTGAACATCTCCATGTGAAACCGAAATATGAAAATCGCTCATGCAGTTATAAATAAAGCATACTATTTCCGTGATTTCAACGATTTCAATCCTCGCAAATGATATGTTGGTAAACAAATGACGCCATATTGATTTTGATTTTGGGTAGCCTATATTCAATTGATGTCTAACCCCTGATTTACGACGGCAAATGTACAGTGTCGACGTCTGGTGGTGATATTAGTGCTTGGGAGGTAAATTATTCTCCATCAGATCAGAAGGGCCAAGTGCAGTGTAAACATATAAAAGTTTGAATGAAAATTTTTACTTAATATTGTTTGATTACCTAACACATGTAGTTCTGACACTCACTTAACCATTTGTCGATGCATTTCCTGTTTGTTCAACAAATAATTACTATTATAATATAAAACCATCATTAGACACAGTTTTCGTTCAACATTCTGCGATATCGGAAAAAAAACTTTTATTTAATCACATAAAATAAATATTCGATACGTTAAAGTAAATTTTCATTCATAATTTTGATTTTGAAATTTATTCCACCAGAATATCCATAATTATTTTCACCTCCCAATGAAAGCACACGTAGCTTAATGCCGTCTACTCTACTCTTCAAAATCAGAATCCGAATTGGATTACGATTGCAATAATACAAAACCAAAGCAGCAGGTTTTTCATTTTCATAGTCTTTATTTTTAGATTTTCCAAAACAATATTCGGAACTTGACAGTTCAGTATAGTTGTATTGGTGAACCGGAGTGCCAACCCGTGAAACATCTCAGTGCGAAACTAACAGCTTTCGGGGCGAACTAGTGCGACACTGAGTGCGAAACTGAGTGAATAAAAAATCGTTTTGACAGCAGTTAGTGCGGCACTGGGGTTGAAACTGAACAAAAACGAATTCGCTATTATTGTCAATCCGGTTGATCGTGTAAGATGCCCATGACAGAAGTGAATTTTATTCAACGGTTAAGCGGACCTTACACGGTCAAATTTATTGACAATATGATGACATTTGAGAGCATAATGACAGCTGAACATGGCCGACAACGCAGAAATCCGGATTTTCTGATTTTCGGGCATCAATATCGTGACATTTCATATGGATGCATGATGTTGACGTTTTACCTCACGGACTTCCAGACTGAGTTGCCAGATTTGCAAGCGGACATTTAATGTTTGTTAGTCTTTTTTGCGATTGCAATTAAAATTTATAAACTTCTGAAATTGTAACAATCATAAATGAAAGCTTTTAGTTTGGAAAACTTATATAGTAATTTACATTTAATGAGACATGCCGGAGTACCACTCAGTGTCGCATTGGAGGCGATTTGACCTGTAATTGGACATTGAAGATGAGAGTGGTACAGCGTCGACGTCTGGCGGCGAATGTCAATGTGGGGCCATAATTTGGGCCCGAACTCGATGTTTACAAAAATGTCTAACTAAACGTGTCGCATACAGGTCTGTCTAATTAGAAAAATGTCGCATTAAATGTAAATTACTGTACCTAAAATAGCAAAATACAGTACTTTTCGCGATACAAACCAAAACCTCAAAGTAACTGACAATGTGATGGTGAGAGAGTGAATGAAAATTAACAACGTCTTAGGAATGTTTAAAACATTGAACTCGGTCATTCTTTGCGCTAGCGAGCGGGGCAGCCGCTTTAGTCTAAGTTGTGTGTTTCTTCACACTCCGCTATAAAATTTGGAGAATGAGAAGATCTGGGAAAATCACAGGTGAAAAAATATCACGTGTTAATTCAAGTTACAGTAGAATCCCGATTATCCGTGAATAGTCGGGATGATTTTTAAACATAGAAACTATGTTTTATCAATACAGAAATAGATACAGATAATCGGGGTACAGATACAGATACAGATAATCGGGGTTCTACTGTCATAGTCTTATTTATCCAATAAAAACACTTGCTTGCAGATAATATAATTTGCATATATTTTCACAATCTAAAATAATTTGGCATCCCTGAAACTGAAAGGATCAGTCTGTATTTGTGAAGCGAGTATTATGATGTGTTTTTGAGAAGGAAAAACGAGTTTTAAAGTGTAAATTATGAATGAAAATTAACTTTTCCAAATCAAATTAGTATTCTATGTGAATGCAAATCACTTTTTTTCTGCAAGTGGTGAGAAAATCCCATACAAAAATTGTATCTGAAACTGACGTTATATAATAATAATAAATTTTAGTAGGAATATCTGAAAATTCATAGAAAATAGGTTAAGTTAGAGTTAGGACTACGCGCTTCTACTAATTAAATAATACCAAGTAGATATTTTCATTCAAATTTTACCAATTGAAAATTGCAATTTAGCCTTCTAATCTGATGGAGAATAGTTTGGATCCCAAACTCGAATGTCGTCACTAGTCATCGCGGATATTTTCGTTGTCTCGGGTTGAGGGCGATATTGACCGTGTAAGGTGGCAAAATATTGATTGAGGTTAGATCGGATGTCGAAAGCCTAGCTGTCACGATATTGAAGACACTTATTGTCAATCAGTTTGATCGTGTAAGGTGCCCATTATATGACAGATATCAGTGACAACTAGAACAAGGTGTATACATCAAGGTGGTTCCACATATACTCTAAAACCATAGTAATCAGTTGTTCTTAACAAATTGTTGACGTGACGCAACGCAACGCAAATGATGTAAATGCGCTACACATACGACGTCCCGTCACCGTAAAGTCAATGTGTAGGAATGAAATATCCAATATTTTTGCATGGAAATCGTATGGTCGCATTCAGAGCCCCCGCATACTACAGACTTTCTGTCATCCAACAGTTTGGTCGGGTCGGCCTTCTGGTGCAAAAACCGACCAAACTGAATCGGCGTAATGTGCGCACATGCATACCTCTCCGTACTGATTAAGGAAGCCGACCAAACTATCGGTCGACAAATCAGTTTGCTGTCTGCGGGGGCTCTCACGTACACTATACACGTGTCTTTACGCGCCTTCGTAGAAAAATACATCTTCAAATAAACCTGTAAAGTGCGCTACACATACAGCGTCATCGTCACCGTCCCGTCAACTATTTTCTTGAACTTATTTTGCCGACGTCAAATTTGCCGGTAATTGTGTATGTGAATGCTACCATACGAATTCCATGGGAGAATATTTGATATTTCATTCCTTTACGTTGACTTCACGGTGACGGGACGTTGTATGTGTAGCGCACTTAACGCGACGTGACGCAAAACGCAACATTATGAGTTCTGTGCGATTCACATAGCACGTTACGGAGAAGAACGTCTACTTTCCGTCAACGTCTCCACCAATTCACACATGCAGTCAATGCTTCTACCAGCACCGTCACGTCAAATGCCAAACGAATGATTTATTTAATTTTATTCATGGTGTCGCCACCTACAATAATTCTAAATTGCAATGCCCTCTTTCAAATCAGCATGCCTAGAATCAGATCTAAATTTTTAAAAATTCATTGAATTCAATTATTTAAATGCTTAAACCCAGTAGTCCGACCCTTATGCAACAATAATAATAAATAGAATAATTCTTTCAACTAGTCGCGAATGACTTTCACTCCGAAATTTGGAGCTAAGAGATATGTTGGCATAAAAAGTACAGTAAGTTACTTATAAAGCGATATGCTGAGGCACCACTCAGTGTCGCATTGGAGTCGGTTTTGACCAGTAATTGGACATTTGCGACTGGTGGCGACTTTCAATGTGGAGCCATAATTTGAGCCCCGAACTCAATGTTTACAAAAATTTCCAACTAGAGGTGAAAATGTCTAATTAAACGTGTTGCATCACAGATCTGTTCAATTAGCTTAATGTCCATGTAGATGTAAATTACTGTACAACCAAATCAAAACCAAGACGGGTCTATGGTACTAGGTGAGGCCGTTTCGTCACTAAGTTGGTTAGGGGAGCGGTATATGAAAACAGTACGGAAGAAAGCAGAAGGGGAATTTTTTCCTCCAAGTGTGAAAGAGACAGACTGATCACGAGCTAGCTTGGGCACTAGCGTATTGTGTTTTGTTTACAAACAAAACACAGTAGCCTCCCAAGATGGCTGAAGAGTGGTTTTAGCAAGTTGGCCCTCCTTAGGATATACTTCTACGCGCCTTGATCAAAACAAAAGCCGAGACACAAAGCCCAGACAAAAACCAAACGAGCCGTCCGTCTCCGTCAATTATTCTTTTCTACAAACCCTGCCAGTCGTTTTCGTTGAACGTATGCTGACGGGTCGTTACGTTGCTGGTGTATGTGAATGTTTTCATGAGAATTGCATGGTAGAATCATTGACGTATCGTGACGTGACGGGACGTGAACGTGACGTGTATGTTGTATGTGAATCGCACTTTCAGCTTCCCAAAACGGCATTTGCCAGAGTTGTAGGGTAGTTGTTGGCAGAGTGTTGTTTAAATAATAGTTGCGTCGCCGAATGTGGGCCATATGACATCAACTGTCAGCGGGGTTGGCGGAATGATTTCTCTCCGACGTTTGTTCGCCAGAGACATCTTTGCTAATCAAGCGAGATTTTAGGGTGGCGGGATTAATTTGGTTAAACAGTGTTTTGCGACAGTGCATGAAAGTATCTTATGTGCGGGCTTCACTCCACAAGTGAAAAAATTGGCCATTTTGTCATATAAATACGCAATAAAATTGTGTATACCATTGAAAAACAACGCAGTACAGTTTTCCACATTCAATAGACTTTCAATGAATGGTTCTGCATTAAGTTGGGTACACTTGAGTGGGTGAATGTACATGACGGATTGTTAATTTTCACGTAGCAAAGTGGACTTTTGCTTTCGAGTGTTTTCAAATGTGATATATTTCGCAAGAACTCTTGGCACCCGTGGCAAGATCCGTAACGGAGTGATTATTATTCGGTTACATTTTGTTTATTGAAGAAACACAGGTGAGTGAAAAAAGTGGCTGAAATAGAGTTATCAAGATGGCTGCCGTCGGCTGGATGATAGCAAATTCACTGAAAATATATGCATAAATTTTCATTTGATTTACTATTGATGTTGTTTGTCATTTTTGAACTAGTGACGTGTAAATTTAGATAACTATTCCAACTTCATTGTGCTAAATGCGAAAATAGAACATCTTTGCATTTCCGGCAGTTCAGAATGTTTAGACAATAAAGATAATTCAGCCAAACAACTTTGAATAATCGTGCGACATGTTATTCATCATGTCTAATAATAATGCAATATCAAATGTTTAATGCTGTAATAGTTTGGTAAGGTACCACTCGTTTAATTTAAAAAAAATGTGATCGAACATACTTAAAAGTCATTCATACACACAAACACAACACACTATCTTTCATTCACACATACACATCATAATAGATAAACAAACGTGCATGAACAATGCTGACAAATATTATTGGATATACAGAATTTACATTAATTTTGTTTTCGGTGCATTGTTTTATACTGACTGTGTTTGCGATTTTTCGCAAATGGCAACAAGTTTTTGTATTCTTTCTGTTATTGTTTTTCATTGGTTTGGTGGTAAATTGCTTGTCTCCTCAATTCTTTGTTACAGTATCAAATAGTAAAAAAAGGCGTCTTGTCTATTTAATTGAGATGGGAGGCGAGTGTGATAATGTAGTGAGTTATGTCTTAATTGTTTTAAGAGTTTTATGCAGTTTTATTATTTTTAGGACAATTACACTTCCTTATTAAGTCTACATAAATTTAATTGGATTTATTATTTGATTCTGGTTTATATAACGCAGTCGGAGAGTCGCGGTCCGGAGGATCTATCTTTTAAAACTCAAGTGCCTTTTCTTAATTTGTCTATTTATTCTTTATGAGTGCCGTTTTTGAACATGGAATAACAAATTCGATTTTTCTATTCAGTTTTAATTAATTATTTTTAATTATGATTTTAATTCTAGAAAAAAAACTCGGTGCATTACTCTTAAATAAATTACTTGATAAAAGAATAATAGAAATTCAACAAATGGTATTTGCCCAGAACTCAACTTGCAACCATCCCATAGAAGCCAATCGTGGCATTCGTCTTGCATTTATTCGAAACCGATTCTTGGTTGTAGCGCCAGTTTTAGAATACAACCTTTCGGCTATTTATTATATTTATTTATTTCTCAACATAGTTTCCTTCGAGGGCAATAAACTTGGTATTCCAATATTTATATTCCCTTTTTGTAGTACGAAACGTCTAACGGTGGGTTTAGACTAGTGATATATTCATGTAATGTATTTTACAGAAATCGCATCAACCGATTACACTAGCGTGAATTTATATTATGGTCATATTCATAAATTCCTTCATAAAATTTTAAGTTATGATGAATATGCAACCCGTTTACATATGCATAAATTTATTCTGAATTGTGCATTATTCTACCACCCGAATAAACAGCTGTGGAAGTCAATTTTGGATCAATTAATTAATTCCGTCTCTCATCAATTCTTTGTTCTCACTCTTATCGGTCATAACAATCAACTAACCATCGATAGCAGAAGCAAATTAATAAAAATT
This sequence comes from Toxorhynchites rutilus septentrionalis, assembly GCF_029784135.1. Lineage (NCBI taxonomy): Eukaryota > Metazoa > Arthropoda > Insecta > Diptera > Culicidae > Toxorhynchites > Toxorhynchites rutilus. The sequence goes on from NC_073746.1 coordinate 190,741,111, forward strand.
AATTCAAAAATGAGCGTTGTTTACATTTACTGACACATTCACATTCAATTGCTTGTGAGTACGAGTGCAAGAATGTAATGTAAACCTTCAATGTAAGCCTTCGAAATAAGCCGTAGTGCCACTCTGCAGACTGCCTATTGCCTGTGGTAGTGGATCCACGTTTCATCCATTGTCACTGAACATCGAAAAAAATGGGTGGGTTATATGATATAACTATGATATAACCGCAAAGTTGACGTGGGACTAGCTTAGCTTAGCAATCATTTGTTTGTATTGATTAAATTTTTGATTGAATGAAACAATTTCCGGATTTCATCGAGTTCAATATATTTGCTTTGTGGGTAAAGAGATTGATTAAATACCATGTAAGGTCAATTTATGCATTGTGATAGATGATGTTTCTCGTTACAAATAAATTGACAAATAATGACAGTCCTTTTACTTTTGGTATGATGCTCAGGACAAAATATGTGAACGGAAGAATTATCAAACGAATATTTTATTTTACATTTCCATCTGAAGTTTGTATCTCTCAAGTGTACGTGCTTCTCGAACCGCGAATCTGGCACTCAGTGCCAGAAATTCAATGAGCAGAAGATATGAATGCATATCCTTCAATACAATATTGAATAACCGAACCGAATCGTTGTGTTCGTAACCGTTTTTGTAATCCGTGTTAGGAAAACACTTTTCGGAGTGCAAAAAACATGCGGGCACGAAAGTACCCCCGGCTTGCAGGAAGCAACAACTTCAACTTATACTTTTTATATTATAGAGCCTTTAAACTTGAAAGTTCATTCATTCATTCGCCTCTAATGTCTGCAAGATTTTCCCAGGTTCCTAAATTTAGAAGAGCATGTTAAGGAAACATATTATGGTCTGTACGAAGGCAAGCGAGTTCGGAAGTACTCGCAGTTTGAATTTATTTGCAATGCCGATTTTCCCAGGCACCTTGGTTTAGAAGTCTGTATTAGTTAAACACATTTCAGTCGAAACAAAAATACCCCAGACCTGCATGAATTTGCAATGCCAATTTCCTCAGACACCTTGGTTCTGAAGTCTGTGTTGGGGAAACACATTTCAGTCGGAACAAAAATACCTCCGACTTGCATGAATTCGCAATGCCAATTTCCCCACGCTCCATGGATTCGAAGTCTGTGTTAGGGAAACACATTTCAGTCGGAACAAAAATACCCCCGACTTTCATGTATTTGCTATGCCGATTTCTCCAACACTGCTTGGTTTTTAAGTCTGTGTTAGGGAACACGTTTCGGTGAGATAAACAATCCCCATGCTTTCAAGTGTTTGCATTGCCGATTTCCTCAAGGCTGCTTAGTTATGATGGCTGTGTTGGGGAAACCGTAAATCGGGCCAATCAAAACGAGGTAGTTAGGGCGTTTAGATAACGCTTAACATTTTACAGTTATTCAATTGTTTATCTAATGAAAAATAACATTTTATTAATTGCGATAGATGCGTAGAAATATTCCCTGTCAATTTATGCAAACATCTTTCCGATCCAGTAAGAAATGTTCGAGTTATAAGCATTCGGAATCTTTCATTTTTCCTGCATGTTCTGTGTTTAGGTTTTCATTTTATCCCCCATATACTCCGGTTAGACGTAGTCCCACGTCAAAAAGTCCACTCGATTACGCTTCAACAACGCCAAACCGACTTGTTGAATCAACGCGCCGCTGTTTTTGGTCGACTGTCAGCAAACGCGGCACCCACGCGGGTACCTTTTTTATGTCCAAAATGTCGTATATGTATGTCATTCGTTCTTTTCAAATGTCTACGGCTTCAGCTAACTCGCGTAATTTCAACGAGTCGATGCATTTGTTTTACGATTTCTTGTTTCGTAGCCTCTTTGGCCTTCCAGAACGAAGTGCATCTGTGGTGCTTGTACGGCCCATTTTAAATTCACTAAACCACCGATAATTGTTTTCGAAGAAGCAGAAGAGGAATAACATTTCGTCAACAACTACATCGAATGTTCAGGTGTTTTCCCATCAAAAAACAATGTTTGATCTAAATACGATATTCCTCTTTTTCCATTTCCTATACGAATGCTTAGGTAGTGATACTTAACCAACTGAAGTCTGTGAACAAATGAACGAAATGTCATGAAACTTCACACATAAGCTAGTGATTGATGAACCTCTCGACATGAATCTTGTTCATTTTTTAGTGGCGCCATCTGTTGAAAAATTCCGGGACTTTACATCCCGTGTAGTATAAGGAGACATGTTAGTTGGATTAGAAGGCTTTCCACATACCTCCACGGATAAGCGTGGATATTTACTATAAACCTCCCCCGTGCACATTCCATTTTTTTGAATGAAAAAACAGGAAGTGAGTTATATCTATGGCATAACCGCAATGGTGACGTAGGACTATCGTTGATTTAGTGATCATTTGTTTGAAGTTGAATCTGAATCCATTCTGAATGAATGAATAAATGAATATTTGGGAGACTTCGAAAACGGGAGCGTTACGTTGGAGGTACAAGGTTTTATGCATCCAATATTGGATATGAAAATATCCTACTGATGGGGAAGAATAATCTTCAGAAGCTTTCCTGCTAATTGCACTTGATTGAAAAATTACAGAACCAAATGTATTTGGTCGCAGTGTTATATGGTTAGAAAACATTAAAATAAACTCTTTCGCTTGCATGTTATTTTCAATTCCAAGGGGAACTGGCGGATTATTCTGCAGCAACGATCACTTCTTTCCGGATTCTTCTCGATAACCAGCAAACGTAAAGAGTTGCGTGCGTGTATGTGTGTGTGTGGTGGTTGCTCCGATGTCTCAAGCGGAACCAATTTTCGATGCTGGTAGTCTCTCGGTCGTCTTCTCTTCTCTTTCTGATGCATCGGCTTTTTTGCGCTCCGTCACAGTCCCAAACAAACTGAATGCGTTTCAGGTTAGGTCAGGCCAGGTAATGAATCCCTTGATCCCTCACCATCCAGCTCGTTCTGTAACGATGTTGCCTTGTCGATGTCCTCACGAAAAATGAATGCGTTTCACCACCAGAATATCGCTTAAGTATGCTTTTTGTGCGTGATTGAGTCGAAAGAAGGTGTGGTTTACGATGGCAATTTGGAAGGCAAACTAGAGGGGAATGAACTCTTTTAGTCGACGAAACTTTCGGCGACTGGGCAATAATTGATTGAAAATTATATGATTTTCGCGATGCGAATCATTTTCCATTGCGCGCGCAAACTGTATTCGATACGAAAATATGCTACTGATGGTGGAGAATAATCTTCAGAAGCTTTCCTGCTAATTAATTGCACTTGATTGAAAAATCACAAAACCAATTGTATTCGATCGTAGCAGTACTATGTGGATAGAAAACATTAAAATAAACTCTTCCGCTTGAATGTAATTTTCAATTCCAAGGGGAACTGGCAGATTGTTTTGCAGTAACGATGACATCTTTCCGGATTCTTCCCGGAGTCCACCACCAGTGCACTTGATTCGATACTCGAAGCCCACCAGTGGTTAATGCTAACTCGATAACCACCTGTTAATAGCACTTAAGGTGAAGGTGGAAGCTAGTCACAAATGGCTGCCACAATGGCGCTCATTTCTTTCATCTCCCTCCCTCACCCCTCGCCCAAAAATCAATTATTTTTCGAAACAGTGTGAAGAAAATGATCATTTTCGCTATCAAATAATATCAACCAAACTCTAATCGATTACTCACAAGATATTAAATTTTCATCTGCTGTCGCACTGTATAGTGAAAAACGTCGGAAAACTCGAGCTAGTACTCTGAAAGTTAAATTTTCATCTTTCAATCTTCGGCAATGGTTTTGTTTGTGTTGGTGAAAGCATCGTTATTTTTTCGACACTGATGCCAGACAACATCACCGAAACTGCTATAGAAACCACTCAATAAAATGTAATTTCTGAGTCATAGCGTTTCATGTCATGAAAATCAATAGAATAAAATTGTGTTGATATCAATACAATTATTATTTTTACGTTTAATGGGTCTATAATGTAAGTTTTAGAAACTTTAACATTGGGTAAGAAAAGTGTATTGCAGAGCTCGGAACACTGCCACGGCTGCCTATGCTTTCAAAAGCAGTAAACGGAAAAGTATTACATTCAATCAAAATGCCACGGCCAACGAAGAGAGGGGTCATGGCTCTCCAAAGTGAATATGTGAAAACAATACCAAAAGAGCCCCAATTCGTATGTGTTATAAATTTGCTCATGTTACGCTCCCGTATAATCAGAATTTTACTTCATATGCAAATGCACCTTCTATATATATATTTATGTTTGCAATTGTTCATCGGAACATATCGTTCATACATTCTACTTTAGTATTGAATTGTTATTTTTTCATCAAATGTATTCAAGACTCGTGTCAATGATGCGTCACACAGTCTGATAAGTGAATTGATCTATTTACGTGTGCTTTGCTCTTCTCTCACAAACACTATTACCCCATTTTTACACGAGGGTTTACCTATACTACTACAATGGCTAGCTTCCACCTTTACCTTAAGATCAATTCACTTATCAGACTGTGTGGCGCTTCATTGACACGAGTCTGCAGTGCGAAAGCAGATGAAAATTTAATATCTTGTGAGTAATCGATTAGAGTTTGGTTGATATTACTTGATGGGAAGTGTGCGAAAACGATCATTTTCTTCACACTGTTTCGCAAAATTTTTGATTTTCGGGCGAGAGGTGAGGGAGGGAGATGAAAGAAATGAGCGCCATTGTGGCAGCCATTTGTGACTAGCTTCCACCTTCACCTTAATTGAAAAATATTTGGTTGCAGTGTTACATGGATAGAAAACATTAAAATGAACTCTTTCGCATGAATGTATTTTTCAGTTCCCAGGAGAACTGGCAGATTATTTTTCAGCAACGATTGAATCTTTCCAGAATTTTCTCGATGCTGAATGGCATCCAAACGAAGAGTTCCGCGCGTGTATGTGTGTGTATGTGGCGGCTGCTCCGATCTCTTCCCGGGAAACCGTTTGTGGCATCACTCTTCTCCTGATGGATTCCCTTCTGGCCTAAGGTGCACAAACAGGCTCTTGGTGACACCGTTCATCCGCGCTTTCATGATAAATGAAGAGTTTCACCACAACAGCGACAACATGCTCCAATCGATGTTCAATTATAACTGAGTGGATTTCCGAGCGGCGCTCGCTTATATACCGATTGGTGATTTCAATAGCCTGTTTTGAAAGCAATTTCAAAACTATTGAAACAAGTTTTTGAATCAAAAGTAACAAGTATATAACGCGTAGACATTTTATCTTTCGAATGAAGTGTTTATCATACCATTTCGATCAGTTGTCAGTTGTAAAAATCATTGATGAAAATTAACTTTGTTTTTTTTTTCATGTGGTATAACAATCTCATACAAACATTTTATCTGAAGATAGTTTGATATTACAGTAGAACCCCGATTATCCGTGAAATAGTCGGGCTAGAACATCGCGTATAGCGAAAATCGCGAATAATGCAATAAAAGATTAAAAATGAGGCACAAACACGAAAAATATATATTTTAGCATAAAACTATGTTTCACCAATACAGAAATTATTCAACTACTAGCTGACCCGGCAAACTTCGTCCCGCCCAAAATTTGTTTTTTGTTATCAATATTTTCAAACATTCACGTTTTCTTACTATTAGCAAGTCCATGGGTCCAATCGCAGAACTGTTCATTGATTGATCTTCTATTAGACCCCATTGAATTTACCCCATTTATTGTGCTCCCTTGGCCGAGTGGTTAGCGTCATAACTAACATGCCGGGTGTTCGGGTTCGATTCCCGTTCTGGTCGGGGGAATTTTTCGTCAAAGAAATTTCCTCCGACTTGCACTGTGATCACGCGTATTCTAGAGCTTGCCACTCAGAATGCATTCAAGGCGTATTATTTGGCATAGAAATCCCAACTGAGTACTAATAAAAATGACGCAAGTAATACTACGTTGAGACGGCGAAGTTCCTCTAGGAACGTTAGTGCCATTGAAGAAGAAGAAGAATTTACCTTTTACTATAAAATTCTCAGTATTTCTAACAAAACTCATCATTATAATATCAGATTATTTTAAGACACAATTCTCGTTCAAGATCTTCTTATCAACACATCCGGCGATCCTTTTTTTTGGTAAAGATAGAAGAAGATATAGGAGTGAGTTTCATCACATTAAAATCCATTTCCAGTTTCCAACAAAGATCAATTTCGCTAGCGCAAACATCAGATGGACTAACAGCACTTGTCACTATGTAACTGTAAAACATAAGGGAATTTAATTTTCCGAATTATCCCTTTTTCCTTCAGAGTTTTCCGAAAATTTTCAATTGTCATGTTTGGTTGAAATATTTGTAATATTTTTATGGGACCCCCTCTCCATTCCAGAGGAGGTAGGGGTCATACCATTATAGAAACATTTATCATACCCAAAAACCCTCACATTCCAAATTGTGCTTCATTAGTTTTCGAGTTATGCAGAAGTTTTTGTTTCGTTTGTATGACAGCCCCCTTAGAGAGGGAGTGGAGTGTATTCACCATAGAAACGTTTCGTGCCCTGTAAAATCTTCACAAGCCAAATTTGGCTCCATTTGCTTGATTAGTATTCGAGTGATGTAGAAATTTGTGTTTCATTTGTATGAAAGCCCACCCTTAGAGAGCGAGAGGAGTGTCTATCCACCATAGAAACATTTATTGCATCCTAAAACCTCCACATGCCAAATTTGGTTTCGTTTGCTTGATTAATTCTCGAGTAATTCAGAAACTCGTGTTTCTTTTGTATGGCAGACCCTAGGGAGGGGGATGGAGAGTCTAAGCATCATAGAAACATTAATTGCACCCTAAAGCCTCCATATGCCTAATTTGGTTTCATTTGCTTCATTAATTCTCGAGTAATGCAGAAATTTGTGTTTCATTTGTATGGCAGCCCTCCCTTAGAGAGGGGGGTGGAGAGTCTAACCATCATAGAAACATTTATTGCACCCTAAAATTTCAATATGCCTAATTTGGTTTCATTTGCTTGAATAATTCTCGAGTAATGCAGAAATTTGTGTTTCATTTGTATGGCAAACCCACCCACCAAGTGTTCTGAACAGTCACAGTCCTACGTTAAACTTCCGTCCGTGCCCCTAGGCTCAGACCCTTCTACTTTTTTTAATTCAAATGATATCATTCGTATTGCGAAAAACTAGAAGTGGGTTATATCTTTGTTTTAACCGCAAGGTGGTCGTAGGACCTACGTTGACTTAGCAATTAATAATCATATAAATCTTAGACATTTCATCTTTCGAATAAAGTGATTATCATACCACTTCATTTAGCCGGAAAAGAATTATTAACGCTCAAAGGGGGAATCGATTCCTCTTCGGGATACCCAGCGCCAATAGCACACACTTCTCAAGCCCCGATGATTAGAATCATCGTTGATCCGGGGCAGGATTATTAACACTTGAGAAGGAATGGATTCCTCGTCGGAATTACACAGTAAACATAAGACCCCCTTCTCAATAATTCCAACTCCCCAATAACGAAGATCGATTGCAGCATTCGTAAACAAATATTGATATGTAATATAATATCCACTACACCATATCATATCGTGTTCCTCACTATCAAATCCATAGTCAATGTCAGTGTCGAATTATCATCGATACCTGCAGAGGAGAAATGGAATTGAAAAACGACAAACGGGAGAAAGAGATGTTGGAGGTTGAAAGGAGATTGACAGAAAACTTCTGCATTTTATCTATCGAATAATGTGATTATCATAACACTTCGTTTTGCCAGAAAGAGATTATTTATGCTCAAAGGAGGAATTGAGTCCTCCGAGGAAATACCCATCGCAAATTAGAATCGACTATCGATTGCGGCATTCGTACACAAATAATTTTATAACGCAGCTTTCATCAAAGTGATATCTTCGATATGGTGAAATATCCACTATCATATATTTCGTCATTCAGCTCGCGCAGTCCGAAGACATCGGTCGCAAATTTGTTCGCGATTATTATAAAGTGGAGATTATACCGTTATCAGTTCGTGGCTGGTGAAGGTATTTCGCCCTAACGGGGTTCTCTTTATTGCGCGAGTGAGGAGAGCAGCAATCACTACCAGCGTGAGGAAGAAGTCCTCCACGGCGGACGCGGTGCGTGTGCCGTATCATCGCTGTGTGTGCTTTAGCATCGTCATCGATTCCATCATCGTGTTGTGGTGCGATATACCGTTGCATCTGTGCCGAGCGATTGCCACGCGGTTCGATTGAGACACCGCTTCATTTCATTCGCATTGGTGTGCGATTTAGGTATAATATATATTAGGTTTAGAAATACAAAAAAAATAAGAATTATATTATTTTATATCTGCCGTAATGGCAGAAGGTCATGTTAACATGGAGATTGAAACTACTGTTTCCTCCTCACTAGCTACAACGGGGGCTGGGAAGTCGCTTAAACGCGTTCCCCCCTCAGAAGATGTCTCTTCAGAGAAAGAGGTAATCTACCTTAACAAGCCCCCCTCAAGAAAATTGGCAAACTTTTCCTCTTCGCCCCCTCAATCTCCCGCTCCCGCTTCCGCTCTACTACCGAACTTGCCTCCCAGTCCTACTGATACCGCTCCCGTTCAACAATCGACCTCGTCCTCCCCCTCAGTTGTTTCCTCTCCTCGTGTCAAGGTCTATCCAGACGATGCACTTGGAGCTGGTCCATGGGTTGTTTTTTTCCGGCCTAAACCAAAAGGAAAGGCAATTAATGTCATTCAGGTTTCGAAAGATCTGGCAAGATTATATTCCTCCGTGGTCGAAATCTCTAAGGTTAGACCGAACAAACTGCGTGTTGTCGTGAGTGATCGGAAACACGCGAATGCAATTGTGATCGACGAGAGATTCTCCCTAGAGTATCGCGTCTACGTGCCCTCCCATGACGTAGAAATCTCGGGGGTGGTAACTGAAACTGGTCTGACGTGCGAAATGATAAAAGAAGGAGTTGGTAAATTTAAAAGAATCCCGTTGGTGGGTGTTAAAATTTTGGACAGCCGCCAACTAGGAAAAGTATCCCAAGAAGAGGGAAAAACTAAATTCACGCCGTCAGACTCGTTTCGAGTAACTTTTGCTGGTTCCGCTCTACCTGACTACGTCATGGTGGGCAAATTGAGATTGCCTGTGCGACTCTTCGTGTCAAAGCCCATGACTTGCCAAAAATGCAAGTCAGTTGGTCACACTTCAGATTATTGTGCCAACAAGGAGCGCTGTGCCACTTGCGGAGAGCAACATGAGGGGAAATCCTGCAGTGCGACTGAGCATAAATGTCCATATTGCGGGGGATCCCCACACGAGCTCTCAGTTTGTGAAACTTACAAGAGTCGCTGGGAGAAACAGAAGCGCTCTTTGAAGGAACGCTCGAAACGCACTTTTGCGGATATTTTAAAGGGCGCTTCGCCACTGGCCCAACAACAACAACCAATCAACACACAAAATGTCTTCGCCACGTTGCCCGTTGACGAAATAGAAGCGGACACAGCTAACGGGGACACACCGTTCATTTTCCAAGGGAATCCCCGGCGCAAAAATGTGACCACTCCCAAAGTTCAAGGACAAGCCCCTCCGGTGATACCCCCTGTTAGCATGCCTAAAAAATCGAGTGCAGCGGACAAGCAAAATCAGGTTCCTCCTGGTTTCCGTGGGAATAATTCACCTTCGAATGGCCCAGCACTCGAGGGGACATCAAAAACCCCAACTGTCCCTGTTTTTCCGTCCAGTTCAACTTCCCAATCGGGATTTATAAAGTTGACTGACCTTGTGGATCAAATCTTCACGTGTTTTAACGTTTCCGACTCCATCAGAACCATTGTCATCTCAATGCTTCCAGTGTTAAAGACAATTTTGCAGCAATTGATGCAAACATGGCCCCTCCTTGCAATGATTATCTCTCTTGATGTCTAATTTCAATAGAGAGGTCGGAGATATCACTGTTGACGTAGGACTACGTCTAACCGGAAGATATAGGGGGTGAAATGGAAATCTAGGCACTGAACAAGTAGGAAAAAATGCAAGATTTGGAACGCTTATAACTCGAGCATTTCTCAATAGATCGCAAAGGTTTTTGCATCAATTGATAGGAAATATATCTACGCATCTATCATAACGAATAACATTTCATTTTTCATGAGATAAATAATTGAATAATTGTGAAATATCAAGCATTGTCAAAATGCCCTATGTGCCCATTTTTGATTGGTCCATTTTGTGCTCCTCAAATCGTACCGACCAAAACGGGCAACCAGAGCAGCAGCGAAATAGAGTGAAGTACGATTGGAAAGGAAAAAGAAAAAAATGAACGAAACATTGGTCGCAGTCTCACACATGCGTAATTCTCGAGCCAGCCAGTCAGCTTAAAAATCCCCGCTCCGCTGCCGTAACGATCATTCTCATTCAAACCGTACACCACATCGGTTCGCATCACAACACATCAACAAACCAACCCAAGCAGCCATGTCTGGACATGGTAAAGGAGGAAAAGTGAAGGGAAAGGCAAAATCCCGCTCGAACCGTGTTGATCTGGAGTTCCCCGTAAGGGTAGCTAGGCCGAGCGCGTTAGTACCAGTGTACCAGTCCACCTAGCCGGCGTTATATAGTTTCGGCCGCCGAAGTGATCGAGTTAGCTGGCAAAGCTGCTCGCGACGATAAGAAAACCCGCATTCGGAACAGAACACATTCGGTTCGGTGGACATCAAGACAACAGGCAGTTGCAGCGAGTGGCGAGTGGCAAACGCAAAACGGCATCAGGTAGCAGAAGAAAAAAGTTTGTTCTTTATACAAACTGCTTTGGTGGCAAATCCAGAACAAGGCGGCATCGAGGGCGTTCGAAATGGTTTTTTTTCAAAACCACGAGTACTAAGTTTTCTAAATTGGAACCATTCCATAAAACAAGGCGCTTTTCAGGGCCATTAAACCTTCCAAAAAAGAGTTTAGGAAATACAGTTCAATGCTTTCTAAAACAATATCCAAAATAATAATAAAACACAAATTGATTTTTTCATAATTTGTTTGCCAGGATCTGATGAGTATGTGAATTTGGCAGTTGTTCTGAGCTTATTGATTTTCACAAATTCTTAAATTGCTTCTAGATTGAAAGTACAGTAATTTACACTTATCTCGATATTTAGCTAATTGGACGGACCTGTAATGCGACATATTTAGTTGGACATTTTTGTAAACATAGAGTTCGGGGTCCAAATTATGACCCCACATTGAAAGTCGACATTGTACCACTGTAATCGCAAATGTTCAATTACAGGTTAAAATTACCTCCAATCCGATACTGAGTGGTGGTAATGCGACGTGTCATTGAATGTAATTTACTGTAAAATATGTCACAAGCTGGATGGGAGGAAATTTTCCAACTGTGAAAGCTGTGGCGAGTGGCAAATGCAATCGCTAAACAGAAAAGTTTAGCCGAACTAGATGGGGATATCGAGTGATAACAAAACAATAAACTCTTTAGATTGAAGATAATTTTGTGATCCTGAAAAGGACCCTTTTTAGCCTGCATGTGAATCCAACGAGCGAACAAATCGTAATGAATGTATTTTTGTCATCGCTCCCTTTTAACGCTCATTCGTTCGTCTCGTTGGACTCGCCCCTCTGGCTGAGTCTGGCGATTTGTCTCTATCCTGTGAGTGTGTACCGCTAGAGTATAAAACACCCAAAAAAAAATGTCTTATTTTTTTTCAAACCGTAAACCCGTGTGGTTGTACGGCATCGGCATCGTGGACGTAACAAAGGAGGACAAGTTAAGGGAAAGGCAAAGTCTCACAAACCATGCAGGTCTCCAGTTCCCTGTTGGTCGCATTCACTGATTGCTCCGCAAGGGTAACTAGGTTGAACGGATTGGTGCCGGAGCACCAGTATACCTAACAGCGATTATAGAGTTTCGGCCGTCGGAGTGCTCGAGTTGGCTTGCAAAGCTGCTCACGACAATCAGAAAACCCGCATCAAGAACAGAGCAGCTTCGGTTCGGCGCTCATCAAGGCAACAATTAGTTTCAGTGAGTGGCAAAGTGTTTCTCCGGCACGTCGCATTAAATGTAATTTACTGAACAACATGTCACAAGCTGGATGGGAAGAAATTTTCCAACTGTGAAAGCTGTGGCGAGATGCAAACGCAATAGCTAAACAGGAAGGTTTAACCGAACAAGATGGGAATATCGAGTGATAACAAAAACACAACACCAAAGGTTCTTTTCAGAACCATCAACATATTCATAAAGAGTAAACAGTAAACTAATCCATTTTTCAGGTAGATAGGTAGGTATTCACGTAGGAGAAGAAAATAAAACAATATATTTAAAATATATATTTAACAAAAGCTGTCCCCTTTGTATAGTCCTACGTCACTCCGGTTATGTCCCCGACATTACCCACCCGTCTTTTTTACAGTGGAATTGTCGTAGTCTTATCCCTAAATTGGATACTTTCAAATTTCTAATTCATAAATTCAATTGTGATGTTTTTGCTCTGTCCGAAACCTGGCTCTCTTCTCAAAATGATCTCTCTTTCCACGATTTTAATATAATACGCTTGGACCGCGATGACAGATACGGAGGGGTACTATTGGGGATTAATAAGTGCCACCCATTTTTTAGAATTGACCTTCCACCTATTGGAGGGATCGAAGCTGTTGCTTGTCATGCAAACATCAGAGGCAAAGACCTCTGTATTGTCAGTTTGTATTGGCCTCCGAGAGCTGCGGTTAGCCGCAAGCAACTTGTTGGTGCTCACTCCTTCCTGAGCCACGATTGATCTTGGGAGACTTCAACTCTCACGGAACTGCCTGGGGGGAACAGTACGACGACAATCGTTCATCGTTGATATATGACCTTTGTAACAGCTTCAATATGACCGTTTTGAATACTGGGGAAACAACACGTGTACCTAAACCTCCTGCTAACCCAAGTGCTCTTGACCTCTCGCTTTGCTCGAATTCACTATCGTTAGATTGCAAGTGGAATGTAATCCAGGACCCCAACGGTAGTGATCACTTGCCAATCAAAATTTCCATCACCATTGGGTCGAATTCTTCTGAATCTATAAACATGGCATATGACCTCACAAGACACATTGACTGGAAAAAATATGAGGACGCGATTGCTCTAGCCATCAATTCCAAAGATGGTTTGCCTCCATTGGAGGAGTATAACTTCATTTCTCGTTTGATCTATGACAGCGCGGTTCGCGCTCAAACGAAACCCATCCCAGGCTCCACTATTCGTCGAAGGCCTCCCAATCCATGGTGGGATAGCCAATGTTCCAAGCTTTATCAGGATAAATCGAACGCATTTAAAGCTTTTCGAAAACGTGGAACCATTGAGAATTTTCAAACGTATTTGGACCTTGAAAATCAATTTAAAAACTTGATCAAAGGGAAAAAGCGTGCTTATTGGCGAACTTTCGTGGGAGGTTTGTCACGAGAAACGTCAATGAAAAAATTATGGAAAGTGGCTCGAAACATGAGAAATCGCTCTTCATCGAATGAAAGCGAAGAATATTCACATCGATGGATTTTTAATTTTGCACGCAAGGTTTGTCCCGATTCCGTTCCTGTGCAAAAAATTGTTCGAGATATACCACAAGATAGGTGCGATCTTGATTCCGAGTTTTCGATGGTAGAATTCTCTCTTGCTCTCCTTTCTTGTAACAATTCGGCTCCAGGAACGGATAGAATTAAGTTCAACTTGTTGAAACACCTCCCTGATGTGGCGAAACATCGCTTGTTGAATTTATTCAATCGGTTTCTGGAGCATAATATTGTTCCAGATGATTGGAGACAAGTGCGAATTATAGCTATTCAAAAACCCGGAAAACCCGCGTCCGACTTCAATTCGTACCGCCCAATAGCAATGCTGTCTTGTATACGGAAATTGTTGGAGAAAATGATCTTGTTTCGCCTTGATCATTGGGTTGAAACGAATGGCTTACTCTCAGATACACAATATGGGTTCCGCAGGGGCAAGGGGACGAATGATTGTCTTGCGTTGCTTTCTTCAGAAATTCAAATGGATTACGCCGAAAAAAAACAAATGGCTTCAGTATTCTTGGACATAAAGGGGGCCTTTGATTCTGTTTCAATAGAGGTTTTGTCAGACAAATTACACTCTCGGGGTCTGCCGCCTCTGTTGAATAATATGTTATATAACTTGCTTTGTGAGAAACAGTTGAATTTTTCTCACGGGGATTCGACAGTAAATCGGGTCTCCTACATGGGCCTTCCCCAGGGCTCATGTTTAAGCCCCCTTTTGTACAACTTCTATGTAAGCGACATCGACAATTGTCTTACACAAAATTGCAGCCTAAGACAACTTGCAGATGACGGAGTGGTGTCTGTCGTAGGATCAAACGAATCCGACCTGCAAGGACCCTTACAAGATACTTTGAACAATTTTTCAACCTGGGCCATTGGGCTAGGGATCGAATTCTCCACGGAGAAAACAGAGATGGTGGTTTTTTCTAGGAAGCATAGACCAGCAAAACCAAAGCTTCAACTTTTGGGTAAACCGATCACTCATGCTATGTCATTCAAGTATCTTGGGGTCTGGTTCGACTCCAAATGTACTTGGGGGGCCCATATTAGGTATCTGAGTAAAAAATGCCAACAAAGAATAAACTTTCTCCGTACAATTACCGGCACATGGTGGGGAGCCCATCCCGAAGATCTTATAATGTTGTATCGAACAACTATTCTCTCAGTGATGGAGTATGGCAGTTTCTGTTTTCAATCAGCTGCCAAAACACACTTAATTAAACTCGATCGAATTCAGTATCTTTGTCTCCGTATTGCGTTGGGATGTATGCCCTCAACGCATACCATGAGTCTCGAGGTTTTGGCAGGCGTACTCCCACTAAAAGATCGCTTCAATTTATTATCTCTTCGGTTCCTCATCCGGTGTAAGGTTATGAACCCATTGGTGATCGGAAATTTTGAGCAGCTTATCGAGCTAAATTTTCATTCTGGATTCATGAGCTCATATCATGAATTCATCTCCATGCAGGTTGATCCTTCTTCAAATACTCCCAACCGTGTTTGTTTTCCTGACTACATCAATTCCTCTGTACATTTTGATCTGTTCATGAAGGAGAAAATCCATGGAATTCCAGATTATCATCGATCGGGGATCATTCCTACGATCTTCAATGCAAAGTATGGGCGTGTCAATTGTGATAATATGTACTTTACTGATGGGTCCTCTATGAATGAGTCCACAGGATTTGGAGTGTTCAACGAAATTTTTAGCACCTCCCACAGTCTTCAGAATCCTTGCTCTGTGTATATTGCTGAATTGGCAGCAATACATTGGGCGCTGGACAGCGTCGCCTCACGACCTGTTGAACACTATTACATTGTAACGGATAGTCTTAGCTCTGTCGAAGCTATCCGTTCAGTGAGGCCGGAAAAGCACTCGCCGTACTTCCTTGAGAGAATACGAGAAATTTTGAGTGCTTTATCCAGACGCTGTTATGTCATTACCTTTGTCTGGGTCCCTTCACATTGCTCAATTCCGAGTAACGAGAGGGCTGACTCATTGGCAAAGGTAGGTGCAATTGAAGGCGATATTTATCAGCGTCAAATCGCTTTCAATGAATTTTATTCTTTAGTCCGTAAAAATACCATCGCTAACTGGCAACGTAAATGGAACGAAGATGAATTGGGCCGGTGGTTTCACTCGATTATCCCTAAGGTTAGCCTCAAACCATGGTTCAAAAGTCTGGACTTAAGTCGGGACTTTATTCGCACCTTCTCTCGACTCATGTCCAATCACTGTTCGTTAGACGCGCTACTCTTTCGTTTTAATCTTGCCGATGGCAATATCTGTGCTTGTGGCCAAGGTTACCACGACATCGAACACGTTGTTTGGTCGTGCGAGGAGTATCTTGTTGCCAGATCGAATTTAGAAAACTCTCTTCGGGCTAGAGGAAGGCAGCCCAATGTGCCGGTGAGAGATGTGTTAGCTGGTTTAGACCTTGATTACATGTCCCAAATATATGTCTTCCTAAAAGCTATCAATCTTCGTGTGTGATTGTCCTTATATCCTTATATTCTCCTTTTCCTTTCCCTTCGCGAGAAATCAAATCCCTTCTTACTAACAATAGAATAAGGTGAAATGTAAATACATGTTAGATATAAGATAGGCTTAAGAATTGAGTATGATGAATGTGAGTGCGAATGTGAGTGTGAACATTGTCAACATATCCTTATATCCCATCCTTTTCCTGAAACAAAATGTCACCCTTCTAAACTCGAGCAAGCCGCGAGTAATCGGTTCTCTACTTCATTAACATTAGAATTAATAAAAAATGTTTATATATACTTGTAACTATACAAATAGGAGTTTGGCTCCTTTAAACTTATGTAACTGAGCCTGTAAAAATAAACGATTTAATAAAAAAAAAAAAAAATATATTTCGTATTCGTCATTATCAAATTCAGTCAATGGTACCCATCGGTATCGAATTATCATCGACACCACGATTTTCACTGAATGCTTCTTTCAGTTCGGCCTGCAAAATCTTTTCTGAACTCTAATCCATCAAATTTGGTGTCCCTGAAAAGGGCCGTTAATTATATGCTAAGGTACTAAGATAATAATGACGAAAGCGGAAGCGCGTCTGTTTAAACACGCTCTCCTCGGATACGACGGGCCAGCTGGATGTCCTTGGGCATGATGTGACGCGTTTTGCGTGGCTTAGCACACAAATTGGTATCTTCGAACAGGCCGACTAAATATGCCTCGCTTGCCTCCTGCAGTACTATAACGGGCGGAACTTTGGAAGCGCGAGTCGATTTTAAAGTCCTGGGCAAATTCACGAACCAAACGCTGAAAAGGTAGCAGCAATTCGGTCGACTTCTGATAGCGGCGAATTTCACGCAAAGTGGCGATTCCCGGTCGGTAGCGATATGGCTGGCGCGCTTTTCCGAGCTACTTTCGTGATGCCTTACCACCGGTAGATTTACGAGCTGTCTGCTTGATCCCAATGAAACGAGTCCTCGCGGTACAAGAGTAGACGTAGGAATGAACGAAAGCAAAGGAAGTGTCATGCTTTATAGCCATCCGTTCGGTTCGACTGCAGAAGAGAAATGGAATAGGAAAAGAAGACCATAATGCATAGGCGTCTGAGTGCGACCGTCCTCATCTCACATCGCCGCTTCAACTGAATGGATTTCCACTTTTTTATTTCTTAATTTGGTTTACATTATAATATAATACTACATTTCAAGTGATCAACCTGGGGTTCTACATCTTTATGTTGTAATGTCGAGTTCTGTAATGATTTTTATCATACACATTATCCGATTGTTTCATATTCCTATTGTAAAATTATGCCTAAACTCTTCTAGTTTTTTTTACCTTTTTTACCTAAGTCCGACTTATAAGATACCCTCCCCAAATTATTTACAGAATGGATTTCCAGAGCGTATGCGAGTTTACATACGGTTTCAATAATCTGTTTTCTAAGCAATTCTAAAGCTAAAACAAGTTTTCGGGTCAACAATTAACAATCATATAATTCGTGGACATTTTGTCTTTCGAATGAAATGATTATCATACTACTCCGTTCAGCTGGAAAAGAGATATTAACGTTCAAAACCCTGCAGTCCAGCGTCACTCTCTCGTTTTCGAAACTTTGAACTTACACCCCGGTACAGAAGTGAAAGACGTAGTCCTACGTCAAAATGCGCAGTGGACAACGATGCTTGGCTTGCCCGTGTCCGGTGGAATTCGTACGGTTTAAGTGCGCTACACTTACACCGTCCCGTCATCGTGAAACAAACGTAAAGGAATGAAATGTCAAATATTCTCCCATGGAAATCGTATGATAGTATTCACGTACACCATACCGGCAACTTTGACGTCGGCAAGAATAGTTGACGGGACGGTGACGGTGACGGTGACGCTGTATGTGTAGCGCACTTTACTGTGACGCGCACGGTATGCTAAGTGTTAAGACGAGTGGTTTGCTCGTCACTTAAGGACCTCTCAGTACCTTTTGCAAATAGTGAAATGTAACGACAGGAACGGCTGCATTAATCCATAGAGTAGTTACTTTTGTGTAAATCAACGTCAATTTATGTTCCTCTCAGCTAAAAGCCAGATGGTTTGAAAGCAACAATCCTAACATATGTGAGCATTAATTTTCCGTCTTTGTTTGTTCGAAGTTCATAGTTCATAGAATAACTTGTCGAAAATTCTTCCGATGTCACTCTGTTCAGCTTCGATGAAACCACCATGAATATATTTCGTTGCATCCGTTCGTTTATCTATTGGACCACCTTAATATGACAATTTCTGCTGTCCAGTTTTTATAAGACCATTTGAAAATTCATATCATCATATCATCAATATTATCAATAAAAAAAATACAATTCTATATTAATGATTAGTGACCTGCACAACCTTCGGCTCATGTATCTGTAAACATTCACTAACTGGGCGAAAAGGGAAGACCAGTTATCGACATTCGCGTTTTAAGTGGTCCGGCATGTTAAACGTCAAATAAAATCGAGGGGAACTTCAGTGAATTCTCGCGTAACTTTTGAAAAGGTCCAATGTAGCATTTAGCAACTCGAGAGAAACGGAGTTGAAGACCCGAACATTATTTCGCGAATTGTCTTAAAAGCTATCGATCTTTATTACTGTTTTCACCACTAGCTGTCAAGAATAATTCCGTAAAACCAATTGTAACTATTGTTCCGTGATTTTAGATTAAAGTTGAAGCCTCGGAGCGAAAAATGTTACATTGGACGTTTTGACTGCCCGCGTTTGCACATTGGACATATTACGTTGCACGATTAGAATTTGAAACTAACTAATGAACAACAATCCAAATATCAGCATTTCGTTCTAAATACAGATTATTATTGTTATCACTCGTTGAATTGCACTGAAATCGATAACAACACCTGCAAGAAACAAATACTCAAAACGACCGAAATACGACTTCGTGTTGTTTTAACTGCTTTGTTACTTCGGACGTTTCGGGCGTCGGAGGAAAGTGGCGTCCGAAGTAACAGCCGGGTACTTAAAATCCGAATCTGTACATTGGATATTTTTTTATCGGCGATAAAAAGACGAAGAAGATAGATACGTGAACGATTGTTTTTGTAATACATCCAATGATTGAAAACTAATAGCGTGCATCTATTAACTCGATTTGTTTACATTAGTTACATAGGACCTTTTCAAAAGTTACGCGAGAATTGTTTGATTCGTGTTGATCATGAAATTGAATAAACAAAAGGATTCCAATGGAAGTTTCACATTGAACAATAAATTATCTGTAATTTAATACTAAAACATGTTTTGTACCTTTAACCAATCGCGAAATACAACTGGTTTTGTGATTCCGGATTTTAAATGAATCAAGCTTTCATCAACAGAACGAAGGGAAATATCATGAGGAAGGCTGGCTTCGTCTTCTAGTTGAATTTATTCATTAACCTTACCCAAACAGCAACACAATAAAGTAATATAAGCTACGTTTCTGAGTTATTTATTATGATTCGATATAATGTACAATTCGATACAACGTACAATTTTGAAAGAGAAATGTACGTTATATCGAAGTTACTCTGTATCATTGAATGACCGACCAGATACACTAGCAGACGCATCGATCACAACACTTTGTAGTTGTATTCGAAGGTCGCAGAATCGCATGATGAGGCAAATACCATAGGGCTCTCGTTACGTATACATGCAGAGCATCTGTTGGGCACATATAGCTTATTTACACTCGTAGTTTCTTTGCAGCAGAAGCGGAGTTATTATCAATCGGTGTTCTTGAAGATGATGTGGTCTTTCTATTAGCATGATTTTTTTCATAGTACTAACATGAACTTTGTGAAGCAGTTAGACAAGTTATTTTCTGAACAAGAGTTTTTGTGTGACGCATATTACTTAATTTATTAGCACTCATTTTGCGATGTTCGTTGAGCAACATTCCCTCTAGATTTGGATCGAAAAATTGTCAGAAAAGGATTATCAACATGTTCGGATCAAGATTAAATTCACAGAGGCTCGAGCTCACGTTCGAATGCTTCCTTGTATTTTCCTTGAATTGACTAACTGATGGATTTTCTACGTTTCCGATCAATTTGCTTATAAACATATTTAATTTCTCCGCAGAACATTCAGGCTTTGTGACATGTGCAATTCAGTCGAACACATCGTCTGTATTTGCCCAAAGTACGAGAACCTCCGGAACTTATACGGGATCAGTGGGAGCATTCGTGATGTGCTTGGCGACGACCCTTCACGAACTGCGAAATCTGTTTTTTGTTTATTGTTTTGTTTTTAATTGCTTATCCGTATGTGCATGTAAAATGAATTATAGTAAGCGCACATCGCAGCATGGTTTCGGCCGTTTTTGCCGCCGGACTGGACACTAACAATCACAGGTGATCAAACCGAAATACATCTTAACAATGTACTTCGCTCAACGCTTTCCCTAAATACCACGGTGGAATCACTTCAAGCCAATTAACTTCACTTGATAGAGGATCTTCAATCAACTTCACTTAGTTACTTTTCTTCAATTGATGAATCATTTTCCACAATGATGACAGCACACCATGATTTTAACTTTACAAAAATGGCAATGACATTGAAGGACGAGAAAATTCGATCCACGATGTCGGACAACTCTCACGGCGAGCTCGTAATGTGTTCACAAGTCAGGTCCATTTCGGTTATCACACCCTCAATTTCTATTACACGAGAGTAATACAACGCGGTACTCCAACTTGAAGTGTTCGTCGTCAACAATCTGGTTTTTAAGCTTCCGATCAGCAACGATAACTCACAATTAGTTTAGTCTAGCCTTCGGAATTTCAGTCAAGAAGATGAATATATACTTAGATATAGTACTAGATCTTTTACGATTTGCATGACATTGAGAGATTTTTCATTGGGTTTAAGCCTGAAGAAAACAGCCCACGGGCCAATTCTAGGTTCGTTTCCTGGATACACCTTGGCACGTGGAGCGAAAACAACAAGGTTGATGGCGAGGGTAGAGTGGGAGCGCTGATAAGAGTGAAGGCGTTAGCAGATTGGGAGGTGAGATTTGCGGGTTAACTAGTTCGTCCCCGGAATCCGATGTAGGAACGCAATTAAGTGTCTCCGCTGATTCTTTTTGAACAAACAGGGGACAATCAAAATCAGAGATCTCGATATTTGTAGATCCCCCAACCATTGTAATTTTCAAGTGGTACTTATATTCTAATGTTTTTTTTGATATTATGCTTCATTATATCTCATCATATATCATATATTCATTATATTTATATGTTTCTATTCACCAGTGTAGGTGAACTGGTAACCACTGTTTTCTTCTCGATCGGTTAATCACGTGTTGAGCGCCCGGCACATTCAAAACTTTGTATCACATCGTCACAGTTGTTGACGACCGGTAAATAGTACTTGTCTTCGTTTGCCAATACGGGCTACTCTTGGCAACAGTGATGGCGATGACTGACCGAAAAATCCACCAATATTTGATTTATTTTTGAGTATAAATGTGCATGTATTTTTCAAAAATATTTAACGTGTCTTCGTGGATATCATCTAAAACCCTTCTCAGATGGTGGCATCTTATGGATCTGTATTTTATGGACATCAGTGTCCTCTTGTGAAATTTGAAGTTACTGTAGTGATATGATCTCAATTATTTTGAGAAAGGGAACGGAGACACAATGACACAATGACAACGCTAGATTAAAAACACATCGATAGCGGAATCCTCTTCTGGATCAGACCTCCGTTTCTATGAGAGCTCTATGAATATCACACTGATGTAAAAGCGATTTACGTTCAATGCTTAACGAATCAATGCGGCCATGTATGAGACGTGTCATATAGGACTCAATCATTAATGGTATTACCACTATTCGCACTATCGGTTTAATTAAGTGCCTAGTTGAGATTTTCTATGTCAAATAACATGCTTGATATTCTGAGTGGCAAACTCGGGAATACGCGGGTACCACAGTGCAAATCAGAGAAATATCTGTGACGATCGTGAATAGAACCTGCAGCGTTCGGCATGATATGTTTGGCTTTAACCACTCGGCCACGGGAGCCACTTTTACAGGAGCAATGTTCAGGGTAGACATTAGGTATTTTTATCGAAGGTACCAAAGCTAGTCATCGTTCAACGATGTTTGATATTGTGTTCTTAACGGAGGACTCATCAAATTTGAAACAATCAACTAAGTATGCGAAGATTCCCAATTTGGATACTGTTACAAGTAGTTTATTCGATTTTCTTCGCAGCTAAGAAGCAAATAATCTCTGTTGGAACATTTTCAAAAGATACCTGTAATAATTTATATTGTTCTCTCCAATCATTGCAATATATTATTATAGTATTATTTGTCTAAACAATGTAATGTCTACAATTCAATATTAATTCCTGCTCTGTTGCATATTGCTAATTTCAATAAATTAAAAAGATAATGAATTTGTAAACAAGTTATTTCTTTCGGTTGATACATTTATGGAGATCTGCTTGCTTCAGTTGAAGTTCTCTATTTACAATTCTCTACAAGCTCAAAGAAAAAAAACGCTACATAGTGTTTGTCGGTATTACACGACTACATGCGTTATTGGTAAACAGGAATACTATGAAGCAGGGAATAAGATCTAAAACACAACTTTGAAGCCATCGTATAATAGTAGAATACTTATATTTGCAATTAATTTACACATACATATACATTTCTTATAGATATACTCACAATGAGAGAAAACTTGGAAGATGTCAGCCCTCAGGTGTGGAAGGAATGGATTCTGGAAGCCATAAGACGCATTCGATGTCAGAAACAACGACCCAGTGTACAAAGGATTTGTCAAGCTATTGGAAGTCACCATAAATTTCATGAAGATATTGTAGCAGAAAAACTTGAAGAAGCAGTAGAAGCAGGTGCCGTGCTGAAGGTGTACAATAAAGGGCTTCATTCCTACAAGGCACCTACAAATACACAGCGGCGTATAATTGTTGTTACAAATGACAGTGATTTGTCTCGATTAGTAGCCAAAGCTGTTCGAGATTTAGGTGAATGTGATGGATCAAGTCTGAAATCGATTGAAAATTACGTACAACAAACAAACAATTTAAACATTATGTCTGATACCGATTACAATAAAGTGGTAAGAAATTCAATTATAATCGCGTTGGCCGATGGCAGTTTGCTACAAGAGGGAAAATTGTACAAACCAGGGAGTGTTAACAAAACAACAATAAAGCGGAAATCAACATCTCCAAAGAAAAGAGACAAGGCAGGAAATGAAGGTTTTGCGAAGGTAGGATATTACAATTTTTTTTTTTGTTTTGCACTAAAAATATCAATCCATTTTTTTTAGAATACAACAAATGCAGTGTGTGTAGAATGCTTGGGTACGGAATCTAAAGGCCCTACCGGTATACCAGAGCCATTAAGTTCATGTAGTGGCTGTGGTATGTCATTGCATGACTCGTGTGCCAATACTGGTACAACAACGGTTCCATTGGCTGCGTTGGTACAAAAAGGCAATACCTGGTTTTGCGAGGAATGCAGGACCTGCGATGGCTGCTCTACTCAAAATAGCAATGGACCATGTATTCTATGTTGCAGTGATTGTTCTAAAAGTTACCATTTTGTTTGTATGGATCCTGAAGTGGACGATCCCAAAAAGGTTAAACATAGTTGGAGGTAAGTTTATTGAACATCTTTTATTTTTTCGGTACCTAATGTTTTTCCTTTGATTGCAGCTGTGACGCTTGTTCGAACAATTATAATGAGACTCATATGACTGAAAAAGAACCATCGAAAAATGAAACGGTACCACGGAAGCGTCAAGAAAATACAAATGACAACTCAGACGAAAGGAGGAAAAAGAAGTAAATATGTTTTTGAGATAATTTTATACTTGTTACCTGTACCTTTATGTGGCACCTGTGGCCGAGTGAATAGTAGCAACAAGCATACCATGGTTTTAATGTACGATACCGTATTAGGCGTTGAACATCTGAATCTATTGTCTGTAATCAAACTAATAGCAGTGGGTGGTTCGAAAATTGAAAAAATTATTTTGAAAAATATTTTAAGTTAAACGGTTTCATTGTGATTGAACTTAATAATAATAATGTTCTGAAAGCTAGAAAATAATTAGCCAAGTAGCAGTTAGTAGTTATTACATCCCTTCATTAACATAGGACATTTTTTTCCAAAATATATATTTTTATCAAGGCTCATATGGCGTTTGCCTCACGGGGCCGGGAGTTCAATACTTTGACAATTTTTCTTATTATCTATGTTAGTAATATGTAACCGATTACTCGCGGTTGGCTCGAGGTTAGTATTACAAGTGTTTTCGTAATTGTGATGTTGCTGTCTCCAATGCTCTGTACGTGTGCCCGACACGGGATACTTCCTATTGGGATGCAGCTGACCATTAATCAGCAACGCCCCCCTAGTCTGTACCTCATATCTAGCGTGGTGCGTCTTTCTCGACTCGAGGGATCCAGGATAGAATGGTCACTAGCCGGCGCAATCATCAGTTCGTGTAGAGTTGTCATGAGCGGTACAACCTTTGGCTCTTGTTGAATGATCAGTAGACTGCACAACCTTTGGCCCGTGTATCTGTAAAGAGTGTGTGTATGTATTGCCGCGACTAAGTAAAAGTTTATCGATCGGATAGGAGGGATATGAAACGGGGACACAACGAAGGAAACATCATTAAACGTTGACATCCGCGTTTCTGAGGAACAGGTATAGATGAAGCAGAAGATCAGGATCACATTGTTGAGACTAAAATAAAATCGTGAGGCATACCGGATTTACATTATCCACAGTTTGTGGTTTCATTATATGCTACACGATTTTATTTTAGTCTCATCAATGTCCTATATTGATGAAGGAAGGGGTGCTATAACTACTAACTGCTACTTGACTAATTGATGTCTAGCTTTTAGTACATTATCTGTTTTATTATTATGTTTTATCACAATGAAATCGTTTCACTTAAAAAGCTTTTTCTTACTTATTTTATTTTCTAGTTTTTAGTACATAATCTGTATCATTCGTATATTTCACTTCAATGAAACCATTCAACTTTTTTTTATTTCTTACTTCATTTTGTTTGAATGTTTTCATGATGTACTCTATTCTATTTGTCAAACCATTCCATTTTATACTAAAATTAAGGGAGTTGCAAGAAATACATAGTCTACCATTTTGTGGCGGCGACCTTTTTGGATATATGTTGTTCATAATGTATGGTGTGCGAATGCGCTATCTTAACGTAATTCCTGTGCACTACGAGAGGACCCACATGTACAAACTCAATACTAGTTCGACCGGATTTTAGTATAACGCTACGTTCGTTGGATTATGCTTGAACGCCTCTAAGGTCGTAACCAAACCGAGCTGATAGAGCTGCCATAGGTGGTCGTTGGTCGGCAAGATCCGAAGTTTTCGTCATGGTTGATCGACACTAGCTAGAATGCGCGTACAGTTCTGTTTTCATATCAAGAGTTCAAACAAGGCACCTCCAGGTATTGCAACTGATCACTCACTTATGCAATCAGTACCTGCAGTTTAGCTTCAATCAATTCCCTTCCATTTTTCTTCTTTGAATACTATCGATAAATTCATGCTTGAAAACATACTATCAAAGCTTAAGATCCTGTGGTACTTGAAAACAGTTTGTGTCATAAACCACTCCGCACTGTGATTTGTGACACATAATTGTTTCCTGGAAAAGATGACTGTATGCGAATAATGTTTCACGACAGCCAGAAAGCTGAGAAGGTCTAACTTCACCCAAAATTAATTTTAGCATTTGTTTTGGCATCCCGATTTATTACATTAAATGAGCCTAAAAACATCATAAAATGTGCTACTTTCAAGTACTTTCATAGCATTTGTAAACTATATATAATATAGCAATATAAAATCTATATGAACGAGAGAAACAAGAGACACATTGCAAATACATTAAAGCCTTTCGCATACTTTGCCACATACACGGAAGAAGGAGAAGTATATCGATTTACGTTTGTGCTCTCCCTTTTACTCTTGGAAAACACTTAATTTTATAATGAGGTGAGATATTATCACGCATTTATGTAAAAGCACCAGGGGCTATGTGAATAGCGAGGTCGTGTGAAACAGCCCTGCATTGCAGCCGGCCTTGGTTCGATCCCCGATGACATCGTTGGGCTTTTTTTTGGGAACAATTCCAAGCTGACGTTCAGTCTGAGAGAAAGAGATGTCGGCTCCCATATATACAAACATTTTAAAGCTTTGGAAAAAATGTGCTGTTTCACCCTTTTTTTCTGCCAACGCTAGTTTGGGTGTAGGCCGTGATAAAATTAGCTTTAAGATGATGTTTGGCTTTGGCCCGAAATCTAAATCTGAGCTCGATGAAACCTGGTAGCTAAACGTTGTCTTCGTTTTAACACGTTGACTGCCACGTCAGTCACCGGTGACGGACACCGAGTTTTCGCTCAGGCTGCGTCAGTCAGAGATGACTGACAGCATAACATATGATGATAAAGGTGACTAATATAAACATATGAGCTTATAAGCATTGCCTTTCGAATAAAAATACCTTCCACTACGATAAGAAACGATTGCCCTAATACGTTTAATCATTTCTATAGAGTCGTTTCAAAACGGTGGCACTCAACGTGTTAAACGAGTCTTTGGATCTGAATGTCAGATTTTGGGATAAAGAAGAGAATAAGGTGATAAATCGTTACATGATGTCAATGTTCTTGGGACAATCTCAAGTATCAGGATATGCATATGAACGTGCAGCTTTTTAGAAGGCCTGGGAATGTATATTTGAACAAAATGTGTCTATGGACAGTAACAACATGAATTGTGTGAGCTGCAACTGGACTGTCAAAATGGAACTGAAAATCTTTTAATTTGATTGCATGTTTTACACGGCTCATAAAAGAATTGATGGGTTCAAAGAAAAACTAGCCAAATTTTTACAACAGACAAACCCTTGAAATTTCGTCTGGGATGCGATGCACTGGTTTTAACATTAATGTACTCGCGTGAAAAATCGTAACTCGTGTACTCATAGACTGTGCGCGTCTCTGTTATATTGCCATTGTGTATTTTTAACCGTTATTGGTATTTATTCAAAGAAAAGGATATAATTGAATGAAAAAACTCCAGAAAATATGTTTTCTTTAACTTCATTTAGTTTTAATAGTAATTTAATTCAACCACCTCGTTGATTCTCGGTTTGTCAGACCGTATGCGCGAGTGTATGAAGGTTAAAGCTTATGAAGCGTTGATGTATCCTTCTTTTTTCCATCTGGAAAATAGTTGAAAAACGATTCGAGAAGCTTTTGGCAATTGACTATTTTAATATTTGACGGGTTTTGGCCGTTTCAGTAGAACTCCAGCAGACTTAGCACTGAAACAATATTGCTAGCAACAAAAGCAACAAGTTTGCTCACTATGATCCGAAAAATGAACGACTGGGGTATTTTTGGAAAGGATAGGTTTACGGAACTTATTACCAAAAAAAAAAGCCTTCTGTCTATCGTATGGAAAACCCCAACGTTGAGGGGTTATTTCATCAATACCGAATATTTCAAACTATCTTATTTCAATGTATTTCGTTTACGTAATTGATGTGTTTGATGTAAAGCGTTAATATGTAAAAAAAATATAATGTTAATTGGTAGAATGTGAAGTGAATGAAAGTAATATATTTTTGTCTTAGAATTGAAAATGAAATAAAGAAAATCAATATTAATTTTGTTCAGTTACGGTCTCGTAGTGAAAAATAGGTTTTCTGAATGAACAGTTAAATTAACGACTGTTGGGTTCCGTTTATGAATCGTGAAATAAAAGATATGACAGACAACTTCATTCGTGCTGATATATCGGCCAATTTGTTGGCGCATTATTTCGTCGTTGTCATTCAATCGAGAAGTAGTCACATCGATAATCTGAATTTGAAACACAGCCATATTGCTTCCCTTATTCATGGACTTTTATTTGTATTTACTGCTACTCGCCTAACAGCTGAACTCAACATTAATATGAACATTGAATGCTTGGTACTGTTATGGTACTAACAAACGATTTCCAGTCCGTCAACGTCTGCGTTACTGATATTTGTCAATGGTTGTCCGTTTCTTCGTTTTTATATTTGATATGCACCTACCCTTGTGATTGTGTTTTCCATCTGCAACGCAAGGTGGTGAAGGCTCCAGATCACCGCATGGATCATGAACCATGTTTGTGGGAACAATATCGAACATTAAGCCATATTCTGGAATCCGATAGATCTGAAAACCGATCGGATTCCACGATTCGAACAAAAACGACTTTGCATTCTGAAATCTGTTCGACTCAAATTTAATCGATCTATAGAAATGTGGCAACCTTCCCTTGATGAAAAATAGAAGTTGTGGAGCAATTTACTCTCTATTAAATTAGCAGACCAAAATCAATTTTATATTGTTAACATTGGAATGAAGATTATTGCTTCATATTATTTGAATACTTAGATGGCATAGTCCTGACCCTAACTAAACTTTTTTTCTATATTTTTTAACTACATTACCGCTAAAACTCGATCCATAATATGAGTACATTATCAGACACAATTTTTGTACATGAATTTTACACACATGCAGAAAATATGTTACTGTGTTACATACAAAACATATTTGAAAGGGTATAGCTTATTTCCATCAATATTTTTCGTTTTAAAAGCGTGTTTATTCTACCCGAAAATCATATGCATATGAACGTGCAGCTTTTTAGAAGGCCTGGGAATGTATATTTGAACAAAATGTGTCTATGGACAGTAACAACATGAATTGTGTGAGCTGCAACTGGACTGTCAAAATGGAACTGAAAATCTTTTAATTTGATTGCATGTTTTACACGGCTCATAAAAGAATTGATGGGTTCAAAGAAAAACTAGCCAAATTTTTACAACAGACAAACCCTTGAAATTTCGTCTGGGATGCGATGCACTGGTTTTAACATTAATGTACTCGCGTGAAAAATCGTAACTCGTGTACTCATAGACTGTGCGCGTCTCTGTTATATTGCCATTGTGTATTTTTAACCGTTATTGGTATTTATTCAAAGAAAAGGATATAATTGAATGAAAAAACTCCAGAAAATATGTTTTCTTTAACTTCATTTAGTTTTAATAGTAATTTAATTCAACCACCTCGTTGATTCTCGGTTTGTCAGACCGTATGCGCGAGTGTATGAAGGTTAAAGCTTATGAAGCGTTGATGTATCCTTCTTTTTTCCATCTGGAAAATAGTTGAAAAACGATTCGAGAAGCTTTTGGCAATTGACTATTTTAATATTTGACGGGTTTTGGCCGTTTCAGTAGAACTCCAGCAGACTTAGCACTGAAACAATATTGCTAGCAACAAAAGCAACAAGTTTGCTCACTATGATCCGAAAAATGAACGACTGGGGTATTTTTGGAAAGGATAGGTTTACGGAACTTATTACCAAAAAAAAAAGCCTTCTGTCTATCGTATGGAAAACCCCAACGTTGAGGGGTTATTTCATCAATACCGAATATTTCAAACTATCTTATTTCAATGTATTTCGTTTACGTAATTGATGTGTTTGATGTAAAGCGTTAATATGTAAAAAAAATATAATGTTAATTGGTAGAATGTGAAGTGAATGAAAGTAATATATTTTTGTCTTAGAATTGAAAATGAAATAAAGAAAATCAATATTAATTTTGTTCAGTTACGGTCTCGTAGTGAAAAATAGGTTTTCTGAATGAACAGTTAAATTAACGACTGTTGGGTTCCGTTTATGAATCGTGAAATAAAAGATATGACAGACAACTTCATTCGTGCTGATATATCGGCCAATTTGTTGGCGCATTATTTCGTCGTTGTCATTCAATCGAGAAGTAGTCACATCGATAATCTGAATTTGAAACACAGCCATATTGCTTCCCTTATTCATGGACTTTTATTTGTATTTACTGCTACTCGCCTAACAGCTGAACTCAACATTAATATGAACATTGAATGCTTGGTACTGTTATGGTACTAACAAACGATTTCCAGTCCGTCAACGTCTGCGTTACTGATATTTGTCAATGGTTGTCCGTTTCTTCGTTTTTATATTTGATATGCACCTACCCTTGTGATTGTGTTTTCCATCTGCAACGCAAGGTGGTGAAGGCTCCAGATCACCGCATGGATCATGAACCATGTTTGTGGGAACAATATCGAACATTAAGCCATATTCTGGAATCCGATAGATCTGAAAACCGATCGGATTCCACGATTCGAACAAAAACGACTTTGCATTCTGAAATCTGTTCGACTCAAATTTAATCGATCTATAGAAATGTGGCAACCTTCCCTTGATGAAAAATAGAAGTTGTGGAGCAATTTACTCTCTATTAAATTAGCAGACCAAAATCAATTTTATATTGTTAACATTGGAATGAAGATTATTGCTTCATATTATTTGAATACTTAGATGGCATAGTCCTGACCCTAACTAAACTTTTTTTCTATATTTTTTAACTACATTACCGCTAAAACTCGATCCATAATATGAGTACATTATCAGACATAATTTTTGTACATGAATTTTACACACATGCAGAAAATATGTTACTGTGTTACATACAAAACATATTTGAAAGGGTATAGCTTATTTCCATCAATATTTTTCGTTTTAAAAGCGTGTTTATTCTACCCGAAAATCCGTTTCTATTTTTATAGAAATAGAACACGAAGCTCCATGTCACTTATGTGAAAATGCCATGCATTATTACATTATCACAACTTGATTGGACTATAGTGGAACGGATTACAGAATGTAAAATGCGACCCTTCCGAGTTATTCTGACTCGATCGTATTTCAGAATACAGGTTAGTAGTTGATCAGTAGACGGATCTGGAATTTCCGAGGCAATTACACTATCGATTTCCATAACAATGTATTGCGTTTTAGCCTGGCAATAGCAAAGGTTGTGTCAATGCTAAAAATTGGTCGATCATAGATTGAAACTGGAAGGAACAAGAAACCGTTTAGATATGAACAGCC
The DNA here is from genome assembly GCF_029784135.1 of Toxorhynchites rutilus septentrionalis. Taxonomy (NCBI): domain Eukaryota; kingdom Metazoa; phylum Arthropoda; class Insecta; order Diptera; family Culicidae; genus Toxorhynchites; species Toxorhynchites rutilus. The sequence goes on from NC_073746.1 coordinate 190,772,238, forward strand.
TAGTATGTTTATAATTTTTCTATGAATATGTAAACATGCATACGTTGCAATTGAAGTGAGTGATCTGTTTGTTCACATCAGTTTAACACGTTCACGCCGGTCCTGTAATTCATGCTTCTCGGCCACTGGCGGCTACGCTCAATGCTTTTCGCTCTATTGGACGCAAGCTATTCCAGGCAGTGTTTGGCGATTGAACGTTTTTCTGAATAATTCACTTTCGTTTGCTCAAATATGATTTTGCAGAAGTAATTTCCCCCAGTGGCATTCGTTTGTTGTTACATGCTACGAATCATGACACACTGGCACAATAACGATGAGGCAGTCTAGTGCGGGTGGTATCTGTGGTACGCGTCGGCGTGAACGTGTGAAAACAGAATTGTTGAACGACTGGGTTTTATTGGATGTTCAAACATATCTGGGTTTATCTGACAAAATAGATATATGAATGAATTATTTCGCCATGAATATTCGATATTACTAACATAATTATTTTGTCGCTTCTAGGTTTATTTCTGGCGCCAGAACGGGTCATGAAACGCCTTCTATTCGACAGAACATGTCTTCGCCAAAGCTTGGAGCCTCGCAAATTTCGACTAAAACACCTAAAACAAGCTCTAAAATTGCAATTGCGCGCCGTAATAAGCAGCAGCAATCATCGCCAGAGACACTTGAGCGCTGTGAGGAATTGCCCGGTAAACATTTAAATACATTTTCTTCCACTATTGTATCAAACCCGATCACGACGAACACGACGATGTCGAAACATGGTATGAATAATACAAATCTATTAGTTGAACAACCTACGACATTGTTTAACAACGAACAGATGAAAAGTCATCTGTCGTCAACTAGGTTTCAATTGTTAGGAAATTCTGCTTGTTTTTATAACATGACACAAGAGAGTGATGCTCGCTTTTCTGCTTTAGGTAAAAAACGAGCAAATAAGTTGAAATCTGGTAATGAAAACACACAAACTTTAACCGACATCGTGAAACATCCTAAAGATTGTTACAAGAACAGTGGGAATGGTGGCAAAAGTGATGAGGAAGTTAAACAACAATGTGAGATTCAAAATAATGATTTTCCGTACCATGAAAGAGCGTCAATTGTTCGAATCACAAATTGTCGCGGTATTCAATTGTCAGAATCATCTTCTGAGTCGTCAAGTAGTGATAATGAGGAAGATAATTATAGTTCGACCGAGAGTTGCTGCACTAGCTCGGATAGTAATATAGAAGATGAGCATTCAAAACACGATAATAATGATAGCAACTGTGATAATATACATACATTTTGGCCTGATCAGAATAGTCTTTATGAACCCAAGTTCGAAACATTTGGATTACAAACAAAATCCATAAAAATCGTGCAAAATGAGAAAAGTTTGGCATTCATGTCCAATATATTGAATAACAATGAGTCCTGGGGGTTTGCAGCAGAAGCGAAGAAAAATGTTGATGTTTTCAGTCGATATCCTGAAAAAAACACGGCGAAATGTTCAAGAAAAGTTTCGATGAAAAAAAAACCTTGTCAAAGCGTGGAAATGGCAACAGATACAACCAATAATTCGATGAATGGTTTCAGAAAAATCACACCGAATGATTTTGCTTCTTCATTTGAAAATGTTCTTTTGTCACAAAACGCTGATTCAGTTGGCCGGAAAACAGATAAAAAAAACGCAAATGGCACACGCAGAAAGAAAGAAACTCCAAGCAAGTTTACATCAACGAAAAGCAATCATCAACAAGACAATTACAATCTCTTCATGAACTCAATTGGAGAGGAAGGACTGCCAGATAAACTGTCTCCAAGTAAACTTGTTAAAAAAGCTATCAATGAGAAGCATTTTGAACAGCAAGGTGGCAGGCCCCTTGTAGTGAAGGGTGACCCACATACAATGAAAATGTTTACCACCATCAGTGAGAGCAGTCACACTGAGTTTGATAGCATTAATTTTCCAGTTGACACCATATCAAAGAAACACACGTTCTGCTTGAAATCCAACGCAATCAACAATAGTGTAAACAAAGCGGCTCAGGCTGGAAAAGCTGGAACATTGCAACATCAGTCGATATGCACCATACCTCCCTCTCAAATGGGTAAGATATATCAAATTCATATGATGGTTGCCTACACTTTAATGAACATTCAAGACATACGTAAACATTATATTTCTGGTGATGTGCAAAGCCGAACTAAACCATATTTATGAACATTAATCTCGATTCAATATATGTGGCCATGCATTCTTGTGAAAGATATCTCTAGTACGCAATGTTTCGGAAGTCTTCAGTAGTATTTTGTGTGTTTCCCATTATGAGAGCTACATTGTTGAAGCGTTCGGTGGTAACAAAGACATTTGAAAGATTATCTAAAACGGCAGGAAGAAAATTTTACCGAAAAATATCAGACTGACAAGAATTGTTTACTAAGAAATCTGGATTATGAAAACTGTGAATATTCTTTGTGTCATCCAAAACAGCGAATATTACCTTATCTGTTAAGCAGCATAATCATCTGGTAAGCTCTCAATTATAATGGATATCGGTTGATTACTTAGGATGAGTTGATAATCAACACTGATACCATGTTTCTCCTTATGATGTCATTGTTTTGAATTTAGATGAAAAATCGCTCCGAAACTGAGATTATATTGCTGTGTTCAAAATCTGGTGTGATGTTAGCGAATGACCCCGCTAATCCCACACCCATTTGGTGAAGAAACGTTATTATTATTTACTTTTATTAAGGTTTCGTCTTCAAGCGATCCTTCGATTTCCAGTGATCCATAAGTGTATTTTGTGGTAGCGTTTCTCTACAAATTAGACTAATCGTTTTCAATGTTTAACTCGTCAACAACAAAAATGCAGAGTTTGGAAACCCAACGCACGAAAACAGGGAACTTATGTGTATCTCCAACAAATTCAAGAGAATTCCTTACCAAATGTTCAGATAGGCACACAAGACATTTTCATTATACACCCGTTGAAATTCGGTACAGAGACATAGAAAAGTGATAAGTCAAGTTGTTACGTTACAATGCGTCTCTAGCAGATACTTACGCAAATTGAAATCGCATCAGGTGAGCTGAGTTCCAACAAAGTCTACCCCGTAATCTACACTCTCGTACTGGCTCTCTGCTGAAAACAGTTTCAGCGACTGTTTCATACCACATTCTGACCGCATGTCCAGTCCACTGTATTGTGCCACGTTGTGTTACCTTCATTATATCAGCATATTTATAAACCTGATACAGCTCGATCGATCGGCTTCCTTCAGCGTTAGGGTGCCAATGAAAATGGTCATCTAGTATTTCAAAAAGTTACCCCATAAAAATGCCACCACCTTGAAAAAACACCCTATGCAAAATATAAGCTCAATTGCACTTAAAGGAGAGTGACGCAAAGCTGTCAAAGTTTGAGTTTTTGAAAATCGAAAAATCACCCAGAAATCGGGGTTTTCAAAAAAAAAAATTATGCCAAATGTCTTAAAATTGCATGAAACGTCGAGATATACTGTCATCTCGAAACAATTTTTTTTGTCAAAAATCGACACTCTGGGACGTTTTTTTTGGAATACGATGTAAACGTACCATACGGGTGCCAATAAAAATAGCTGTCAGTCGTTTCGTTGGCACTATGTATATTCTACCGCAGCCCATTCATATCTCTTACTTGTTCTTCCTGTCCGGCTGTGCTCATGCACTTCGCCTGTCTGCAACGCTGAATAACGTTTATACCCTTTATCTATTTATTTCATTCACATTCCGTTGTTCTCCGCTACACTCATGCATTACACAAGCTTCTGTGCACCGATTAGGAATTGCCCTCTAACATGTCGCGCAACCCGTCACGTCCATCATAACGTGCACTCCGTCACAGCTTTTTTCGTGGGGTATGCACCAGTTCGACAACTCCTTCCTTGACGCTCGCTTCTTCGACCCTCCAGTGTTCATCCTTGCATTCCACGATTAGGCATTGGTTGCACGCATTTTAGTGTTCGAAACTCCGCTTAAATTCTATCTCGCCAGTATCCGTTTACCCGCCGAGATGTGTACCGATTAGGAATTGCCTGAATCTGCCATGTCCAGACAGAAACTGCGTCAGGTGAAAATTCATCTCTCCATGCTTCCTGTTCAGCCAGGTCGATAGTATCGGTATGAGCCCATATGTATATCTGTCTTTCTCCGCCCTGTCCCATTCAATAGTGATTCTGCCCTCGCTGTTTTTCGGATACCGCTGGTTTTATTACGTCTGTAACACTCACCGTCTTCCGGCAGGACGATGCCAATCGGCATCATGCCGGCGATAACCCACACTGCTTCCAACGAAATCGTCCTATACGCACTCGCAACTCATTACCATGAGCCGTACGTACGGTCCAGTTTTCTACGATTCCGATGGGTTTCAAGAGCCGCAGACCAAGCTAGAGCTCCGTACCGCAGTATTGACGAGGATACCCCGACTGTGATTTCCCCCGCTGTACGGCTTTGCAGTTACTCACCAACAGCACTTCCGCCAGTTCTCTACTACGATGATATACTCGATTGCTAGCATCTTCACCTCATCCAGCGTTTCGCCTGTCACTGTTAGTGCGACGTCGTCCAAAAACAACGGGATCCACGCCTTTGGGAAGCTTTAATGTCAGCACTCCGTTGTACATAACGTTCCAGAGCATTGGACCTAGGATAGAGCCTTGTGGTACTCCGCGCGTTAAATTCATCAGTACCTGCCCTCTACTCGTCTCGTAGACTAGAATGTGGTTCTGAAAATAGCTTCGTAAGATTCTGCGGTACACCATACGACGCTCCTCTCTGTCAGAACTGTTTCTTGTTCGCTGGACCTTTCTTCTGGCTCGAGACACTTGAATCCCTGCACGGAATCCCCTTCCTCCGGAATTGGGTCATCGAACCTCCTGGATCGCAGAAATCTCAACACCCAGTCGCTGTAGCTCCCGTGCGAACAAGATAGTCCGTGCCGGTTCATGGAGAGTTTGGACATTCCAAGTACCGAGCTTTCAATCGTTTCCGTATTCGTTGTCGTGGTCGGTATCGATTGATCCTTTCTGAATTGCTCTATTCATTTCAAGTATGCAAAGTTGCTCATATGACCAATGCCTTTCTATCCGCAACATTTCACTGCGATCTGAAATGGTGCTGCCAATAGGAGTTGGCATGAAATTAATCTCTATATAAACGCAAATCACATTTGGGTCTTGATCACGAACGTCACTTCACCATGAAAACGAAACGAAGTGTATAGACCCTGCATACAAATAATTTCGTTTTCGCTGTGAAGTGACGTTCGTGATCAGGCTCCAAGTTTCAGTGATGTGATCAATAACATTTACATGAAGTTTGATAAACCCTTGAAGGGTTCGAGAAGCCCACATGATGGATTGGGTTTTGCATCGTCGTTCAGAACACAGTCATTGGAGTTGCTGTTCCCTATGATGGAATAATAGCGGAACAAAAATTTCAAAAACATGAGATGACTCAATTTTGTAGAACTTGGTAATGATTTTTTTAGTATTTAGTGTTTTCAGTGTAATGATGTCAAAAATAACACCTCCGAAATACATCTTCGTAGCTAGAGTCCACTAGATTTTGGGATCTTAGAAATTTCATAAACTGCTCTGGTGATTGAATAGGTCAGTCGCTCAAATCTTTATGACCTTAAAACCAATTAGTTTCCTTCATCTGATTGTATGTTTGGGTCAGTATCTAATGGAGAACTTATTTCAAACGTATTTACTGCGTCCATAATCACTAGATTACGACACAACATTACGAAGTTGATTCCGCAGGCGTGGTTCGCTTTCTACCGTGAGATTATTTTACTTTACTTTGTTGGCCGACGGACCGCTCACCGGTCTAGGGCCTAACGAATTAGAGATGTTCAGCTTCGTCTGTCTTGGGCAGCAGTACTCCAGTCACCTCGTACACCAGCAGATCGTGTATCCTCTTCCACCGAGTGCGAGGCCCACTACGAAGTCTTCCTGTTTCTCTGCTGAAGATAGTTTTGGCGGCTCTCTCGTCAGGCATTCTGGCTACATGTCCAGCCCACTGCAGCCTGCCACGCTGTATTACCTTCACTCTATAACAGCATGTTTGTATACCTGGTTGTAAAAGTTGCCCAATGCGCAAACTCGGTTGAGCGAAGGATTCAACCGTAATGAGTCTGGATTGGCACTTTACAGATTTGAAGTAGAAGCGTCGCAAGAATCAGCCTAACCTCGAACAATCTGAATTCACTGCCTTCGCACTAATTCCCTACGGAACCGGCCACGAACGGAAGCTAATCAGAATGATTCCTTTCAATAAATTGAACTGACTGCCTTCGCACTAATTCCGTACGGAACGAGTAACGAACGGGAGCTGGACAATCTATCGAATACCAACTAAGCGGGAGGATCAACGAGTACAAGATCTTCACGAACTCCGAGCGCAAATTATACAATTATTGCTGCGAACGTTGGAAGACTTGAATCTGAAGAACTCTCGTCAGTCGATTCAAAATAGGTGTTTCGGATGTATTCGTCACGACACAATTCCAAAGACTACTTACTTTATTCAGAGAACCTTGGGTTTTTATATACAATTTCATTCTATCCTAATTCTATCCTAAATTCAAATTTAACGTGCGAAAGAAAGAGAAAACTAAATACGTTCTTACTCCTTTGCATATAACTCCTTTACCTATCGATTATCTGTGCTTCACCACATGCAACTTCTGCCTAAAGCTTATCTTTGACTCATAACTACATTCTAAGGTCAACGGAGCCTAGCGCGATAAGAAATGTGTACGATCTTTTTGGTCCCTTTCCTTTCCGTTATTTCTTGCATCAGGTTTTATTGCACCCGCTTCCGATAGGTGAGATTATTAGCTTAGGATCGTTCACACGTTTCGCTCCTATCGTCTAGTATTTTGCTTCTGTCTGTCTTTCGATCGTTTACGATATTGAAATTCAATTGGCAAATTCTTTTGATTTCTTACACTGGTACAACTCGAGATTCATACGCCTGTGCCACACTCCATCTTCCAATTTACCGCCAAGTATCGAGCGCAGAACTGTACGCTCAAAAACTCCGAGCATTCGTCGGACAGGTTTCTTCAGCGTCCGTGCTTCATATCCGTAAAGGACTACCGGAAGGATCAGCGTTCTATACAGCACTAGTTTTGTGTGAGTTTGCAAACTACGAAACCTTAGCTGGTTAGGTAGTCCCTAGAAGGCCCTGTTCGCAGCTGCAACTCGTCGTTTCACTTCACGGCTCATATCGTTGTCACAAGTCACAAGCGTACCAAGATAACAAATTCATCAACCACTTCAAATCGTTTCCCATCAATCTCCACTTCAGTATCAACACCACCGGAACCTCCACGCTCCCTGCCAGCTAACGGGATACCATCCTTCCCAGTGGCATTGCCGTTTTCCAGCTCACTAATCGCCTTTTTAAGCTCCTCCTATGTTGGTGGCTCCACAGCTTGTTCGTCATTCATAATCCACATCCTGTTCCAGTTTTGCTCATCTTGCTCCACACCGTTCAATAGCGCCTGAAAGTGCTTGTTCCACCTGGCTGCAACCATCAGTTTCTCAGTGATCAGGTTGCCGTCCTTGTCATTACACATCACCGGCGCAGGGAAACTCCTGATTCTGACTCTGTTGACTCTTCTATAGAAGCTCCGCTCGTCATTTTTAGCAAAGTTGTCTTCTGCGCTGGCGAGCACCTGCGCCTCGTACTCGCGCTTCTTCCGATGGTGGACTCTATTTTCGGCAGCTCTTGCCTCCCTGTATCTCTCTCTGTTCTGACGCGTAACCACAGTGTACATGCGGCTCCTGGCACGGTTCTTCTTGTCTGTCGCTCTCTTGCACTCGGCACCAACCAGCCGTTACGCTGTTTTCCCCGCATCGTACCTATCACCTCTCTCGCTGTGGTTTCAATGGCACCGTGAATAGTACTCCACAGCCCATTTATATCCTGTTCCACCTAATGTTCTGCGATCCGATGATCGAGCTCTCTGGCGTATTCTTCTGCCACGCCGTCAGCCTTCAACCGATGTATGTTGAACCGCATCGCTCTCTCTCTCTCTCTCTCTCTCTCTCTCTCTCTCTCTGTGCGGGATTTCAGCATGTTCGACAATCGTGCGCGGATCCTACAAATGACGAGATAATGGTCAAGTACCTAACTTCCAATCGTTTACCTTCTTCGTGTTCCGTTTTCTTTGCTTGGTCTTTAGCGATTAATCCGTTCCGTATTTCTAAATTCGTTGTTCGTGCTTAGGATGGATTCCGGTGCTACCTTACCAGGGTCGCGATACCTACATCCTGCCATCGTAGGTGTAGCTGGCGGAATACAGCATTTCATTCTCAGCCGCTCGTTCCGAAACAGACGCTGTTTGGGCCGCTCCTCCTGAAGATCAGACGCACCAATTTTTTGGGCTGAGACGCTTATGGCGGCGTCAACTCGCCTTTTAGGAGTCGTTAGGGGAGATTTTATAGAGATTGTCTTCCGGCCCTCACTAACTCATGCTGCTTGTTCGGGGGTATTTATTGAAATGTATTCGCACCTAGCCTTCATATCTGGAGGCCGTTTCGTTATCCACAACCTGCAACCCTTCCGATTCCTTCCATATTGAAACTCACATTGAACAATGCAAGAAACGTATTGATCCCTGTGATGTTATCCCTAGGACACCCATATTGAACCCTGTGAGAATCACTATGACACTCTACTGTGAGATATTTTTCTTATATGAATTTCAGTTAATTTATATCAATAAAAGAAGCTTGTGAAAATCAACTGGTACACCACCACCTATTCCACGAGTGTACCATCTTGGATACTTGGGGATGAAACAAGCTACATCCAAAGGAAATAGAAATAGGAAAAATAGCAGTGAAAATTTTCAGTTTCTCAGCACTGAATAATAATTTACAAGAAGAGTATTCGAAGTTCACCACTGAGTACCCTCTGGAGTCGATCGGATCGGGAGAATTTTCATACTACGTTTAGAAAGTTCAATCCACCAAGCAATGCAAGATGTAGCCGAAGAAGAATCTTATCACACTTGGTTTTGTTTCGCAATTTTGTAACATTCGAAGAGTTAGCTTATTCAAAAGTGGGAAGACGGTGCACAAAAAAAAACTAGCAATTTAACGTAGAATGACATAATCTGGGGTTGTATCACGTATCTCGCCTGTTTGTGTTAAATATCTTACTCGATTTTCGAAAAGATTTTCTCAATATTTGAAAGTTGCTTGAGAAGAACACTGACAAACAGAAGGACTATACTAATACGATAGAAGGTTATGTAATACGGGTTGATGTAAAGATGCTTTGCATAACGTGTACATATGACGCTTTATGTGTAAGATGCGTGTTTATGTTTAATAGAACAACCAGCTGATCATTGTGTATTTTCTGTTTCCTTTTTTTACAGAGCAACCATCTCTACCTAACGGAGTGCTGCAGAAAGATGCTGACCTCTACAAACAAGTTCGCGAACAGGCTGCAACATTTTTAGCCGAATTGATGCGACTTGACTCGAATGTATTCACCAGATCTGTTACGCCAGAGCCTGCAGTGCTTGCAAAGAAACCAGCTGTGGCATTGCAATCTCCTTCTAAGTTCATGGCAGCCCAAGAAAGATGTCCGGCGGCCATAGAGTTTGGCAAATACGAGATCCAAACCTGGTATTCCAGTCCATTTCCCCAAGAATACGCAAGGTAAGAATAACAAATTGGTACATGTCCACACATTGAAATAATTGATAAACTCTTCATCAATGTTCATCTATTTCCTAGATTACCCAAACTGTTCCTTTGCGAATTTTGCTTGAAGTACACTAAAAGCAAAGCGGTTTTACAACGGCATCAAGATAAGTGCTCATGGCGACATCCTCCCGGAACCGAGATCTACCGGAGCAACGATTTGTCAATTTTTGAAGTGGATGGCAACGCTAACAAAATATATTGCCAAAATCTATGCCTCTTAGCTAAACTGTTCCTTGATCACAAGACTCTTTACTATGACGTGGAACCTTTTTTGTTTTATGTATTAACAAAGTATGACCGGAAAGGATATCACTTAGTAGGTTACTTTTCTAAAGAGAAACATTGTCAACAAAAGTACAATGTGTCATGTATCATGACTATGCCACAATACCAGCGACAAGGTTTTGGCAGATTTTTGATTGATTTCAGTTATTTGTTGAGTCGTGAGGAGGGTCAACCAGGCACACCAGAGAAACCTCTATCTGATTTAGGACGAGTGTCTTATCACGCGTATTGGCGATCGGTCACGTTAGAGTATTTATATCGCAATAGAAATCGCGTTATCTCTTTGAAAACAATTTCACAAGAAACAGGCATTGTTATCGCAGATGTTGCCTTAGCTTTCCAATTACTAAACTTTATAAAATATATTAGAATATCGAAGGATGGCGTCAAGGTTTACAAACCATTAATATGCATAGATTGGGATGTGGTAAAACGATATAATGAACGAATGGCTACCTTTAAAAGTAGACGAACAATTGACAAAGAGTGTTTGCGGTGGACGCCACTATTAATGTATGCTCCATTGTTCGGAGAAAATGATACAACTCCAAATACATCTCCTGCATCAGAAAAACTCAAAATTTTGAAGCAGGAACATTCGGATGACAATGTTCCGACAGAATCCGACAACAACAAGCACCCAATATCGGTAGTAGCCGCGTTGCAAAGCGACGTTTGTGAGGAATTTACAGGTGTAAAAAAGCGAGGCAAAAAATCCTACACATCCTTCAGATCGCCAAAATTTAATAAAAAACCATCAACGGCATCAACAGCTAACGATTCGATAAAGTTGGATAAGTACCCGACAGTGGATACAACAGTTGAAACAACAATTGAAACAACGTCGTCAGGGCGAAAACGAATACGGCCAAACAAATTCAATGAAACCACCAAATCGGAACCTAAACACACTGAAAGCACACGGAAGTTGTATCAGGATTTTAGAAAACGGAAGAGGGATAATTATCTTGAGTGTGCACAAAACGATAAAAAGAGAATCCGTATGGATTCCGAAGAAAAAACGGTCTCCAACATAACTCGAGTGAGAAAAGGAAATGCGCCTTGTGATGATATTTTAGACGATGAACAAAAACTAAAGCTTGATATAAGGAAAGAGGAAGTGCAAATGAGTGAATCACCGGAAATGTTTTACATCGAACAATGTTCTATGGCAGACAAAAAGATACCAGTGGATGCAAATAAACCGGTGGAATATTCGCTTCAAAACACTTCTGAATCATCACAAAATGTGAAGCGATCCACGGTTCAGCGATTCGATGGTCGGAATTCTAGTAGAACTACATCTGTTCCAATTGGTGAAACGAAGGTAGAAGTAGAAGGCTCGACAACCGTAGCTCCTAATGCAAAGAAACAACTAACCCTACCAGAATTGCTCTGCTCAAAAAACCAACCTGAATCAAACGTAAAAACAAATGAGAATAACAATGACAATTTATTAGACATCAATACAACGGATAAAACGTCGTCGGACAAAGTGAGGGAATCATCTCCTAAAGACAAACGCCGCGGTAGTAGAAAGCTTAGTTCTTCTAGCGCGATATCATCAAGCTGGGCTGATGACGAAATGGAGGAAGACATTCACAATCGAAAATCGCCTGTTTGTTCAAACAAAAATATAGCAATTGATTCGCATTCGCAAAATCAAACTGTTGAAACACAAAAAGACGATTCTACAGTGAAATCGGACGATACTCTGAAACAAGCTGATTCAGAAGCTGCTCAAAACCCCGAACCTGTAGAAGTATCGTCCAATCAAAGTGATGTGAAATCCAATAACGAATCTAGTCGCTACACCGTAAGTGATGAGCCGCATTTGAAATACACAAAAGAGCAAATCGATGGATCGGCTGAACATCAGTCAACACAGGATGTAAAAAGTCCAATAATTGATGGGGAAACAAAGCCTGCTGAAGGAAAAACAAACGCACTGAAGACAGAATGTCAAACTGAGAAAAAGCGAATTGAAGAAATTGCTCAGCTACTCACACTTAGTGACGAAAAGGCAGAAAGTGTTGGTGGGTGTGGTGAGGAAAGTGAAATTAAAAAAAAGGACCAGTCGAATTTCGACCCGGCTGTCGATAAACAACAACACGGTCAGAATCCTATGTCTGAAGACAAAAGTTTGAGCATAAATAACCAAATACAAACACCTGAAAATATCTTTGTGCAAGTAGTGCAGACAACTCTGTCCCGTGGGAATGAATCGTCTGGAGATGAATTGAACGCTTCTCATTTGAATTCAAACGAAAAAAGAACGCTCGACGACACGGAGGAGGAGAAAACATCAACAGTACTTGAAGCACCTGATGTACAAATTGTGAAAGAACGAGAGGGCTCTATAATAGAGAAAGAAGAGAAAGCAGACCAACCGGACTATAATTATACCAATGATGGGAACATTAGTGAAATCAATGAAGTTAATAGAGAGATTTTTCTTGCAGAATTGAGTGAGAAGATTTCTGTTATTACAGAGTCGAAGGCTGGGTCTGGATGCGCAATACAAATAGATCAACAACCTGTGGAACCAACAAAGGATACAGAATCTTGTGCAGCAGTTATCAAAGAGAATGAACCTGCCGTAAATACAACAAGAGAGCAACAACTAGTTCAAAAAAGTACTACCTTGAATCAAAGCACTGAGTCTACTACTAATAACACAGCGAGTGTTTTGAAAGTTAATGAAAATTACGAAAAAAACATGGAGTGTAGAAGGCCTAAAATCATTGTTGATGTCAAATCAAGTAGTGAATTCGACAGTACTGTTAGATCAATAGAAAGTGAAAGAACAGGAAAATCGGTATATGATTTTGCTGACAGTAAATTAGTGATGAAGTCTAATTCTCGGGAACCTGTGAATAGTTCGGATTGTGGCGATAAAACGGGCTCAGAAAACGTTTTACCGAACAGTTCTGTTGAAAACAGCGCAGCCGGATCTCACAAGAAAAAATTCATCAAATCTGCTGCTGAAGAAGCAAATAAGCAGTTTATGGACGTTGATCAACAAAAGGAAAAATCTGTAATTCAACAACACGAAGATATTAAATGCTCTAATGTATCGGCATCGATTATAAATTCAAACGTCAGTTCAGACACCAACAAAGTGGAACAAATAATGTCATCAGATAAGATCTTTGATGTAAAAAAAGAATTGTCGCCGTCAAAAAATCCAAGAAATGATATGGTACCTCAATCTCAGCAGGTTATAAATAATGGTGAAAAAATTAAAGTGACCGATGGTAAAAACATGGCTCATGATAATTGTGAAAATTTGACAAAAACAATTATGGATACTAAGAAATCAAAAGAAAAACAAACCATTACTGATGACATCAAGAAAAACAAATCTGATTCGAAGAGAGCGCAAAACAATGCTGTTAAATTGGAAACAAAATCGGATCTGAAATCAAGACCAGAGCAGGATACATTGAAAAGATCGGAAGTTGTAAAAAAGGACCTAGTAAAAAACTTCTCTTCAAATAATGCTACTAGTTGCGGTAAAACGGATCAGGGCAAGTCGCAACCTGCTCAGGAAAGTAACAAAAGCGGGATGAACATTCCCGTAAACAATGCTAATGCCAGAACAGACAAATATTCAACAAAACATGGAATGCATGATGCAAAAACAATTGACCTCAACAAAATAGCACCGCAATTCCCGACCATCAATCAGTTACCCAATTATCACACTACTTCCCAATATTGGCAATTGGACCCATACTATCAAAGTTATAATCTTTCACATCTGGAAGCTACTAACCAGAAGTCACCCAACAAATTCCATCTTGATTTAGCGACATCGATGGCTTATGGTAACTTTTCATCGAACCTATATCAAACTGCGTTCCAACAACACCAGGAACAACAATATCAACAGCATCAGCAGTCATATCAGCAGAAAGATCGCTCCAATCAAAGAATGGACAAGAAAGGCCTATCCGCTACACAAACCAACATTCCTATCGATATCCACAAACACAATCGGAGCTTGAAGACAACCGACGATACAAAATTCAGTAAAAGCAACACAGATCATCAATCCCAACAACATATAACGGGCGTCAACATGACCATAGGTCTAGAGACGAATTCGTGCGCAAAGTCTGCCAATGCACAGTTTGTGAGCCATAATGCTATCAAAGGAAATCACAAAACGAAACTAGAAAATAAGACGAGCGAAAACTGTATGACCAACAAATCGAATCAACAGCAAAGTCAGCATGTTCCTCACTCTAATCAACAATCAACATCGTGTCAAATGTTGGTGCAACAGCAACATCATAACCAGCAAATTTTAAACAAAAATATGCATCAACAGATTGTTTCATCTAAAACTAGCTACCACAGTGAGGAATTGAGTCAGCAAGATAATGCAAATAATAATTCTAATATATCCGCAGTTGAAATTAAACAACATCACGGTACTAGCGGTCAGAACGAAATTCAATCTATCGGAGTATATACAACGGATTCGACCAATAATTCTGTTCACAATTTGCATCAGTATGGTCAGTGTGATCTAGACGTAACTCAGTTGGGGTTAGATTCACCTGCTAGTATATCAAGTGATATGAATACGCAAAATTCTGTAGAAGGCATCAGACCTCCAAGTGTTGTACCACATCAGGTGAACCAATATTCAGATTGCTCTATTCAACAACATCAAACTCAAATGCAACAGATGAGCTTGCATACCCATATCCCAGCCTCAAGCCCACAGCAGTCCATGGCTATCATCAATAATAATAATCAAAACTCTTCTAACAATAACCGAGGTAAAGTACAGCAGCAACTACAGCACCAACCCAATAGAGCATCTGGTGCGAATCGTTCATCTACTCCGAAAATAAGTAGAAATATTGCAACCCCAGTGCCCAATCATGCTCAATCTAGACAACAAAACCGTACAACCCCTCCAGCAGGTAATGCTATACAACCATTAACTAGTCCTGGCCACCATCAGCAGCAGCAGCAGCAGCAGCAATCGCAACAACAACAGCAACAACAAACGATGCAACAACAACAACAAAATGCTGCTCAGCAGCAACATCAACATCAACATCAGCTCACGTTGCAACAGCAAATGCATCAATCATACGGGCACATTACTGGGTCGTCGCTAAACCATCAAAATCATACGCAGAACATGCATCAACCTGGCTACATTACATCACAGTTAGGAATCTCTAGTCAAGCTTATCCCCAATCACCGACATCATATGGAAGCGTACCAATGACGACTGTAATACAGCACAGAATGTCGGGCAGCCATACCAGCCTAGCAACACCAAATAGCCTCCACAGTCCGCATCAACGACTTGGACCATCGCCATCCTCCTGTGCAGTCTCTTCCGCAAACAATTTCTACATACAGTCCGGTAATGTGAATCATCCACAGTCACACACTCCTATACCAGCACCCACTCCAACGCCGACGCCAACACCTACTCCAACGCCACAGATGGATTCTTGCCAGCCGGGGGCTGTCCAAGGGACAGTAGGCCAAAGCAACGTAATACAAGGTTCGCTTTCATGTCTCTCGAAATTGCAACAGCTAACTACGAATGTGGACATGATAGGGCCAACATGTAACACACCGCCAGCGGGATCTATCACTATAACACCCCCGCCGAACCATCATTCCCATGTTGGTGCCTCAATAACGCCGTCACCATCCTCTCACATGAGTAATCAAAATACAGTTAGAAATATCTCAACACCACCTGCCTCAGTGCAGACTCAGATGCCGTCGCTTAATTATCATAAATATTACACCGGAAATATGAACGTTTCGCCTATAACAGGATCTCAAGGTAGCGGTGGTCGACTTTCACGAAACACTGCATCTGCTCCCATTCAACATATGAGCAATAGCTCGAGTCGAGTGAGCCCCAATGTTGCCATTAGTCCAAACCTTATGTCCCCATACAGTACATTGAATTCGGCATATCGAATGTCAGCCGTACAGTCATCCACCGCTGGCGGCTATATCACCAATCCAGCTGCGAGTTTCATCAATAATCCTACGCAAATTCCTGTTCAGATGGGTGTGATGAACATGCAAACACAGTATCAAGATCCTTCGGCGATACAGAGAGCTCAGCAGAATTCAATGTACCCAGCTGCATATTCCGCTTATTTGCCTGCAATGAGGCGGTAAAACATTGTAAAAAACTTGTTGTGGTATGTTGATATATAAAACAAAAATATTGGTGATTTTTTTTTCTTTGTCCGTCCGCCTATCCGTTGGAAATTAGAAAACATTACCTTGATTTGAACTTTGTAAAGTTGGCAAATAACAACGATAACCTTTTGAAATGAGAATGTTGAACTTTGTACATAAAATGTATAGCGATCGCTCTAAAAAGTACTGTTTTATTATTTCTCATCCGTTGAAGCATATATATTCGCCTTGCGAGGTTTATCATTTCTAGCAATGACTGTTGACATAGGTGTAGTTTTAAAATAGTTTTAGTCCACTGTATGTAAACTTAATCTGAATGTATGAATATTTATTTTGGTCGAAATTCTGTTATTATATTTGTTATCGAACATTCGTAACGGTTTTGTCCACAATAATATCGAAGCTATTTAATGATTTGTAATAAACATTATTGCCACTTTATTGTATGATGACAGTCCGTATATTGGTAAGAGTTGCTAAAAATCGAATCGCAAATTGAGAAGTGTCAGTGCACATTTCGGTTTTGGTTGTTGTATTCGATTATAGAGACCAGGGCTCAGCAAAGCCATATTCAACTGAGGATAGTCAGCGAACTATGAAGAAATTCGCCTTCGTATTCAATTGAAAATGAGTTTTGGCTTCTTCCAGCAGTTTCTCAGTCAACATGACTCAACAGTCATTCGGGCGTTTAGTTCTCACTCTACGACTCGATTATCTGATGTCATTCTTCCCCGTCAAATGGACTCCAATACACATTGAAGTAACTGCCCCCAAAATGAATTCCTTTCTCTCTCTCATGTATCCCGTATGCATGTATCGACGTGGTTTGACATATACTACAGGTGAGATAGTTTTTTTTTGTATCGTACAAGAAAATTACTCACACATATAAAATAGCATGCAGTGTTGTGTACAGAAGCACTGACAAATTGTTGAATTCTGTTGATATAAACCCGTTTTTCTGTATGATTTTTTCACAAAATTGAACTCGGAGATAAAATGAACTAAATAAGTAAAATATTGTTTAAAATTCCTCCCAAATTGCACCCCATTTACTAACACTAACGCGAGGACCTTTCTAGCATACCTGATAACTGTCTAAGTTCATTGGTTTGAGTTCACGGTGGGTAAATAATAAACCGTTCATTAATGGTGTAACTACTTTTTTGCATCAGAAATCAAGTTTTCGTTTCACTTTATATGGAAGATTTTGTACGCGGGTAACAAGATTCATGTCAGGGGGAGTAGAAGTGCGGATTAAAGTCAGGTTGAATGAAGAGGCAGATTTATATTCATTGATCACGTCAATTAGAATAACCATTGACTAGAATAGTTCATCATCATCAAGTACTGAAACCCAGCTTGTTTAAGCTGGTCCACAGCTTTGGTAATCCTGCCACCGTGAACCTGAGAGGATCCTAATCGTCAGAACATCGAAATCAGCAGCAGCAGCCCGCCGGCCATTACCACACTCTACACACCCTCACAGCAGCCATTGTAATTACACTGTGTCTAATTTCTATGAGACCAGGGCATGAACTTGTTGCTTTGTGTAACCATTGTAAACAAACAATGGTTCCATTTATATTCCAGTGTATTGGTATTGATGACTACCATACACTGCATGATTTTCATATATGTGTGTGGGCAAGCGCTGTGCGTAAACCCGTTTTTTTTGGTATTTTCAAGTGTCAAGATTGTATAAAACCAGTTACATTTCCGTTGTTTTAGTTGTTTTGTTCAATAAATCCGGAAAATGTCGAAGAGAAAAGTGCTCAGAGAGCTTGAACACACTGAATGACGCTTTGGATTAGCAAATCATTCTCATTGTGCAAGTTTCGATGATTCGAGGTGATTTAAATAATCAACGACGCCGGTCACGTCCTTACAGTCACCAGGGGATGGGTAGGAATGTTAGTATTATATTCGCCGCCCGAAGGCCAGAAGAGTCACCCCTATAGCGTGGTTCCCTAGCGAATATCATGAATATCATGGGAAACTTGAGGGGATAACCGGAAAAACTCATCTACAAAACAATCGTCCTCGAGGCACCACTCAGTGTCACATTAGAGCCGATTGTGACCTGTAATTAGACACATCAACAAACATAACACAACGTAAAAAACAAGTTGAAACACAATAATAATTGAAAATTTAACAAATAATCATTAGAAAAGTGTGCAAAATATATAATCTAGGTTCAAAACAGTCCTAAAAATTCAACGTGTTGTAGAAATTGGCACAAAGGATGTTTACAAAAATGTTATTAATGGTGAAAATGTCCAATTATTCGTGTCGCATTACAGGTCTGTCCAATTAAAGGCGAATTTCTGTACTATGTTCATACCAATTACACACTGGTTCCATTTTGGTTAGATTTGATGAACTTCTGTGCGAAAATGCGCCCACACGGATCGTGTGCAACCGACGGAAAGAGACAAACCACTTTGACCGCCCGAAGCAACTAGTCCAAACAAAGAGAGGAAAAGCAACTCCAATCGTGACGGTGGGAAACCTGAGAAAGTAATCGGGAAAACTCATCTAGAAACAATCGTCCGCCATTATAATATAAATGAACATACTAGAGCTATTCCCACCTATTCTACGCGGCGAATGACGTGAGATGGCTCAAGTCATGGTATTCTCGAAGGCTATAGGGCGCTTGCAGCGTGCATATGTATTAGTAATCTGTTGGGTAGGCAAAAGTGGTTTTTTTCTTCCAAAATATATATTTTTATCAAGGCTCATATGGCGTTAGCCTGACGGGGCCGGAGTTCAATATTTTGACAGTTTTTCTTATTATCTATGTTAGTAATATGTAACCGATTACTCGCGGTCGGCTCGAGGTTAGTATTACAAGTGTTCTCGTAATTGGGATGTTGCTGTCTCCAATGCTCTGTACGTGTGCCCGACACGGGATACTTCCTATTGGGATGCAGCTGACCATTAATCAGCAACGCCCCCCTAGTATGTACCCCATATCTAGCGTGGTGCGTCTTCTCGACTCGAGGAATCCAGGATAGAATGGTCACTAGCCGGCGCAATCATCAACTCGTGTAGAGTTGTCATGAGCGGTACAACCTTTGGCTCTTGTTGAATCATCAGTGGACTAGACAAACTTTGGCCCGTGTATCTGTAAAGAGTGTGTGTATGTATTGCCGCGACTAAGTAAAAGTTTATAGATCGGATAGGAGGGATATGAAACAGGGACACAACGAAGGAAACATCATTAAACGTTGACATCGGCGTTTCTGAGGAACAGGTATAGATGAAGCAGAAGATCAGGATCACGGCTACCTAAGATATCCCGGACGGGGATATCCGATTGTCTGCCTTGTGCTCTCAGTGCTCTAGAGAGCTGAGAGCGAGCAGCATGGAACCGGATACACGACCAGACAACATGCTCGATGTCGTGGTAGCCATCGCCACAATCACAAAGATTGTTTGCTGCGAGCCCAATGCGATAGAGATGCGCGTTTAGGTTGTAGTGATTGGACATGAGCCGAGATATCACGCGATTGAAATCACGACCTACATTCAATCCCTTAAACCAAGCACTCGTCGAAACCTTAGGGATAATCGTGTGTAACCAACGACCGAACTCATCTTCACTCCACATGCGCTGCCAACTAACGAGTGTGTCCTGACGAGGAATGTGAAAAAATTCATTATAGGCAATTTGCCTTTCAAAAAGTCTGCCTTCTGAAGCGCCCACCTTAGCTAGCGAGTCCGCTTTCTCATTCCCCGGAATCGAGCAATAAGAGGGAACCTATGCTAAGGTAATCTTGAATAAATTTTCGACCAAAACACTTAATAGATGTCTTATTCTTGTTAGGAAATAAGATGAGCGTTTATCAACTTTCATTGAGCGGATTGCCTCTTTTGAGCTGAGACTGTCTGAAAAAATAAAATAATGGTCGATGGGCAGTGTTTCAATGATCCCTAGAGCATAGTATATCGCACCCATTTCTGCGACATACACGGAACAAGGATCTTTGAGTTTGAAAGAGGCACTGGAATTTTCATTGAAGATGCCGAAGCCAGTGGACCCGTTTATGTATGAACCGTCAGTAAAGAACATTTTAGCAGATCCAACTTTCCCATATTTTTCTGAAAATATCGACGGAATAACATTGGAGCGTAGGTGATCTGGTATTCCATGGATTTTTTGTCGCATGGACAGATCAAAAATGACAGAGGAATTGCAAAAGTATGGGAAGCAAACTTGGTTGGAGATGCCTGGTGAAGGGTGCACGTCGTGGGTAAGGTACTCATGGTATAAAGACATAAAACTTGACTGAGGAGTCAGTTGTAGTAGATTTTCGAATTTATCAATCACCAATGGATTCATGATCTTGCAACGGATGAGAAATCTGTAGGATAATTCTGTGAACCGAAGAGTAAGCGGGGGTACTCCTGCCAAAACTTCGGGACTCATCGTATGTGTCGAATGCAAACACCCCATGGCTATACGCAAGCAACGATATTGTATCCTTTCCAGCTTGAGAATATGAATCCTGGCAGCTGATCGGAAGCAAAAACTGCCATATTCTAACACTGACAATATCGTTGTTTTGTACAACTGAATGAGGTCTCCTGGATGGGCACCCCACCATGTTCCGGTTATTGTTTGGAGAAAATTGATTCTTTGCTGGCATTTCTGTTTCAAATACGCAATGTGTCTCCCCCAGGTACATTTAGAATCAAAATATACACCCAGGTATTTGAAAAACATAGTGTTGGATCGTTTTGCCGGATAGGTAAAGCTGGAATTGGGCGGGTTCGTGCTTCCTAGAAAAAACGACCATTTCAGTTTTCTCCGTAGAGAATTCGATACCCAGCTTGAGGGCCCACGTGAACAGATTGTTCATGGTATCTTGCAACGACTTTTGCAGAGCGACGGGATTAGTACCCGTGATGGAAATAACTCCACCGTCTGCAAGTTGTCTCAGCGTGCAGTCTCTAGTGAGACAATCATCCATATCATTGACGTAAAAACTGTACAAGAGGGGGCTTAGGCAGGAGCCTTGCGGTAGGCCCATAAAACTGTAACGAGAAGATTTTGAGTTGCCATGAGAGAAATTCATGTGCTTTTCTGACAGTAAATTGTACAGGAAATTATTCAGAATTGGTGAAAGTCCACGATTATGAAGCTTCTCTGAGAGAATTTCCATGGAAACTGAATCAAATGCCCCTTTGATATCGAGGAAAACGGAAGCCATTTGTTCTTTGCGAGCAAATGCGATTTGGATTTCAGAAGATAGCACCGCGAGACAATCATTCGTCCCTTTACCTCGGCGGAAGCCAAACTGCTTATTTGACAGCAAATTGTTCGTTTCGACCCACTTGTCCAAACGAAGTAGAATCATTTTCTCTAACAATTTGCGAATACAGGATAACATTGCAATCGGCCTATACGAGTTGTGATCGCAAGCCGGCTTGTTGGGTTTTCGTATGGCTATCACTCTCACTTGTCTCCAGTCATGCGGGACAATATTCAGCTCCAGAAACTTGTTGAACAAGTTCAGCAAACGCTGTTTTGCCAAGTCGGGAAGATTCTTCAACAAGTTGAATTTAATCTTGTCCGACCCCGGAGCTGAATTGTTACATGAGAGGAGGGCAATTGAGAATTCTACCATCGAAAAATTCTCATAATCGCATTGGAGCGGAATATCGCGTACGACGCTTTGTGCAGGAACAGAATCGGGACAAACCTTCCTTGCAAATTTGAAAATCCAACGGTCAGAGTATTCCTCACTTTCATTGGTATGGTTCCAGCCACGCATTCTCCTAGCCGTATTCCAAAGAGTACTCATAGCGGTCTCCCTTGACAAACCATTGACGAATTTCCGCCAATATCCACGCTTTTTTGCTTTAATCAGACCTTTTAGTTTGGCTTCTAGAGCTTGGTACTTTCGAAACCATTCCACTAATCCAGTTTTCCTGAATTTTTTGAAAGCGGATGATTTTTCAAGGTAGACCTTTGAACACTCCCTGTCCCACCAAAGTGATGGAGGACGACGTCGGAAAGTGGTAGCCGGTACACGTTTCTTTTGAGCTTGAAGTGCGCTATCGTAAATCAAACTTGATATAAAATTATACTCTTCAAGGGGAGGAAGTTCATGCATCGAAATGATTGCTTCAGATATTAATTCTGCAAATTTTCTCCAGTCAATATTCTTCGTAAGGTCATACGCAATATCGACTGACTCACTAGATTTTGATTCATTGGCGATCGATAAAAAAAAGCAAAAGTGGTTGCTGCATATGATTTATATGGATCGACAAGATTGAGTTTTGATTAAATAATTATTTTATCGAAATAGTTATAATAATTGCGTGCTACTCTAAATACTTGTCTGTTCTCAGCCACCACAACAAAGAACCATACTAATCTTATACTGTACGCAACAATTTATCACTTCAAACTTTTTATAAACGAATTTTAATGTCTAGTGAACTAGTTCACGAATTAAAACGGTACTTCTATGAATAATAAAAACGGTACTCAATATAAACAGAAGTTGTTACCCATACTTGAGAAAAGACTCGATGCAAAATGTCATGTATTGCGGCAATGTGTAGATGTGAAGAGCATTGTTCTGTATGTTCAAACAGAAAGATTAAAGACGGAAGACACCAAACTAAATCGACATCACCAAAAATTTTTTTTGTGATATATGCGAAAACCAGGGCTGCATTTTAGGGACTGTTTCGAAAGATATCAGACGAAGACAAATTTTTAAACATATTCTATATATGAGAGTAACACATTGAAACACATGTTTAGTAAATACTTATCTAAAGTTTACAAAAAAATTATCCGACTCAATATGTTCAATGTTCATCTTTCATAATTTCACAAGTTATGAATACACTACATATAGGGCCTGATTACGAACGTCACTTCACGGTGAAAACGGAATGAAATGCATACAAATTGCATACAATTCATTTCGTTTTCACCGTGAAGTGACGTTCGTGATCAGGCCCATAATCTCACAAAGTTATACATCACTGCTTTTTCAAGTAAAAACAATTACGACCAGTACGATACTTACTTACTTACTTATTGATCCGTGTCTGCCTGTTGGGTAGAACTAAGGGACGATGTCAGAAGTCTCCACTGTCGACGGTCATCTGCCGTGGCTTTCACTTGCCCCCAGGTAAGATTGGCATCAACAGTTTGGATGTCATTGGTAAGGCTACGCCGCCACGAGCCTCTGGGTCTGCCTCTTCTACGCTGTGCTTGTGGATTCCAGTCGAGGGCCTCTCTGCAGATCTCGTTTGCTCCTCTCCTTAAGGTGTGTCCGATTCACTTCCACCTACGTTCGCGAATTTCTGTAGCTATCGGGCGCTGATGACATCGACGATGGAGTTCCATATTGGATATCCAGTTGTGAGGCCACCATGCTCGAATTATATATCGCAGGCAACGATTAACGAAAACAGTTTTTGCGTTATCTCCGTCGAGACGCACCACGTTTCACAGGCGTACAGCAGTACGGATTGAACGTTCGCGAACATACATTTTTCGAAGTACAGCGCAAGTACAGCTGTATGTCTGTCATAAGTATTATACTTATGACAGACATACAACTGTAGCTGCGCTGTACTTCGAAAAATGTATGTCTGTCACCATGTACAGCGCTAGAACCATGCAAGCATCTCGGTACAATCGCTGTATCTGTACTGACCTGTTTCACCGTTGTACATGACTACAGTTATACTGTGCGCAGCGCCACAAACGGTTAGTGGTGGGTAGCATGAACAAATTAAATTAAAACACTTGGTAAATATTCTTTTCATTGACTTTCTCTTGAGTTAATAACTCAGATTGGAAACTTGTGTGTTGTGTTTGATAGTTCAGACGCTAATAAAAAAACTTTTTCATTGAAACATGTGGTGAAAATTGGTCGAATTTCTGATTGTCAGTTTGACATGCGGTGCAATATACAACCAAAGTATGTCTATCATGGCACCTGTACAACGCTGTACAAGTACAACGCTAGTACAGCTGTATGTCTGTCCCTGGCATTAGCCGCTCTGGTACGTGCTCGTTCAATGCCAGCTTTCGCTTCTCTCCGCTCGTCGATTACCAGTACCATACTCTCAACTCAATATGTTCAATGTTCATCTTTCATAATTTCACAAGTTATGAATACACTACATATAATCTCACAAAGTTATACATCACTGCTTCTTCAAGTAATTAATTACGACCAGGACGATACCTATGTTCAATTTTAATACTGCCGTAATCTCGCGAAGTGACGCAAGCGCCAGAGGGAATAATTTTCAGTATAAGACTTTTCGCAAAACTGCATGCATAATCAGCATACGCGTACATTACGAAAATCTGATCTGTACAAATCGTGTGCAATTGATGGAAAAACATTGCCATCGGCTTGATTTTTGAGAAAATGCAGATTTATTTAAGCTATGTTACCAACGCCAGTATGTTGTGGAAACAGCAAATTTTAATCGCTATTTACACAACCGATTGGCGTTCATCCATCAAAGAATGCGAGAATCTGATTTCAATTATTTTCTCCAAAATGCCGCCGTTGAGCGGATCATAAGGAAGCATCAGGGAGAAGAGTTTTACACATTTTCCGACTTTGTAGCATGCGTCGAACAGGCTAACGTAGTTGAGAACCAGATGTAACCAAATTTACCATTCAATCAACATCCAACTTCAATCCACCCGAAAGAGAAATTGAGCAGGTGAGGTAAGTAAGCATCGTCAAGAAGCTTTGTCCCTTGATTCCTGAAGATAAAGGACACTATTGGAAAATCCACGTAATCAACAATTAAATTGATGAGTTTTAACTATTCAACTATAATCGTTATGTGCAATATGTGAGAAC
This sequence comes from Toxorhynchites rutilus septentrionalis, assembly GCF_029784135.1. Classification (NCBI taxonomy): domain Eukaryota; kingdom Metazoa; phylum Arthropoda; class Insecta; order Diptera; family Culicidae; genus Toxorhynchites; species Toxorhynchites rutilus. The sequence goes on from NC_073746.1 coordinate 190,797,369, forward strand.
AACAATACGCTTCAATCTAGGATATTTATTTTCTTTCAATATGAGTTTGATTTTGTGATTTTAAATATTTGACGAGATTTTTAAACAGAGCTTCTAAGTACATGATTTGTAGTTCTAAAACAAAATTGTTGCTATAAATGTAACACTGCACAGAATCGACTGTTTTTGATTAAAATATTTGACATGATGAGATTTTCCGAAATGTGTTTTTTACAAGAAATAAGGCATGTGTCTCTCATTCTGCTAAAAGTCCATTACGGAACATGTTGTTATTAGAAGTTTGCTGCCCCTTCTCGTTCATTCTATGCCATCAGAACAGATCAAAAAATCACATCGCATCACAATCAAATTACATCACAACATGAGGGAAATGGCGCTTGCGCCACATCACAGTGGAAATGGCGCTTACGCCTTTCCGTTTTCAAGCTTTTACGGGGTTATTATTTCACATTTCTATAAAACTTTGCAGTCGTTTGAAAGGATTTGATATTCTTTATCGATCTATAACATAAAAAGTAAAATGTCAATTTTGGCACTTGCGTCACTTTGCGAAATCACGGCAGAATACGACCGCAAAGGGTTAATAACATGCGAATATATGTTTCTTCACATAAAAATATTTGCTTTTAGCGTCAGATTGGATACACGAAGAGAAAAATAGAAATTTCTGTTATGGCTATGATCCATATCAATGGAAGCAATTTGATTATTCAAAAAGGTTCACAGAAATAAATTTGATCTAGGTTCGAAAATGTTGATAATCCTTTTCTGCCAATTTTTCATTCAAATCTAGTGGGAAAGTCGCTCAATGTACATCGCGAAATAGGTGCTAGTAAATTAAATACGAGGGTCGTTCAAAAAATAAGTTTCAGTGCCTCAGAAATCGCGGAAAAATAAAGTTAGGACAAAAAACAAGGTGATTTTTGTAATCTACGTTTTATTTTCTATTTTTGTACATAATCGCCGCAACATTTGAGGCATTTTTCATAGCGTGGCACGAGTTTTTCTATACCGAGCGCGAAGTGCGTAGCGTCCAACTTTTTGAAGTACGAGGCGTTCGGCGGTCAACGATTCGATAACACTGAAGAAATTCGTGATGCAGTTACATCGTACTTCAAAAAGTTGGACGCTACGCACTTCGCGTTCGGAATAGAAAAACTCGTACCACGTTTTCATAGCCTTGAACGTTACGGCGATTATATAGAAAAATAGAAAAATAGAAAAATAGAACGTAGATTACGAAAATCACCTCATTTTTTGTCCTTACTTTATTTTTCCGCAATTTCTGAGGCATGGAAACTTATTTTTTGAACGACCCTCGTAATATGTGCCACACAAAACTCTTGTTCATGTAATAGCTTGTCTAACTGTTTTTCAAACTTCACGTTAGTTCTATCAAAAATTTCGCGCTAGTAGAAAGACCGCAACTATATTTAAATCATCAACAAGAACGCCGATTGATAATAAATACGCTTCTGCTGCATAGAAACTACGAATGTAAACTGATTTATTCATTAGGAGTACCGGTAAGTTGCTTCGTTTTTTTTTCAAAAATTAATGCTTTAGTCTGCGAATATGGTTAAAAATTTAATGTTCAAAGTATTGCCCATCACTAGTTACAACTTTTTCCCATCTTTCTGGCAATTCACGGAGCCTTTTGCGGAAATAATCGACTGGTTTGTCGGCTAACCACGAATCATTCCAATATTTGACTTCATCAAAATTGGAGAACTGCTGGTCAACTAAGCCATGTTGAATCGATCGAAAAAGCTAGTAATCGATGGAGCGATGTCTGATAGGACCTCCCATTTTAGCGTTTCCAAGTATGTTTTGACCGGTGTCGCGACATGCAGCCGAGCATTGTCGTCAACTTCATCATGTCTTTGTTCGTATTGTGGCTGTTTTTCCTTCAGTGCACGGCTCAAACGCATCAATAGTCGTCGTTAGAGGTAATGGTTTCATTCGGTTTTAGCAGCTCATAGTACACCACACCCGGCTAGTCCCACCAAATAGACTGCATAACCTTCTGGCCGTGAATATTCAGAAAATCTTTTTAACCTGCTGTGAAGCGGATTTGAGAAAATCCAGCTTTCAGTACCAAAGTTGGGGTCTTAGTAATATAAGTTCCGTTCTCTAAATTCTTTTTTGACACATTGTACTATGTTTAACCCTCCTGTACTCGCGTGCAAAATCATAACACGTATACTCGCGCACGATGTCACAGACCGAAAATTGAACTTCTCTGTAATGTTGCCATTGTGTATTTTTCAGGCTTTGTTGGCATTTATTTGAAGAAGAGGGTATGATTGAATGAGAAAACTCCAAACAATATCTTTTCTTCGTCTTTATTATGTTTTAAAAGTCATCTAATTCAGCCTCCTCAAAATAGAGTAATTTTTGATAATCCAACACAAATAACGAGATTCGATTTTTTTTTACTGTTATTAATTAAACGTAAGCAACTGAATATAATTCATGGAAGTATAAAGAGCTAGAAAATAACATAAAAACGTATTAAACGATTGTGGTTTCATTGGTGTGAGAATCAGAACATAGCATAAATGCATGCTCAAAACAAACATATTTTTTACATTTCATGCAGTTGTTGCATGTTTTTCTGGTCTTTTATCGAAGAGAAGAATGTATGACGATCTTCTAGATAATTACCAGATGGTAAAGGTTCTGGAATATAAAGTTTGCATATTTCTAATATTCTTTGTCTCTGTTTTCTTAGTAAACTAAGAATTGATGCCTTTTTTTAGATGGGGCATAAAAAGATGATATAAGAGGATTTCTTTTCTTTTTCTTTTTCTTGTTTTCTTGTCGATATTGTCCATTATAAAAAAAATATCCCCGAAACTGTAACTGTTAAAAATAACCATAAGCTACCGATTAGTTTATAGTTTACTGTTTACAATTCTTCCACAAGTGAAATTCTTTCACAAGTGTGTATATGTTTGACCATTATATTTAGCGAATAACTATACGAAAGTCAAACATTTATATTTTGCTTTTGAACGTATGAATCTAACGACAAATAATTAATATATGGATCCATTCAATACAGTTACAAAAGGGACTGAAATCAAATAAGAATAGTCCGGTAATAATCTTATGCATTATGTTCAATAAATATTCCACGCCACTAACATTAATTTATACATTTCATTCAACAATATTCTAGAATATGAAAAATGGCATTTGTCCAAAAAAGTTACTCCTATACTCGCGTCGGTGTGTCAGACCGAAAGTGTTAAAAAAGTGGCACACGTTCCCATTGTACCAACACATGCAATACGCTGAACGATGACGAACGACGAATAACGAAGCTAGAGAGAATCGCAAAATCGTAGTGTTGATATTTTCTGAGAAATGAACGAATTATTGATTTCTCGGTCTGACAGACCAATGCGCGAGTATAGGAGTGTTAAGGAACAGCAAACTCCGAACGGATACTCATCTTCATCCAGTTATCAAGTAAATTGTCCTTTCTGAAGCAGGTCGTTAAATGACACTCCGTGAGAAGAAATTGCTGTGTCCCAAACCACTGTTTGGTTTGTTCGGATACTACGCGGGATACATGAGAAGGAACAATAATCACTCCAGTAGTTGCTGCTATTCATCTATTAGATTACGTTAGATTATGTTAGATTACAAATGTATCCTTCCTTCGACTACAAATATTTTCAAAGTCATTGTCAGAGGCTCTGTATTCTCGTATCGTTGTAAATGAAGTTTTATTTTCCTGAGGAAGACGCTATTTGAAAGACCGTCAACTGCCGTGGAAAATCTATGCAGATTCTTCGTTGTATTACAGTTTGTTTCCTTCAAGATTGCTACTATCAGCACAAGGAGCGAAACAGGTTGTATGATAAAAGTTTTAAAATATTTGACGATCAAAAATAAAATGAAATTAAAAACAAAGCCGAGCCAAAATTGACTTTCAATGCTTTCAATGAGTGATGCTTCCATTAGTTCTTAGAAGGAGGACTTTTAACGGAAAAACTTTCCTGGCAGATTTTGGGATTTGAATTCGATCTCAGTATCAGTTGTTTTTAGTACCTATTCGTATCATATTCTCGAACTATTCATCATAAGTGTGGTATAACAAGAAGTACAAACTTTTTCTCAAAAGTTTGAAAAAGTGAAAACCGCAATCAACTGCTGATTTGAAAGGGAAACGTCGAAAAGGTGACTCATTGGATCTTGACTAGCAATTGGACAAAACTGTGCTAGTATCTGATTCGTGTGAAATGAACGTGAAGGCGTGAAACTTGATTTCACGTTTCAGATCATGTTCTCGCGCTGCATTATAAGAAAGGAACACTTTGCGATCAAGTTTAGAAAAGTGAAAAGAATTACACGTGACGTTTTCTGCTGGTGAAGTACAATATTTTGTGTGCGTTTGCGAGAAAGCGTCAAAAATATTTTCCTATGCAGAATCACTATTCACTCACACTGTTGCTTGCTGTGAAAATCGTGAAAATGCTACGCGTAAATGTTGGTATACTTGCAAAATAAAGAGAATGAGTGTAAACTAACGTTAGGCACAGATGAGCTTGTTTCAAGTGGCAGGAAAAAATTCGACGTGGAAAATTCTGCCTCAAGTAGCTGTGTGTGCGTTCCGCGCTCTACTCAATGTTTCATGTCAGTTGAATGAAGTGAGAAAAACACCCATACGTGAAATGAACTTTGCTTGTGTTGTTGAATATTTTAATTCAAATGTAAAAATACCTATTCCTTGTCGTGATATGCTAAGCTGTATCCTCCTATTTTACCATACGTGGTGGATAAATATCAGTGGTTTCGGAAAAGTGAAAATTGAATATACTTAGTGATAGTTACTAGGCAGATTTACCTCATACTATGTCTCCGGGAAACTAACACCATTCGAGTAGGAAGCAATTCGATCTTATAAGAAAAGATGGATTAAATGCCGTGAATGACGAATTCGGTGGCCATTGTTCTCGTGAATTATTTTCGTGTGTGCTCCAAACTATATCCGGGCTATCATTTCTTACGGGTTTGAAAGAAGAAAAAAACTTCTTAATTGAAACATCCTTTGTCGTAGTGCATGGTACATTAATCCTGTGTATAGAAGAGCATTGCGAGTAAACAGTGACATTCAGTGTTTTGCATAAAATGCATCAATACCGGAAATGAAGATAATATTATATTATTTTTATGAAAGCTAGCAAAAAAATCACAATCATCATAGATGATTCTGGCTGGTTGTGTAAATGATGTCTATTGCAGAATTAGCAGGCTACGGTTGCAAATACAGCTGTGTGGGTAGAAAAATATGTGAGCTTCGGGTATGAGGAAAATGATCGAGAAAATCCACTCCTTCTCAAAGCACAAGCATTTTAAGTCGTCTAAGTTCAGTCACCTTAACATCTTTTCAGAAATAAATGGAATAAGTGGAATAATCACAAGCGAAACGTTAACAATTTTCCAATTGTAATGCAATTACTTACCGCACCTAATATAAATAATACGCTAGCTAAGCATGCTATTCATAGAGTTAAATCATTCCTGACAAGTGAATATTTGCTGATGTTTGGAGTCAATCGAGTCAATATACCGAAAACGCTTGAGGAAATTCTATTCGGAATATGAAAATGAACGGCGAACTTTTTTTCTTTTTTGGTGAAATAATTGAATTAGTTATATATACTTATTGGTGCTTTCGATAAATATTTGCGGTTCAGCCAGAGTAGCTGATATTTATTTATATATACCGACCTATTCTCATCATCATTGAGAAAAACGAGTATCACTTTTTTTTTCTTCGCGACCGTTTGTTGTAGTGAAAGTGGGCTACAATAACCGTTAAAAGTTGTTATCTTGAGATGGTGTTAATACATATCGTACTATGTTTCATAGGAACAATTTGGAAGCCGAGTCTTAGACAAATTCCAACATTCGATAGTTTGTACAGAGATGTCACAGAGCAATCAATCTCTTATTGTTTATCTTATTCAACCTATAGATCATCACGTGTCCTATATCTAGGTGACATTCTCTTGAACTCTCTGTTATTCAGAAATAATTGAAAACGACTTTGCTCTGAACTTTCAGTTATTGGGAAATTTCTTGAATTATAACCGTTAACAGCCATTCCACACCAAACCGATATAGTGGTTCTCAGATTCTCACGAAAATTTGTAGTTTTTTTCCTTATCGCAAAATATTAGACTGGTTTTTTTAATTTTTCGTTAAGGTGATCATTTCGATTTTAAAGTGGTACGAAAAATAATTTATTCCCTTTTTTCTTTTTCCATAATATTTAATTCATTTTTAAAAAAAATCATAGCTTTTAAGTTATTAAACCGATTTAGATGATCGATATATAAAATTTAAGCCAATGAGCTAGTGTTATTTGAAAAAATATTACACTTGTGAAAAAAATTGAATTATTTTTCGTGGTTATTGATTGTATTTGCTTTTTATAGTTGACATGGTCTCGAGATCAAGGACGCTATATTTTTTATATTTTTTCTTGAAAGCTGAGTATTTTTCCATCGCCACGGAAATCATCATTCGCCGGGAAAATTGACTTGACAATCTTATTCAGCCGCTGCTGCTGCTTCATTGCCTGCAACTCCAAGACCAGCGGACGGGACTGCCACTTCGTGACATGTATGTCCTTGTTCGCCAGGTACTTTTTCACTGTTTGGCCGGTTGCACCCAATGAGGTACATATCGAGGTGAAGCAGTAGGCGAAGTATATTTGTATTGGCGACCAAAATACGGTTTCCTAATTATTTGCGTTCTTTACGAAGTGTATATGGAAGAAACAAAACAATGTTCAAAATACTCACGGTTTCATGATCGTTTGGGCCAAATTTCTCATGAAATCTTGCAACTTTTTGTCTTTTAACTGATGACAATTGTATTGTGGCCTATTTCCCTATTATTATGATGAAAAACCCCAGAGAGCAGTCGTAGTTTTAGTCTTCGAAAGCAGTAACATTTTCAGTGAAACGCTGCTTAATAATAATATGGTATTGATATGGTATCGTTAAAATAAGGAAAGTTCGTTTGTTTCTATGGTCGTGGGGAAGTGAAAATGTTTCACTAAAATATCACTTTTGTTGGTTTTCTTCGACGTGATTTCACAAATATCCACTGCACGCTATCACATTATGTTTATAATAAGCGGGAACATCAATAAAATGTATGTTTTTCATTGATAACACACTTATTGAAAAAAGCATTTTCACACGGGTGCGGTGGGCAATCAAAGATAAACACAACGACTGACGTCACTATTTGAGAAATAGTTTTGGCAGTGCATGCTATGTCACTCGAAACTCTACCATCTTCATTACCTTTTTTCCAGGACATTGGGTTGCACCCACCTCCCGACCAAGCACAGGCAGCGATGTAGCCACTTTTCTCTCGATCTTCCTCTTCAGCATCCTTTGAAGCTTCTTATCGCTCAGGGCCCTCGGCTGTCCGGGACCAGGCTTTCCTTCGATGCTCTGATTGTTGTCCAAAAGTGCCAAGATGTTGTAAATGCCGGAACGGGCGTATCCGGCGACCACAAAGTGCCACACGATGTCCGTTTACGACGCGGCGGGCTGTCAACTGAAGTGAATGTTTTGGCAATTTCCATCACTTTTTATAAAAAATGCCTTCTATGTTACAGAAAATATTACTGTTATATGTAACATAGGAAACATAACAATAATAAGTACGAAATGGCAGGCAAACCCCCCTCCAAAGCATTCGGCTGCAAGATTTAGAGATTTTATTATGGTTGATCGACACTGGATGTTTGGCTTTGCTTCTATGAAACTTTGGGAGCTATACATTCTTCTTCTTTGTTTTTAAGAGGTTTCAAACTTTGCAGTTCATTCGCCTCTAGCTACGAACAAGACTACGAAGAGGCTACAGATGAATCTGAATGCCAGATGTTGGGTTGATCAACGTTCTTAGGCGTTCTCAAGTAACTTGCAGCTTAAAAAAATATGAAAATTTCAAAATGGAGAAGAAAAGCTCTTGAATGTGGGTAGCTTTGGACTGAATATTTTACAAAGAATTGGATGGATGAATCCAAAAAAACTCACCGAAACTTTATGACAGACAAATCTTTGTCTGGGATGCGAATGAATGTTGAAAGTACTAATTTTTAGGCTTATGAAGCGTTGATGTATCCTTCGACGAAATCTGTATCCTTTCTTGCCTCTTCCGTTATTGATTTCGATGAAAAATTGTCTGGAAAACGATTCGAGAGGCTTTTGACCATATTGACGGATTTTGGACGTACCACTGGAGCTCCAGCAAACTCCCCAGCAAACATTAAATCGCATAACAAGCGTATATATAACATCATATGCCCTGAAATTTGGTTGGCAAATAATGCGCCTAACTGGCATGTGCATGCAAAAGTGGAGGCCATATACATACATGGCAAATGCTTACCGAATTTGTTTGGATGAATATGCAACTTTGACATACTCATATACGATTTATTACAGACATAGAAAAAAAACAAATGGCGCAAAATATTTTCGTGAAATGTTTATTATAGCCTCACGAATTGTCATTTTTATATATGAGTATTTATGTTTGTAAAAATAATAATTGTTTGATTGACTTGTGTTGGGAGTGGAATATGAATGTTTAAAATGGCACAGATTGATGTTTGGTGAAAACTGCTCCGATGTGGGTTCGAACTCCGGTCGTCTGGATTATCATCCACCAGCTATCTCGCGCGGCTATCTGAAGCTATCTGAATTTAATTCAACAGCGGTTAAAAGTGCATCAGCATTTCATTGACATTTCAATATGATGTTATATGTTCTTTATTAGGATCTAATATGATTTACTGTTTCATGATTTTCTTCAGCATGCAACACGATTTACTACAGTATTGAATCGATTTAAATTATACGCTTATACGACATACAAATTGCATCAGCGTAATATACGCATATGATGCGGATTAAATATATTTTACGACATTGTACATCATAAAATTGATGTTTATTACACCGAATTGCGACTTAATTTGATAATAGTATTTAAAATCGAGTTTTTACATTTAATGCGATTTCAAATATACACGATACATACTTTGAATGATATTATATGCGATTATGATTTATTCGGATTTCTTGTAAGACTTGGCACGTGCAAAATTATACGATTTAATGTTTGCTGGGTCAGCACTGAAACAATATTGCTATCAACAATGGCTAAAAGTTTGCACACTATGATCCGAAAAATTAACGGCTGGATCATTTTTGGGAAGGATAAGTTCACGGAACTTTTTATCATAGTAAAAATGGTTTTCTGTCCCTTGTGTAGAAACCCCAGCTTTGAGAGGACTTTATCATTGAAGCCGCATTTTTTATTAAAACATAAATTTGGAGGGATAAAAAAATTATCGATCTAGTTAATCCAACGAGTTCGAAGTTCTCATTTTCTTCATCTAGTAGACAAGGCAAGCCGGAACAAAGAAGCTTTTGCGTCAAATGTATCAAAATTCATGAACACGTTGAGTACCACGGTTTATAGCGACTCTATGGAATTTTTTAAACGTATTAGGGCCATCGTTTCTTATCTTGGTTGAAGGTATTGTTGTTCGAAAGGGAATGCTTATAAGCTTATATGCTTATATTAGTTACCTTTGTTATCATGCCTGAGCGAAAACTCGATTTTTTTTCTGAAAAAGTACTGGAGAATCAGGAAATTTCAGGATTTTTTTTTGGATTTTGAGTCGACACCCTGAAAGAACACAGTGAATTACAAATTCTCGTTGTACAAGTTTTTAAATAAAGACGAGAAGCGATCAAATGTTGGAATGGTATCGTGGGTTCCCTTGCGGCCACATCATGCAACTTTGCCACTTCCTTTCTCTTATCAACACATTCGGCGATCCATTTTTATTTATAGAGATAGAAGAAGCTATAGGAGTGAGTTTTATCACATAAAAATCCATTTCCACTTTCGAATAAAAACCAATTTCGTTAGTGTAAATATCAAATGGACTATCAACGCTTGTTACTATGAAATTGTAGAACATATGGTAATTGAATTTTCGCAAATTTTCCCATTTTCTTCAGAATTTCCGGAATTTTTCAATTGTCATGTTTGGTTGGAATATAATTGATTGAAATATGTGTTTTAATTTTTTGGAACGCCCCCTCCATTACAGAGGATGGAGAGGTGTCATACCATCATAGAAACATTTCTCGTACCCAAAAACCCTCACATCCCAAATATGGTTCCGTTAGCATGATTGATTCTCGAGTAATTCAGCCCTTAGGGAGGGGGGGAGGAGTGTCATGAGTGTCAAACCACCATAGAAGCGTTTATTGCCCCCTACAACCTCCATATACCGAAATTGATTCCATTTTCTTGATTAGTTCTTGAGTTATGCAGAAATTTATGCTTCATTTGTATGGCAGCCCCCCTTAGAGAGGGGGAGGAGTGTCTGCTCACCATAGAAACGTTTCTTGCCCCTTTAAACCTTCAGATGCCATTGGTTCCATTTGCTTGATTGGTTTCCGAGTTATGCAGAAATTTGTGTTTCATTTGTATGGCAGTATCCCCTTAGAGAAGGGGAGGAGTGATTCATCACCATAGAAACATTCATTGCACCCCAAAATCTCCACATGCCAAATTTGGTTTCGTTTGCTTGGCTAATTTTCGAATAATGCAGAAATTCGTGTTTCAATTGTCAGACAGAAAGACAGACGGTGATATATATATATATATATATATATATATATATATATATATATATATATATATATATATATATATATATATAAGTTATGTAGCTTCCGTACGGGAAAGCATAAAAAATAAATTTATTCACGATTTCACTTATCGCTATAACATCATACTTAGAACTAACTTATATTTTAGCATCGAACCCATTATAAAGACTACAGACTGCTGAGTCTGCGTTCATCCCGGTGGCTTGGTGCTTATGCAAGGTGATACCTTGTTTTCCTTTCTGGCGAATTCTCGCGCGCATCATCGTTAATCTGGCGCGCGTGCAATGGGCCAGGCTCGGTTGCATGTTCTTACTATGGGCTCAAATGAATGTGTGGGAGGGACTTTTCATAACGTCTCCCCCCTAAGAGTCAAGCGTCCTCGGTTGATTTTTTGGATCCCTTGGTAAGGACAAATCTGGGTGCCGGAAGGAAGGATTTCGTTAGGCAGGTTGGCTCGTCCTTCAGGATATCGGTTACTGTTCCTTTCTGATTGTTTTCCGGGGAGCTGATGTCGAACTTCTTGTTGGTAATCTGTGAGGTGACGATGTCCTCTTTTTTATCCTGTTGGGGTTGACTTCTAGTTTGGGATTTGTATCTGCGAATGCATAAGATGATTACTATTGACAGGATGGTAGAGGCTATCGCTAGTCCTCCGAGCGTTTGAGAGCTGATCATGTGAAGCTCAAGTCTCTGAATTTCCTCCAAATTTTCGATATTCATCTGGTGTATTTCTTCGATGTCTGGTTTTTGTTTAATGGTTTCTATCTCTTTTCCAAATATGGGTGTGAGATATTCAGATTTATTTATAGTTTTAGAGTTGCTTCTGAAGGTTACATTCTGCACTGTAACTGTGCAGTTACCTGTTTCAATAATAGTTGGAGCGGAAATGATTTGTGATTCTCCACATGAGTCTAAAATGTAGACTGCTTTATTTGTGTCGATGAGAATTGTTCCGACACTGATTTCCTTGATTATTGGACGTTCTGGTTGTTAATGCATCGGACACTTGGCTTTTTGATTTGTCAGGATATTGGAGATGCAACCGTCGTTCACTGGCAAGTTATTGTCGCAAATGAAACACCTCTCACTCTGCTCGTATAATGACTGCTGATACTTGGCCACATAGCGGATGTTCGTGTCGATTCTGGTTCCATTCACGTTGACAGGTTCTAACTGCATCAATGAGTACTCGTTCGGTTCAATGATGGGGAGTTTGACTATAATGATTATGTGATTATTTTGTAGCGATACAACTGATCTTACGAATTTATAAATTTCATCTTCAAATTTAATAGCAATATGTTGGCTTTCTAAAAATTTCAAAATATAATCTTTTTCAGCCATACTGAGAATGTTTTTGTTCAAGCTATTAGATTTTGAAAAGGCAATCTGTTCTTCGAGGTCTTCTAAGGTTTTTATCAGGATATCAGTATTCAAAATAAGATTTATGAATTCCAAGTCTTTTCTAATTATCGTGTCTTGAGATTGTACATGTTCCTTAATTGATCTTATGGTTTTTGAGACTTTATTAATAGTAGCTTGAAGTACATTGTTGATTTTTACTTGTTTTATTTGATTATCTATGATTTTGTTGCTATTAGTTTCAAGCATCTCTAAATTTTGATTGATTAAGTCGAGGTCTTCCTGGTCGGGGTTGCCTGCTATAAATTTTATCACGTTTCCTAAAGCATTAATAAGTCCTCTTTGTGCACGTTTTGGGTAAAATCCTGTCAACTTTTCATAAGCCTTTTTAATTTTAAACTGGATTGTTTGTTGTAAGTGATCCGTTACATTAAGGTTATTTGCTAATTTTTCGATATAGTTTATATTTTGTCCTATTTCATCTAGGTTAATTTTATGTATTATACGGTCGTATCCTAATTTTATCTTAACCGAGTCTAATTTTAAGGTCAAAAGTCCGTTATTTGTCGATACGTCGTGGTAAAATGTCGCTGAAGTAAGTGGAATGATCCTGAAACAGACCGAAAAGAAAAAGAAAAAAAAATCATTTTTTGATCCTATTTTTATGAATTTTTACTCCGTAAGTATCTTTAAATGTCAATTCGTTATCGTCCACGACTTTTGAAACCTTGAATGGGTCTTTGTCCTTTGTTATTCTCTGATTAACTTTTACGTATACATTTTCTCCTGGTTCTAAAGTTTTGGCAGGGTTTTTACCTTGTTTTCATTTTCTATCTGCTTTCTGCGTTTTTCCATTAGGACCTTAATGGCAGACTGAATTTTACTGTAATTTTGAAAAATTTCTTCCGCGCTTGTTTCATTATGGTGGTTAAAGACTACTTGCTTTGGCTTAAAGCCGGTCGTTGAGTGAATTGTGTTATTATAAATATCCACAAGAATGTTAATTTTGTCGAAGAATTCCATGTCTTTGTATTTCGAATTTAAAGTTCTATATAGTTCAATGAGTGTAGAGTGGAATCGTTCCACTATTCCGTTTGAGTTACTTGAACTCGCAAAATGAATTTCAATATCCAAATCCTGCATGAATCCAATGAAGGCGAGCGATGTCAAGCTTGGTTCTTGATCGCAAGTTATCGATTTTGGTTTGCCGAAAATTCTGATGTGCTCTGTGATTGCCCTTTTAAGGTCTACGATAGTCCTTGTTTCAAGAGCGATCACGTTTGCAAATTTGGAAAAAGCGTCTACTATAGTTAGCATTTTTCTTCCACTCATAAAAAATATGTCCATATGAATCCTTTCAAATGTATTTTCTGCGGGGTTAGTTTTTTGAACCAATTTCGGAGGTTTTCTGTCGTACTTACATTTTTTGCAAGTAGGACAGTTATTTATATAAACTTTCAATTTTTTATCAATTTCGGGGAAGAAAAATTCTAACAGGATTTGAGCTTTATTCTCTTTGATCCCTCTATGGGCATAGTCGTGAGTTTTGCGCACGATTTCGTCCTGTTCCTCTGGTAGCCTTATGTCCTGGAGTAATACCTGTGAAATAAGGAGCTTGAAGATTTTGTTATGAGAAAAATGTTTGCGATATGTTTCCTGAATTAATTGTGTTAGCATTAAAGGGCAATAGATGCAATTTATACCGTTTGGATTAAGTTTTTCTTTAAAAATAGTTACTATGTCTTGTTCTGTGTAGTTTGGTTTTGAGATTATAAATCTGTGGTATTTTGTGAAGATTTGTTCGTGAGCTTCTATGTCTGTAGGAGAAATTTTAAATATGATCTGGTTTTTGAATGAATTTGTTGGTCTTTCTGTTGTCCAAATATAATGATCGTTGCTGGTGTCTGCTGAATGTACTGTCATGCCGTCGGTGTCGGGTTCGTCTTGATTTTCCTGTATGTCATTGGAGTTTATTTCTGCTGGTTTTATTCTAGACAGGGCGTTGGCTACGACGTTTTCTCTGCCAGGTTTATAAATTATTTCAAAGTCAAATTCAGTTAAAACTAGTTTCCATCATTGAATATATTAATGGTTGATGATCTGATGATCTTTTTCCGTTGTGCAATAATTTTCTTCCGATTTGTTTAAAGTTCTTGAAGCGTAGGCAATCGGGTGATCTTTCCCTATTTGTCCCTGTGATAATACAGCTCCCACTGCAAAGTCACTAGCATCTGTGGTAAGGATGAATTCTTTTGTAAAATCTGGGTACGCAAGTATTGGATCCATGGTCAAAAGTGCTTTGCATTTTTCAAAACATTGAATTTTATCTGGAGTAAATTCAAAGCAAGTATCATTTCGCAAGAGTTGCGTTAAAGGTTTCACCATTTTGGCAAAGTCTTTTATTATACGGCGATAGTAACCTATTGTTCCGAGAAATTGCTTAAGTTCCTTCTCGTTTTTTGGTTTAGGCCAATTTTGAATAACCTCTATTTTGTCGCTGTTTGGCTTTACGCCATCTTTGGTCACGGTATGTCCAAGGAATTGAACTTCCCGTCTGAAAAAATAGCATTTATCTAGTTGTATCTTCAAACAAGCTTCCTTCAGCTTGCGAAGAATTTTACATATGTCTTTGACGTGCTCTTCAAACGAACTCGAAAAAATGATGATGACGTCCATATAAACAAGACAACAAACACCAATGTGATCTCTAAGAACGGCATCCATAACCCTCTGAAAGGTCGCAGGGGCGTTCTTGAGTCCAAAAGGCATCCTTGTGAATTCGTATTTACCCGAGCTCACGGAGAACGCTGTTTTTTCGACGTCTTTTGCGTCTAGCTGAATCTGGTGAAATCCAGAAACTAGATCTAGTGTCGAGAAGTATGTCGCTCTTCCTAATTTATCCAAAATTTCTGTTATATCCGGTATAGGATATTTATCAGAGATGGTTTTCTCGTTAAGTTTTCTGTAATCTATAACGAGTCGAAACTTTTTCACACCTGATGGATCTGCTTTCTTAGGCACTATCCATACAGGTGATGTGTAGGGCGATATGGATTCTTGAATAATCCCGTCCTTCAACATTTTTCTTATTTGAGTTTGTACCTCTGTTTCAAATATTTGTGGATAACGGTATGACTTGGAATGAATCGGTATATTGTCCACAGTTCTAATTCGGTGTTTGATTTGATGTGTAAAGGTTAATTTCTGGTCATCGGAATATAGAATTTCAGAATATTCGCCGATAATGTCATCCAAAGCTTTTCTTTCTTGTTGATTCAACGAATCGTCTAAGATGCTGAATTTATTTCTAGGGCTTTCTATGGGTTTCTCGGCTGTGACAAATTCATCGTTATCAGATTCAAATTCATTCATGTTTATTTCGATTAGCGATTCCTCATGATTTTCTACTGCAACAAAAGCGGTATTATTACTACTGTGGTAGATCCCTGGTAGAATTGAAAAATTTCCCATATTTCTTTCGCTGCTTATGATGAAATCTCCGTCATTGGTGGTTCTGATTTTGATAAATTGTTCTTTTTTTTCAGTTAAATTTATTATTTGTTTTTCGGGAAATCTTTTTTTCATTTGAAAAGTTTTCTTTCCTATTCTCAAGATATTTTTGCTTACATCGATTTTGGCATTTAGATCTCTCAACGACTCGTAACCGATGAGACCGTCAAAATAGCTATGAAATTTAAAAATGAAAAATTTTAATTTTTTGTTAATTCGAAACGGATCGAAGGATGCTGATTTGTCGATTGTGTGTGTTCCTTTTATGTTGGTTACCTTAGATAAGGGCTCTGATTTGCAGTTTTCTACGTTTACGTGGGCTGGCGAAATGTAATTTTTTTTCGCTCCTGTGTTGATCAAAAATTTCATTTCTCCCTTTGAAGTTTGGATTGTAATATATGGCACGAAGTTGTTGTCGTTTTTCATATTTTTCTCTGTGCTTGTTCTACCACGTGAAAATTTAGCTCCTCGTCGACAAAATAATCGTCGTCCTCCGAGTTTAAGATTGACTCTTCGAGCTGTTGGGAGGTGTCGTGTTCATCCCCACAATTTTTGCCGTCGTCCCTTTTTTGTCTTTGCCCAGTTTCGTGGTTGTTAACCTCCGTCCGAGATTTTGCTGTTCTCATGGAAACATCGTCGTCTGGTAGCGGCTCTCTATTCTTAAATCTACCGGACCCATTTGACTTTGCAATTGGATAGGATGGTTTCGTATTCGAAGATCCACCGTTGTTGAAAGTGTTTGGTTTTTGATTGAACGGGTTGAGGTTCAAGTTGGAATTTTTGTTGGTGCTATCGGATGGTTTAAAGTTGTTTGCTTTGGTCGTCTTTTGATCTATTGTTTGTTTGTTGAGTCTTTGTCTATATGCTGCATTAGAATATTGCATAGTTATGGAGTAAGCGTCCTCAAGGGATTGCGGTCTATAACTCCTAACGTGCATTGATAGCTCGTCATTTAGCCCGTCGATGAATCTTGTTAAAGCCATAAGACTTATTAAACTATTTATAGCTTTAGTGGATGATTTGTAGTCGTCCATCAAAGCTGCTGTCGCCTTAATTGACGTATCAATTTTCTTAACTTGGTTGTAAAACTCAGTTAGAGTCTTCTTTCCCTGGTTAACATAGAAAAGGGATTGAATATGAGATGTAAGATCTCTTCTGTCCCCATAAGAATTTAGGATTATTTCTTTGATTTGTTCCCACTGATTTGGGTTGCCAGCCGCTATTAATATTTCTTTGGCATCGCCAATAATTTTATTTTTAACAGCTCTCACTAATTGGCTGTAAATGGGTTCATTTTTGTATGACTGGAAGAGTGCGAGTGTATTCTCCGCATCTTCTAACCAAGCATGTGTTTCTTTTTTGTTACCCGCAAAAGTGGCCAGATTTTTAATCGGGTCTGGTGTTCGGAACTGTAAGAAGGGATCTTCTGATTTCGATCGCAATCTATGGAGTTCGTCAATCAAAGAGTTTTGATTGCTCGTTAATGTTTTTATATGACCCAACAAACTTTCAACTGTGACTTGTTGTGGGTTCTCCTGAGGTTCTTGTTCAATAATTATTCTCCCGTCCAGCTCTGGTGCTGGCATAAGGTCGGGTGAAATCATAAATTCGCGTTGATCCATTTTACCAATGATAATCTTGCTTATAATTTGCACACACAAGAATGCACTGCTATGATATTCGCTCACACTGCACTGCACCTCGCGATTGTGGCTGTTAGTTTCGCTCGCTTTTAAAATTGCTGAACGTTGTATTTTGTGCCGCTTGCCTCCGTGCTTTACTTTTGCTTACGGGGCAGCTGATTTTTGTTGCGAGAGTTATGTTACTTTTTACACTTTAACACTCACTTAGGAAGAAATAGAAAAAAAATACTTACAAGAGGATGATGGTGATCATCTCCTGGAGTTTCTAAGTTGATGATTAGGTTCGATGGTAGTTCCTCGCTTCTGGGCTACGCTAATCGGTGATATTCCCTCACCGGTGGTTTCCCGGTAGTCCAGATGTTTCCAATAAACGTTGCTCGGTCGTGCACTTTACTGCACTTTACTTCCACTTCACTATGACTGCGCCAGTTATGTAGCTTCCGTACGGGAAAGCATAAAAAATAAATTTATTCACGATTTCACTTATCGCTATAACATCATACTTAGAACTAACTTATATTTTAGCATCGAACCCATTATAAAGACTACAGACTGCTGAGTCTGCGTTCATCCCGGTGGCTTGGTGCTTATGCAAGGTGATACCTTGTTTTCCTTTCTGGCGAATTCTCGCGCGCATCATCGTTAATCTGGCGCGCGTGTTTCGCGCGTGTTTCGTATATATATATATATATATATATATATATATATATATATATATATAGATAAATATAGCCCATGCGAGGAGACCTCTGCATCGAGCGAGCCATTTGATCCTCTGTAGGTCCGTGATATACGGAATCAACTTTAACATTTCCTCAACAATGCGTTGAGTTAGTTCCTTATCAATTTTTCAGAATCTTGACGTCGCAACGGCCACTTTTCTGTGTGTCCTAGAACGATCCTTGATCAATTGCAATAAAAAACTGTTTTACCGAGGATGTTTCAGTCGTTTGATGATGTCGGGAGGAGTCACTCATTGTCGATGAAAATCGAGAATCGCTCCACGGCTGTGAGATAACATTTCGATTGTAACTAAAAATTCACATTTACACGTATAATCCAAAACAAAACTGAAATAAGTAAAAGAAATACAAAATAATGGAATAATTTAAATACCTTCAATGAAGCTTGGCAACTCTACGACATGCTGTAGCACTGGTTTCTGCGCACTGCTCACCGCGCCCGACTGGCTCAGTACTTTTTATTAACCTCTTTTGTTTACAATCACAATTTCTTATTTACTAACTTAATTTTTCGGGTCGCGCTAGAATTGTACGCACACGTTTCCGTGGTGCTGACTCTGCGCGAACCCCTGTTGTACAATCAAAACCGCTATGTTGAACTTGCCCCCTGGATATTTGACGAATAAACAAAACTAAAGTGGGACCGGTTCGACATAAGCGGGACTTAGAAATTAAATAAGGGCGTTACATCTCCCCCTACTCAATGAGTTTTAGGGGAAACTTGCAGAGTTTTCCCTAAAACTGGGTCGTGCGGGTTAATACTCCTATATCCTATATTTGTTTATTCATAACAAACAAAAAAAAAATATTGGCTTACTGTTTACATCACTTTTTTTTTCTTTTAATTAAAACATTTGTTAAAACAGGAATATAGGAATTTATGGTTCTTTATATCAATTCATACAGTCGTTCCTCTTGTTCCTCAGCTGCTCCCGTCTTCCGTTGTGACTCATCAATTGGTTGGTCTCTGATACTAGGTGTGGGTTGCTGCTTGTCTTCTTCCGCGTTGCGCAGTCTCATCCTTCTTTCTCCACCAGATACGTGTATTTGCGGTCCTTCCCTGAACATTCCAACGGCCCAATAGTTCAACCGACTCATAAAGTTTTATTTGATTTTATTTTTCGGTTGTAGTGTTTGCGTTCATTTTATTCCATGTCACCATTTTTGACCCATTGGGTTGCATCCTTTCCTTCTCCAGCTTTTTCTTCGATCATACTGAAGTTTAGGTATATCGGCAGCAATCTTAGCTTTCAATATAATGTTATGTCATCTCTTCTAGTTCAACTTCGATCCTCATTTTAGTATCATGTGATTTCTGTTTATCTTCAACTTCAGATTTTTCGGCGATAAATAATCGTTATGGAGGTAGTTGTAGTCTTATTGCGTCAACCTTTGCATTACCTCATTTATGGAATTTAGTTGTATCACGTTCTTCACAGCTTTTATTCCAGATTTGTTAGAGCCAGATTGATCACTCCACGTTTCCAATACTCTCGAATGCTTATTGTTGTTTTTTTCTCCATCATCCTACAGTACCCGACACCTTCGATCATTGACCTTCCGCATGACTCGTCGTCCTCTTCCTTCCTGTGACTATCCGGCTGGGATGCCGAATCACTTCTCTCCTTTTCAGCGGTATGCTGAGTTTTGACCTTGACTCACCTAGCCATGTATCGCTCCTCGTCGACAATCCATCTCCATCGTTCCAGGGAGATCATTTTACACTTTTTTTTATTCTATTTTCATTTACACACTTTTTTTTAACATAATTTTTTTTTAAACAATTTTTTTTTCTTAGAAATCGTTTCTTAATTAGAAAATTTTCGTTCGTTTTTAAACAATTTTTTTTTCTAAATCGAACTTCTGTTCTGCTATTTAGTTTGCTCTTCTTCCCTAGTTTGGGTATTCCTCTTATATTCTTTTTTTTCTCTAAAATGATATATTTGAATAGAATGTTCTCTTCCACACATGACCCTTGTATATTTAATCTGAGTTTAATTTTTTTTAAAATGATAAAACCAGTTATTATTAAAGTTAAAGTTAAAGTTAAAGTTATTATAAAACCATTGAAATTAAGCAAATTAAAATCATTAATCATAAAATAATGATGAATAAAATCATAAACTAAAAAAAAATCATAAAATCTTACAGGTGTGTGTGCCTGTGCCAAAAAAAAATCTGTGGATAGTGCCTGTGCAGGTGTGTGTACCTCCCCTTTTATTGACCAGGTTGAGGTTTCGGTTGTACGGTCTTCCTCTCCTTCCATTCTTGCATCTGTATCACTCTAGCGCGTTAATTCCGGGTCATGACTCCTTGTCCATTCTGTCGTTCCGCATTCGAATACCTGTAAATATACTCTGTGGAGAGAAAAACTCGCGAAACAAAAAAAACTCGGAAAAGAAAAGAAAAAAGAAATAAATTACTATTTTTTTCCGCAATTCTGCATAACATTACATCTTCAGTCCCCTTATTTTCCTCTCCTCTTTTCTGCTCTATTCTTCGATTTTAATTATTCTTTGATATTTTTTCCATGTTCATGTATTTATTTATTTTTTTTGTATTCCATTACTCTCATTCCTATTATATATTATTCTTTATCAAATTTACCTTCGTTTTTCTCTTTTTTTCTCTTTACATTTATTTTTGTACTCCCCAACAACTAGATTCTTCTTTTATTCATTTTTTTTCTTCATTTAGTATCATAACCCTTCATATCTTTTTTTTATATATTGCTTTGCTTTTCTCTTACAATCTTTTTTTTATATAATCGATTTTCATATAATCGATTATTTATTTTTATTTTGTTGTTTTTATAGTTGTATTAGTTGAAAAAAAAAAAATAAAAGTAGTCTACAAACGTTTGAGCGTCGCGCGCGTGCCACAGATATAAAGGATATTAAATTGAAAGATTTTTAAGTGCCGGTCTAGGAAATTTTCGTAAAGGAAATTTTCTCGATTTCTCTGAATGAGGATATTCATTGTCAATCCAAAGCAAGGCTGGCGGTTGGACTTGTGCTCTGGTGGACCCTTTGGCTGCAAGGGCCTCGTCGGGACCGTATCGGCTCTGTGGCGGACATGACTGAGTATTGGCTTGTCTTTGGAAATTGCAATTTTTTTGAACTTATATCTGTGAATAAAATCAGTGCGTTTTTTTTTGTGTTTGCTAAACTGATTTCAATGTTGAGAAAAAATAAATAAATTATCTTTTAGATAACTCGTCTTGCTCAAACCTCTGTAGGGGAAGGAGGCGGGACCATCATCATCATCATCATATTCTTCAATTTTTCTTTATTATCTTTTACTTTTTCTTCTTTATTCTTTTTGTTTTTACTTTGTTCACTCGTTTGTTGTATTTCCCACTTTAGAATGAGTCCAGTGCCAGCTCTTCGGTTAACTCAAAAGTTAATTGCTAACGATTGGAGAACACATTTATTGTTATATCATTAGCTGTAGACTCAAAAGTTATCTTCCTTTTTTTTCTCTGCCATAATTTCCCCACTTAATATTCCCTTAAGCTCTTCGGTTCATTCAAAATTGTTCTGCATAATAATGCCAAATTGATGAACGCATTAATTGTTATAAAATAGCTGTAGGTATGACGGTCTCCTTTTTCATTTTTCCCTTTATTTGATTTTCTTCTGATTCTGTCTATAGATTCCTCTTTTTTTCCCTTTGTCTTTTATCGTTTTCTCTTCAAACATTTTAATACTTTGTATTCATCTTTATATACTTCTTTTATTTGTTTTCTTAAAATCTCTTATTATATGATTTCTATACCTATTTTTCTTTCCTTCCTTTCTTTTTCATCTTAATGCAGAAAAACATTGTTTCATTATTTATTTATTTTTTTTGGCTTTACTATTTCTTTGCATATTCAGTTCGTTACTCGTGCTTTTTTTGTTCATCTCTTTGTATTTCAATACTATCCTTAATTTTCTTTTCATTATAATTTTTTTGTTCCCTTGCAAAAAAAAAAATGTTTCATTTGTTTTTTAATGTTTTATCATCAAACATTTTGATACTTCATTTTTTTCTTTTATTTTGGATTACACATTTCTAGTTGCTATGAACTAGTATGCAACTATTGAATTTAAGTGTTGTTAGAATCCCACATTTATAAATTCTTGTTATTTTTCATTTGTCATTTATCTTCTTCTGTATAAGCTCGACTTGTCACAAAAAAAAAACGAAAATTTAGGTTAATTTTTTTTGTACAAAATATCGTAGAAAATGTGGTTTCAGTTACTGTTCTTTATTTCCGGTTGTAATTAAAAATTAAATTCCTTCAACTCTGTAATCCCCCAATTCTAAATGGGAACAAAAAATGGTCATATCTCCTTAAAGCTTCCCCAAAAGTCTTATCGATCATTATTGATGAGCTTTCACAGCTTCATTAAAATTTTTCTTGGTGCAATATGTTCATTTTTATCATTCTTGCTGAATATATCTCCCTCTCATCATCTTCATCATCATCTTCATATTCTTTTAATCTTTAATCTTTCATCTTCTTCAATATTTAGTTTTCTTTGTTTATATCTTTATTGTTGGAGGTAAATTCATCTCCCTTGATTCTTCTTCGCTTTCGTAGCGCTACTTCGTTTTATTTTTCTTTATCATTCGTCAATATCATCTTCATTTTGTTTTATTTAATTAATTGCTATCATCGGTATATCCCACATTTCTAGTTTCTCGTGAACTTTTATGTAAATATCGATTCATACATGCCCTTACAGGAATTCATTCCTGGCCTTCCAGCCCTTCGGTACATTCAAAAGCTATTTTAGCGATTGATGGACTCATTCTCGTTATTAATTGGCTGTAGACATATACGATTCAATATCTTCATTTTTCTAAAAAAATCCCACTTCAAAGCGTGTGTGAAAGAAAGAATCACGCATTTTTTTAATTCGATAAGTACTTTCCCCATATTACCCTGTTCATACAACTAAAGTATGGGAGACTTGATTGTGTTTTCCTAAACAGAATAATCAGTGCTTACAGAACTGATGGAATATTATTAATTAATAATTTTTATTTATGTTTCTCGAGACTTTTCTCTGGTGGGTCGAATAACTCAATTAAGCAGAAGTAAAAACGTTGACTAAAATCAACAGTTTATAGAAGCATTTATCCTTACAAAATGATAACGATACAAACTAATCCAAATATGCATAATATTATTGATTACTTAGGGGTTTATCAAGATATACTGTTTCAACGCAAGAATTAGATTGTACAACTTTCTTTTAGGTACATAGTTTCCCTTCACATACATTTTATCGTACTTATTCTCAAAATATTCTAGTTGATTTAAAAATTGATTCTCCTTCCAACAGTTGATGTGAATTCATTTGGAAAAAGCTTTTTTTGTTCTACTTTTTAAAATTTGGTTGTTTTGAGTGGAAAAAAAAGTAATTGGTCCTATTCAATTTCTCGCTGTTGTCCTAAATTGTTACAATGAAATTAGGTTTTGCAGTCGTCAAAAAAAATGGATTTTTTTTTTTGGTTTACAGTAGTCTAACATTTATAATAAAATTTCTTTTTATGTATTCATGTTTTTTTCCCCTCAATTTCACCCAACGATTTGCAAAGTTTTGTTTATCGTGTTTCCACATATGGTTAGTTCTAACATTTTTTTCCGCTCTCTCACTTAATCAATCTTTCATTATAAAATATGTGCTTACCTTCGTTGATATTGTTCATAAATGCAAAAAGGAATTCCAGAAACGGAGTTCACTTCTATAACATCCCTCAAGATGTCTGATGCCACATTCGATTCCACGTAAATGAACTTCTCGGAGGTTCCACAGTCCAGCAAAAACATCGATCGTGAATCAAACTTCTCAGCAGACAACGATGGCTCAACCAAATGAACTTCTCCAACCGACTCCGTGCGGGAATCATTTTTCTTCAACATGTTTTCCACTTTGCTGTATATGCTCGACAGCATATCCTTATTGTTCGATCGATCCGAAACAAGCGATTTATTACCGGAATTTTCTTCTTTGGAGATCACTACTACAGGGGGATGGTTTTACTTGGCTCAACTGTACTGATAATTTCCCAGATTTTTTTTCACTACGATATGTTCATTTTCGAACGTCACTTCTTGTACCGCATTATGCTGATTCATATTTTTTCGATTTTCTTCTTCTTTCACTACAATCTCTGTCCACGCACATTTTCTCAACTAGGGATTCTGTTCGATTCCCAGATTATCTTCAAGGAAATCAATACTTTGTAAACACCACGATGGGTGGGCTGCTGTCCCCACTTGGACAGCATCCCACCGCTGTCACCACTTGTAGCATTGGTTTCTGCGCACTGCTCACCGCGCCCGACTGGCTCAGTACTTTTTATGAACCTCTTTTGTTTACAATCACAATTTCTTATTTACTAACTTAATTTTTCGGGTCGCGCTAGAATCGTACGCACACGTTTCCGTGGTGCTGACTCTGCGCGAACCCCTGTTGTACAATCAAAACCGCTATGTTGAACTTGCCCCCTGGAAATTTGGCGAATAAACAAAACTAAATTGGGGCCGGTTCGACATAAGCGGGACTTAGAAATTAAATAAGGGCGCTACAATGCGAAATTTTGTATGGATAATTATGGGCCAAACTGTAGAAACCTTGGTCTGTCAAGAATTATGAGATATGACACGTTGAATTTCCTTTTGGCATCCTATAATGTAGAAGGATATGCGGAAAAGGAAAAGGAATGAGATTATAAACTCATGTTCACTTACTCTGATGCGTCTAAATATCTAAACTACGATTAATTGCATGGTTAAAGATTACTTTAACGAGAACATTTTACGTCATTCGTGTTATCTATTCTGATGAACGTGAGAACATGTGTAAAACAGTTACATCTTTCTTTAAAGCCATATTCTCATGAAAATATAGATCAATTAATTTTATACTTATATTAATCCCACAGATATTATATTGTTTCAAAGTGAAACATCATCCAAATGTAGTTAGTTTACATGGTTTAAGATTTTTCTCGCCTGTCTCCTAATAATTGAAAATTTCGTTAATACTCGTCATCGAGACTGTTTAGCACGTTATCCTCAAAAGATTTGCTGCTCGCGCTCTTTTAAGCGGAGGAATAATGCTATTCTCATATCACGCTCATTGTTCCTCTTTTTTTTATTTAAAAGCAAACATTGTCCACCGTAGCATTGGGATAAACCATGGTAGAATTATTGGTTTTTGAATATTTGTTTTTAGAGCTGATGACCTTGTGTTTGTGTCATTTTTGTGTCGCTCATACGCCGTTTAGAGTGATACGCGCGCACTTACGAACTGAACGCATGAACATGAATTCAGAAACTGAAAATAAGGAATGGAGAATATGACTAATTTCGAGAGTTAAAGAGCATGGTTATTATTTTTTCTCTGGCTTATTAGCACTGTTCGAAATAAATGCATCTAAGAGTAATTTATTTCATATCATTATCCTGGTTGCTGAAGTATTAAAATAATGGAACACAGTGCATTAACAAGTCTGCGAGTTGAAATTGTTAGTTTTCTTTAAGAAGAAAACACATAGGAGAAGTGGGAGGAAAGAAACATGCCCATTTCCTGTGTCGACATACCACTACAAATTTCGTTTTTCGAAGAATATTGTAGCTCAACTTATTGTTGTTCAAGATAGTTGATATTATGAAAATATCAACTATTGAAAATTGAAATTAGTACATTTACAATTATTAGAAAAAAGTAGAAAAATTAAACTTTTTTTTTTGTGGGAAGGTAAAGTGGGGGGCAAAGTGGTCACTCACACATATCATGCTAGAAGGGTTAGATTTATGCGTGTTTTCTTGTCCCATTTGGTTTAAATCATTATTGAAATAATAGGTACATACATGTATGAAATAAACTAGGCCTATTCACCTAGAGTCGTAATTGAAATTTTCTCATACGTACAAAAACGTAATAGGAAATAAATAACGTTTTTCATAATAAGGCTTGGTTTTGGTCGGGGTGGCATATTTTTCCTAGGTCAAAGCTACAAAAGGGACCCCTTTAAGAGCAGAAGGTGATAAGGTATATCAGCTTTTGAAAATAGAACATTTTTTTTATCCAACATATATATTTTATTAAGGCTCATATGGCGTCAGCCTAACGGGGCCGGGAGTTCAATATTTTGACAATGTTTGCTTAGACTATGTTAGTAGTATGTAACCGATTACTCGCGGTTGACTCGAGGTTAGTATTACAAGTGTTCTCATAATTGGTATGTCGCAGTCTTCGATGATCTGTACGTGTGCCCGACACGGGATACTTCCTATTGGGATGCAGCTGACCATTAATCAGCAACGCCCCCCTAGTCTGTACCCCATATCTAGCAGTGATCGATTAAAAAGTTTCGTCAGTGGAGAGGCTAGTGCAGAACTGCATTTTTTCAACACTGCAGGTGAAATTCCATCCGGGCCTGGAGCATACGAGAATTTAAGCCTTTGAATTGCTTTGACTACATCCTGTTCAGATATTTCGAACATTTCAACGCTATATACATCCCGAGGAGCATCCTGGACAGCTAATCTCACCTGTTCAGGTTGAGCTGTATAACCGTTGAAAGCGCGTTTGAACTGTCGTGCAAATAGTTCGCACTTTCCACTGATCGAGTCAGCAGAAAGTTCGTCAAGATACATTGATGTCGGGAGACCGTTTTCATTTCGCTTCGAGTTGACGAACGACCAGAACCGTTTTGGATTCACACGTAGGCTCTTCTCAATACGAATCTTGTATCTGGCATACAAAAATCCATTGTATCTCCTGTACTCATTACTGGCCCGATTGAACTGCAGCTTCGAGTGTTGAGAACGTTGACTGCAGTAGAAACGTAGAGCAGCAGATCGACGACGTTTCTGCAAGCGTAAACGGTTGTTTGACCATGGCGGATTACACGGAGGAGACTTCAAAGGAACGTGTGCTGTAATCGCCTGAAGTACAGCGTTGAAGAAGAATCCAACTGCTCTATCGGTATCTTGAATCGTGTCCAGAGTATTCCAGTCGACCACGAGTAATGCTGCACATAAATGCTCAAAATTGGCCCGTTTGAAATCGAAACCAGGATTGTTACGTTCTGTTTCGTATGTTACAGCCGTTGGATATGCAACGATTAGCTCGAATGGAGGATGACGAGGATCAATCCTAGAGAGCGATTCAATGGATTCGCTAATCTGGTAACCAGGTAGCACGGTGTCGTTTACGAGGACAAGATCAAGAGTCCTGATCTCTGCATTCTCCAAGCTGTTAACTTGGGACAAGCCGTGGAAGCAGAAACCATCCAGAAATGAGCAGCTGGCAGCACACGGTCGAGAGCGATCCAGATCAACTGACGCGTAGCCATCCTCGTTAACAGCCCAGTGCACATCACAGAGATTATAATCACCAAATTGTAGTGCAATGTCGTTAGGAGAGAGATTCGAATGGATTGCGCCAATTGAATCGATGTGTTTACGAATAGCAGAGATGTCATTCTTTCTACTTGGTGGAAAATAGAGAACTCCAATACTAACGGTTCTATCCATGGATTCAATCCTGATCCAGAGCTGTTCAAGCGTAACGTCGACCGGTGTTGGATCTATATAGGCGCTGTATCTAGACGAAACAGCAATCAATACTCCACCACCCGTTGATTTGCGGCTGTTTTGAGCATTGCGATCCGTTCTGTAAACAGAGTAGCCGTTCCCGAAGAGTTGCGACGAATAGATGCAACCATCTAACCAGGTCTCAGTGAGCACAACCATGTCGTAATTAGCATCGCTGATAGCCAGGAAAAAAGGATCGATTTTGGTACGTAATCTGCGGACGTTCTGGTAATAGATGCGTAGGCTACTGAAAGGTACAGAAGCATCAGGGAAGTAACCGTTTGTGTCATAATTGCCGTATGGAGCAAGCTGGAAAATCCCTTCGCCAGACCCTCTAGCAGGACCGGGACGACTGGTGAGCGCAGGCTGGATGGTCACGACTGCAGAGGGCGGCTCGGGAATTTCCAAAATGCTCGATGACGTGCGTCCCGGTTGAGAAGCCATGTCCAAAGGGCGAGAGGTGGATTGACTTAAGCTGGATGTGCAGGCTGGATGACCATTTTCAGGCGACTCAGAGGCAGAAGGGACTGACAAACAGCGAGGAGTATAAGATCGATGATGAATGTTGGTCCGTTCGACTGAGTCTGAGTGGTTGTGGGCTCTCTTGGTGCTTTGCAGCATGCATCCCGGTTGAATAATATCCAACGTTGAACGGGAACAGTCTAAATCGTTTTGGTAGTGGATGCGTAGGCTACTGTAAGGTACAGAAGCATCAGGACAGTATTTGTTGATTGGTGTGTAGTACTTGCCGAATGAAGCAAGCTGGAAGATCCCTTCGCCAGGCCCTCTAGCAGAACCGGGACGACTGGTGAGCGCAGGCTGGATGGTCACGACTGCAGAGGGTGGCTCGGGGATTTCCAAAATGCTCGATGACGTGCGTCCCGGTAGAGAAGCCATGCCCAAAAGGGGAGAGGTGGGACTGGAAGTGCAGGCTGGATGTCCAAGGTCCAAGGTCCAAGGTCCAAGGGTCCAAGGTTGAACGGGAACAATTTAAATCAAGCGAGGAGTTTTTGTAAACCCCTGCTCAACTTTCTTATCTTAATTATTTACGAATTCCCGAAATTAAACTCCGTCTGGCCACGTGTCTGCACTTAGAGCTACCTCACGATACTTTTCATCGACACCAATTTTAAAAGAAATGAACCGCATAGACGATAAATCAGCATCCTTTTTTACAAGCTTCCTAACCTCGATGGTTTCGTCGCTGGAGATACACTCACATGCTAATGCGAGAATGTCATCCTCCGTTGCATTCACAGCAATACGAGATAGAAACACCCAGCATTTTTGCGGCTCAGGCGGAACTGTCGAAATTGAGGCAGAAGTTGCAGATGGTTTTTTGTGCCACATGACAAACATTGAAAATGTCATTCATTTGACATAATCCAGCAGTACTATACTCATCTAGCAATCCCATTGATGTTGTGCTGATTGAGGAACATGAAGAGTCTGGGAAAAGGTAATTTTGTGTGCTTCTCGTCCAACTGACCCCGGGCATGTTGAAATCACCGAGTATGAGGATGTTGTCTTTCGGCTTCATGCGCGAGGTGATCCAGGAGAACGATGTGATATGACGGTCGATAATACTGGGATCGTTGACTAGATTAGGTGGAATGTAAATAGTGCAAACGAAAATAGCATGATCGGCAAATGAGATTTCCACCCATAATTGCTCTAAGGTTGACCAATTTGGCGGTTGAAGTTCACGCGATTGTAAATTGGAACGAATGGCGATAAGAACACCACCGCCTGTGCGTTTGTTGCTGTTAGTCAGTGACCTGTCATGTCTATATACACTGTAGGAAGGCCCAAAAATTTGCTGGGATAAAGTATTCTCGTTAAGCCACGTTTCGGTGAATATGTATGCGTCGTATGATGCATCCGAACAAGCGAGATAATAGTCGGTGATGCGAGTGTTCATCCCACCGACGTTCTGATAGAGTAAAATCAGCTGTTCATTTACGGGAGGTAGGTTCTTACACTTCCCGGCTGGATGCGTTGCAACGATGTAGGCGTTATTCGAGGGAGAGTACTTGCTGGTACTGATTACTGCCAACACGTAAATCGATCAAAGTGAACAGTGACAAAATTCAACTTATGACACAAATCTAATCGACAATAATTTTCTGCTCCGACTTCGGAGGTACTCAGAAGAGTAAATATGTGAACTTGCGGTTTGTGAGTTCCCCGAGACGGTCATATTACATATCATTAGGTATGTACGACCAGGAAGATCACTCCGCGACATGCCATTGTGGTCCAAGTGTGAGCGCACCGACAAACAGCAATACTGTCGAATGTTGCCCGCACAGTCGGACCAAACCTGTCAGGCTATTGGTCCACGCCGGTACAAGTTGTCGGAACTAATCGATTGGTTCCACCACATGATGCGCAACGATGAAAGCTGGTGGGGCTATTGGCGTTTACGGTACGATCCTACTTTCATAATGAAGGTGAGATTTACAGAATTCGTTCGCACCTCGTTCCCGTCGGGAGACTTGCCCCGACACCGAACCCGTCGAGCGCGAATATGTGACCGATGATGTCAAAAATGGTGTCCAAAAGTTGAAACAAATGATCAGTATACAATAATTAAGTTTTATTTGGTGATTTTTCGTGTTTTCTATCACATTGATTCCACTATAGTATGTGAAACTTTAATTCATTAACTAGGGCTCGCATAGAAGTCTATGAATAACACCTGGTACATGTGTGCTCCCTTCGGGTACGAAAAAGACATTAAAGTATCACGGTGGAACCTTCCTCACTTTACTAGTTCTGACGGTAGGTCACAAGGTAACACGTACGATTATCTGGATTAAGGGGGACCCCTGTCTGGAAGGTGAATTTTCGCGATTTTTTTTCGAATGTTACAAATAATGTGATGTGTTAGGGCATTTTGGTTATTGTTTAAGGTTTATATGAAGTTGTATTTTCCATTTTTTGAGTGCACGAATAATGATTATTACACTGTTGACAGTTGGATCCAGCAACTACGGATCCAGCTGTCAACATTGTCTGAAAATCGGTACCTTGCTGGTGATATCGGTTCAGAAGCAACGGGGTGTCGTAGAACCCATCGTAGAATTCCAATAAATATTTCGAAGCTTTAAGGGGTTTTTGAAAATTCGAAAAATTGCTAAAATGGCGGTCTTTTTTGAAAATAAGTCATTTTACATGAAAAATCGCTGAAGCTCAAAAAAATGGAAAAAATTAAACGGCTATGCAAATCAATTAATCCAGATAATCCATTTTTACATGCTGATAGAAAATTTCAACCGAATCGGTCGAGTAGATTCTGAGTTATCGATACCATCAGTTGAAAAAACATGGTTTCGGGAGAAACACGTTTCAAAATTCGTACAGCAATACTACATTCTTTGATGTGACTTCATACTTTTGGCTGTAACTTTCCAACGGAATCAAATATCGAAAAATACTTTTGGGATAACATTTCTGAGGGCATAAGCTTCTCAAACATGCAAAAAACGAAAATTCGATTTTTTCGAATATCCAGACCGAGGTCCTCCCTTAAGGGATAAATGGAGAGCGATATTTGTTTTTATTTATATTTTGACATTCGACAGCTCCATCGAAGTACAGGGTGACTCAAAAGTCATGAAATTCTTCAAACATAAGGGCACTGTCAATACGGTGTCAATAGTCAATAGTTGTACTACCAAACAAACAGGTGGCCACTTTACCCCACGTGACCACTTTGTCCCCACTACCTACATGTTTTTATAGAAGACATACAGTGTCGGACAATAGAATAGGACCACAGCTCAATCCAAAACAGAAAGTGACAAAACTTTGAGAAAAAAATTTCCATTTAAGTGCATCAAACCATTTACAAATTGTAAATTCCATTCTTCGAAGAAATTAAAATCATCCGTAGTTAAACCAATTGTCCTTTATTTAAAAATGCGTTTTAATCATACTTACTGACTAAAATAACGCGACATAAAATAGGACCGCTTTAGAATTCATGGTAAAAAAATTTAAAAAAAAAGGAAATTCATACCGTGATCGATTTGCAGGGTTAGTACTTGGTGGTATAACCCTTATTACGCATCACTTCTCGCACCCGGTTCGGCATCGACTCCACCAGCTTTTGGCACGTTCTCAGCGGGATAGCGTACCACACCGCCTGGATTCTCTCCCACAGCTGCTGCTTGTTTTTTGATTTTTCGGTGTACACCTTACGTTTAACTATTTCCCATAGGTTCTCTATGGGATTGAGATCAGGGGACTGTGCTGGCCACTCCATAACGTCTACCTTATTATCCTGGAACCACTTTTTAACCGTTTTAGCGGTATGTTTGGGGTCGTTGTCCTGCTGGAACTGCCACTTTAGGGGCATCTCCCACTCGGCGTGTGGCAGCATTACTTCCCGAAGTATCTGGGCGTAGAGATGCTGGTCCATAATCCGGTCGATCCAGTACAAGGGACCCACCCCGTACCAAGAAAAGCACCCCCACACCATGATGTTACCTCCTCCATGTTTGAATGTTTTATTTGTATACTGGGGCATATACGCACAGCCGAGTGGGCGATGGACCCAACTCTTTCCGTCCGAGCCGATGAGGTTCACTTTGGTCTCATCCGACCACAGCACATTTCTCCATAGTTTCTCCTTTTCCGGGTCCATCGCCCACTCGGCTGTGCGTATATGCCCCAGTATACAAATAAAACATTCAATCATGGAGGAGGTAACATCATGGTGTGGGGGTGCTTTTCTTGGTACGGGGTGGGTCCCTTGTACTGGATCGACCGGATTATGGACCAGCATCTCTACGCCCAGATACTTCGGGAAGTAATGCTGCCACACGCCGAGTGGGAGATGCCCCTAAAGTGGCAGTTCCAGCAGGACAACGACCCCAAACATACCGCTAAAACGGTTAAAAAGTGGTTCCAGGATAATAAGGTAGACGTTATGGAGTGGCCAGCACAGTCCCCTGATCTCAATCCCATAGAGAACCTATGGGAAATAGTTAAACGTAAGGTGTACACCGAAAAATCAAAAAACAAGCAGCAGCTGTGGGAGAGAATCCAGGCGGTGTGGTACGCTATCCCGCTGAGAACGTGCCAAAAGCTGGTGGAGTCGATGCCGAACCGGGTGCGAGAAGTGATGTGTAATAAGGGTTATCCACAAAGTACTAACCCTGCAAATCGATCACGGTATGAATTTCCTTTTTTTTAAATTTTTTTTACCATGAATTCTAAAGCGGTCCTATTTTATGTCGCGTTATTTTAGTCAGTAAGTATGCTTAAAACGCATTTTTAAATAAAGGACAATTGGTTTAACTACGGATGATTTTAATTTCTTCGAAGAATGGAATTTACAATTTGTAAATGGTTTGATGCACTTAAATGGAATTTTTTTTCTCAAAGTTTTGTCACTTTCTGTTTTGAATTGAGCTGTGGTCCTTTTCTATTGTCCGACACTGTATAAGCTTGATTCTACACATTTTGTCAATCTTTCAGGTAAATTTCCAATAAAACTTCTTTTATTTCGATTATAACCGACACATTGCCGACCCATTTTTGGCATTTTTATATCGAAGAAATACTGCAAATGCTTGTTTCATTGAAAGCAAAAATCCAGGATTGGAGAATACGACAGGTGTGATAATCTTGTCCAGATAAGGCTTCTTGTTGCATCTGTTATAGCTCAGCTGTGCCCGTCGGTGCGTTTTCATGCTGTAATATTACTTCACCGAGCAAAGTTTGAACTTACCATTTGTTGTCGGTAGCGATCTGTATTTACCGTTTCACCTGATTTTAGAAGCTTATGGTACATCATTCCCTCCTGTTCCCATCATACACACAGAGTATCGTCTTTCAGTCGGGACGGTTTGGCTTTGCAGTGGATTGGCCGGCTTCACCAGGTGAAAGCCATGATTTTTTTTGCGATTAGGATTCTCGAAAAAAAACCATTTTTCGTCGCAAGTAACAATCCAATGTAAAACCGACTTCCTTTGGTGCCGTTGGAGAAGCATCTCACTAGTGATTTTGCGATGGTTCATTTGCCGATTCGCTTTGACCGCTTTTTTCAAAAAAAAAAAAAACTAAAGTAGCGTTTCCCGCAAATGCCTTTTTATTATGAACAACCAAGTTACTTTGTGTTTTGCAGAATCACACTAACATATTTTTAAAGTTTAATGTCAATTGAAAAAAAAAATATGTATACAGTGGAACCCCGATTATCCGCGAGCGGATGATCCATGGTGCGGCTTATCCGCGAAAGCGAGTTCCATAGTAATTCTATAGACCTTCCCGATATTTGTCAATGAGTGGTAGAGTCTCGCTGTTTTGTTTTGGTCATGACTCTTACATTATATGATCGCTGGTGCGACCTTACAGATGGATAGTTTTATGATTTCTGTATTGATGGAACATAGTTCATCTAATATATCTTTTATAATATATGAGGGGCTTAGAATGAAAGGGGTGTAAGTGATTTGATCGATTTCTCTACATCGACTCTCTCTTTTGATCATAACTTAGCTGCAAATACATTCCCAGCTGTATTTGATGTGGAAGATAGGTCAGAACCTCATCTATCGGATTGTATAGCAAACTTAAATTAGAACGTTTTTGCAGTTGAGTTATTAACTAAATAAAAAGTTGATGAAGAGAAATCGATCAAGTCACTTACACCCCTTGCATTCTGAGCCCCTCATATATCATATAATACACGCGACAAAAAAAAATAGAGGAACAGAACGCGAAGTCGGATATTTTGAGTGATTTTTGACATGCTGTATCTTCGTGAAAAATCAACGCACATCGATGGGAAGCGCACCATTTTGAAGCTACAACTTTCAGGTATTATAATATTTTACATACATATTTTTATCTTGGTGTGTGTAGGTGTAGTGGGCAACAATATCGGGAAGAAATGAAAAATCGTTTTTTCTTTATTTTTTCAAGAATATTCTGGACTAACCCAATTTTTTACCTACCAACTCAACAGCAAATCCAATTAACCTTATTCATCGGCTTTTATTTGGTTCTAAGAACGTAGGACCTTCCCACACAGAGATATTTCAGTTTGAATGAAAAATTACCCTTTCGTCTTTGATGATGAATAATTCAATAAACAAACATCGCATCGCAAATCGAAAGGCAGTTTTGAAAATTCCAGTGAATACTGCACAAGTTAATTTGTTACTTTGACGGAAAAAAAATATAGAAAATTTTTGCATCGATTTCAAAAAAGTGAACAGGATTTTTATAGTGTTTCACAAAATCCACTGTAGTTCTGCAAATATCGCAGTTAGTTCCAATGTTTTCAGGCAAATTTTTAGCCTAGAGTATTCTTTAAACATCCGTGAACGTTTCATATTGATACGTTAAGCCGTTTTTCCTAGCCGATTTTTCTAAGTTTGGAGTAAATTAGAGGAGCATTCAATCACAAATCGTACCAGAAGTATAAAATCATACGCGACTCTCAGAATGAACGATTCGTAACTTTCTTCTTTATGAGTTTGTAGGTGTGGAGTGCGTGTATGTGTGGAAATGCGTATGAATAGGTGTGAGTATCATCACTCCTTACAATATTTGTACATACAAACGCATGAAAACGAAAGTTATGAATCGTTCGTTCAGAGAGTCGCGTAGGATTTTGTACTTCTGATACGATTGCGATTAAATACTCTTCTAATTTACTCCAAACTTTGAAAAATCGGCTAGAAAAAACGGCTGAACGTATCAATATGAAACGTTCACGGATGTTCAGAGAATACACTAGGCTAAAAATTTGCCTGCGAACATTAGAACTAACTGCGATATTTGCAGAACTACAGTGGATTTCGTAAAACACTATAAAAATCCAGTTTTTGGCACTTTTTTTAAATTGATGCAAAAAATTTCAATAATTTTTTTTTCGTCAAACTAATAAATTATCCCTGTACAGAATTTATTGGACTTTTCAAAACTGTCTTTCGATTTGCGGTGCGATGGTTGTTTATTGAATTATTCATCATCATAGACGAAGGGGTAATTTTTCATTCAAACTGAAATATCTCTGTGTGGGAAGGTCCTACAGGAATATTCTTTGAACCAAATAAAAGCCGATGAATAAGGTTAATTGGATTTGCTGTTGAGTTGGTTGGAAAAAATTGGGTTAGTCATGAATATTTTTGAAAAAATAAAGAAAAAACGATTTTTTATTTCTTCCCGATATTGTTGCCCACTACACCTACACACACCAAGATAAAAATATGTACGTAAAATATTATTATACCTGAAAGTTGTAGCTTCAAAATGGTGTGCATCCCATCGATATGCGTTGATTTTTCACGAAGATACAGTATGTCAAAAATCAACTGAAATTTTCGACTTCGCATTCTGTTCCTCTAATTTTTTTTGTGGTGTGTATATCTTTTTTAGCGCCATAACTAACATGCCGGGTGTTCGGGTTCGATTCCCGTTCTGGTCGGGGGAATTTTTCATCAACGAAATTTCCTCCGACTGATCACGCGTATTCTAGAGCTTGCCACTCAGAATGCATTCAAGGCGTGTTATTTGGCATAGAAATCTCAACTAAGTACTAATAAAAAATGACGCAAGTAATACTACGTTGAGACGGCGAAGTTCCTCTAGGAACGTTAGTGCCATTGAAGAAGAAGAAGATATCTTTTTTCGTGTTTTCACCTCTTTTTTACCCCTTGATTGCATTATCCGCGATTTTCGTTATACCCGCTGACCTTGCCCGACTATTCAGCGGATAATCGGGGTTCTACTGTATATGTCAAAAGGAATGTATCCGGAATAAATCGCTGCAGTAAACAACTGCGACAGAAACAACCACTTAGAAAAAGTGTAGCAGGCTAGAAAAATTGTGGCGCGGGAAAAACATCATGTGTATAAATGCATCACATTTCTATTGTAAAATTATTCTCTTGTTTTCGTTTTTCGAAATTTATTCTGAGGTCAATGTAATGGAGACGTAGTCCCCATTTAGCGAGGATAAGGAACCGAGGCCCAAGCCGCCAAGATGACGCGATCCGAGTCCACTGCCGCTCTGCCGTCGAAAGCGACGGTGTCTCGCACGCAAACCTTGGATCCATTGATTGCCCGGTTAGTTTGAAACATAGGATACGATCCTATAGGCCCATTTATACGTTGCTAGTAGCTGACTTGACAATGAGCAGCTACTGACCCGGTGGACTCGCTTGACAATTGGTTGACTCGCCTTGTCCGTTCACACAGTGTGAGCTGCTGGCGAGAAACTAGATACTACGGCACGGGTTTACCAGGGATGCCAGGCGACTTTTCAAATGTCCATCAAATAGTCAGAAACAGCAATCAGGTCCGAATTTGTCAAATGATTGGTCCAAAATCGACTTCTTTATTGGCAGTTTTCATCTTAGGTTTTCAGTTGAATGTATCATCACACAATTTTATAGCAAAACAAACGCTGATCGTGTTTAAAAATACATACTTTGTGCTGAATTTCTTTGAACTGAAGGTACTATCCGAAAAAGCAGAAAGAGAAAAGGATTCGGGCCAGGAATTAGATGCAAAGAAAAGGAGCAACAAATACAATATTGAAGGAACTCTACGATGAGGATCCCCGAGATTACAGAGCAGTGTTGATAATAACACCTGAACAAGTGAAAAAACTGTTGGATTTAATTGCTCCACGAATACAACGCCAAGATACAGTCATGAGGGATGCTGTACCTGCAAGAGTTAAATTAGAAATGACATTGATGTGCCTTTGTTTTGGAATATCGTTGGGATTGTTGTCGATATTTTTTAGAATCTCGAAAACATCCATAGCTCAGATAATTCCGAAAGGATGTGATGTTATAAATGGTAGTCTAAAAGATTTTTTTTTTTAATTTTATTTATTTTGTGAAATGAAAATGATAGTCGATTTGCAGGTGCAATAAATACGCTTCAAAAATTTTAATAATGAATGAAAATGTACTTTTTTAAATCGAATATGTATTCTGTTTCTTAGAACAATACTTTTTTTTGTAAGTTGTGATCTGATAATGATTCTATATTAGAGATTCTCAAGAAAACTATCTCAAAAAGAAAGCGTGCCCCGCCAGCGTGCAAAACGAAATAACAATTATTTCGTTTAGAAACTATGAGGGTTTTATTTGTTTTTCCAATAATTTTCAAGTCTATAAATATCTTCACATATTTTCAAATATCTTAAAAATAAAGACATTTCATTACATTTGGCATCACTGATTCGAACGCTAAATTCTGTTTTTGACGTTGTGAAGCATGCAAGTGCGAGTAAATTCAAAAAACTTTGAAGTAGCTCGCACGCCGGATCACACATGACAATAACTGGCATGATGTGTTCACACGGTGTGAGTAGCTGCACTGCAGTAACTGACTAGACCGACTCGTATGCTTACTCGCACCGTCTGAACCCGGCTTATGGCAATGTTCGACCGACACAAAATCTCCCATTGAATGAAAAATAATTCCGGTTTTAGTTCCGCCATGTTGATTATTTTGAGATACATTTTACATTTACTACATGAGCCTTGTAACTAACTCATAGGTTCACATAATATTACATTGTTTTTCAACGGGCTTATGTGCGAAAAACATTTTGAAACCATGCTGATGTGGATAGAGATATTTGCTCGGACTTTTTGTGTGCAGTTAAATTTCGATTCTTGCAATTTATATGCGCATACATTTCACCATCACGATACGATCTGTTTTCGTAGAGTATGCTCGTTCCTATCCTAATGTTCATTCTATCAAATTTGTGTTTTTTAAAGAATATGCTCTATCAATCTTCTTAATTAATATTAGCGCCTTCAAAATAGGCCGCTTCTGAAACAATACACCTTTTCCAACTGGATTGTTCAATCCAGTCATCGAAACACTTTTTATAGCATCGTTCCTGAATAAAGAAACTATCTTCAGTTCACGCAGCCAAATCATTGTTATGCCTTCAATGATTTCATTCAACATGTCCCACGAAGCGGTAATTTGAGTTTCGGAAATAGGAAAAAGAACACCCATGTCTCGTCGCCAGTAATTATGCATTGGATGAACATCAGAAATTGATCAACATGTTTCAACATGTTCAAATATGTTTTCAGCCGCTTGATTATGATGAAATTTTTGAAGAAAATTAAGCTCTTTTGGCACTAGTCCTGCTGCGACTTTTCTCATGCCCAAACCATCAACAAAAATATGACGAACGGTTTCGTGAGTGATATTCAATTCATGGACTAGCTTTCTCAAAGTCAAACGACGATATTCGAGAGCCATTCCTTTTATTTTGTCGATATTTTCATCAGTTGAAGAGGTAGATAGTCGTCCTTGACGTGGCTAATCGTTCATCACTTCTCGGCTGTCTTTCAATGTTTCATACCATCCGTACAACCGTGTTTTCGACAAAGTTGAGTCGCCGAATGTATTCTGCAACATTTCCATTACCTAAATCAAAAATTGACGAGAAAAAAGTAAACTTGTTTTTAATTGTGCTGTAAACAAAACACATTACGGCCACATACAGTAATGCTAACTTAAAAAAAACAAAAAAATCTTCAGCGGGAAGATTCAAAATTACGAATTACAGTTATATATTTGCAAGAATGTATTACACTTGCTAGAAGGATATTTCAAATTTTCCCACACTACATGGTATGTTCTTTCTTAAACATACGGAGCTTCGAGCGCCACTCTAGAAAGGAAATTTCCGAATGCTAGGTGAACTCGTTTTACTCACGTAGGTGACGTCCAAATTAAATTCCTATTGAACTGACCGTTGCCAACATATCATGTTCCCCTATGACATTTTCTGCTTGAGTTCTCCTGAATTGAGTTCTCCACCGACAGTTCTGCTTGAGATTTTCCTAACGATCTTAGCATCATTCATATCACCCGGGTGGTTTTACCTGTCTAGACACATTGAGTGAAACGGTAGGGCGATTCATGGGTTTTCACCAGGTGTATGGCACGATTATCGCTATCTCACTCTACCTACCGTCATCGCATATCTCACTATCCCTCTGCTGTAAAAGTTCATCATCGACATCGCGATATGTCAGATGGTGGTAAATTGGTAATTCGCGATGGTGTCGACGTCTGGTGGCGACTTCAAATAAGGGCCATAATTTGTGTCCAAAACTTGTTAGTGTAATCTTTATCGGATTAGAAGACACGAAGCCGGTTTTCAAATTTTAAAATTTGAATGAAAATTTTCACATCATGTTATTTAACTACTTGAAACACGTATTTCTGACTTTCATTCAACCACATGGCTATACAATTCCAAAATTGTTGCTGTTTTTTTCATTAAAATATTAAATTGTATTCATAAACAATTTTCGCATGAGATTTTTTCACCAACTGCACACAAAAATATTTTTAATTCAAATAAAATACTAATTTCATATGGAAAAGCTAATTTTCATTCATAATTTTAATTTTGAAAACGTTCATTCCGACTGCAAATCAGCTATTCGTTGACGCTCCCCTGAACTAGTAAACGAAGCACAATGCCGCCAACGCGGATCGCTGTTTTGAAGAAAATAAATGCTTTTGACGTTTGAGATGTTGGTACCAAAAACATGGCGGGTGTCATACAGCTGGTTTTCACGTTCACCAAAACATCGCGTGCTGTGGTCAATTGAATGTGGCGTATGAGGACTTGAGTTCGGTTTACACTTCTATCGAATCATTCACCCATATTCCAGAACATTGAACGAGTTCGAAAGTTTCGCTATCTGATCGAAATCGATTTTTGGATTCTGCAATCCATCCGAGATTCAACCCCAATCGACATTACAAAAGTGGCAACAATGACATTAAGATGCCCGAATGCAATTTTAAATTGTCGATATATGAATGAAAATTGTTGCTTGATGTTATTTGAATACTTTGAACACGTATTTCTCACCCCAAATTAACCATTTCTTATAATTTTCCTAACATTGGCGGGACATGCGTACTCTGGAACCTTTCCCCAAGAGAGCAAACAGTGACGAATAATGTCAGTTTCTCATACGGAGCTCTGAGCTATTTTTTCAATTGAGTTTGAAAATATGATGGTGTGTAATTTTGATTCTTAATAAGAAATAATAAGATTATAATCCAACTTCAATTAAAAATCAGGGGCTCAGAAGGAAAGGGGTGTAAGTGACTTGATTGATTTCTCTTCATCAACTATTTTATTTAGTTAATAACTCAATTGCAAACCGTTCCAATTTGAGTTTGCTATAGAATCCGATAGAGGAAGTTCTGACCTATCTTCCAAATTGTCAAATACAGCTGGGAATGAGGCCATCACCTTGTCGAAGCCCCCTGAGGGACTCGAATGATTCAGATAATCCACCCGATATTCGCACACAGCAATGTATTCTATCCATTGTAGCCTTAACCAGTCTTGTCAGCTTCCCGTAGAAGCCGTTTTCATCCATGATTCTCCATAGCTCTTTTCGTGTTATTGAATCATATGCGGCTTTGCAGTCGATGAATAGATGGTGCGTTGGGAATCTGTACTCACCGCATTTCTGGAGGATCGGCCGCAAGGTAGACCAACCTTTGAAGAAGCCGGCCTGATAACCTCCCACTAATCTGTTTGTAAGTGGCAATAGACGACGGAATATGATTTGGGAAAGCACTTTTTAGGCGGCAAAATGCATGCCGATTTTTTCAAAGTTCTTGTGAGTATACAGAAATCCATGTTCATCTTTTGTTGACAAATCATAGAACAAAGTTTACAGTGATTGCTCGAAAGTTTTCACAATCTAAGTTGTCGCCTTTCTTCAAGATAGAGCAAATAACCCCAACCTTTCACTCCTCCATCAGAAATTCTAATTTAGTACAACTTATTGATTGTGTGACGTGACAACGCTTTGTGGACACTGTTTTTTTCGCACAGAGAGCGTTGTCACGTCACAAAATGCATGCCAATTTTTTCAAAGTTCTTCAGAGTTCTTGTGTTTTTTTTTTGAAAAACTGAATATACAGAAACCCGGGAAATCGGGTTATGTTCTACCATCCAGAAGTTTTTGAGTTGAATGAATTCAAAAACGAAGACATGCTCAGGTTTCAGAGCAACCGTTGTGAAACCTTTCTGGCAGAAGAGGAAAATCAAAACGAGGTATAATTCACGCGGGTGTCGGAACAGGCATTGCACTGCAGCATGTGACACTGTTCTCGATTAAGGAAGTGGCTAGGATTGCCAAGAATGGTGACGAACCGCTACCGATGAGACACCGGGAAATGCATGGTTGCAACATAAACCCTTCGCTGAAACTTGCCGTTGATTGAGGATTAATTTTGACTTCAGACAAATTGATGAAACGTGTTCGGTTGTATACCGACATTAAGGACATCGAAATGAGCAAGCGTTTGTTACCGAAGAAATATGGTGGTATTATGCCAATTTTTCTGATGTACCGATGCCCGCGGCGTTATAATCTCACGCGACTGAAACAAGCAGATGTCGCCGAAAACGACTCGCTATCGTTTGAAGCTGCGCTGCTGGAAGATAACCAAATTAACGAAGCTCCTCTTGAGGACTGTTGGAGCAAGATTGAAGTGCGATTCACATACAACATCCACGTCACGTTCACGTTCCGTCACGTCACGTTGCGTCAATTATTCTTCCTTGGAATTCCTATTGAAGCATTCACATACACCAACAACGGCAAGTCGAAGTTCCCGTTGCCGGTGTATGTGAATGTTTACATAAGAACTGCTTGGAAGAATAATTGACGCAACGTGACGGGACGGAACGTGAACGTGACGTAGATGTTGTATGTGAATCGCATTTAAAACAGCCATAAACAGCGTAGCGAAAGTCATTGAAGGCATAACAATGATTTGGCTGCGTGAACTGAAGATAGTTTCTTTAATCAGGAACGATGCCATAAAAAATGTTTCGATGACTGGATTGTTCGTTGGAAAAGGTGTATTGTTTCAGAAGCGGCCTATTTTGAAGGCGCTAATATTATTTAAGATGATTGATAGAGCATGTTCTTTAAAAAACACAAATTTGACAGAATGAACATTAGGATAGAAACGAGCATACTCTACGGAAACAGATCGTATCGTGATGATGAAATGTATTCGCATATAAATTGCAAGAATCGAAATTTAACTGCACACAAAAAGTCCGAGCAAATATCT
Source organism: Toxorhynchites rutilus septentrionalis (assembly GCF_029784135.1). NCBI lineage: Eukaryota > Metazoa > Arthropoda > Insecta > Diptera > Culicidae > Toxorhynchites > Toxorhynchites rutilus. Next base: position 190,840,099 of record NC_073746.1, read on the forward strand.
CTATCCACATCAGCATGGTTTCAAAATGTTTTTCGCCCATAAGCCCGTCGAAAAACAAAGTATTATTAAAGGGTGTGTCACATCAAATTGCATCACGGAAAAAACGCTGTAGAAATTCGCCCAGTAGACCGATCCTTTTGAAAATTTTAGACAGTAAAATAAAAACTATCAAACAACTTTTGGCATTTTATTTTTATTCATACTTCGAACCCAAGCCCGTATGCTCGCACCTTCCTCTTTACCCCGTCCATAAGGTTCTGTACAACGTCAGGTTGTAGTTTTTTTGAACAGAAATCAATTTTCCCTTGAAGTCCGCCTCCGATTTGACAACTTTTGGGTTCTTCCGGAGGGCCTGCTTCATAATCGCCCAATATTTCTCTATTGGGCGAAGCTCCGGCGCGTTGGGTGGGTTCATTTCCTTTGGCACGAAGGTGACCCCGTTGGCTTCGTACCACTCCAACACGTCCTTTGAATAGTGGCACGAAGCGAGAACCGGCCAGAAGATGGTCGGGCCCTCGTGCTGCTTCAATAGTGGTAGTAAGCGCTTCTATAGGCACTCCTTAAGGTAAACCTGCCCGTTTACCGTGCCGGTCATCACGAAGGGGGCGCTCCGCTTTCCGCAAGAGCAGATCGCTTGCCACACCATGTACTTTTTGGCAAATTTGGATAGTTTCTGCTTGCGAATCTCCTCCGGAACGCTGAATTTGTCCTCTGCGGAGAAGAACAACAGGCCCGGCAGCTGACGAAAGTCCGCTTTGACATAGGTTTCGTCGTCCATTACCAGGCAATGCGGCTTCGTCAGCATTTCGGTGTACAGCTTCCGGGCTCGCGTCTTCCCCACCATGTTTTGCCTTTCGTCGCGGTTAGGAGCCTTCTGAACCTTGTATGTACGCAGGCCCTCCCGCTGCTTGGTCCGCTGGACGAATGAACTTGACAAATTCAGCTTATTGGCGACATCCCGGACCGAACTTCTCAGATCACGTATAAACTGCTTAACTACGCGCTTGTGATCTTTTTCACTGACGGAGCATCCATTTTTGCCGTTCTTCACCTTCCGGTCGATGGTTAGGTTCTCGAAGTATCGTTTTAGTACTCTGCTGACCGTGGATTGGACGATTCCCAGCATCTTACCAATGTCCCGATGTGACAACTCCGGATTCTCGAAATGAGTGCGCGGGATTGATTCACGACGCTCTTTTTCGTTCGACGACATTTTTCCAAATTTACGAAAAATTGACAGTGAAGCATGACCAACGTGATCTATACACTCTTATCTGATTATAAGCGAAAGTTGAAGATATAATTCCTAAAAATTAAATTTCTACAGCGTTTTTTCCGTGATGCAATTTGATGTGACACACCCTTTATGTGAACCTATGAGTTAGTTACAAGGCTCATGTGTCGGCAACGTAATCGCTTCCATCGTTATCATGGTCCAGCGCCTGTACGCCATTCAGGTGTTCATCGAAGTGCTGCCTACACATTTCGGTCACTTCACGTTCGTTCGTCAATATTCTACCATCCTTATTCCGACACATTTCAGCTCATGGGACGAAGCTTTTCCGGGATGCATTGAGTTTCTGGTAGAACTTTCGCGACTCATGAGAACGGTGCGGTTGTTCGAGTTCTTCACACTCCTCGTCTTCCTGGTGGCGTTTCTTTTCCATGAAGAGTTGGGTTTGCTGTCTCCGCTTTCGTCTATATCGTTCCACGTTCTGACGAGTAGTTTACGCAGCATTAGCTCCCGCGCAGCGTTCTTCTCGTGTAACACTTGCTGCCACTCATCATCGAACCACTCGTCTTCGTTCCACGTGCGCCTAGGATGTTCTCCGCTACGCTGTTTATTGCTGTTTTAATCTTGCTCCAACAGTCCTCAAGAGGAGCTTCGTTAATTTGGTTATCTTCCAGCAGCGCAGCTTCAAGCGAATGCGAGTAGTTTTCGGCGACATTTGCTTGTTTCAGTTGCGTGAGATTGTAACGCCGCGGGCATCGGTACATCAGAAAAATTGGCATAATACCACCATATTCCTTCGGTAACAAACATTTGCTCATTTCGATGTCCTTAATTTGTTTATTTGTTTATTTGGAGCAGAGAAAAGCCCATTTTAGTGTGCTTGAAGCTTTTTTCTAAAATGGGCATAAAACCTGCTCATTTTTGCGTCAACAGAAAATACAGTCCAAATGACACAATCTTAATCCTAACAAAAATACGACTTATTCTAACTTAAAACTAGGTTAGTATGTCCAAGCACTCCACGGAACCTACTCTTATTGACGTAACGAGACAAGTGGTAGTCAAATACATGAAAACAACGGTTGAACACACGACACATACTACTAATAGGCTCATTATAGCCATAATTGGTACGGAATGTACGAATTCGGTGGAAGTCATGGGAGTACGACGAGGAATATTCATATTGAATTCATTCAGCACAGCATGGCAGTCTATTTGAGACTGAACAACATCTGCGACGAAAGCAGCCTTCGCTACGTTCCGTCTATTTTCGAGAAGCTCTAGATCGATTAATCGACAACGATCTTTGTAGCTGGGAAGATTGAAGGGATCGTTCCAAGGCAACCATCACAGAGCAACAAACAACACGTTGTATTGCTTCTATTTGTTATATGTTGTTTTGATAGTACGGGGCCCATACAACAACAGCATACTCCAAAATCGATCGGACTAACGAACAATACAAAACTTTTAGACAGTGGTTGTCTGAGAACTTCTTAGCAGCTCGGAAAATGAAGCCCAAGCACTTCGAAGCTTTAGAAGTAATGTAAGCAATATGGTCTTTAAAATTGAGCTTTGAATCTAGGAGCACGCCCAAATCCGTAACCTTATCCTCCCGATTAAGAACTGTAGCGGCAATAGTAGATAGAGAATACGGAACGTTTGCGAGCGAAGGAGATGACGGAGCATTTGTCAGCGTTCAAACTCATATGGTTTATTGCACACCAATCGGAGAAGCTATCGAGTTCCCGCTGAAGGAACTGCGCGTCTTCTTGGCAAGTCATCACATGATAAAGCTCGAAGTCATCTGCGTACGAAAGTTTGAAACATTTCAGAGTGAAGTTGATGTCATTCAAATACAGCAGAAATAAGAAGGGTCCAATGTGACTACCCTGTGGAACACCGGAAGTAACGAAGAAAGGTTCAGTAATAATATCACCTACTTTAACTGCCATTGAACGACCAACAAGATAAGAGTTTAGCCAACTTAGTAGAGTACCAGAGAAACCGAGACGTTCGAGTTTTGCTATTAGTATTTCATTTCATTCATTTTGTCGAATGCTGCTGAGAAATCTGTGTAGATTGCGTCTATATGTTTATGGGTTTCTATAGCACTGATGATGAAAGACGTATAACTAATAAGAATAAGATTGGTGCTTGTTGATCTTTTCGGCATGAATCCGCCTTTGGGTAGTGCAAACGTAGTTGAGACGGTTGTGCTTGAGAAAGTCGAGAACAATCAGCTCGAAAAGTTTAGAAGAGGCACATAATGAAGCAATTCCCCTGTAGTTTGAAACTTCCCTTTAGTCGCCTTTTTTGAACACTGGAAAGACGAAAGATTTTTTCCAGCATATAGGAAATGATCCAACTTTGAGAGAACGATTGAAAATTGTAGCTAGGGGCTTAGAGATAGCCGTACTGCACTTCTTCAGAATAATTGATGGTATTCCGTCGGGACCAAGATTTGATGAACCTTTCAAACGAGTATATGTTGTTTCCACGGAGTTATGAGTGATCAGTGAATGAGGACCGATGGTTGGGCGATGTGGTACGTTATATACAGCTAATCTGAATTGGGTTAAGTGTTTCTTCGGTGAAAACTGCTGAGAAACGTTCCTTAAACAGATCACTGATAGTAGGGAGAGACATCCTTCTTTGTCACCTAGCTTCATAGTTGAGGGCAATCCGACTTCCTTCCGTTGTTCATCTATATAATCCCAAAACCTCTTGGGATTTGTTTTCAAACTAAATTGAATTCTATTCAGATAAGTGTGGAACAAATGCTTGTTCCACCGTTTGTATCTGTTATTGCAGGCAAGGTAGTACGCGCTAGTGTAGGAGTTGCGGTCTTTGGAAAGTTTCTTAAGCGCCGATCTCTTAATCGACTTTAGCCGCTTGAGTGTGTTGTTGGACCATGGGGGGTAAGCATTGACCTTACATACCATTTTGGGAGTGAACTAATTGATGACGTAGGAAACCACGGAAGTAAATATCTCGACGGTTGATTCCACACTTATATCCTGCAACATGTTATCCCAATCTACAGAAGATAAGAACAGGTTCATTTCCGTGAAGTTTGTTTTCCTGAAGTTGTAACGAGTTGCTTCTGAGACTGGGATGTATTGACAAGGAGTTAAATTCTTGATGAATAATTGAAAAGGCGGATGATGACGACACTCCTTAACGAGTGGGACCGGAGCTTTAGAGATCATCGTATCCCGGTTGAGCTCTAGATTTACAAAACATAGATCTAGCAAACGGTTGTTGGTGTTGCAAAAAGAGAATTAATGTCGGTATACAACTGAACACGTTTCATCAATTTGTCTGAAGTCAAAGTTAATCCTCAATCAACGGCAAGTTTCAACGAAGGGCTTATGTTGCAACCATACATTTCCCGGTGTCTCATCGGTAGCGGTTCGTCTCCATTCTTGGCAATCCTAGCCACTTCCTTAATGGAGAACAGTGTCACATGCTGCAGTGCAATGCCTGTTCCGACACCCGCGTGAATTATACCTTGTATTTGATTGTCCTCTTCTGCCAGAAAGGTTTCACAACGGTTGCTGTGAACCCTGAGCATGTCTTCGTTTTTGAATTCATTCAACTCAAAAACTTCTGGATGGTAGAAAATAACCCGATTTCCCGGATTTCTGTATATTCAGTTTACAGAAAAAAAACACAAGAACTCTGAAGAACTTTGAAAAAATCGGCATGCATTTTGTGACGTGGCAACGCTCTCTGTGCGAAAAGTCTCCACAAAGCGTTGTCACGTCACACCATCAATAAGTTGTACTAAATAAGAATTTCATCACTTTCCTTTGAGATCTCCCCTTCCCCTTCCAAATGTCCATCATATGGGGGAAGGTGGTCCTAAAGCGACCGGTGGCCCTGAATCTACCGCCCCCCCCCCTTTGTATCTCAGGAACGGTGCTCCCAACCGAATCAATGGCTCGCACAAGCTTCGTTCATCGAGCGACGCTCACTACCGAGGGAACGCATCTGATTTTGCTATCAGATATTTTTTATACACTCTTTGCATCCGTGTGCCTGTGCGCAAGGGCGTTTATGTTTGCGTGTTGAAGATGACTTTGACTTTATTCTCTTTTTTCATTCTTCTTCGCGTACCCATGGAGATATTCCAACGTTACCATTCACGATCGTATTGTGGGATTTCATACCATTTCCGGTTTTAACCGGAAAAAGATGGGAAAATGCTAACGAAAAAATAAAAAATACGGGTCTAATATTTTACAATAAAAAACCAAACGACCATTTTCCGCGAAATTCTGAAAATTACTATATCGGTTTGGCATGGAATGGATGTATAACAACATTTAGAAAGCAATTTCATTATATTATTAATATTTATATCTATATATATATATATATATATATATATATATATATATATATATATATATATATATATATATATATATATATATATATATATATATATATATATATATATATATATATATATATATATATATAATCTCGTGTCACGGTGTTTGTTACCGAACTCCTCCAAAACGGCTCGACCGATTTTGATAAAATTATGCACAAAAAAACATGGTAGGCATGAGAATAGGTTGTAAACTATATATGATACCGCTAGGATACCGATTACCATATATTTAATACCGAATACGGCTATGCAGAAAAAAAAAATCAATTTCGCTGAATACAATTTTTTAATTTTTTTTTTAAAGTTTGGCTTTAAAATATACATTTAAACCCAAATTTTCGCCCTTTTACCACCATCCCCAATCGTGATCTTAGTATTTTTGTATAAACAATACTACAATAATTTTGTTCGTTTTTCAAACTGTTCGTATTTATTCACGTTGTTCAACGATAAATGGCGCTTCGTTCGCTATATCGAACTTCCATCCAAACATGCGTAAACAACCTCAATTCGTCTAAAGTAAAGCGCATTGGCAGCATGCAGGGAATCTTATTGAATGAGCATAATGAATTATTGAATTTTTTAAATCACATTTGCTCGGATTGCAAAATGATAATCACGTTATTACCCACAATCCGTATAAAACACTAACTGGAGAGCATGTGTCCATTTCCAATGTGCATGTTGTTAAAGACAATGCTGGAATCATAGTAGGTGACTGCACAGCGACGCGAGAAATTGTATAAAACAATAATATGGAGTTTTTCGGCGTCATTCAATGTTCACTATCTTCTTCAATGGCCCAAACGTCCACCTTCTCAACGTAGTATTACTTGCGTTATTTTAAAATATTAATTAGTTGAGATTTTTATGATAAGCAGCACACCTTGAATATATTCTGAGTGACAGGCTTTAGAATTTATCTGACCACAGTGCAAGGCAAACGAAAATTCTTTGACAGAAAATCCCCCAGTGTTTCCGACTTCATTCATTATGAACATTATTTCTTATTTTGAATTAGGATGATCTTGGTTTGTCCAGTCGAAAATATGATCATGGTTTGCCACTTAATTCAGCGCTCATGTGTCAAATAAGGCCTTCGAATGTTTCGAAACATATAAATGAAATTGCCTTTTACATGATTTATAGTAGTTTGATAGTATATTTTTACGAAATCACATGTTTTAAAGGATTATAAAATACACCTTCTATTTGTGTCAATGCGCCCCTCATTCGAGCTAACTTTTAATCGATCACCAGATGATTATTTGGCACGTATTTAGACCTTTTCTGGAGTACAACACTTATAAATATTGTAAACATCATGCTTGCTCACCATTTGTATCGGATTTACATAGCTAAACCATTAAATTAACGCATTTTGATGAACTCAATTCTGATCATGAGTTGTCCAATTCAATAATGTTGTTTTGTCCACATGATTTCTATGGCAACCGCTTGGCGCGCTGCAGTTTGTTTATGTTTGTTTATGGTGTGCTTCGCGTATAGCAGAAGTATGGTTTTTCTGTGTTGATTGTGTTGAGGTGAACACTTCTAAAATGCCCAAGAAAAGGCAATATTCTGAAGGAAGCCTAAATTATGAATGAATCAATATGATGACAGTAAACTCAAGCAATGATAAATGCAACAACTAATTGTGAATTCGAATGTTTTCATTCAAAAATGGAGATTTCTAAAACCGGACAAACCATGATCATTTTTTTGGGCAAACCATGATTAGAGGTGGTCAAACCATGATCATAATTCTTCTTTAAGGAAAATCGTTAAAAAACATAAAAATTTGAATAATTTCAACACCTTATGGTAGTATTAGCAACTAGAGACTTGGGACTTTTCAACAAACCCAAACTCGTATCGATTATGTGTGATTTTCATGAAGAAAAATCGATTTGCATTTACTAGTTGCGTAAAAAACACCCCAAATTGGACAAACCAAGATCATTTACCCTAATATTTATGAACATGCAGTAAGAGAAGGCGAAAGAAAACGAGAGAGTGGAGAGAGCTTGATGATTTTTTATGTGTGTCGTATGATGATTCGGCGCCAGGACACTGTAATTCTACGATGTCGTGGACAGTGCCAAGAATTCATGCAATTTTATAGTTAGCAATAGCTAGTATGCTATAAGTAAATAATGAAAATATGTATAATCATGGTTCATTTGCGATAACTATATCGGATAACGGAGATAGCGGATCGAACTGTAGGTACAGTACTATCGAAATGAAGCGTCCCGTAAACCTAGTGTTAATGTTCGCAAGTCGGAAATAGCAAAAAGTCAGGTGTTGTGATTTCACAATTTTTTGTGATTTTGTAGTGCACCCATGGCCGAGTGGTTAGCGTCTCACATTATCATGCCGGGTGTTCGGGTTCGATTCCCGTTCTGACCGGGGGATTTTTCTGTGGTCACGCGTATTCTAGAGCTTGCCCCTCGGAATACATTCAAGGCGTGTTATTTGGCTTAAGAAATCTCAACTAAGTATTAATAAATGACGCTAGTTATTGCATACGTTGAGACGGCAAAAGTTCCACAGGGAACGTTTACGCCATTCAAGAAGAAGAAGATTTCACAAAAGCATTTGACTGGCAACAAGCCAATCTAACTATAAAATATTCTCCAACTGATGATCATTATAGGAAAATTTCTCAATTTTACTATAACATCGTTTAATTTTATGTGATTTATACATGAAAGCGTTAGAAAAGTGTTTGTAGTGAGTCAAAATGTTGTCAAGTCACGCTGGAATGGATCGTATACTTTGCGTGACGTGACAACAACTTCTTTATACTCCTCCATCTGTGGACCGATCTAAACCATATGTTGTGGGTTGTTGACATTTTTTTTTGTTCAAAGAAAGCCAAGTTTAAAAATGTTTGAACTTAGGTTCATCTAATAAACTAAAAAAATGCTCTATTTTTGTGACGTGACAACGTTTCAAAATACCTGTTTTTCGAATGCTTGATTCTCATAAATTGCAAAATGAAATCTAAGTCTACCCACGACTCTTCGAACAAGTATTTAACTATTCATTCAATGATATATAAACATTGAAATTTGGTTGAGCAAGTGCAGGGATATATATAAAAAAAAATACTGAAAACAAAACATATTTTAGATATAAATAAGTAATTTATATTTAAAAAAAAACATCAAATCCGTTTCAAAGAATTTATGATTTAGTGCCTATTCAAATAACGTTTTCAATTTTCCCTTCCCCTAAAACTAGATTTGAAATTTGGCTCTTTGGTGCATAACCTCATGGAATGGGTCATAATCATTTGTCTAGCGACAAGAAATATAAAAGACGTTGAATAATAGGTTTGAAAAATTTGTTCATGAATATATCTATGGGGAAGTTTGCTTCAAAAAACATGATTAAACTGAACTAAAATATTTTAAAATATCGTGCACAACGAAAATTGCCGGAATATGGTTGCACTTTATGTTGACGGGAAGAGTATTTCTGATTTTTTTAGTTTAAGGTGACAGCACAACAAAAACAGCTCTCAACGACCAGATGTTTAAATTCACGCTTCAGAATGAACTTCTTAATGTAATACCACGAGGTTATTATGGTGGTAGAGGGTTAAAAAATATCGAGAAAAAGTTATTTTTATACGTATTGTATTGCATTCAGAAATCCGAATTCACCCAAATATCTGCAATAACGTTGTGCGGCTCCGCACGCTCACATAGGCACAAGTGTTGTAAAACATCGCGGTACACGTGTGTTCTAATCCCCACATATTGACATGCCGATCTTGCAATTTCTACAATTTCTGCTCGAAGATATGTGTTACGTGCAAGCTCATGTCTTGCGGATAAGGTATGATGTATTAGGATCTAATGTGCGCTGAGTGGACAGTGAAGAGTGGAGAAAGTGTGTGGTTCTTATTTTCGTTAGTGGCAATGGCTACCCACTGTCCGACATGGTGTTGAAAATTATTTCAGGAATAAGATAAAATAAATCAGTGAAGATAGAAAGTTATACACATGTAATGAAGCATGAAAGTGATTGTTCTGTTTTGTAGTACGAAGTGAAAATATGAAAAACACAGCATATGAAGCCGCAGCATCATCATTATTGCTATCGAATGTGCTACAGGACCCGAAAAAGTATCGGGAGTTTGCCGATCATTTGTGATATATTTCACGAACAATAATCCAGTATAAACAGAAAGAGAATGCAAATATGGCCAGTAGTGGTCCGGAACATGGTATAGCAAGCCCTGCTGGATCTGATAGAATCAACGGTGGTCGATATGACTTTGAGGATGGTGGTACATTTTGCGGTGGATGGGAGGACAATAAAGCGCACGGTCACGGTGTTTGCACAGGTCCCAAAAATCAAGGCGCATACTTCGGTGCTTGGCATTATGGCTTTGAAGTTTCGGGAATTTATACTTGGCCTAGGTAAGTTGAAACAACGGAACATAATCAAATTTTTATAAGATTGACATAGGCAGACATTGATCAGCGTGAATGATTTCGTCGGTTATCTACAATTTTTCACATTATATTATGATGGTTTTAATTTTAGTTAAACTGGATCGTTATTTTATGCTTGTTTATTTTTGAAGTCGCTTAGGAAAACAATAGAAAATAGCAAATCAAGGGCAATTTATATTTGATTATTCTCAGTGATTCTGTAATGTCGTGAAAAATCGTTTGTATTTGTCATGTCAACTATTTGAAGCTCGGTTTTTTTTATCAGGGGTGCAAGTTGAAATTGTCCGGTTGATGTTTTGGACGTTGCTAGCAGAGTTGTATGCATTCCTCCGATTTGACATGTTTCATGGCATGTATGACATGTCGTTTGTTTTATATGTGGTCGGTGTTAAGTCAGACTGGACCATGTGACATTTTAATGATTTCGAGAAAAACAAGCTTGTAGTTTGGTGTCATAAAGGGGTTTCATTGAGCATTCGAAACTATTTTGATACGTTATTCCTGCTTCACGAGTGATTTTCCAAATCTGATTAATGTAGTTTGCAGCTTACGAAATGCCTAATATAATGCCATCAATCACTCGGAATTTTCAATTTCGCGACTTGATCCCCTCTGACTTAACACCGACCATGTAATTGAACTAACAAAAATATGTTAGTGCCATTTTGCAAAAAAAGGAAGTGGCATGGTTGTTGAGCGTAATAAAAAAGTCGAGTTTTGTTGTGAATAAGCATTTGTAGCACTGCTTTTGTTTCATTTGAAGAAAAAGCGATTGAAGTACTTGTTATAACGTTATTTAAATTATGGTTTCATCTGGCGTAGCCAGTTCAATATTTGCAAAACCAAATCATTTCGACCGGAAGACGTTGCTCTGTTTGTGGAGCGACCAGGACCAGGTATGGTGTACCATAAGGTACTAAGACCGGGTAAAATGGTGAACACAGATAGCTACGGACTACAAATGATAAATTTAAACTTTGCATTGATGAAAAAATTCTATACTTCTCATCACTGTTTGTCGCTTGTTTCTGGTGTTATTTTCTTGCTACCGACAGTTGAATTTGGGCCCCACAAGAAACTCAGCCGAATCGCGCTGAGCGACGAACGTGTTAAAAACATTACCTTTTCTCCGTGCGGCATGAATACCCATGATGTTTTTTTTCTGCGTCTGCTTTATTTAATGTCCGTGATTTTCCTCGTCAAATAATCACAATCGTGTTGCGGCATGTGTCGTGAGCGTGCTAAAGCATGTATTTGTATATTATGTGTGTGGGTATGCATACGTGCATACCTGTGTTTGGGCGTTTGTGTTGACCGTCAATCGTTGAGCGTTGCGGAAAAAGAGTGTTGAACGTTGAGCATTGAGCGTTGAGCGCTGAGCATTGGGTGTTGTAATCGTTGAGCGTTGTGGGTTGAGCGTTGATCGTTGGCCATTGACGTTGTATTTGTTTCCGTTTCCATTTGCGGTCTTTTAGGGTTTCCAAAACGGCGTCGGAAAATGATATTCAACTTCCGTTGCTAAAGTCCTTTAACACAATACTCATATCGTAGGGGTTTTTCATCTTTGCTGGTCATTTAGTGTCAGTAAACCGGAAGTCAAAACAAAATTATATTTGTTTTCCGCTTGTCAGTTATTTTCACCCAATAACCCTTTAATTGGGTGTATGTCATTTTCGGTCAATTGGGAGTAAATTCACTGCAAAATATAAAATGTCGATTCTGTACCGTGAGGAGTCGGTTTACGAGCACCACCTTCGATTTGGATTCTGTTTACTCTGTTTTTAATACTCATGAACCACTCCGATAGTTAGTTTGTTACTCAAACCTATAGTTGAGCATCGATGGAATTACAATTTGTCACGATTACGACTTGGACACGCTTCCGAGCGCACGACAGATTTAATAATAAAGCCCATTTGTCTCTAGGCAGGAGTTCATGTAGAGTAATGCGGGGCAAAGGTGCGCACCTAAAGCCGGGTTCAGACGGTGCGAGTAAGCATACGAGTCGGTCTAGTCAGTTACTGCAGTGGAGCTACTCACACCGTGTGAACACATCATGCCAGTTAGTGTCATGTGTAATCCGGCGTGCGAGCTACTTCAAAGTTTTTTGAATTTACTTGCACTCGCATCCCTCAAAACGTCAAAAACAGAATTTAGCGTTCGAATCATGGATGCCAAATATAAAGAAATGTCTCTATTTTTAAGATATTTGAAAATATGCGAAGATATTTAAAGACTTGAGAATTATTGGAAAAACAAATAAAACCCTCATAGTTTCTAAATGAAATCGTTGTTATTTCGTTTTGCACGCTGGCGGGGCACGCTTTCTTTTTGAGATAGTTTTCTTGAGAATCTCTAATATAGAATCATTATCAGGCACAATTTTCATTCAAAATTCACTCATAACTTGCAAAAAAAAGTATTGTTCTAAGAAACAGAATACTTACTCGATTTAAAAAAGTACATTTTCATTCATTATTTTAATTTTTGATGAATATTTATTCCAACTGCAAATCTACTATCATTTTCATTTCACAAATTGGTATACGAAGCTGCTGGCAAGGCGAAATAAATAAAAAAAAAAAAAAATTTAAAAAAATCTTTCAGACTGCCATTTATAGCATCACATACCTCCGGAATTATCTTAGCTATGGATGCTTTCGAGATTCTAAAAAAATATCAATAACAATCTGAACGATATTCCAGAAAAAAGGCACATCAATGTCATTTCTAATTTCACTCTTGCAGGTACAGCATCCCTCATGAGTGTATCTTGGCGTTGTATTTGTGGAGCAATTAAACCCAATAGTTTTTCCACCTGTTCAGGTGTTATTCTCAACACTGCTTTGTAATCTCGGGGATCCTCATCGCAGAGTTCCTTCAATATTGTATTTGTTGTTCCTTTTCTTTGCATCCAATTCCTGGCCCGAATCCCTTTTTTCTTTCTGTTTTTTCGGATAGTACCTTCAGTTCAAAGAAATTCAGCACAAAGTATGTATTTTTAATCACGATCAGCTTCTGTTTCGCTATAAAATTGTGTAATGATACATTCAACTGAAAACCTAAGAAGAAAACTGCCAATAGAGAAATAGATTTCGGATCAATCATCTGACAAATTCGGACCTGATTGCTGTTTCTGACTATTTGATGGACTTTTGAAAAATCGCCTGGCATCCCTGGTAAACCCGTGCCGTCATATCTAGTTTCTCGCCAACAGCTCACACTGTGTGAACGGACAAGGCGAATAAACCAATTGTCAAGCGAGTTCACCGGGTCAGTAGCTGCTCATTGACAAGTCAGCTACTAGCAACGTATAAATGGGCCTTAACTGTTGTCGTCCAATAACTCTTTAAATAAAAGCAAATAAAATTCCGTTTGCTTGCCAAATTATAACTATATATATTACCTTCGAAACGTAGTACAAGCATTTCTCGAGTTGTGTTTGTAATTGGACAAATACCTATTTTAATACAAAAAGATAAATGCGCACTATTGCCCCATAGTGGGGGCGAAGGTGCGCACTTATTGAATTGAACTTCTGAGATAACTTATACCAAAAATAAATAGTTTATCATCAGAAGCGGGAGAAGCATCATGACTAAAGAGTGTAAGCACCGTTCAGTAGGCAGGAGGGGGGGGGGTGTGTTCTATGGTTTTTATGGGTGGAAAAGAGTGAGTGTTATGTGTTATGGTCGAACATACCAAGTGGAAATTTTTGAGAGGGAGGAGACTGACAATATAAGATATCCGTAATTCGTTTTAATTAACAGACTAGCTGACAAGACGAACTTCGTCCCACCCATAATTGATATATTGATGTAAATCATTTCGAACACTCAAGTTCCCACAGAATTTTTTTTATGTACGTGATCTATACTCGCGGTATATAATTTCTTCTTTGACATATAAACCTGATGCAGACCAAGACGCATCAGTCCTGATACTGACTGTTTGAATCCGTTTCTCCGTTCTTGAGTTAAATCGTGAGGAACGGACACCAAATCATTTTTATTTATATAGATCAAGTTACATAGTTACCTTCACTTGATTTATTTGAAACTCATTGTTGAAAAAAACAATATTTATTTGAAGTTTATTGTGAAAACATAAACATAAACGAAACACAACCGTTATTGAATTGAATGCATGGTGAAAATAAAAACATTTTTCATTTGAAATTCATTTTGAATTATTTTTAAGTAATTGTTTATTTTTATTCCTCATCTTGGATTTCGGTTCTGAGGATTCCGACGCTTTGCCTTGGAGCGCTGATGCTTCGTTATGCTGTTGTGGAGTTCGAAGAGACAGACGATGATTCCTCATGAAGCTAGAATCAAAATCTCTTCCTGCTAGTTTAGCAACTTGGTTGAATTCGTGCTGGAGGTTGTTGGGTTCCGTAAAGTCAAACGCCAGACGCAGTAAATCTTTGAGAGTCATACCATAGAAAGCTTTGTCCAGTGCCCTGCAGTGGTCCGCCAGATCTTCAGACGGCTCACTCGTAAATACCTATATGAACCGCCCTAGGTGTTCGCTGACACATCCCAGCAGAAGTAGAAATGTCAATAAAAGAAGATTCCAATCGTAAATGATATGAGCCTCTTCCTCAGAGCTGATTCAGAAATACCGAGGTCTGCCGCAATCCGATGCTTCGAGACTCCCTTCCGAAGCCTCTGTCGGACCATTTGGGAATTTCTAGAGTGTATTTCTTCCAATCAGTTTTCTTCTTGTGGGTCCCGTTAAAAATTCTGTTGAAAACATTTTATAAATTTCCTTCAGAGCAAAACGCTAGTGCGAACTTTTTTCCCACAGCCACTGCGCACCTTTGTCCCACAAGCAATTTTTGAACTAATCGAATTTTTAAAAAAAGCTCTTGATCTTTTTCACAAAAACGAATACGCACTATCATCTACTTTAGAATGATGATTTTCTTGACAGTGTAGCTTCGAACTTTTCAGTTATTTTAGCTATGTAAATCGTCATCTCCAAAACTGGAAAAATAGATCAAAACATCGCAAAAATATTTTTACCTCATAACTTTTTGCCACTTTCATGAAATGTTCGTGTTTATATGTGTGAGCTGCTGGTGTAATAATGTATCAAACGAATACACTCTTGTAGAATTTTTATGCTCGTTTGCTACAAAAAGGCTAATGCGCACTTTTGCCCCGCGCTACTCTATGGATAGGAAAATGCTTCGTTCAACAAAGTTGATTAAAATAACTTGAGCTACAATATTGTCAAACTATGTTTATCTCTACAGCCATTCCATGCCATACCGATATAGTGGTTCTCAGATTTTCATCAAAAGTGGTGATTTTGTTTTTTATCGCAATACATTAGACTCGTATTTTTCTATTTTTTTTTTTATTAGGGTGACCGTTTCAGGGAGGTCCCAAAAATCATTTTTTCCGCTTTTTTCCCAAAAATGACTCTTTTCAAAAAATCATAACTTATGAACCACTGAACTGATTTAGATAATCGACATATCAAATAGAGGCCATTGGGCTAGCCAAGTATTGAACTTGCAGAAGATGGTTTTTATTTTCGTAATTATTGTTTGTAGTCGTTTTCTATTGTTTTCATTACTTTGGACTAGAGGGCGCTATATTTTTCAATATTTTTATTTGAAAGCTAAGGATTTTTTACATCACATACTTGATATCAAAGGTTCAATTTTTTTTGAAGAAAAATAAATAGAAGATACGTTATGTGAAAAATTTTCAGCTTTCAAGAAAAAATACAAAAAACATAGTGCCCTCTAGTCCAAAGCCAGGAAAACAATAATAATAATAATAAATTATGTATAAATAACTATAAATTATAAATTGTGGAACATGCATGTCAATTAAAAAAATGAATTAATACAGTATTGAATGTATTGGCCATCGCTAGTCACTACTTTTTCCCATCTTTCTAGCAATTTACAGATTCCATTGCAAAAGCAATGTTCGTCTTTTGAAGCCAAGAATGAATGCAGTCAATTTTCGATACTCTGTTCGGAAGTAAAGCGTATTCCACTCGTAGTGTTCTGTATCGATCGAAAAAAGTGGTAGTCGGAAGGGGCAAGGTCTGGGCTATAAGACGGGTAGACAAATAATTTTTAACTCGAATAGCAACATGAGGCCGAGTGTTGTTATGATGGAACATTAGCGACCAGACAGCATAATCAGGACGTTTTTCGGCAATAGCTCACTTTAAAAGGATCAATTGTAGTCTGTAAAAGTCTCCATTGATCGTTTGACTTGCTTTTAGTAGCTCATAGTGAATCACACCTTTTTGATTCCACCGTTTTGGATTGTCGCAGTGATTTCATTTTCCGTTTCCGGTAACGATTCGATGGAAAAGCGACTTATTTCAGTGCGCTTAACGATTGAGACGATTGAGACAAAAATATATTCTTTCAAATTCTGGATCCTTCAAATTATGCAATTGCTTTAAAGCATAACCGCTGCCTACCGATTTTTTAGTAGTGTCAAATGGAAAGTGTCAAAACGCTGATAATTTGGTTGTATAGTGATCGTTTTACCTGTTTCGATCATTATAGGTTTTGGTGTTATCAGTTGAGAGTTGAGCGTTGAACGTTCACGAATACGTTGTATTCGTTCCCACTATCCGTTTCCGTTCCCGTATCCGTTTCTGTTTTCGTTTCCGTTTCCATTTGCGTTGCGTCTGTAGGGAAAATCAGGGTAAAACCGACACCCTAAGGATTTCCACATATTCCCACGATCTACCATTTGTCTTCGACTTCAAATCGTTACAGAAGCTCTCTTCAACTGTTTATGAACCATTCTACAGTATATGTTGATAAGTTTTTCAGTAGAACTCGAATTCTGATAGAATACAAAAATTGATGTTTTCAGGTGAAATAAATGGGAGTGTGGGTGAGATCGACACCCTGTCGGGTAAAACCGACACTTTTGATGAAAAGAATTAAAACTTGTTACAATAATTTCAAATTATTAAGAGGGTATCTATATACTATGTGGACACTTTAAGATCCCAACTTAGGTGAACATCCACGTGAAATGTGACGTGGATTTATTTACATGCCCGATTCAACGTTGGTTTTGGCTGTTTTATCAGATTAGCTCAGCCGCTTTGTCTTTCGAATATAAACACGAGGCATCTATAAAAAGTAAGAACGCATTTTTCCTGTCTGTGAAACACAAATCAGGAGTCGGTTTTACCCTGAATGAAGGTGTCGGTGTTACCCCGAATGGACTCGAAATTTAAAAACAATGTTTTCGAGCATTGATAAGCAACAACACTACCTACCACCTCACAGACTACACTGAACAATGATCTAAGATGAATTAAGCTCATAAAAGTAACGAATTTTCCATAATTTTCCGACTTAAACATTTGAATTTCACGAGCGAAATTTTACATGAACCTGTTTGCTAACCGGTTCTGTGTTATTGTTTGTCTTGACAGCAAAGCGACTTCCGCAGCTGTGTGGTGACTTGAAACGAAAGACAAGTATGTACAGGGGACATCGGAAAATTAAAAAAAAATGCTTTTAACTGAAAAAATCAGGGGTTGTCCATTTTTTCCTGATTTCCCCCACATGTTTTTTTGCTACCGCTATTCCAATGCCATCTTGCTCTATCAATTTCTTTGTCTAATTCCACTCCACTAACTTCATTTCCGGTCTTTTTGGGCTGGTTTTGGAATACGATATTCGACATCCGTCGTTAGATCCCTTTCATCCAACACCCATATCGCAGGGGGTTTTCCAACGTTGCTGGCCATTTAGAGCCATTATCAGCAAGCCGGAAATCAAAACAAGATTATATTAATTTTCTGGTCGATATTTATTTTCGCTCATTACCTATATAATTGGGAGTGTGTGTCACTTCCGGACAATACACTGCAAAAAAAAAGAAAGTCGATTCAGGATCATGAACGGTCGGTTTGGAACCATCATTTTTGAAAGTGTCGAAAAAACGGGACTTCCGATCTAGACTTTGTTTTCCTTTTTTTACATTGTTGAGGTGTGGTTTATCAATGTTAAAAAACCAGTAGAAAACTTAGTTAAATAATTATACAATACATTTCAATGCCGAAGTCGCCAACAACAACAACAAGAATGTTATGAATGGCCATTGTAATTCAAAGGGGTTCCGGTCAAGACTAGCTTCCCCTTCCCCTTCTATCTTCTGAGCATGGTCGCTATAATAAAATCTGTGTTTCCGGTCTGAAAAATCTTTTTATCTTAGTTGAAAAATCTGTATTAAGTTGATGAGTTCAATTTTGAAGCATAATTCTAGCTTTAGTACCATTGATTGGAATAGTTATTATTGACTTGACGATGTAGCGAAAATAAAATGCTTCATTGGGGTGTAATGGAAGTCTATTCAGTTAGGGTAAATGAAAAGCCTGAAGTATCAAGTTTGCTAATAATACCACCAGACGCTCGAATTAGGGTATATCAGAGAAAACCCGGCACTGTGGGTAAATCCGACACCCCCTGATTTTATTAGTTAGAAGCAATATTTTGAAAATTTTCCTATTTGTTTATTTGTTTATTTGTTTATTTGTTTAGATATAACATTCATCTGACAAAATCGTCTTAATGAACAAAAATTAGTATAATAGTCAAACAAAAACATAACATTAAACACATCGGGATTCTCAATTCGGTTTCTGAAGCGTAGTGATGATTCTCCAAAGTCATAAAACTGCTCTACGGATGAAAAGGTTCTGATCATTTCCGTGACCGGCTCATGTTGACCATACGATGAACGATGTGCAAGCGGTTGCAGCAAAAACGAGGATCGTAGAATTCTACTGGGAGCGCGAAAGTTCATCTTCTCGAGCAAGTTAGGCGCATCGATTTCACCACAAAGAAGTTTGGCAACGAAGGTGGCTTGTTGAATACGCCTACGACGCTCAAGAGTATTCAAGTTCAGTAAGCGACATCTAGCTGTATATGACGGCAGGTTCCGCGGATCACGCCAAGGCAGATTCCTAAGCGCTCTACGGATGAACCATTTTTGAATCCGTTCAATCCTGACGATCCACATGTGTTGGTACGGGCTCCATACTACAGATGCGGTTTCAAGAATCGGCCGAACAAGCGAGCAGAAGAGAGATTTCAGGCAGTAGGGATCAGTAAAGTCCCTAGAGATTCTCGAAATAAACCCAAGCTGACGATTGGCCTTGGATATCAATGCAGATCGGTGTGCGTCGAAAGTGAGCTTAGGGTCGAGAGTTACGCCCAAGTCATTGACCTGACTGACTCTCTCCAAGATAATATCATCGATCGTGTAGTCGAATATAGTTGGTTGTCTTTTTCGATGGAAACTCATGATGACACATTTATTTATACTGATAGTTAGTTTGTTCAGGCGACACCAACTCACAAACTGGTCAAGCAGGCTCTGTAACCGTCGGCAATCCTCGAGGGTTTCGATGGCTAGATAGATTTTCAAGTCGTCTGCATATATCGACACACAGTCACATGCTAGAATAAGCGACACATCGTTATAGAAGATCGCGAACAGCAGTGGTCCAAGATTGCTGCCTTGCGGAACACCCGAAGAAACAGCAAACGGAGATGAAGTGTGAGACAGGAGCTTGCCACGGAGCGTTCTTCCAGACAGGTATGATCTCAGCCAGTTGATGAATTCGTCGGAAGCACCAAGACGGGATAGTTTTCTCAGTAGGATGCGATGGTCAATTCGATCGAAAGCGGCTTTTATGTCGGTGTAGATAGCATCAACTTGAGCGCGTTCCTCTAGACGGTTGATACAAAACGACGAAAACTCGAGGAGATTGGTGCTAACCGAGCGTCCTGGCATAAAGCCATGTTGTACTGGTGAGATATAACGCTTAACTTTGAAAAAGACAGCATCGTTCACGATCAACTCAAAAAGCTTGGAGGCGGCAGATAAACTGGTTATGCCACGATAGTTAGCCACGTTACACTTATCACCTTTCTTAAACACGGGAAACATAAAGGAACGCTTCCACACATCTGGAAAAACCCCTTGACTCAGCGAAGCTGTGTAAATACGGGAGAGCGGTAAAGCCAAAGATGTAGCACAGCGGCAAAAAACTATAGCTGGAACGCCATCTGGGCCAGGAACTGTTGAACGTTTCAATTTTTTTACGCCCTTCTCAACCATCTGTGGGGTAACGACGAATGGTCCCAAGTCTATTAAACTCTCTGGAATGTTAGCTGCAGCTCTCTCGGCTTCTGACGGGGTGGCTGCCTCAGCGACAAACACCGATGCAAAGTGTTTTGAAAATAAATCGCACATTTCAGAAACGGAGGACGATTCCTGAGCGCCCGAGAACACCTTAGACGGGATATCTGCTGTTTTTCGCTTGGAATTGACAAACTTCCAGAAGCTCTTTGGATTTCTACGCAGGTTTGTCTGGACACGAAGTACGTATGATTTGTAGAGGGCACGGTTAAGGCGTCGGTATACACTGCTAGCGAGTTGAAAGTTGTGTATGGTTTCAACAGTTCGTCGACGGCGTAATTCACGTTGGCAAGAATTTTTGTCGCGCCGTAGAATGCGAAGAAGTGGAGTGCTCCAAGCTGGAGACATTGGAGGTTTCCTTCGTGGGGTATTCGTCACGAGCCAGCTGCGAACGATTTCGCAAAAACGCGTCGCCATGTCGTTAACGTCCTGACCAAGAGCGTTCCAATTGTAGCTACTCAGAAACTTGTTAAATGCAGCAAAATTAAATTTTGCGTAATTCAACGCTTGTTCGCCTTCGTTCCGATCCTCAACGGCCAACACTGCTCCTCTTGTATCCGATAACGATAATACTAACGGAGGATGGTGCAAATCCACCGCTAGCAGTGGCGATACAGATTCGTTGATAGCGATGTTAATATCGGGAGCACAAAAAACCAGATCCAGTGTTCGGCCACGAAAATTACGAATGAAGTTGCGCTGCTGGAGACCGAGAAAGGTGATTCCATCCAATAGAACAGCACTCGCCGTAGAGGTCAAAGACGGATTCAGATCAACAACAGAGTTAGCATGTAATTCCCATGCAATATGAGGCTGATTGTAATCGCCACATACCAATACGGTGTCATCAGAAGACGCACGGTCACACAGCTCACGCACAGAAGCCAAATAGGAATCATAAACCCCCACGTCACGACTGCGGTCGGGAGGAATGTATACTGCGCAAAGTAATATCCTTTTCCCACGTATGGTAGTGGAGACACAAATCTGTTCCAAAGAGTTTCCATTCCTCGTTTGAACCGATACAGCAGAGAAGTGACGAGCTACTGCGATAAGGACACCACCAAATCTGGACTTGGAACTGTTGGAAGGACTACGGTCACAACGGAAAACGTTAAATTCAGCTCCGAATAGCTGTATGGAGTTGATGCTGTCGTCAAGTCCGGATTCAGTCAACATGATGACGTCGTAATTACAATCGCATACTGCTACATAGAGATCGTCAATTTTCGTCCTCAGGCCGCGTACATTCTGATAATACAGCCACATAACATTGGAAGTCGTGTCGTTGCCCCTAGAAATGAGAGGCAGATCAGACGCTGGCTACAAGGCTCGACTGAGTTGGACGGGTTAGGGGCTTCCATGATGCCGTTAATCGTGCGTCCCAGTAATCGAAGCTCATCATCGAGCTGATCAGTCCATATAAATTGGCTGGAAATTTGAACGAAGTCAGGCAGATACGAGCGATCATAAAATGCATACTTGCCTGAAGAGTCAGGTTGGGAGACTCTCCCCCAACATCCGACCACAGGACCGGGATGACTTGAACGGCAAGGGTCAATCCGAGGTGGATGAAGTCCGGCGTGTGGCACGACTGGGTCGGAGTAGTTGAGAGCTCACATGGTACATTGTTTATTGCATCCCGGTTGTACAAACTTTGATGATTGCTGCTGATGTGACTCGCTGGGTACATATTCTCCTCGTTCTCCTCGTCCAATCTGCTTTTCTACTTCAGACGGGGCGTTTTGGAGAACCCCGACTGAGTTTTCCGATCTTGATAGTCGATGAATTCACTCATTACCTATATAATTGGGAGTGTGTGTCACTTCCGGACAATACACTGCAAAAAAAAGAAAGTCGATTCAGGATCATGAACGGTCGGTTTGGAACCATCATTTTTGAAAGTGTCGAAAAAACGGGACTTCCGATCTATACTTTGTTTTCCTTTTTTTACATTGTTGAGGTGTGGTTTATCAATGTTAAAAAACCAGTAGAAAACTTAGTTAAATAATTATACAATACATTTCAATGCCGAAGTCGCCAACAACAACAACAAGAATGTTATGAATGGCCATTGTAATTCAAAGGGGTTCCGGTCAAGACTAGCTTCCCCTTCCCCTTCTATCTTCTGAGCATGGTCGCTATAATAAAATCTGTGTTTCCGGTCTGAAAAATCTTTTTATCTTAGTTGAAAAATCTGTATTAAGTTGATGAGTTCAATTTTGAAGCATAATTCTAGCTTTAGTACCATTGATTGGAATAGTTATTATTGACTTGACGATGTAGCGAAAATAAAATGCTTCATTGGGGTGTAATGGAAGTCTATTCAGTTAGGGTAAATGAAAAGCCTCAAGTATCAAGTTTGCTAATAATACCACCAGACGCTCGAATTAGGGTATATCAGAGAAAACCCGGCACTGTGGGTAAAACCGACACCCCCTGATTTTATTAGTTAGAAGCAATATTTTGAAAATTTTCCTATACCCATTGTACACACTTATAACTTTTTTCGTGTCGAGTCTCAACTGCGGAAGTCGTTAAAACAAACAACAAAACAGTGCCGGTCAGCAAACAAGAGTTAGTCCGTGTAAATTTCGCTAGTGGAATTTAAGTGTTTCAGTCGGAAAATTCTGGAAAATTCGATTCATTTGTGAGTTTAATTCATCTTAGATCTCTGTTCAGTGTATTTCGTCTCATCCGTATAAATGACCTTGTTTCAGAACTCCATAGGTCTGTTTACATATGCCTCAGCGAACTGTAGTCGTTTTTTTTATATTCACCTTTGAGATGAAATACTTTTTACGGCCAACACGACCTCTCAGATTGTTAAGATCTATAAATTATATGGTCGGTGTTAAATCAAACCGAACCATGTGACATTTTTATGATTTCGAGAAAAAACGAGTTTAAAGTTTGGTGCTATAAGGGGTTTTCATTGAGCGTTCAGAACAACTTCGATAAGTTATTCCTGTTGTACGCGTGATTTTCCAAATCTGAAGAATGCGGGATGTAGCTTATAAAATGTTTAACCTAATGCAATCAATAACTCGAAATTTTTCATTTTGCGACTTGGTTCGCTCTCACTTAACACCGACCATATATGAAACCCAAAAAATCATTAATCTGTATTTATAGATTCTTGGTTTCAAAAAGTTTAAAAAATCTGTAGAAATACATATTATTCTGTAGATATGGTAACCCTGGTTCTAAGTATAGCACTACATACGTTGTTTCTAAAAATCTGCACATGACAATATGTCAACCGTTACGCGTCTCTATTTAATTTTGATTCACTATTCCTTATCGAACTTAAAAGAAAAGAAACCAAATTAATGTGAATTTATCGGCCTTTACAAGTTGTTTATCTTTTTATTTGACTTTACAGGTTGTATATCTATTCGAACATATAATGCAGTCTCACAAAAACATAGCCTAAATCTAGAGCATCAAATGGGAGTCCGACTTAAAAATAAGATTCTTGACTACATTATCTCAATATGCGATATGCGACTTCACATCACAAAATAAATTAACTTTAAAGCTTGATTCGTGTAGAATTCGGAATCACAAAACAATTTTAAAGACAATTGTATTGTTTGTGACGAGAAACCAAGGGGTTTCCTGTCCACAGCTGCAAATCCCTTCCAAATCAAGAACTTCCTGCCAAATTAATCAGTGAAAACGAACTTAAATTTGAAGGAGACATCTCCTCTGACAGTGGCTTACTAGAATTTCCAGCTTGGGAACTGTCCTAAATCCATCTTCACGTACGTTCTGTCATCCATCAGCATGTATCCTTCGTACTGCGTCAAAACCTTGTCTTACAACTTTCAAGCGCGTTTTTTGGCCACCAGATTTTGCTTCAGCGTCCTGTATGGTTGCTTGCAGGGATGGATATTACGATAACCTTCTCGCATACGGATTTTCCGGATGGTACTTTGGCTAGAGTTGTGTTTTTTTTGCGGTGTCGTAATCCGAGGTTTGCCTTAATTGTTAACCTTCAACCTTAGCTTCCGATCGTAAGTTCTACTACGACGGGTCCTCTAATTCTTCCGAACAACAGTCGTACGTCCACGGAAACGTTTCAGCGGTCGGTCATAAACGGTCGACAAAATCTGCGATTTTGCGATTTAAGTACCTGACTATGTCGAATTTTTAATGCGGGTGTCCAAAATCAAATTACGTCTCTTGGCTTCCATCTTGCACAACTTTTTCAAAACAAAACGGATCAACATGAATGTTTACCGTCGAAAGATACAGGTTTTCTAAACAATTTGCTGTCAGAAGATTCCAGACACGCCTACTACGACCGCTGCTATAAAATGAACAGTGATCACAGATTCTAACTGAATCAAACCTTACACTATCTATCGTTAAGTTCTATAGGATAGAAGCGAATGGCCAGAAATAAGGTGTTAGTTTCACCTTGTTTTCATGTCCCAACTGGACAGTACAATTTTTATATTTTTCGTTGGTTTTTTCTCTTGACATATTTTTTTTTTCAAATTTTCAGTGGGTCTTCATACGAAGGGCATTGGCAGAATGGAAAAAGACACGGTCTCGGAGTTGAAACTAGAGGCAGATGGATATACAGAGGCGAATGGACTCAAGGTTTCAAGGGGAGGTATGGGGTGCGACAAAGCGTTTCATCGACAGCTAGGTACGAAGGAACATGGGCAAATGGTTTACAGGATGGATACGGATCTGAGACATATGCAGATGGAGGTAATTGTTTTCATATCTAGGTCATGCTTAATTTGAATTATTTACCCTTTTAGGAAGCTATCAAGGTCAATGGTTACGTGGAATGCGCCACGGTTATGGTGTGCGAACATCAGCACCATTCGGCATGGCCGCACGTTTTAGGACAAAATTAATCAGATCATCAATGACATCACTCAGGAGTAACGATGGAACCAATAACCAAGCGCCTACTGTTGACACTGCGGAAAAACGTAATCATAGGTTAGAGGATGCGCGTGGAGGTTTTGTTTTGAAAGCGAGGTCAGATGAAACTCCAGCGAGACGAAATAGTTTAGTAGAAAAGACCAAAAAGGGATTGTTATCGGTAAGTTTTTCGCTGAACAAAAAACTATTATGGGATTACTGAGATATGTTCATTGGATACTTGAAAAACAGATGAAAATATTGAGGAAGAAATAGGTTTTGTTAATGGAAAATCGAGGGGGAAATTACCAAATGATACCTTTCCTTATTCATTGCTTTCATTTCTGAACAAGTGTGGGTTTTATATATTTGATTTTTCCAGGGCCTCAAGATAAGGAAACAACGAAGTACAGGTGATTTAGAAAAACGTGGGGCTGGATCCGGCAGCATTCGGTCAACAGCATCTGTTGCATCTTGGCTGAGTACAGAGTCCTCACAGTCTGGCATGACTAGCAAGTATTGATTCTTCGAGAAAACTAAATAAAACATAAATTGACAACGATTTTACATATTGCAGATCAATACACACAGATTCCAATGCTAGTTTTATCGTAGAAGACGAACAGTTGGACGGTAGCGTTGTTGAGACATATATGGGTGAATGGAAGAATGACAAGCGATGTGGATACGGTATTTCTGAACGGAGTGATGGATTGAAGTGAGTTTAACGACGATTGAAATCTTATTTTTTGAGCGTAATCAACTATTTCGTAGGTATGAAGGTGAATGGTTTGCCAATAAAAAGTACGGATATGGAGTAACGACATTCAAAGACGGAACGAAGGAAGAGGGAAAATATAAAAATAATGTGTTAATAACTAGTCAGAAAAAGAAACACTTATTTCTCATACGGTCGGCAAAGTTTAGAGAACGAATAGATGCAGCAGTCGATTCTGCACAGCGTGCTTCGAAATACGCCTTGCAGAAGGCCGATATTGCTATTTCAAGAACGGCAACTGCTCGTGGAAAAGCCGAATTGGCCGATGTTGCCGCAGACCATGCACGTGTTGATTCTGACTTGGCTATACAGATGGCTAGAGAATTTGCTCCGGATTTTAAACCACAATTACTTGAACGGTTTGAACGGCTAAGGAGAGAGCGTGGTAGAACACAAATCGACTATTCAATAAAACCAACAACACCTGCATCATTTCAACCACAAATCAATGACAAAATGAAATCGTTTAACCAGGAGATCGTAGGTTCTCCAACTCAAGCACAATCCACAATGTTTAATAACGATACAAGTGCCATCGGATACCCCAAAGGGTATACAAATTCCAATCAAGCGATTTCAAAAGTAAATTTAGTACAGCAACAAGCTAATCGCAGGCAATCTCAGTCGTTTGACCGAAATTTACAGCAAAATCCAATTGATGTAACACAAATGGTGGACCGTATGAATACCTCTTACTCCAGCAAAATTATTGATGCTAAACAATCCATGCAGGCTGAAGTTCCCGTTAGTAACTGTATACAAGTTAATTATCAGCAACCAATTGGATCGAACTATGCCGATAGACAAAATTACGAACAACAACAAGACTTAGATCGATATCGACATGATAATTTAGCACATCGAAATTCCAGTCAGCTTTCCGGTGGAGTAAATGCCGTCCCTCTTCAAAGTCCCGTTAGTCATACCTCTATAGATTATTTTGATCATTATAAACGACCTCCTAGCAGAGATGGTTCAGTCGATCGATATTCGAGAGCCGCTAGTCGATTAGGTGGAGCACAATCAAGACAATCTTCAATAGATAGAACCGGTTTAAATGTAAATAATCAAGGCGTACCTAGTGAATCTGTGGCAGAAAGATTATCGCAGAAGGGGAGGGGAATGACTCCTGTTAGAAATTCAACTGCTATGAGCAGTTTTGCTACCATGGACAATGGAATCGACCCACTACCCTCATTCAGAGCTCAAACCCCGTTTCATCAATCGACGGGTGGAGCTTCCAATCCACCATTCGAAGAGGTACTTCTGCGTCAACGAACGCTTGGACAGGACATTATTCCTTCGCCATTACAACCTAAAAGAACAGAAAGTTTATATCTGTCAAAGCCTTTTGGAATGAATTCCAATCCGAACGAGCATGCTGTGGACGGAACTATGAACGTTCCAAAAAATCGTGGTACAATTAATCGTATTGCTGGAGGAGGTGGAGGTGGAGGCGGCGGTGGAGGCGGCGGTGGTGGCGGCGGCGGCGGAGGTGGAATGTCAAGAGCACCAAAGGTAAGCGATTGTTTTCTAATACAACCATCCCATTAAGGGATTCATGAAATCGTTTTTGAAATATAGCATGATTTTAAATCTAGGGTTATATAAGATTGGCCTCAGAATAACAAAATACTAAACATGTCGTACAACAATGTAAAACCTTTCGGTATATGACTGCTGCCAGTGTTTTTTTTTGTTCTTAAAGGCTCTCAATCGGGGGTCTTCGTAGCCACATTGGTTGCGCGTTCGCTTACTGAGAGATCGATCGTAAGTTCAAAACTCAGGACCCTCAATTGACCATTTTTGTGTTGATATAGACAACTACGCCCACGCATTATTCATCAGCGATGGAGATCGATTCACGGCCGGAATCCTGGCCTCTCTCCATCCATATGCAAACTCTGCTTGCAACAAGAAAAACATCGGGCTGTTGTGCTATTAATAACACAACAATGCTCATTTCAACTGTCTCGGCTGTCCGGTCTACTGAACAATGGAAGAATCCCATCCCCTTAGCTATTTATATAGGGGTATTTCTGCACCCCTAAAATCGTGTACCCGGAGGCTGTCCGCCCTCTTCGCACACCCCAGTCGACGCCACTGGGAAACATTCACATACATCATCACCGGCAACTTTGACGTCGGCCAAATGAGTCCAAGAGAATATTTGACGGGACGGTGATGGTGACGCTGTATGTGTATTCCGCAAAAAAAATATAGCTATCTCACCACAAATTGATAGCCTTTGTCCCCTTTTATAATAAAACTAGCTGACCCGGCAAACTTCGTCCCGCTCAAAATTTATTTTTCGTTATCACACTCACGTTTTTTTTACTAAACGCACGTTCATAGGTCCAATCGGAGAACTGTTCATTGATTGATTTTCTAATCTACCCTTTTACCTTTTACTATAAAATTCCTAGTACTTCTATCAAAACTCGTCATTATAATATCAGATTATTTTCAGACACAATTCTCATTCAAGATTTTTCAACCACTTGCAAATAACATGTTTCTCTGTTACATAGAATAAATGTTTGATACAGAAAATATGATAGAATAAAGACAGCCCAAAATCGGACAATTCCTTTCTCGAATTTTGCTCTTATCAACACATTCGGTGATCAATTTTTGATTATATAGATAAAAGAAGATATATGAGTGCGTTTTATCACATTAAAAAAAATCAACTGATATGATTGGTTGAAATATGTGCAGGGCGCGGCATAGTTATAGTCAACTGAGGATAGTCGACTGACTAACCGACTGACTTTATCCATAGTCAGTCGGTAAATGACTTTTGGCTTTTCACGCAGTTTCTCCGCCAAAACGACTGAACAGTCAGTCGGGCGTTTAGTCGCTATCTCTTTCTACCGACACGACTATATCATTCCATTCTTCCCAGTCAAATTGTCCTCATTGCATTTTGAAGTGACTTCTCCCAAAACGAATTCGTTCCTCTCTCTCTCCCATACACGTTTGCATGCATCGATGTTTGAGTTCACCGTGGTTTGACAACTCACGCTACTGGCGCTATTTTGCACGCCTAATACTAACTAATACTAATGCGAGGATTTTTATAGCATACTTGATAAATGTCTAATTTCGTTGGTTTGAGTTCACGATGGGTAAAAAAAAACTGTCCATTGATGGGGTAACTACTTTTTCGCATCAGGAATCAAGTTTTCGTTCCTCTTTATATAGGCGTGCGTATGCGGGTACAAAATTAGTATCAGGGGGAAATGGAAATGTGGATTGAAGTCAGTTGGATGAAGAGGCAGATTTGTATTCATTAGTCGAGTCAGTTAAAATAACCACTGACTGGACCAGTTCACCAGTCATCCTCGCTAGTCAGCGCTAGTCAATTCATTTTCTAGTCAAGTCATTTTTTGTTGGCGGCGACTGCCGAAGCAGTTCTAGTCTAAGCGAAGCTACTGGGAGTAGATTCGGTCCTCATTTTTCACCTTCGAAGATTTCGGGCCCTGAATATGTGTGTTATTTTTACGGGACCCCCTCTCCATTTCAGAGAAGGGAGAGCCATTTCTCATATTCAAAAACCTTCACATGCCAAATTTGGCTCCATTTGATTAATTAGTTTTCGAGTTATGCAGAAATTTGTGTTTCATTTGTATGGTAGCCTCCCCTAAGAGAGGAAGAGGAGTATCCAACCCCCATAGAATCATTCATTGCACCCTAGAACATCCACATGCCAAATTTGGTTTCGTTTGCTTGATTAATTCCCGAGTAATGCAGAAATTTTTGTTTCATTTGTATGGAAGCCCATACGGGAAAGATGGACACCTGGGGTGGGAAAGATGAACACTAACTGAAAATTCAAATTTATTTTGTATATATTTGTTTTGGAGGTGTTCAAATTAGCCTTAAAATGATCGAAAAAAAGCTAGATTTGAATCACCTAGAAGGCCTTGTATTTTTTTTTTTTTTTTCATGTCTAAAATAGCTTCTGGCATTCGGAATGAAAAACTCGGATTACGTTTAAAAAACCGCTCTGGTGATTCGTCCATAATATCTGGTCGCACTTACAAACGTAGTTAGTGGGCATCTGTTAAAAAAACCAATAATCAAATTGTTTTAAAAACAAAATCCCTTTCCTTTCGGTGGAGTGTCCGTCATATAAAGTTAATTAATTAAGTTAATATTAAACATTACGAGCTCCGGCTAACAGGTGCCTTTTTGGGGTTGTTGGCCATTGGGCGTTGCACTCTAATACGACGGTCCTGATAGAAAGGGTGTTACGATAAACTTTTGGTCGAACAAGGATGCGTGTAAGTTGATCTAAAATCAAATAAAATTTCATTTACAAAAATATTCACATACACAAAAAATTATACAGCTAATCTTTCAGTTCATCGAAATTCAATTACTGGGAGATTCGTTTAATTCCTGTCATCACATTCTGTACAGCCACCTCTTCCGGATCGTGGTTTGCCGCAGAAGGCCAGTTTGATTTAGAATGCTTCTTACTTCCAACAGTTTTTGGAGGCTCAAAGTTGCTCTATTGGGTCGTTCTCTGACATGTTGGAAGAGTTTTTGTCTTTGGATCTGCTTAATGGAACAATTTGTGTTAAGCAAAGTTAGCTGTGGCGTTTATGAAGCCAGCAGTGAACATCCTTTTTTTATCCTAACAGTTTATTTTATTAGGCTCATTTAGCAATTCAGCTGTAACAGAGCCGAACTCATTCGTGTACATTTTTTATCTTAAGATAAGTTTTGTTGTGTTAAGATAAGTTTTGCACTGTTACCATATTGAGGCGTATAAGTATCGCTATCTATCGATAAACATTTGTTTTATCTATAACACAGTAGCCGTTTTTAGGCTCAAGAGAATTCCTATTCTATCGATGCACAACACATGTCGCCTTTTTTCGGCGTAAGAATATTGCTATTGTTCGAATATTCACAGTTGGGCTGTTCACAGCGGGACTGTGGCTTCCTTTGTTGCGTTAATTATAGTGCCAATTACCGATGCAGCAGACCGAAAATGTGAGCGGTAAGGGACTGGGATTACCGACACATGATGATTGTTGCGTGGACATAGTAGCTAGAATAACACACCAAGATGGTCAGTTGAGGGACCCTGAGTTATGAGCTCATGATCGTTCGCTTAGTAGCGGACACGCAACCAATTAGGCTACGAAAATCCCCAATATGAACAGCTTTTGTTTGCTGCCGAAATACATAATTTTGTTTTTTTTTTCATTAAAAATCTTTGCAATCCAAGTACATATCATTCGCAACTATTCCCCTCTCCTCTTAAAGTGTCCACATAGTATATCAATAGCCACTTAGTTGAAATTATTGTAACAGTCAGATACAAAGTTTGGATTCCGCCTGGGTAAAGGGACGAATGATAGTCTCGCGCTGCTATCTTCTGAAATTCAAATTGCATTTGCTCGTAAAGAACAAATGGCTTCTATTTTTCTTGATATTAAGTGGGTATTTGATACAGTTTCCATGGAAATTCTCTCAGAGAAACTCCATAATTGTGAACTTCCACCAATTCCTTATAATTCCAGAAAAGCACATGATTTTCTCTCATGACAGCTCAGTATCTTCTCGTTACAGTTTTATGGGCCTACCGCAAGGCTCCTGCCTAAGCCCCCTCTTGTACAGTTTTTACGTCAATGATATGGATGATTGTCTAACTAGAGACTGCACGGTGAAACAACTTTTTTTAATCCAAAATATATATTTTTATTAAGGCTCATATGGCGTCAGCCTAACGGGGCCGTGAGTTCAATATTTCGACAATGTTTGCTTACAACTATGTTAGTAATATGTAACCGATTACTCGCGGTTGGCTTGAGGTTAGTATTACAAGTGTTTTCATAATTGGGATGTTGCAGTCTTCAATGCTCTGTACGTGTGCCCGACACGGGATACTTCCTATTGGGATGCAGCTGACCGTCAATCAGCAACGCACCCCATATCTAGCGTGGTGCATCTCTCTCGACTCGAGGAATCCAGGGTAGAATAGTCATTGGGCGGTACAATCTTCAGCTCGTGTAGAGTTGTCATGAGCGGTACAATCTTTGGCTCTTGTTGAATGATCAGTGGCCTGCACAACCTTCGACCTGTGTATCTGTAAAGAGTATGTGTATGTATTGCCGCGATCAAGTAAAAGTTTATCGATCGAATAGGAGGGATATAATACAGGGATACAATGGAGGAAACATTATTAAAGGTTTTTTTTATCCCATCTGTTTATTAGGCTCATTTAGCAACTCAGCTGTAACAGAGCCGAATTTATTCGTATACATTTTTATCTTAAGATAACTATTGTTATATATTACACTGTAGCCATTTTTAGGCGTAAGAATCCTATCCATCGATAAACATTTTGTTTTTGTTTTTATCTATTACACAGTAGCTGTTTAGGCCTAAGAGTATTCAAATTCTATCGATACACAACATATGCCGAGTATTCAAATTCTATCGATACACAACACATGCCGAGTATTCCAATTCTATCGATACACAGCACATGCCGCCTTTTCGACGTTAGAATATTCCTATTGTTCGAATGTTCACAGTTGGACTGTTCACAGCGGGACTGTTGATATAAGGCTTCCATTGTTGTATTAGAATTAGCACCAATTACCGATGCAGCAGATCGTAATGTGAGCGGTAAAGGACTGGGATTACCGACACATGATGATTGTTGCGTGGACGTAGTAGCTACAATAACACACAAAGATGGTCAGTTGAGGGGCCCTGAGTTATGAGCTCATGATCGTTCGCTTAGTAGCGGACACGCAACCAATTAGGCTACGAAGACTCCCATTGTCAACGTTTAATGAGCTCATAACTCAGGGCCCCTCAACACGACCAGACAACATGCTCGATGTCGTGGTAGCCATCGCCACAATCACATAGATTGCTTGCTGCGAGCCCAATGCGATAAAGATGCGCGTTTAGGTTGTAGTGATTGGACATAAGCCGAGATATCACGCGAATGTAATCACGACCTACATTCAATCCCTTGAACCATGCACTCGTCGAGACCTTAGGCATAATAGTGTGTAACTCATCGACCGAACTCATCTTCACTCCACATGCGCTGCCACATGTGAGACAACTTGCAGACGATGGAGTTATTTTTTATGGAGACACATTGCGTATTTGAAACAGAAATGCCAGCAAAGAATCAATTTTCTCCAAACAATAACCGGAACATGGTGGGTGCCCATCCAGGAGACCTCATTAAACTTTACAAAACAACGATATTATCAGTGTTAGAATATGACAGTTTTTGCTTCCGATCAGCTGCCAGGATTCATATTCTCAAGTTGGAAAGGATACAATATCGTTGCTTGCGTATAGCCATGGGGTGTTTGCATTTGGCACATACGATGAGTCTCGAAGTCCTGGCAGGAGTACCCCCGCTTACTCTCCGGTTCACAAAATTATCCAACAGATTTCTCATCCGTTGTAAGATCATGACTTCATTGGTGATTGATAACTTAGAAATTCTACTCCAACTGACTCCTCTGTAACAAAGGCTTGCTACGCCCAGCTGCCCGCATGTACTCCTTCTTTTCCCTCCCAGGGTCGGCTCAATTCCAGCCAAATTAGGTTTCTCAGAAAAGGGAAAACAACACGTTATAGATTCCTAAAGAGACGGTCTTTATTCTATTTATTGTCTGCCCTAATTCCCTAACTCCTACTCAGATTTATAAATACTCACATGTGTGTATTGTGTCGTGTCAGGGCCCGCCGCTGGTTCTGCCGCGCTCCTGCGTTGCCACGGCTTTCGGCGTAGGTTCTGACCACCGCTGATACTCCCTCGGTCCTGCGTTGGTTCTCCTGTTTGGCGGAGATTCGGATCGTCGCCGCCTTGTCCTCTCGTTCGTCGTTCAGGGTGCCGGTACGGATCCTCGGCCACGCCACACCGCGCTCTGGGGTTTTGACGATAATGCCATCCCTCACGACTCAACCTCTTCGACACGACGGTGCGCCACTGTACGCGACCGCCACAAACCGCTAGTTCGGTTTAGGTTTGTGCGGAATGATACTTCCTTTTTTGTGAAAGGACTTCGTAGAAACTACAATTCCACTGAATCGTCGCGGATTTACTTTCCGTTGGTAGTTGAGGACACGTCTAGTCTCTATCGCGTGGTTCAGACAAGTCCCGACTCGCTCCAACCGGAACCTCTACGACCCGCCAAATCCGGGTTGGTTTTCATCGCCTTCAGCACTACCAACCGCAGCGATGTTTTAATGTGTCGTGTAATGTTGTTTGTGCTGTATATAATCCTTAATTCGTGTTGTGTATGACTATGTGCCGTCTTTCTTTTAACCCTTAAATAGCTATTTTTTAATCTGTTATTTCAATTTTATTTTAGGTTTTATTTATCGAAATATAGTTTAGGAAATAAGTATATGTTTTTTAATTTTATGCGAAGGACCCTATTTAGCTATTTTTTTCTATAGATGTGTGTTTTCTCCTTTTTTTTGTTCTTAATAAACACCATGGGCGGGATAAACTTCAACAGACAGCAAGACCCAACAAGTGACTTGTCACACTACCGCACCGCTCGAGTAAAAAAAAATATTAATGAAATTAATATTTTTTTAAAGGAAAACCTCTTGTTCCGTCTGCTTGGAACTGTGGGGTGGACTGTATTTTTGTTATGTTGTTCCACTCATGGAGACAACGGGTGCGTGGAAGAAACCCTCGTGTTCCTCACGCTTTATTTGACGGGTGGGAGCCCCTGTGGCTCCGCTCCGTGCTGTGAAAGGCCTAACATGTTGGGATGTGCTTTGGAAAGGGTTTGAGCAGTGCAGAATGAACACATGGTGCTTGAGTACTATTTACACTTTATTCATTATAATCATAATCACTGAATACTAATATATACACTTTATTTACACTTATGCGATTAATGTGCATGTGAATGCGCCATTATTCTCTTGCTGGTAGAATTGCACTTCTGTAGAAAATCTGCTGCTGATGTTATGGCTACTTTTGCAATAAGTTGTTACTCTTGCTATTTGCTCTGGATTTGCACTTGCACTTGCTACTTGCTCGACGGTTGAATAACGACTCCTGCTCGGTCGGGAAGCTATATTTGTGTGTAGTGTTGCACCCGAATAGAAAAAGGGGTGGGGACTTACGATTTAAGTTTTTCCCTTCTCTCTTTCTCTCTTCAGTGCGTTTGACGGACTGAACATACTCCGCCGCCGAAAGAAGTGGTGTCGTTGGGGTGCAAACTTGTATGCAGGGATTCAAATTCGAAACATGTCCAGACCTGTCCACGCTCGCGTTGCTTCACTCTCGTGGTTGCCATGAAGTCTGCCGTTTGCTGTTTAACTGCTGCGTTAGCCGTAAGCCTTTGGCGCTTTCGTGGTTCGGAGCCATCTCTCATTTGCATCGAAGTTTTGAGGCTAATATTATTCGTCGGTCTCACTGATTTCTCAAAGTTTCCTTCGACATTAACCTCGCAGGATCGAGGATCTTTTTGCTGGTTACAAAATTTCTGTATTCGTGTGGGTGAGGTTTGTATTTCTTTATCATACTTCTCCTTTGTATTGATTGCTGCTGCTTTCTGATCATTCTCGACAACATCATCTTTTTGGTGTGCGTCGAGAAGTGTATGGGATTGCACAAACGCTGTTGTGTATGATGTGTTGGCTGCATCGTTATTCTGATTTGCTTCCGTTGTCGTAGACGTGCGATGCTCTCGTGGAAAGTTTAATTTTGCCTTCCTCTTCTCGCAAATATCTTGTCTTCCATCGATATTAGCAATGACACCTGGGAGTGGTTGGTGTAACACAATCGGCTGCTGGGTACTGTGAGACTGTGGTACGATGGATGCGCTTAAATTCTCCATGCACGTATGAAGATGGAAAACTACTTCCTCGTATAAATTTCGGAATGATGTTAACTGCTCGTCCTGAGCTCCATGTTCGGCTTTTGAGATTTTAGTAACTATCTCTTGGTGCCACTTCATGAAAGTGTTGTGGGCCCTTTCCACGTTGTTCCGATATACCTTGATATGTGCTGATGTGAGCTGGGTTTGCCCCATTCCTGCGATCTTGTCTTTGACTCTCGTGATCACGCGCAAAGCCATGTCGCGATTGAAGAATAACGATTCAGTCTCCTCCATTTTAAAAATCTTCGACGTTGTCCTCTTAGTAGACATTTCACTTGATTGCACTTGTTTGGCACTTAGTTGTCCGAATGTTCGTTTGATCAATTTGCTTGATTTCGATTTGCTTACACCATGTTTCACTTGCACCACTCTGCACCCTTTTTGCTCGTACGTGAATGCAAAACCGATCCGCTCATGGGCGGTTTTTCTCCGGTCACCGATTCTATCCGGCTCGAAGGACCAAATGTTCCGTCTGCTTGGAACTGTGGGGTGGACTGTATTTTTGTTATGTTGTTCCACTCATGGAGACAACGGGTGCGTGGAAGAAACCCTCGTGTTCCTCACGCTTTATTTGACGGGTGGGAGCCCCTGTGGCTCCGCTCCGTGCTGTGAAAGGCCTAACATGTTGGGATGTGCTTTGGAAAGGGTTTGAGCAGTGCAGAATGAACACATGGTGCTTGAGTACTATTTACACTTTATTCATTATAATCATAATCACTGAATACTAATATATACACTTTATTTACACTTATGCGATTAATGTGCATGTGAATGCGCCATTATTCTCTTGCTGGTAGAATTGCACTTCTGTAGAAAATCTGCTGCTGATGTTATGGCTACTTTTGCAATAAGTTGTTACTCTTGCTATTTGCTCTGGATTTGCACTTGCACTTGCTACTTGCTCGACGGTTGAATAACGACTCCTGCTCGGTCGGGAAGCTATATTTGTGTGTAGTGTTGCACCCGAATAGAAAAAGGGGTGGGGACTTACGATTTAAGTTTTTCCCTTCTCTCTTTCTCTCTTCAGTGCGTTTGACGGACTGAACATACTCCGCCGCCGAAAGAAGTGGTGTCGTTGGGGTGCAAACTTGTATGCAGGGATTCAAATTCGAAACATGTCCAGACCTGTCCACGCTCGCGTTGCTTCACTCTCGTGGTTGCCATGAAGTCTGCCGTTTGCTGTTTAACTGCTGCGTTAGCCGTAAGCCTTTGGCGCTTTCGTGGTTCGGAGCCATCTCTCATTTGCATCGAAGTTTTGAGGCTAATATTATTCGTCGGTCTCACTGATTTCTCAAAGTTTCCTTCGACATTAACCTCGCAGGATCGAGGATCTTTTTGCTGGTTACAAAATTTCTGTATTCGTGTGGGTGAGGTTTGTATTTCTTTATCATACTTCTCCTTTGTATTGATTGCTGCTGCTTTCTGATCATTCTCGACAACATCATCTTTTTGGTGTGCGTCGAGAAGTGTATGGGATTGCACAAACGCTGTTGTGTATGATGTGTTGGCTGCATCGTTATTCTGATTTGCTTCCGTTGTCGTAGACGTGCGATGCTCTCGTGGAAAGTTTAATTTTGCCTTCCTCTTCTCGCAAATATCTTGTCTTCCATCGATATTAGCAATGACACCTGGGAGTGGTTGGTGTAACACAATCGGCTGCTGGGTACTGTGAGACTGTGGTACGATGGATGCGCTTAAATTCTCCATGCACGTATGAAGATGGAAAACTACTTCCTCGTATAAATTTCGGAATGATGTTAACTGCTCGTCCTGAGCTCCATGTTCGGCTTTTGAGATTTTAGTAACTATCTCTTGGTGCCACTTCATGAAAGTGTTGTGGGCCCTTTCCACGTTGTTCCGATATACCTTGATATGTGCTGATGTGAGCTGGGTTTGCCCCATTCCTGCGATCTTGTCTTTGACTCTCGTGATCACGCGCAAAGCCATGTCGCGATTGAAGAATAACGATTCAGTCTCCTCCATTTTAAAAATCTTCGACGTTGTCCTCTTAGTAGACATTTCACTTGATTGCACTTGTTTGGCACTTAGTTGTCCGAATGTTCGTTTGATCAATTTGCTTGATTTCGATTTGCTTACACCATGTTTCACTTGCACCACTCTGCACCCTTTTTGCTCGTACGTGAATGCAAAACCGATCCGCTCATGGGCGGTTTTTCTCCGGTCACCGATTCTATCCGGCTCGAAGGACCAAATGTTCCGTCTGCTTGGAACTGTGGGGTGGACTGTATTTTTGTTATGTTGTTCCACTCATGGAGACAACGGGTGCGTGGAAGAAACCCTCGTGTTCCTCACGCTTTATTTGACGGGTGGGAGCCCCTGTGGCTCCGCTCCGTGCTGTGAAAGGCCTAACATGTTGGGATGTGCTTTGGAAAGGGTTTGAGCAGTGCAGAATGAACACATGGTGCTTGAGTACTATTTACACTTTATTCATTATAATCATAATCACTGAATACTAATATATACACTTTATTTACACTTATGCGATTAATGTGCATGTGAATGCGCCATTATTCTCTTGCTGGTAGAATTGCACTTCTGTAGAAAATCTGCTGCTGATGTTATGGCTACTTTTGCAATAAGTTGTTACTCTTGCTATTTGCTCTGGATTTGCACTTGCACTTGCTACTTGCTCGACGGTTGAATAACGACTCCTGCTCGGTCGGGAAGCTATATTTGTGTGTAGTGTTGCACCCGAATAGAAAAAGGGGTGGGGACTTACGATTTAAGTTTTTCCCTTCTCTCTTTCTCTCTTCAGTGCGTTTGACGGACTGAACACTTCTAATAATCATTACAGTGCCGCACCTGTACCAGTAATCATCAATTACTAAACAAGTAAAACAATCTTCAATACTAATAGCAAACAAAAAAACGAACAATCAGCGGACAAATGAACCGCATAATTAAAGACAAGTATAACAATAGTAGCAAACTCCTTTTAACTTAACAAAGAGACATGAGAATAACAAATAAATTAAATGCAGAACAATATTTTATAAATATTAAGTTGATAAATAACAAAAAAATATAACAAGTATTTAATATTAAATTGTCTTTCATTGTACCGGTACAAAATATGATAATCATTAAGTCATGTAAGTCATGAACTTTTAATCGGTGCAATATAGTTTATTATCACACGCGGAGTCCGTTCTCAGAGTTTAATTACTGGAGAGCAATAGACAATCTATTACACAACCGCGACGTACTAGAGCAATACGAATACGGTTAGCTATGGATTCATGCGATTCGGTTCGGTTTACAAATCAAATATACGCGCGTCTGTGAGAACGTATGCTATCCAGATTAATTAAATTATTGGACAAAGATCATTTCGTAATGGTTCATCTCACAATTTTATTCGAGTAATTCGTAAAGAGAAGCAAATCAACTTCTGTATTTATGGGTTGTTGGAAATTTATCAGGTTAGTGTGCTGATCGTAAGTTGATCACAATACTTCACTTCATTTTAAATCACCCACATCCCAGACGACCTTGAAGGCTACGTCCTTGGATATTGTAAAAGTGTGTGTGATGGCGTTAGTTCTATTGTATTGAGGCAGTGCTATCGAAGATTTGTCTATCGCGTCGTCTAATTAACTCTGGCTGGTACGCGTTCATTCCTAGCATTACTGCTCTACTATTGGTACCACAACGATTAGATTTTTTTTGATAATCATATATGGATGGTAAGTATGCATTATTTGGCACAGTAAAATTATTCTATTGAAATTAATTATATAATAGTTTTAATATTTTCTTAATTTTTCAGATTCCGGATTTATGCGCACCTTACGCTTGAATGGAGGACACCAATATGGCTATGGAAATGTTCCATATTTTTCTTATTTCCATTATTTCCTGGAAAATAATAAGTTTACTGGACAATATTTGTTTAACTGAGTCGAATCAGCAAATATCCACGAGAGATAAATTACCATGGGTATAGTTTTTAAATTCGGCTCACAATTTTACACACGCTACATGGCGGAAAAATAAATTATTCATTTCATTTTCAGGCTTTTAAATCACTTGCTGAGAAAACGCCGAGGTTTCTCCCTTTAAGATCTGCAACTTCATAGGAACTGGATCCTTTTCGAGAAAGAATAACGCAGGGTTCATACACTTCCCCTAATTTGGCGTTGAAATTATCCCTAGCTGAGGATTGACGGAAAGTCCTTTTATAGACACGTTGACCTATATCGAAAATCGGTGAGTAGCGTTTATGTCTTAAATCATATTTCTTTCTAGTAGTCTCGTGAGCTCGCTTTAAATGAATAGTCACATTTTCGTAAACAGTTTTACTGATTGTTTTCAATCGCTTTAATCTCTCCTCTGGAGAGCAATCATCTTCATCTTGTAGTAGATGTTCGGTTCCTTTCGTCACGATTTCGTGTCCGAAGATCACTCGATAAGGTGTATATTTTGTAGTAGAGTGGATTGTGTTATTCAACACAAATTCCACTTCAGATATTTTCGTATCCCATACTCTTTGATTTTCCCGTACGTAGCTCCTAATCATCGCATTGATCGTGCGGTTTAGTCGTTCTGTGGAGTTTGCTTGGCTATGATGTTGTCGGTTATTATAAATTGGGGAACAGACAACCGTCTGAACCACAACTGTTCAACGTTTTCACAAACGCTGCTTGAAGAAATTTTCCGAACGGGAATCAACAGACAGTATTTTGAAAATACGTCCATGAGAACAAGCAAATGGGTATTGCCTCGAGCACTTCTCGGGAGAGATTGGATGTAATCCATTGTTAGGATCTGAAAAGGTCTGGTCGTAACACGCTGGTTGCCCATTTCGGGAACAACAGACGTTGTCGAATGCTTGATCCGTTTGCAAATATCGCAATTGAGTACATATTTCTTTATGTCCGCGGCCATACGTGGCCAATAATAACGCTTTTTGATTTTCTCAACCGTTTTTTCATATCCAATATGGAATGAATTATCATGTTCCTTCATCAGAATGTCCTTGCGCGACGATTCTGGAACACACAATTTCCAATCAAAGGTGTAATCTAAAACATCAGATTGCGAGGAAACAAGCTTATAAAGCTTTCCCTTTTCAAGTTTAAAGTCCATGTACTTCTCGGGTTCACGCTGAATTGAAATGAACAGTCGAGAGTACCAATTATCTCTGGTTTCTATCTCTGAGATCTCCAGTGACCTTGACAAAGCGTCTGGTACAACGTTCTCTTTCCCTTTACGATGTTTGAGCACCATATCGTACTGCTGAAGTTCGATGCTCCACCGCGACAATCTAGAGGACGTCCTCCACTTCGAACGCATTATGAAAGTCAAGGCTGACGAGTCAGTCACCAGAGTGAATTGAGTACCCTCGATGTAACACCGAAATTTATCTATACATCTGAGAGCTGCCAACCCTTCCTTTTCTGCGGCATGGTAATTGAGCTCAGCTCCTTTCAATTTTTCAGAGTGGTATGCAATCACCTTCTCATCACCATTCTGTACCTGTGTCAAAACACCCGCTATGGCATGATCGCTAGCGTCTGTTTGCACAGTGAACTGTAGTCCAAAATCGGGATTCGCCATCACTGGGGCGCTAATCAATTTTTCTTTAATGGCTCGGAATGACTTATCGGCTTCATTCGTCCACGTCACTGTCTTTGGTCGGTTTTTGAGCAAATCAGTGAGCGGGACGGTAAGTGCACTAAATTGGTCAATGAACCGTCGGTAATAATTGACCATACCGAGGAATCTGCGTAGTGCACGAACGGATTTGGGCACCTCATACGCAACAATCGCATGTACGCGATCGGGATTGGGTCTTATACCGTCTTTGGATAGGATGTATCCCAAATAAGGCAATTCCGGCAAACAAAATTTGGACTTCTCTAAATTTATTCGTAAGTCTGCAATTCGCAAACGTTTAGCTAGCTCTTTTAAATTTTTGATGTGTTCTTGGAAGGTTCTACTAGCGACAACAATGTCGTCCAAATATACAAAAATATTAGGTTCGAGTTCTCCAAATCCCAATACTCTGTCCATTAATTTGCTCAATGTCGCAGGACTATTCATTAGTCCGAATGGCAATCTTTTGAACTGGAAAAGTCCTCGTCCAGGGATCGAAAAGGCTGTATATGGACGGGATTCTACGCTAAGGGGAATTTGAAGAAATGCTTAACTAAGGTCAATGGTTGTTAAATACTTGGATGATCCCAATCGACTTAAAATGCGATTTTGATGAGGAAGTGGATAAGCATCACGTTTCGTACGCTCGTTTAATTTCCTCGCATCAAGACATAGCCTCACATCTTCGCTACCTCGCTTCGCAACTGGGACCACAGGTTGTGCCCATTCTGATCGTGATGATTCAACAATATCGTCTCTGATCATGTTATCTAATGCTCGATGGATTTTACGTTGTGTTTCAGGGCTCCATGGGTATGGGTTTTTCCGTATTGGAGGTTGGTTTCGAAACTCATCTTTGATTTCAATAGAGTGTGCGAGTAATTTAGTACAACCTATATCTCCAGGAGTGGGTACTAAAAATAACTTTTTGACTTCGTTCAGTTCTTCTTGCTCTCTGAGTGATAATTCATCTTCTCCGTGATCTTCGATTTCATCTATCACTTCAATGAATGAATCTCGGAGTGATGGGTAAATTCCGAATTCGCCCCAAAACGACAT
The DNA here is from genome assembly GCF_029784135.1 of Toxorhynchites rutilus septentrionalis. Lineage (NCBI taxonomy): Eukaryota > Metazoa > Arthropoda > Insecta > Diptera > Culicidae > Toxorhynchites > Toxorhynchites rutilus. The sequence continues at coordinate 190,882,666 of NC_073746.1, forward strand.
GCCTAGATAGCATGGTCGCTTTAATGAGGGAGCGACAACAAACGATACAAATTTCGTTATTCCATTAAATGAAACTGGAATATCAATTTCTCCTAACACTTCTACTGGATGTCCTTCAGCTGTAACTAAGGTTAAATTTGATGGTATGTATGAAAGAATCAAGTTTGCAATTATTCTTTCGGAACCTCTTCCCAAAATGTTTCTATTTGTACCACTGTCTAGAAGAGCTAAAAGTTTCATCCCTAGCAAATCGATTCTAACAAACGGTCTGTTATCACCGTGTGGGTGGAGAAAAATTGTGTTGACCTCCTTGTCACACTGTGGAACAGACTGTACAGGATAGTAACCGCGTTGTCCAAGGATATTACTTATGTCACTTCTATCAGAATGAGGCCTTTCGGGAAATGATGTTTGACTCCTCTGCCTCATAGAGCAGTCTTCTCGAAGTTTTTTGGTGGACAATAAGGACAGTCCTTTTCTATGAAACCTGGGAAACCACATGTTTCGCTAAATATTCTTTTCTCTTTCACACATTGGTGAAAATTGTGTCCATATTCATGACAGTTAAAACAGGTTCCCTTTTTAATTGGTACATATGATTTCAAAATTTTCTCGATTGTGTTCAGATTTCTACTCGGACCAGGTTGGGGTTCTTGAAAATGACGTGTTTGTGCTTGGTTCACCGACTGTGATTGTGTGTTTCGATATGACCTTTGTTGTTGAGCGGGGGGAATTTTCTTGTACTCAGAAAATTTGCTCAAAGCTTTGGGATCTCTCTGAGCGTTCTCTCTCTTATTCCACTGTCGGAAATTGTTGTCTCTCTTATCCGTTGCTATCTCATTAACTTGATTTTCATTACGCTTAAACCCTCTCGAGTTTTCTTTCTCAATACGTGTATAACACTGCCAGTTGATGGAATCAAAGTTTTTCCCAAACTCTCGCATTTTAGCGATCGTTGTAATGTTAGCTGCAAGCATTGCATTTTTATACTCGGAACGGAGGTTACGAAAAAGAATCTGGAATCGTTTATTCTCCTCCAATTGGGTAGTCATACTTCGGAAAACACGTGTCATATCTGAATAGTAATCCTGAAATCGCTCTTTCGCTCCTTGTTTTCTAAGATGCGCTTGGCGTTCATAAAAATAATCTAGATCCGGTGGTAAGAATTCTCTCTTCAACTCTGTTACTAGATTATCCCACGTTCTCAATTCATTTTGAGCATTCACCTCCATGTACCACGATCTTGCTCTTCCCAAAAATAAGTGATATGCTGAATTATATAATTCATCATCTGTGTAACCTTCTGATCTAGCATTAAATGCGACTTCACGAAGAAAATCATTCAATCGACGGCCGTTATCCGCACCATCGTATCGAATTTTCCATTTGTGAATTGGAAATCGTTTATTAGCATTTAAATTATCTTGGTTTCGTGGTTGTGGTGACACCTTTTCGGATTGCACAGGATCACATCTTTCTACAATGTCATTTAATTTTGCTTCTACTAATTTTTGGTCTTTTATCAACCAATCCAAGAATTGTCTATACGCAAACTTTGGTTTGGAATTCTCGGAATAATGTGACTCTTTCGATTGAATCGATTCGGTCGTTCTATCAAATGGTGTACTATTTTTCAACTGTTCGGATTTCTCTTGTGATTTCACTTTTTTATTGTTGATTGTGGGTTCTAATTTTTCCATGCGCGTTAACAACTGTTCCAAAATTTGTTTTAATTGCTTGTTCTCTTCTCGAAGCGCACTCACTTCACTCACTTCTAAATTTCTTTCACCTCCTACCGCTTCCTCAAATAATTCATGTTCATCCTCTTCTTCAAGAGGTGCTAACTCATTTACCCTGCTTTCTCTCGAAGTATTCTCTTCGCCTATACGCTCAGTTTCGCTCTGGAAATTAGGTTGTTCATTTGGAAAAACTGGATTTTCTATCACGATTGCATTTTGTTCATCAGGTAATGCATAGCGCATTCTAAGTAAGCTATTATTTACGATATCGATCTCTGCTCTCCGTACTTCTGGATACGGTGATGCAACAGAGTAAAAACTATTCAAAAGCCTCACACACTGACCTGCTGTTTCTGAAATTGAGTTTTTATCAGGCTCTTCTGTAGCATGAACTTTTGCTCTCAGCATACGAAAGAGTAAATGAAGTAAACGAGACTTGAACTTTTGATCAGGAGCTTTTTTATACCGCCTACTTTCTAGAGCATTTCTAATCTCTTGCACTTTCCCTACACACGTTTCGAGTTCATCAATCAATGATTCCCATGCTTTATCATAATCGATTTCTAACTTATTTTCTTCTTTTTCTCGTTTCAGCTCAGCTCTACACTTTCGTTCCAGCGATGCTCTTGAACCTGAGCTGGCATCAATGCGACGGATAACCAACTCGTGATATAATTCGTCGTCCAACAAATGCGCGACATTCAACCCAAAGTATTGTGTGATGAAATGTTCCATGGCGAAATGATAATGGCGGAAATTGAATACAAAAGAAATTCTTTTTCACTAAATATTCGAACTGATTTTTTTTTTTTAATAAATTAAGTTTATTCTCTAGTCTTTTTATTCGCGAAAGAAACTAACAAAAAACCGCTCTACGATTGAAGATTAGCACTGTTGAAATACGTTCATCAAAGATCATGCAGTCTCTATATAGAGTTTTGCCAGCTTTTCGCACGCAATTTACGCAATTCGTATCGAAGTGTTTTTTCTTTTTTTTTTGCTTAGCAAAGGTGAACTTGGGCTCAATCACCAGAATCACCGACAAAAGCAATAATTTTTTATTGGTTTTCCCTCCCCGAGCTAACCTAGAAAAAATGTGGAAATTTTTTCGTTGGTCGCCAATATGTAACAAAGGCTTGCTACGCCCAGCTGCCCGCATGTACTCCTTCTTTTCCCTCCCAGGGTCGGCTCAATTCCAGCCAAATTAGGTTTCTCAGAAAAGGGAAAACAACACGTTATAGATTCCTAAAGAGACGGTCTTTATTCTATTTATTGTCTGCCCTAATTCCCTAACTCCTACTCAGATTTACAAATGCTCACATGTGTGTATTGTGTCGTGTCAGGGCCCGCCGCTGGTTCTGCCGCGCTCCTGCGTTGCCACGGCTTTCGGCGTAGGTTCTGACCACCGCTGATACTCCCTCGGTCCTGCGTTGGTTCTCCTGTTTGGCGGAGATTCGGATCGTCGCCGCCTTGTCCTCTCGTTCGTCGTTCAGGGTGCCGGTACGGATCCTCGGCCACGCCACACCGCGCTCTGGGGTTTTGACGATAATGCCAACCCTCACGACTCAACCTCTTCGACACAACGGTGCGCCACTGTACGCGACCGCCACAAACCGCTAGTTCGGTTTAGGTTTGTGCGGAATGATACTTCCTTTTTTGTGAAAGGACTTCGTAGAAACTACAATTCCACTGAATCGTCGCGGATTTACTTTCCGTTGGTAGTTGAGGACACGTCTAGTCTCTATCGCGTGGTTCAGACAAGTCCCGACTCGCTCCAACCGGAACCTCTACGACCCGCCAAATCCGGGTTGGTTTTCATCGCCTTCAGCACTACCAACCGCAGCGATGTTTTAATGTGTCGTGTAATGTTGTTTGTGCTGTATATAATCCTTAATTCGTGTTGTGTATGACTATGTGCCGTCTTTCTTTTAACCCTTAAATAGCTATTTTTTAATCTGTTATTTCAATTTTATTTTAGGTTTTATTTATCGAAATATAGTTTAGGAAATAAGTATATGTTTTTTAATTTTATGCGAAGGACCCTATTTAGCTATTTTTTTCTATAGATGTGTGTTTTCTCCTTTTTTTTGTTCTTAATAAACACCATGGGCGGGATAAACTTCAACAGACAGCAAGACCCAACAAGTGACTTGTCACACCTCAGTCAAGTTTTATGTCTTTATATCATGAGTACCTTACTCATGAAGTGCACCCTTCACCGAGCATCTCCAACCAAGTTTGCTTCCCATACTTTTGCAATTCCTCTGTCATTTTTTATCTGTCCATGTGACAAAAAATCCATTTTTTATCTGTCCATGTGACAAAAAAAAAAAAAAAATATATATATATATAGTTATATATATATATATATATATATATAATATATATATTGTAAATAAAAAAAGTTCTTAATCAAATTCAAAAGGGGCGGTTCATCAACATCAAAGTCGCCATTTTTGAACTTTGCAAACCATTTCTGTGCTGTAGACCTTCTCCATACACGTCGCTAATGTTCCGGGCTACTTCGACAGCTTTTTTTCTAAGCCTCAAAGTAATGATCAATTAAATTATTTGAAAATCCAATTAACATAGTTTTGCTTGATTAATTCTCGAGTAATGTAGAAATTTGTGTTTCATTTGTATGGTAGCCCCCCCTTAGAGAGGGAGGAGGGGTCTCAAACTATCATGAAAACCTTCCCCGGCTCCAAAAACGCTTACATACCAATTTTCATATATATATATATATATATATATATAGATAGGGTGTTTTTTCGAGGTGGTGAACATTTTTTTTGGGGTAACCTTTTGAAATTCGAGATGACCATTTTCATTGGCACCCTAATACACACCCTTTGCCCAACAGTTGATCGGCACACTGTGGTAACAAATCACTTCACGAGACGGTTCACGTTCCCATTCCATAGCTTAGCTAAGACGACTTTTTCAAAACACAATTGAATGTCAAAACGTTCTAACTACGTATACCATTGAAAACGTTGAACTATTCAACGCTGGTATCAGGTTTGAAGTATTGATACGCGATCATCGCAAAACTTATCGAGCCACTTTCGTATAGCCATTTTTATTTTACTTCTGGTAAACTATGTTTTCACATATATTAATATGCTGTCAAATTAGCTCTGCTGCTGTAAAAATGTTATATGTGCAGAATTCTAATGATTATTCTCAATGCAAAATTAGTCTTTTCATTTAAGCAACACGATGCTACAATCCAATCCTTCCACATAACTCACGTGTCGGAAAATCGGCTGCCGACTAGGTAGACTATGGATTGGTGCTGCTTGCCGTTCAGTGTTGCCTCGGCGAAATCCAGGATTCGTTTGGTTCAACTGGTTCAACTTTTCAAATTTGTTTATTTTCTGGATTTTACATGAGGGGCTTAGAATGAAAGGGGTGTAAGTGATTAGATCGATTTCTCTACATCAACTCTCTCTTTTGGTCATAACTTAGCTGCAAATACATTCCCAGCTGTATTTGACAATGTGGAAGATAGGTCAGAACCTCATCTATCGGATACTATAGCAAACATAAATTGGAACGTTTTTGTAGTTGAGTTATTAACTAAAGAAAAAGTTGAGCAAGTCACTTACACCCCTTGCATTCTAAGCCCCTCACATGTGATTGTTGTGGCGACGATTTTTGTGCGCCTGCTAACTCGGTTTCCCACATGTCGATTGATATTAGTAACTTGTGAAATAATTATTACACAGAAATGAAAATCACATTGCTTGCACATGCGTCGAGGAGAAGCTCTAGCTTCTTCTCTCGGCTCACAACGATGGTTTAAACCAAACTTTCCTTTGAATGTATATTTTATTTTTCCGGTACATCAATTAATTCATGTAATAATAATTGTCTATCCATTTTCATTTGTGGTGAGATTCTGTGAAAATTTGATTTTACTCTCAGCAATCAGCAGATTTAATACACGACAATTCATTTTTGAACATCGCTTTGTGACCAAGTCATTGAACATTCTCTCTCGATTTCTCTCACGCATCTAGAAATAACTTTTTCAGCAGCAGCAGCAGCAGCGGCAGTGGCATCGTACTTTTGACGAGTATCACTCTCGACTTGGTCATCAAAATTTCTTTTGATATTTTCATCCATATTCACTAGTCAAAATCGGTTTTCTGATCGGTATTCTGACATTCTAAAACTACTCAGCTTAAAATCTAGAAAATTCATCATGTTCCGGATAACATAGGATACAAAAGGTTTCTTTTTTGGGAAGAATGTATATAGCAAAAATGGTGTAATAAAAGTGATGAATTGAAACTATACAGTTGGATGATAGATTTAAACCGAGAGTAGAAGCGTAGCATTCAAAAGATGATGTCCCCGCCGCTATTGTTTTCAGCTATTTTTAAGTGGTAGTGGCTATATCTTATTTATCAACGATAGCACGGATAATCGTGAAAATGTGAATGAGTATTCTTTTGAATAAATATTAGCTTCTGCTTCCGGTTCAGGGAAATACCAGAATAATTTGTATAAAAATATAATCACTTATTTTCTAATATTCAATTCAGATTGACTCTAATGTCATCACTTTCATTTGAATATTTAGTGCATAGTTCAACTACGAGTATAATCAATATGATTTTTTTTTCAAAAGCCAAACGCGTAACTTGTGATCAGTGGATCAGTGAACTGTGAACTGTGATGGTCCCTCATGTTTTCATCCAGGGGAAAATCGTTGACATCCGATAGATTACTGTTGGTGTTTACTTATTGCACACGGTGTTAACAAACGAGGAGTAAAACACGTGTCAAAATTTCCTACATTGTTTTCAGTATTGTGAACAAGTGTGAACGATAGTGGTTGAGTATACAAAAAAATTGTGGAATTGTGTTGACATTTCGTTAGAATGCCTTGGTATCAAGAAGAGGAAGATGAGGACTACCTCCTCTATTCTCCAGCATTACTGGCTCGACGAGCTTCAGAAAGTTGGATTGACACCCCACCAGTCGAGGTAAATCTAACATTATCATGTCAGCTTCATTTGACTTTATTCGATCAATATCATATCTTGAAGACCATTGGCATACTGGGCAATTGTAACACAAATCGCAACTGAGTTTCCAGTGAAATCAAATCTGTATCATTAAATGGAAACGTAAAATCGAATTAAGTTTTTCATCGCTTTTTAAGGATGGGGAAAAACCGAAACAAACATAAGGGGAAAATGAGAATGCTTCCAATTGTCTATATTGACAGTTGAGGGGCTTAGAATGAACGGGGTGTAAGTAATTTGATCGATTTCTCTACATCGACTCTCTCTTTGGGTCATAACTTAGCTGCAAATACATTCCCAGCTGTATTTACCAACGTGGAAAATAAGTCAGAACCTCATCTATCGGATTCTACAGCAAACTTAAATTGGAAAGTTTTTGCAGTTGAGTTATTAACTAAATAAAAAGTTGATGAAGAGAAAACGATCAAGTCACTTACACCCCTTGCATTCTGAGTCCCTCAATTATTTTTACAGACTGAAAATCGCGAAATTCTTCTTATATATATACAGCGCGGACTCGATTGTATACAGTCTCGGATTTCTTTCCAATGTATATAATCGAGTCAATAAACATTATTCATTTATTTGTTTTTATATATATATATTTTTCGTTATTTGAATATAAAATGAGAATTTAATTTTTGATTCATCCCCTTAAAATCAGAAAACACCTTTCTCACAAAAAAAAATATCCAGAATCTCTCAGGAGGTGATAGGAGGTGATAGAAAAAAAATCCTTTTACGCATATGTTCGAATTTCAACAATGATAGAGTTATAGAACTTTTTTTTGTTTCGGACTATGTTGCCTCGAAATAGCTCTACATTCAAAAGTATTCACTCGACCCAGCGATGCTCCAACTTCTTTAATCCATTTGAAAAATACGTCTTCTCGAGGTCTGCAAAGTAGGACTCCGTGGCGGCGATGACCTCCTCATTCGACTCTAATTTCTGCCCGGCGTGTGACTTTTTCAAGTTTGGAAACAAAAAAAAGTCGCACGGGGCCAAATCTGGAGAATAGGGTTGATGGGGCAGCAGTTCGCGGTGCAATTCGACCAATTTGGCCGTGGCGACGGTGCAATTCCTTTTTTTAAAATTTTTCTCAAATCCGCGGACAAGCCCGCTTCCACACAGGGTCAAAACAAAACTACGAGTCCGATTCGGCTGAACTTTTGGCAGTAGTCTTCGTTCCTCTCTTGGTTTAATCATTTAGTGTAACACAAGTGATTACTGTAATTCATACAAGTATCGTCGAGCCGCTCAGCCGGCCTTTTCATTGAGTTCACGGCTCTGAGTCGCTCACTGAAATGAACCGTTTTGCCCATCTCTATATTACAGCGCATATTCTATTCAATTCGAACGGGGAAAGTGTCATCCTTAACTGGGTGACGAGGCGACGAACGTGTTCAAGCATTTATTTGTGGCTGTGTGTGCTTATGAGCGTACTTGTGTGTGGGCATTTGTGATTGCGTATTGACTGCGCTGATCGTTGAGCGTTGAGTATTGAGTGTTGAGCGATGAGCGGAGAGCGTTAAGCGTGAAGCGTTTAGCGATGAACGTTAAGCCTCAAGCGTTGAGCTTTCGGCATTGAGCGTTCAGCAATGGGTGTTGAGCGTTGAGTTTCCGTTTCCATTCCTGTTTCCGTTTCGGTTTCCGCCATCATTTCAGTTTCCGAAAAGGCCTATGCCTAAATACATTACGACTTCGACTTCAACTTCCGCTGTATTATTTACCTAATAGCCATATCGTAGGAGTTTTCTCCCGTTGCCCGGAAGTCAACGTTTATATTTGTTTTCCGTTCGCAGTTTATTTTCACCCATACAATAGACGGTCGGTCGTGGGTTGGTTTAGGTCCACAATTTTTGGAAAAGTCGAAAAAAGGGACTTCTGATTTGGCCTGCCATCCCTTTCTTAACACTCATGAACCACACCGATTAGCAGAAAACACATTTCAATACTGAGGTTGCCAGAAAACAAGAATTTTATGTGATGAATTACCGTTGCATTTCAAAATGTCGGGTCAGGGCCACCCTCCCCTAGTCTGAGAATGCATTCTGAAGCAAAAAACTTTGAATGTCCACTCAGCAGCAATATTTTTCGTGGTGAAGCTATGAGCGCTCCAAATCATTCATCATTCTTTAAATGTTGAACGCAGATCCTCCATCGTAATGGCAGTTGAGTATTGATTAAAAATGAAAAAAATAATGTTAACCGCAAAACATTCGATTAGGACTCGAGGAAGAATCGACTAGTTCTACGTCGTTTGTGGCTGACAATCTTTTCTTCAACTGTACTTTCAGACTAGGGTAGAAGTACATATCATCGCAATAGTACCTTTTATGGTAATATGAGTGAGTTTTTTTTAATTTAGAAAACATATCTTATTTTTAAAGGCTCTAATAAGATTTTTAAACGCCAGAAATCTCTTCTTTGTCGATTTTGGTACTTGATTCCATGTGAAACATTGTTCTTTTGTTGAAAAATTTAGTTTGAAAATGAGATTTTTATGCTGTGAGGTGGCTATTTTGATGCAAACACAGTGTAGACGCATACATTACAACCTTCTTGATGTTGTGATTCGACCAATTTATACGATTTTATCGTAATAAACATGTATTTTTTATTACCATGATTGGTACAATTTTACATCTATGTGCCAATTGTCGAAGTATCGAAAGCTTCCTATTATGGTTGTACGAAATCGCTGCAAAGATGAAAAGCAGAGATGCTATGTTCCTATTATGGTTGTACGAAAATCTAACGTTTTCACGCTGTGCAATTGCAATTGCATTTTTGTAAGGTACTCACCATAATTGGTACAATTTTACATCTGACCCATAATCGTAGCATGCGAAAGTGACATTGTTTTGATTATCGTAACATACGAAACATCACTATTTTTCGCGGTCGGTTTTGGTCACAGTGCATTGTTTGTTGGTTTTTTCAACTTTGTGAATAACGGTTTCATTTTCAAAAGCTTCAGGAAGCTTCAGGTAATTTTAAATATTGTATGGTTATACAGTAGAACCCCTATTATCTCGGGAAGCTCTATAGAATTAATATGGAACTCACTTTCGCGAATGATCGGTGTTCTACTGCACAGCTGGAAATAATTATCAACGTTTCGCAACGTTATCAACCCCGACGAAAGGAAGTTTCACGTAAAAAATATTCAGAGGAAACGATTTCACGATGCGTTCAGGCTGTCAAATCCGGAATGAAGATTTAAAAAATTCGGAAATGCAGGATCGAGGTTTTCCAGTTCCACGACATGCTCTGCTCTTCAAAGTTAGTGAATATTTGTCATCAAACCCACGGATCACACCGTTCTGTAATAATCGACTAGGTGCGCAAAACTTTTGAAAGGCTTGAACACTACAAAATCATGCTGAATGTTATACACAATTCTGGTTTTATGTGACGCAATCCCGGATTTTCGTTCCGTACTCCAGAAGCAGTATTCGCAGCAAGTAGCCGTGTGAGCGAACAAGATCTTCGCAGATGGTTCAAAATAGTAGACGAATATGCGACTGCGAACCTGATAGTGTAATTTTGGAGGATCCCTCAAGCGTTTATAACGGGGACGAAACAAGTTTTTATTTTCACCCCAAAACAAAGAGGTCATTGTCCTCACTGGATCCCGCAACGTTTACGAAGTAGAGCAAGCTCCCGGGAAACAAAACATCACCGTAATGTTCGCCTTTGGAGCGTCTGGAGTTGTAGTACCTCCACACGTGATACTCCCTGGGCAACGCATTCGAAAGGAAGTTTCTGAAGGTTGAAAAATTTTGCATTAGAGAAAGGGTAATGGCCTACAGGAGCGTTCTTGAATTCAAACGAATGTTGATTGAGAAGATTAATTCGATTCATTATTGACTCGGTTTATAAAATACTATGTTAATCTACAAAATCTCTGCAAACAGAAAATTGTTTTATTTTTTTTTTTCTTTATTTCCAATATTGTTATCCACTGCATTTACAAACAACAAGGTAGAAACATTCAAGTTTTACATCTCAAAACCTAAAATGTGATGCTTCAAAATTACTTATATCTCAACTTCTTGTGTTGATTTTTCACGAAGTTACAGCATTTCTAAAATCACTTTAAATTTCGACTTCGCGCTTCGTTTCCATAATGTTTTGTCGAGTGTAGAATTAACGACACAGTAAAAATACTAGGATTAAGATTTAGAGGCAAAATTTTAATAAAAAATATTATTGAAGTATTATTTGAATCCTTTTAACATTTTTCCTATGTGACACCGACACCGATCTCCTCCATTGGTTTTTGCATTCCCACAAGTAGCTGAGCAAGTATGTAATCCATTGTCTCGGACATACGTATTACCAAAAAAGGACAGTTGCATTGCGAAACACGGTCCATTCGCATAACACATTGTATTCAGGTTCCCGTTATTGCAACGATTAGCGGTCACCTTATAAGTTACAAGCATGTGGGGGGCAACTTATTCTAATCTATGGTGAAGAAGGGTGTTTTTTTCCTAAATTATTTTGTATTCCATCAATATCATCATTCATAGGAAAAAATGACTTCATCAATTGGAGGTATGACCAATTTATTTTTCACCATATTCAATTTTAGCTAGGTGGAAAAGGCTTTGCGGCAAAAAATTTACCCATAATTTTTCTGCAGAATGGTTCATAATAAAACTAGTTCGTTCTGTGTTTTTAGGATTAAGTTTATTTAGATACTCTTACATGTGTTACAGACTCCCGACCCATGATCCACCTGTCTATCCGAATCAGATGCATATACTATTGACGATTTACTAATTATCCATTGCAGTCTATGCCGATTAATACCACTTTGCAACGGAAGAAATCACTACCCGATGTCCAACAACTTCCTTTTGCTACCACTACTATGAGTAGAGAAGAGGTATCTATGTTGGGATCAGCCAGGAGGGAGGAGGTACGACGGCAAATAGACGAGTCGGAGCGCCTAAAAGCCAACCCATTATTGTATTTAGTCAGTCCAAAAGTAAAGGTAGGTCTTGGTTTAGTCATTATTTGGTACACTTGTTTTATTTATATTATGATAGTAACAAGTTGTTGTCGTACAATCTTGCAATCTTGAAGCACATAAGACGAAAAACGAAACAAACTGATGGTAATGGCGGTGAAAAAAATAGCAATAAACCTTTACTGCCAACTGTTTGGCGACAGGGGCCATTTGTAGTCCATTGTCCATGCTCTAACATAGACTGAATATCATCCGGAGATCATGCCTACATGTAGACATACTTTATTTCATGTCTTTATTGGTCATAAATAATTGAACAAAGTTGTCCTGTTTTCTCGAATTTTACGCTACACTCCCAAGCAACTATTAGAACCATTTGAACCATAAACTAGGTGGTTCCAATATTTTTTTTGTTATGCTTGAGGTCAGAACGTCATCTATCGGATTCTATAGCAAACTCAAATTGGAACGTTTTTGCAGTTGATTTACTAAACAAAGAAAAAGGTTGATGAAGAGAAATCGATCAAGTCACTTACACCCCTTTCGTTCTGAGCCCCTCATATGTATACAGCCATTCCATGATAACCCGATATAGTGGTTCTCAGATTTTCGTAACCCGTATTTTTTATTTTCATGAGGGCAGTCTTGTAAACGGTGTACATTTTTGGTGACCATCATATACTGCCCTTGCGCTAAGGTTATGGGTCAATATGTAGTTTGAACCTGACCACGAATGCATTGCCTCGGCTTCAGCAGTCACATCAAAAATAAATGCACAGCCGCGTACACGACCGTCAGTTGAAGGTTTTTTGACGTAGGACTACGTCTAACCGGAAGATATAGGGGGTGAAATGGAAATCTAGGCACTGAACAAGTAGGAAAAAATGCAAGATTTGGAACGCTTATAACTCGAGCATTTCTCAATAGATCGCAAAGGTTTTTGCATCAATTGATAGGAAATATATCTACGCATCTATCATAACGAATAACATTTCATTTTTCTTGAGATAAATAATTGAATAATTGTGAAATATCAAGCATTGTCCAAATACACTATGTGCCCATTTTTGATTGGTCCATTTTGTGCTCCTCAAATCGTACCGACCAAAACGGGCAACCAGAGCAGCAGCGAAATAGAATGAAGCACGATTGGAAAGGAAAAAGAAAAAAATGAGGGAAACATTGGTCGCAGTCTCACACATGCGTAATTCTCGAGCCAGCCAGTCAGCTTAAAAATCCCCTCTCCGCTGCCGTAACGATCATTCTCATCCGAACCGTACACCACATCGTTTCGCATCACCTCACATCAACAAACCAACACAAGCAGCCATGGTTGGATATGGCAAAGGAGGAAAAGTGAAGGGAAAGGCAAAATCCCGCTCGAACCTTGATCTGGAGTTCCCGCTCGTGTTGATCTGGAGTTCCCCGCAAGGGTAGCTAGGTCGAGCGCGTTAGTACCTGTGTACCAGTCCACCTAGCCGGCGTTATATAGTTTCGGCCGCCGAAGTGATCGAGTTAGCTGGCAAAGCTGCTCGCGACGATAAGAAAACCTGCATTCGGAACAGAACACATTCGGTTCGGTGGACATCAAGACAACAGGCAGTTGCAGCGAGTGGCGAGTGGCAAACACAATCGCAAAACGGCATCAGGTAGCAGAAGAAAAAAATTTGTTCTTTATACAAACTGCTTTGGTGGCAAATCCAGAACAAGCCGGCTTCGAGGGCGTTCGAAATGGTTTTTTTCAAAACCACGAGTACTAAGTTTTCTAAATTGGAACCATTCCATAAAACAAGGCGCTTTTCAGGGCCATTAAACCTTCCAAAAAAGAGTTTAGGAAATAAAGTTCAATGCTTTCTAAAACATTATCCAAAATAATAATAAAACACAAATTGATGTTTTCATAATTTGTTTGCCAGGATCTGATGAGTATGTGAATTTGGCAGTTGTTTTGAGCTTATTGATAGTTGGGGACTTTCCTGATTATTCAATTTTCACCAATTCTTAAATTGTTTCCAGATTTAAAGTACAGTAATCTACAATTAGTTCGACATTTAGCTAATTTGACGGACATGTAATGCGACTTATTTAGTTGGACATTTTTGTAAACATAGAGATCCAAATTATGACCCCACATTGAAAGTCGACACTGTACCACTGTCATCGCAAATGTTCAATTACAGGTTAAAATTACCTCCAATCCGGCACTGAGTGGTGGTAATGCGACGTGCCATTGAATGTAATTTACTGTAAAATATGTCACAAGCTGGATAGGAAGAAATTTTCCAACTGTGAAAGCTGTGGCGAGTGGCAAATGCAATCGCTAAACAGAAAGGTTTAGCCGAACAAGATGGGGATATCGAGTGATAACAAAACAATAAACTCTTTAGACTTTTTGTGATCCTGAAAAAGGACCTTTTTTAGCCTGTATGTGAATCCAACGAGCGAACAAATCGTAATGAATGTATTTTTCATGTTTTCATGTTTCTTTGTTTTTAAGAGGCTTTAAACTTTGCAGTTCATTCGCCTCCAGCCCAGTGAAGAGCCACAATAAAACCAGTCCAGAGGGGACTGGCGAAAGGGAAACCAACAAAATCACTCATCAGACCCGTCCGCTCGACTCTCGGTTAAAGAAGAAGGTAGGAAGGGATCCTATGCTTCATAAGATATTTAATATATGCTGTAAAGAAAAGTAAAAATTTACTGATCCGAGGACCAAAGCAGTAACGAAGCACAAGTGACCTAGCGAAAGGCGTGTTCCAAAGCCAAAAAACAAAACGGCCCCTCTCAGGAGGATAGGAAGGAAAGGAGTGGAAAGGATTTGGGTGGGATTAGTGGATTGGGAGGGGGTGGGAGTGGTATGGGAAGGAAAGAGGGGAGGAGTAGGTGTGGGGTGGGGTGAAATGAAATGAAATACAGTTTGAATAGATAATAAAATATAGTGGTTTTGAATTTAATGGTATATAGTATAGCTGAAAAATGGAGAGGTTTATTTAATGAATTTATTCTCCTTGGTGAGTGTGGCTGTAGGAATAGGAAGTTGATTAAAGTATAATGTAATGGATAGAAGATAGATGTGGGTATGAAAGTATATATTATATTATTTGTTATTTAATATTATTGAATGCGTGTATATACATGTATGAATACCTTCCTTCCGACCCGTACATACATGTGTATACACACATAAACACGCATACATGACTGTGAAGTGGCGAACTTTAATAAGCACTTTCCAAGGTATTTAGTATTTCGGTTTAGATTTTACCAAAGAAGTCGGTTTCTTTCAGAAACGCAATTAAATTGGTTTCTTGGGTCTCGTCTCTACTGAGGATATCTCGGAGACTCTGACCTATGTTGTGTCGGACTCGAGCATCTTTGGTATGTTGACATTCAAGTAAAAGATGGCTAACGGAAACCGGAGCTTCGTTGCAAGCACATTGGGGTTTTTCGGCTCTGCAGAACAAGTGTGAGTGGGTGAAGTTAGTGTGCCCAATTCGAAGACGGGTAAGGACTTGCCTTTCCCTACTATTGAGGCGGTCATCCCAAGGGAGAGTGGAATTTTTAATTTTATGAAGATGAGTGGGACGGCTGTTTATCCAGCCTATGTCCCAGCTTTCACGGACTTGCTGTTTTACCCAGCGGACAATGTCAGATGGAGGACAGGGCATGTCTGGGGGATCTATTTTGCTGCCCTTGCCGGCCAGTATGTCGGCGGCTGTGTTTCCACGGATTCCTGAGTGACCAGGAACCCAGCAGAAGGAGATGTTTTTATTTGAAGCAGCCTCTTCTGTTTGCTTAATCCATGGGTGTTTGCTGTTTCCACTCAGAAGATCGTGGAGACAGCTAGCTGAGTCTGAGAATATTGTGGTAGGAAGAAACTCATGGGTGCATTCTTGGGTAGCTATTAAAAGGGCGAAAGCTTCCGCACTGAAGATGGAGCATTGCGGTGGAAGAGAAAAGCTACCAGTGTATCTACTCTCAAAGACTCCACATCCAACTCCATCGGCACTGACTGAACCATCTGTGTATACCTGGTGGTTGATTTGAAAATTGGATGCAACGAGGTTATTGAAGCAGGCTTTGACTTTTGGAGAAGGGTCTCCCGCTCGAACTGTCTTGAGAAGTTCAAGGTTAATGTTCGGCGGTTTGACGTTCCAATTTCTTCCCGTCGCAGATGAACGTTCACATATATCGGGAAGATCTTTGTTCGTGAGATTTTTGAACCATGTTTTAGCTCTATGTATTAATGGGACATTGTGGTCGCTTTCGGGGAGTGACAAGTGACGGATGGCTTTATTGGTGATGGCTTTTGTTACCAGGTGGGTGAAGGGAAGTTGCCCACTTTCTGCCATTACAGCAAGAGTGGGACTGGTGGGAAAAGCGCCAATTGCGAGCCTAATTGCTTTATTGTAAATTGGTTGAATGGTGTTTAACACCCTGTCCCCTCCACGGCTGAAGGTGCCTATTCCGTAAAGGATTTGTGGGACCAACCAAACATTTACAACATTTAGCAACGTCTTTCTATGACCAGAGGCTAGGTTGCCTGCGATAGACTTGATGATGTTCAATTTCTTTCTGGTGGCTATTTTGGTCTTTTGGGAGTGTGATAGGAAGTTGAGTTTCTTGTCGAAAGTAACCCCTAGTATTTTCAATGTCCTCATTGTAGGGATCGGGATTTTGTTGAGCTGAAGATAGGTTCTCCTTCTGAGAGCTTTTCCGATATGTATGTGTTTGGATTTCTCCGGGGAAATTTTAAAACCTGTTTTTAGAGCCCAGTTTTGGATGGAGTCTAAGGTTTTTTGAAGCCTCTTTCTCTGAATTAAGCCGAAGCAGCTCGTAGAGATAAGAGTGATGTCATCTGCATAGACTATGACCTTTATATGGTCCGGGATAATCTCGAATAGAGATTGCATGGCAATGTTGAAGAGGGTTGGTGAAAGTGCTGAGCCTTGTGGGAAGCCGTTTTCTGGGATTTTTAGAGAAGATTGGTGGTTGTTAATAACGGTTTTGAAAGACCGGTTTTCTAGAAAACTTTTAACGAAGAGACCTAATCTCCCACGAATCCCCCAGTCGAAAAGGCTTTTCAGCACTGGGTACCTCCATGCCCGATCGAAGGCCTTGGATAAATCCAGGGAAACAATATCAATGTGGTGTAATTTTTCAGTTGCGTCGTCTAGGATTTTTTCGATTGCTACAAGGCAATCTTCTGTACCTTTTCCCGCACGGAAGGCGAATTGTCTGGGATCAATCAGCTTATTTGACTCTAGAAAAGTCGTTAAGCGTCGATTGACCATTTTTTCCAAGACTTTCCCAACACAACTTAGGAGAGTGATGGGGCGGAAATTGTCAAGAAGATGGTTGTTCATGTCTGGTTTCGGGATACAGATCATTAAACCCTCTTTCCAGCAACTGGGGAGGGTTCCACTGTCCCAGACTTTGTTGAGGAGCTTCAGAAGTGCTTTTTTCCCGAGATGGGGTAGATTCTTAAGCATAGGGTAGCTAATGTCATCAGGTCCTGTGGATCCTTGTTTGACTTTGTTCAGTACCCAATCGAGCTCTTTGAGGGAGAGGTTTTTGTTGAAGTCAAATTCCACATCGGTATGAAAATCGATGGGAATTCTTTCGCATTCCGTTTTGTGGGTTAGAAAGGTTTGGTCGTAGTTTTGATTGGAGGAGGCGGAAGCAAAGAAATCTCCAAACGCCTCGGCGATGATTTTCCGGTCATTGGTGTATTGACCGTTAATTAGAAGATTATATTCTTTGCTTCTTTTCTTTCCATGAAGCCTGCCAATCTTACTCCATAAATCCTTTGTTGACGCGTTGGGATTAATTTCGCTGACGAATTTAACCCAACTGTTGTGCTTGGCTGTGTTGATAGCAGTCTTAGCTTCTTTGCGAGCCCTTTGGAACTCTGCAAGCAGAGTGGGTCTCAGTGGGCTGTCCGGATGGGCCTTTCTTAATTTGCGTAGGGCCTTACGTCGACCTTTGATCGCTGCCTTCAGCTCAGGCGACCACCATGGGACACATTTCCTGCCAGGGATGCCACTGGTTCTGGGGATGTGCACCATTGCAACTTCTAGGACAACTTTGGAGAATTCCTTGGCTGTCCAATCTCGTTTAGCGGAGAGGCGGTTTTCAATGTCAAACTGATAGCCAGCCCAGTCAGCGTATTCAAATTTCCATCTTGGCCTTGTTGAAAACTCTGGAGAAGTTTGGCCGAAGGAAGTGAAGATTGGAAAATGATCGCTTCCGCAAGTATCATCGTGGATGTTCCAAGAAAGTTTTGAAGATAGTTTGTCTGATACTATAGTGAGATCGATGGCTGAAGTAGTACCAGAATAATGGATTCTGGTGTGTTGGCCGTTGTTAAGAAGGAGAAGAGAATGGTCGGATATGAAATCCTCAATGATGGATCCTTTTCGATCGAGGTATGCACCTCCCCAGGCGTATGAGTGGGCGTTGAAATCACCCATAAGCATGATTGGGGCGGGAAGTTGGGCGAACAGATGGTCCAGTTGGCCGCGTAGAGTGTTCGGATCGGAATCATTAGTGATGTAGATGCTAACGACGGTGATTGGAAAGGGGTGTTTAATGCGCACTACCACTGCCTGAAGATCAGTGGTAATGGGAAGAAGATCATGTGGAGTGCCATCTTTGATTGCGATTGCAACTCCGTTTTTTGAGGGGTTGGGACCCTCTTTGAAATATGTGATATATTTTGAGATGAAGTGTTTATCGAAGTTGTTTGGAGTCATAGTTTCTTGAAGGGCTATGACTGTGGGATTAGAGTTTGAAATAAGCATTTTCAGTTCTAGAATATTTCGTCGGATACTTCTGATGTTCCATTGTATCCCGAATTTCTGTGTTGGAGTGAATGTGTTGGTGTTTTTAACTCTAATTCCTAAGTCTTAATTGTGTGTATGTTTGAACTATTCAAAGAGAATTAGTTCGATGGTCCTTTACCCTTGGAAAGAGAAGCTTTCTTTGAGGTATTGGTGTTGTTTTTGTTTGGTGTAGAAGTCTTTGGAGTGTTTGTTGTGTTTGTGTTGTTTTTTGTTGAATGTGCGTTGCTGTTGTTGTTATTGTTGTTTTTTGTTTGATGTGTGTTGTTGTTTTCTGTTGGTGTTGTGTTGTTATTTGTTGGTGGTGTAGTTCTTTGTTCATTCTTAGTTCTTTTCTTGTCCTTGTTTGTTTGGATTTCATCTTCGGATTTTTGATCTGAATCTGAAGATGATCCTTTCGCCATTTTTCTTTTATTTTTATTTTTGTTTGGAACATCAGAAGTGTCCATTGAAATGACTGATTCGTTTTCAGATTCCGTTGTTGAGCTGTCGGTTGTCGACTCTGTCATGGAAGTATCGATTGTAGTGTCAATTGGGGGAGTGCTTTCGCGGCTAGAAGAGGCCGAAGCGGCCGAGGCGCAGTTACATTTGCAGTTGCAGCTGGGTGTTGGCTTTTGCAAGTTGGAGAGTCTGTCTTGCAGAACACTTGCAAAAGTTGGTCCATTATTTTGACCGTTGTGTTTTTCTTTCGCCTCTTTGTAGGAGATACCATAATCGATTCTGATTTTTGTGATGTTGTTCTCGGTTTGCCATACGGGGCATTTCCTATTCGAAGAGGAATGGTCCCCTTGGCAATTCAAGCAAAATGCTGAAGCGTTGCAGGTTTTAATTCCATCCTTTTGTTCTGGATGTTCCTGTCCACAATTTCGGCAAAGCGGGTTCTCGCGTTTGCATCGTTTGCTAGTATGTCCAAATTTGTAACACTTAAAGCATTGCATTGGGTTGGGGTAGAAATTTCTAGTCCCAGCCCGAATAAATCCAAAATTAATGAAATCGGGAACAACAGTTCCACGAATCGTCAAAATAAGAGTGGCAGTTGGTACAACAATATTGTTCTCCTTTCTGGTGATGCGCTTGACATCGATCACACCTTGATCGGAAAGCTCTGTCACCAGTTCGGATTCTTTGATGTCCATGACATCACGACAAGTAACAACACATTTGCGTTGGTTAAGGGTTGGGTGGTAAATCACTTCAATAGGGGTTTCATCAATTAATTTGTTGATTAAGAGGAGCTTACCAATGATATCTTCGTCCTTGGCCGTAAGGATATATTGCGTCCTCTTCTTGTCGTCTCGTTGCGGTCGCGCTGTGTAGTACTTCTTTCCTACAGCGTTGGCGATCGTCTTACTCACGACGAACGGGTTAGTCGGAATCACGTTCTCTCCTGTGGCACGTAGTAACAGGATCTGTAGGTTGCCGTTCAGTGGATCGGCCCATCTTGGAGCAGTACGTTGGGTAGGTTTACCCTCGTACAAATTTGTAGCCCGGCCTCCCGGAGACCCGGAGCTACTGGAAGCCATGCTGTTGTCAGGCTATCCCCTAGGTATAGCCGACAAGTGGGTTAATCTTCAGATGAAAACACTGAGAAATTTTGTTGGGTCTTTACACTTGGGGATATGTGTCCAGAAATTCGCACTTTTTTAGCAAGAGCACAGAACCACCAATTATCGCGAATAAACTTCCAAAATTATTTTAAAACTGTTTTTCCTACTGTCACTTCACTGTCTGTATGCGCGTGTTATTTCTTTTTTTTTTTTTTTTTTTTTAATTATAACTAGAGATCACTACAATCACTACAAAATAATTGGCAACACTCCCCGGAAAAAGGGGGCGTGGCGTCAGTGACGCCGTAAAAAGCGCGCGCTTTTCCGGTTTGCCGGTAAGCGCCCGCTCTCCACGGTCGAAACGAGCTATTGCCTTTTCCCGCTCTCCTTCTGCTGCCACTTAAAGATAATTAAAAATAACTCCTTCGGAATCGCCAGGGGGAGACGTCCTAGTCCGCTGTCCAAAACGCCAAACTGCCGAGCTGAAAAAAACGTGACCTTCTCGGTCGGAGGTTAAAATCAGTATGATGTATTTTTTTGCCATCGCTCCCTTTTAACGGTCATTCGTTCGTCTCGTTGGACTCGCCCCTTTGCCTGAGTCTGCCGATTTGTCTCTATCCTGTGAGTGTGTACCGCTAGAGTATAAAACACGCGGACCCCAAAAAAATATCTTATTTTCTTTCAAACCGTAAACCCGTGTGGTTGTACGGCATCGGCATCGTGTACTCAACAAAGGAGGAAAAGAGAAGGGAAAGGCAAAATCCCGCTCGAACCGTGGTGGTCTGCAATTTCCCGTAGGTGTATCCGCCAATTGCACCGGAAAAGGTTGCTAGGTCGAGCGCGTTAGTACCAGTGTACCAGTCCACCTAGCCGGCGTTATATAGTTTCGGCCGCCGGAGTGATCGAGTTAGCTGGCAAAGCTGCTCGCGACGATAAGAAAACCTGCATTCGGAACAGAACACATTCGGTTCGGCGGACATCAAGACAACAGGCAGTTGCAGCGAATGGCGAGTGGCAAACGCAATCGCAAAACGGCATCAGGTAGCAGAAGAAAAAAGTTTGTTCTTTATACAAACTGCTTTGGCGGCAAATCCAGAACAAGGCGGCATCGAGGGCGTTCGAAATGGTTTTTTTCAAAACCACGAGTACTAAGTTTTCTAAATTGGAACCATTCCATAAAACAAGGCGCTTTTCAGGGCCATTAAACCTTCCAAAAAAGAGTTTAGGAAATAAAGTTCAATGCTTTCTAAAACATTATCCAAAATAATAATAAAACACAAATTGATGTTTTCATAATTTGTTTGCCAGGATTTGATGAGTATGTGAATTTGGCAGTTGTTCTGAGCTTATTGATAGTTGGGAACTTGCCTGATTATTCATTTTTCACCAATTCTTAAATTGTTTCCAGATTTAAAGTACAGTAATCTACAATTAGTTCGACATTTAGCTAATTGGACGGACATGTAATGCGACTTATTTAGTTGGACATTTTTGTAAACATAGAGATCCAAATTATGACCCCACATTGAAAGTCGACACTGTACCACTGTCATCGCAAATGTTCAATTACAGGTTAAAATTACCTCCAATCCGGCACTGAGTGGTGGTAATGCGACGTGCCATTGAATGTAATTTACTGTAAAATATGTCACAAGCTGGATGGGAAGAAATTTTCCAACTGTGAAAGCTGTGGCGAGTGACAACAAATCGCTAAACAGGAAGGTTTAGCCGAACAAGATGGGAATATCGAGTGATAACAGAAACACAACACCA
The DNA here is from genome assembly GCF_029784135.1 of Toxorhynchites rutilus septentrionalis. Classification (NCBI taxonomy): domain Eukaryota; kingdom Metazoa; phylum Arthropoda; class Insecta; order Diptera; family Culicidae; genus Toxorhynchites; species Toxorhynchites rutilus. Next base: position 190,904,588 of record NC_073746.1, read on the forward strand.
AAGGTTCTTTTCAGAACCATCAACATATTCATAAAGAGTAAACAGTAAACTAATCCATTTTTCAGGTAGATAGGTAGGTATTCACGTAGGTGAAGAAAATAAAACAATATATTTAAAATATATATTTAACAAAAGCTGTCCCCTTTGTATAGTCCTACGTCACTCCGGTTATGTCCCCGACATTACCCACCCGTCTTTTTTTTTTTTTTTTTGACAACCCTAATCGTCATGCTAAGTAGTGTGATTGTGATCCGTATTTTCCATTAATTCGTTTGATAACCTTACTTTTAGGCCGAGATGACATTGCCTCGGAGCACGCACGAAAATTTGATTGTACGAAGAGAAACAAACAATATTGTTCGATAGAAGCTGGCGATTTCGAACGAAGCAAGGGGGACGGAATGTAACCACACCAATACAATTCAATGTGGTCGTTTACTTTCACTATTGCATACAATTCGTACGACCACATTTCCACACCCATGTCACCTCCGCATTATTGTTGTTCCGTTGGAGTTTGGTGCATATTTGTTCTAGTTAGCGCGTGAAACGTATCGCGAGTGTAGTGCTATTTTTTGTTATGTTGATACTGATTAGCATCTACCAAGTTCCTTCCATGCCAAATTTTCCGTCTGAAGTGACATCTTCAGGGTTAAAGGAGAACCAATACTTTGTATATCGTGTAGGTATACTTGTAACCGATTTTCTAGTTCGATCGTGCGATACATCAGTTCAATATGAATTCGACTTGCCATTCATGTGCAAATGATATCACGGATTCGCACGTTACTTGTCGCGGATTTTTCGAAGCGAAATTCCATCATTCCTGCTGCGATATCCCCTCATCAGCATTCGACGAAGTTTTGAAGAATAATAATATATTCTGGATGTGCAAGTCTTACAGTCGTCGCTTAGGAACTGACGACGTTGAAGTTGTTCGTCTTGTGGATAAAGGACGCGAGGTGAGCACTCTATCGTTTATCTCCTTCAAAATCGGATTGAATCAAGCCCTAAAGCCCTCTCTCCTTCGACCTGGTCGAGAGGAATCTACTACCGCGAATTCCAAGACAACTGGTCCAATGTTCATCTCAGACGTCGCGGCCTTGCTGTCGAATCTGTAGCCGAGGTCCTCCAACTCGATATTTCAGACAAATACATTTATTATGAGGAACTTCCACTTCCTGATCGCCATTCCGCTCCCAGAAATGTTCAACATTCAAAGAAACGTTCAACACAACAAAGTACCATGGAAGACCTCGACCGCTTTGACCCTGTCGCGCTTCCAGCCAGCAGCCACCACAGTCGTCCCGGACCTGTGGTCAGAAGTCGAGAGGGGATCTTCCAAATCCAATTTGCAGGCGAGTACACAAATTACGAAGATCCCCCGATGACATCTCTTCGGTTTCTAGATCTACACCATTACCAAATCGTCCGAACTCTGCAGAAATATGCTCTGCTCTGTATTTATTACCAGAATGTCGGAGGTACTAATTGGTGCAGTGCTCACTACCATCTCTCGTGTTCGTGTGAAGTCTACGATATCATCGTCCTCACTGAGACCTGGTTGGATAATCGCACGAATTCGCATCAACTGATTGGTCCAGGCTACGATGTCTTTCGAGCTGACTGTAGTCCATTAAATAGACGATATAGAACACAAGGAGGTGTTGCTATTGATGTTCGCCGAAGCTGGAAGGCGCTTTGACTGGCAGAACAAACTGCATGAAGAATGGCGAACGTCTATCCTCATATTTCGCATCGTTTTGTGGAACGCCACAGGGCAGCCATCCCGGTTTACTTGTTTTTTATGTCACTTCAACGATTGTAATAATTTACTAGAGGGTCATATCGCATATATTGTGAATAATACATTGATACAACTAGTATTTATTCTTCGAACGATGAAAACATTCACAGACATTTACTGTCTGAAGGCTATTTACTGTGACCTCGTTCGTTCCATATTGGATTATTGCTCTACCGTCTGGAACCCGTACTACCAGAACAGCGCGTACCGCATCGGAAACGTGCAACGGCTGTTTATTCGCTTCGCTCTGCGTTTACTACCGTGGCGAAATTCGCATAGTCTACCCAGCAATGAAAGCCGCTGCCAGCTCATCAACTTAGACACTCTGGAAGTGCGTAGGGACACTGCCCGTGCCATGATGAAATCTGACGTTTTAACCTCAAGAATAGACTGTCCAGCCATTCTCCAAAGGACTAATCTTCTGACTCGTCCAAGGCAGATTCGGAATACGGCACATCTCTGGTTTGCCACCCGCGAACTGTGCTGTTACTGGCTTGCTGCGCATTTCAACCATGTAGTCTCTATGTTTGACTTTAACTTATCTCGTGATTGCATTAAGCGTGAATTTTTAATGTTCTTAGACCTTGACATTGGACAACTTACTCAGGCAAATTTTTAATGTTATAATATTTTTGTAAAGCTAAGTTAGGTACTGGGCCTTCGAGCCTGTTGGTGAATAAACATACAGGAAAATCTGTTTTTGTGCGATTTTTTTCGTGCGGTTTTCTGTTCTTGTGCGTTTTTTTTTTTGTGCGGGTATATGAAAAGAGGCATATTTGACGAAGTTATCGTCTATTTAGTTTTTTCGATCGTTTATATGCATTTCAGTGCGAAGAAAAAGCATATTTGCGTCTAAATTATCCACTTCTGAAATCATTCCCATCCTTCCATCAAATGCTCTAAGTTACGCATGCCATGATTTCTAACAGCAACAAGTTTCGACATGCAATTAAAAGCACAACACAGCCAATCGCAACCGAGAAGGAAAACTTTCTCATCGCAAAGCAAGGAAAAAAAAGGAAATCGAACGATGAACGGCGTGGATTTGAGTTATTTTCTTGGGGGAAACTTTTTTTTATGCGGTCCGTATCTACCGCACAAAACAAGTTTTTTTCAAATTGTGTACCGAACACGATTTTTTAAAGTTACTGATGAAGTTTTACACGATTATTTTGTGCGGTCCCTATCCCCCGCACAAAGAAAGGATTGCCTGTAAAAAAAACCCGTTGATTGAGTTGATGGATAACCGACGCGAATTGGTTTCGTTGATTGACAAACAACTAAACCAATTAGCGTTTCTTGTTTTATTTTTGTGAACCAAGTGAATTTTGAGGTGAAGTTCAAACTTCAAAACTTCAAAAATGAAAATAATGAATGAAAATTTATTCAAACTCCAGTTTAACCATTGAGCGGAAAAAACCGCGATGATGATGATGATGATGATAATGGTCCCACCGCATACCCCTGCAATGGTTTGAGCAGGACGATTTATCTTTAAGATAATATTAAATTTTAATAATGTTCATGAAAACCCAGTATGCAAAATAAAACGAGCTGGTTCTGTTGCAGACATAAATTAACTATCATAAGAATATCAAGAAATAGCCAAAAACTGAAAAAAATGACCCCAAGACATGTCAAGCAAATTTCCAACCCGGGGAGAATGATCGGGAATTGAACCCGATATTTTGAAGTTTCCACTGGAGACTTATTCTGAGATCTGCCACAGTACAGAAAAAACCTTGATATAACCATCTGCTAATACGATAGCTTTCGAGTATTCCGACGGAGCTATCCCGAGATTGAATCCGGTTTCCACTGCAGATCATAAAAAAAATTACATTGCATATCTGTTTTCGCCATAGTTCAGATTTCACATGCATGACGCGAAGGAAATAAGAGCAACGGTAATAATCGTAGAGAAAAAAGTGTAATGTAACAAAAGCCTACTAGAAATATTCTGACGCGAATGAGATAAAACACACAAGGCGGGGCGGATGTGTACGGTTCCTCATTCGCTGCGTTGGCTCGATGGAGATGTTGCGCCGCCTCGGTTTTGTGAGAGTATTAGTGTTTATGCGCTTTTGAAATGTGTACATAAAGGAAGGCAATAATAAATGTACTACCAGGTGAGCCAATACGTGAAAACCACTCTCTTGGGTCATGTAGCTGCGGATCTTCGAATTCCATCCAAATTATCGAGAAATGCAATATTTCAGACGTTTGTGATCAACTTCTCTCTTCCTCTCGCTCAGGTAAACATCCCCTCTTTAGATACCACCCCTCTAATCCGCTTACTGTCCAAACAGTTGTACCTTGTACCATAGACTAGTCTTGCATCCGTCTATAGAAATATAATTATGGCAGCTAGTGAAGCCGTCGAAAGCCGCTGAATGTGTTTTATATCAAGCTCCTGCTGCGACTTGTCATTGCGAAAATCGCGCGGGAGAGCAGTCTAGTGTGTTTCCCCGCTAAGGAATCGAGGCGGCCCTAAGCCGCTGAGGTGACGCGATCCGAGTCGGCCGCTGTCGGAAGCGGCGGTCTTTCGCATGTAAACCTGATTGCCACTGATTGCCCAGTTATTTTGAAACATAGGTTACGATCCTTTAGTAAGGCGTAGTGCACAAATTACGTAAGGCAAAAAATCCGGATTTTGGACCGCCTCCCCACCACGTAACGGAATTTCCTATCTCTTATACACATTAAGTAACGCAACCTCAGCCTGCCCACCTGTGCGTTACGTAAATTGTGCACGACGCCTAAGGTTCGACCGAGTTTTGATGAGTGCCGGATGGCATACGTTTGCCTGGTGCATTATATTAGTCCGATTAATTTTTGTTCTGAAATATATCTTTAATTGTAATTCAAAAGTATTGCACCATGCTCTGAAGAAATCTCCACACATATGGGTATTTTGGTTTGGACAAATAGCTATTTTTGGAAATGTTAGGGTAATAAAAACAATGCGCTTATTATACCCATGAAGTTTTTCCGCGTCAGTAGGGTTTTGTGACAATATGCTTTCTTTTCTGCGGTTATTTCCATTGCTCTCATTTCCTTCGCGATTTTTTCCGGGAATCGTTCAACTATAGCGATTCATAAATTCCACCGCTCGACATCGAGGTTTTCACACCTTTTCTGTTTCGTATCATGCACTCGAAGCATACAGTGAAAGAGAATCGTACCCAATTCAAACAAAGTTAATTAATGGTTTTCTTTTCATTTACAGGATTGGTTCTCACGACAACAACTAGTGGTGCTGGTGTTAATAATTAACATAGCATTGGCGATAATGTTTTTCAAAATGCTAACATAGCGCAAATCGATCTTTTGTTTGCATTTTAATCATTTTCTGAATATAAAAAAGAGCATAAATGATAATGATATTCAAGCGAACATTATGGAATAACTCTGACAACAACAACAATGTGTGCTAAAACCGTCATCACAGCCATGAGACTTCTCTACTTATTGGATTCAGGATTCAGCGAGCGACTATCGAACGACAATGAAGTGAACCCTGAAACTCAATATATCGAACGATTGCAGTTGGTAGTGTTATAAAAAAATTAAATTATATATTTCTTAATGTTTACCCTGGTTTTATTTTAGTGTAAATTACTTCCAGCTTCCTATTTTGTTGCATTTCTACCCATTGAATTATATGTTTCCAATCATGATTTATATGAGTACATGAGCATCTATCTTTTGGTGCAGTATGTCGTGTGGCTATGAAGTAACGAGACTCACGTTGCAAAACACTTTATTTTAATTCATCCAACATTATATAAGTCATAGAAATATTGATCTTTTCGCAAGATCCGGCGAATAAGACGTTGTCTTCGCGTAAAACTCATGACATGTCTTTCCACGATTTGGGTCGTTAGCTCTCTATCTTTTTATAATAAAAGGTATTTAATAGTATAACCTTGAAGAACCAATTTTTCCGAAACTGTCTTTTGGTTTTGGCGTCGAAGGCGATCCTGTAACATGTTCAGAATCATTTTGGTCATCTTTGGAACGCCTCAACCGCACAAAAACACATGCACGCGCGCCTATCCACTGGGAGCGCCGCTATCACCAATAAGAAGTTCGCCATTTCGAAATGACTTTAGACATGCAGCTTCCGAAAGAGAAGCCGCTAATCAAAGTCGCGTTCATGCTGAACAACAGTCGATCGCTGGCGTTTGGTTCGCACATTCTTCGCAGAGGTACCAGTCTCGTTATTGATCAGCCACATCTCGTATTAGGCAACTGAATCATCGTGAGAATTTCTTTTGTTTTAAATTCATCAGTTCTCGTGTCATGTTTCGTTCTGCACAAACGTTCTGTTTTCTTCTGCAAGGGCAGTGACTTTACCGCCGGTTCAGCACGATAAAAAAAATTGGAATAATTGTTTTTATCGAATTGTCACTGATTTTCCTATATTCATTAACTGATTCTTCTGCTGCTTTTAACGTGCCTTATTCCTGGAAGTTCTACAGTGTTAAAAATAAATTTGACTCCGTAATAAAAATCTTATACATATTGTATAATTCAGTAAACGCAACTATTGTTTTATTTTTTGAGAGAGACAATGAGATTATTACTAAGGTGAGTTTTCTGTAACCAAAAATAACATTCTAGGTAACCCACCCAAATTAAGTCCTAAATGTGACTCGAAGGTATACTTAAGGGATTGTGATACGTAATCCAATCTGGAACAGTATTGGCATTTGTGATATTGTCTTGAAAGGTGATATTTTTAAACTAAAAAATTATAAAGTTTCTCATAAATTAGTTTTTTTTAAATAAATCGATCACTAGGTACAACAAGAAAAATAACATTACAGCATATTCAAATGAGAAATTCGTCGTATTCATCAATGTTTTCATCGCCAGAATCAACTTCAGCTTCTAATCCGGGAGGTCTATTAGATAATCCGGATCCATCGCCGGGTTTTAACACTTTAATTCCTTTGTCACCCATCCGCAAGCAATCGAATTGCCTAGAATGAAAACAATGTAACAAATTGTGGTTAATATTGACAAACATTGCGGAACAAAATGTTTTCCTGTGCTGCATCTGCTCTCCCGGTCGTCGGGTAGGTCCTCGTTACTACACACGTTAGAGGCGATTGTGACCTGTCATTATTCGTATCGCATTACAGGTCTGTCCAAATAGCTAGATATTCAATTAAAGGTGAATCACTGTACTTGGCCCATTTCATTTGAATACGTTTATTTTTTCCAATTATCACGATGAAATATTGTGTTAGTAATTATCATTCAATTAAGAACAATTCCACGCTGAACTACACGAAAACAGATTCAGATAATCAATTCAATTTTTAAATATTGGGTTGGGGAAAAAGAAATGTCGTATATTGTCAATATATGGCAACACTTAAACATATCTTGTGTTGTACTTATCGCATTGGGTCATACTATACGGCTATTTAAAGACGACAATATGTGCTACAAGTGTCATTTTGACAGTGTTGTGATTGTCCTTTCCAGTCTCAAGTTATAGCGCGTCAAAGATAGAGTCCACCAAGCAAGAAATTCGCCATATTTTACGTTTTTACTACCTGCCGATAGAATCGTTGAAATGATCCAAGTAGACCGGCATGTGAGCACTCGCTCGATTGGCCAGGGACTGGGTATAGACCATAGAAGAAGATGGTGACTGGTGATGAAAAGTGGATCACGTACGACAACCTAAAGCGAAAAAAGTCGTAGTCGAAGCGCGGTGAGCCGGCCCAAACCATCGCCAAGCTCGGATTGACGGCCAGGAAGATTTTGCTGTGTGTTTGGTGGGATTGGAAGGGAATCATCCACTATGAGCTGCTCAACTATGGTCAGATCCTCAACTCGGTTCTCTACTTTGAGCAGCTTGACCGTTTGAAGCAGGCGATTGACCAAAAGCGGCCAGAAATGATCAATAGGAATGGTGTTGTTTTCCACCAGGACAACGCTCGGCCTCACACATCTTTGATGACCCGCCAGACGCTACGGGAGCTCGGATGGGATGTCCTATTGCACTCACCGTATAGTCCGGACCTGGCTCCAAGTGATTATCATCTCTTCCGGTCCATGCAAAACGCTCTTGGTGATACTAAGTTGGCCTCAAAAGAGACTTGCGAAAACTGGCTGTCTGAGTTTTTTGCAAATGAGGAGGGGGTTTTATAAGGGGGATAATGAAGTTGCCTTCTAAATGGCCAGAAGTTTGCGAACAAAACGGCGCATATTTGACTTAGATTGGATAATTTTAAGTATGTTAAATGAAGCGTCAAATTTCGATCAGAAATACGACATTCCTTATTCTCCAACCCTATAAATAGGATAGGTGTACCAATTATGATGGAAATATGTCACCAACTTACAGAAAATTGCGAATGAATACCCTATTTTAGTTCAAAAGTATACAAAAGTATATTTTTCTAGCAGTTTCAACCTGTTTTTTATTTTTTTTTACTAATGGACCGATTTAGATGAACGACATATCAAATTGAAGCTTATGAACTTCTTGAATATTACTTTTGCGAAAAAATTGAATTTTAGTTTTTGTAATTATTGATTGAGTTAGTTTTTCATAGTTTTCTCGGTTGAAGATAGAGAGCGCAATACTTTTTAATATTTTTTCTGGAAAGATGACATTTTCTCAGCCCGAGAATCGATAATTTTGTTTTGAGGAGGCTAAATCAAATGACTATTGAAACTGAATGAAGTTGAAGAAAAAATATTTTCAGGATTTTTTTCATCAATGCCTAAAAATGCACATTAGCAAAATTACATAGGCACGCACAATCTGTGGTACCGTGCGCGAGTATACGAGTTATGATTTTGTGCGCGAGTACAGTAGGGTTAAACATTGTTTTATTGTCTAGTACTATATTCATTTCCTACTGACCTTTGATGCAGTCAACGTTTGTAGGCCACAGGCTAATATTTTAAGAATTAGTCGCCCATAAAGCCCAAAAGTTTGGTCACCCCTGGTGTATTCACTATATATGTTTCGCCGGGCCTCCCTTGAGGAACTCCGCTACGAAGCCATCCTTACCAGTTTCTATGTGTATTTTGGTGATTGGTGAATTTTGGTGAATGGCGTTTACTTCACCCATCGTAGAAGGTGGTACATCGTCTTTGTTCACTACACCTGTGTGGTCTTCTTTAACGCCGTCTTGGTTTCCTATATGGGTGCTGTTCAGGTGTTCATCGTAGTGCTGCCTTCACCTTTCGACCACCTCGCATTCGTTCGTCAATATACGTTTTTCCTTGTTCCTGCACATTTCGGGCCGCGACAGCCTCCATGCGAGGCGTTCTGTTTCTTGAAGAACTTCCGAAAACGATAATCCAGCTTATCTCCTTACGCTCTCACGGCGCTTTTTTCACGAAAGAGATGTGTTCGCTTCGTCTTCGCTCAAGTCGTCAAACCATTCGTCGCGTTGTTCACAATATTTACGTCTACCGCCGGTAACGCAGCTCCAAGACGCTGCGAGTATGTTGCAGCAACGTTTGGTACCAAACAGTCGTAAGTGGTATCATGTTGAGCGCTGATGCCTTATGTTATTGACGACAGGTATTTTAGAACGTAATTCACCCGGTAATGGTCTGAATCGATGCTAGCGCCACGATAGGTTCGATCGAAACGTGGTCAATTTGTATTTCCGTTTGCTGAAGAGATATCACATGCTGCTTATCCCTGTAAACTTTGTGGCTTTGGCCATAAAAAAGGTCACCTAACCAAAATGATGCCTCATCATTCGAAGCGTTATGTGTTCCGTTTTTGAACGACTGAGAAAATTTCAATTACGACTCTAGAGGAATAAGCCCAACTTATTTTATAAATGTACTATTAGTGAAAAGCGAGGAATGCAGCAGTAAGTGAACGCAGGAAATTGGCATATTCCTAAGATCACTATTCAACCATTTCAACTACACAGTCGGACCGACTGACTACCCAGAAACTCCGGATTTGAAACACGACAAATTGTGGTAATTTGATTTTTAAATTGAGAAGTGAAAAAATTAGGTAGGTGGTGTCTTGATACGACCATATTGATAACGTAGGAATACGAACCTATTGTATTCAATTCACCTATTTATAACTCTATATTAGGAAGGAACGAACTTCAATAATTGATGGATTTCATACCAACTTGTCTTAGGAGTTGGCAGCACCATCTTAGATAGCAGTGAAACGTTGTGGATGTGAAGACATAGGACATTTAAGCAACATTGGATACATAAAATCTTCACAAAAAGATTAGACTACTTTTTGAAAAGGGTTAAAAAAATTTCTTGATTTATTACAAAAAATTATAATTCAAAAACTATAATACTTAGAAAATTCTAGTCAAAGGATGGAATGTAGGAAATTGTTCAAATTTTCATGGAATGTCTGCTGAAGGTTTTATTTCTTGAGAAATGTAATGAAAGTACAAATCCATGGATCTCGACCGTTGGTTTAATTCGAGAAGCTTCTTACAATTCTCAATTACTAATGGGTTCATGATTTCGCTTCGGATTAAGAAGCGATAGGACAGTTCCCAAAACCGAACCTGCAATGGTAAAACACCTGCCAAGACTTCAAGGCTCATGTTGTGTGTTGATTGCATGCACCCTAAGGCTAAACGCAAGCAACGATACTGTATCCTCTCCAGTTTAAGGTGAAGGTGGAAGCAAGCCTTTGTAGTAGTATAGGTAAAACCATGTGTGAAAATGGGGTAATAGTGTTTGTGAGAGAAGAGAAATTTATTTCATTTGTATTGATCTTTGTACGTAATTAGATCAATTCACTTATCAGACTGTGTGGCGCTTCACTGATACGAGTCTTAGAATACATTTGAAAAAAAAATTACAATTCAATACTGATGTTAAATGTATGAACAATTGCAAATATAAATATATATAGAAGGTGTATTTGCATATGAAGTAAAATTCTGATTATACGCGAGCGTCACATGAGCAAATTTATCACAGAAGCGAATTGGGGTTCTTTCGTTACCAACAAGTTCTTCCGCACAGTAACTCGATATTGATAATTCCTCAATGTTTTCCTTCGTTGATCATATTGTTTTACATTCTCACGTTGGAGAGCGTTAACCCTTCTCTTCGTTGGCCGAGGCATTTTGATTGGATGTAACACTTTTCCGTTTACTATTTTTGAAAGCATAGGCAGCCATGGCAGTGTTCCGAGCTCTGCAATACAGTTTTCTTAGCCAATGTTCAAGTTGCTAAAACTTACATTATAGACCCATTAAACGTGAAAAAAACGTGCTCCCGTGGCCGAGTGGTTAGCGTCATAACTAACATGCCGGGAGTTCGGGTTCGATTCCCGTTCTGGTCGGGGGAATTTTTCGTCAAAGAAATTTCCTCCGACTTACACTGTGATCACGCGTATTCTAGAGCTTGCCACTCAGAATGCATTCAAGGCGTGTTATTTGGCATAGAAATCTCAACTAATAAAAAAATGACGCAAGTAATACTACGTTGAGACGGCGAGGTTCCTCTAGGAACGTTAGTGCCATTGAAGAAGAATAAGAAACGTGAAAAAATAATTGTATTGATATCAACACAATTTTATTTTATTGATTTTCATGACGTGAAACGTATGACTCAGGAATAACATTTTATTGAGTGGTTTCTGTATTTGTTTCAATGATGTTGTCTGGCATCAGTGTCGAAAAAAATAAAAATGTTTTCACCAATACAAACAAAGCCATTGCCGAAGATTGAAGAATGAAAATTTAACTTTCAGAGCACTAGCTCGAGTTTTCCGACGTTTTTCACTATACAGTGCGACAGCAGATGAAAATTTAATATCTTGTGAGTAATCGATTAGAATTTGGTTTTAATTACATGATGGAAAGTGTGCATAAACGATCATTTTCTTCACACTGTTCGTAAAATTATTGATTTTCGGGCGAGAGGTGAGGGAGGGAGATGAAAGAAATGAGCGCCATTGTGGCAGCCATTTGTGGCTAGCTTCAACCTTCACCTTAATGATGTGGGTTTTAGCAAGGCGCGTAGAAGTATATCCTAAGGTGGGCCAACTTGCTAAATCTACTCTTCAGCCATCTTGGAAGTCTACTGTGTTTTGTTTATAACAAAACACAATACGCTTGTGCCCGAGCTCGCTCGTGATCAGTCTGTCTCTTTCACGCTTCAAGGAAAAAAATCCCCTTCTGCTTTCTTCCGTACTTTTTTATATACCGCTCCCCTAACCAACTTAGTGACGAAACGGCCTCACCTAGTACCATAGACCCGTTTGGGTTTTAGCAGCAGAACGGAAACAAAACGAACCATATTCCATCACTGACAGTATTGTAGTTTTGTACAGCCGTATTAGGTCTTCTGGATGAGTACCCCACCATGTTCCAGTAACTGTCCGGAGAAAATTTGTACTCTGTTGACATTTTTTATTCAGATACGCAATATGTTTTCCCCATGTACATTTAGCATCAAACCAAACTCCAAGATATTTGAAGCTTGTGGATTGAACGATGGTTTTGTTGAACAATTGAAGCAGAAGTTCGGGAGGTTGGTGCTTCCTAGAAAATACAACCATTTCTGTTTTCTCAGTTGAGAATTCAATACCTAGCTTCACAGCCCATGTAGATAAATTATTTAAGGAAATTTGCAGCGATCTTTGCAAATCAATAGTTATAGTACCTGATATGGATACAACACTATCATCTGCCAGTTGCCTCAAAGTACATACTTAAGGACTTAAGCAAGAACCTTGAGGAAGATCTATGTAGCTAGTCCTAGAAACGGCACAATTTCCATGAGAAAAGTGCATGTGCTTTTCGGATAACAGATTAAACAAAAAGTTGTTTAAAATTGGTGAAAATCCATGGTTGTGAAGTTTATCGGATAAAATTCTTATAGATACTGAGTCAAACGCCCCTTTAATGTCTAAGAAAACAGAAGCCATCTGTTTTTTATTACCAAAGGTCGTCTGAATTTCGGAAGCAAGTAACGCGAGACAATCATTTGTCCCTTTGCCCTTGCGGAAACCGAACTGCGTATCTGATAAAAAATTATTCTCTTCAACCCATTCGTCTACTCGTCGGAGTATCATTTTTTCCAATAACTTACGGATGCAAGATAGCATGGCTATTGGTCTGTATGAGTTATGGTGGGAAGCTGGCTTATTCGGTTTTTGAATGGCTATTACTCTCACTTGTCTCCACTCGATGGGGACAATATTTTGCTCAATAAACTTATTAAATAACCTTAATAAACGTTTCTTAGCGACGTTTGGACGGTTCTTCAAAAGATTAAATTTGATTCCATCGGAACCAGGAGCTGAATTATTGCACGAAAGAAGTGCAAGTGAGAATTCAGTCATTAGAAAACAATGTCTCGTTATTACTATTGGAAGACGATGTATTACGAGATATGTCTTCTGCAGGGACAAAATCTGGACATACTTTTTTGGCAAAATCAAGAATCCATCGGTCGGAATACTCTTTGTTTTCGTTTGTATGGTTTTTGTTTCGCAAACACCTGGCTGTGTTCCACAAGGTACTCATAGATGTTTCCCTTGACAAACCATTGACATATCGTCGCCAGTAACTGCGTTTTTTCGCTCCAATAAGATTTTTGAATTTGGTCTCCAAAAGTTCATACTTATCAAAATTTTCCATTGAGCCATTTTTGCGAAAAATTTTGAAAGCAGAGGATTTATTGAAATAAGCATCCGAGCACTCTTTGTCCCACCAAGGAGCACCAGGGCGTCGGCGAAGTTTTGCACCAGGGAAACGTTTCGTTTGAGCTTGAATGGCAGTGTGGTAAATCAAACTAGCAATGAAATCATATTCTTCGAGAGGTGGAAGTTCAGGAGTCGAATTGATGCTCTCTGATATAATACTAGCAAATTTCTCCCAGTCAATATTATGGGTAAGATCGTATACAACTTCGACCAATTTCTGGGGACACATCTCATTGGCAATAGAAACAAGGATTGGTAAGTGATCGCTACCGTGAGGATCTTGGATTACTTCCCACATACAATCTAACGATAAAGTAGACGAACAGAGTGACAAGTCTAGTGTGCTTTCTCTTGCAGGAGGTTTGGGTACTCTTGTAGCTTCGCCAGTGTTCAAAATTGATAAATTGAAATTATCGCATAGATCGTAGATGATTGAGGAACGGTTATCATCATAGAGTGCCCCCCAGGCCACACCATGTGAATTGAAATCACCCAATATTAACTTGGGTTCAGGTAAAATCTCGATAATTCCATCGAGTTGGTTTCGTGAAATTCCAATTCTGGGAGAAATATATACAGAAGCAATGCAAGAAGAAATATATACAGAAGCAATATCTCGGCTTATGTCCAATCACTACAACCTAAACGCGCATCTCTATCGCATTGGGCTCGCAGCAAACAATCTTTGTGATTGTGGCGATGGCTACCACGACATCGAGCATGTTGTCTGGTCGTGTATCCGGTTCCATACTGCTCGCTCTCAGCTCTCTAGAGCACTGAGAGCACAAGGCAGACAATCGGAGATCCCCGTCCGGGATATCTTAGGTAGCCGGGATCCTGATCTTCTGCTTCATCTATACCTGTTCCTCAGAAACGCCGATGTCAACGTTTAATGATGTTTCCTTCGTTGTGTCCCCGTTTTATATCCCTCCTATCCGATCGATAAACTTTTACTTAGTCGCGGCAATACATACACACACTCTTTACAGATACACGGACCAAAGATTGTGCAGTCCACTGATCATTCAACAAGAGCCAAAGGTTGTACCGCTCATGACAACTCTACATGAACTGATTATTGCGCCGGTTAGTGACCATTCTATCCTGGATTCCTCGAGTCGAGAAAGACGCACCACGCTAGATATGAGGAACAGACTAGGGGGGCGTTGCAGATTAAGGGTCAGCTGCATCCCAATAGGAAGTATCTCGTGTCGGGCACACGTACAGAGCATTGGAGACAGCAACATCCGAATTACGAAAACACTTGTAATACTAACCTCGAGCCAACCGCGAGTAATCGGTTACATGTTACTGACATAGATAATAAGAAAAATTGTCAAAGTATTGAACTCCCGGCCCCGTGAGGCTAACGCCATATGAGCCTTGATAAAAATATATATTTTGGAAAAAAAAATGCATAGGTCTTTTCCCCTTATTGTAGTTTGACAAGCAACTACCTCGATTCCTAGAAGCGATGGTAATGGGATTTTATAGAAGGAATGGCATTTTCTGATCCCCAATAGAACGCCACCGTGTGAGTCTCTTCGGTCTAACCGGATAATGTTAAAATCATGAAAATTCAATACCTCATCAGGAGTAAGCCATGTTTCACAAAGAGCAAATACGTCAGAATTTATATTGTTGACTAAAATTTTTAACGATTCGATTTTGGGTTTAATACTTCTGCAGTTCCATTGAATAACTTTAATTGTATCTATATCGCTTATAGAACAATTAGGCATCGAGTGAGAAAATTGTTGCAAGGAGGGGCCATTTTTCTGTCAAGAATGCAAACAATGCAAGAACCAAACTAACGATAATACTTTTGAGGGGCTCGGGAATGTTTAAAGCATCTAGAATGTGACTCGCAATACTTGGAAGGGAAAATAACCCAACTTTGGAAGACCCGGACGGAGTGTTCACGTCTTTTTGTGTTCTCGCGGAAGTGAAACCAGGAGGTGTTTGCTTTGGAGGTGTTTGTTTTGGAGTTTTATCACTTCCAGAGGATTTCTCAATTGGTTTAACGTTTTCTTGCTTCTTACGAGGAGTCGGAGGAGAAAGAGGAGCAGAAATTTTTCTTTTTCTTGAGCCTCCCGGTATTGACATGAATGCTTCTTCAATAGAAGTAAAATTTTCACAATCATCGGTTGGCAGAATTGCATAAGGGTTCTCTTGTGCTCCAGGATTAGGGGTCTCTTTTGCCACAGCCCTTTTGAGCATTTCAGCATAGATCGTCTTGGATCGTTGTTTGAGAGAGTTCTTAACTTTTGCCTCCCGCGATTTAATCGCTGGACATGCAGAAAGATCGTAAACTTCCCCTTTGCAAAAAAGCAGTTATCGGCGTCTTCAGAGCATGATTTATCCTAATGCATCCCTCCACATTTTGCACAACGTATCTTGTTGCTGCAGTGGGAGTCTGTATGCCCAATTGCTTGCATTTCATACAACTCATATCTTTAGGTACGTAAAGGCGCACCGGAAGCAAAACCTATTCAATTTCCACAAATTGTGGAAGAGCTTTTCCGGGAAAGGTTACTCGAAACGAACCTGATTCGAAGTACTCTTTCCCTTTTTCGGAATGAGATACCGAATGCAATTTCTTGCAAGCAAGTATCTTCAGATGATCAATATTGGCATTCTTGAATCGACCTTTTCCTTCGTTTAATATTTCATCACACGTTAGACTAGGGTCGGTGATGACACCATCAATTTTTTTTTTCGATTTACCATCTTTGGTCACAGACCACACAGACTATTTAGACATTCTTAATTCTATCTTTAAAAACTAGTCTACTTATGTTGAAATCAAAAATATCGTGCACATCGTTAAAAAGCCTACAGCATCTATCTAGCGGATTGTTATATCCGTATGTAGTACGGTGCCCTTGAACTCTGAGAAAGGAAGTGCTTCGGAGTTGGCGGTTCGGAACGTGAATATTAATATTTTGCAGTATGCTGCCGCAGTCGATGTTGTTGCTTAGTACGTCGTAGATGAACAGCCTTTGCAGAAAACTACGCCGGCTCGACAGAGTTTGGAGTCCGATGAGCGCGCATCGATGTTCGTAAGGCGGTAGATTGTCGGGATTTGTCCATGGGAGCCGCCGTAATGCACTTCTTATAAAACGTTTCTGGATTTTTTCGATACGTGTTACGTGCACACTTAGATACGGGGCCCAGATCTGCACTCCATACTCTAATACGCTGCGAACCAGAGAACAGTACAGTGACTTCATGGCATGTACGTCGTCAAATTGCGCTGTATTTCTTCTCAGGAAGCCAAGCATGGAGTTTGCTTTAGTGACTGTCATCGATATGTGCTCGTTGAATCTCAATTTCCTGTCTAAAAGTAGCCCAAGGTCCTTGATAGAGCATACTCTCACAAGCGGTGACTCATTCATCGAATATTCGAACGTGACCGGTGTTCGACTTCGGCTGAAGGTGATGATTTTGCATTTGGCTGGGTTTGCCAACATTCCGTTCATCTTACACCACGATGACAAGCGTTCAATATCAGCTTGCAGAGCCAGGCAATCAACCGTCGTCTTGATAATGCGGTAGAGTTTTAGGTCATCTGCATACAAGAGCTTGCAGCAGCTTAGGTGGTCGCATACATCGTTTAAAAAAAGTATAAAGATGAGAGGACCAAGGTGACTACCCTGAGGAACCCCGGACGGTAGTTGAAACGCATTCGATGTGGCATCGTGAACCTTCACGAAAGCTTTCCTGGACGAAAGGTACGATTCTATCCAGCGAACAATCCACGAAGGAAGACCGAGGCGGCTCAGTTTTGTGATAGCGAGACCATGCGGAACTTTGTCGAACGCCTTGGAGAAATCGATATACACGGCATCAACTTGACGACGCTTCTCGATGGCACCAACCAGAGTGTTAGTGAAGGTCATCAGATTGGTAATGGTGGAGCGTTTCTTCATAAACCCGTGCTGAAATTCCGAGATTAACGATCGGACTGCCGTGTACAGCTTATCGTGTAGCAGTCTTTCCAGGACTTTCGCCAAACAGTCCAGTATCGAGATTGGACGGTAGTTTTCTACGCTGTGAATGTTTCCAGATTTGAAGATCGGGGTTATGGATGCTAGCTTCCATGACTCAGGAAAGACGCCGTCAAGAAGTGATCGATTGAAAATAAACTTCACAGGGATGGTCAATGATGCAGCACAATTCCTAATGAAGGAAGGTGGAATTCGATCCGGACCAGGACCTTTCGAGGCGTCAACAGAAGAGAGGGCTTTGAAAATATCGTCGTGGCTGAAGGTGATTTGCTGTAGACGAATATCAAAACTCGGCAAGTTATCGATGTATTCCTGCGGAGTCGGAGCCTGATCGACTTCGTAAACGGTTCGGAAGAATTCCGCAAAGAGATTAGCAGAGCTAGCAGCGTCAGAGGAGCTTTGACTACAGTATGTAACGTCCACTGGAATACGTGCAGAGCCTTTTCGGGAATTTACGAAATTCCAGAAAGATGATGGATTTATCTTGAAACTACTCTGCAAATTGTCAATGTACTGCCGAAAGCTAAGTTCATGTAAACCACTATACTCGGCTTCAGCCGACTGTACAGCAGTTTTATTAGCAGCTGTTTTGGAGCGGAAATAACGTTTCCGAGCTTTTCGCAGACGGTTACGCAGATTACGGAGTTCGGAATTCCACCATGGTTGTGTGAAATTTAGGGAAGGCTTACATCTTTTAACAGGAACGGTGTCTTGAATTATTTGATATATGTTGTCGTAGAAGGCAGAGACGGCTGCATCAGTGTCAGAGAGGTCAAGAAGCTCTGTCCAATTCAACGAGCCGATTCGCTCGTTGATAGCGTTAAAGTCACACCGTGCAAAGTCATACTCACTGCGAGCTGCTGGAACACCGGGCGGGCGGATCTGGCCAGGCGAATGGACGTCAAGTTTTAAAAGTAACGGCTTATGATGATCGTCGATTTTTAAAATAGCAGATGGTGGATCAAACAGCTCAATACCGTCTGAATCGCTAACGAATACCAGGTCAAGTAACTTGCCATTCACATTGACTAGATCGTTGATTTGCTTGAGTCCAACGGACAAAATGGACTCGACAAGAGCAAGTTCTTGTTCAGACGATGCATTGAGTGGCAACAGGCCGTTGATGTCTTCTTCGAAATTCCACACTAGATTTGGTAGGTTATAATCACCCACGACGATAGTTGAATCATGAGGCTTTGCCATATCTATAAGTTGTTGCACAGACTCGGCGTGTTTGGTATAAATATCCAGATGGCTGTTGGGACGAATATAGATGCAGCATAGGAAGAGCGATCGATGTAGAAGAACAATTTGTACGGCAATTTGTTCAAGGTTCTCACTGTCTAACAGATGCACAGATTTGCAATTAAGTCTGGGATTGACAGCAATCAAAACGCCGCCGCCGCGTTGAAATGAGCTGGTGCGAGAGTTCCGATCACAACGATAGATTGTATAGTTAGCTGCCAACTCGGTATTCGCAATGTCGGAATGAAGCCACGTTTCGGTGAAAATTACCACGTCGAAATCACAGGAGAGCAACGAGTGAAGCAAAGCGTTCGTTTTAGTACGTAAACCACGGACGTTTTGATAATAAATGGTCAAGAAATCACGAGTGCTGATTGAGGTTGGCAGAATTGTTTTCAACGTCTTTTGATGGAATATAAACAAAATATTCCAATTTCAACGTCTTTTGATGGAATATAAACAAAATATTCCTCCGTAAAAAGTTTGCATTGCGTAATCTCAGTGGCTTGCTTGCGGTCTTTGACAACCACGCGAAGCTTGTTCTGTCTAATAAGTTTTATCGAATCGATCGTGCTGAAATTCTTTTTGAGTTCTCTGGCTATTGTCAAAATTCGCAGAGCTTTCTGACGGGGGCGAAAATAAACATGGTAAGGTCCATCGGAATCTTCAGGATAGGACTTAATCCGAGGAGCTGTTTTTGATGGTGGATCGGGGTTCCCCGGCTCCGGGGTACCTGTTTTCGAAGAGTAACGCCAACAAGCTGGGTAGCTGACTGCAAGCCGGTGACGATGTTAGTCCAGGTAGTCGATGGGTGCCCTGTTTAGATCCTGAGTGCTGGCGAGTATGTATACCTGTAAAAACACAATTTTTTAAAAATAGGTAGCAAAAGAGTAATAAAAAAACAGGAAGTGGGTTATATCTATGGTATAACCGCAAGGGTGACGTAGGACTATCGTTGATTTAGAGATCATTTGTTTGAAGTTGAATCTGAATTCATTCTGAATGAATGAATATTTGGGGAACTTCGAAAAAAAGAGCGTTACGTTGTAGGCACAAGGTTTTATGCATCCAATATTGGATACGGAAATATCCTACTGATGGGGAAGAATAATCTTCAGAAGCTATCCTGTTAATTGCGATTGATTGAAAAATCACAAAACCAAATGTATTTGGTCACAGTGTTACATGGATAGAAAACATTAAAATAAACTATTTCACATGAATGTATTTTTAAATTCCCAGAGGAACTGGCAGATTATATTCAGTAACGATTAGATATTTCCACATTTTCCTCGATACTGGAATTAGAGGGGAATGAACTCTCTGAGCTCGGAACTTTCGGCGACTGAGCAATAATCGATTGCGGGCGCATACAATATTGGATACGGAAATATCCTACTGATGGGGAAGAATAATCTTCAGAAGCTATTCTGTTAATTGCGCTTGATTGAAAAATCATAAAACCAAATGTATTTGGTCACAGTGTTACATGGATAGAAAACATTAAAATAAACTCTTTCACATGAATGTAATTTTAAATTCCCAGAGGAACTGGCAGATTATTTTCAGTAACGATTGGATATTTCCACATTTTCCTCGATACTGGAAGCCCATCAGTGGTTTATGCTAACTCGATAACCACCTGTTAATAGCACTTGATTGAAACATATTTGGTCACAGTGTTACATGGATAGAAAACATTCAAATAAACTCTTTTACATGAATGTATTTTTAAATTCCTAGAGGAACTGGCAGATTATTTTCTGGATCTTTCTCGATGCTGAATGGCATCCAAACGGAAAGAATTCCGCGCGTGTATGTGTGTGTGTGTGTGTGTGTAGCGGCTGCTTCGAGATCTTCCAGGGGAACCGTTTGTGGCATCACTTTCCTCCTGATGGATTGTCTTCTGGCCTAAGGTGCACAAACAGGCTCTTGGTGACACCGTTCATCCGCGCTTATGATAAATGAAGAGCTTCACCACAACAGCGACAACATGCTCCAATCGCTGTTCAATTAGAACTGAGTGGATTTCCGAGCGGCGCTCGCTTATATACCGATTGGTGATCTCAATAGCCTGTTTTGAAAGCAAATTTAAGACTATTGAAACAAGTTTTTGGATCAGAAAGTAACAAGTATAGAACGCGTAGACATTTTATCTTTCGAATGAAGTGTTTATCATACCATTTCGTTCAGTTGTTTAGGAGCTATTAACGCTCAAAATCTCGGTCTCCGGCGTAACGATTTCGTTTCCGAAACTTTGATTTTACACCCCGGTATAGAAATGAAAGACGTAGTCCTACGTCAAAAAGGTCACAGAGGGGCCGAATCTGGAGAATACGGTGAATGAGGCAGCAATTCGGCCAATTTGTCCGTGGCGACGGTTGAATTTCCATTTTTTTCCATTTTTCTAAAATCCACAGAAAAGGCCGCTCCCACAAACGGTCAAAACTACGAGTCCTATTCGGCTGAAATTTTGACAGTAGCCGTTTACGAGAATGTACTACATGATAAGTAACCTCTCGTGCGATACTGACACCATCAGGCGGTGAGGCTAAGTACTTATCGGACCGCCCTCGTATGTATTAACTTAACATGTTTTCATATAAAAAAGATTTTGTTGCTCGAGACACTTATGAGATTATTCAAATAATATGAGACATTTATGCAAACAGTAGCTCTGATACTTATGAACAATCTTTTCCATCACACCAAAGTGTTACAATGGCTAAATTCCGCTGTTACGATTTTTGTCCCACATTCCTATGTCTTCAACACACTGTGCGTTATCTTGTGTGAGTGGCTACTTTGTTTGGTGCTGAGTACCGTTATCTATTACTCACAGGAGCACCGTATTGATTCGTGAACAGGTTCACTAGACATCAAGCTTCGTTTAAGAAAAGCATAAACTGATACTTGTTTGAGTAAAATATAAGATTAGCATGGTTTCTTGCTGTGGTGGCTGAGATTAATATAAGTTAATATAACAATGGTTAATACAAGAAAGTGCGCCGAAACGGGATTGTAGCGAGTCTGACCGTTATCACTATCGGGACGGTTGCGTTACTGATTTTCTTCAAAAGAATCTTCGAAAAGATGTCAAGAGATGCCGCTATATATGCCAGAGATGCTATTTGCCAATGAACAGATCAGCATTATTTCGTTTTACAGAATGAATCGAACATGGTGAATTTCGCCTATAGTTCTGCAAAACGTTTTACATAGCGAACAGATAACTGCTGAATAAGCATTCGACGGTGTAACGTTGCACTCCTAGCTTAAAAATGAATGTATCAGGCATATTTGAATCTTTTTAATAATCAGAGAACCCACATATGAAGTTTGCTGTGGTATCCATAGCCGAGTAGTTAGCCGCGAATTTCGAGTTCGTTTTCCATAAAGAGAATTTTCTTCCGATTTGCTCTGCTTTAATTCTACTACACAACATGTAGTGATAATTGTCATTTAAATATAAACAGTTTAAAATGCCTTCGGGCACACTAATCTTATATAGCAAATTGCTTCACAAACACCGATGCCCACATTATCATTTTAACGTAGAGTTTGGAGAGGATTACGATTCGAATATTCAGCATTCGATTTTTTTTGTTCGATTATATATTTCATGGAATCTGATAGAATTGTGTGTGCGATGAAAATTGCTTCTCACTTTTGACAGATTGTTCCAAAATATATTGCTCATAGATGGCTATGGGCTGCTATAAAACCTTCTCGTGGAAAATTTCGTGAAGTTTTATCGTTTTTGTCTTTCGAGAAATCGCAAGAAAGGGATGGATTCATTGCAAGTGGTATTCTTTGGAATAAGCTTGAATTCCCAATGAAGTGCGGAAATATATTCGATAACTGAACGTTCATTGGTCTGGCTCGTGGAAACCAACTTGCCAGACACTACCCGGCCTAGTTTCATGTTATGTAGAAGCGATGACTAACGAACAGGGCTAGTTATTTTCGAAGCTAATAAATGTGATTGAATTTTATTCATACAACTCTCACTTCCACTACAGTCATTTTCGGTGGATTAATTTCAGTGTATCGGGGTGAAGTGGAAACGAAATATTCTCTACGCATACAGTAACATTGATTCTTTTGTTTCGTTCCTTTCCTCTTTCGTTCTCTTACAAGTATAAAAGCAGAAGCTTTCACTGACGATTAAAACTGCTTGAACGGGTTATATTTATTTTCATTTCGCATGTTAGAGGATGCTTGCTGCTTTCAAACGTAAGTTTTATTTTACCAAAATGGATCGTCGCGGACCGTGTTCAAAATTCTTCAATCACTTGTAAATAACATGTTTCTCTGTTATTTGGAATACATGATTGTTACAGAAAATGTAATAAAATGAAAGACGGCACAGATCGGACTATTCCTTTCTCGAGTTTTTCACCCTCTCTAAGGGTGAAAAGAATAGTCCGATTTGAGCTGTCTTAATTTTATTATATTTCCTGTATCAAACATGTATTCCATGTTACGAAGAAGCATGTTATTTGCAAGTACGCTGGATTCTTTTTTATGCGTTTTTGCGTGATATTTTTTACGCTATTCGCTCAAAGTTACGCGATTTTTTTATGCGATTTGCTTGAAATTACGCGATTTTTTTACACGATTTGCTCGAAATTACGCGATTTTCGACTAGGTCTGCGCTTTCAGCGTGCCCACGCAGAATTGGGAGCGTACGCACAAACGCATACACAACGCCGGAAGCACGCGCACGCACATACCAACATGCACAAACATGTGCACAAAAACGCGAGCGCACACAAACATACAAATGGACGCACAGGTGCGCACAAACGCGCACAAACGTGCACACGCACAGACGCACGCACGGAAAGAATCAAGCACACACGTTCACACACGCACACAAATACGCACAAATACGTGCATACGTACGCACACACACCCACACATGCCCATGCACAAAAAAACGCGCACACCTGCACACAAGCAAGAAAAAAACACGCGCAAACGCACGTACACACGCGCACACAAACACGCACAAATGCGCGCAAACACGCCTACACATGCCCGCGCATAGAAAAAGCGCACACCTGCATGCAAGCAAAAAAAAACAGGCCCAAACGCACGCGCACACACGCACACGAACACCAAAAAAACGCGCGAACATACACAAACACCCATACAAATACACGTGCACAAACACGAACATCGGGCTGTCGAATACTCGGTTATCCGGACTCGAAGCTGACCGATATCCAGTATCCGATCAAACTATTATCCGTTTCATCACTAATTTCACACTGACAACTAGCGCCGGTAAATAATTACTCCTGCAGGCATACTACACAACCCTCACTGCACCGTTTTCATTAGTTTCAGTGAATAAGTTTCGAATGCAACAAGGAAACATTCATTTCTATACAAACTGCCAGAATACATGGATGCTTCAAATTAATTTCCAAGTTTCGATTTCTAACGTCGCTTTTGTTTGCAGAATGAAAGGAATCAACGTGAAATGAAAGGAATATGTACGAAAGAGACGAGATATTTTTCTTATTGTGCGTGAAAAGAGAATAGATATATTTTTAGCCTGCATGGTTCTGGTTCTGTTCTGAGAAGCGATAGACACATTATTGAGTGACGATGTGCTAATTGAAGTGAAATTGTCAGGCCCTGCTAACGAATGAGTTCAATATTCACAGATACAGATACAAAATTATTTCTGTTGATTAACGCGTTCAGTGTCACGCGGTTTTATAGCGACTTTTCCATCAGGCCACACGCTGATATCGTTTTACAGCAATGCGAAGCGCAATACTGGAAAATTAAAATTTACTCGATGGAAATTTTTGAACGTATTGGGGCCATCGTTTCTTATCAGAAGAACTTATTTCCGCTCGAAGGCAGTTGACGTTGCAGTCAACGAGTAAAATGAAAATCAATGAACTATTAAAACCACCAAATTTGATACTTTTCATCATTTGTAGAGATTTGTGCCAGCAGAGCCTGTTTGTTTAACAGATAGAACAACCCAAACTTGAGCTTTTCTTCAGATTTCCAGAGATACGATACATGATCATAGATTGATATTTGACATTTGAAGTTTTCGATGGTAGAGTCTAGTTTCAATGCTAGTTTCTATTACTAGTTACTACTTTTTACGACGGTTATGATAAGAATTTTTGTATTCATCGTTTGAGTTTTTTTTTTTGGATTATTCATTCCAAATGCGCGATAGAAATTCCGTTGTCTCTGATAGATTATCCAAGCATATTTCATTCATAGATGGCTATTGGCTCCTTTAAAATCTAGCATTCTAGCATCTAGTATTTCAGGATTGTGAGGAAAGTTCGTGATGTTTTCCCGATAGATGGCATTATTTGTAGAAAAGCACATGAACAGTTTGTGTCGTTTTTCTCAATAATGAACTTCAACCTGAAAGTCGTACGTCCTGTTAGAGTCAGTGATGCCAGATCTATGGAAATATCATGGATCAACGAATTTGTTTCATTGTGATGGAAATAAAGGTTTGAACAGGGTACGTATATGACTGATTAGTGCATCAGTGATGCTAGGCGCAAATTGAGGAACTTATAGTGCGAATCACATACAACATCACGTCACTTCACGTCCAGTCACGACACGTTACGTCAATTATTCTACCATGCAATTCTTATGAAAACATTCACATACACCGGCTACGTAACGACCCGTCAGTATACGTTCAACGAAAACGACCGGCAGGATTTGTAGAAAAGAATAATTGACGGAAACAAACGGTTCGTTGGGTTTCTGTCTGAACTTCGTGTCTCGGCTTTTGTTTTGATTTTGGTTATATTTTTTATGCCAACATATCTCTTTCTTCCAAATTTCGGAGCCAAAATCATTCGCGACTACCTGAGGAAAATAGTTCATATATTATTATTGTTGAATAAGGATCGGGACTACGGGGTTTGAGTATTTAAATAATATAATTCAATGATTTTCACTGAATCTTTCTAAATCTAGAACTGGTTCTGGGCAAAGAGAGCATTGCAATTTGATACCGTTGTAGGTGGTGACACCATGAATAACATTGAATAAATCATTTGTTTGACATTTGACGTGACGGTGCTGCTGCACGCGTAGATTGCGTGTGTGCATTAGTGGAGACGTGGACGTTCTTTTCCGTAACGTTCTATGTGAATCGCACATATGGCCGGTGTTAAGTCAGAGCGGACCAAGTCGCAAAATTCAAAATTTTGAGTTATTGATTGCATTAGGTTAAACATTCTGTAAGCTACAAAAATAAATAAATAAATAAAAATAAAAAGCTACATTCCAGACTTATCAGATTTTGAAACCACGGGTACAGCAGGAATAACTTATCGGAATTGTTTCGAACGCTCAATGAAAATCCCTTGTAGCACCAAACTTCAAACTCGTTTTTCTCGAAATAATAAAAGACGGGTGGGTAATGTCGGGGACATAACCGGAGTGACGTAGGACTATACAAAGGGGACAGCTTTTGTTAAATATATATTTTAAATATATTGTTTTATTTTCTTCTCCTATGTGAATACCTACCTATCTACCTGAAAAATGGATTAGTTTACTGTTTACTCTTTATGAATATGTTGATGGTTCTGAAAAGAACCTTTGGTGTTGTGTTTTTGTTATCACTCGATATTCCCATCTTGTTCGGTTAAACCTTCCTGTTTAGCTATTGCGTTTGCCACTCGCCACAGCTTTCACAGTTGGAAAATTTCTTCCCATCCAGCTTGTGACATGTTGTTCAGTAAATTACATTTAATGCGACGTGTCGGAGAAACACTTTGCCACTCACTGAAACTAATTGTTGCCTTGATGAGCGCCGAACCGAACCTGCTCTGTTCTTGATGCGGGTTTTCTAATTGTCGTGAGCAGCTTTGCAAGCCGTGCACCCGTGGCCGAGTGGTTAGCGTCCCACACTATCATGCCGGGTGTTCGGGTTCGATTCCCGTTCTGGTTGGGGGATTTTTCGTCAAACAAAATTCCTCCGGCTTGCACTGTGGTCACACGTATTTTAGAGCTTGCCACTCCAGAGTACATTCAAGGCGTGTTATTCGGCATAGAAATCTCAACCAAGTATTAATGAACGACGCTAGTTAATGAATACGTTGAGACGGCAAAAGTTCCACAGGGAACGTTAACGCCATTCAAGAAGAAGAAGCTTTGCAAGCCAACTCGAGCACTCCGACGGCCGAAACTCTATAATCGTTGTTAGGTATACTGGTGCTCCGGCACCAATCCGTTCGGCCTAGTTACCCTTGCGGAGCAATCAGTGAATGCGATCAACAGGGAACTGGAGACCTGCACGGTTCGAGTGAGACTTTGCCTTTCCCTTAACTTGTCCTCCTTTGTTACGCCCACGATGCCGATGCCGTACAACCACACGGGTTTACGGTTTGAAAGAAAATAAGATATTTTTTTGGGGTCCGCGTGTTTTATACTCTAGCGGTACACACTCACAGGATAGAGACAAATCGGCAGACTCAGCCAGAGGGGCGAGTCCAACGAGACGAACGAATGAGCGTTAAAAGGGAGCGATGGCAAAAAAATACATTCATTACGATTCGTTCGCTCGTTGGATTCACATGCAGGCTAAAAAGGATCACAAAATTATCTTCAATCTAAAGAGTTTATTGCTTTGTTATCACTCGATATCCCCATCTTGTTCGGCTAAACCTTCCTGTTTAGCGATTTGTTGCCACTCGCCACAGCATTCACAGTTGGAAAATTCCTTCCCATCCAGCTTTGTGACATGTTGTACTATAAAT
This sequence comes from Toxorhynchites rutilus septentrionalis, assembly GCF_029784135.1. Taxonomy (NCBI): domain Eukaryota; kingdom Metazoa; phylum Arthropoda; class Insecta; order Diptera; family Culicidae; genus Toxorhynchites; species Toxorhynchites rutilus. Next base: position 190,932,125 of record NC_073746.1, read on the forward strand.
TACATTCAATGCGACGTGCCGACACGCCACTCAGTGTCGCATTGGAGGCGATTTTAACCTGTAATTGAACATTTGCGATGACAGTGGTACAGTGTCGACTTTCAATGTGGGGTCATAATTTGGATCTCTATGTTTACAAAAATGTCCAACTAAATAAGTCGCATTACATGTCCGTCCAATTAGCTAAATGTCGAACTAATTGTAAATTACTGTACTTTCAATCTGGAAACAATTTAAGAATGGGTGAAAATTGAATAATCAGGAAAGTCCCCAACTATCATTAAGCTCAGAACAACTGCCAAATTCACATACTCATCAGATCCTGGCAAACAAATGAAGAAAAAATCAATTTGTGTTTTATTATTATTTTGCATAATGTTTTAGAAAGCATTGAACTGTATTTCCTAAACTCTTTTTTGGAAGGTTTAATGGCCCTGAAAAGCGCTTTGTTTTATAGAATGGTTCCAATTTAGAAAACTTAGTACTCGTGGTTTTGAAAAAAACCATTTCGAACGCCCTTGATGCCGCCTTGTTCTGGATTTGCCACCAAAGCAGATTGTATAAAGAACAAACTTTTTTCTTCTGCTACCAGGTGCCGTTTTGCGATTGCGTTTGGCACTCGCTACTCGCTGCAACTGCCTGTTGTCTTGATGTCCACCGAACCGAATGTGTTCTGTTCTTAATGCGGGTTTTCTTATCGTCGCGAGCAGCTTTGCCAGCTAACTCGATCACTTCGGCGGCCGAAACTATATAACGACGGCTAGGTGGACTGGTGCACTGGTACTAACGCGCTCGGCCTAGCTACCCTTGCGGGGAACTCCAGATCAACACGGTTCGAGCGGGATTTTGCCTTTCCCTTCACTTTTCCTCCTTTACCATGTCCAGACATGGCTGCTTGGGTTGGTTTGTTGATGTGTTGTTATGAGAACCGATGTGGTGTACGGTTTGAATGAGAATGATCGTTACGGCAGCGGAGCGGGGATTTTTAAGCTGACTGGCTGGCTCGAGAATTACGCATGTGTGAGACTGCGACCAATGTTTCGTTCATTTTTTGACGTGGGACTACGTCTAACCGGAATATATGGAGGGTAAAATGAAAACCTAAACACAGAACATGTAGGAAAAAATGAAAGATTTCGAATGCTTATAGCTCGAACATTTCGTACTGGATAGGAGAGATGTTTGCATCACTTGATAGGGAATATTTCTACGCATCTATCGCAACTAACAAAATGTTGTTTTTCATTAGATAAACAATTGAATAACTGTAAAATATTAGGCGTTATCTAAACGCCCTAACTGCATCGTTTTGATTGGCCCGATTTACGGTTTCCCTAACACAGCCATCAAAACCAAGCAGCCTTGGGGAAATCGGCATTGCAAATACATGAAAGTAGGGGGACTTTTGTTCTCATCGAAAAATATTCCCTAACACAGACTTTAAAACCAAGCAGCGAAATCGGCATTGCAAGCACACGAAAGAGCCTAGAGGCGAGTGAACTGAAAAGTTTAAACCCTCTTAAAGCCAAAAAGAACACACGAAAGTAGGGGGAGCTTTTGTTCCCACCGAAATGTGTTCCCTAATAGAGATTTCTAAACCAAGGTGCCTGGAGAAATCGGTATTTCAAATTCATGCAAGTCGGGGGTATTTTTGTTCCGACTGGAATGTGTTTCCCTAACACAGACTTCTAATCCATGAAGCGTGGGGAAATCGGCATTGCGAATTCATACAAATCGGGGGTATTTTTGCAAATAAAATGCAAACTGCGAGTACTTTTGTCCTCGCTTGCCTTTGTGCAGAGTGGAATATGTCTGTCCTAACATGATTTTCTAAACTTAGGAACCTGGGAAAATCGTGCAGCCACTAGAAGCGAATGAACTTCCCAGTTTCAAGCAAATTCGAGATTCGAGAAGTATGTACACTTTTGGGATGTAAACTTCAGAGGGAAATGTAAAATAAAATAATCGTTTGATAATTTTTTTTTGTCTTTATTGGAAAGATTTTCAGCCTTAGGCTGGTTCATCAAACGTTTGATAATTCTTCCGTACATATATTTTGTTCTAGTCATCATATCAAACGTAAAAGTTCCGTCATTAAATTTACTTGTAACGAAGAACAATCAATCACAATAAATGAATTGACTTTATACGGCATTTGTTCATTTTTTTCACTCACAGAGCAAATATATTGAACTCAATTGAATTTGGAAACTGTTTCATTCAATCAAGAATTTAATCAATACAAACGAATGATTGCTCAGCTAAGGTAGTTCCACGTGAACCTTGCGGTTATATCATAGATATAACCCACTAATTTTTTTTTTCTTTTTCCTTTCCAATCGTGCTTCATTATATTTCGCTGCTGCTCTGGTTGCCCGTTTTGGTCGGTACGATTTGAGGAGCACAAGATGGACCAATCAAAAATGGGCACATAGTGCATTTTGACAATGGTTGATATTTCACAATTATTCAATTATTTATCTCAAGAAAAATGAAATGTTATTCGTTATGATAGATGCGTAGATATATTTCCTATCAATTGATGCAAAAACCTTTGCGATCTATTGAGAAATGCTCGAGTTATAAGCGTTCCAAATCTTGCATTTTTTCCTACTTGTTCAGTGCCTAGATTTCCATTTCACCCCCTATATCTTCCGGTTAGACGTAGTCCTACGTCAAAAACTTGATACTTCCTTTCCACTCTGCAGCGAAAGAAAAACACGTCCTTCTCCGATGAGATCAGGGAAGGAACTGAAAGTCGAGATAGCGATATAGTGTATTCGACAAAGTTTTAGATCTTATAAAAATATGAATTTTTTCGAAGACGTCAACTTTCTATCTTTTATAGTTTCTGGAATATAAGCGATTTTTGTAGGAAGATGTTTCATTGAAAATATTACAACTAATCCTAATTTTGATTAAAGTCGAGATAGCGATATAGTGTATTCGACAAAGTTTAAGATCTTATAAAAATATGAATTTTTGTCGAAGACGTCAACTTTCTATCTTTTTTAGTTTCTGGAATATAAGCGATTTTTGTATGAAGACTTCTGAAACATTAATGTTTTACGCGTAACGTTTTTGTGTGTAAATTTTCGCGTTCTTTACATTTTTTTAGTGAAATTTCTTTAAAAAAATCGATATTTTTCTATGAAAATTTAAACAATTCACTACATTTCATCCTTTCATCAAAATTTTGTAGGTATTATAGTTTTTGAGTTATATTTTTTTTGGTGAAAAATCAAGAAAAACATTTTTCTTTTGAAATAGTCTTATTCTTTTTTGTATATTTCAAGTACGCAAGGTTGCTTAAAAGACCCATGTGCTTACACCTACAACGTTTCACTGATATCTGAGATGGTGCTGCTAACGGCCCTGTCGGGTTGGCATGAAATTTGTCAATTAACTCTTTAGTTGAATTTTTACCTGTGTTTATTTCATAGATCCGGACAGAATATCGCGTCTTCGCCCTTTTGGTATTTCTTGATGAACGATGCAACTTTCGGCAGGCAATTCATACTAAAAATTTCCTCGTTCACGGTCAGTCCGAAGCTAAAGAAGAGCGGTTTTAACATCCCCTTCTCGCTGAGTGTCAGTCACAGCAGCACCTTCTTGGGGAACTTGGTGTGTAAAATAAACTTCACTTCGGAGCTCACTTCCTTTATGGGGGAAGTAAAATACGAAGTGCCCTGCCAGTCGTTGCCATCCAGGGTGAGATAGATCTCGTCGTCCATCACTACCGCCACGTGGCGATTCTCCGGGAAAATCGACTTGACTATCTTATTCAGCCACCGCCGCTGCGTCATTGCCTGCAGCTCCGAGACAAGTGGACGGGACTTCCGTTTCCTGACATGTATGTCCATGTTCTCCAGATACTTTTTCACTGTTTGGCCGGTTGCACCGTCCTCCCGGCCAAGCGCACGCAGCGATATAGCCACTTTTCCCTCAATCTTCCTCTTTAGCATCCTTTGGAGCGTCTTGTCGCTCAGAGTCGTCGACCGTCCAGAGTCGGGCTGATGCTCTGATTGTTGTTCAATAGTGCCAAAATGTTTTAGATGCCGGAACGGACGTATCCGGCGTCCACAAAGTGCCGCACGATGTCCGTTTTCGACGGGTTGGGGTACCGTTCTTTGAACGCGCACACTTCTGAACGGAGTAACTTCACTGTTTTCGCCATAACGGTTAAAGTTCGACTGATAGAGCTGTCATTTTTTTTCTGCTGATTCATGGGTTGCTATGCTGCATGGGTAGTTTCGTCAGTACGTGTGAAGGTAAACCCATAGAAAATCGGGAATTTTTGTCCATTTTTTTAATGCAAACGTTATAAGCCTAACCAAGAAACAAACGCATAAAAAATGAACTTCAAGATATTCTCTGTCCTCCATCTGACATCATCCGTTGGGTGAAACATCAGGTTCGCCTAAGCATGTAGAAACATCTATCCCACCCTTCACAAAATCAAAAACACCACACTTCCTTGGTTTGACCTGGCAAGGGTAGAAAAAAGAACTTCAAGATATTTTCTGTTCTCCATCTGACATCATCCGTTGGGTGAAACATGAGGTTCGCCTATGCCTGTAGAAACAACAATCGATAACGACTGGTCACACTTTCTTTGTTCTTTCCTACTTAATTGACAAAACAGAACAACTCTTATGGTCCTGTAATGCAGTCCTCATATCCGTTAACCATTTTTGCTGAATTGTCAGCATACCAAAGACGCGTCAGCTCAACACAATACATGTCAAAGCCTAAGAGACATTTCCTGCATTTCTTTATTGTAACAGGGACGTGTAAATATTTCCAATTGATTCAAATATCTCTGCGATCTATCGAGAAATGGTGGAGCCTAAATCGCAATATTTTCTCTTTCTTCTCTCATTGCCGATAGAACGAAAGCTGTATTTGATTCGCAGTGGTATATGAATATTGTAACTAACCGATGCACAAGTTGAACCTTATTGACAGCAAGGGTAGGCAAGCACACAAATGGGTAGAACAAATGTTTTATGTTTTCTGATTTTGTACCCTTACTGAAAGACGTAGTTCTACGTCAAAGAAAAAAAACTCAAAAACTAATTGTACATATACAAATAAATCCCCACATGCGAAATAAAATCAAGCTTCTAACATGACTGTAAAGAAAAAATAAATATGGAATGACACAAAAAACAATCCTTGTTATATCGAGTTATCATTAAATTCGTTTTCAGTTAGAAGCGTCGGAATACGCGCAGGAGTAGTGGTTCATAAATCATTCTGGTTAGTATTGAAATCTAGTGAACCTACCTGGAGAAGAGTTCGAATCCTTCGAAGTTACCATTCATTTCCATGCATATGTGCATGTTACGACCGATAAAATATAGATCGTAAAACCTTGCGCATACTTCTATAAAGTCTAGCCTTGGTGGATTCACACAAACGGGTGGTGGATTTTTACCCGTTATTCTGTTTTTGTACATTACACGGTTGTTGATCAGCATCCTGAAGTCGAATGCAAAGTCTTCTGGAACGTACGTCAAATTAACGCAACCACGCATGGCGAAGATACCTGAAATATCGAAATATGAAATATTATATACAATTTGAGCCACATTTTAATATAACTGTTTATTAAGATTCCATACTTTTTGTGCTTTGTCACAGAGTTAATATGGCTCTCAGAGCCCCTAGACTGAAGATTTTTGTCGGCCGATAGTTTAGTCTGGTTCAGTTGCTAGTGCTCACCGAGCCAACGAACAGTCGGGTTAGTGAAGAGGGCGCAGATTAGCAAACAGTCGACCGACTATTCTCGAACGATTAAGTACTACTTAGTACGACTGTTTCACTGTTGAAGCATCGGTGTTAAGTTTTATAAGTCGCAGTTCTTTGCTCGACTTCTTCTATTAACTTTATGACGTACGTTTCTACAATCAACGATTGGGCGATGTCATTATAAAAATATTCGAATGGTACCAGTGACGGACGCCGGAGCTAAGAGCGGTCGATAAGCAATCGTTGTGTGTGCATGAGGGTCCCCGCAGACTGCAAACATTCTATTGACCGATAGTTTGGTCGAGTTGACCTCCTAGTGCAAAAACCGACCGAACTGAATCGGTGTAAGGCGTCGTGCACAAATTACGTCACGTCAAAAATCCGGATCTGGAACCCCCTCCCCCTTACGTAACGCTATCTCCTATCTCTAATACACAGTAAATAACGCAACCGCGACCCCCCTCCTCCTTTTCGCGTTCCTTAATTTGTGCACAACGCATAATGAGCGTAGTAAATAAGGTAGTGTGCGTCGGGTAAAACCGACATCCTAAGGTTTTCCCCATATTTCCAAGACCTTCCATGTTTCTTCGACTTCAAATCATTACTTCAACTATTCATGAACCATTCTACAGTGTCTGTTGATAATTTTTGGGTGGAACTCGAATTTTGATAGAATACAAAAAAATATGGTGAAATTGAAGGGGAGTGCGGGTGAGATCGACGCCCTGTTGGGTAAAACCGACATCTTTATAGAAACGAAAAATATCTTGTTACAATAATTTCAAAGTCTCGCTCTCAGCTCTCTAGAGCACTGAGAGCACAAGGCAGACAATCGGATATCCTCGTCCGGGATATCTTAGGTAGCCGGGATCCTGATCTTCTGCTTCATCTATACCTGTTCCTCAGAAACGCCGATGTCAACGTTTAATGATGTTTCCTTCGTTGTGTCCCCGTTTCATATCCCTCCTATCCGATCGATAAACTTTTACTTAGTCGCGGCAATACATACACACACTCTTTACAGATGCACGGGCCGAAGGTTGTGCAGTCCACTGATCATTCAACAAGAGCCAAAGGTTGTACCGCTCATGACAACTCTACACGAGCTGATGATTGCGCCGGCTAGTGGATTGGAATCCTCGAGTCGAGAAAGACGCACCACGCTAGATATGGGGTACATACTAAAGGGTGTGTCACATCAAATTGCATCACGGAAAAAACGCTGTAGAAATTCGCCCAGTAGACCGATCCTTTTGAAAATTGTAGACAGTAAAATAAAAACTATTAAACAACTTTTAACATTTTCTTTTTATTCATACTTCGAGCCCAAGCCCGTATGCTCGCACCTTCCTCTTTACCCCGTCCATAAGGTTCTGTACAACGTCAGGTTGTAGTTTTTTTTGAACAGAAATCCATTTTCTCTTGAAGTCCGCCTCCGATTTGACAACTTTTGGGTTCTTCCGGAGGGCCTGCTTCATAATCGCCCAATATTTCTCTATTGGGCGAAGCTCCGGCGCGTTGGGCGGGTTCATTTCCTTTTGCACGAAGGTGACCCCGTTGGCTTCGTACCACTCCAATACGTCCTTTGAATAGTGGCACGAAGCGAGATCCGACCAGAAGATGGTCAGGCCCTCGTGCTGCTTCAATAGTGGTAGTAAGCGCTTCTGTAGGCACTCCTTAAGGTAAACCTGCCCGTTTACCGTGCCGGTCATCACGAAGGGGGCGCTCCGCTTTCCGCAAGAGCAGATCGCTTGCCACACTATGTACTTTTTGGCAAACTTGGATAGTTTCTGCTTGCGAATCTCCTCCGGAACGCTGAATTTGTCCTCTGCGGAGAAGAACAACAGGCCCGGCAGCTGACGAAAGTCCGCTTTGACGTAGGTTTCGTCGTCCATTACCAGGCAATGCTGCTTCGTCAGCATTTCGGTGTACAGCTTCCGGGCTCGCGGCTTCCCCACAATGTTTTGCCTTTCGTCGCGGTTAGGAGCCTTCTGAACCTTGTATGTACGCAGGCCCTCCCGCTGCTTGGTCCGCTGGACGAATGAACTTGACAAATTCAGCTTATTGGTGACATCCCGGACCGAACTTCTCGGATCACGTCTAAACTGAATAACTACGCGCTTGTGATCTTTTTCACTGACGGATCATCCATTTTTGCCGTTCTTCACCTTCCGGTCGATGGTTAGGTTCTCGAAGTATCGTTTTAGTACTCTGCTGACCGTGGATTGGACGATTCCCAGCATCTTACCGATGTCCCGATGTGACAACTCCGGATTCTCGAAATGAGTGCACAGGATTAATTCACGACGCTCTTTTTCGTTCGACGACATTTTTCCAAATTTATGAAAAATTGACAGTGAAGCATGGCCAACGTGATCTATACACTCTTATCTGATTTTAAAGCGAAAGCTGAAGATATAATTCCTAAAAATTAAATTTCTACAGCGTTTTTTCTGTGATGCAATTTGATGTGACACACCCTTTAGGGGGGCGTTGCTGATTAATGGTCAACTGCATCCCAATAGGAAGTATCCCGTGTCGGGCACACGTACAGAGCATCGAAGACTGCAACATACCAATTATGAGAACACTTGTAATACTAACGTCGAGCCAACCGCGAGTAATCGGTTACATATTACTAACATAGTTGTAAGACAAAAATTGTCAAAATATTGGACTCCCGGCCCCGTCAGGCTAACGCCACATGTGCCTTAATAAAATATATATTTTGGAAAAAAAATAATTTCAAAGTATTAGAAGGCTATCTATTTATATAATATGTGCTTACTTTCAGAGTGGAGAGGGGGGATAGTTGCAAATGTAATTGAATTGCTCAGATTTCGAATGATAAAAAATAAACAAAATTCATATATTTCAACTGCAAGAAAAAGCTGTTCACTGATGGCTTATTGATTTGCGCTTAGGTTCGCGGAACGAATGGATATCGTGGACCAGAGTCCGGTCCAGAAATCTCAGCCAGCACTTATTTTATATTATGTATTGAAAGGATGTTGTTTTTTTTCTGACCACTTCAAAAGCCAGACGGTTCTCAAGATCAAGCAGGGGATGGACAAAATCCTTTTACTTGCCCGGAGTAAACACGAGAGTTTTGATTCAGCTTGGGTGAGCATCCATGGAAGATGTTTTGGAGAGCGTCGAACAAAAAGATACCATGAGCTATGCCAGGCTTTATTGTTGTCATGTCCTGTTCAACGTAGGTAAGGTCACATTTTTCCTGTCAGTGAAATACAAACCAGATATTGGTGTTACTCCGAATGGACTCGAAATTTCAAAACAAAGTTTTTGAGCATCGACAAAATCACCTACCGTGTCTCAAAATAAGTATCAATTTTTCCAAAATTTTCCAACTAAAACACGTAAATTCACAAGCGAGGTTGTGCATAGGCGTATTGTGTTTTGTTTACAAACAAAACACAGTATATTTCCAAGATGGCTGTATTGGCATATTGGTCCACTTTAGGACATACTTGTAGGCGCCTTGATGCATATCTCACCGTACTGATAAGGAAGTCGACCAAACTATCGACCGAATAAAGTCTGTAGTCTGCAGGGTGTTCTATATCGAAGTGAGCCAGCACTGATTAAACAATCGGCCGATAGTTGGCCAATACGCATCAGAGGGAATGTCTTAAATAACAGAAGGTTGTTTTAAGGCCACCCCGACTTTTTTCAAATAACGGCTTGCCATGTACTACAGACAACAGTAGCTTGTTTTGAAGAGCAGACCATAGGCAAACTAAATTGCATAGTTTTGTAATTTTGGACATCTAAGAGCCCCCGCACACTGCATACTTTTTTCGGCCGATAGTTTGGTCGGGTTGGTCAAGAGAGCGCATACTAGCCAACTGTCGGCCGAATATTCTCGAAAGACTGTATTAATTTTGTGTTTGACAACAGAGAAGAGAACGGAGAAGGAAAATCGAAAAGAGATCTCGAGAGCACTGGGTGCATCCCATTCTCAGTGATTCGCACGGCACGTATGTGGGATGCCGAAATTGAGAGCAAATTGAGAGCGAATTGAGAGCGAATGGAGAGCGAATTGAACTATCGGCCGATAAACACCGTCGTGTGTGCGTAGATTGATGCTAGCCAGTACTGATTAAACAGATGGCCGATAGTTGGCCGACAGAACAGTTTGAATGCAATCGGAAAGCCTATCAAACTTTTTTATCGGCCAATACTGAATCGGTGTAGTGTGTGCATATGCATATCGCTCCGTACTGATTAAGTCGGCCGACCTATTAGCCAACGCTGCAGTCTGCGGGGGCTCTAAAAGAACATTTAACTCATTTTCCGTACAGGCCAAAAAGCTACCTTTTCCTTTTTTGAGCATTGAAAACACAAAACGACACCAAAACGCTAGAATGGAGGGAGTCATGAACCAAATTGTCAGTGTAGTGACACCTTTCATTTGACAATATTAGATTCCCGGGCAGATCGGTTCAGGACCTCCGGTCGGATTAGGACTACCTTCCTCTATATGTTGACGCTATGTTGGATGAATCTCAGCACTTGATAATCCTTGATAATCCTTATAAATCCTTCGATTATCACGTGAGCAAGAGTCAAATGCAACGGGTGCAAGTTAGGGTATTGATTACATCCGCTCAGTTATGCATTTTGTGAGATTCCGGTCAAGACGGAAGAAAATTAGCAAACCGTTCGCGGATTTTGAAAGGATGAGGGAGTGAGCGTAGGGTGAAAAAAAACCCCGGAAACGACTGTACAGGTTTGATGGAAGGCATCAATCGCAAATGTCGAACAGTTTACTCAAACTCATCCTAAAATTCAACCGACGTATGTAAGCTCAAATAAATGCATATGCTGAACTACTGTAAGACTTTGGTTTAATTTCGATAACTATAGCTGATATGCCCATCAATCTAAAGTGTCACAATAATTATCGACTCACTCTTTAATGCGAACAATTGGAAAAAAAACGATATCATTCGATCATCATTCGTTGAATTGGTAAAAGTTAATTATTTTTTCTGATTGTAATTTCTAACGAAGAGCATAAAACACTAGGTAGTGCGGACTGAATCAAAACGGCTGTCAAAAAAGATCCAATTGAAATGTCAAAAGAGATCCAACGATCAGGAGTGTTATTTTTCTTATGATAATCAACACTATAAAAGAGGTATTGTTGTCAAGGGCAAAAATAATTAAAATTATAAAATGAACGAACTACATTTTCCCGTTAATTGTTTAATTAACCATTGCATCTCTGAAAGAGCATCTCAGTCTTTCACTAAGCAACGCATTTTTAATGTCCCCTCTCTTTGACATAACGTTTTTCCGAACGAAATAAAAACAAACGAAGTCAAAGTCACGTAAATGTTTACTCCTGCGATTTGAAAATATTCGATAAAAAGTGGAAGGAAGAGATGCCAGATGATTTTAAAAAAAAGTCTGTAAAAATATGTGAATGTCTGTTAAAAATGTGGAAAAGTCTGTAAAAGTGTGCAGATCTATAGAAATGTCTTTTAACGTTAATTTTCACATATTCATTATAACTTTGTACATCGCGATGCACGTAAGATTGTATTTTGTATACATATACAGCCATTCCATGCCAAACCAATATAGTGGTTCTCAGATCTTCGTCAAAAGTGGTAATTTTGTTCTTTATCGCAAAACATTACACTCGTGTTTTTTTATTTTTTTCATTCGGGTGCCCATTTCCATTTTAGGGTGATCCAAAAAATAATTTTTTCCACTTTTCCCAAAATGACTTTTTTCAAAAATTTATAACTTTCGAACCACTTAAATCGGTTAAGTGGTTCGAAAGTTATAAATTTGATCGACATATCAAACACATATCAAATGTGATCGACATATCAAATTGAAGCCAATGAGCTTTAATTGAGAAATATTGAACTTGCAGATAATATGGATCCTATTTTCGTAATTATTGATTGTAGTCGTTTTTTAATGTTTTCATGGCTTTGGACTTGGGGGCGCTATATTTTTTTATATGTTTTCTTGAAAGCTGAGAGTTTTTTACATAAAATATCTCAATATCAGAGATGCTATTTTTTTCGTTTTTGAAATATTCAGAACTAATCGATGGTTCGAAAAACAATTTTCCCCATTTTTCCCACTACAAAAAGTCATAACTTATGAACTATTGGACCGATTCATATCATCGACATATCAAATTGAAGCTGACGAGTTATTTTTCTTTGAAAAAATATTACTTTTGAGAAAAATTTAATTTTTGTTTTTGTAATTATTGATTGAGTTAGTTTTTCATAGTTTTCTCGGTTAAAGATAGGAGCGCTCTATTTTTTCTTATATTTTTTTATGGAAAGCTGAGGATTATTTACCAAACATATCTCGACATCCGAGATGCTGCAATTATCGTTTTTAAGTTATAATTTTGTAAATTTAACATGTTTTAAGTCTTCGATCAATATTCATATGTGACTAAACTAGACCTATGCTACTAGAATCCAATCTTCCCGCAAGTGTGATATTTTTCAAATTATGCTTATTGGCTTCAATTTAATATATCGATCATCTAAATCGGTTCAGTAGTTCAGATGTTATGATTTTTTGCGGAAAGTTATTTTTGGACAAAGGGGGAAAAATGATTTTTCGAACCACCGGTTAACTTTGAAAAAATCATATCTAAAAAACGAAAAAATAGCATCTCTGATATCGAGATATGATATGTAAAAAATCCTCAGCTTTCAAGAAAAAATATAAAAAAATATAGCGCCCTCTAGTCCAGAGTCATAAAAAAATAAAAAACGACTACAATCAATAATTACTAAAATATAATAATTTTTTCGCAAGTTAAATATTTTCCAATAAAAGGCTTTGTCATTAGTTTCAATTTTATATGTCGATCATCTAAATCGGTTCAGTGATTCAAAAGTTAATAATTTTCATTTGTCATTTTTGGGAAAATGTGAAAAGAAATTGATTTTTCGGACCACTTAATAACTTATGTGTTGTAAGTGTGTTTAAATATTTCAACGATCTACACATACATACGCGCTGTTAATTTTTATAAAAATCAGTATTTCTTCGTTGATATATTGGACATCCACCAAGGCTTGCGGTCTTATCGTTGATGAAATTTATAAGAAAATGCAGTGTATATTTTCCATCCGCCATGCAAGGCTATACAAGTTTTAGATCACCACACGGCCATGAATCATGTCTGTGGTTACAATATCGAACAGTAACCCATATTTCGTCATAAGCAGACCCGAAAGCGAATGTAAGTTGTTGAAAATAGAATGAAAATTTTTATTCGATGTTGTTAAAATACTCAGAAGACATAGTCCTGACCCTAACTTAACTATTTTTCAATAAATCTCCTTGCATTTCAGCAAAACAATCTTATCTAGAACAGAATATAATTATCAGAGACAATTTTCGTTCAAGATTTTTCCTTACCTGCAGAGAATGAAATTTTTCATTAATTGTGAATAACCGTATACTCTCTTTCGTCTGTAATGATGTCAGGGCAAAAGTACTTATGTGTGTGAGTTCCAAACTAAACTATGGAAAAATGTCATATGGTGAGTGAAATATCTTTGATGTGATGAATAGAGCCTCTTATTTTTTCAAAAACCTGTGAAATATTGTTATATCCAAAAAGTCTACAACAAAAATAAGTGTTTTACAGATATGTCTGTAAATTTACAAACATGTTTGTAAATCTGGCATCCCTGGTGGTCTGAAAATTTATTGCAAGAAATCGCTTGAAAACATGCATGAATTTGCTTGAAAATGAAGTGGATTGAGTCCGCACCACTTAGATAAAACATTGACGTTTTTTTGACGTAGAACTACGTCTTTCAGGAAAGGTGCCAAATCAGAAAACAGGTCACGTTTTTGTGAAATAAAGTTACCGTTAATAACTGTTTTCACAGCGAACAAATTCTGATATTTTGCACACCAATATAATCGGAAATTCTCTAAGATTCGTTTGATATACTATACAGTACAATCTACTAATGCCTAAAAAGTTGAAATTAATGCAAACTGGAAGCATTTTGATTTTCCCATACATTTGTTCTGCCGATTTGTGTGCATTCCCGAACATAGCTGTCAATAATGAGCAACATATTTGGTTTAAATAAGCCATCCGCTATGTGAAGCCACACAACTTCTCTTTTGTTGGGAACATTCGTTGCGTGGACACCGACTGAACAACATCGTTGCTGGACGAGCTGGACGGCGAGGGATCGAGTGCCTTTCTCAAGGCAAGAGGGTGGAGGTGTAGTGCTGGAGTAGAGTAAAGTTTTCCAATGGCCTTTCTCAAGGCTAGAGACGAATGAACTGAAAAAGTTCAAAATCTCTATAATACAGAACCTTCTTTACTTTGTTTGTAGGTCATCGAAGCAACATGGTTACCGCAGAGCGTCGAGCGGGAGAGGATTGTTTTCTTATCGGGTGAAGGAGGAGTATGGAATAGAGTTTCTTTCCACATGGGCCTTTCTCAGGGCTAGAGGCGGAAACCAAAAATAGAATAGAATGAAAACACAGATGCGAGTGTGCTAGCATAACACAACAAGCGGATATCATTCATGCCTAATGCTGATTTCACACATCTCGATACAAGGAGGGGAAGCCCTCTGTATCGAGGTGTGCTACGACAAAGTAGAACATACGAGAATTTTCAAATATATTTAAATATTAAATATCTATAAAGATATTACAAAAATTGAATATTATAGTTCCGTAGTTCTACGTCGAAAACTTCGGTCGTGTCCTAGATACAACCCATTATAATTTTTTTTAGAATAATTCTCAGAAACCAGATTTCTCTCATGTATACTAACCTGCGCAGCAGCTGCATAATCCATTGACACATTGGCACGCGTTTGGAACGAGACTGGTTATGCCTGATAATGGATTCGTCGGCGTTGCAGGCAGTTGTTTTAACAAACTATTATCTTCAACGAAATCCTTCTTTCTTGCTATATGAGTTCCTGCGAAATAATAATAATAATAAGTATATGTTGTTTGCTGAAAATGTTTTTAGGAAATGGAATCAACCATACCGAGACCCATTCAAATAAAATAAACGTGATGAATTCTGGAAAAAAGCTTGAGACTTGTGTTGATAATCCAGTAGAAGGTGACTTACAGCATTGGGGCATGAGCATTGAGATATCCTTGTGAATGAACTGTGAGTTTGGAACGAGCTTGGTATGGCCGATTCGGAGAAGCGTAAGAAGCCAATTACAGTTATTTCTCTCATAACATTGAAGAGTGATGTTTTCTATTTTTCGAAGAAAAGTTGGATCCTCGAGTAGATGAAGTTGATATTTGTCGGTTTCACATCCCAATTCCTTTCCATGACCATTGAATGTATATACCGGAAAGATCCAAATTTGTATGTTCTTGAAATCGGTCCTTGTTCCGAGATATTTATGTGACATCGTGGTCACGGTCAGGAAGTGGTATGTGACGAATAGCTCTACTAGTTATAACTTTCGTAACAAGACATAGGGTAGTTGTCTACGCTCTGGCATAATAGCGAGGATAGGACTTGAAACATAAACACCGACGCCTATCGTTATTGCCATATTATATATCGGTTGGATCGTCTTTAGCGTTCTTTTACCGCCTTGGCTGAAGATGCTTATTTTATAGAGAATTTTTACCTATCAAAGGGTTAACAATACGTAACAGTATCTCGCTATGATCGGAAGCTAGGTCTTTAATAGATAAACTCCTTTGTGGGCATCTTTTTACTCCCTGAGCGAGTGGTATGAAACTGAATCTCTTGTCGAAGGTTTAAACTTGCATTGGAAAAAATGGACAAATTTTTGCCAATTTTCATGCGTTCACCTTAAAATCTGGTGAAGAGACCTCTTATGCATCGTTAATCATAGTAACCCATTTAAAAAATGACAGCGCTATCAGTTGAACCGCGGAAGTTATGGTGAAATCACTAAAGCAACTGTACTCCATGATTTGTGCGTACTGAGAGCTCCATCCCGTTGAGAAGAAAGTGGACATCGTCAAGTACTTTGAGTCCGCCGGATACATCCGTTCCGGTATCTATAATATTCTTACACTTCTGGAGAAGAATGAGAGCATTAAGCGAAAGCCTGGTTCCGGTTGTCCGAAGGTGCTACGCGATCGTAAATTGGAGCTGAAGCTAAAGCGGAAGACGGAGGAAAAGGTAAGTCAAAACCGGCCATGTCGTAAAGGCAAGCTGTGACCCAGAAACAAAGGCTGGAAGTGATGGAGAAAGATTTTTTTCCGGTGAAGAGGGACGTCACGGACGTTTTGGACGACGAAACGTATTTAACGCTGGATTACAACAACTGGCAACGACCTGACCAGGTGCTTTGCGCCCCCCAACTGTTACGCCACAATAATGGTGAAGCCTAAAATTGTTTTTTCCTATGTGTTTCCGTAGTTTATAAGTTCATCGTATTGTTATCGTTGGTTCTGTTTTTGTGTTTAAATGTAAAATTTGCTATAAAATAATTGTGCAACCTACTAACCCATACCTTTGAAGAGTAAATCACTTGGGAGCATCGAGTGATAGCGAGAGATTCGAAAAGTTTAGACCATCTAGATATCAAGAAAGAGGAGAGAGAGAGAGAGAGAGAGAGAGAGAGAAAGAGAAGGAAAAAGGAAGGCGATGAAGCGTACGACGAGGACTGGGACTTTGACTGCGAAGCTAGATGGAAGCAAGAAAAACGTTAAGGAGGATAAAAGCGATTGATTTGAAGAAGCACAGCGGAAGTACAAAAAATTGAAGCAAGAAAAACGTTAAGGAGGATAAAAGCGATTGATTTGAAGAAGCACAGCGGAAGTACAAAAAAATTGAGAAAAGCGAATTCGAAAGAAGCAGTGAAGGAGTAACAGAAAGCTAGAAGGAAGTGATGAGAAGTGGAAAGCACGGAAGATCGAGTGTGGTGGAACCACGTTTGGTCGAAGCCGAACATTCGGATTCCTCCGTGAGCAGCACCGATTTTGGAAGGTACAAGATACGTGACATCCTCCTCTCTCTCTTGTCGGCGAGGTGACCAACGGGCCCCAACAAGTGTCATCCGGCGCCGCAACAGTACTAACCTCACGTTTTTTGAAAATAAAATAATATATATATATATATATATAAATTAACCCCCTCTACGATTTACCTATCCATCTGTCCCAGAACCAGTGCGCATTGAAAAAGCTGAATTTAGGCTTCCGTTCGAGAAGTTGAAGGGTTGAAGAGTCCTCCCGAGGTCGGTGGCCGACGCTGAGATTTAACATAAAAAGAGAGGTGAGCTAATGGGGGCGAATTTTCAAAGGTGCTTCTGGTTAGCCAATCAGCGAAAGGAAGATGTATTTGAAGAGTCTTGAAGACAAACTGTATTGACCTTGATGATAAGATACTTTGGACAGAAAATAAGAGACATGATGGAAGAGGGAGAGAAACAGGAAAAAGAAGATGGAACAGGAAAAGTAACCGGACGCAGGTGACTTCGGGAGCTGATTGAGACTGTGAAATAAAGAGTGAAAGCGCATAAAAACCAAGAGTTTATTATTTTTATTATCCGGAATAACTTTCTACAGTATTCATTCGTTCGGGACTTGCGTTGAATGGGGGCATTTACAGTGCAAAGTACTTGCTGGAAGCTGCTTTTTCCATCCAAAAATATCATCCGGACGAGGATGTGGTGTCCCGTGGTGGTGTGGTGTCGAGAACTTTAGCAAAAAAGAGATTGCATAATAGATATGAAGAGGGTTGGCGAACCTTGGGTTGGCCACAGCATTGGGTTCCTATTTTCTGAGAAGCTTTAAACATAGAAGCCTAGTCGAGTGCGAATCCCCCTGTCGAAAAGACTCTTCAATACTGGGTAACTCCATGCTCATCTAAATGATAGCTTATATCAAGTGATTTGATGATCTTTATCTCTAACGTCATGTAATATAGCATTCAATTCATTCATTCAAGCATTCAAAAATTATAGTTTTTTATATTGCAATCAATTGTGAATATCGATCCAATAACGCTACAGCTAAAGTCAAGAACTTGCCTCAATTTGCGTTCCTAGTCAATTGTGACAAAGAACTTTCCATCAATCGAAACAAAAAAATCCTCCTAATTGTTTTTTGTTGACAAGAATTTTATGTTTTTTTACTTACAAATAATTCATATATTGAGTTTTAAAGGGAGAATGATAACACTTTCACTTTCACATAAAAATAGTTACAACATGGTCCGATGCGATTTGTGCTTACACTAACAGTTTCTATTGCAAATATCTCAAACTATTTTTGTTCATAGCAGAAAAAATAACACTTTCCGTAAAATCAAGTTTTTTTTTGCATGAATATTAAACAGATATATGCCGAATACAATAAGCAAAAGTCCAGCCTTTTTCGAAATCGACAGAATCGGCTAATTTATTCCATTTGTTATCGAACATAGATATAATCACTTTCACATTAGTTCTACTTACGTAGGGAGTTTTTGAATTCTTCCACTGATTTTGAGTTCCATATTTCGTCATCTTGTCCAAAACATATTCCAGTAGACAATAATAGTACTAGTGTTAAACACACGAAATACAAACGCATGGTTTCACTCATTCCACGTTTTGATGCGCGCGTACCTTCAGAGAAATGTTGCGTTCGAGACTGGTGAAAGCATTGAAACTCAACTGCGAACTAGGTAGCTTTCACATCCAGCCAGTGCTCTCCGATCAAAGATACATATACTGCTGCAGTTAAAAATTCAGTTTCCTCAATCAACTCAATATGTACACTGATGGTCATAGTTATTTGTCTTATGCCTTCTTATTAAATATCGTTCAATCTGAGAACTATTTAGTTCTGCGTTTGCAATTTTACAATTTGGTTTGTTTGACAATTTAATAACGTGTAAATCGTGAGCTAAGCAAATGTACATTACGATTGATAAAATCCTTAGAATACTCGGAGACATATTAATCTGAAAATTGTAAGTTCACAATAGTGAATAAACAAAGAAAAGGATCTTAAATGATGCTCATAATATATGAAAATGGAGAAGGTAAGGGCGAACGATTAAGTTTTGCAAGAAAATCGCTGATCCTACTCGAAAATGGGCGTTTATTCAATTGTTTGTTTCGGAAAATTATAAAAAAATCATCGGCATAATGGCTCTACATAACAATTAGATAACACAATCAAACAATCTAGTGCATATTAAACAAAAACGCGATGTACTTTAGCTTACATCTAATCGATGCTGCTGTCGTCTGTGTTGCGAAAACTTCTGTCCGTCAATGTTCGTATCAGAAAGACCCACTGTTACCTGCAGCTCAATTACGTGGTGGAAGTTAATGTGCTGAAAATAAGCAATTGCAAAACAATTCAGTTTATCATTATACAAGTTGTTATAAAAAATCGATTTTAACTTTCTTTTATAAAAATGACAACTCTTGTGATGCTTTTTGAATTTTATAACAGTAAAAAATATATACTTAAATTGAAAAAAAAATATTACGAATGAATAGTTTTATACTAAAAAAAAATAGAAACATGGGATTATTATGTATGGAACACAATATTTTGGAAATTATCTCCCTTCCTTCTTCCCAATAAATCGATTGGTTCGATACTTGCACTTAATCCGCACCTCAATAAACTCACCGTCGTAGACCTCGTGGCATCCGTCCTCATGTTTAGCAGATGGACAAAGAGTCATTTATCTAGTCCGAACTATTGTATCTGCTCATGTTCTCGACGACTCGGATGGCTGCACCTACCGTATGCGTGATACTGTTTGCACCATCGTACTAATGAGGCTCTGTTTCACCTGTACATACAATGCTTTGGTTTTCTATAATTCATATCCTAATAGGCCAATATCCAATTTACTTCATACATTTCATCTATTTCGTCCGTCAACGAGAGCACAGCTTTCACGAAATAGGATAGAAGTAACCAAGGGTTCCGCAAAGCAAAACTACCAGGATCCAATAAGGGGCTGTCCACATACCACGTGGACAGAAAAAGCATTATTTTAGACACCCCCCCTCCCCCTCCGTGGACAAGCGTGGACATTCCTTATACCCCTCCCCCTGTTGTCCACGAATCCTATATTTTTCGCTCAAATCTAATTTCAAGTTTGTTTCAATTTTCTATTACATGTTTCCTTAATAGAATTGATAACCTTATTAGTAACGATATGTTTTGAATTCACCGACGTTGTTTTCATCGTGCTGTTCAAACCGTCTAAATTCTGTAATGTATTGCTAGTTTTGGATCGTTCAACACACCCGAATTGTCTTCTCAAACGAATAAACGTTATTTCTATTGACTACATTAAACTTTGTGCTTCGTTATTGGGAAGGGATAATGACAATGAATTGGTGGATTGAACACGCTTTGGAAATAAAAACTGTTAATTAAAATTTACTTCTCCGCATCAAATATGTATTCTATGTAATTTAAAATTATATTAATTTTTGAGGGGTGAAAAATTTTCAAGGAAGGTTATGTCTAAAAATGATTTTATATTATAATAATCTGTTTTAGCGGTAATATCATAGTAGTTCAGTCGAGGTCAGGACTACGGGTTTCAAGTAATCAAATAATAAGTCAAAATTTCCATTTATTTTTTCTAATTTCCAACATGAACGTAATATGTCTCAGAATCCATTCATGTACATTCATGATCGCGGATTGCGAAGTATTTTCTCGTCTTACAGAAATCTTAACAGTTGATATCAATATCTGGTGAGTAAGGCGGATGGAGTTTTAGAAGCGCTCTTGAAGCGTTCTATATCGTTGATTTTAATACGTTCAGCTGCGAGCAGTACTTGTTGGAATTCATCAAGACTAACGGGTGTTAAATAAAAAATGAGAATTTTTTCAATACCTTTCAGAAACAGAAGGTGTGTTTGGTTTTGCTAGTTTGAATTTAGTCAAAGCAAAGACTAAATAAATAGACAAAGGATATCTTAGGTAGCCGGGATCCTGATCTTCTGCTTCATCTATACCTGTTCCTCAGAAACGCCGATGTCAACGTTTAATGATGTTTCCTTCGTTGTGTCCCCGTTTCATATCCCTCCTATCCAATCGATAAACTTTTACTTAGTCGCGGCAATACATACACACACTCTTTACAGATGCACGGGCCAAAGGTTGTGCAGTCCACTGATCATTCAACAAGAGCCAAAGGTTGTACCGCTCATGACAACTCTACACGAGCTGATGATTGCGAAATTTTCAAGGAAGGTTATGTCTAAAAATGATTTTATATTATGATAATCTGTTTTAGCGGTAATATCATAGTAGTTCAGTCGAAGTCAGGACTACGGGTTTCAAGTAATCAAATAATAAGTCAAAATTTCCATTCATTTTTTCTAATTTCCAACATGAACGTAATATGTCTCAGAATCCATTCATGTACATTCATGATCGCGGATTGCGAAGTATTTTCTCGTCTTACAGAAATCTTAACAGTTGATATCAATATCTGGTAAGTAAGGCGGATGGAGTTTTAGAAGCGCTCTTGAAGCGTTCTATATCGTTGATTTTAATACGTTCAGCTGCGAGCAGTACTTGTTGGAATTCATCAAGACTAACGGGTGTTAAATAAAAAATGAGAATTTTTTCAATACCTTTCAGAAACAGAAGGCGTGTTTGGTTTTGCTAGTTTGAATTTAGTCAAAACAAAGACTAAATAAATAGACAAAGGATGTCTTAGGTAGCCGGGATCCTGATCTTCTGCTTCATCTATACCTGTTCCTCAGAAACGCCGATGTCAACGATTAATGATGTTTCCTTCGTTGTGTCCCCGTTTCATATCCCTCCTATCCAATCGATAAACTTTTACTTAGTCGCGGCAATACATACACACACTCTTTACAGATGCACGGGCCAAAGGTTGTGCAGTCCACTGATCATTCAACAAGAGCCAAAGGTTGTACCGCTCATGACAACTCTACACGAGCTGATGATTGCGCCGGCTAGTGACCATTCTATCCTGGATTCCTCGAGTCGAGAAAGACGCACCACGCTAGATATGGGGTACAGACTAGGGGGGCGTTGCTGATTAATGGTCAGCTGCATCCCAATAGGAAGTAGCCCGTGTCGGGCACACGCATAGAGCATCGAAGACTGCAACATACCAATTATGAGAACACTTGAAAAAAAAAAAGCAAAGATGGCGTCGAAACAGCACGTGCTCCGCGAAATTGTACGGTTCTACGAAACGCATTTCCAGCAAGGAATAAAGTTCACGGTGGCACATTTTAAGGAAGAAAATGTACCTGTCAGTACGGTATATCATATCCTGGGTTCCCTGAACGTAGAGCGGAAGGTCGGAAGTGGTCGTCCGGTGACGATAATGACGAAGCAGAGGAAGACATCGTTAAAGAAGCTGTTTGACAACAAGGACGCAACCAGCCTGCGTGACCCCGGTCGGAAATATGGCTGCTCTCACGTATTGATCCATCGGACCCTCAAGATGGAAGGAATCGTCTGCAGGAAGAAGACGAGGTCGCCGGAGTACACGGAGGAGCAGATTGAGACGGTTAAATCACAGTGTCGGTGGATGACCAAAAAATACCGCGGGACATCTTTCGTTCTGGACGACGAAAGCTATTTTCCGCTGTCCAAAACGCATATTCCAGGAAATGATAATTACTACTCCAGCGACAAGTCATCCACACCGCCTGAAGTGAAATACAAGTTCAAGCACAAGTTTGAAAAAAAGGTGATGTTGTACATCGCCATTTCCGACCGGGGCATTTCAAAGCCTTGGTTTAAGCCGAGCGGTCTGGCTATCAACCAACAAATCTATCGAGAAGAGTGCCTCGATAAAATCCTGCTGCCGTTCCTGAACGAGCATCACGCGGATGGGAAGTACGTCTTCTGGCTGGACAAGGCGTCTTCCCATCACGCTAAGAAGACGCTGGCGAATCTTGAGGAGAAAAAGATACCGCTCGTGCCGAAAGATCGTAACTCAACAAACTCAACAAAAAAAAATTTTATATGTCATTAAAAATTCTCATTTTTTATTTAACACCCGTTAGTTGCTTGGTAGAAACTCATAATGCAGATTTTCTTCCAGTCCTACCAGACCCAGAGAACCTGCTTTGGGACTATATTCACTTGCTCAATATTTTGACGTAGGACTACGTCTAACCGGAAGATATAGGGGGTGAAATGGAAATCTAGGCACTGAACAAGTAGGAAAAAATGCAAGATACGCTTATAACTCGAGCATTTCTCGATAGATCGCAAAGGTTTTTGCATCAATTGATAGGAAATATATCTACGCATTTATCATAATGAATAACATTTCATTTTTCTTGAGATAAATAATTGAATAATTGTGAAATATCAAGCATTGTCCAAATGCACTACGTGCCCATTTTTGATTGGTTCATTTTGTGCTCCTCAAATCATACCGACCAAAACGGGCAACCAGAGCAGCAGCGAAATAAAATGAAGCACGATTGGAAAGAAAAAAGAAAAAAATGAACGAAACATTGGTCGCAGTCTCACACATGCGTAATTCTCGAGCCAGCCAGTCAGCTTAAAAATCCCCGCTCCGCTGCCGTAACGATCATTCTCATTCAAACCGTACACCACATCGTTTCGCATCACATCACATCAACAAACCAACCCAAGCAACCATGTCTGGACATGGCAAAGGAGGATAAGTGAAGGGAAAGGCAAAATCCCGCTCTAACCGTGTTGGTCTGAAGTTCCCCGCAAGGGTAGCTAGGCCGAGCGCGTTAGAACCAGTGCACCAGTCCACATAGCCGGCGTAATATAGTTTCGGCCAGTCTTCGGAATTGAACACAGTTATGATGTGCCACACTTTTTTTGCACCCAGTTGAACTCTCTCTCCATGCGCACACCTGCGCCCGGACGAATCAACGCACACCGAAACAAAGTTCAAATGTTCTGTTGCCAACACGGTTCGCTTTTTTTTGCATGCGATTTTGAATGCGAGTGTGAACATTGTACAATATCCTTATATCCCCTCCTTTTCCAAAAGAAACTATGTCACCCTTCTTCGGTGCGCTTCGTGCCAAGAATGAAGTTTGTTTTCAGCGCATGCTGATGAAAATTGAATTCGAGCGCAACACAGCGTAGGTTTTCTGAAGACTGGTTTCGGCCGCCGAAGTGATCGAGTTGGCTGGTAAAGCTGCTCGCGACTAGAGATGGGCAAAACAGTTCACTTTAATGAACCGTTCAGTGACCAACCGTTCACTTAAGTGAACTAGTTCTTTTGAGCAGTTCACTCACTCTTTCGTACATTAAAGGGATATGCCAAATCATGTATAAAAAGACGGGTGGGTAATGTCGGGGACATAACCGGAGTGACGTAGGACTATACAAAGGGGACAGCTTTTGTTAAATATATATTTTAAATATATTGTTTTATTTTCTTCTCCTACGTGAATACCTACCTATCTACCTGAAAAATGGATTAGTTTACTGTTTACTCTTTATGAATATGTTGATGGTTTTGAAAAGAACCTTTGGTGTTGTGTTTTTGTTATCACTCGATATTCCCATCTTGTTCGGTTAAACCTTCCTGTTTAGCTATTGCGTTTGCCACGCGCCACAGCTATCACAGTTGGAAAATTTTTTCCCATCCAGCTTGTGACATGTTGTTCAGTAAATTACATTTAATACGACGTGTCGGAGAAACACTTTGCCACTCACTGAAACTAATTGTTGCCTTGATGAGCGCCCAACCGAAGCTGCTCTGTTCTTGATGCGGGTTTTCTGATTGTCGTGAGCAGCTTTGCAAGCCAACTCGAGCACTCCGACGGCCGAAACTCTATAATCATTGTTAGGTATACTGGTGCTCCGGCACCAATCCGTTCGGCCTAGTTACCCTTGCGGAGCAATCAGTGAATGCGACCAACAGGGAACTGGAGACCTGCACGGTTCGAGTGAGACTTTGCCTTTCCCTTAACTTGTCCTTTGTTACGTCCACGATGCCGATGCCGTACAACCACACGGGTTTACGGTTTGAAAGAAAATAAGATATTTTTTTGGGGTCCGCGTGTTTTATACTCTAGCGGTACACACTCACAGGATACAGACAAATCGGCAGACTCAGCCAGAGGGGCGAGTCCAACGAGACGAACGAATGAGAGTTAAAAGGGAGAGATGGCAAAAAAATACATTCATTACGATTTGTTCGCTCGTTGGATTCACATGCAGGCTAAAAAGGGTCCTTTTCAGGATCACAAAATTATCTTCAATCTAAAGAGTTTATTGTTTTGTTATCACTCGATATCCCCATCTTGTTCGGCTAAACCTTTCTGTTTAGCGATTGCATTTGCCACTCGCCACAGCTTTCACAGTTGGAAAATTTCTTCCCATCCAGCTTGTGACATATTTTACAGTAAATTACATTCAATGGCACGTCGCATTACCACCACTCAGTATCAGATTGGAGGTAATTTTAACCTGTAATTAAACATTTGCGATGACAGTGGTACAGTGTCGACTTTCAATGTGGGGTCATAATTTGGACCCCGAACTCTATGTTTAAAAAAATGTCCAACTAAATATGTCGCATTACAGGTCCGTTCAATTAACTAAATGTCGAGATAAGTGTAAATTACTGTACTTTCAATCTCGAAGCAATTTAAAAATTGGTGAAAATCAATAAGTTCAGAACAACTGCCAAATTCACATACTCATCATATCCTGGCAAACAAATTATGAAAAAATCAATTTGTGTTTTATTATTATTTTGGATATTGTTTTAGAAAGCATTGAACTGTATTTCCTAAACTCTTTTTTGGAAGGTTTAATGGCCCTGAAAAGCGCCTTGTTTTATGGAATGGTTCCAATTTAGAAAACTTAGTACTCGTGATTTTGAAAAAAAAAACATTTCGAACGCCCTCGATGCCGCCTTGTTCTGGATTTGCCACCAAAGCAGTTTGTATAAAGAACAAACTTTTTTCTTCTGCTACCTGATGCCGTTTTGCGATTGCGTTTGCCACTCGCTGCAACTGTCTGTTGTCTTGATGTCCACCGAACCGAATGTGTTCTGTTCCGAATGCGGGTTTTCTTATCGTCGCGAGCAGCTTTGCCAGCTAACTCGATCACTTCGGCGGCCGAAACTATATAACGGAGGCTAGGTGGACTGGTGCACTGGTACTAACGCGCTCGGCCTAGCTACCCTTGCGGGGAACTTCAGATCAACACGGTTCGAGCGGGATTTTGCCTTTCCCTTCACTTTTCCTACCATGTCCAGACATGGCTGCTTGTGTTGGTTTGTTGATCTGATGTGATGCGAAACGATGTGGTCTACGGTTTCGATGAGAATGATCGTTACGGAAGGAAGGAAGGTCTTGTATTATAGAGACTTTAAACTTTTGCAGTTCATTCGTCTCTAGCCTTGAGAAAGGCCCTTTGAAAACTCTACTCTACTCTACTACTCTACTCCAGCGCTACCACCTCCGCTCTCTTGCCTTGAGAAAGGCACTCGATCCCTCGCCGTCCAGCTCGTCCAGCAACGATGTTGTCCAGTCGGTGTCCACACAAAGAATGTGATCGTTACGGCAGCGGAGCGGGGATTTTTATGCTGACTGGCTGGCTCGAGAATTACGCATGTGTGAGACTGCGACCAATGTTTCGTTCATTTTTTTCTTTTTCCTTTCCAATCGTGCTTCATTCTATTTCGCTGCTGCTCTAGTTGCCCGCTTTGGTCGGTACGATTTGAGGAGCACAAAATGGACCAATCAAAAATGGGCACATAGTGCATTTTGACAATGCTTGATATTTCACAATTATTCAATTATTTATCTCAAGAAAAATGAAATGTTATTCATTATGATAGATGCGTAGATATATTTCCTATCAATTGATGCAAAAACCTTTGCGATCTATTGAGAAATGCTCGAGTTATAAGCGTTCCAAATCTTGCATTTTTTCCTACTTGTTCAGTGCCTAGATTTCCATTTCACCCCCTATATCTTCCGGTTAGACGTAGTCCTACGTCAAAAAATTGAAATGTTATGTAGGACTGTTCTTTTCATTCATAAAATGCTGTTTGTTAGCAATAACTCTGTGTCCGAATTTTGTTAAAAATATCTTAGCAGAATAGAAAATCAAACTATGATTTTGAAATTTTGATTTATTTTGAGCAGTGATATATTATTTTCAGCACAAACTAGCGTTGCACTTCTTTTCTACAATGTTTTGCAATAACTGCTATAGCAAAACTTTTTTTTTTTTTTTTTTTCTGTATTATAGTGACTTTCAACGCTTCTGGCTGGTTCGTCACTTTTCCTTCCATTTTGGAAGAGTGTCGGGAGTGAGAATTGAACTCGTGATCTTGAGCGTGAGAAGTATGGATGTTACCTCCACGCCAGATCGGCTCCACAGATAGCAAAACTGTACCAAAACGCGAAAGACTTTCTCGAAATTATCAAGCACAATATGATATAATATAAAAACATTTCATATCAGCGACACAAATTTTTATTTACTGTTGAAAAATACTGAATCGTTTCGCTTTCACCTGTTGTTTTTTCTTGTGATTGCATATCTTACTGAAATATTTACCCTCAACTTGAAAATATGAAATTAAAACTTTATTTGATAAATAATCGAACAATCCAATTTAAGAACCATCGTATCCTGAAATATTGCGTTTTATTATGAAAACGGCAATACCGACATCTTATTTTTGTTATTTCATGGGGTTATCGTTTGTTTCCATTCGTTAATTTGAGGATTATTTACCTTGCAGCAGCATTCGTCTATCACTCGTTCGCTCGCCTTCCTCTTATACACCGATCACCATACACAGTTCGTTCTGAACTGTACGCACAGTTCAGCCAGCGGTCAGTTCGTTCTGAACTGTATATACAGTTCCGCCAGCGGTCATCGTAAACAGTTCGTTCTGAACTGGGTAAGCAGTTCATGTGAACTGTTGCCCAGTAAAAAAGAACGACCGTTCGTTCACTCTTTTTGGTGAACTAGTTCTTTTGAACAGTTCATGAACGGTTTGCCCATCTCTACTCGCGACGATAAGAAACCCCGCATTCAGAACAGAACACATTCGGTTCGGTGGACATCAAGACCACAACAGGCAGTTGCAGCGAGTGGCAAACGCAATCGCAAAACGGCAGTAGGGCAGCAGGCAGGAAGAAAAAAGTTTGTTCTTTATACAATCTGCTTTGGTGGCAAATCCAGAACAAGGCGGCATCGAGGGCGTTCGAAATGGTTTTTTTTTTATAAACCACGAGTACAAAGTTTTCTAAATTGGAACCATTCCATAAAACACGGCGCTTTTCAGGGCCATTAAACCTTCCAAAAAAGAGTTTACGAAATACAGTTCAATGCTTTCTAAAACAATATCCAAAATAATAATAAAACACAAATTGATTTTTTCATAATTTGTTTGCCAGGATATGATGAGTATGTGAATTTGGCAGTTGTTCTGAGCATATTGATGGTTGGGGAATTTTAAATTGATCATTCAGTTTTCACAAACCCATGCATGGTTTCCGAATTAAAAGTAGCTTCAAATTACAACACATTGTATGCAGGATGGCATTAACGTATTTTCTCGGTAGCAAGAACTGCTTTCTTTGGTTGATAACTGATGTTGAAAATTGACTGACATTACATCTGCATTGTACAGAAAAATAACTAAGGAGCAACATAATGAGCTATGTATTTCCTGCTGCTCTGTCCTTATTTTAAAGGACTTTAATCCGAAGGTCATCCGTCTCTGTATTTACTGTTGGTTTTTCAGAACGCTTATAGCTCGTTTATTTCTCGACAGATCGTGGAGTTCGTCTCCAAAACCTCAGTTCTTTTGACGTAGGACTACGTCTAACCGGAAGATATAGGGGGTGAAATGGAAATCCAGGCACTGAACAAGTAGGAAAAAATGCAAGATTTGGAACGCTTATAACTCGAGCATTTCTCAATAGATCGCAAAGGTTTTTGCATCAATTGATAGGAAATATATCTACGAATCTATCATAACGAATAACATTTCATTTTTCTTGAGATAAATAATTGAATAATTGTGAAATATCA
Organism: Toxorhynchites rutilus septentrionalis; assembly: GCF_029784135.1. Classification (NCBI taxonomy): domain Eukaryota; kingdom Metazoa; phylum Arthropoda; class Insecta; order Diptera; family Culicidae; genus Toxorhynchites; species Toxorhynchites rutilus. Next base: position 190,960,901 of record NC_073746.1, read on the forward strand.
AGCATTGTCAAAATGCACTATGTGCCCATTTTTGATTGGTCCATTTTGTGCTCCTCAAATCGTACCGACCAAAACGGGCAACCAGAACAGCAGCGAAATAGAATGAAGCACGATTGGAAAGGAAAAAGAAAAAAATGAACGAAACATTGGTCGCAGTCTCACACATGCGTAATTCTCGAGCCAGCCAGTCAGCTTAAAAATCCCCGCTCCGCTGCCGTAACGATCATTCTCATTCAAACCGTACACCACATCGGTTCGCATCACAACACATCGACAAACCAACCCAAGCAGCCATGTCTGGACATGGTAAAGGAGGAAAAGTGAAGGGAAAGGCAAAATCCCGCTCGAACCGTGTTGATCTGGAGTTCCCCGCAAGGGTAGCTAGGCCGAGCGCGTTAGTACCAGTGCAAAATAAAACAATATATTTAAAATATATATTTAACAAAAGCTGTCCCCTTTGTATTGTCCTACGTCACTCCGGTTATGTCCCCGACATTACCCACCCGTCTTTTTTATTTTTATTTACTTTGTTTGCGGAGGCTACAAATCTTACAATATATTCGTCTCCGAAACACGGAAACAGTTTAAGGTACAGTAATGTGCTCAATAGTGAAATATATGATAGTGAATGAGCTGATGACCACCTATGCATCCCCTATCACAGCCATCATTTTGATTGTACGATATGTGCATACGCCGAAAAACGCCCGGCGTTGAACATTTAATAAGTACAAAGCCTTCGGAAAAAAACCAAGAATCAACTATAAGACAGTGAGAAAAAATTGAGAAAGTTTGTAAAAAAAACGCAAAAACAAAACACCAAAGGTTCTTTTCAGAATCCCCAACATGTATTGACGTAGAAGAGGTAAATAAAACAATATATTTAAAAAATATATTTAGCAAAAGCTGTCCCCTTTGTATAGTCCTACGTCACTCCGGTTATGTCCCCGACATTACCCACCCGTCTTTTTTCCAATTAATTTATTTGTAAGGTTCAATCGCATAAGCTTTGCGGAGCCGCTAATTCAAGATTTGTATATACAAAATTTCAACTTAAATCTATGTTAGTAGGTTTTGACCGATTACTCGAGGTTGGAGAGGCAACAATTTTTGTGGGACGGGTCAGGTTAGGGATATGGATATGAGGTATCGTTGTCTCAACCGATAGTTGCCGCACGCACTGTAGCATTGTGCATAATGACCAGGGGTAGCATCTGGAGTTCGACTATCTGTCGAGGTAGGGCGACGGTGAGATAAGGGGACAAGACAAACAAACTAATAACGAAAAAGAAAAAAAAAACACAAATGCATTAAATTCTTATACTAGACCGTTTCACAAACACATAAATCAACTGCATATAGCAGATGTCGCGAGTTCCCAACACGTCTCTAACAGGAACATAGGGTTGTCTTCCTTGGGCCTCAAGGGCATTCAAAAGGTACTCTCTGGCTGCGTAATTATCCGTACATTGCCAAACTGCGTGATCGATGTCATCGTAACCGTTTCCACACCGACAGACATTGCTTTGAACAAGATTTATTCTGTGAAGATGCACATCTAACGAGTAGTGGTTGGACATAAATCTACTTATTACACGAATGAAGTCACGACTTACGTCCAAACCTTTGAACCACGCTCTCGAAGAAACATTTGGAACAATTGAATATAATCACCGCCAAAGACTTCCAGTGTCCCAATCGGTTTGCCAACTCAAGAGAGAACTCTGACGCAGTAATTGGGAAAATTCATCGTATGAAATCTGTCTATCAAACAAATCGCCTTCCTGGGCACCCACCTTTGCTAGAGTGTCCGCCTTCTCATTGCCAGGAATTGAGCAATGAGAGGGGACCCATACATAGGTTATCTTATAAGATTTTTCGATCAGCGCATTCATCTGTTGCCTCACTTTTGTGAGGAAATAAGATGGATGCCTACTAGGTTTCATCGACTGGAGAGCCTCAAGCGAACTGAGACAATCCGAGAAAATGAAGTAATGGTCTACTGGCTTGTTAGAGATCATCTCCAATGCGAAGTCGATTGCTGCCAGCTCAGCAACATAAACGGAACAAGGTTCCTGCAGTTTACGGAAGACGCTGGAATTTTCATTGAAAACACCGAAGCCAGTGGATCCATTGAGGCGAGACCCATCAGTGAATTATCTTTTCATGCAATTGACTTTTTGGTACTTTCGGTTAAAAATACGGGGTCGAAACTGATCTGAAATTCCAAGTATTGCTTGTTTCATCGACAGATCGTATTCAATTGAGGAACTGATAATGGTGAAGTGAGACGGTCTGGAGTAAACGATTTTTCAATTTCAATCACAAGTGCGTTCGTGACTCCGCATTAATAATTGATGGAATATTATTGCTCTTAAGTTTAGACTTCACGTGATCGAAAAAGTTCTTCGGAAAGGATTTGACTTCTGATTCGACATTCCGATTATATTCTTCATATGCGATATTTATGGCCGAATTCAGTTTTTGACAAATAAGGTGGTAACTGAATACATTTTCATCCGATTCTGTTAGTTTATACTTTTTGTGTGCTTTTTGTTTTTGATTTTTTAAATTCTTTATTTGTGGATTGAACCACTGAGGATATTTGTCTTCGCGAGTTCTACGTCTTCTTTTCTTCGGGACGAATTCTGACATTATGTTATTCAGAAATTCGTGAAATTTGGTACAGATTGGTTGACATTTCCTTCGTTACTAAGCATATGTTCCCAATCTATTATACGTAGAATAGATATAATTGCTTCGAAATTAGTCTTATTGTATTCCGGCTCTTCTACATACTCACAGTCGGCAGGCACTTGCTTTTTTGCGTAAAAATTGAGTATTTTATTGCTGTGTGGAAAGTCTCGTTTTTCCAGAGCGGAGTCATGGATTTATACACACAGAAATCTTCGGTCATATTTGTGAATAAGATATGTATTTTGACTGTTTTTACGTGGTTTATTTCTTAAGATCGAGTAGCGCAATTTCGTCAAATATGAATTGTAGAGTATCATATTCGCCGACGACTGGAAGTAGAATTGATTTCATTTTCGTTGTCAGTTAAAAACTCTGCTTTATTTTGATTAATGTCGCCATATATGTGCAATTTTGCTTCTGGTTCTAATTTTGACATTATACTTTGTACAATTTGAAAGAATAATTCGTATGATTTATTATGTGCGTAGTCTGGTAGAAAGTACACTGAAGCCAATATGTGTACTTAGCCTGCTACTGATACTTTGATCCATATGTTCAGTCTCACGACTGAAGAAAAGAGAAACCGCAAGAGAAAACATGTCTGTACATGTTCATAAGGAACAAACGCCCCTTTTCTTTGATTCCCCTTCCAGCAGCGCACGTGCATTACATAGCGCAATAACGGTAACAACACAAGGAAGAAAAATGCTGTCCATCGCTATTGCAGCATTACCGCTGAATAAAACTATGCGTTTCAGTCAGTGAGACGCTCTCACACCCATATTTTTTTGACGGCTCAAGAAGTGTTTTTTACCTTGAATAGTTTTTACAAGTGTTTTCTATATTCTAGATTAAGTTAGTGTAGTTCTAATTTAAGCTAGTAATGTAAATGAAGTAGTGTAAATAAAATAGTTGATAAAGGACAATATTCCGTGTGTTGATTATCACAGCGTTTAAGAGCGAGTGGAAAGTTTCGCAGTCGGCAGCTTTTCAGCCAGCTACTTCCCGACGATTGTGATTGTCACCAGCTGCCCAGTTAATCCGAGGAAAGCTCAAGTGCATCTTTGCCTCCTCTCCAACCATATGCAGTCCACCATCGAACCACACACCATACATGCTCGAATCTTTAGGTTTTTCACGTTTTTCAGTTGTAATTTCTTCAGAAGTAAAATTTACATTTATGGCAATGAGGACGCCTCCCCCAGACTTTTTATGTGACAGTGTCAAATTACGGTCATGCCGGAATTCATTGTAATTATTTCCAAAAATTTTTTCGTTTCGTACGCTCTCGTCCCAATTAGTTTCACTTCCAAGAATAATGTCGAAGGAAGCAAATTTTTATGAATTTCCTTCATCTTGCATGGGCTTTTCATGCGATTGAAATTCTGACAATAAAAAAGACGGGTGGGTAATGTCGGGGACATAACCGGAGTGACGTAGGACTATACAAAGGGGACAGCTTTTGTTAAATATATATTTTAAATATATTGTTTTATTTTCTTCTCCTACGTGAATACCTACCTATCTACCTGAAAAATGGATTAGTTTACTGTTTACTCTTTATGAATATGTTGATGGTTCTGGAAAGAACTTTTGGTGTTGTGTTTTTGTTATCACTCGATATTCCCACCTTGTTCGGTTAAACCTTCCTGTTTAGCTATTGCGTTTGCCACTCGCCACAGCTTTCACAGTTGGAAAATTTCTTCCCATCCAGCTTGTGACATATTGTTCAGTAAATTACATTTAATACGACTTTGCCACTCACTGAAACTAATTGTTGCCTTGCCGAACCGAAGCTGCTCTGTTCTTGATGCGTGTTTTCTGATTGTCGTGAGCAGCTTTGCAAGCCAACTCGAGCACTCCGACGGCCGAAACTCTATAATCGCTGTTAGGTATACTGGTGCTCCGGCACCAATCCGTTCGGCCTAGTTACCCTTGCGGAGCAATCAGTGATGCGGCCAACTGGGAACTGGAGATCTGCACGGTTCGAGTGAGACTTTGCCTTTCCCTTAACTTGTCCTCCTTTGTTACGTCCACGATGCCGATGCCGTACAACCACACGGGTTTACGGTTTGAAAGAAAATAAGATATTTTTTGGGGTCCGCGTGTTTTATACTCTAGCGCAATTTAAGAATTGGTGAAAATCAATAAGCTCAGAACAACTGGCAAATTCACATACTCATCATATCCTGGCAAACAAATTATGAAAAAATCAATTTATGTTTTATTATTATTTTGGATAATGTTTTAGAAAGCATTGAACTGTATTTCCTAAACTCTTTTTTGGAAGGTTTAATGGCCCTGAAAAGCACCTTGTTTTATGGAATGGTTCCAATTTAGAAAACTTAGTACTCGTGGTTTTGAAAAAAACCATTTCGAACGCCCTCGATGCCGCCTTGTTCTGGATTTGCCACCAAAGCAGTTTGTATAAAGAACAAACTTTTTTCTTCTGCTACCTGATGCCGTTTTACGATTGCGTTTGCCACTCGCCACTCGCCACTCGCTGCAACTGCCTGTTGTCCTGATGTCCACCGAACCGAATGTGTTCTGTTCCGAATGCGGGTTTTCTTTTCGTCGCGAGCAGCTTTGCCAGCTAACTCGATCACTTCGGCGGCCGAAACTATATAACGCCGGCTAGGTGGACTGGTGCACTGGTACTAACGCGCTCGGCCTAGCTACCCTTGCGGGGAACTCCAGATCAACACGGTTCGAGCGGGATTTTGCCTTTCCCTTCACTTTTCCTCCTTTACCATGTCCAGACATGGCTGCTTGGGTTGGTTTGTTGATCTGATGTGATGCGATCCGATGTGGTGTACGGTTTGAATGAGAATGATCGTTACGGAAGGAAGGAAGGTATTGTATTATAGAGACTTTAAACTTTTGCAGTTCATTCGTCTCTAGCCTTGAGAAAGGCCCTTTGAAAACTCTACTCTACTCTACTCCAGCGCTATCACCTCCGCCCTCTTGCCTTGAGAAAGGCACTCGATCCCTCGCCGTCCAGCTCGTCCAGCAACGATGTTGTCCAGTCGGTGTCCACACAAAGAATGATCGTTACGGCAGCGGAGCGGGGATTTTTAAGCTGACTGGCTGGCTCGAGAATTACGCATGTGTGAGACTGCGACCAATGTTTCCCTCATTTTTTTTCTTTTTCCTTTCCAATCGTGCTTCATTCTATTTCGCTGCTGCTCTGGTTGCCCGTTTTGGTCGGTACGATTTGAGGAGCACAAAATGGACCAATCAAAAATGGGCACATACTAGAGGCGAATGAACTGAAAAGTTTAAACCCTCTTAAAGCCAAAAAGAAGAAGAAGAAGAAATGGGCACATAGTGCAATTGGACAATGCTTGATATTTCACAATTATTCAATTATTGACGTAGGACTACGTCTAACCGGAAGATATAGGGGGTGAAATGGAAATCTAGGCACTGAGTAGGAAAAAATGCAAGATTTGAAATGCTTATAACTTGAGCATTTCTCAATAGATCGCAAAGGTTTTTGCATCAATTGATAGGAAATATATCTACGTATCTATCATAACGAATAACATTTCATTTTTCTTGAGATAAATAATTGAATAATTGTGAAATATCAAGCATTGTCAAAATGCACTATGTGCCCATTTTTGATTGGTCCATTTTGTGCTCCTCAAATCGTACCGACCAAAACGGGCAACCAGAGCAGCAGCGAAATAGAATGAAGCACGATTGGAAAGGAAAAAGGAAAAAAAGAAAGAAACATTGGTCGCAGTCTCACACATGCGTAATTCTCGAGCCAGCCAGTCAGCTTAAAAATCCCCGCTCCGCTGCCGTAACGATCATTCTCATTCAAACCGTACACCACATCGGTTCGCATCACAACACATCAACAAACCAACCCAAGCAGCCATGTCTGGTCATGGTAAAGGAGGAAAAGTGAAGGGAAAGGCAAAATCCCGCTCGAATCGTGTTGATCTAGAGTTCCCCGCAAGGGTAGCTAGGCCGAGCGCGTTAGTATCAGTGCATCAGTCCACCTAGCCGGCGTTATATAGTTTCGGCCGCCGAAGTGGAAAAGCTGCTCGCGACGATAAGAAAACTCGCATTCAGAACAGACCACATTCGGTTCGGTGGACATCAAGACAACAACAGGCAGTTGCAGCGAGTGGCAAACGCAATCGCAAAACGACAGCAGGTAGCGGAAGAAAAAAGTTTGTTCTTTATACAATCTGCTTTGGTGGCAAAACCAGAACAAGGCGGCATCGAGGGCGTTCGAAATGGTTTTTCTTAAAACCACGAGTACTAAGTTTTCTAAATTGGAACCATTCCATAAAACAAGGCGCTTTTCAGGGCCATTAAACCTTCCAAAAAAGAGTTTAGGAAATACAGTTCAATGCTTTCTAAAACATTATCCAAAATAATAATAAAACACAAATTGATTTTTTCATAATTTGTTTGCCAGGATCTGATGAGTATGTGAATTTGGCAGTTGTTCTGAGCTTATTGATTTTCACCAATTCTTAAATTGTTTCTAGATTGAAAGTACAGTAATTTACACTTATCTCGACATTTAGCTAATTGGACGGACCTGTAATGCGACATATTTAGAGTATAAAACAGAGTATAAAACACGCGGACCCCAACAAAATATCTTATTTTCTTTCAAACCGTATACCCGTGTGGTTGTACGGCATCGGCATCGTGGACGTAACAAAGGAAGACAAGTTAAGGGAAAGGCAAAGTCTCACTCGAACCGTGCAGGTCTCCAGTTCCCTGTTGGTCGCATTCACTGATTGCTCCGCAAGGGTAACTAGGCCGAACGGATTGGTGCCGGAGCACCAGTATACCTAACAGTGATTATAGAGTTTCGGCCATCGGAGTGCTCGAGTTGGCTTGCAAAGCTGCTCACGACAATCAGAAAACCCGCATCAAGAACAGAGCAGCTTCGGTTCGGCGCTCATCAAGGCAACAATTAGTTTCAGTGAGTGGCAAAGTGTTTCTCCGGCACGTCGCATTAAATGTAATTTACTGAACAACATGTCACAAGCTGAATGGGAAGTAATTTTCCAACTGTGAAAGCTGTGGCGAGTGGCAAACGCAATAGCTAAACAGGAAGGTTTAACCGAACAAGGTGGGAATATCGAGTGATAACAAAAACACAACACCAAAGGTTCTTTTCAGAACCATCAACATATTCATAAAGAGTAAAAAGTAAACTAATCCATTTTTCAGGTAGATAGGTAGGTATTCACGTAGGAGAAGAAAATAAAACAATATATTTAAAATATATATTTAACAAAAGCTGTCCCCTTTGTATAGTCCTACATCACTCCGGTTATGTCCCCGACATTACCCACCCGTCTTTTTTTAACTCAACCTTATTGTGAATGATTTGCTCTTCACAATTTGCTACAAATATGTGTTTTTGGGCTCCAGTGGCCGAGTGGTTAGCGTTTCACCTACCTCACATTCACCCCTATTCTGTATTTCGATCGATTCGAAATGTTTCGAACGACTTGATAGAATTTCATGCTGTATTCCGTTAGAGTTGTTTTTGCATTTCGTTCGATCTGCTTCTCTTCGAAAAATAAATGGGCGAAATAGGGAAAACGAAATTATAACTCGAACGAAATGCAAATCCGGCGAAATGCAGAATCGGGGTGATTATCATGCTGGGGGTTCGAGTTCTACATGCACTGGGGTCACGCGTATTCTAGAGCTTTACACTCCTGAATACATTCAAGGCATGTTCTTCGGCATAGAAATCTCAAATAAGTACTACTAATAAAAATGACGCAAGTAATACCTACGTTGAGAAGCCTGAAATTCCATTGGGAACGTTAGTGCCATCCAAGTCAAGTCATACATTTTCGTTGCGTTTATGAAACGAATCGTGGATTGAGATGCGTTCTTCCAAATATTTTTCGATAAAATAAACCCTTATTCAGGAGCCCGGTCGGATTTGAAGTTAGCATAATATTGCGTTCATTTATCTGATAGAGTCAAATTCAATTGTGCAAATGTTGCAACCTTGCAAGCCACTAGAAGCGTATTACAAAAATTACCAGATAGCAATAAAAAACATCATTGCAAGAAACAGATCTCCACAGAAACGGTCCGTGAACTCATACAAGATGCTCGGAGCCTTAGGAAAATAAATACGAAGCCGTTTTGTCATCAAGAGCAAAAGCTGAATCGAAACTTGCACATAAGTCGTGATTTTTCATACTACACAAAATTACAACATTCTTTGTGTCTTTATCCTGACGAAATATATGGTCCTCTATTACCGATTGGAATAAATTGATCGATGCTAGTTCATGCGCGTTTCATTCAGAATATACATCTCCGGGAAGAAGTCCATCCATATGAAAAAATATGGATGTCTGACCGGGCAGCACTCTCATGCAACTCAGTCTATTTATTTTTCAATACAGAGTATTCAGGGTGGGCGTAAAGATAAAAATATCTTGTAAATATAGAGCAGATCTCATTGAATTTTGACTATAAATATGAATGTTTTGTTTAAAAATATACTTTACGTGTCCACGTGGACATTATCTAAACCCCCTCGCCCCCTCACCGTGGACATGCGTGGACATTTTCGTAACCCCTACCCACCCTAACGTTGTCCACGTGGCCCCTTTGTCGAATCTTATTCTACTCTATGAGGTGGAAATATTGTAGCTTAATTTAAATGGGCAAACTACAAGGGTCGTTCCCTTGTGAACCCATTAACGCCAAGTTTATGACCTACTTGGTAGCGATTGCAATGTGAAAATCAAGAAGGAACACTCAGCTGGATTTGAAACCATTCTCTTACTGTTACACTGAATAACCCGGATTGGTTCAAAATGGAAGACAGTAGAGCAGCGAAAAAAAGTTATTGAAAGAATTCCATCAGGGCACCCTGAGCACTGATGACTTTTAATTTCGAGCAAACGTTGTGAATAGTCAGTGCATCAATAGTAGGTAACTGAGAGAACTTCAGAGAAACTAATATGACCGTTACGAAAGTGATAAACACGTGAGTTGAATACTATAATTTCTTAGTACTACGTCAATACCGTGGTCGTGCCTTGGACACCACTCTCTCAATTTTGTTTCGGAAAAAATTGTAATCATAGCATTGGTTTTTGAGAAGTTGGTGGAGTAGGTCAATTTTAAGGTGGATACTGTCGCGTGACTAAGCAAACGCGCTATTCCTTCAGCTATAAAATACGTAGCACTTTGTCCTCTTTCGGGATTTCGTCAGCGATTTCGAAGACCCAGGCAGGATCCCCCATACAACCTACCGTGCTTCTTCTTCTTTAATGGCACTAACGTTCTTAGAGGAATTTCGCCGTCTCAACGTAGTATTACTTGCGTCATTTTTATTAGTACTTTGATTAGCCATTAGCCATTTGATTTGGCATGATTACTCTATGCCAAATAACACGCCTAGAATGCATTCTGAGTGGCAAGCTCTAGAATACGCGTAATTACAGTGTAAGTCGGCGGAAATTTCTTTAACAAAAAACCATCCGACCAGAACGGGAATCGAACCCGAATCCCCGGCATGTTAGGCGTGATGCTAACCACTCGGCCACGAGAGCACTAGCGTTCTTGCAACCGCTATTTTGATGGGAATATTGCTGATTGAATCATTAAAAACAACACGATTGAATTTCTGGAACAAGAAGTCACCTTTGCTGGGTATCGTAGGGTCTATTTCCTGTCTGTGAGTCTTAACCGATGGCAACCCAGATTCATTCATCTGACAATCATGTGTTGGACACCTTATCATGAACTGTTATGCTTTTAAACTATTAAGGATTGATGGAAAGCAATCCACGAGGAGGGGTTGTGTCGCATTTGCTTGGTGCCTCACAAATTCTGTACGGCAAATTCACTATTGTACTCCACAACTACAGGAAATTACAATCCAGGTTCTTCAAAAGTTTCAGCCGTGGCGTCGAGTGAAGCTTTCGCACCCTATGCGGAAGTGTCTAGTTGCACCCCATTTGTTTCGAGTTTTTCTTTGTGTTGTAGTAATACAAAAAAATATTTTGCCTATTAATTCGTTTTCAATTGACTAGATCGATAAATTGTTCAGGTTCCTTTCATTATACGCTACCGATACACATATTGGGTTGGGGGAAAGAAATGTCGTATATTGTCAATATATGGCAACGCTTAAACATATCTTATGTTGTACTTATCGCATCGGATCATACTATACGGCTATTTAAAGACGACAATATGTGCTACAAGTGTCATTTTGACAGTGTTGTGATTGTCCTTTTCAGTCTCAAGTTATAGCGCGTCAAAGATGGAGTTCGCCAAGCAAGAAATGCGCCATATTTTACGTTTTTTCTACCTGCGAGGTAAAATTGCAACGAAGGTGGCCGAAAAAAATCGCGTAGTTTATGGACCCGATACTGTAACGATTCGCACAGCACAGCGTTGGTTTGATCGATGTCGTTCTGGTGTAGTGGCTGTCGAAGATACACCCCGTACTGGTAGGCAAATTGTCGTGGAAACCGATACAATCGTTGAAATCATCCAAGTAGACCGGCATGTGGCACTCGCTCGATTGGCCAGGAACTGGGTATATACCATAAAACCGTTTGGAACCATTTGCAGAAGATTGGATTCCAAAAAAAAGCTGGATGTATGGGTACCTAAAGCGAAAAAAGTCGTGGTCGAAGCGCGGTGAGCCGGCCCAAACCATCGCCAAACCTTGACCGTTTGAAGCAGGCGATTGACCAGAAGCGGCCAGAAATGATCAATAGGAATGGTGTTGTTTTCCACCAGGACAACGCTCGGCCTCACACATCTTTGATGACCCGCCAGAAGCTACGGGAGCTTGGATGGGATGTCCTATTGCACCCACCGTATTGTCCGGACCTGGCTCCAAGTGATTATCATCTCTTCCGGTCCATGCAAAACGCTCTTGGTGGTACTAAGTTGGCCTCAATAGAGGCTTGCGAAAACTGGCTGTCTGAGTTTTTTTGCAAATAAGGAAGGGGGGTTTTATAAGGGGGTGAATAATGAAGTTGCCTTCTAAATGGCAACAAGTTTGCGAACAAAACGACGCATATTTGACATAAATTGGATAATACTTAAATGTTAAATAAAGCGTCAAATTTCGATCAGAAATACGACATTTTTTTCCCCAACCCTATATGTACTCACATACAAAAAATGCCTCTAATTTTTTCGAATTTTTCCAGGTGAAACACTCAGACAAGTCTAAACCACACAATGAATAAAGCTCGTAAACAAGAGGAGTATCAAAGAGTTTGCATGTAGATAAATCTACATCGAAAAAAAAATTTCCGCTATAGCGAAACATTTTAGGACGCCGTCTCGATGTTAGGATAAAATGCTTCGAAAGAATATCTGGGAATAATGTTCAAGATGCCTAAAGACGTCGAAGAGTTCAGGTCAGGAAATAGGTCCTTCATCTGCGTCTTGAACACTTCCACCTCTTATTCAAGTTCCTCTTTTTCAACATCTGAAGAATACTTCCGCCCGAAATTTGGCGCAACCTGCTCCAATTGAGCCATGCTCATAGTCTTATAAATCGAAAATCTGATGGTATATGCGCTATAGCGGAGGTGGCTAAACTTTTCACCGCCACGGGCGCCGGTGGGCTACCAATACATTATGATTTTAAGTGGTCGTTAATAAGTAGTAGTTTGATTTTAAAATGTTGTTTTAGATAGCGAGAATGATGATATCTTTTTAAAAAATAATTAATTATAATAACAATAGGCTTTTTTATTTTTATTTTTACGTAGGACTACGTCTAACCGGAAGAAATAGGGGGTGAAATGGAAATCTAGGCACTGAACAAGTAGGAAAAAATGCAAGATTTGGAACGCTTATAACTCGAGCATTTCTCAATAGATCGCAAAGGTTTTTGCATCAATTGATAGGAAATATATCTACGCATCTATCATAACGAATAACATTTCATTTTTCTTGAGATAAATAATTGAATAATTGCGAAATATCAAGCATTCTCAAAATTCACTATGTGCCCATTTTTGATTGGTCCATTTTGTGCTCCTCAAATCGTACCGACCAAAACGGGCAACCAGAGCAGCAGCGAAATAGAATGAAGCACGATTGGAAAGGAAAAAGAAAAAAATGAACGAAACATTGGTCGCAGTCTCACACATGCGTAATTCTCGAGCCAGCCAGTCAGCTTAAAAATCCCCGCTCCGCTGCCGTAACGATCATTCTCATTCAAACCGTACACCACATCGGTTCGCATCACAACACATCAACAAACCAACCCAAGCACCCATGTCTGGACATGGTAAAGGAGGAAAAGTGAAGGGAAAGGCAAAATCCCGCTCGAACCGTGTTGATATGGAGTTCCCCGCAAGGGTAGCTAGGCCGAGCGCGTTAGTACCAGTGCACCAGTCCACCTAGCCGCCGTTATATAGTTTCGGCCGCCGAAGTGATCGAGTTGGCTGGTAAAGCTGCTCGCGACGATAAGAAAAACCGCATTCAGAACAGAACACATCAAGACAACAACAGGCAGTTGCAGCGAGTGGCGAGTGGCAAACGCAATCGCAAAACGGCAGCAGGTAGCAGAAGAAAAAAGTTGGTTCTTTTTACAATCTGCTTTTTTTTTCTGTATTATAGTGACTTTCAACTCATTTGGCTGGTTCGTCACTTTTACTTCCATTTTTGGAAGAATGTCGGGAGTGAGAATTGAACTCGTGACCTTTAGCGTGAGAGGCATGGATGTTACCACTACGCCAGATCGCCTCCACGATTTACAATCTGCTTTGGTGGCAAATCCAGAACAAGGCGACATCGAGGGCGTTCGAAATGGTTTTTTTTTCAAAACCACGAGTACTAAGTTTTCTAAATTGGAACCATTCCATAAAACAATGCGCTTTTCAGGGCCATTAAACCTTCCAAAAAAGAGTTTAGGAAATAAAGTTCAATGCGTTCTAAAACATTATCCAAAATAATAATAAAACACAAATTGATGTTTTCATAATTTGTTTGCCAGGATCTGATGAGTATGTGAATTTGGCAGTAGTTCTGAGCTTATTGATAGTTGGGGACTTTCAAGATTATTCAATTTTCACCAACTCTTAAATTGTTTCCAGATTGAAAGTACAGTAATTTACAATTAGTTCGACATTTAGCTAATTGGACGGACATGTAATGCGACTTATTTAGTTGGACATTTTTGTAAACATAGAGATCCAAATTATGACCCCACATTGAAAGTCGACACTGTACCACTGTCATCGCAAATGTTCAATTACAGGTTAAAATCGCCTCCAATGCGACACTGAGTGGCGCTTCGGTACGTTGCATTGAATGTAATTTACTGTAAAATATGTCACAAGCTGGATGGGAAGAAATTTTCCAACTGTGAAAGCTGAGGCGAGTGGCAAATGCAATCGCTAAACAGAAAGGTTTAGCCGAACAAGATGGGGATATCGAGTGACAACAAAACAATAAACTCTTTAGATTGAAGATAATTTTGTGATCCTGAAAAGGACCCTTTTTAGCCTGCATGTGAATCCAACGAGCGAACAAATCGTAATGAATGTAGTTTTCTTTCTTTCTTTCTTTGTTTTTAAGAGGCTTTAAACTTTTGCAGTTCATTCGCCTCTAGCCCAGTGAAGAGCCACAATAAAACCAGCCCAGAGGGGACTGGCGAAAGGGAAACCAACAAAATCACTCATCAGATCTGTCCGCTCGACTCTCGGTTAAAGAAGAAGGTAGGAAGGGATCCTATGCTTCATAAGATATTTAATATATGCTGTAAAGAAAAGTAAATATTTACTGGGACCGAGGACCAAAGCAGTAACGAAGCACAAGTGACCCAGCGAAAGGCGTGCTCCAAAGCCAAAAAACAAAAAGGCCCTTCTCAGGAGAATAGGAAGGAAAGGAGTGGAAAGGATTTGGGTGGGATTAGTGGAGTGGGAGGGGGTGGGAGTGGTATGGGAAGGAAAGAGGGGAGGAGTGGGTGTGGGGTGGGGTGAAATGAAATGAAATACAGTTTGAATAGATAATAAAATATAGTGGTTTTGAATTTAATGGTATATAGTAGAGCTGAAAAATGGAGAGGTTTATTTAATTAATTTATCCTCCTTGGTGAGTGTGGCTGTAAAGTTAGGAAATCAGTTAAGTAATGTAATAAATGGAATATATATGTGAGAATATGTATTAATAGATGCGTGTATATATATGTATGTAGTTACATACATGTATATACACACATGAACACGCATACATGACCGTGAAGTGGCGAACTGTAATAAATAAACAATTTCAAAAGTACTTAGTATTTCGATTTAGATTTTACCAAAGAAGTCGGTTTCTTTCAGAAACGCAATAAGATTGGTTTCTTGGGTCTCGTCTCTACTGAGGATATCTCGGAGACTCTAACCTATATTGTGTCGGGCTCGAGCATCTTTGGTATGTTGGCATTCTAATAGAAGATGGCTAACGGAAACGGGTGCTACGTTGCAAGCACATTGGGGTTTTTCGGCTCTGTAGAACAAGTGTGAGTGGCTGAAGTTAGTGTGCCCAATTCGAAGACGGGTAAGGACTTGCCTTTCCCTACTATTGAGACGGTCCTCCCAAGGGAGAGTGGAATTTTTGATTTGATGAAGATGAGTGGGACGGCTGTTTATCCAGTCTATGTCCCAACTTTCACGGACTTGCTGTTTTACCCAGCGAACAATGTCAGATGGAGGACAGGGCATGTCTCGGGGTTCCATTTTGCTGCCCTTGCCGGCCAATATGTCGGCGGCTGTGTTTCCGCGGATTCCTGAGTGACCAGGAACCCAGCAGAAGGAGATGTTTTTATCTGAAGCAGCCTCTTCTGTTTGTATTATCCATGGGTGTTTGCTGTTTCCACTTAGAAGATCATGGAGACAGCTAGCTGAGTCGGAAAATATTGTGGTAGGAAGGAAATCATGGGTGCATTTTTGGGTAGCTATTAAAAGAGCGAAAGCTTCCGCACTGAAGATGGAGCATTGCGGTGGAAGAGAAAAGCTACCTATGTATCTACTCTCAAAAATTCCACATCCAACTCCATCGGCATTGGCTGAACCATCTGTATATACCTGGTGATTAATTTGAAAATTGGATGCAATGGTTATTGAAGCAAGCTTTGATTTTTGGAGAAGGGTCTCCCGCTCGGACAGCCTTAAGAAGATCAAGGTTAATGTTCGGCGGTTTGACGTTCCAATTTCTTCCCGTAGCAGATGGCCGTTCACAAATATTGGGGAGGTCTTTGTTTGTGAGGTTGTTGAATGATGTTTTGGCCCTGCGTATTAGTGGGACATTGTGGTCACTGTCGGGAAGTGACAGGTGACGGATGGCTTTATTTGTGATGGCTTTTGTCGCCAGGTGTTTGAAGGGAAGTTGACCACTTTCAGCCATTACGGCAAGAGTGGGGCTAGTGGGAAAAGCTCCGATTGCAATCCTGACTGCTTTATTGTAAACTGGTTGAATGGTGTTTAACACACCGTCCCCTCCGCGGCTGAAGGTGCCTATTCCGTATAGGATTTTTGGGACCAACCAAACGTTTACAATATTCAGCAGTGTTTTTCTGTGACCAGAGGCTAGGTTGCCTGCAATAGCCTTGATGATGTTCAGCTTCATTCTGGTGGCTATTTTGGTCTTTTGGGAATGTGGTAAGAAGTTGAGTTTCTTATCAAAAGTAACTCCTAGTATTTTCAATGTCCTCGTTGTGTGGATCGGGATTTTGTTAAGTTGAAGATAGGTTCTCCTACTGAGATGTTTTCCAATGTACATGTGCTTGGATTTCTCCGGGGAAATTTTGAAACCTGTTTTTAGAGCCCAGTTTTGGATGGAGTCTAAGGTTTTTTGAAGCCTCTTTCTCTGATTTAAGCCGAAGCAGCTCGTAGAGATGAGAGTTATGTCATCTGCATAGACTATGATCTTTATGTGATCGGGAATTAGTTCGAAGATGGATTGCATAGCAATGTTGAAAAGGGTAGGTGAAGCTTTGCTGAGCCTTGGGGGAAACCGTTTTCAGGGATTTTTAAAGAAGACCTATGGTTGTTGATGATGGTTTTGAAAGACCGGTTTTCAAGGAAACTTTTTATGAAGAGGCCTAACCTCCCACGAATCCCCCAGTTGAAAAGGCTTTTCAGCACTGGGTATCTCCATGCCCGATCGAAGGCCTTGGATAGGTCAAGTGAAACGATATCTATGTTCTGTAATTTTTCAGTTGCGTCGTCTAGGATTTTTTCGATTGCTACGAGGCAATCTTCTGTACCTTTCCCCGGGCGGAATGCGAATTGTCTGGAATCAATCAGCTTATTTGACTCGAGAAAGGTCGTTAAGCGTCGATTTATTATTTTTTCCATGACTTTCCCAACACAACTTAGAAGAGTGATGGGGCGGAAATTGTCGAGAAGATGATTGTTCATGTCTGGTTTCGGGATACAGATCATTAAACCCTCTTTCCAGCAACTGGGGAGGGTTCCACTGTCCCAGACTTTGTTGAGGAGCTTCAGAAGTGCTTTTTTCCCGAGATGAGGTAGTTTCTTTAGCATCGGGTAGCTGATGTCATCGGGTCCGGTGGATCCTTGTTTGACTTTGTTCAGTACCCAATCGAGCTCTTTGAGGGAGAGGTTTTTGTTGAAGTCAAATTCCACATCGGTATGAAAATCGATGGGAATTTTTTCGCATTCCGTTTTGTGGGTTTGAAAGGTTTGGTCGTAATTTTGATTGGAAGAGGCAGATGCAAAGAAATCTCCGAACGCCTCGGCGATGATTTTCCGGTCATTGGTGTATTGACCGTTAATAAGAAGATTATACTCTTTGCTTCTTTTCTTGCCATGAAGCCTACCAATCTTACTCCATAACTCCTTTGTCGACGTGTTAGGGTTAATTTCGCTGAGGAATTTAGCCCAACTATTATGTTTGGCTGAATTAATGGCAGTTCGAGCTTCGTTGCGAGCCCTTTGGAACTCTGTGAGCAGAGTGGGCTTATGGGGGTTATCCGGATGGGCCTTTCTTAGTTTGCGCAAGGCCTTACGTCGACCTTTGATCGCTGCCTTCACCTCAGGCGACCACCATGGGACGCATTTCCTGCCAGGGATGCCACTGGTTCTAGGGATGTGCAACATTGCAACCTCAAGGACAACTTTGGAGAATTCCTCGGCTGTCCAGTCTTGTTTGGCGGAAAGGCGGTTTTCAATATCAAATTGATAGCCAGCCCAGTCAGCATATTCAAATTTCCATCTTGGCCTTGTTGGAAACTCTGGAGAAGATTGGCCGAAGGAGATGAGAATTGGAAAATGATCGCTGCCGCAGGTATCATCGTGAATGTTCCAAGAAAGTTTTGAAGAGAGTTTGTGTGATACCATAGTAAGATCGATGGCCGAAGTAGTACCAGTATGATGAATTCTGGTGTGTTGGCCGTTGTTTAGAAGGAGTAGGGAATGGTCGGAGATAAAATCTTCGATTATAGATCCTTTTTGATCGAGGTATGCGCCTCCCCAGGCGTATGAGTGGGCGTTGAAATCACCCATAATTATGATTGGGGCGGGAAGTTGGGAGAACAGATGGTCCAGTTGGCCTCGTAGAGTGGCCGGATTAGAATTATTAGTGATGTAGATGCTGACGACAGTGATTGGAAAGGGGTGTTGATTGCGTACTACCACTGCCTGAAGGTCGGTGGTAATTGCCAGAAGATCATGTGGAGTGCCATCCTTGATTGCGATTGCAACTCCGTGTTTAGATGGGTTGGGACCCTCTTTGAAGTATGTGATGTACTTTGGGATGAAGTGTTTGTTGAAATTGTTTGGTGTCATAGTTTCTTGAAGGGCTATGACTGTGGGATTAGAGCTCGAAATAAGAATTTTTAGTTCTAAAATATTTTGTCGGATACTTCTGATGTTCCATTGTATCCCGAATTTCTGTATTGGAGTGAATGTATTGGTGTTTTTAACTCTAATTCCTAAGTCTTGATTGTGTGTATGTTTGAACTATTCAAAGAGAATTAGTTCCATGTTCCTTTACCCTTGGAAAGAGAAGCTTTCTTGGTATTGGTGTTGTTTTTGTTTGGTGTACAAGTCTTTGGGGTGTTTGTTGTGTTTGTGTTGTTTTTTGTTGAATGTGCGTTGCTGTTGTTGTTATTGTTGTTTTTTGTTTGATGAATGTTGTTGTTGTTGTTGTTGTTGTTTTCTGTTGGGGTTGTGTTGTTATTTGTTGTTGGTGTCTGTTTTTGTTCATTTCTTGTTCTTTTCTTGTCTTTATTAGTTAGGGTTTCATCTTCGGATTTTTGATCTGAATCTGAAGATGAGCCTTTCGCAATCTTTCTTTTATTTTTATTTTTGTTTGGAACATCGGAAGTATCCATGGAGATGACTGATTCGCTCTCAGATTCAGCTGATGAACTATCAGTTGTCGAATCTGTCATGGTAGTGTCGAGTGTAGTATCAATTGAAGGGGTGCTTTCGCGGCTGGAAGAGGCCGAAACGGCCGAGGCAGTTGCAGCGCAGTTGCATTTACAGTTGCAGCTGGTTACTGATTTTTGCAAGTTGGAGAGTTTGTCTTGCAAGACACTTGCATATGTTGGTCCATTAATTTGTCCATTGTATTTGTCCTTTGCCTCTTTATAGGAGATACCATAGTCGACTCGGATTTTGGTAATATTATTTTCGCATTGCCATACAGGGCATTTCCTGTTCGAAGAGGAATGGTCCCCTTGGCAATTCACGCAAAATGCTGAAGCGTTGCAGGTTTGAGTTCCATCCTTTTGTTCTGGATGTTCTTGACCGCAATTTCTGCAAAGCGGGTTATCGCGTTTGCATCGTTTGCTTGTATGCCCAAATTTGTAGCATTTAAAGCATTGCATTGGGTTGGGATAGAAATTTCTAGTCCCAGCCCGAATAAATCCGAAATTAATAAAGTCTGGAACTACAGTTCCACGAATAGTCAAAATGAGAGTGGCAGTTGGCACAACAATATTATTCTCCTTCCTGGTGATGCGCTTGACATCGATCACGCCTTGATCGGAAAGCTCTGTAACCAGTTCGGATTCCTTGATGTCCATGACATCACGGCAAGTAACAACACATTTACGTTGGTTAAGGGTTGGGTGGTAAATCACTTCAATAGGGGTTCCGTCAATCAGTTGATTAATTAAAAGGAGCTTACCAATGATATCCTCATCCTTGGCCGTAAGGATATATTGAGTCCTCTTCTTGTCGTCTCGTTGCGGTCGCGCTGTGTAATATTTTTTTCCTACAGCGTTGGCGATCGTCTTACTTACTACGAACGGATTAGTCGGGATTACGTTCTCTCCTGTTGCACGAAGTAGCAGGATTTGCAGATTTCCGTTTAGTGGGTCGGCCCACCTTGGAGCGGTACGTTGGGTAGGTTTACCCTCGTACATGTTTGTAGCTCGGCCTCCCGGAGGCCCGGAGCTACTTGAAGCCATGCTGTTGTCTGGCTACACCCTAGGTATAGCCGATGACTGGGGTTTTCTTCGGGTTAAAATACTATATAATATTTATGGGGGCTTTACACTTAGGGATATGTGCCCAGAAATTCACACTTTTTTAACCAGAGCACTTGTAAAACCACCAATATCGCGTATAAGCTTTTGAAATTGTTTTCACCAGTCACTTCACTGTCCGTAAGCGCACGTCTTCTTTTTAAATTATATTTTATATTTAAAATCACTAATCGCTACAAATAAACTGCCAACACTGCCCAAAAGAAAAAACAGGAAGTGGGTTATATCTATGGTATAACCGCAAGGGTGACGTAGGACTATCGTTGATTTAGAGAGGGTGACGCAAGGGTGACGTAGGACTATCGTTGATTTAGAGATCATTTGTATGAAGTTGAATCTGAATTCATTCTGAATGAATGAATATTTGGAGAACTTCGAAAACGAGAGCGTTACGTTGGAGGCACAAGGTTTTATGCATCCAATATTGGATACGGAAATATCCTACTGATGGGGAAGAATAATCTTCAGAAGCTATCCTGTTGATTGCGATTGATTAAAAAATCACAAAACCTAATGTATTTGGTCACAGTGTTACATGGATAGAAAACATTCAATTAAACTCTTTCACATGAATATATTTTGAAAATTCCCAAAGGAACTGGCAGATTATTTTCAGTAACGATTAGATATTTCCACATTTTCCTCGATACTGGAAGCCCACCAGTGGTTAATGCCAACTCGATAACCACCTGTTAATAGCACTTGATTGAAATATATTTGGTCACAGTGTTACATGGATAGAAAACATTCAATTAAACTCTTTCACATGAATATATTTTGAAAATTCCCAGAGGAACTGGCAGATTATTTTCAGTAACGATTAGTTATTTCCACATTTTCCTCGATACTGGAAGCCCACCAGTGGTTAATGCCAACTCGATAACCACCTGTTAATAGCACTTGATTGAAACATATTTGGTCACAGTGTTACATGGATAGAAGACATTCAATTAAACTCTTTCACATGAATATATTTTGAAAATTCCCAAAGGAACTGGCAGATTATTTTCCAGCAATGATTAGATCTTTCCGGAACTTTCTCGATGCTGAATGGCATCCTAACGGAAAGAGTTCTGCGCGTGTATGTGTCGATCCTTCGCCGTCCACCTCCTCCAGCACGTTAGGCAACGATGTTGTCTTGTCGATGTCCTCACGAAAAATGAATGTGTCTCACCACCAGAATATCGCTTAAGTATGCTTTTTGTGTGTAATTGAATCGAGAGAAGGTGTGGTTTACGATGGCAATTTGGAAGGCAAACTAGAGGGGAATGAACTCTCTGAGCTCGGAACATTCGGCGACTGAGCAATAATCGATTGCAGGCGCATACAATATTGGATACTAAAAATCCTACTGATGGGGAAGGAAACGGAAATATCCTACTGATGGGGAAGAATAATCTTCTGAAGCTATCCTGTTAATTGCGATTGATTGAAAAACCACAAAACCAAATGTATTTGGTCACTTTTACATGGATAGAAAACATTCAAATAAACTCTTTCACATGAATGTATTTTTAAATTCCCAGAGGAACTGACTGATTATTTCCAGTAACGATTAGATATTTCCACATTTTCCTCGATACTGGAAGCCCACCTGTGGTTAATGCTAATTCGATAACCATCTGTTAATAACACTTGCTTGAAACATATTTAGTCACAGTGTTACGTGGATAGAAAACATTCAAATAAACTTTTTCCCATGAATGTATTTTTAAATTCCCAGAGGAACTGACAGATTATTTTCAGTAACGATTAGTTATTTCCACATTTTCCTCGATACTGGAAGCCCACCAGTGGTTAATGCCAACTTGATAACCACCTGTTAATAGCACTTGATTGAAACATATTTGGTCACAGTGTTACATGGATAGAAAACATTCAATTAAACTCTTTCACATGAATATATTTTGAAAATTCCCAAAGGAACTGGCAGATTATTTTCCAGCAATGATTAGATCTTTCCGGAACTTTCTCGATGCTGAATGGCATCCTAACGGAAAGAGTTCTGCGCGTGGGTGACCGGAATAAATCGCCACAGTAAACAACTGCAACAGAAACAACCGCTTAGAAAAAGTGTAGTAGGCTAGAAATATTTGGCGCGGGAAAAACATCATGTGCCTCACATTTCTATTATAAATTTATTCTCTTGTTCTCGTTTTTCGAAATTTATTCTGAGGACAATGTAATGGGGACGAAGTCCCCATTTGGCGAGGATAAGGAATCGAGGCGGCCCATGCCGCCAAGATGACGCAATCCGAGTCCACCGCCGACCCGCCGTCGGAAGCGGCGGTGTCTCGCACGCAAACCTGGGATCCACTGATTGCCCGGTTAGTTTGAAACATAGGATACGATCCTTTAGCAATGTCCGACCGAGCTCTAGCGAGCGTCGGACGGTATACGTCTGCCCGGGGCGTTACGTTTGCCTGGGGCGATACGTTTGCCCGGTTAATTCTTGTTTTGAAATACAATACCGCGCCACAATATTTATAGCCTACTACACATTTTATAAGCGGTGGTTTCTGTTGCAGTCGTTTTCTGTGGCGATTTATTCCGGGAACCCTGCGCGTGTATGTGTCGATCCTTCGCCGTCCACCTCCTCCAGCACGTTAGGCAACGATGTTGTCTTGTCGATGTCCTCACGAAAAATGAATGTGTCTCACCACCAGAATATCGCTTAAGTATGCTTTTTGTGTGTAATTGAATCGAGAGAAGGTGTGGTTTACGATGGAAATTTGGAAGGCAAACTAGAGGGGAATGAACTCTCTGAGCTCGGAACTTTCGGCGACTGAGCAATAATCGATTGCGGGCGCATACAATATTGGATACGGAAATATCCTACTGATGGGGAAGAATAATCTTCTTAAGCTATCCTGTTAATTGCAATTGATTGAAAAACCACAAAACCAAATGTATTTGGTCACAGTATTACAAGGATAGAAAACATTCAAATAAACTCTTTCACATGAATGTATTTTTAAATTCCCAGAGGAACTGACTGATTATTTTCAGTAACGATTAGATATTTCCACATTTTCCTCGATACTGGAAGCCCACCTGTGGTTAATGCTAATTCGATAACCATCTGTTAATAACACTTGCTTGAAACATATTTAGTCACAGTGTTACATGGATAGAAAACATTCAAATAAACTTTTTCCCATGAATGTATTTTTAAATTCCCAGAGGAACTGACAGATTATTGTCAGTAACGATTAGATATTTCCACATTTTCCTCGATACTGGAAGCCCACCAGTGGTTAATGCTAATTCGATAACCATCTGTTAATAGCACTTGCTTGAAACATATTTGGTCACAGTGTTACATGGATAGAAAACATTCAATTAAACTCTTTCACATGAATATATTTTGAAAATTCCCAAAGGAACTGGCAGATTATTTTCAGTAACGATTAGATATTTCCACATTTTCCTCGATACTGGAAGCCCACCAGTGGTTAATGCCAACTCGATAACCACCTGTTAATAGCACTTGATTGAAACATATTTGGTCACAGTATTAAATGGATAGAAAACATTCAATTAAACTCTTTCACATGAATATATTTTGAAAATTCCCAGAGGAACTGGCAGATTATTTTCAGTAACGATTAGTTATTTCCACATTTTCCTCGTTACTGGAAGCCCACCAGTGGTTAATACTAACTCGATAACCACCATAGAAAACATTCAAATAAACTTTTTCCCATGAATGTATTTTTAAATTCCCAGAGGAACTGACAGATTATTTTCAGTAACGATTAGATATTTCCACATTTTCCTCGATACTGGAAGCCCACCTGTGGTTAATGCTAATTCGATAACCATCTGTTAATAGCACTTGCTTGAAACATATTTGGTCACAGTGTTACATGGATAGAAAACATTCAATTAAACTCTTTCACATGAATATATTTTGAAAATTCCCAAAGGAACTGGCAGATTATTTTCAGTAACGATTAGATATTTCCACATTTTCCTCGATACTGGAAGCCCACCAGTGGTTAATGCCAACTCGATAACCACCTGTTAATAGCACTTGATTGAAACATATTTAGTCACAGTGTTACATGGATAGAAAACATTCAATTAAACTCTTTCACATGAATATATTTTGAAAATTCCCAGAGGAACTGGCAGATTATTTTCAGTAACGATTAGTTATTTCCACATTTTCCTCGTTACTGGAAGCCCACCAGTGGTTAATACTAACTCGATAACCACCATAGAAAACATTCAAATAAACTTTTTCCCATGAATGTATTTTTAAATTCCCAGAGGAACTGACAGATTATTTTCAGTAACGATTAGATATTTCCACATTTTCCTCGATACTGGAAGCCCACCTGTGGTTAATACTAATTCGATAACCATCTGTTAATAGCACTTGCTTGAAACATATTTGGTCACAGTGTTACATGGATAGAAAACATTCAATTAAACTCTTTCACATGAATATATTTTGAAAATTCCCAAAGGAACTGGTAGATTATTTTCAGTAACGATTAGATATTCCCACATTTTCCTCGATACTGGAAGCCCACCAGTGGTTAATGCCAACTCGATAACCACCTGTTAATAGCACTTGATTGAAACATATTTGGTCACAGTGTAACATGGATAGAAAACATTCAATTAAACTCTTTCACATGAATATATTTTGAAAATTCCCAAAGGAACTGGCAGATTATTTTCAGTAACGATTAGATATTTCCACATTTTCCTCGATACTGGAAGCCCACCAGTGGTTAATGCCAACTCGATAACCACCTGTTAATAGCACTTGATTGAAACATATTTGGTCACAGTATTAAATGGATAGAAAACATTCAATTAAACTCTTTCACATGAATATATTTTGAAAATTCCCAGAGGAACTGGCAGATTATTTTCAGTAACGATTAGTTATTTCCACATTTTCCTCGTTACTGGAAGCCCACCAGTGGTTAATACTAACTCGATAACCACCATAGAAAACATTCAAATAAACTTTTTCCCATGAATGTATTTTTAAATTCCCAGAGGAACTGACAGATTATTTTCAGTAACGATTAGATATTTCCACATTTTCCTCGATACTGGAAGCCCACCTGTGGTTAATGCTAATTCGATAACCATCTGTTAATAGCACTTGCTTGAAACATATTTGGTCACAGTGTTACATGGATAGAAAACATTCAATTAAACTCTTTCACATGAATATATTTTGAAAATTCCCAAAGGAACTGGCAGATTATTTTCAGTAACGATTAGATATTTCCACATTTTCCTCGATACTGGAAGCCCACCTGTGGTTAATGTCAACTCGATAACCACCTGTTAATAGCACTTGATTGAAACATATTTGGTCACAGTGTAACTTGGATAGAAAACATTCAATTAAACTCTTTCACATGAATATATTTTGAAAATTCCCAAAGGAACTGGCAGATTATTTTCAGTAACGATTAGTTATTTCCACATTTTCCTCGATACTGGAAGCCCACCAGTGGTTAATGCCAACTCGATAACCACCTGTTAATAGCACTTGATTGAAACATATTTGGTCACAGTGTAACATGGATAGAAAACATTCAATTAAACTCTTTCACATGAATATATTTTGAAAATTCCCAAAGGAACTGGTAGATTATTTTCAGTAACGATTAGATATTCCCACATTTTCCTCGATACTGGAAGCCCACCAGTGGTTAATGCCAACTCGATAACCACCTGTTAATAGCACTTGATTGAAACATATTTGGTCACAGTGTAACATGGATAGAAAACATTCAATTAAACTCTTTTACATGAATATATTTTGAAAATTCCCAAAGGAACTGGCAGATTATTTTCAGTAACGATTAGATATTTCCACATTTTCCTCGATACTGGAAGCCCACCAGTGGTTAATGCCAACTCGATAACCACCTGTTAATAGTACTTGATTGAAACATATTTAGTCACAGTGTTACATGGATAGAAAACATTCAATTAAACTCTTTCACATGAATATATTTTGAAAATTCCCAAAGGAACTGGCAGATTATTTTCAGTAACGATTAGTTATTTCCACATTTTCCTCGATACTGGAAGCTCACCAGTGGTTAATGCCAACTCGATAACCACCTGTTAATAGCACTTGATTGAAACATATTTAGTCACAGTGTTACATGGATAGAAAACATTCAATTAAACTCTTTCACATGAATATATTTTGAAAATTCCCAAAGGAACTGGCAGATTATTTTCAGTAACGATTAGTTATTTCCACATTTTCCTCGATACTGGAAGCCCACCAGTGGTTAATGCCAACTCGATAACCACCTGTTAATAGCACTTGATTGAAACATATTTAGTCACAGTGTTACATGGATAGAAAACATTCAATTAAACTATTTCACATGAATATATTTTGAAAATTCCCAAAGGAACTGGCAGATTATTTTCAGTAACGATTAGTTATTTCCACATTTTCCTCGATACTGGAAGCCCACCAGTGGTTAATGCCAACTCGATAACCACCTGTTAATAGCACTTGATTGAAACATATTTGGTCACAGTGTAACTTGGATAGAAAACATTCAATTAAACTCTTTCACATGAATATATTTTGAAAATTCCCAAAGGAACTGGCAGATTATTTTCAGTAACGAATAGATATTTCCACATTTTCCTCGATACTGGAAGCCCACCAGTGGTTAATGCCAACTCGATAACCACCTGTTAATAGCACTTGATTGAAACATATTTAGTCACAGTGTTACATGGATAGAAAACATTCAATTAAACTCTTTCACATGAATATATTTTGAAAATTCCCAAAGGAACTGGCAGATTATTTTCAGTAACGATTAGATATTTCCACATTTTTCTCGATACTGGAAGCCCACCTGTGGTTAATGCTAATTCGATAACCATCTGTTAATAGCACTTGCTTGAAACATATTTGGTCACAGTGTTACATGGATAGAAAACATTCAATTAAACTCTTTCACATGAATATATTTTGAAAATTCCCAAAGGAACTGGCAGATTATTTTCAGTAACGATTAGATATTTCCACATTTTCCTCGATACTGGAAGCCCACCTGTGGTTAATGCCAACTCGATAACCACCTGTTAATAGCACTTGATTGAAACATATTTGGTCACAGTGTAACTTGGATAGAAAACATTCAATTAAACTCTTTCACATGAATATATTTTGAAAATTCCCAAAGGAACTGGCAGATTATTTTCAGTAACGATTAGTTATTTCCACATTTTCCTCGATACTGGAAGCCCACCAGTGGTTAATGCCAACTCGATAACCACCTGTTAATAGCACTTGATTGAAACATATTTGGTCACAGTGTAACATGGATAGAAAACATTCAATTAAACTCTTTCACATGAATATATTTTGAAAATTCCCAAAGGAACTGGCAGATTATTTTCAGTAACGATTAGTTATTTCCACATTTTCCTCGATACTGGAAGCCCACCAGTGGTTAATGCCAACTCGATAACCACCTGTTAATAGCACTTGATTGAAACATATTTAGTCACAGTGTTACATGGATAGAAAACATTCAATTAAACTCTTTCACATGAATATATTTAGAAAATTCCCAAAGTAACTGGCAGATTATTTTCAGTAACGATTAGATATTTCCACATTTTCCTCGATACTGGAAGCCCACCAGTGGTTAATGCCAACTCGATAACCACCTGTTAATAGCACTTGATTGAAACATATTTGGTCACAGTGTAACTTGGATAGAAAACATTCAATTAAACTCTTTCACATGAATATATTTTGAAAATTCCCAAAGGAACTGGCAGATTATTTTCAGTAACGAATAGATATTTCCACATTTTCCTCGATACTGGAAGCCCACCAGTGGTTAATGCCAACTCGATAACCACCTGTTAATAGCACTTGATTGAAACATATTTAGTCACAGTGTTACATGGATAGAAAACATTCAATTAAACTCTTTCACATGAATATATTTTGAAAATTCCCAAAGGAACTGGCATATTATTTTCAGTAACGATTAGATATTTCCACATTTTCCTCGATACTGGAAGCCCACCTGTGGTTAATGCTAATTCGATAACCATCTGTTAATAGCACTTGCTTGAAACATATTTGGTCACAGTGTTACATGGATAGAAAACATTCAATTAAACTCTTTCACATGAATATATTTTGAAAATTCCCAAAGGAACTGGCAGATTATTTTCAGTAACGATTAGATATTTCCACATTTTCCTCGATACTGGAAGCCCACCTGTGGTTAATGCCAACTCGATAACCACCTGTTAATAGCACTTGATTGAAACATATTTGGTCACAGTGTAACTTGGATAGAAAACATTCAATTAAACTCTTTCACATGAATATATTTTGAAAATTCCCAAAGGAACTGGCAGATTATTTTCAGTAACGATTAGTTATTTCCACATTTTCCTCGATACTGGAAGCCCACCAGTGGTTAATGCCAACTCGATAACCACCTGTTAATAGCACTTGATTGAAACATATTTGGTCACAGTGTAACATGGATAGAAAACATTCAATTAAACTCTTTCACATGAATATATTTTGAAAATTCCCAAAGGAACTGGTAGATTATTTTCAGTAACGAATAGATATTCCCACATTTTCCTCGATACTGGAAGCCCACCAGTGGTTAATGCCAACTCGATAACCACCTGTTAATAGCACTTGATTGAAACATATTTGGTCACAGTGTAACATGGATAGAAAACATTCAATTAAACTCTTTTACATGAATATATTTTGAAAATTCCCAAAGGAACTGGCAGATTATTTTCAGTAACGATTAGATATTTCCACATTTTCCTCGATACTGGAAGCCCACCAGTGGTTAATGCCAACTCGATAACCACCTGTTAATAGCACTTGATTGAAACATATTTAGTCACAGTGTTACATGGATAGAAAACATTCAATTAAACTCTTTCACATGAATATATTTTGAAAATTCCCAAAGGAACTGGCAGATTATTTTCAGTAACGATTAGTTATTTCCACATTTTCCTCGATACTGGAAGCCCACCAGTGGTTAATGCCAACTCGATAACCACCTGTTAATAGCACTTGATTGAAACATATTTGGTCACAGTGTAACATGGATAGAAAACATTCAATTAAACTCTTTCACATGAATATATTTAGAAAATTCCCAAAGGAACTGGCAGATTATTTTCAGTAACGATTAGATATTTCCACATTTTCCTCGATACTGGAAGCTCACCAGTGGTTAATGCCAACTCGATAACCACCTGTTAATAGCACTTGATTGAAACATATTTAGTCACAGTGTTACATGGATAGAAAACATTCAATTAAACTCTTTCACATGAATATATTTTGAAAATTCCCAAAGGAACTGGCAGATTATTTTCAGTAACGATTAGTTATTTCCACATTTTCCTCGATACTGGAAGCCCACCAGTGGTTAATGCCAACTCGATAACCACCTGTTAATAGCACTTGATTGAAACATATTTAGTCACAGTGTTACATGGATAGAAAACATTCAATTAAACTCTTTCACATGAATATATTTTGAAAATTCCCAAAGGAACTGGCAGATTATTTTCAGTAACGATTAGTTATTTCCACATTTTCCTCGATACTGGAAGCCCACCAGTGGTTAATGCCAACTCGATAACCACCTGTTAATAGCACTTGATTGAAACATATTTGGTCACAGTGTAACTTGGATAGAAAACATTCAATTAAACTCTTTCACATGAATATATTTTGAAAATTCCCAAAGGAACTGGCAGATTATTTTCAGTAACGATTAGTTATTTCCACATTTTCCTCGATACTGGAAGCCCACCAGTGGTTAATGCCAACTCGATAACCACCTGTTAATAGCACTTGATTGAAACATATTTGGTCACAGTGTAACTTGGATAGAAAACATTCAATTAAACTCTTTCACATGAATATATTTTGAAAATTCCCAAAGGAACTGGCAGATTATTTTCAGTAACGAATAGATATTTCCACATTTTCCTCGATACTGGAAGCTCACCAGTGGTTAATGCCAACTCGATAACCACCTGTTAATAGCACTTGATTGAAACATATTTAGTCACGGTGTTACATGGATAGAAAACATTCAATTAAACTCTTTCACATGAATATATTTTGAAAATTCCCAAAGGAACTGGCAGATTATTTTCAGTAACGATTAGTTATTTCCACATTTTCCTCGATACTGGAAGCCCACCAGTGGTTAATGCCAACTCGATAACCACCTGTTAATAGCACTTGATTGAAACATATTTGGTCACAGTGTAACATGGATAGAAAACATTCAATTAAACTCTTTCACATGAATATATTTAGAAAATTCCCAAAGGAACTGGCAGATTATTTTCAGTAACAATTAGATATTTCCACATTTTCCTCGATACTGGAAGCCCACCAGTGGTTAATGCCAACTCGATAACCACCTGTTAATAGCCGCGCGTGTATGTGTGTGTAGCGATGTCTTCCCAGGGAACCGTTTGTGGCATCACTCTCCTCCTGATAGATTCCCTTCTGGCCTAGGGTGCACAAACAGGCTCTTGGTGACACCGTTCATCAGCGCTTTCATGATAAATAAAGAGCTTCACCGCAACAGCGACAACATGCTCCAATCGCTGTTCAATTAGAACTGAGTGGATTTCCGAGCGCCGCTCGCTTATATACCGATTGGTGATTTCAATAGCCTGTTTTGAAAGCAATTTTAAGACTATTGAAATAAGTTTTTGGATCAAAAAGTAACAAGTATATAACGCGTAGACATTTTATCTTTCGAATGAAGTGTTTATCATACCATTTCGTTCAGTTGTTTAGGAGCTATTAACGCTCAAAATCTCGGTCTCCGGCGTAACGCTTTCGTTTTCGAAACTTTGATTTTACACCCCGGTATAGAAATGAAAGACGTAGTCCTACGTCAAAAAAAAATATTCATGACGATTGTATTCCTGTGTTTTAACCAGCTGGTTTAGTCGCAATATTTTCGAATTGCTCTAAATCTCGTCTCCTAAATTGTGCTTCTAAGAGTTTTCAGTTTTTTCCTTGATGTTTCAAATATAAATCATTTTGCTTCGCTATGATGTCACAATGAAAAACGAGATCATGCACCCATTTATGATCATTCATGATTTCTTGGTGGTTGCTTTTGCACCTCGGGGTGTAATAATAATTCTCCGATATTTGATTCACAATGTTCTTGTCCTGAATTTGCGATTCTGCAAACTGCTTTCTATACGTCGTTAACTATTTTAACTAACTATATTGACTATTTTGAGGGCCAAATTCCTCACATCATCCGATTTCAAATTTTTTGCGAACAGTGTTTGCTGATGGATACAATTATGGGCCCTATTCCAGAAAACGAGACGAGCAATTCGTACTTCGATCTGGAAGGTAGAAAAAATCGTTTGTTTTTACATTTTTGGAATACTATGCCCTCAGATATGTTGTGCTAAAAGGATTTTTCGATATTTGATTTCGTTGGAAAGCTTCAGCGAAAAGTATGAGGTCACCTAAAGGGATATAGTGTTAGGGAAATACAGCTCAGTGGGAAAAAATACCCCCGACTTATATGCTTTGACAAAGCGGATTTCCACAGGTACATCGATTTTGAAGTCCGTGTTAGGGAAACACAGCTCGGTGGGAACGAAAATACCCCCGACTTGCATGTATATTTGCAAAGCGGATTTCCATAGGTACATCGATTTTGAAGTCAGTGTTGAGGAAACCGTAAATCGGGCCAATCAAAACTTGGCAGTTAGGGCGTTTAGATAAAGCTTGACATTTTACAGTTATTCAATTGTTCATCTCATGAAAAATAACATTTTATTAATTGTGATAGACGCGTAGAAATATTTTCTATCAATTGATGCAAGCATCTTTCCGATATGTTAAGAAATGTTCGAGTTATAAGCATTCGAAATACGGGTAGGGTTAGCACACAAATCGGCCGAACAAATGTATGGAAAAAAGAAAGTTCTTCCAGTTTTCATGAATTTCAACCGTTTAGAGATTAGCGAATTGTAATGAATAGCATATCAAACAATCTTAGAGAATTTCCGATTCGATTGGTATGCAAATCATGAGAATTCGTTCACAGTGAAAATAGTTATTAACATTAACTTTATTTCATAAAAACGCGACCTGTTTTCTGATTTGGCACCCTTCCTGAAAGACATAGTTCTACGTCAAAAACACTTGTTATGAATTGCTTTGCGATCGCTGCTTTCCGTCAAAGCTAAAGGCCCATTTATACGTTGCTAGTAGCTGGCTTCACAATGAGCAGCTACTGACCCGGTGAACTCGCTTGACAAATGGTTGACTCGCCTTGTCCGTTCACACAATGTGAGCTGCTGGCAAGAAACTAGATACTACGGCACAGGTTTTCCAGAGATGCCAGGCGGTTTTTCAAATGTCCATCAAATCGTCAGAAACAGCAATCAGATCCGAATTTGTCAGATGATTGATCCGAAATCGACTTCTTTATTGGCAGTTTTCGTCTTAGATTTTCAGTTGAATTTATCATTACACAATTTTATCGCTAAACACACACTGGCCGTGTTTAAAAATACTTTGTGCTGAATTTCTTTGAACTGAAGGTACTATCCGGAAAAAGCAGAAAGAAAAAAGGATTCGGTCCAGGAATTGGATGCAAAAAAAAGGAGCAACAAATACAATATTGAAGTAACTCTACGATGATGATCCCCGAGAGTACAGAGCAGTGTTGAGAATAACACCTGAAAAAGTGAAAAAACTGTTGGATTTAATTGCTCCACAAATACAACGCAAGATACACTCATGAGGGATGCTATACCTACATAAGTGAAACTAGAAATGTTGTACCTTTCTTCTGGAATATCGTTCAGATTATTGTCGATATTTTTTTAGAATCTCGAAAGCATCCATAGCTAAAATAATTCCGAAAGTATGTAGTGCTACAAATGGCAGTCTAAAAGATTTTTCAAATTTTGAATTATTTCGCCTTGACAGCAGCTTCGTGTACCAATTTGTGAAATGAAAATGATAGTAGATTTGCAGGAGGAATGAATACGCCTCAAAAACTAAAATAATGAATGAAAATCTACTTTTTTAAATGGAATATGTATTCTGTTTTTTAGAACAATACTTTTTTTGGAAGTTGTGAGTGAATTTCGAATGAAAATTGTGCCCGATAATGATTTTATATTTAGAATCCCAAGAAAACTATCTCAAAAAGAAAACGTGCCCCACCAGCGTGCAAAACAAAATAAAATGAGTAAAAAAACTTTTTAAGTTAAACGGTTTATTTGTGATTAAACATAATAATGTACTAAAAGCTAGAGAAAATAATTAGGCAAGTTGCAGTTAGTAGTTATCACACCTCTCCTTCATTAGTCTAGGGCATTGATAAGACTAAAATAAAATAGTGGGACATATGATGAAATCACTAATTGTGGATAATGAAAATGAATGGATTTTATAATTTAAAAAGTTTTTGTTTACTCATTTTATTTTCTAGTTTTTAGTACATTATCTGTTTCATTAGAATATTTCTCTACAATAAAGGCATTGTACTGTATTCTATCAGTCAAAAAATTTCATTTGATACCGATATTGAGTAGATTGCAGAAAATACATAGTGTGTTCTCCAAGTCAAGTTCGTTGGTTTGATACACATATCTCAATCAACCTTTTTTTTTGAGATGATATGGAATCAGCGATTTTGAGCGGAGGCCAAATTGGATTTTTCAAGATAAGCAGTTTTAAAATGACAGCAGTTCCTATCCGGTCAGTTCCTATTGGTCAAATTTCTATTACTGTGGGACAATCCTACAGACATACATACATACATACGAACAGTTCAAGCTAAATAAAACCGTTTAATAAAGTATATTGCTATTTTGTGATTGCGGCCATCTTGGATTTTAATTTTTCATGATCTACTGTGATCTACTATTCAAGCCCTTTCATTTGATACCCATATTAATGGTGTTTTGACATAATATGTAGTCCGCCATTTGGTAGAATTTTGATGGATTTGCATTTTTCATAAATAACCGTGTTCTGCTAGTCAATCCCTTTCATTTGATACCCATTGTTACGGGGGTTTCGGAGGTTCTATTCAGCACGCGTTTTTATCAATGTATAGCGAGCTCAAAGCTGTATTTATTAAGAGAAACAATAATTAAACAAGAACTTTACATTATTAGGTTTTACCTACATTTGATCTCCTCGTTTTAAATTCAAAGCACGACAGGATGATTCAATTATTTAACAATTTGGGAATTCAACTTTATTTTGGGTTCTATCTCTACTCCTTTTTTGTGATTAGCAAAGAATGTGTGGTACGAGAGAAGTTTTCAGAATGACAGTGATGACAGCTAGCTGTCAATGATTGTCTGGGTGCGTCATGGAGTGGCACCGTCCGGATGCGCAGGTTCAGATCAAATCATCAGTGGCGTAGTTTGCTTCCCCCCAACACCCATATTAATGAAGTTTTGGGAAACTATGTAGTCCGCCATTTAGTAGTGGCAGCCATCTTGGATTTGCATTTTTCTTAAATAACTGTATTCTGCTAGTCAAGCCCTTTCATTTGATACCCATATTGATGGGGTTTTGGAAAACCCACATTGATGAGGTTTTGAGGAAGAAAGGGATCCGCCATTTTGTAGCGGCCTCTATCTTGGATTTACAAGATAATGAAATACCCAGTTTTGTAATGACTACAGAGATAAAGGTGTGTTCCAAATTTCAGATCAATCGGTCAACAAGAAGGGGGTCAAATTTCTACTAATGTGGGACATGTTACAAACATACAAACAGATTACAGGGCAAGCTAAATAAAACCGTTTAATAACAACGATTCCGCTTAGAAACTATGAGGGTTTTATTTGTTTTTTCAATAATTTTCAAGTCTATAATAATCTTCGCATATTTTCAAATATCTTAAAAATAGAGACATGTAAAGACAATGTAAAGATTTGGCATCCCTGATTCGAGCGCTAAATTCTGTTTTTGACGTTTTGAGGGATGCGAGTGCGAGTAAATTCAAAAAAATTTGAAGTAGCTCGCACGCCGAATCACACATGACACTAACTGGCATGATGTGTTCACACGGTGTGAGTAGCTGTACTGCAGTAACTGACTAGACCGACTCGTATGCTTACTCGCACCGTCTGAACCCGGCTTAAGATATCTCGTATCGTTACACACAAGATGGTGGAGTTAACAGGTGGCTCGTAATTTACACTATTTAGAAAAGACGTTTGAGGAATAGCAAGACGAAAAGTTTGGATTTGTTTATGTTATTACTTACGTTGGTATGGTTACATTTGATTTCGTCGAAGGTATTTGAAGCAGTATAATAAATAAACAGTTGTCGTTGAAAATAGTAACCTAGTAACCTTTATGCATATGCTTCCGCCAGCTGGCTCGGCTAATGTGATTCAGGGAGTGCTTTGATCGTGGTACCGCCACTGGCGCATAATTTGCAGCTTTGTTTTTTGTGCTGGTTCATAACGACAATCAACCGTGCCGGCGAAACTGTAGCCAATGTTCAGTGTTGTTTGGATACCATCTATGTAAATAAGTTCAAACTTACGGGATACGTCCGAACGGCAATTCTGACATTACGTTTTACCTTCCACTTCACTTTCCTTGGTTACACACTTCGAGTCCAGGTTACCTTGTCATAAACGTACCCTGAAGCAGGGTTCAGACGGTGCGAGTAAGCATACGAGTCGGTCTAGTCAGTTACTGCAGTGCAGCCACTCACATCGTGTGAACACATCATGCCAGTTAGTGTTATGTGTGATTCGGCGTGCGAGCTACTTCAAAGTTTTTTGAATTTACTCGCACTCGCATCCCTCAAAACGTCAAAAATGGAATTTAGCACTTGAATCAGGGATGCCAAATGTAAAGAAATGTTTCTATTTTGAGGATATTTGAAAATATGCGAAGATATTTATAAACTTGAAAATTATTGGAAAAACAAATAAAACCCTCATAATTCCTAAACGAGATCGTTGTTATTTTGTTTTGCACACTGGCGGCACACGTTTTCTTTTTGAGATAGTTTTCTTGGGTATCTAGATATAAAATCATTATCGGGCACAATTTTCATTCAAAATTCACTCACAACTTGCAAAAAAAGTATTGTTCTAAGAAACAGAATACATATTCGATTTAAAAAAGTAGATTTTCATTCATTATTTTAGTTTTTTTTAGGCCTATTTATTCCTCCTGCAAATCTACTATCATTTTTATTTCACAAATTGGTACACGAAGCTGCTGTCAAGGCAAAATAAATCAAATTTAGAAAAATCTTTTAGACTGCCATTTGTAGCATCACATACTTTCGGAATTAATTTAGCTATGGATGATTTCGAGATTCTAAAAAATATCGACAATAATCTGAACGATATTCCAGAAGAAAGGCATATCATTTCTAGTTTCACTGTTGTAGGTATAGCAACCCTCATGAGTGTATCTTGGCGTTGTATTTGTGGAGCAATTAAATCCAACAGTTTTTTCACTTTTTCAGGTGTTATTCTCAACACTGCTCTGTACTCTCGGGGATCATCATCGTAGAGTTCCTTCAATATTGTATTTGTTGCTCCTTTTCTTTGCATCCAATTCCTGGAGCGAATCCTTTTTTCTTTCTGCTTTTTTGGATAGTACCTTCAGTTCAAAGAAATTCAGCACAAAGTATGTATTTTTAAACACGATCAGCGTGTGTTTCGTAATAAAATTGTGTAATGATACATTCAACTGAAAACCTAAGATGAAAACTGCCAATAAAGAAGTCGATTTCGGACCAATCATTTGACAAATTCGGACCTGATTGCTGTTTCTGACTATTTGATGGACATTTGAAAAATCGCCTGGCATCCCTGGTAAACCCGTGCCGTAGTATCTAGTTTCTTGCCAGTAGCTCACATTGTGTGAACGGACAAGGCGAGTCAACCATTTGTCAAGCGAGTTCACCGGGTCAGTAGCTGCTCATTGTGAAGTCAGCTACTAGCAACGTATAAATGGGCCTTGAGGCTGGAGAAAATATTTCTCGCTGTGACTGAGTGAGTTGTAAGAAAGGCTTCACTGGCTGTGTCTCACTCACCAATGTAAACAACAACAGTTAGTTGATAAGTGCAACTGTTTAGGTTCTGATATCGGTAAAAACAGAAAGAGTGCATCAAGTGAGTTGTTTTTATTTCTTTGATTTCCGTTGTTTGCAAATTTCACAACATTCCTTCATTCGGAACGCTAGACCATTACGTGCAAGTACGTCCTTCATGAATTATGTGGATCGTTTGGAGCATCTTTGCTCTTTTAACGGATGGACGGAAGAGAACAAGAAATCGGTTTTGATAGCTCTTACCGGCTCTGTTGTTTACGATGAACTTAAACTTATTTTTCTGACTGTTGAGCTCGCGACTTTGAAATATGAGGATATGGTAAAAAAAATTGAAGGAACGTTTTGACAAAGTTGACCCCGATATAATGCAGTGGCTACAATCGGTTGCAGAAAGTGGATGAATCTGCTGAGCGTTTTATTTTGTCGGTTAAGATGCAAGCAAAGCTTTGCAATTTCCAACAATTTAAGGAAACTGCAACTATGGATTGTTCAATTATGGGATTGTACGATCGAGAGTTGCAGAAATCTTTACTTATGTCTGAAACTTTGACACTGGACGTGATAGAAAAAAAGTTGCTCAGCAGTGAATTAGCAAAGAAACAAACTAAGGCAATGAGTAGTGAATATAGAAAAGAAGAAGTGCATTCGGTTGAAAACAGACTAGGAAAAAAGTATGAAGAAAGTAGCTGAGACTATAGTCGTGATAAGACATACAGAGGCAGAATAACTTACGGGAATGATAGGCGAGTTAGTTTTCGAAATAGATCTCCGTCTGAAGCGAGGAATCGTAGCGGTTATGCTAATGCAATTTGTAATTATTGCAAGAAGCGAGGTCATCTGAGGAGACACTGTTACAGTTTAAGAAATCGGAACACAGTGCACCATGTAGAAAAAGAAGAAAAGGACTCAAGTTATTATTTTAAAAGTAATCTTCGTGTGTGATTGTCCTTATACCCTTAGTTTTTCCTTTTCCTTTTCCTTTGTGAGAGATCGGATCCCTTCTTAAGAATAAGATGAAATGTAAATACATATCAGATATAAGATAGGTTTAAGAATTGAGTGTGATGAGTGTGATTGAGAGTGTGAGTGTGATCATTGTCAACATATCCTCATATCCCCTCCTTTTCCTGAAGAAAATATGTCACCCTTCTAAACTCGAGTTGACCGCGAGTAATCGGTTTCCTATATTATTAACATTAGAATTAAGGAAAAATGTATATATATATTAGTAACAATACAGTAAGGAGTTCGGCTCCTTTAAACCTATGTAACTGAGCCTGTAAAAATAAACGATTTAAATAAAAAAAAAATTATTTTAAAAGTTCAACTGGTGGTTGTGATAGTTCTGGTGATGAATCTGATGGAATGGAATGTTTGATGATTTCTTCCGTTAATAGGCTGCATGAGCCGTGCCTGCGTGGACTGGAAGGCGTTAGTTGCTATCTTGATGACGTCCTTATCGCGGCTGAAACTGTAGGAAAATGTGTAAATATTTTAGACTCGGTTCTGGAACGACTTTCTCAGGCAAATATCAGAGTAAATTTCAAGAAATGCAAATTTTTCGTTACACAGCTGCCCTATTTAGGACATCTTGTTACAGACAAGGGACTTTCACCATCTCCAGAGATAATTTCTACTATTATTCAAGCAAAAGTTTTTACAAATGTTGCTGAACTCAGAGCCTTTCTTGGATTGATTAATTTTTATAATAAATTTGTTCCTAACCTATCATCTAGGTTAAGGAGTCTGTATGCTCTGCTAGCCAATAATGCAAATTTTGATGGAACAGATGATTGTGAGGAAGCTTTTCAATTCTGCAAGAATGCGTTGTTGACTGCAGATTTATTCGAATTTTACGATCCAAATAAGCCGCTAATTGTAGTCTCGGATGCTAGTTCTTACGGATTAGGTGGTGTTCTAGCCCATGAAGTTAATGAGATAGAAAAACCCATATGCTTCACATTGTTTTCATTAAACTCTGCTCAAAAGCGATACCCCATCCTTCATTTAGAAGTATTAGCATTAGTATGTACGGTTAAAAAATTCCACAAATTTCTTTTTGGCCAAAAGTTTAAAGTATACACCGATCACAAACCTTTGGTAGGAATATTTGGTAAATCTGGTAGCAATTCGTTGTTTGTAACTATACTCCAGAGGTACATCATGGAATTGTCTATATACGACTTTGAATTTGCTTACAGTGGCAGTGGGCATTTTTGTTCCCATCAAAGTATGTACCCTAACACAGACTTCAAAACCAAGCAGTGTTAGAGAAATCGGCATTGCAAATATATGAAAGTAGGGGAAGCTTTTGTTCCCACCGCAATGTGTTCCCTAACAGAGATTTCTAAACCAAGGTGCCTGGGGGAAATCGACATTGCAAATTCATGCAAGTCGGGAGTATTTTTGTTCCGATTGAAATGTGTTTCCCTAACACAGACTTCGAAACCAAGGTGCCTGGGAAAACAGGCTTTGCAAATAAATGCAAAATGCGAGTACTTTTGTACTCGCTTGCCTTTGCGCAGACTGGAATATGTTTCTCCAACATGGTCTTCTAAACATAGGGACCTGGGAAAATCGTGCAGACACTAGAGGCGAATGAACTTTCAAGTTTAAAGCCGCTATAGTATAAAAAGTTGAAGTTGTTGATTCATGCAAGCCGAGGTACTTCTGCACTCGCATGTTATTTGCCGCACTCCGGAAAGTGTTTTCCTAACACGGATTACAAAAGCTTGTACGAACACAACGCTTTGGCTCGGTGATTCAAGATTGCATTGAAAGATATGCCTTCATATATTCTGCTCACTGAATTTTTACGCATACCATTTGATGATTGGGAAAAATGTTGATAACCATTTGCTGCGATAACGCATATTGATTAAACAATATGCTTCGACGTACATGTCAAAATCGAAACTGAATGCCTGAACTTCGTCAAATTAAGCATTCGCGGTTCGAGAAGTGCGTACACTTGAGAGATGCAAACTTCAGAGAGAAATATAAAATATAAGAATCGTTTGATAATTCTTCCGTTCACATATTTTGTAAGACCTAGGCATCATACCAAACGTAAAAGGACAGTCATTAAATTTACTTGTAACCAAGGAAAGTGAAGTGGAAGGTAAAACGTAATGTCAGAATTGCCGTTCGGACGTATCCCGTAAGTTTGAACTTATTTACATAGATGGTATCCAAACAACACTAAACATTGGCTACAGTTTCGCCGGCACGGTTGATTGTCGTTATGAACCAGCATAAAAAACAATCATCAAACAATCAATGTACCATGATCAAAGCACTCCCTGAATCTCATTAGCCGAGCCAGCTGGCGGAAGCATATGTATAATGGTTACTAGGTTACTATTTTCAACGACAACTGTTTATTTATTATACTGCTTCAAATACCTTCGACGAAATCAAATGTAACCATACCAACGTAAATAATAACATAAACAAATCCAAACTTTTCGTCTTGCCATTCCCCAAACGTCTTTTTTAAATAGTGTAAATTACGAGCCACCTGTTAACTCCACCATCTTGCTTGTAACGAAGAACATAATCTATCACAATACATGAATTGATCTCACATGACATTTGTTCGATCTTTTTACTCACAAAGCAAATATATTGAATTCAATTGAATTAGGAAATTGTTTCATTCAATCAAAATTTAATCAATACAAACAAATGATTCCTAAGCTAAGATAGTCCCACGTTAACCTTGCGGTTATATATAGATATAACCCACCCATTTTTGTTTGGCAGAAGTGATGCGGTTTGTTGGGAATGAGTGGCCTGAAAATATTCCCAGTTAGTATGAGGATTTCTTTTCAATAAGAACTGATCTTGAGGTGGTCCAGGGTTGCCTTCTTTATCAAGACAGTGTCATCATACCGAAAATCTTGAGAACAGACGTTGTGAAGCTTTTACACGCGAACCACATCGGTATAGTAAAGATGAAGCAATTGGCGCGCCAAACAGTGTTTTGGTCAGGAATGAATATGGACATCGAAAACTTTGTGAAGAAATGTGAGGCATGTATAAAAACGGAGTACAGTACCAGCCAAGCCTGAACATAGCAAATGGATACTTACGTCTAGACCTTTTAGCCGTTTATATGCTGATTTCTTCCATTTTGAAGGTAAAACATTCCTGTTAATCGTAGATAGCTACTCAAGGTGGTTGGAAATAGAGGTCATGTTGCATGGAACGGAAGCAAAACGAGTGATTAATTCACTTATGACATTTTTTGCTAGGTTCGGGCTTCCCGATGTAATGGTTACCGACGGGGGCCCACCTTTCAACTCGAGAGAATTCGCATCATTTTTGGAAAAACACGGAGTGAAGGTGATGGAAGAGTCCACCGTACAATCCAAGTAGCAACGGTCAAGCTGAACACCTTGCGAGGGTTGTCAAAGATGCTTTTAAAAAGTATTTGTTGGATCCTCAGTTGCGACAATTAGATTTGAACAGCAAAATTATTTTTTTCCTTATTAATTATCGCGGTCAAATTGCCACTGCAGATGGAGGTCCGCCGTCACATAAAGTTTTATCTTACAAACCCAAAATACTGCTTGATTTGATGAATCCGAAAAAGGAATACAAACAATTTTTAGATAACAGGATTCATACTGACATTCCTATCGTATCTCCTCCTAAACCAGATCCATTTAGTAAATTAGTCGCAGGAGATATACTTTACTACGAAAATTATAGAAAGACTGATCCTCAAAGATGGATTGAGGCGGAATTTTTTAAACAAATATCTAAGAACATCAAATTTTCCTCCACAGGACGACAATCATGGCACAACGAAATCAATAAAAACTGGCTCATTCTCAAGTCCGAAGCTCGTTAGTGCTATTTCCGAAAGTCAATCGGAAGAAACGCCGACGGACAGAGTCAGGAGATTTTCACGGCTATACGGTATCCGAGGCCGCAGAGGAGCCTTTCCTGGGTTTCCCAGAGGTGATGAATGATCTAACACAACCAGAACGGAACAACAGGAACGAGCGATAGCCTGATAATAAGCAGGAGTCGCGCTCGAAAAGTTAGACGTAAATTTGAGCATTCTGAGTTTGATAATGAACAAGCGCGCAGCGCGTTCGATTTTCAGTGAATTTTATGTGTAAATAATACATACGAAAATGTGGTTAGTAAACTTAAAAAGAAAAGACGGGTGGGTAATGTCGGGGACATAACCGGAGTGACGTAGGACTATACAAAGGGGACAGCTTTTGTTAAATATATATTTTAAATATATTGTTTCATTTTCATCTTCCTACGTGAATATCTACCTATCTACCTGAAAAATGGATTAGTTCACTGTTTACTCTTTATGAATATGTTGATGGTTCTGAAAAGAACCTTTGGTGTTGTGTTTTTGTTATCACTCGATATTCCCATCTTGTTCGGTTAAACCTTCCTGTTTAGCTATTGCG
Source organism: Toxorhynchites rutilus septentrionalis (assembly GCF_029784135.1). Taxonomy (NCBI): domain Eukaryota; kingdom Metazoa; phylum Arthropoda; class Insecta; order Diptera; family Culicidae; genus Toxorhynchites; species Toxorhynchites rutilus. The sequence continues at coordinate 191,003,680 of NC_073746.1, forward strand.
TTTGCCACTCGCCACAGCTTTCACAGTTGGAAAATTTCTTCCCATCCAGCTTGTGACATGTTGTTCAGTAAATTACATTTAATGCGACGTGCCGGAGAAACACTTTGCCACTCACTGAAACTAATTGTTGCCTTGATGAGCGCCGAACCGAAGCTGCTCTGTTTTTGATGCGGGTTTTCTGATTGTCGTGAGCAGCTTTGCAAGCCAACTCGAGCACTCCGATGGCCGAAACTCTATAATCACTGTTAGGTATACTGGTGCTCCGGCACCAATCCGTTCGGCCTAGTTACCCTTGCGGAGCAATCAGTGAATGCGACCAACAGGGAACTGGAGACCTGCACGGTTCGAGTGAGACTTTGCCTTTCCCTTAAATTGTCCTCCTTTGTTACGTCCACGATGCCGATGCCGTACAACCACACGGGTTTACGGTTTGAAAGAAAATAAGATATTTTTTTGGGATCCGCGTGTTTTATACTCTAGCGGTACACACTCACAGGATAGAGACAAATCGGCAGACTCAGCCAGAGGGGCGAGTCCAACGAGACGAACGAATGAGCGTTAAAAGGGAGCGATGGCAAAAAAATACATTCATTACGATTTGTTCGCTCGTTGGATTCACATGCAGGCTAAAAAGGGTCCTTTTCAGGATCACAAAATCTTCAATCTAAAGAGTTTATTGTTTTGTTATCACTCGATATCCCCATTTTGTTCGGCTAAACCTTCCTGTTTAGCGATTTGTTGCCACTCGCCACAGCTTTCACAGTTGGAAAATTTCTTCCCATCCAGCTTTGTGACATGTTGTACAGTAAATTACATTCAATGCGACGTGCCGAAGCGCCACTCAGTGTCGCATTGGAGGCGATTTTAACCTGTAATTGAACATTTGCGATGACAGTGGTACAGTGTCGACTTTCAATGTGGGGTCATAATTTGGATCTCTATGTTTACAAAAATGTCCAACTAAATAAGTCGCATTACATGTCCGTCCAATTAGCTAAATGTCGAACTAATTGTAAATAACTGTACTTTCAACCTGGAAACAATTTAAGAATTGGTGAAAATTGAATAATCAGGAAAGTCCCTGAGCTTATTGATAGTTAATAAGCTCAGAACAACTGCCAAATTCACATACTCATCAGATCCTGGCAAACAAATTATGAAAAAATCAATTTATGTTTTATTATTATTTTAGATAATGTTTTAGAAAGCATTGAACCGTATTTCCTAAACTCTTTTTTGGAAGGTTTAATGGCCCTGAAAAGCGCATTGTTTTATTGAATGGTTCCAATTAAGAAAATTTATTACTCGTGGTTCTGAAAAAAAACCATTTCGAACGCCCTCGATGCCGCCTTGTTCTGGATATGCCACCAAAGCAGTCTGTATAAAGAACAAACATTTTTCTTCTGCTACCTGATGCCGTTTTGCGATTGCGTTTGCCACTCGCCACTCGCTGCAACTGCCTGTTGTCTTGATGTCCACCGAACCGAATGTGTTCTGTTCCGAATGCGGGTTTTCTTATCGTCGCGAGCAGCTTTGCCAGCTAACTCGATCACTTCGGCGGCCGAAACTATATAACGCTGGCTAGGTGGACTGGTGCACTGGTACTAACGCGCTCGGCCTAGCTACCCTTGCGGGGAACTCCAGATCAACACGGTTCGAGCGGGATTTTGCCTTTCCCTTCACTTTTCCTCCTATACCATGTCCAGACATGGCTGCTTGGGTTGGTTTGTTGATGTGTTGTGATGCGAACCGCTGTGGTGTACGGTTTGAATGAGAATGATCGTTACGGCAGCGGAGCGGGGATTTTTAATCTGACTGGCTGGCTCGAGAATTACGGATGTGTGAGACTGCGACCAATGTTTCGTTCATTTTTTTCTTTTTCCTTTCCAATCGTGCTTCATTCTATTTCGCTGCTGCTCTGGTTGCCCGTTTTGGTCGGTACGATTTGAGGAGCACAAAATGGACCAATCAAAAATGGGCACATAGTGCATTTTGACAATGCTTGATATTTCACAATTATTCAATTATTTATCTCAAGAAAAATGAAATGTTATTCGTTATGATAGATTCGTAGATATATTTCCTATCAATTGATGCAAAAACCTTTGCGATCTATTGAGAAATGCTCGAATTATAAGCGTTCCAAATCTTGCATTTTTTCCTACTTGTTCAGTGCCTAGATTTCCATTTCACCCCCTATATCTTCCGGTTAGACGTAGTCCTACGTCAAAATTAGTTAAAGCTATTTTCGAATTAGAATTTTGTCATGTATATAGCAAGGTACTTGAGCAGGAAGGACTGTAGCGTACCGCATACCTATCGATAATCCTAATGCGCTCGGTAAAATGAGTAAACCCTTAAGCCGTTATACGAATTAACGATGAAATGTACCGGAAGACACACGTATATTTATTCTCTAAATCTATATTCAAACTCCGAAGTATATCGTGAAGTGTGAAAGCATAAAAATTCCGTTGTCGCTACACCTTTCCAGCATAAATCCATGTTGTCCTCCGAAGATAAAAGATGACGCAGCGTTGTATAGAACATTATGTTTTAGTCTTTCAAACACCTTGCTGAGTCAACAAAGTAGAGATATTCCACGATAGTTTAACACCTGACTCCAATTTCCAGATTGGATTGGGACAATAACAGCAGATTTCCCAAACGCTGGGAAGGTTCGTTCCTGAAGCGATCGATTGAATATGCGAACAAGCAGGCTCGCAAGTTCCTTCGAGCATTTTTTTAGCAGCAATGGTGGTATACCATCTATACCGCATCCCTTTTTAACGTGAAGGTCGTCTACGGCTTTCATTACATCGTTCACAGAAAACTGTATAACGGGCAGGTTTATGGTATGATGAGAAATGTGATCAAAACAGTTCTTTTTTGTAACAGGTGACGCTTTGCTAAATACGCCTCAAAAAACAAAGCAAACAGGTTAGCCACGTCCGCATTCGTGTGAGCTTGGACATCTTTGAAGGTGACATTAAGTGGGATGCTAGAAGAAGTTTGCCGCTGCTTTACAAAGTTCCGGAAGCGCGATGTATCCTGGCTCACACTGGCTTGGATCCTGAATAAATAATCATCGTAGGCGGACGATAGGACTGCTTTGCACGACATTCCAATTTCACGAAGATATTCACGATCTCGCTCCGATTTGGAAATGAAGAAATGACGACGAGACTTCCTGAGGAGATGTGATATTATGTTGAGAACTTTTTCTGTAGTAAATATGGTCCTGTTAATCTTTGTATATTTTGCGATATTCGAACTTTAGTACAATCCGATTTTTGTTAAAGTATGCTGCCAATGAATATATTAATAAGGATGCCTTCGTAGGAAGTACGTTGCTGCTACATAAATGAATGCGAAAACCAAAGAGACAAATTTTCGTAACCTTCGTTCAGAACTATAATAGCGTGTTCGTCATGTAATAATCGTTAGGCTTACAATTGATGTTGTTGTGCGCTTTTGAATAGACTAGTTGGCGATAGTGAAACTCAGTTATGATAATTTTCGAATAATGGAAAGAGTAAAAAATTGTTTAAACATAAATGTTCAATAGATACGATATACTAAATTTCGTCTTAGTCATTATAAATTATAGTAAATACAAAAATAGTTGGTAATAATAATAATGATTGTTAACAGTTAGACAGATGAAATTATGACTTGTGGAATTGTTTTCGTTGTGAAAGTTTGAGAAGTAGGGTGATAAAATGATCTAAAGGATAATATAATATCGTTTTGATGCAGATTTGGTTATTCATATTGGCATTTTGGATTTGCCGGGATGTAAACATTGGGAATGAACGTATAGGAGAAAACACAATATAGTTGGGCTGCTAGTATCAAGCATGCTGTTCGACTATATTCCGATTCAAATAATAACTTGCAAATTCATTCCATTCTATAATTTTATCATTACAAATCTTTGCTTGCATATTATCGGGATTTATAATATTTTTTTGAAAACCTAAAGCGAACCTTAACAATGTACATAAATAAAATAAATCACTCATTCTCGAAACGAGAGCCTGGTCTAATTTGCAAAACCATGTTTTATTCTGATTGGTATCAGATCTACATAAGATAGGTAATTCGATGAATGCAATTGCGCTGTGGATAATTATGACATATAAGGAAACAGGAAGAAACATGTTGTTGGGATGATAAAGCATTAATATTATTCGTTTACTACCAATGTGTCAGTGTATTGATGTTCAAAGATGCGGAAAAGTTATTCAAGATTATTGCATAATTTGTCTTAACAGACTGCCAGATCAATAAAGAAATAAACTGCACTTGCATTTACGGAAACTAAAATAAAACGCAACTGTTCTGTGTTCATATAATAAGCTTTCGAAGACGGCTATAAAAAGATAGAAATCAAACTTCTACCTATTGTGGACACTACACTAACCCTTGTTCTCGATTTGATGAAAACACATCGAACAGATAGTATATTCAAATCTCTGGAAAACCAACATGTTAAGCTGCCATTTCCTCCATCATCATTTTGAATATATGCAAAACTATTCAATCGGTTCAGTATTTTCTTGGTTGCCCTAAGACACAAACTCACATTTTCAAAGACTAACTAACCGATTAAAAGCTTTATTTTATTATCCTAGAGTAGTTATGCAAACAAATTAAAATGTATTTGGACTAAACACACATTAAATAGTGTATATCGCGCCACGTGGTCGAATAAAAAATTTGAATTGTAAATGATTTGATAACAGCATAAGAGAACAAACGTATTTTTTTTTTTCGAATATTGAATACAAACTATATGTCGTATGCTGATAGTAGTGTTATAGGAAAAAATAACCTGGTTGAAGCGTACCCACATTGCGTTTATCGAATAAACTGAAATAAAAACTGCTTTTGCTGTGTTAACCAGTATGACTTGACAACCAAAATAGAGATTCAATTTTTATTTCTCAATGAATAATATATCCACATGCAAACATATTGTCATAAATATAAAATCAAATTGATACCTAGTGCAGAAAGGAACAAAAACTTAATCAGCGGCGGAATCGATTACGATCATCTGGGTATCAATTCCATTTTTAGTAATCAGTTGGTTACTCTCATTTTTTAATTGTTTATCCAAATTTGATAAATTGGTAGCGTTGTCTCCGAGCGAGGTATTTTCTCCGAGAGATTGAATTCCGGTTTTAGATGGAACCGGCTTTTTTGCAGATGATGTTCTTGTGCCAACTTTTGCAACAGCCGTTGATGGACTGGGTTTTTTATTTGGTGTAGTACTGCTTTTGCGCAAACCAGCTAGAGGAACGTTGGGCTTCACTGATGATTGAGTGGTAACTGGTGTGGTTTTGCCAGCCGGGAGAGTTTTTGATGTGGTTGTAGGTTTAGCGGGTAGCTTCTGCGGAAAAAAAATACACAACGCATTCAACAATTGAACGTGTCTCGACGTTTTTTTTATTCATAATTACCTTCATTGTAGTGGTCGGTATAGGACTAGGGGTGGAAGGAGCTGACGTAACATTTTTCTGTACTGTTGTTGATGGGACTGCACGAGGTTTCGTTGTAACTGAAGTACGGTGCGTCGTCTTAGCGGATGCTAGTGATACAGAAGTCCTGCGAAATGCAAAAATAGTAGATATATATATCTATATATAAAAAAATGGATTTCTGTATTCGTTTTTTATTGTTTTCATAGGCTCCGGACCGAAGGCGCTATAGTTTTTTATATTTTTTTCTGGAAAGCTGAGGATTTTTTACATAACATATCTCGAAACCAGGGAGGCGTTCCTTTTCGTTTTTGAGTTATGATTTTTCAAAGTAACCCGATGGTCCAAAAAAATCATTTATTCCCCATTTTTTCCACTACAAAAATTCATAACTGTTGATCTACTGTGCCGATTCAGATGATCGACAAATTAAAACCAATGAGCTAGTCTTGTTTTAAAAATGTTACACGCTGGATAAAAAAGGATTTTGTTTTCATAATTATTGATTAGTTAGCGCTCAACTTCCGAGTTGATCAGTCGATTTTTTAGACGAGCAAATTTCGGAAGTCGTTCACAGACTATTTAATACGTTCTACATTTTTTTCATCTACGCTTTTCGCGACGTCACATTCCGTGATGCCGCGCCGCGAAAATACGTTTCGCGTCGATTACTCGCAGTTTCCGAAACTGCTTTCTCATGATGAGATTCATAAGTTCGTCGGAAAAGAACTCGGTCTCACACGTGAAAACGTTCTACAACTCCAGCCAAGCAAACGACTTGCATGTACCTTCGTAAAGGTCAACAACCTGCAACTTGCTGAACAAATAGTTGAGCAGCACGACAACAAGCATGAGTTCGTGTTTGAAGGAAAACCATACAAATTACGAATTGCGATGAAGGACGGCGCGGTCGAGGTAAAACTACTTGAGCTACCCGAAAGCATCACTAATGAACAGATTGCTGATTTTCTCGCCGAGTACGGCGAAGTAATAAGTGTTCGTGACCTTCTGTGGGATGACCGATACAGCGACTTCGGTGGTGTTAAAACCGGGGTTCGTATTGTTCGCATGGTGGTCACGAAGAACATTCCTTCTCTCGTGACGGTTCAGGGAGAAGAAACTTCGGTGAGATATAAGGGGCAGCGGCAAACTTGCCTACACTGCCACGAATTTGTACACATTGGCATTCCATGTGTACAGAACAAGAAACTGCTGGTGCAGAAGCTCGCAGCAGATCAATCGTACGCTAGCGTAACGAAGGGAAACCCGACTAAAACTCAACTCACCAAACCAACGAACCTCCGTAAACTATCATCAGTTTCGTCAAAACGGATGGCAATAAGTCCACTCGATATCGGACAACATGATAACTCGAGTCTGAAGCCGAATCTCCTTGGAATGAGTGAGACACAATCTGCAACACCACAACAAAAAAAGACGATGCCACCTCCCGCTACACTTTCAATAACGAAACCGTCCACATCACAAGCTGTAATCCAGCTCTCGCCTATTTCATTCCCGAACGCCATCACGTCGCATCGTAGACCCGATGGCAACGAAACAGACACCTCACAAACTTCTCAAACCTCGAACGCCAGCCGGCGCTCGCGTAGACAACCACTAGGCAAGAAAATGCGCCACTTCGGAGAAGATATCATCGTCACTGAACCAATACACGTTAGAATCTCCGACGAAGAAATTCAATAAAATGGAGTACGTCAGTTGTAACATCGGAACGATAAATATTAATACCATCACCAACCAAACCAAGTTAAACGCCCTTCTCACGTTCGTTCGCACCTCCGAGTTGGATATTGTGTTTTTGCAGGAGGTTGGGAACGAACAGCTTCTCTTGCCAGGCTACAACGTTATTTGTAATGTCGACCATTCAAGAAGAGGAACGGCAATCGCTTTAAAAGAACACATCAAATTCTCACATGTAGAGAAAAGCTTAGACGGGAGATTGCTCGCTCTCCGTGTCCACAACACTACGTTATGTAATGTATACGCCCCATCTGGTTCAGTTCTTCGTGCTGAAAGAGAGCGGTTCTTCAATAACACTATTGCATACTACCTTCGGCATCGTACCGATCACGTCATCTTAGGAGGCGACTTCAACTGCGTAATTCGTCAATGCGATGCGACGGGACAAAATTCGAGTCCCGCTCTTTTAGCCACCGTACAGCAGTTACATCTGCATGATGTGTGGCAGCGGCTCCGTCCACGAGAGACGGAATACACTTACATCACACATAACTCCTCGTCTAGACTCGATCGATTTTATGTGAGCAACGGTCTCCGAGAACAGCTGAGAACAACAGCTGTACATGTGTGCTGTTTTTCGGATCATAAGGCCGTCACCGCGAGAATTTGCCTTCCCCTCCCCGACAGAGCACATGGTCGTGGATTTTGGTCCCTACGTCCGCATCTACTGACCGTAGAAAATATTACCGAGTTCCAAATACGGTGGCAGCACTGGACTCGTCAACGCCGAAATTATCCGTCGTGGATGGAATGGTGGCTGTCGTGCGCAAAGCCTAAATAAAGTCCTTTTTCCGATGGAAGTCCAAAACAGCCTTCGATAACTTCCATCGTGAACAACAACGTCTATATCAGTTACTACGGCATGCGTACGATGGCTACCAAAACAACCGGTCCATGCTCACCACCATCAATCGGATAAAGGCAAAAATGCTAACACACCAGCGAACTTTCTCCGAAATGTTCGTGCGTATAAACGAAACCTTCGTTGCTGGTGAGCCGCTATCGACTTACCAGCTGGGCGAGCGAGTGCGCCGAAAAACTATCATCGAGCGGCTGCGAAACGAAAGAGATGAAATCATCGGCGATTCTGCTGCGATACAAAACCATATGGTTGAGTATTTTAAAAATCTATACGCACCCGGGCATGTAGAAGAGGAAGAAGGCCACCCGTTCCAGTGCGAGAGAATCATCCCCGAGCGGGACGATACAAACGAAGCCAGTATGAATGAAATTACTACGAGTGAGATATTTTCAGCTATCCGCACAAGCGCATCGAGAAAATCACCAGGACCCGACGGACTGCCAAAAGAGTTTTATATGCGAACTTTCGATGTGATACATCGTGAGCTGAACCTGGTTATCAATGACGCTATCAGGTCAAATTTCCCATCCCAGTTCGTCGATGGGGTGATCGTACTGGTTAAGAAACGAGATTCGGGAGACAGCGCACGTTCCTACCGACCGATTAGTTTAGTCAATTACGACTACAAAATTCTGTCGCGGGTTTTGAAGCAGCGACTTGAAAATGTGCTTCGAGCTCATAGCATTTTAACTCGCTCACAAAAATGTTCAAACGGCAGTCGCAATATCTTTCAAGCAACGCTAGCATTGAAAGACAAAATTGCTCAGCTGAAAGCGGACAGACAAAAAGGCAAGCTGATCTCTTTCGATCTCGATCACGCTTTCGATCGTGTGGACCATCGTTTCTTATTTACCACGATGCGAGCGCTGGGCTTCAATCCACAACTTGTAGATTTGCTCTCTCGTGTATCAGCAGCCTCTTCGTCTCGCTTGCTCATAAACGGACACCTCTCCGCACCATTCCAAATTCAACGATCTGTCCGACAAGGAGATCCTCTTTCGATGCATCTTTTCGTGCTCTATCTTCACCCACTTCTGCAGCGATTAGAGCACGTGTGTGGAGCAGACCTAATTACCGCTTACGCTGACGACATTAGTGCAATTGTATCAAGTGTAGATAAGCTTGATGCGATGCGTGTTTTGTTCCGGCGTTTTGAAAAAGTAGCAGGGGCACGCTTGAATGAGAATAAAACCATCGCAATAGACGTTGGATGCGTAAACGATCCAATCACTACAACGTGGCTTCGTACGGAAAACACCGTCAAAATACTCGGGATTATTTTTACCAATTCGGTCCGATGTATGGCAAAGACAAATTGGGACTTACTCGTGACGAACTTTTCGCGTCAAGTATGGCTGCATTCTTCACGAAATTTATCATTAACACAGAAGGTAACGCTGTTGAACATTTTTATTTCCTCGAGGACATGGTATATGGCAGCGAATCTGCATCCAACGGCAGCACACGTGGCGAAACTGACGACCATTATGCGACGCTTTCTATTCCGTGGTGCATGTGCAACCATACCAATGGAGCAGCTAGCACGAAGACGGGAGAATGGTGGTCTCAATCTTCAATTGCCAGCGATAAAGTGCAAGGCATTGTTGATCAATCGGCACCTACACGAAATGAGTTCCCTTCCCTATTACAATTCCTTCCTCTCCCAAACAACCACTCCCCCTTCAGATCTTCCTTGCCTAAAGCTTATCCTGAACCACATTCCAAATTTCCCCTTCCAAATCCGACAGCAACCATCCGCCAATCTCATCCACCGTTTCTTCATAGAACGTACAGCAAAACCGAAAGTAGAAATAGCAAATCCTGCAACTAACTGGCCCCGTGTGTGGAAGAATATTGCTGTTCGGGACTTATATCCAACACAACGTAGTCTTCTATACATGTGGGTAAACGAGAAGTTCTCGCACCGGCGACTGATGTTCGTTATGAGGCGAACGGACGATGAGAATTGTATACACTGTTCTTCGAGTGTGGAAACAATACAGCACAAATTTTTTGGGTGTCCGAGAGTACGAGATGCATTCAATGTGCTACAACAACAGCTGCTAGTGGTAACTGGTGGACAACGCGCACTCCATTTAGAGAATCTCCTTCGGCCATCTCTGGAGGGGATAGCAATGAATGAACGAATTTTGATAATGAGATTGCTGTTGACATATATCACCTTCATTGATAGCAGCAATGGTAGAATTGACATAGATGAACTAAAATTTAGTTTCGAAGTCGAGGTTGAATCAATTATGTAAATAATTTTTACCAAACAAAAACGACAAATAAACGTATTTATAAAAAAAAAAAAAAAAAAAAAAAAAAAAAAACGCGAAACTTGACGCGAAAAGTTCGTCACGAGTAAGTCCCAATTTGTCTTTGCCATACATCGGACCGAATTGGTAAAAATAATCCCGAGTATTTTGACGGTGTTTTCCGTACGAAGCCACGTTGTAGTGATTGGATCGTTTACGCATCCAACGCCTATTACATCTGCACTGCTTTGGAGACGGACATGAGCGGTCGCCCTCGAATACTCGCAATGTTCGAGGAAGCGTATCCAGAGTTCGTCGGGAGGCTTGACCAAAACGCGATGAACGCGAGGCGTAGAGCGATTGTACGCAACAATATGCTCTCCCAAACGCAAGTCGACGAGATCAAGCAGCAGGTGCAGAGAGAACTAAGCTCCAGAACAAGCAGAGCAAGCGATGTGTCGAGACGAAGTTCAGTACGGCTGAGCAATTCATTCGCGAGTGGGGCACGCGAATCAGCACCAGTGGAGGCCACAGTACAACAACCCCCTGAGCCGGAAGATCCACAGCCAGATCAACAACTACTACGCGATCTGGTCTTCCATTACGACGAGGCGATCTCACAGTTCCGCGACATGGACCCTTTGTCGCGCCCCAGGATCCCGAAGTTGCAGCATTCCCGCAGGCTGACAAGTGCAGTAAAGCTCATGAACGAGCACGTTCTTCCGCTGCACTTGGTTGATGCTGAGAACATGGAGGAGCTGCAACTGAAAGTTTACTGTGCTGCTGTGGCGACCGCCAAAAGTTTAGGATACCGTATTAGGCCAAGAGGCGGACTGCTCCAACATCTCCGTGAAAGGCGTGAGCCTCCATGGCGAAGGAGATTGGAGCAACGGATCCTAAACAAGCGCGCCGCAATTGGAAGACTGATGGCGTACAAAAGAGGCAGCAGATCGGCGAAATTATGTCGCCAAGTTGCTGTGATCGTGCGGCCTACTGAACTTCGCCAGCTGGGAGCTCACCAGCTGACGGAAAAACTCGACACACTGGTACAGCAATTGAGCGTCCTAACTAAACGGCTGAAACGTTACTCTGACTCTGCAAAGCGCCAGGAACAAAATCGGATGTTCAGAGATAACGAAAAAGCGTTCTACGACCACATTAGCGACGAGAAGCCCGACTACCGCGAAGGTTTGCCAGATATTAGCGATGTGACGAACTTCTGGGCTGGTATTTGGGAGACCCCAGTAGAACATCGCGACGGGCAAATGTGGTTAAGACGGGAGGAGGAGAGTTGTGGTGAAATTGGAGAGATGCCAGCTATCATCGTCGGAGAGAACGATGTCCGCGAAGCCTCGCGGTACCTGAGGAACTGGGCAGCACCGGGCCCCGATGGTGTCCAGAACTTTTGGCACAAGAAGCTGACCGTCGCACATCCAAAGATAGCTGAGTGCTTCAACAAGGTGCTACGTGACCCACACAACCTTCCTGAATTCGCCACCCGTGGCGTCACCTTCCTCCTCCCGAAAGACAGCAACACATTGAACCCATCAAAGTACAGACCGATAACGTGCCTATCGAGTCTGTACAAAATACTGAGCAGCATAATTACCGCCAAAGTTTCTGCTCACTGCGAACAGCATCACATCATCGCAGAAGAGCAGAAAGGATGCAGGAAAAATACGCATGGCTGCAAAGACCAGGCCATCATCGACGCAGCCATAGTCGGCCAGGCGGTATATAACCAGCGGAACCTAAGTATGGCCTACATCGATTACAGGAAGGCTTATGACTCCATACCTCACTCGTTTCTCGTCCGGGTATTGGAGCTCTACAAAATTGATCCCGTCGTCGTTAGGTTCCTGCAGCATGCGATGAGGCAGTGGAGTACGTCTCTGCACCTCAGTGATGGGGAAAATGTGTTGCAGTCTAGAACGCTGCAGATAAAGAGGGGGATATTCCAAGGCGACTCTTTCAGCCCGCTTTGGTTTTGTCTGGCACTGAACCCCCTCAGTAGGACGCTCAATAGAAACGGTCATGGCTATAAAATAAGGTATGGCGACGGCGCCCACGAAGAAGTGACCCATACCTTTTACATGGACGATCTCAAGGTCTACGCTGATTCACGTCAGCGTCTAGGTGTAGCTATCCGGGTTGTCGAAGACATAAGCAGGGACATCTGTATGGAGTTCGGCCTCGACAAGTGTCGCTGTGTCCACCTGCTGAAAGGACAACTTACCGAATCCGGAGGCTACGAGGTCTATGACGGCGAGTTTATAAGAGACATGGTTCGTGGCGAATCCTATAAATATCTTGGATTCCGACAGCTCACCGGGATTCGCCACTCCGACATCAAGACGGAGCTGCGAGACAAGTTCTTGAGTCGAGTGAACTGTGTCCTGAGGACTTTTCTCAACGCGGGGAACAAGGTATGCGCGATCAACACATTCGCGGTTCCCCTGCTGACCTTCAGTTTTGGTGTAGCCAAATGGAGCAAAACTAACCTAGAGGACCTTGAGAGGAGGATGAGGAAAGCATTCAAAGAGGCCGGAATGCACCATCCTCAATCGGCACTGGAGAGAGTTTCACTACCACGCAAAGAAGGGGGACTTGGAATCGTCGACATTTCTGCACTGTGTGTTGCCCAGGTACGACAACTGCGCGAGTACTTCGCAGAACGCGCCAACCAAAACGCGCTATACCGGGCTGTCTGCGCCGCCGACAGAGGATACAGCGCTCTGCACTTGGCGCAAGCGGAGTACCAACTCAACTGCAATCTGCAGACAGTGGAGGAGAAGATTGCAGCTTGGAAGCAGAAGGCAGTGCATGGTGCCCACCCCCATCAACTGGACCGGCCACACGTCGACAAGGCCGCATCTAATCTGTGGCTAACGCGTGGTGAACTCTCTTCAGTAGTAGAAGCCGACATGATAGCCATCCAGGACAGGATAATGCCGACGAGAAACTGCAGGCGGTACGTCTGGCATCAAGACGTTGATGACATTTGCCGGATGTGCCATCAACCAGGTGAAAACATAGAGCACATTATGGGAGGCTGTCCCGTTTTGGCCAACGCAGCCTACACCGAGCGCCACAACAACGTGGCCCGTATTGTTCATCGACAACTGGCGCTCCAATGTGCTCTACTGGAAGACAACGTACCAAACTACCGGTACCTGCCTGCACCTGTCCTGGAAAATGACCGTTTCAAGTTGTACTGGGATCGCACTGTTCTGACCGACCTCTCGATCCACCACAACCGCCCAGATATAATGGTTTACGACAAGAGCGACCGCAAAGTCACCATCATCGATGTCGCTATTCCACTGAACCAGAATCTGGAGGAGACCCACGGTCGCAAAATCTGCAAGTACCGACCATTGGCCGTGGAGCTCAAGGAACTGTGGGGGCTAAGGGAGGTCCCAAGAATTGTTCCAGTCGTTCTCTCTGGAACTGGAATTATCCCGAAGACACTTCTGGAAGCGCTAAAGGTGTTGAACATCGAGAAGGAATTGGCCGGCATCCAAAAGTCGGTCATCCTTAGCACCTGCGCGATTGTCCGACAATTCCTCGGTCAGGACTAAAACAGCACGAGCATGCAGATACGTGCATTCCGCAGAGCCTAGTCCCCCTTTGGCATTCAGAAGCCCGGGGGCAGGTGAAAATTCTGGCTAGGTTCGCCTAGTTAAGAAGTGAGATAAGTCTGCCAAAAAAAAAAAAAAAAAGTTAAAAAACCTTTCAAAAAAGGTTCTCAAATGGGGATCAACACTAGGGTAGGAGCCTACCTGTTGGTCTCAAATGTTCCTATCTCACGCCTCCACGAAGATCATATGACGACATTTTTAGATCGGGCGTGAACTGGAAACACACACCTGGTCTTGGCTCCGAGAACGGGTGTCGAAAGTGGCTAAGTGAGGGGGTGCGAGCGAGTCAGAGCGCTATATCTCTCCCGGGGAAGGCCTCCCGGGTCATGGAGGCCTTGCCAACCCGCTGTCTCCCGGGCAAAGGAGATACACCCAGAAAATGGAGCTACGTTCACGAAGAATACTCAGAATGCGATCGCCCGAGGAGGGTCCCCGAACTGGAGCTGGTCCTGGAACGGGCGTAAGAGCGAGCGGCCAGCGGCTGGAGGGCGATGTGCAAGAGCGGGCCACCAGCCGGGTTCAACCCGAAGAGCTACCGCCACACGGAAACAGCAGCCATCGACATCACCAACGAAACGCTGCGCCTACGAGGCGTGTTGCGACTGTCAGACGACAGTCGTCCACACTTGTGGGTACTACTAGGCGACGGATCATGTGGACACATGAAATGAATGAATTCGTGATCCGCGCCTATTACATCTGCACTGCTTTGGAGACGGACATGAGCGGTCGCCCTCGAATACTCGCAATGTTCGAGGAAGCGTATCCAGAGTTCGTCGGGAGGCTTGACCAAAACGCGATGAACGCGAGGCGTAGAGCGATTGTACGCAACAATATGCTCTCCCAAACGCAAGTCGACGAGATCAAGCAGCAGGTGCAGAGAGAACTAAGCTCCAGAACAAGCAGAGCAAGCGATGTGTCGAGACGAAGTTCAGTACGGCTGAGCAATTCATTCGCGAGTGGGGCACGCGAATCAGCACCAGTGGAGGCCACAGTACAACAACCCCCTGAGCCGGAAGATCCACAGCCAGATCAACAACTACTACGCGATCTGGTCTTCCATTACGACGAGGCGATCTCACAGTTCCGCGACACGGACCCTTTGTCGCGCCCCAGGATCCCGAAGTTGCAGCATTCCCGCAGGCTGACAAGTGCAGTAAAGCTCATGAACGAGCACGTTCTTCCGCTGCACTTGGTTGATGCTGAGAACATGGAGGAGCTGCAACTGAAAGTTTACTGTGCTGCTGTGGCGACCGCCAAAAGTTTAGGATACCGTATTAGGCCAAGAGGCGGACTGCTCCAACATCTCCGTGAAAGGCGTGAGCCTCCATGGCGAAGGAGATTGGAGCAACGGATCCTAAACAAGCGCGCCGCAATTGGAAGACTGATGGCGTACAAAAGAGGCAGCAGATCGGCGAAATTATGTCGCCAAGTTGCTGTGATCGTGCGGCCTACTGAACTTCGCCAGCTGGGAGCTCACCAGCTGACGGAAAAACTCGACACACTGGTACAGCAATTGAGCGTCCTAACTAAACGGCTGAAACGTTACTCTGACTCTGCAAAGCGCCAGGAACAAAATCGGATGTTCAGAGATAACGAAAAAGCGTTCTACGACCACATTAGCGACGAGAAGCCCGACTACCGCGAAGGTTTGCCAGATATTAGCGATGTGACGAACTTCTGGGCTGGTATTTGGGAGACCCCAGTAGAACATCGCGACGGGCAAATGTGGTTAAGACGGGAGGAGGAGAGTTGTGGTGAAATTGGAGAGATGCCAGCTATCATCGTCGGAGAGAACGATGTCCGCGAAGCCTCGCGGTACCTGAGGAACTGGGCAGCACCGGGCCCCGATGGTGTCCAGAACTTTTGGCACAAGAAGCTGACCGTCGCACATCCAAAGATAGCTGAGTGCTTCAACAAGGTGCTACGTGACCCACACAACCTTCCTGAATTCGCCACCCGTGGCGTCACCTTCCTCCTCCCGAAAGACAGCAACACATTGAACCCATCAAAGTACAGACCGATAACGTGCCTATCGAGTCTGTACAAAATACTGAGCAGCATAATTACCGCCAAAGTTTCTGCTCACTGCGAACAGCATCACATCATCGCAGAAGAGCAGAAAGGATGCAGGAAAAATACGCATGGCTGCAAAGACCAGGCCATCATCGACGCAGCCATAGTCGGCCAGGCGGTATATAACCAGCGGAACCTAAGTATGGCCTACATCGATTACAGGAAGGCTTATGACTCCATACCTCACTCGTTTCTCGTCCGGGTATTGGAGCTCTACAAAATTGATCCCGTCGTCGTAAGGTTCCTGCAGCATGCGATGAGGCAGTGGAGTACGTCTCTGCACCTCAGTGATGGGGAAAATGTGTTGCAGTCTAGAACGCTGCAGATAAAGAGGGGGATATTCCAAGGCGACTCTTTCAGCCCGCTTTGGTTTTGTCTGGCACTGAACCCCCTCAGTAGGACGCTCAATAGAAACGGTCATGGCTATAAAATAAGGTATGGCGACGACGCCCACGAAGAAGTGACCCATACCTTTTACATGGACGATCTCAAGGTCTACGCTGATTCACGTCAGCGTCTAGGTGTAGCTATCCGGGTTGTCGAAGACATAAGCAGGGACATCTGTATGGAGTTCGGCCTCGACAAGTGTCGCTGTGTCCACCTGCTGAAAGGACAACTTACCGAATCCGGAGGCTACGAGGTCTATGACGGCGAGTTTATAAGAGACATGGTTCGTGGCGAATCCTATAAATATCTTGGATTCCGACAGCTCACCGGGATTCGCCACTCCGACATCAAGACGGAGCTGCGAGACAAGTTCTTGAGTCGAGTGAACTGTGTCCTGAGGACTTTCCTCAACGCGGGGAACAAGGTACGCGCGATAAACACATTCGCGGTTCCCCTGCTGACCTTCAGTTTTGGTGTAGTCAAATGGAGCAAAACTAACCTAGAGGACCTTGAGAGGAGGATGAGGAAAGCATTCAAAGAGGCCGGAATGCACCATCCTCAATCGGCACTGGAGAGAGTTTCACTACCACGCAAAGAAGGGGGACTTGGAATCGTCGACATTTCTGCACTGTGTGTTGCCCAGGTACGACAACTGCGCGAGTACTTCGCAGAACGCGCCAACCAAAACGCGCTATACCGGGCTGTCTGCGCCGCCGACAGAGGATACAGCGCTCTGCACTTGGCGCAAGCGGAGTACCAACTCAACTGCAATCTGCAGACAGTGGAGGAGAAGATTGCAGCTTGGAAGCAGAAGGCAGTGCATGGTGCCCACCCCCATCAACTGGACCGGCCACACGTCGACAAGGCCGCATCTAATCTGTGGCTAACGCGTGGTGAACTCTCTTCAGTAGTAGAAGCCGACATGATAGCCATCCAGGACAGGATAATGCCGACGAGAAACTGCAGGCGGTACGTCTGGCATCAAGACGTTGATGACATTTGCCGGATGTGCCATCAACCAGGTGAAAACATAGAGCACATTATGGGAGGCTGTCCCGTTTTGGCCAACGCAGCCTACACCGAGCGCCACAACAACGTGGCCCGTATTGTTCATCGACAACTGGCGCTCCAATGTGCTCTACTGGAAGACAACGTACCAAACTACCGGTACCTGCCTGCACCTGTCCTGGAAAATGACCGTTTCAAGCTGTACTGGGATTGCACTGTTCTGACCGACCTCTCGATCCACCACAACCGCCCAGATATAATGGTTTACGACAAGAGCGACCGCAAAGTCACCATCATCGATGTCGCTATTCCACTGAACCAGAATCTGGAGGAGACCCACGGTCGCAAAATCTGCAAGTACCGACCATTGGCCGTGGAGCTCAAGGAACTGTGGGGGCTAAGGGAGGTCCCAAGAATTGTTCCAGTCGTTCTCTCTGGAACTGGAATTATCCCGAAGACACTTCTGGAAGCGCTAAAGGTGTTGAACATCGAGAAGGAATTGGCCGGCATCCAAAAGTCGGTCATCCTTAGCACCTGCGCGATTGTCCGACAATTCCTCGGTCAGGACTAAAACAGCACGAGCATGCAGATACGTGCATTCCGCAGAGCCTAGTCCCCCTTTGGCATTCAGAAGCCCGGGGGCAGGTGAAAATTCTGGCTAGGTTCGCCTAGTTAAGAAGTGAGATAAGTCTGCCAATAATAAAAAAAAAATTATATGTTTTTTATATTAAATTATATGTTTTTTATAGCTTACATCGTTTCTGGACTACGGGCGCCATATTATTCAAAGTTAACATAGCTCCCTATACGTACATAGTCCACTCTGATTGAACCAAATGAAGCATTTTTTAGGATTTGGTTCACTATGACTGAACAATTTCGAAATATTTCTAAATCAATTTAACAGTTGTGAGTCAAAGTGTGCCATTACTTGAAAAAATACTATACCTGCAGAAAATTTTGAATTCTGCTCTCGTTATTATTGATTATATTCGTTTTTTATTGTTTTCATAGTCTCGGGAATATATATGTTTTCCTTAAAGCTATCGATCTTCGTGTGTGATTGTCCCTATGTCCTTATACCCTCCTTTCCTTCCTTTGCGGGTAATTCGTCCCCTTGCTATAAATAGTAGAATAAGTTGAAATGTAAAAACACTATAGATATACGAACAGATTTAAGAATTGAGTGTTCATCAACAGTGTTACAGTTTCCTTATACCCCATCCTTCTCCTAAAAATATGTCGCCCTTATAAACTCGAGTACACCGCGAGTAATCGGTTTTCCACCTTACTAACCATAGATGTAAGAAAATTGTTTATATATATAGTTTTAAAAATATATTTAAGAATTCGGCTCCTTTAAACTTAAGTTACTGAGCCTGCAAAAATAAACGAATTAATAAAAAAAAAAAATAGTCTCGGGACCAAAGGCGCTATAGTTTTCTATATTTATTCTGGAAAGCTAGGGAGAATTTTTTTCGTTTTTGAGTTATGATTTTTCAAAGTTACCCGATGGTCCAAAAAATCATTTTTTTCCACTACAAAAAATCATAACTTTTGATCTACTGGACCGATTCAGATGATCGACATATCACATCGACATAAGCCAATAAGCTAGTCTTGTTTTAAAAAATATTACACTCTGAATAAACAGGGATTTTGTTTTCGTAATTATTGATTATACATGTGTTTTATAGCTTACATCGTTTCGGGACCACGGGCGCCATATTTTTCAAAGTTAACATGTTTTCGGTTTTCGTTGAATATATTTTTTTATGCGACTAGACTGGATGTATGTGACTATAATTCAATAAATTGACAAGTGTGTTATATTTTTTTTAAATGCTAGCTAGTAGGGTTTAATTTGATCCATCGTCGGTCCAGCAGTTCAAATCGGTCCAGCAGTTCAAAAGTGATGTCCAGCATCACTTTGTCGGTCCAGCAGTTCAAAAGTGATAAATTTTCGAAAAAAGTCATTTTTTGGGAAAATAGGAAAAAATGATTTTTTGGTCCATCGGTTAACTTTGAAAAATCATAACTCAAAAACGAAAACAAACGCTTCCCTGGTTTCGGGATATGTTATTTGCAAAACCTCAACTTTCCAGGAAAAATATAAAAAACAAATCCAATTAATAATAACAAAAATATAATTCAAATTTTCTGCAGCTGTAGTATTTTTCCAAAAAAAGACCAGCTAGTTGGCTCTAATTTAATATGTCGTACATAGTCCACTCTGACTGAACTAAATGAAGCATATTTTAAGAGTTGGTTCACTATGACTGAACAATTTCGAAATATTTCTCAATCAATTAACAGTTGTGAGTCAAAGTGTGCCATTCTGCTATGAAAATTAAAGCGAGAAGGATTGTGTGTTTGGAACTGCATAAACATTTGGTTGCGTGCAGCATAAAAGTCTCTGCCATCTGAATATGATTGCACGGTAAACAAGTTAAAGCAGAAACTTCCCATTTTCAATCATCTTAGACAGTATTCGTCAATAGAATGATCAAATTCGAATTCATTGTTATCGCTACAGCCTAAATTGCACTCTGAAATAGTACATTTTGCGATCATTCACACTAAAGACCAGCATTTTTCACTGATCCGTTCAGTCGGAGTGGTCCAAGTTTATTTTTTAATATACTCAGAATGTGCACATTTTACACTAACGGGTTCAAGCACATTTCGACAAAATACCTAATAGGTTCAAGGAAATGTTTTGTTGGTTTGAATTCGGCGCTTGGATATTATTTAAATTCAATATACAAATGATTGTCACATGGTCCGCTCTGTCTGCACATGATAAATGGTACATGGTCCGCTCTGACTGCATACTATGAGGGATTTTTGAACAATCATAACAATTTTGATCCGTTATTCCTGCTGTATGCGTGATTTTCCAAATCTGATAAATGTGGTATGTAGCTTACATAATGCTTAACCAAATGTAATCAATAACTCGAAATTTTCAATTTTGTGACTTGGTCCCCTCTGACTTAACACCAACCATATAGTCGTAACAAGTAACAACAATTTCCCTTCAATCGAAAGTGATATTTCAATAAGTTCCACGCTAGCACATAGTATTTGTTTCTTTCAAAAACTGAAATAGAGTGCATGGAAAACGGCTGAAAGAGCAGTTCGTTTATAAATGTTTTGAAGCATTTGTAGAATGTTTGCCCAATTTGGCCGAAATCGTCTTAAGTTGTTGGTTCACGCAAGCGAAGAAGGCCTCGAGTGCAAAGAGTTAAGGGGGTATTTTGAGTAATCTTGAAATTTGAAAAGCCGGTTAGGATTGGTTTCCAATTTTTTGGATCGATTGTTTGTACTCGAATCGATCTTAGAAAAAGTAAATTTGTAAATTTGTTTGTCGATTTTAATATCACCAAAGACCACCTAATAAATTTTATAGAGATAATGTCAGCGTCTCGTGGAATGAAAGGTGTAACATTTTTTTTTTTCCAAAATATATATTTTTATCAAGGCTCATATGGCGTTAGCCTCACGGGGCCGGGAGTTCAATACTTTGACAATTTTTCTTATTATCTATGTTAGTAATATGTAACCGATTACTCGCGGTTGGCTCGAGGTTAGTATTTCAAGTGTTTTCGTAATTCGGATGTTGCTGTCTCCAATGCTCTGTACGTGTGCCCGACTCGGGATACTTCCTATTGGGATGCAGCTGACCCTTGATCAGCAACGCCCCCCTAGTCTGTACCTCATATCTAGCGTGGTGCGTCTTTCTCGACTCGAGGAATCCAGGATAGAATGGTCACTAACCGGTGCAATCATCAGTTCATGTAGAGTTGTCATGAGCGGTACAACCTTTGGCTCTTGTTGAATCATCAGTGGACTGCACAACCTTTGGCCCGTGTATCTGTAAAGAGTGTGTGTATGTATTGCCGCGACTAAGTAAAAGTTTATCGATCGGATAGGAGGGATATAAAACGGGGACACAACGAAGGAAACATCATTAAACGTTGACATCGGCGTTCCTGAGGAACAGGTATAGATGAAGCAGAAGATCAGGATCACGGCTACCTAAGATATCCCGGACGGGGATCTCCGATTGTCTGCCTTGTGCTCTCAGTGCTCTAGAGAGCTGAGAGCGAGCAGCATGGAACCGGATACACGACCAGACAACATGCTCGATGTCGTGGTAGCCATCGCCACAATCACAAAGATTGTTTGCTGCGAGCCCAATGCGATAGAGATGCGCGTTTAGGTTGTAGTGATTGGACATAAGCCGAGATATCACGCAAATGAAATCACGACCTACATTCAATCCCTTGAACCATGCACTCGTCGAGACCTTAGGGATAATCGTGTGTAACCAACGACCGAACTCATCTCCACTCCACATGCGCTGCCAACTTACGAGCGTGTACTGACGAGGAATGTGGAAAAATTCATTATAAGCAATTTGCCTTTCAAAAAGTGTGCCTTCTAAAGCGCCCACCTTAGCTAGCGAGTCCGCTTTCTCATTCCCCGGAATCGAGCAATGAGAGGGAACCCATGCTAAGGTAATCTTGAATAATTTTTCGACCAAAACACTCAATAGTTGTCTTATTCTTGTTAGGAAATAAGATGAGCGTTTATCAACTTTCATTGAGCGGATTGCCTCTATTGAGCTGAGACTGTCTGAAAAAATAAAATAGTGGTCGATGGGCAATGTTTCAATGATCCCCAGTGCGTAGTATATCGCACCCAGTTAGGTGTAACATTGCGAGGGTCGTTTAGACGGAGTATGCGCCAAGGAGTACGTCTTCAAACCGGTGCATACCCCACGAGCGTAGCTGTGACGGAGTACACGTCATGATAGAGGGCACTAACTAATCGGCGGTCCGGTGAGAAGATAAATTCCACGAAAAGAAAGAAAAGGGTTATAACAACTGTAACGTTTGGGCGTCGCTTAAATAAGGGTCTCTATGAGAAGGCTCGACTGACAGCACACGCAACGCGGCGCTTCACGTCCATGTCAACGGCGAAACTGCCAACCGCTCGGAGAAAAGAGAAAAAAACAACTGTCAAGCGGAGAAAAGAGCGAAGGCATTCGAGGAGTAAATTTGGTGCCGGACAGACGGCTAGTCG
Organism: Toxorhynchites rutilus septentrionalis; assembly: GCF_029784135.1. NCBI lineage: Eukaryota > Metazoa > Arthropoda > Insecta > Diptera > Culicidae > Toxorhynchites > Toxorhynchites rutilus. The sequence continues at coordinate 191,026,256 of NC_073746.1, forward strand.
CGTGTGAAGTGAATTTTGTGATTTTTGCCTCGTGGCGCGAGGCGGGCCAAGTGGTGGCCAATAGCAAGCCTAAGGGCATTGTGCTGGGCCCAGAGGGCAATAAAGTTAATTCCGGGGACCGGAAGAGCTATTCCCAGAACACCGGGATCGAGCGACGAGCTCTCCCCAGAATACCTGGATCGAGCGACGAGCTCTCCCCAGGACACCGGGATCGAGCGAAGAGCTCTCCCCAGAACACCGGGATCGAGCGACGAGCTCTCCCCAGGACACCGGGATCGAGCGACGAGCTCTCCCCAGGACACCGGGATCGAGCGAAGAGCTCTCCCCAGAAAACCGGGATCGAGCGACGAGCTCTCCCCAGGACACCGGGATCGAGCGAAGAGTTCTCCCCAGGACACCGGGATCGAGCGACGAGCTCTCCCCAGCACGCCGGGATCGAGCGACGGGTTCTCCCAGGACAGCAGACGCGATTTGGTCGGCAGATGACACAGGTGAGCGCTGGGTGAATGTGTGTGCGTGTGTGCATGAGCAGGGAGAAAGAGGGGAAACCCTAAATTATTAACAATTGGCGCCCAACGTAAAATACATGTGCTTTTTGTAACCTCACTTTTTGTGACGAAAGCACGATAGAAGTTAGCACTGAGCAAAATCGACCGCCAGGGCCGTATTCAGTGATTTTTTTTCCTCTTATATTTTTTTATTAAAACTCCGAAATCTTGAATAATGCCGTGAAGGGAAAGTGAGTGCAATATATTTTTTTTGAAGCTTTATTTCTTCCACATCGTAAAAAAAAAAAATAAATGAATAAATAAACATATAAAACATATACACATACATATTTTCTTTTATCATTCATATTTCTAAATAAATATTTATATTATTACATAATTTACATTCGTTATCGAATAATTATTTAATTAAAAATATTATATAAATTATTTTTTAAAAATAGATAAATATACACCTATATTCTAATTTATTACATATTTCATTAAACGGTATCTGTCACATTATAAACATATCCTTTGATACGTTTTCATCAAATTTAATTCAAAACATGGATATGGGCTTAGAATTTTTGAGCAATGATGAGATCGCGTATGAATTGGCGTTACGTCATGTGGCCAACTTGGGCTCTAGCACCCACAGAGCCAAAGTAATTAAATTGAAAGCTCTGATGGAAGAAGATGTGCAAAGAGGAGTTCGTTATGAGGACTCAGAGCACGTTATGAGTGCGACTGTTAACATAGAACAGTCCGAAATTAAAATTCGAGAAATTCAAAAACTCGCAGATTCAGCGATTTAAAGCGGCAGACGAGATTCGTTGTTTGAATACCGGTCCCGACTGTGGCATTATAAACGGCGTTTAGCCATTATCAAGCCACCAAGCTTTCTCAAAGAACCGCTGAAAACCCTCAGCGCTCTAGTGCAGGTAGTGATAGAAGATATTGACAGTGTTTTAAACCCAGTGCATCGTGGTGAGATAAACGAAAGTGATTCAGCAGAGGAGCGAGTAGTAAGCGAGCGAGCAAGAGACATTGTATTATCATCCAGGCAGACAGACAGAACGCAGGGAGCTAGCAGCAGTCACAATGCAAAACCGAATTCGTGATAATTTAGTAGATCGGCTGAATCGTCGACATCGTACACAATCCACTCCGGAAAGAGGATACGCACAAGAACGAGGAGATGAACGGAGATTACAAAAAGCAGTGCACAATTGGCCATTCAAATTTCGAGGTGAGAAAGACACTACTTCGTTGAACGTTTTTCTAGATCGCGTCGAAACCTTCGCAACATCAGAAAATATGAACGACGCCACACTATTAGCATCGATAAAACATCTGTTGCAAGAGGATGCGTTGGATTGGTATGCGAGAGCAATGTCGCAGCAGTTGCTATACTCTTGGGGAGCTTTCAAAGCAGAGATACGAAGAGAGTTTCTTCCTAGTGGATATGCGCAGATCCTACGTCTAGAAACCAGCTTCCGTTTTCAGGGTCATAACGAATAATTCGCCAAGTACTACCGAGACATTGCAGCGCTATTTCGCTTCGTCACACCGCAGATGTCCGACGATGAGAAATTCTTTATCGTTAAAAAGAATATGAACGCTGACTACGCCGCTATTGTGACAGCCGCCAGACCTCGTTCATTGCAGGAAATGGTGGAAATATGCACAAGCTACGATGAAACCAGATTGTTACTGTCCAGACAACGTCGCATTCCAATACCGCACAGCGCGCTTTTAGAACCGAACTTCGCCACACCATCTACTCCACAAAAAATCCCATTTTCGCCACAACAGCCACAACGTTACGGTAGGATCCACGCTATTGACTCAAGTGAACAAGTCGAATCAAGCATTTCTGAATCAAACGCACAGGAATGCGTAGCTCAATCAACAGATAACCAAGAGCATTGGCAGAACCAACTAGTAGACCTGATAAGCCAAGTCAACGAGATCAAATTGCGCATGGAAAAGAGAGACACACCATCAACAAGATGGACAACAGCAGAACAGCCGTCGAGAGTCCACACTGCCGAACAACATCCGTATCAAATAAGACAGCAGCAGCAACAGTGGCAGCCTCAGCAGCAACAACAGCAATCGCAGCAGCAACGGTGGCAGCCACAAGAGCAATCGCAGCAGCAACGGTGTCAGTCTCAACAGCAGTCGCAGCAGCTACAATGGCGAAGTAACGGGACACAACAACCACGATTTCAGTTAGATCGAAGAGAAAACGTTCCACCACAACTACAGACAAATATTATTTGCTGGAACTGCGACGAGGCAGGACATCGTTTCATGGACTGCTCGAAACCGCAAGCAATCCTTTTCTGCTATCGGTGCGGAAGAAGGGGTTATTCTCTCCGCAGTTGCTTTACATGCCGTTCGAGTGCGGGAAACGCTCCAGCGGAGAATCATTGAGGAGGATCGAATCTCCGCGAACAAGTAGCCTCCTAAGGTACCAGCAGTTTAAGCAACTAAGCGAAATAATAATCAGTTCCGGGATTGACAACCGTCCACACGCAGTGATCAGTATCATGGGGAAAAGATTTAGAGCGCTGTTGGACAGCGGAGCTAACTGCTCGTTGATAGGAGGAAGAAATGTGCATTTGGTAGATCAACTGGGTCTGCAAATAGAACCTATAAAAGCGGGAATCAAAACAGCAGATGGAACGCCACATAGAATCGACAACTTTGCTAACATTCCAATTGTCTATAACAAGCGCAGCAATACAGTACGAGTTCTCCTCGTACCAACAATTCCCGACTGTATAATCCTAGGGATGGACTTCTGGGAAAAATTCGGCGTGAAAGCGGTATGTCACAACGTAACGTTCGACGCGAAGGAGCATACGGCAGACGAAGAAATTTGGAAACAGCTCTCAACGAAGCAAAAACAGGCATTGCTTCAAGCAATTGCGGGATTTCCGAAAGCTGAAGAAGGAAACCTGGGAAGGACACCTCTTTATGAGCATCATATTGACGTTGGAGAAGCAAAGCCACGAAAACAGCGTCATTACCCTATGTCGCCATACGTCTTACAAGAAGTGAATCAGGAAATCGACAGAATGTTGAAACTCGACGTCATAGAAGAAGCCAGATTTTCCCCATGGAACAACCCCTTGGTGGCTGTCAAGAAGAAAACCGGAAAATATCGAGTATGCTTAGATGCTCGCCATTTGAACTCGATAATGGTAAATGAGGGTTACCCAATACCGCAAATGTCATCCATAATTAATCACCTTGGAGGTTGCACTTACATATCTTCGATAGACCTGAAAGACGCATTCTGGCAACTACCGTTACATGCCAATTCAAGGCCACTCACCGCGTTCACAGTACCCTCAAGAGGCCATTTCCAGTTTAAGGTAGTACCTTTCGGTCTTTGCACGGCCAGTCAAGCGCTCGCTCGGGTCATGACACACCTTTTCGCTGACATGGATCCGCATGTGTTCCACTATTTAGACGACATAGTCATCTGCAGCGGTACATTCGAAGAACATCTCCTTCTACTAAAAGAGGTAGCCAGCAGACTACGCAGAGCCAACCTAACTATATCTCCGGAAAAGTCAATGTTCTGTCGGAAGGAAATTAAGTACCTGGGATACGTGTTGAACGAAAACGGTTGGCAAGTCGACGAAGAAAAAGTAGAAGCCATCACCAGAATTACCGTTCCAACAAGCAGAAAGGAAGTGCAGAGATTTCTAGGACTCTGCAACTGGTACCGGCGGTTTATTTCGAACTTCTCACAAATAACAGCGCCAATTACCGAACTAACGAGGACCAAAGCCAGGTTTCATTGGACGCCGCAAGCAGAAGAAGCCTTCTGGAAGCTCAAAGAAGCATTAGTTAAAGCTCCAGTGCTCGCAACGCCAGACTATAAAAAACCGTTTGCCATCTCATGTGACGCAAGTGATGTCGCAATCGGAGCTGTTTTGACCCAAGAAACACAGGGAGAGGAGCACCCGATTTGCTATTTCTCGCAGAAACTATCATCGTCGGAAAGGAAATATTCAGTTACCGAGCGAGAATGTCTGGCAGTCATTCGCGCGATCGAAAAATTTCGAGGATACATTGAAGGTGCCAAATTCACAGTGTATTGCGACCACGCAGCACTGAGCTATCTGCGCTCAATGAAAAATCCAACAGCTTTAATGAGCCGCTGGCTACTCAGATTAAACGCTTTTGACTTCGAAATCAAATACCGCAAAGGAAGCTGCAATGTAGTGCCAGATGCATTATCCAGAATCGTTTCATCAATTGTAGTCTCTCCAGCTGACGTCAAAGATGCCTGGTACCTACGTTTGATTGAACAGGTCGATAAAAGAAGCAACGACTTCCCGGATTTCCGAGTAGCCAACAATCAGCTTTATAAGAATTGCCTCTGCAGAGATGAAACGGGTGTCACGACCCACAAATGGAAAAAAGTGGTTCCACAAGAAGAGCGCATTAGTATAATTCGCCAATTCCACGATTCACCGTCCGCGGCCCACCTGGGTCTCCACAAAACATGGCAGAAAATACAAAACCACTTCTACTGGCCAAAAATGAAGGAAGAGATTGAGCAGTACGTGAGAAGCTGCAACATCTGCAAAGCATGCAAGGCTCCAAACATGCGAATGATGCCGGCTGAAACCGGCGAAAATACCATGGGAACTCATCTCCGTCGATTTTGTGGGTCCGTTCACACGTTCTAAAATGGGAAATACTGTCCTGTTAGTGGTAGTAGACTGGATCACCAAGTACGTAATCGCACATCCAATGCGCAGCGCTGACTCAGGCAAGATGGTCGACTTTCTGGAGGAGGTTTTCTTGAAATTTTCCCGTCCACGCATACTGCTCTCGGACAATGGCAAGCAGTTTGAGTCCTTGGCTCTACGCGCAATGCTCAGTCGCCACAACATCACGCACATGAAAACCGCGTATTACTGTCCGATGGTAAACAACGCCGAACGAGTGAACAGAGTCCTTATAACGTGCGTTCGTTCGCTGTTAAACGGGGATCACCGAGACTGGGACGAGAACCTGGCAGCCATCACTGCCGCGATAAACAGCGCAAAGCATGAAGTGACGGGAGTCAGTCCGCACTTTGCGAATTTCGGCAAAGATCTGCTGCTTCACACCGACTTGTACGTGCAACAACATCTAAACACTTCAGACGACCCAAAGGTAGCCCAAGATTTGCGCCTATCAACCATTCGGCGGATCCAGGAGTTCGTATTGAACCGCATAAAAAACAACCACGAGAAGTCTAGGCAAAGATATAATCTCCGCACACGAATAGTATCATTCAAGGTAGGCGATTTGGTATGGCGGCGTTCTTTCAAACTATCTTCAAAGACGAACCAGTTCAACTACAAGCTAGACCCAAAATTCATTCCAGCTACGGTAAGAGAGGTAGTCGGCACAAACCTATACATCCTAGAAGACGTCGTCAGTGGCAAGAAAGGACGATATCATGCAAAGGACATTAAGGCCGACTGAAACTTTATTAAGCTATGTCGACAGGTAAAAGCCTGTCAACCAAGAGCTCCGTGCTCACAAAAACAGCATTTCGTCAAGGTGTGGTAAGCAACAACAATTTAAATCTACCTCCCCGCCAAGACGAGATGGGAATAAACCCCAGCAGCACAATTAAACCTCGTTAGCAACGCATTCAACCTTCAACCATCCGACATCGCTGAAGCCTCACGACGTATATTATCATGACCAGAGAAATGTGGAGCTCAAGGAAAATAATACGAAAGACAACGGCCACTTCGCAAGCAGTCTCAGTTGCAGCGTCATTTCCTAACAAACTCCGGAGTGAACGGAGACCAGAACCACGACTTCGCTCGCATATTGCAGTACGTTCAGAGACCCGCAACCGTTGAGATCTGCATTTCTCAAAGTAACATCGTAAATGTTAATGAGTGGACAAGGCTCATCACACCACCTGTGGATCGATCAAGATTACGGCATCAGTGTTGCTCCTGGAAACCCTAAACTGCGTTTCAACGTCTAGGTTGGCTGGCATTCGCGAGTCGGGAGAAATTGTGCCCTGCTAAAATGACAATGAGTCGCAGGGAAACTTTGCGCTTGCCGTTCGCAAATCGGGAGAAATTGCACCCTGTTGAACTGGAAACGGGTCGCAGGGAAACTTTGCGCTTGCCGTTCGCAAAGCGTGAGAAATTGCACCCTGTTGAACTGGAAACGGGTCGCAGGAAAACTTTGCGCTTGCCGTTCGCAAAGCGTGAGAAATTGCACCCTGTTGAACTGGAAACGGGTCGCAGGGAAACCATGCGCTCGCCGTTCGCATATCGAGAAAAACTGCAGGAAAACCACGCTAGCCGTTCGCAAATCGGGAGAAATTGCACTCTGTTGAACTGGGAACGGGTCGAAGGGAACCTGCGCTTACAGCTCGCAAAGCTGCCCTCTGCTGAATCAACTCGCTGACAACGAACTGTCCACTCGCTGACAACGAACTGTCCATCCGCTGACAACGAACTGTCCACTCGCTGACAACGAACTGTCGATCTCGCTGACAACGAACTGTCCACTCGCTGACAACGAACTGTCCATTCGCTGACAACGAACTGTCCACCCGCTGACAACGAACTGTCGATCTCGCTGACAACGAACTGTCCACTCGCTGACAATGAACTGTCCATTCGCTGACAACGAACTGTCCACCCGCTGACAACGAACTGTCGAACTCGCTGACAACGAACTGTCCACCCGCTGACAACGAACTGTCCACTCGCCGACAACGAACTGTCCACTCACTGACAACGAACTGTCCATCCGCTGACAACGAACTGTCCATCCGCTGACAACGAACTGTCGAACTCGCTGACAACGAACTGTCCACTCGCTGACAACGAACTGTCGAACTCGCTGACAACGAACTGTCCACTCGCTGACAACGAACTGTCCATCCGCTGACAACGAACTGTCCACTCGCTGACAACGAACTGTCAAACCTCGCTAAAAACGAACTGCTCATTTTTATATGATAAGCTATCCCAATACGCAATTGAATACGCAAAACTAAGCCATGTCCTTTTTAAGTTTCTATAATATTTACAAAACACATTAAAAACATCAGATCAGTGATAAGTGCATTAGGGGGTCGCCAAGAAAAACACATCCTAAAGTAACGCGAATTGGGGCGCGGTAAAACTCCTTTCTGGGCTCTTGCCGATCAGAGGGAGCAAATGCCCTCAAACCCGAAACACTACACTGACATTCTAAAAACACAGTTAAATATTGCACTCACTCTAAGCAAGAAAATCCTCCGTTGGCCAGAGACTTCTTTGCCATGACACGATGGCGTATAAAATAATTCCTTTTTGATTTGTGGCGTTTTGAAAATTTAATGGATTTGATTGATTTGTGGTAAAATAAATAATAATGATTGGATTTGTGGCGATTTAAGTTTCGAAATTTGAGAGGATTTGTAGAAAGATCATTGATACAAACGCTAAGTCTCTGGTCGACGACAGATGATAAAATTGCTTTAAATTAATAAAAAAAAAAAAAAAAAAAAATTATGAATCGAATTTCTCCGATTCATAATTTTTTTTTTCCCTTCACGGTGGGGTTGTGTAACGTTTGGGCGTCGCTTAAATAAGGGTCTCTATGAGAAGGCTCGACTGACAGCACACGCAACGCGGCGCTTCACGTCCATGTCAACGGCGAAACTGCCAACCGCTCGGAGAAAAGAGAAAAAAAACAACTGTCAAGCGGAGAAAAGAGCGAAGACATTCGAGGAGTAAATTTGGTGCCGGACAGACGGCTAGTCGCGTGTGAAGTGAATTTTGTGATTTTTGCCTCGTGGCGCGAGGCGGGCCAAGTGGTGGCCAATAGTAAGCCTAAGGGCATTGTGCTGGGCCCAGAGGGCAATAAAGTTAATTCCGGGGACCGGAAAAGCTATTCCCAGAACACCGGGATCGAGCGACGAGCTCTCCCCAGGACACCGGGATCGAGCGACGAGCTCTCCCCAGGACACCGGGATCGAGCGAAGAGCTCTCCCCAGAACACCGGGATCGAGCGACGAGCTCTCCCCAGGACACCGGGATCGAGCGATGAGCTCTCCCCAGGACACCGGGATCGAGCGAAGAGCTCTCCCCAGAACACCGGGATCGAGCGAAGAGCTCACCCCAGAACACCGGGATCGAGCGACGAGCTCTCCCCAGGACACCGGGATCGAGCGACGAGCTCTCCCCAGCACGCCGGGATCGAGCGACGGGCTCTCCCAGGACAGCAGACGCGATTTGGTCGGCAGATGACACAGGTGAGCGCTGGGTGAATGTGTGTGCGTGTGTGCATGAGCAGGGAGAAAGAGGGGAAACCCTAAATTATTAACACAACAGGTAACAACATGAGCACATCCGCCCCCGAAGTAGTCGCCTAGATGTGGTCCCGGAGGGAATGAGACCACGAGTAGAAGGCTTGGTTTTAGTGGGTAAGAGACCCACTAAAATCAAGCCCACCCATTTCTATTCGGTTAACCCTTCCCGGATAAGGTTGGTAGAGGTTTCCTCACTTCTTAAAAAAAGGGTCGGTCAACTTCCTTTCCAAAAACAGGAAATTGAACTAACGACAGTCAGTGATGACATTTTCACTGCAAGCATACACCCGCGCGCGAGTTTCATGCCTAAACTGAGATTAAAGTCCTCACTCAGCAAAGAGAAACCATACGCTTTTCCCTCTTGGAAGCTCGATGTAAGAAAACCTATGAAGAACTGAAGCGTGCCGATCCGCACTCTGTCACACTGAGGAGTACACTTATTTCCATGAACTTCTAACTATTGGTCAAAAATATCGTCGAAAGAAGCGGGCATTGGCTCGCTTTCAAATGTCTACTTCACAAATCTAAGGTTTTCCGGTTACATACCGTCTCAATAATACGTTTTATGGATATGGTTTGAGTTACAACCAAAACTTCAGAGCAAAAATAAACAAATTGAGTTATCACAGTTTTGTTTTTGTGGAAGAACTGGGGCTATATTCGCTCAATCAACGGGTTATCAAGCCAATAATCATTTCTAATTCCATAAAGTTTAGTTCGCAGTTGTGCAATATATTCTTGGTACACTTCAAAACCTCAAGGTATGTTTAATGAAATGCCCTATATAACAATGCCAATTAGAATAAACCTTAAACAAGCTATCAAAGTTTATTCAAAAGTAAGTTATCAATTTTAGTTTCCTCCGATATGATGGTGAAGACATTTGAAAAAAAAAACCTGGCATCCCTGCTATGGTATGCAAGTGCACTACGAGTGAGACCCGATGTTGTATATGATATTATTTCACTCACATTTCCCTCTAGAAAGTCGGAGGATAAAATCTATACAGATATATAAATGGATTTCTGTCTGTCTGTCTGGTTCTTATGGACTCGGAAACTACTGAACCAATCGACATTGACCGCCATTCTATTGTGGTTAACACCATAGTCTTACTATAAATAAAATCGCTAAAAAATAAAGCGCGGTCGTCGTGAACAGTCGTAAACGGTCGTAAATGTTCGTATTCTTGACGTAAACACAAACATAGTGAGAGAGTGAGCAGTGAGCAGCTGCGATGCGTTTTTTGTGTGAGAGAGTGTGTGCGTCTGCGTTGTTGCGAGAGTCTGAGTGCAACAGCAAAGCTATTCCAATGACTTTGCGGTAAACTTATTAAAACATAGAATTGGGCCGCTAGTCTGCCAAACAAATGAAGCATAAATTTCTGTATAACTCAAGAACTAATCAAGAAAATAGAGCCAAATATGGCATGTGGATGTTTTAGGGGGCACGATATGTTTCTATGGTGAATAGACACTCCTCCTCCCTCTACAAAAGGGTGGGGGGGGGGGGTTTGTGTGTTATGCTCTGCCATACAAGTGAAGCATACATTTCTGCATAACTCAAGAACTAATCAAGTAAATGGAATCAAACTTGGTATATTAAGGTTTTAGGGATCGATAAACTTTTCTATGGTGGTTCAATACCTCTCTGAGGGGAGTCTAGCTTACGAATGAAACACAAATTTCAGTAAACTCGAGAGCCAAGCAAAACGAGCCAAATTTGGATTGTGAAGGGCTTCAGGGGGGTTTCTATGGTAAATTGACACTTCACTTTAGAGAGGGGGCTAAAGAGGGGCTGCCATACGAATTAAACACAAATTTCTGTATAACTCGAAAACTAATCAAGCAAATGGAACCAAATTTGGCATGTGGAGGTTTTTGGTACGAGGAATGTTTCTATGGAAACATTCCTGAATGGAGAGGGTGTTCCGTAAAAATAATACACAGATTTCAACCAAACATGACAATTGGAAAACTCTGAAAGAAAATGGGAACATTTGGAGAATTCAATTCGCATTTGTTCTACAATTACATAGTGACAAGCGTTGTTAATCCATTTGATGCTTGCGGTAGGGAAATTGATCTTCGTTCGAAAGTGGAAATTGATTTTAACCGACGACGCTCGTAGCGGAAGGGTTAATGTGATAAAACGCACTCCTATATCCTTTTCTATCTATATACATAAAAATGGATCGCCGAATGTGTTGATGAGCAAAACTCTAGAAAGGAATTTTCCGATTTAGGGCTGTCTTTATTCGATCATATTTTCGGTATCAAAGATTGTAAAGGAGAAACATGTTATTTGCAAGTGGATGAAAAATCTTGCACGAAAATTGCGTCTGAAAATAATCTGATATTATAATGTCGAGTTTTGGTAGAAGTACTGAAATTTTATAGTAAAAAATAATTTTAAAAGGGTAGATTAGAAGATCAATCAATGAACAGTTCTGCGATTGGACTCATGAGCGTGCGCTCTGTAAAAAACGTGGATGTGATAACGGAAAACACGCACAACTTTAAAAAAGTACAACTTTTCGTTCAGAAGGTGATGATTACTTAAAAAAAAAGAAAAAAAAAGCTTACTTGGTTGCAGTCGTTGTTGGTTTTGATAAACTTGCGGGTTTAGCAGTAGCAGTTGCTGGTGTTTTTATTGTGCTATTACTGGCTGTGCTGGTAGTGCTCTTCGTTGCTGACGATTTGGCTGTCAATGATGAAGTTAATGGTTTCTTGGTAACCGATGTTATCTTCAATTCTCCATTGACGGTACTTGCTGCTGGCTTTTTCTTTTCAATTTTGCTGGTCGCACTACTTGTTACACCAGAGCGAGCTGTTGTTGTTGAGGACAATAATTTTCCAGCGATAGTTTTGCTGGTGTTTGTAGACGTGAGGGTGCTGCTGACTGTAGTCGTTTTTCTTACTGTTGTTGTTGGTTCTGTTTTTGTTGATGGCGTTGCTCTCGCGTTACTCTTAACCAACGGCTTGCTGGAACTAAGTGTCTTTTTCTCGGCAACACTTGGTGCTTTTGCAGTTTTCGTTGTTGTTGATTTTAGAACACTTGATGATTTAATAGTACTCGCTGAGGATTTCTTAGCAGGAACCGAACTTCCAATTACGATTGAATCCAATTGTTTAGGCAATTGTTCCTCGATGGAAGGAATGGTGGTTGTCTCAATTTTAGCAGAATTATTTGTATCAGTAGTTACAGGTAATGTCAACAAATCTGCCTGTTCATTTGATACTTGCTCTACCAAAAGTGTTTCAACTGCAGACACAAGATCTTGCTGTTCACATGAAATTTTAGTGGGAGATGGTACATTTAAAACGCTTTCATCTGTGATAAATTCATTTTCTGCCACAACTTCTTGCTGTAATGATTCTATTAATGTTGATGTCAGTTCATCGCTTTCAGCATCTGCTTTAGCAGAGTTTGCATTCTGTACATGTAGTTCAGAACATGAGTTAATGTCATCAGTCTCAATAACGTTATTCTGCAGAGCTTCGTTTATCAATTCATTCGTTGTATCATGGGTGATATTCTCATTGTTTCGGCATTCTAAGCTAATCAATACCTCCTGGCTAGCATCAATTGCTGAAGTAGTGTGATCACGATCCTCATTTTTTTGATAACATGGAATACTTGAAGCTTCTGGGAGACATACTGCATCCAGCAAATTCGGAGCAGAGCTTTCCGGTTCTGGTTCTTCGTTCACTTGTTCATTCGATAAGCTCAAATTTTTGGGCATTTGTTCGACCAAAGCCGTAACGTGTTCTATTACTTGCGATGCAGCTGTTAAAATCGAATTTGGCGATTCTTCATCCACGATACACCTACTGTTGTCGGGTTCTGAAGTGTCAATAGTTTGCGCAATTTCTATTTTCATTTCCCCGTTATTTGTTGGGATCAGGGGACAGATTGAATCATCTTCGATTACTTGCGGGACATTCTCAATCTCTTTATGATCTTGATCCACTAGATCCTCTTCATCTGGTAGAATGTGTATCTTGTTTAATTCATCAGAGTTATTTGACAGCAGTAGCTCATCACGGCCTTCGTAGAACGACATATTCATAGAGTTCAGTTCTTTTGGTGTACCACTGAACATATTGTGATTAGAAATTTCAGAGGAACTTTCTTCGGCCGTTTGTTTTTCATCGTTATATTCATTTTCGAGTTTTTCATCGCACTGCATGGATTCCTTGAGATTCAATTCCTGATAAGACGGTTCACTCGCTGGAGAGTGTGAATATGCAGTAGCATTCACATTTCCACTAGCGTATTCCGATGATTTCTCTAGTTCGTGCGGCCGAATGTCCATTTCATGCTGGAAATCGTTTTCTTCAGGTAAATCAATGTTATCCATTACGTTCACGCCTTTCTTTGGACTTTGTGCAACTACCTTGTCGTCCCCAATCATTAAAAATGGATTTTGTATCGATGTCGGCATATTAGACACTGGACTAGAGGGACTAGACCGAACTGGCGAGCTAATAGGCACAAATTCTTTTGCTTCAGGATTCAACTTGGAAGCCATTTCAAAACATAAATTGTTATGGTGTTCTAGAATTTCATCGATATCCGTTGCTGCCAGTTCAGCTTCTATCGGTTCATCAATCTCTTTTTCAACCACTGAAGTAGTCTCTTTTTGATCTAGTTCTGAGTAGTCTACATCAACATTCAATTTTTCCATTCGCTCTTCAGCCAGCTCATTTAAGTGATCTAGTATCTTTGATTGATTGTTTTCCTGCTCTTGCGCAGAGTTGCTCTCTTCGATTGTTATTTGTTCAGGTTCTGTGAGCTGCTTTGGCATAGATTCCTCCTGTTCAATCGTTCCTTCTTCTATATGTTCATGCACTTGCTCCTGAATGAATTCATTACTTTCGCATGGTTCTATTGTGTCTTTCGCAAATTCTTCCTCAGAAATTGTGTTATTCGGAGGCAGTTGAGTCTCTTCGACAAAAGATATGTGAGGTTCCGGTTGATCGGTTGAGGTCGAGTGGGATTCTAGGATTGATTTCTCTTCGACAGCCGCTACATCAGAATTCACTGGGAAGCTTAAAGTCGGATTCGTAGCAGCTTCTTCTGGCTTCTGTAAAAAATAAGATGAGAAATGAGTTGATAAGCAACGCGTAAATATGCATAAGATCAATTGAAAAAAAAAATGCATATGAGAAATACAACAAATTATCATGTTCATTAATCTATCTAGCAAATTGTTATCAAACTACATGTATTAAGCTGCACTACTACTAGAGTATTTTTTAAACTGTTCTAAAATTGCACTACTGTGGTCAATTCACTAAACAATGGACTGCAACTACTAGAATTTCACAATATGCGAGGAAGTGCTCCTCATTGCCAGAGTTCAATGCCGTCTGGTTCTTTAACCTAGCTTGCTCTGTTCATCTGTGATGCATGATTTCATGAAACTCGAAATCTTGATTTTCTTTCTTGATGGTGATGAGTCTTAGTGATATGCTTCGACCATGAAACTTGTCATCACTACAAATGAAAAGATTACGAAACAACACTAGCAAAAAATACCACTACAAACGAACAGAGCAAGCTACCGCCGAGTGTTTCTTCGGTTTCGAAAATATTAACAATACACTACATGTACATTAGGGTGCCAATGAATGTATGGGAAAAAATCGACCCTAAAATTTCAGAAAATTTATTTATTTATTTTGGCTTAACGTCTTTACAACATGCCCTGATTCACAATTTCTCTCCAACTAACTCGGTTCATGTATTTGGTTTTAGACACATTGATTTTCAGTCCAATTCGGTAATCCAATGTCCAATGGTGTAATCAATCCAATGGCGTAATGTTCAACTACCGTCTCAAATGTTCTGCCGACAATGTCTACGTCATCGGTGAAACTGATGAATTCACTGGATCTATTGAAAATCGTACCACGCCAGTTGAACGCCGCTTGTCTCATAACACCCTGTAGCGCAATGTTGAACAGTAGGCAAGAGAGACCATCGCCTTGTTGAAGCCCCCTGCGGGACTCGAATGAATCAGATAATCCACCCGATATTCGCACACAGCACTGTATTCCATCCATCGTAGCCCTAACCAGTCTTGTCAGCTTCACGGGGAAGCCGTTTTCGTCCATGATTCTCCATAGCTCTTTTCGAGTTATTGAATCGTATGCGACTTTAAAGTCGATGAATAGATGGTGCGTAGGAACTCTGTACTCAAGGCATTTCTGAAGGATCTGCCGCAAGGTGAATATTTTGTCAGTAGTAGACCGACCTTCGATGAAGCGTCGAATATGTTTGTCAGTGACGATATTTTGATAGCATTCCTAACTTCACCTATCGTTGGGGGTCTTCATTATTTACTGCACCAAGGCCCTTTGCCTGTACGCCATTCAGGTGTTCATCGAAGTGCTGCCTCCACCTTTCGGTCACATCACGTTCGTTCGTCAGTATACTCCCATCCTTATGGCGGGTTTACATTAGGGAGATCTATAGCTATAGATGGATTTATTCACGTGAAAATAGGTGTAAGCGGGTGAGAATAAATATGATACACTTATTCGAGGTATATATAACTTGAATAAATTCAACATATGTAAACGCTGTTGAATTTCTCACTGGTGAGAAATCACTAAAGTTGGATGCAGTTCTACTTCAGGTGAATAAATTCACCGAAGATATGAATATATTCATTATAGAAATTCACGCTAGTGTAATCGGTTGATGCGATTTCTATAAATCTCATCATATTTCTTCACATGAATATATCCCTAGTCTAAACCCAACCTTATTCCGACACATTTCTGCTCGTGGCGCGAAACCTTTATGGGATACATTGAGTTTCTGTTAAAACATTCGCGTCTCATGAGAACGGTGCAGCTGTTCGAGTTCTCCACACTCCTCTTCTTGGCGGCGCTTCTTTTCCTGGAAGAGTTGGGTTTGCTGTCCCCGCTTCTGTCTATATCGTTCCACGTTCTGACGGGTAGCTTGACGCAGTATTAGCTCCCGCATAGCGTTCTTTTCTTGTAACACTTGCTGACACTCATCATCGAACCACTCGTACCGTCGTCTTCGTTCCACGTGACCTAGGATGTTCTCCGCTACGCTGTTTATGGTTGTTTTAATCGTGCTCCAATAGTTCTCAAGAGCAGCTTCGTTAATTTGTTCCTCTTCCGGCAGCGCAGCTTCAAGCGAATGTACGTAGTTTTCGGCGACATCTACTTGTTTCAGTCGCGTAAGATTGTACCGTCGCGGGCATCGGTGCCGAATGTTGTTCACAACGGAGAGTTTTGAGCGCATCTTAACCATCACTAGGTAGTGGTCCAAATCGCTAATAGCACCTCGATAGGTGCAGACGTACGAGAAATACCGACCGTCGATCTGAGATTCTGTTTGATTTGTTGACCTCCAGGTGCATTGGTGGAGGAATTTTTGTTGAAAAAAGGTACTACGTACGGCCATATTCTTAGAGGTGGCGAAATCGATGAGTTTTAGGCCGTTTCATTTGTTAACTGTAAAGATTCCATATACAAAACGTTCATTACCTCGAAAAAACACCCTATGCACAATATCAGCTCAATCGGACTTAAGGAAGAGTGGCGCAAAGCGGTCAAAGTTAGAGTTTTTTGAAAATCGAAAAATCACCAAAGGGAATCGAGTTTTTCGAAAAAAAATTTGATGCCCCGATTTTCGGTGATTATTCGTTTTTCAAAAAAACTCCAATTTTAACGTCTGCAACACTAATAAATGAGGTTCGAATGAAAAAGCGAGATAACTATTTTTATTGATACCCAAAACCATACGTTTCGTCTCGTATTCCGAAAAAAAACGTCCCAGTGACGATTTTTGACAAAAAAATTATAATGGGTTGTATCTAGGACACCACCGCAGTTTTCAACGTAGAACTACGGAATTATATTATTCAATCCAATTGTTTATCACTTCCAACATTATTTTAGAATGCATCGACATTTTTGTAATATATTTTTAGCAATTTAATTTTTTATTGGTTCAGTAGACTCGAAAGAGTCGAGTAAAGCCGAAAGTTATCAGCACTTCTCGTTTATTTGGTTCAACTCGCATCAGACTTTCTCTTTCCTACTCAAATATCGATCACAAACTATGAACCCTTTTGCACCTATATTCCGCTTGAGATGTGATCGAAGCCCACAACATGCAACAGTAAGGTTACCCTACTGGAATTTGAAAGCATACTTTCATGAATTATACGTTTATCTAAATAAATGCAGTGCATATCGATATTCCAAAATTCTGGATACCCTTCCATATCCGCACTAGCACAAAAAAATCTCGTATGCTGCTTTTCGTAGCACACCTCGATACAGAGGGCTTCCCCTCCTTGTATCGAGCTGTGTGTGTGTGTGTATGTGTGTGAAATCAGCATTAGCCATGAATGAGATCCGCTCGTTGTGTTATGCTAGCTCACTCGCATCTGTGTTTTCATTCTATTCTATTTTTGGTTTCCGACTCTAGCCCCGAGAAGGGCCCTTGTGGAAAGAAACTATTCCATACTCCTCCTTCACCCGACAATAAAACAATCCCCTCCCGTTGGACGCTCTGCGGCAACTATGTCGCTCCGATCACCAAACGAGAAGTGGTGCGGCATCGGGGTCAGGTCAGGTTTTGTATTATAGAGACTTTAAATTTCGTCAGTTCATTCGTCTCTAGCCTTGAGAAAGGCCTTTGGAAAACTTTACCCTACTCCTGCACTACACCTCCACCCTCATTGCCTTGAGAAAGGCACTCGATCCTTCATCGTCCAGCTCGTCCAGCAATCATGTTTTCCAATCGTGTGGCTTCAAATCGCGGATGGCTTATTTCTGTTCTGATTTCTGATTTCTGTTCTGTCAGTCAGAATTCCGAAGAATACAGACGTGTAAATAAAAATTTCGTTTCCAATCCGAAAACGAAACGCAAGAAAAAGCTAAAATGAGGTACAAACACGAAAAAAATTATTTAGCATGAAAACTATGTTTTATCAATACAGAAATAATTGAATTATCCATTTGTGAGGTCGTGTACATCACTGATCAAATATGAAAGCCATGACCAAAACAAACACTCACTGACAAATTTAGGGAAGGTTTATAGAATTACTAGGGAACTCGCATTCGCAGATAATCGAGGTTTTACTGTATTTGGCATAGTGTGTTTTTTCGAGGTGATCAACATTATTTATGGGGTAACTTTTTGAAATTAGGGATGACCATTTTCATTGGCACCCTAATGTACATGAACTGTATAATTAAAGTTGCAAATCGAAATAAAATCAAGCGTATGTTCAGTAATTAAAATATTAATTGTGAAATACCACGGAAAGAAACCCGAAACTCTTACGAAATCTAAAACAAGGTTTAGGATTTGATAAGCCAACCAACCGCCACAACATTTCGAAACATAAAAACAACACAAGAAACTCTTACCTCTTCTATTGAAGCCGTATCGAATACGTGCTTTTCGACATTCGGTGTTGCTTCCTGTTCTGTGATGTGCTGATGTTTGCTATCCTCTGTGCTGGTTTCTGATAAGTTACAGAGAATCGGCTGTTCGAGAGTTGATTCGTTCCCAAAACTTTCGGTATGAGTTGTGCTTACTACTGGTCCATCAACCTCCAACTGGAACGATGTTTCTACTGGATCGATTCGTTCAAGTGTATTTTGTTGTTCCGTGTATTTCGTCTCCAATTTAGAATTATCGCTGGTTTTGAAGTAGTTCCATTCGTCGTCTTCTTCTCCAGATTCCTCACCTGCACTTTCCGCTACAGGATTAGTAGGAACAGTAACTGAAATTTATCAAATTGAAAATGGAAATGGATTAATGAAAGTACGTTCATGCTTGTCAAGTGTTTTGTTTTGTTGTCAAACTGTGATCTTTGAACTCTGAATTATAAGGATAACGCCGGCATTAAAGAGTATTTTCTGTACACATCAATAATATATCGGAAAATTTGGAATTGTTTGGAAATTATAACAGACAATTCACCGGCCCACTTCGTACACCAACGATCAGAATTGGGATATGGATTTCAGTTCCATTCCAATTTGAAGTTGCATGAATTTTGTCATTCAAGAATGTCATCGGAAAGTATAAAAACCAATATCTTGTCAGAAAAAATATTACCTGTTGGTCACTTGGATCAGATGGTCCGCCATTTTCATCCTTTATCGTTGTACATAGTAATTTTTCTGTTGGTAGCAGAGAGTACCGTTCCTTTAGACTCATGACTTCACTGCTGGAGCAATGAATGTGGAGAAATATATGTACCACAACTATGTCCAGATGTTGTGCTCCCGTTGCTGAATGGTGAACGCAACACATTATCATGTCGAGGGCTCGGGTGGCAAGATCTTTCGTCAAGTAAAATTTATTCCGACTAGCACATCACTTAGCTTACCATTTGGTATACATTCAAAGCGTGTTATTTGGCACATAAAATCTCAACTAAGTACAGTAGAATCCCGATTATCCGCGATGCGGTTTATCCGCGAAAGCGAGTTCTATAGTAATTCTATGAACCTTCTCTAAATTTGTCAATGAGTGGTTTTTGTTCTTTTGTTCTGGTCATAACTTTCACATTATTTTGGCCATTGTTGATGGTTACTCGTCGTCGGGACTGATGCAAGTGTGTGATATACCGAATCAAAACAATATTTGGATTTGGTGTTCAACACTGACACTGAATCATGTCAAGTTGCTGTGATGGACCCGGTTTCTAAGCACGAAATTCACCACTTTGCTATGCAAATGACAAATGCTATGCGCGAAATAGATGTTGGGAATACCAGGAGGCACTTAAATCTCAACTTATTGGACGCGACGTTGGTTAACGAAGCACTAAGGGGTGTTTCATGGAACAACATTTTCATATCGTCAGCTGATTTTGAACGTGAAGAAGAAACACATACAGCACGCCACATCAATATTTGAGTTTCTTAACTCAATCGACGTTTTTCACTCGAATGCAACACAGTTGTATGCAACAGGTTTTCCTCTCTTACAGGGATTACTCAAGATCGACAACCCCGTACCCGGAATGCTTCTCATCGGCTCTTATTCGAGTTCTCAAGGACAAACGTAAAGCGCTGAAAAAATGCATAAGAACCGAACCCCGGGAAGCGTTGCGATCGTTCAAAGTGTTACACAGAGAAGTGTATCAAGTGTATATCACTGGGATCCAAAATGGCATAAAGGAAAAACCAAAATCTGTTTTGGAAGTTTCTGAAAAGCAGACGAAAAAACAGGAAGTGGGTTATATCTATGGTATAACCGCAAGGGTGACGTAGGACTATCGTTGATTTAGAGATCATTTGTTTGAAGTTGAATCTGAATTCATTCTGAATGAATGGATATTTGGGCGACTTCGAAAACGAGAGCGTTACGTTGGAGGCACAAGGTTTTATGCATCCAATATTGGATACGGAAATATCCTACTGATGGGGAAGAATAATCTTCAGAACCTATCCTGTTAATTGCGATTGATTGAAAAACCACAAAACCAAATGTATTTGATCACCGTGTTACATGGAAAGAAAACATTCAAATAAACTCTTTAATATGAATATATTTTGAAAATTCCCAAAGGAACTGCCAGATTATTTTCAGTAACGATTAGATATTTCCACATTTTCCTCGATACTGGAAGCCCACCAGTGGTTAATGCCAACTCGATAACCACCTGTTAATAGCACTTGATTGAAACATATTTGGTCACAGTGTTACATGGATAGAAAACATTCAATTAAACTCTTTCACATGAATATATTTTGAAAATTTCCAGAGGAACTAGCAGATTATATTCAGTAACGATTAGATATTTCCACATTTTCCTCGATACTGGAAGCCCACCAGTGGTTAATACCAACTCGATAACCACCTGTTAATAGCACTTGATTGAAACATATTTGGTCACAGTGTAACATTGATAGAAAACATTCAATTAAACTCTTTTACATGAATATATTTTGAAAATTCCCAAAGGAACTGGCAGATTATTTTCCAGCAATGATTAGATCTTTCCGGAACTTTCTCGATGCTGAATGGCATCCTAACGGAAAGAGTTCTGTGCGTGTATGTGCCGATCCTTCGCCGTCCACCTCCTCCAGCACGTTAGGCAACGATGTTGTCTTGTCGATGTCCTCACGAAAATTGAATGTGTCTCACCACCAGAATATCGCTTAAGTATGCTTTTTGTGTGTGATTGAATCGAGAGAAGGTGTGGTTTACGATGTGCTCCCTTGGCCGAGTGGTTAGCGTCATAACTAACATGCCGGGTGTTCGGGTTCGATTCCCGTTCTGGTCGGGGGAATTTTTCGTCAAAGAAATTTCCTCCGACTTGCACTGTGATCACGCGTATTCTAGAGCTTGCCACTCAGAATGCATTCAAGGCGTGTTATTTGGCATAGAAATCTCAACTAAGTACAAATAAAAAACAGGAAGTGGGTTATATCTATGGTATAACCGCTAGGGTGACGTAGGACTATCGTTGATTTAGAGATCATTTGTTTGAAGTTGAATCTGAATTCATTCTGAATGAATGGATATTTGGGCGACTTCGAAAACGAGAGCGTTACGTTGGAGGCACAAGGTTTTATGCATCCAATATTGGATACGGAAATATCCTACTGATGGGGAAGAATAATCTTCAGAACCTATCCTGTTAATTGCGATTGATTGAAAAACCACAAAACCAAATGTATTTGATCACCGTGTTACATTCAACACATTCAAATAAACTCTTTAACATGAATATATTTTGAAAATTCCCAAAGGAATTAACAGATTATTTTCAGTAACGATTAGATATTTCCACATTTTCCTCGATACTGGAAGCCCACCAGTGGTTAATGCCAACTCGATAACCACCTGTTAATAGCACTTGATTGAAACATATTTGGTCACAGTGTTACATGGATAGAAAACATTCAATTAAACTCTTTCACATGAATATATTTTGAAAATTCCCAGAGGAACTAGCAGATTATTTTCAGTAACGATTAGATATTTCCACATTTTCCTCGATACTGGAAGCCCACCAGTGGTTAATGCCAACTCGATAACCACCTGTTAATAGCACTTGATTGAAACATATTTGGTCACAGTGTAACATTGATAGAAAACATTCAATTAAACTCTTTCACATGAATATATTATGAAAATTCCCAAAGGAACTGGCAGATTATTTTCCAGCAATGATTAGATCTTTCCGGAACTTTCTCGATGCTGAATGGCATCCTAACGGAAAGAGTTCTGCGCGTGTATGTGCCGATCCTTCGCCGTCCACCTCCTCCAGCACGTTAGGCAACGATGTTGTCTTGTCGATGTCCTCACGAAAAATGAATGTGTCTCACCACCAGAATATCGCTTAAGTATGCTTTTTGTGTGTGATTGAATCGAGAGAAGGTGTGGTTTACGATGTGCTCCCTTGGCCGAGTGGTTAGCGTCATAACTAACATGCCGGGTGTTCGGGTTCGATTCCCGTTCTGGTCGGGGGAATTTTTCGTCAAAGAAATTTCCTCCGACTTGCACTGTGATCACGCGTATTCTAGAGCTTGCCACTCAGAATGCATTCAAGGCGTGTTATTTGGCATAGAAATCTCAACTAAGTACAAATAAAAAAAAATGACGCAAGTAAGTTGAGACGGCGAAGTTCCTCTAGGAACGTTAGTGCCACTGAAGAAGAAGAAGAAGAAGAAGTGGTATACGATGGCAATTTGGAAGGCAAACTAGAGGGGAATGAACTCTCTGAGCTCGGAACTTTCGGCGACTGAGCAATAATCGATTGCGGGCGCATACAATATTGGATACGGAAATATCCTACTGATGGGGAAGAATAATCTTCTGAAGCTATCCTGTTAATTGCGATTGATTGAAAAACCACAAAACCAAATGTATTTGATCACAGTGTTACATGGAAAGAAAACATTCTAATAAACTCTTTTACATGAATATATTTTGAAAATTCCCAAAGGAACTGGCAGATTATTTTCAGTAACGATTAGATATTTCCACATTTTCCTCGATACTGGAAGCCCACCAGTGGTTAATGCCAACTCGATAACCACGTGTTAATAGCACTTGATTGAAACATATTTGGTCACAGTGTTACATGGATAGAAAACATTCAATTAAATTCTTTCACATGAATATATTTTGAAAATTCCCAAAGGAACTGGAAGATTATTTTCAGTAACGATTAGATATTTCCACATTTTCCTCGATACTGGAAGCCCACCAGTGGTTAATACCAACTCGATAACCACCTGTTAATAGCACTTGATTGAAACATATTTGGTCACAGTGTTACATGGATAGAAAACATTCAATTAAACTCTTTCACATGAATATATATTGAAAATTCCCAAAGGAACTGGCAGATTATTTTCAGTAACGATTAGATATTTCCACATTTTCCTTGATACTGGAAGCCCACCAGTGGTTAATGCCAACTCGATAACCACCTGTTAATAGCACTTGATTGAAACATATTTGGTCACAGTGTTACATGGATAGAAAACATTCAATTAAACTCTTTCACATGAATATATTTTGAAAATTCCCACAGGAACTGGCAGATTATTTTCAGTAACGATTAGTTATTTTCACATTTTCCTCGATACTGGAAGTCCACCAGTGGTTAATGCCAACTCGATAACCACCTGTTAATAGCACTTGATTGAAACATATTTGGTCACAGTGTAACATGGATAGAAAACATTCAATTAAACTCTTTCACATGAATATATTTTGAAAATTCCCAAAGGAACTGGCAGATTATTTTCAGTAACGATTAGATATTTCCACATTTTCCTCGATACTGGAAGCCCACCAGTGGTTAATGCCAACTCGATAACTACCTGTTAATAGCACTTGATTGAAATATATTTGGTCACAGTGTTACATGGATAGAAAACATTCAATTAAACTCTTTCACATGAATATATTTTGAAAATTCCCAAAGGAACTGGCAGATTATTTTCCAGCAATGATTAGATCTTTCCGGAACTTTCTCGATGCTGAATGGCATCCTAACGGAAAGAGTTCTGCGCGTGTATGTGTCGATCCTTCGCCGTCCACCTCCTCCAGCACGTTAGGCAACGATGTTGTCTTGTCGATGTCCTCACGAAAAATGAATGTGTCTCACCACCAGAATATCGCTTAAGTATGCTTTTTGTGTGTGATTGAATCGAGAGATGGTGTGGTTTACGATGGCAATTTGGAAGGCAAACTAGAGGGGAATGAACTCTCTGAGCTCGGAACTTTCGGCGACTGAGCAATAATCGATTGCGGGCGCATACAATATTGGATACGGAAATATCCTACTGATGGGGAAGAATAATTATCTGAAGCTATCCTGTTAATTGCGATTGATTGAAAAACCACAAAACCAAATGTATTTGGTCACAGTGTTACATGGATAGAAAACATTCAATTAAACTCTTTCACATGAATATATTTTGAAAATTCCCAAAGGAACTGGCAGATTATTTTCAGTAACAATTAGATATTTCCACATTTTCCTCGATACTGGAAGCCCACCAGTGGTTAATGCCAACTCGATAACCACCTGTTAATAGCACTTGATTGAAACATATCTGGTCACAGTGTTACATGGATAGAAAACATTCAATTAAACTCTTTCACATGAATATATTTTGAAAATTCCCAGAGGAACTGGCAGATTATTTTCAGTAACGATTAGATATTTCCACATTTTCCTCGATACTGGAAGCCCACCAGTGGTTAATACCAACTCGATAACCACCTGTTAATAGCACTTGATTGAAACATATTTGGTCACAGTGTTACATGGATAGAAAACATTCAATTAAACTCTTTCACATGAATATATTTCGAAAATTCCCAGAGGAACTGGCAGATTATTTTCAGTAACGATTAGATATTTCCACATTTTCCTCGATACTGGAAGCCCACCAGTGGTTAATGCCAACTCGATAACCACCTGTTAATAGCCGCGCGTGTATGTGTGTGTAGCGATGTCTTCCCAGGGAACAGTTTGTGGCATCACTCTCCTCCTGATAGATTCCCTTCTGGCATAGGGTGCACAAACAGGCTCTTGGTGACACCGTTCATCCGCGCTTTCATGATAAATAAAGAGCTTCACCGCAACAGCGACAACATGCTCCAATCGCTGTTCAATTAGAACTGAGTGGATTTCCGAGCGCCGCTCGCTTATATACCGATTGGTGATTTCAATAGCCTGTTTTGAAAGCAATTTTAAGACTATTGAAACAAGTTTTTGGATCAAAAAGTAACAAGTATATAACGCGTAGACATTTTATCTTTCGAATGAAGTGTTTATCATACCGTTTCGTTCAGTTGTTTAGGAGCTATTAACGCTCAAAATCTCGGTCTCCGGCGTAACGCTTTCGGTTTCGAAGCTTTGATTTTACACCCCGGTATAGAAATGAAAGACGTAGTCCTACGTCAAAATAGGTGTGATAAGTTACGGTAACCGATCTTCAACTTGTGGACAGGAAACCGTTTATCAAGACGACCTCTCGAGTATTGTCAACTCTTCAATCGACAGGACCGATGACTTGTTGATTCTCTCGCATCGTGAAGTGAAACAAGGTCTATCGGATCTGGACCCGGGTGAGTCAGCAGGACCAGATAGGCTCCCCGCAAAATTTCTCAAAAAATCAAGGAAGAACTTATTGATTCCCTGATTACGCTATTCAATTCGTCTTTTACTTCCGGCTACTTCTCGCCGCTGTGGAAAATCTCGCACATTACTCCAATTCACGTTTGGTTGCCATCCAGCGTCAAGAAGATTCCGGAAAGATGTTATCGTTGCTGAAAAATAATCTGCCAGGTCCCCTGGGAATTGAAAAAAACATCCAAGCGAAAGAGTTTATTTTAATGTTTTCTAACCATATAACACTGCGATCAAATACAGGGTTTTCCATTTCGGGCTTCCGAAAGTATACAGCCCTGCGCTGACAACCGTTTGACATAGCTGTCAACCAAAGCGTCATATCGTTAGTTGAATGTCTGCCAATTTAAAATATGGATCGTTTTAGCATCGCACAACGTGTTAATTTGTTAAATTATACTATAAAAATGATGAAAAACCGGCAAATGTTTTTCGAGCATTACGGACGAATTTTGGTCGTCATGGACGGCCAACAGAGCACACAATCGCTAATGTAGTGCGTAAATTCGAACAAACTGGATCCGTAGCGGATATTGTGAAACCTGTGCATCATCGTAATGTGCGTTCTGCCGAAAATATTGCTGCTGTTGCTGCCAGTGTGGAGGATGACCCGAATTTTCGATTCCACGGCGTGCTCAGCAATTGGGCTTGTCAAACACATCATTGTGGCGAATTTTGCACCTACATCCATATAAAGTCCAACTGGTACAAAAATTAGAGCGTGGTGACCATGAAATGAGTCAGGCATACGTCGATTGGGTGAACGAACAACAGCAGCAAAATGCTGAATTTTCGCATCAAATTTTCTTCAGCGATGAGGCACATTTCGAGCTCGATGGCTATGTGAACACCCAAAATTTCCGTATATGGGGCTCAGAAAATCCACACGTGATTGTTGAGAGGCCATTGCATCCGCCAAAAGTCACTGTTTGGTGCGCACTATGGTCTGGTGGAGTCATCGGGCCGTATTTCTTTGGAAATGAGGACGGCGAGACGGTAACTGTATATGGTGAGCGCTATGGCCGCATGTTAACCGATTTTTTTTTGCCACAAATTGAAGATATGGATACGGATGACATGTGGTTTCAGCAGGACGGCGCCACGTGCCACACAACACGACCGAACATGGCCATATTGCGAACGAAATTTGAGGGACGCATAATTTCGCGTTTTGGTGGTGCCAATTGGCCGTCCAGATCATGCGATTTGAACCCGCTAGACTTTTTTTTTTAGGGATTATGCGAAAGACCGTGTCTATGCCAACTTTCCGCAAACTCTTGAACATTTGAAAGGCAACGAAAATTACCTGTTCCGGATCAAGGTGTGCGAGGAAGCCCTAGGTGGACATTTGAATGATGTTGTATTTCACACATAATGGCATAAACCAAACTTTAATTTGAAACAAAAGTTTCATCGAAATTCGAATTCTAAGTGTGTTTTATTTAAATTTACTTTCGGAATTTAAAGTTGGAAAACCCAGTACATTTGATTTTTCAAGTGCAACTAATTAGCAGAAAAGCTTCGGAAGATTATTCTTCCCCATTAGTAGAATATTTTCGTATCCAATATTGGATGCGCGCAACGGAAAATTTTTCGCATCGCGAAAATCATATAATTTTCAATCGATTATTGCTCAGTCGCTGAAAGTTTCAAACTCAGAGAGTTCATTCGCCTCTAGTTTGCCTTCTAAATTGCCATCGTAAACCACACCTTCCTCCGATTAAATCACGGACAAAAAGCATACTTAAGTGATATTCTGGTGGTGAAACGCATTTTGATTTTAGAGGCGATTGAATTGAAAAGTTTAAAACCTCTCTAATTCATTATCAGTCAGTCAGTGAAACGCATTCATTCTTTGTGTGGACACCGACTGGACAACATTGTTGCGAGCTGAACACCGAGGGATCGAATGCCTTTCTCAAGACAATGAGGGTGGAGGTGTAGTGCAGTTGTAGAGTAATGTTTTCCAAAGGCTTTTCTCAAGGCTAGAGACGAATGAACTGAAAAAGTTTAAAGTCTCTATAATCAAAAAACGAACCGAACCTGCGACACATTCATTTTTCGTGAGGACACCGACTGGACAACATCTTTGCTGGACGAGCTGGACGAGGCGAGGCGAGGGATCGAGTGATTCATTAGCTGACCTAACCTGACCTGACCTGAAACGCATTCAGTTTGTTTCGAACTGTGAGGGAGCGCAGAAAAGACGATCCATCAGGAGGAGAAGAGAAGGCGACCAAGAAAGTATCAGCATCGAAAAATGGTTCTGCTTGAGACAGCGGAGCAGCCGCCATACACACACACATACACGAGCAGAATTCTTTTGGTTTGGTTGCCATCCAGCATCGAGAAGATTCCTGAAAGATATCATCGTTGCTGAAAAATAATCTGCCAGTTCCCCAGATATTTTGTTTATTGGAAATGGTATACAAATCATATCACAATACAAGCAACGCTCTCATTTTCTAAGTCCCCCAAATATTCATTTATTCATTGATTCAGAATTGAATCAGATGCAACTCATTTATTTATTTATTTATTTTAAGGCTTTAAGTGCAACTGATGATGTAGCTTACTTCTAAATACGAATATTGCATTACATAAAAGTAGTCACAAAGTCATAACATAAACCAATTGTCACATGGCAATTCATCATTTAAAAAAGAACTGAATCTTCGACGAAGAAGCATTCGGAATAGATTAAAGTCGAACAGCCTGGCTACTCTGTTAAAGAGTCGTTTCAAACCACTGAATCCACCGAACATGCTATAATTCGTGCGTAGTACAGGCAATCGTAACATCGAATTATTTCGGAGAGCTCGAGGTCGAACGTTGATATTGTTTTTTTCCAAGAGAACGGGACAGTCTATGCGTCCTTGCAAAGCATCAGCGATCAGCAAAGCTCTTGCTGTGTCTCTATGAACCGACAAAGATTCCAAGTTGATCAGCTGACAACGACTCTTGTAGCTCGGTAATCGGAAGGGGTCTGTCCATGGCAATCTACGAAGTGCATATCGCACGAACCGTCTTTGAACTGAGTCCACTCTTTCGACACCGTTGTTGTAATGAGGAGCCCAAACTGCTGAACCATACTCTAAAATGGAACGAGTTAGAGAGCAGTAGAGGGCTTTAAGGCAGTAGATGTCCGTGAAGTTTTTGGCAATCCTGAAAATGAACCCTAGAGTTTTGGACGCTTTGTTAACCATGAACGAGATGTGCTGTTTAAATGAGAGTTGTGTGTTCAAAATAACTCCCAGATCCTTGACTTCGCTAACGCGCTCGACAACCGTGTCGAACAAGACATATTTGTATAATATGGTCTGTCTCGTACGCGCAAACGAGATAACAGAACATTTGACGGGGTTTACATCCATTCGGTTAAGAGTGCACCAATCAGCAAAAGCATCCAGCTGTCGTTGAAAAAGCGACAGTCTTCTATTGAGCAGATCTGAAGGTAAATTTACAAATCGTCTGCATATGATAGTCGTGGTCCTTCAATTTCCAGATTTACGTCATTGAAGTAAATCAGAAAAATTAACGAGCCCAGATGGCTACCTTGTGGTATGCCGGACGTAGCAGCAAAAAGAGAAGATTGGCAATCACCAATAACGACGGCTAGTCGACGACCAGTGAAGTATGATTGAAACCATTGCAGAAGGTTGCCGTTGATTCCGAGTATGTTCAGTTTCGCGATAGCTATATGGTGGTTCAATTATTGATATCAACTCTACTCAGGGTTTGGTTAGAAAGAGGTATGCAACCAGCGGCATGCCCGATATGGTATTCGCTCAATTGTTCATCGGTGAATCGCCAGTGTTGGCGAATTTTTCTGAAAATAGGTTGCAGATATCCTGCTGGGTAGATGCCACGCTTCCGTTGAACGTCATAGACGATGGCAGACCCGCATCATGGCGCTGCTCGTTCACAAAATTCCAAAACTATTTGGGACGCGGTTTGAGTTTTCTTTGTATTCCTCGCTGGTAATGTTGGACAGATTGCTTTGCAATACGTTTATATTCCTGGTTGATTCTCGCATAGTGATTTTGAAGTGTTTGTGTGCGATGTCTAGTGAACTTTCTCAATGCGGCCTTCTTTATGGATTTTAGTCTTCGCAGTACACGGTTTGCCATGGTTTACGGGATACATGGGGGCGCTTCTTCTTCGGCACATTTCTATCGATAATATATTAGGCTGTCAAAAAAGTCCTGCGGTATTTCCGCGAAGTATCGTTGTAAGCGCGTAGTTCTAGTTGTATTCATTGTATCGAGTCATACTATAGCTTGTTGGAAAGATATTTTTGCGCGCTATAATATAGTCCTTGACAGTGTTTTGTTTGGATAAGTCGTTCGTGAGTTATAGTGTCGCAAATATGGAGCAAAATAAAGAGAAAATCCGACATATTTTACAGTACTACTATGACAAAGGCAAAAATGCATCTCAAGCTGCCAATAAAATTTGTGCAGTTTATGGACCCGATACAGTTTCCATTTCCACCGCACAACGATGGTTTCAACGTCGTGTAGAGGTCGTCGAAGATGCGCCACGCTCCGGAAGGCCTGTCGTCGAAAATTGCGACAAAATCGCTGAATTAGCCGAGAAAGACCGGTATAGTAGCAGCCGTAGCATCGGCCAAGAGCTGGGGATAAGTCATCAAACCGTTATTAACCATTTGAAGAAGCTTGGATTCACAAAGAAGCTCGATGTATAGGTGCCACACACGTTGACGCAAAAAAACATCTTTGACCGTATCGACACATGTGAATCGCTGCTGAATCGCAACAAAATCGACACGTTTCTGAAGCGGATGGTGACTGGCGATGAAAAGTGGGTCACTTACGACAACGTGAAGCGCAAACGGTCGTGGTCGCTGAAGCGGCTCAGACGGTGGCCAAGCCCTCATTAACGGCCAGGAAGATTCTGCTGTGTGTTTGGTGGGATTGTCAAGGAATAATCTATTATGAGCTGCTTCCCTATGGCCAAACGCTCAATTCGGACCTGTACTGTCAACAACTGGACCGCTTGAAGGTAGCACTTATGAAGAAGAGGCCATCTTTGATAAACAGAGGCCGCATTGTCTTCCATCAGGACAACGCCAGGCCACACACTTCTTTGGTGACGCGCCAGAAGCTCCGGGAGCTCGGATGGGAGGTTCTTTTGCATCCGCCGTATAGTCCGGACCTTGCACCAAGTGACTACCACCTGTTTTTGTCCATGGCGAACGAGCTAGGTAGTCAGAAGTTAGCCACAAAAGAGGCCTGTGAAATTTGCTATCCGAGTTTTTTGCCGATAAGGAAGCGAGCTTCTATAACAGGGGTTTTATGAAGTTGGCATCTCGTTGGGAACAAGTTATCGAACAAAACGGCGCATATTTGACTTAAAACAGATGATTGTAACTAATTTTATGAACAAATGAAAATTCAAAAAAAATACCGCAGGACTTTTTTGACAGCCTAATATGTGAGAACGTTGGAAAATGTTAGAGCAGCGGACTCGACGTTATCGGTGTCTAAAGCCGGGTTCAGACGGTGCGAGTAAGCATACGAGTCGGTCTAGTCAGTTACTGCAGTGCAGCTACTCACACCGTGTGAACACATCATGCCAGTTATTGTCATGTGTGATCCGGCGTGCGAGCTACTTCAAAGTTTTTTGAATTTACTCGCACTTGCATGCTTCACAACGTCAAAAACAGAATTTAGCGTTCGAATCAGTGATGCCAAATGTAATGAAATGTCTCTATTTTTAAGATATTTGAAAATATGTGAAGATATTTATAGACTTCAAAATTATTGGAAAAACAAATAAAACCCTCATAGTTTCTAAACGAAATAATTGTTATTTCGTTTTGCACGCTGGCGGGGCACGCTTTCTTTTTGAGATAGTTTTCTTGAGAATCTCTAATATAGAATCATTATCAGATCACAACTTACAAAAAAAAGTATTGTTCTAAGAAACAGAATACATATTCGATTTAAAAAAGTACATTTTCATTCATTATTAAAATTTTTGAAGCGTATTTATTGCACCTGCAAATCGACTATCATTTTCATTTCACAAAATAAATAAAATTAAAAAAAAATCTTTTAGACTACCATTTATAACATCACATCCTTTCGGAATTATCTGAGCTATGGATGTTTTCGAGATTCTAAAAAATATCGACAACAATCCCAACGATATTCCAAAACAAAGGCACATCAATGTCATTTCTAATTTAACTCTTGCAGGTACAGCATCCCTCATGACTGTATCTTGGCGTTGTATTCGTGGAGCAATTAAATCCAACAGTTTTTTCACTTGTTCAGGTGTTATTATCAACACTGCTCTGTAATCTCGGGGATCCTCATCGTAGAGTTCCTTCAATATTGTATTTGTTGCTCCTTTTCTTTGCATCTAATTCCTGGCCCGAATCCTTTTCTCTTTCTGCTTTTTCGGATAGTACCTTCAGTTCAAAGAAATTCAGCACAAAGTATGTATTTTTAAACACGATCAGCGTTTGTTTTGCTATAAAATTGTGTGATGATACATTCAACTGAAAACCTAAGATGAAAACTGCCAATAAAGAAGTCGATTTTGGACCAATCATTTGACAAATTCGGACCTGATTGCTGTTTCTGACTATTTGATGGACATTTGAAAAGTCGCCTGGCATCCCTGGTAAACCCGTGCCGTAGTATCTAGTTTCTCGCCAGCAGCTCACACTGTGTGAACGGACAAGGCGAGTCAACCAATTGTCAAGCGAGTCCACCGGGTCAGTAGCTGCTCATTGTCAAGTCAGCTACTAGCAACGTATAAATGGGCCTTAATATGTCGCTCCAATTGAAGCTAGATAGCATCTGGGTGATACCATGATGGTCGGCATTGCGGAAGTCGTTGAAAACGGTTGCGGCTGAAATATCGAAATTCTCTAACAGCTTTGTGCCAACGGTGACCATCAGGGATGGATGATGAGGGGTTAGTTTCACAAGAGGAGCAGGAGCCTCGCATAGGATTGGGGCTGTTCCTGCGCACTCACGAAGCAGAGATCCAGACTACGATCATTCTGGTTGGAAACGTGGTTGATTTGCGAGAGAGTGGCTAAGCTGTAAAACAAATGATCACTAAATCAGCTAAGCTCAAAACAAATGATCACTAAATCAACGATAGTGCTACGTCCACTTCCTGTTTTTTTCTATGAAATTTGTTGTACCATCCTCTTCAAGCAAACCATTTGTCATGACAATGTCTTGACAAATGGTTTGCTTTAAGGCACAAAAACATAGTGAACCAACTGTTCAAGGTTTTTTTAAAGATTCAAACTTTTGCGTAAATAGCCGAGGGGAATTTTTTTCAAAGCATTAGTTATAACAGATGCTGATTCATTTGAATTATTGACCCCGAATGGAAAATCCAGATTTCTCAACACGTGATTCGAAACAACATGTTTCAAATATTTCTTCCAGCACTCTAAATTCAAAAAATCTTCATTAGTAACGAATTATCTACAACATTAATAACTAAAATCTCATGATCGAATATTTTTTAATCGAGGGGCTTAGAAGGAAAGGGATATAAGTGATTTTATCGATTTGTCTTCATCAACTTTTTCTTTAGTTAATAGCTCAACTGCAAAAACGTTCCAATTTGAGTTTGCTATAGATGAGGTTCTGACTTATCTTCCACATTGCCAAATACAGCTGGGAATGTGTTTGCAGCTATGTTATGACTAATAGAGAGAGTCGATTTAGAGAAATCGATGATGTCACTTACACCCCTCAATTAGTATCCGTGACTGTGCAAAATTGAGTTTAAAATAGGAATAAACATGATAAATTAAAGTTTTACTGTTTTAAATTGAAGAAATCTGTTGAACGCTTTCAATGTTATCTCGCCAGATAATATTTGAATCACCAGCCAATCAATTTAATCTACTGGAATCCCAGGCTCAGCCTAACACCTCACCGATCACCAATATTTCCCACCAATATCTTTTACCCTAGTAGTTGTGATTGTTGGCGAATTTTTCCGGTACTGTATAGAACTCATTAATATGACTTCAAACATCTGACTTCCACATTAGCTATTTAGCTGTTGTCTATACATATACTTGTTTATATAGGATATATACAAGGATACGAGTTTTGTTAGGCTCGAGAACCAAGGGAAATGTGTTGTAATTTCTATACATATTCACTCGAGCTGAACGTCGGTTTCATATTTTGATTTCGCATTGGGAAGCATAATTCCTTGTACCTTGCACTGATTTGTTTCCCTCAAAAAACCAGTGAAGACTCGAGTGTTATACGAAGCATATGCAGCGTTTGACAACTACGTCAAAGAAAATAAACCAAATTCATTTCCCAAACAATACATTCTATGAGCCTAATTTATAGTTTATCGTGAATTTAAAATAAGAAAACGATACAATTGAACCTCCAGGACCAATATTGAAATCAACATAGATTGTACAAAGTTTTAACTGTATTTACAGAGAAACCCGCATAAAATAATGTTTTGTTTTGATTTATCAAACTGAAATTGAATTCATCATCAAAATGTTCATATTTTTGAGCAAATTTTCCGAGTTCGGTGTGGTTACCCTAGAATCAGAAGGCACTCTCGCATTGCAATTGATCTTATTACCCGGAAAGACCGGTGATTTGCAATGTGAGGTACAAGTGATGAAAATGAATTCATGGATGCAATGATTTCATACGATAGAGCATGTAATGTGTAATTAATTTAACAGTATGTGTTTATAGTTGTATATTCTTTCGCAACATTTTTCACCGCATTCAACTGTGGAAGTATATAATACAAAAAAGGAAGGTTTTCTTCACTACGCAAGTTTCAGTTCTATTATGTCGGTGTGTCAAAAGGGTTTGGTTTTCTATTTTTCCGCACGCAAAGTATCTCGTTATGCACTAAAATTGAAATAAACGAACCACTGAATGGGGTGTATTTTCGTATTTTCACCAGCAATGACTCGATTGTGCTGAATCTGCAAGCCCGAAATGCAACTCTGTTCTACTTTGCCATAAAGAAGCCTGTCATCCAGTTCGGTAATCGGAGCCTGTGTGTCCAACAAGTTAAAAACCGATTCGAAATGCCACATTTTACGAAAAGTCTGACACCATACCTTTTTCTTAAACCAATGTTCGATTTCGTTTACTGATGCTCCTATTAACGACACGTAGTTTCCGGCATAAATCAACTGACGAAAACAACTCTAAAATGCGAAAATAGTTTAGCTCTTCGACATGCAGCGACACGCGAAATCCAAAGATGAACTAAAAACGGAGATGGAATGATGTCGTTAGACGTGTGAGCATATGTATGTGTAAGTGGGTATGCGAGAGTGCTTTTGCGCTGTATTGAAATTTAGTACATTAGGGGTGTTCGATTACTTTCATGCCCCGATGAGAGAAAATAAGTATTTAAATGATATTTGTTCTAACAGAAAAAAATTTATGTCGATAATTTTAATTCACAAATAAAACAGTATTTCTAATACTGACTGACTGTTAGATAGAAACAATCTGTTCATTTAATTTGTATGAAACTATGATAGATTGAT
Source organism: Toxorhynchites rutilus septentrionalis (assembly GCF_029784135.1). Taxonomy (NCBI): domain Eukaryota; kingdom Metazoa; phylum Arthropoda; class Insecta; order Diptera; family Culicidae; genus Toxorhynchites; species Toxorhynchites rutilus. Next base: position 191,061,331 of record NC_073746.1, read on the forward strand.
ATTTATAAGGATACGAGCGAATTATATATCTGTTTTGAATAATTTCGTATAGAACATTATCATTTTTACATAAAGAAAACCGCGTTTATCCGCGAAATTGAGTGAACACCGTGAATAACAAAAAAAATATTTCAGCATGATGTTTTCTTAAAACAGAAATCATTAAACTATTCTTTTGTAAGGTCGTGTATACCATGTCGTTAGAGGCGTGACTGAAACAAAAGAACTGGAGCCAACCAGGACTCACGTATTGTTTACTGTTTGGAGTCATATATGTTAATATTTGATTACGTTGGATAGTTTCCTTAAACCAGCGATGTTTTTATACCCATCCGGAAGCTTTCATGGCGATTTGCAATTAAAATCACTGCTACAGAATCGCATGGAGCGCTTCATTTTTAATTTCAGGTTATGATTTCTATGCTCATGAGTTTCTATGCTGGCTACAGGAAGACGGTCATATTAATAATCTCTTGGAGCCAACCACTCAGTGTGCTCATACACAGTTTGACCGGAGCCAAATATTTGACTTTTGACGTAGGACTACGTCTAACCGGAAGATATAGGGGTTGAAATGGAAATCTAGGCACTGAACAAGTAGGAAAAAATGCAAGATTTGGAACGCTTATAACTCGAGCATTTCTCAATAGATCGCAATGGTTTTGGCATCAATTGATAGGAAATATATCTACGCATCTATCATAATGAATAACATTTCATTTTTCTTGAGATAAATAATTGAATAATTGTGAAATATCAAGCATTGTCCAAATGCACTATGTGCCTATTTTTGATTGGTCCATTTTGTGCTCCTCAAATCGTACCGACCAAAACGGGCAACCAGAGCAGCAGCGAAATAGAATAAAGCACCATTGGAAAGGAAAAAGAAAAAAATGAACTGTCTCACACATGCGTAATTCTCGAGCCAGCCAGTCAGCTTAAAAATCCCCGCTCCGCTGCCGTAGCGATCATTCTCATTCAAACCGTACACCACATCGGTTCGCATCAAAACACTTCAACAAACCAACCCAAGCAGCCATGTCTGGACATGGCAAAGGAGGAAAAGTGAAGGGAAAGGCAAAATCCCGCTCGAACCGTGTTGATCTGGAGTTCCCCGCAAGGGTAGCTAGGCCGAGCGCGTTAGTACCAGTGCACCAGTCCACCTAGCCGGCGTTATATAGTTTCGGCCGTCGAAGTGATCGAGTTGGCTGGTAAAGCTGCTCGCGACGATAAGAAAACCCGCATTCAGAACAGAACACATTCGGTTCGGTGGACATCAAGACAACAACAGGCAGTTGCAGCGAGTGGCTAACGCAATCGCAAAACGGCAGCTGGTAGCAGAAGAAAAAAGTTTGTTCTTTGGTGGCAAATCCAGAATAAGGCGGCATCGAGGGCGTTCGAAATGGTTTTTTTTCAAAACCACGAGTACTAAGTTTTCTAAAATTCCATAAAACACGGCGCTTATCAGGGCCATTAAACCTTTCAAAAAAGAGTTTACGAAATACAGTTCAATGCTTTCTAAAATAATATCCAAAATAATAATAAAACACAAATTGATTTTTTCATAATTTGTTTGCCAGTATATGATGAGTATGTGAATTTGGCAGTTGTTCTGAGCTTATTTATGGTTGGGGACTTTCCCGATTATTCAATATTCATTAATTTTTAAATTGCTTCTAGATTGAAAGTACAGTAATTTACATTTAGCTCGACATTCAGCTAATTGGACGGACCTGTAATGCGACATATTTAGTTGGACATTTTTGTAAACATAAAGTTCGAGGTCCAAATTATGACCCCACATCGAAAGTCGACACTGTACCACTGTCATCGCAAATGTTCAATTACAGGTTAAAATCGCCTCCAATGCGACACTGAGTGGTGTTTCGGCACGTCGCATTAAATGTAATTTACTGTACAACATGTCACAAGCTGGATGGGAAGAAATTTTCCAACTGTGAAAGCTGTGGCGAGTGGCAAACGCAATCGCTAAACAGGAAGGTTTAGCCGAACAAGATGGGGATATCGAGTGATAACAAAACAATAAACTCTTTAGATTAAAGATAATTTTGTGATCCTGAAAAGGACCCTTTTTAGCCTGCATGTGAATCCAACGAGCGAACAAATCGTAATGAATGTATTTTTTTGCCATCGCTGCCTTTTAACGCTCTTTCGTTCGTCTCGTTGGACTCGCCCCTTTGGCTTAGTCTGCTGATTTGTCTCTATCCTGTGAGTGTGTACCGCTAGAGTACAAAAGGCGCGGATCCGCTAAAAAATATATCATTCTCTAGAGATGGCAAAACAGTTCACTTTGATGAACGGTTAGTGAGTGAACCGTTCATCTACGTGAATCAGTTCTTTTGAACCGTTCTTTCGTTTAGCGGTATTAAGAACAACATAGAATGTTGGCTGGAACCCAACATCAATAGACAGCTATTAATTGATATCGTTGGATTGGATAGTGTACGTATGGTATTTATGTAATAATTTGATCCGCACAAAATATGTGCAATTTTTCATATTCTGTTTTTGGACAACACACTGGTTCCATGTAAGATTACATATTTGGTCATAATGGTCATTCAGGGAAAAAAATCAACAGCGATTTTCACTAACAATCAATCATACAAACAATCACAATAACACGTACACGCAATAGGCCAATCAATGAATTGAAAGCCACGAAAAAACTTTTTTCTCAACATGCCCTCACTATAAAATTTTATATTTACCTAATCCATGAATCGCCCCAGCTTCCCCCAGATTTTTTTCTGATAATCACGAAATATATGAATGTTAGGCGGAATTGAAAGAATACATGTAATTGAAAATATATATTTTTGCTTTTAAAACTACGAAAATCTAATTTAATTTATAACACAAAATTGAGTATACATTAACAAAATAAACCCTGCGTTAGATGCATTTTGCTCGTCATGACAATATCGTTTTATTTTCCTTACAAGCGTTCTCGTTATATTTGTTCATTCCGTCCAGCGCAAATCAGTTCAGCTGCACTAGTTCGTTCGCAAACAGTTCGCCCGCAAACACTTCGTTCTCAAACAGTTCGTTCCCAAACAGTTCACTCTCAATCAGTTCTTTCCCATACAGTTCACTCGCAAACAGTTTGTTCTGAACCAGTTCGTTCACAAGCAGTTCACTCTCAAACAGTTCACTCGCAAACCGTTCTTTCGGAATCAGTTCGTTCACAAACCGTTCGCTCGCAATCAGTTCGTGGGGAGAACTACCGTTCTTTGAAAAAGAACGACCGTTCGTTCACTCTTTTCGGCGAACTAGTTCGTTCGTACCGTTCGTGAACGGTTTGCCCATCTCTATCATTCTCTTTCAAACCGTAAATCAGTGTGGTTGTGTGGCATCGTTTCACATCACATCGCATCAACGGATTGGTGCCGGAGCACCAGTATACCTAATAGCGGTTATAGAATTACGGCCGCCGGAGTGCTCGAGTTGGCTTGCAAAGCTGCTCACAACAATAAAAAAAAACCCGCAAAACCGAACAGAACAGAGCACATTCGGTTCGGTGGCAACAACTAGTTTCAGCGAGTGGCAAACGCAATCGCGAAACGGAAGCAGGTAGAAGAAGGAAAAAGTTTGTTTATACAGACTGCTTTGGTGGCAAAACCAGCCACCGTAAAACACGGCACTTTTCAGGGCCATTAAACCTTTCAAAGAAGAGTTATTGAAAGTTTTTCACAATACCAATGCATTCTAAAGAGACATAATATGACATATAATATAAACTGATTTATTTTGTTTATCTTGTTCTTGAACTTATTGGTGGTTGGGGTCTTTTAAATTGATCATTCAGTTTTCACAAATGCATGGTTTCCGAATTAAAAATGGCTTCAAATTACAACACATTGTATGCAGGATGGCATTAACGAATTTTCTCGGTAGCAAGAACTGCTTTCTTTGGTTGATAACTGATGTTGAAAAATGAATGACGTTACATCTGCATTGTATAGAAAAATAACTAAGGAGCAACATGATGAGCTATGTATTTCCTTATTCTTCTTTCTTTGTTTTTAAGAGGCTTTGAACTTTGCAGTTCATTCGCCTCTATGTATTTCCTGCTGCTCTGTTCTTATTTTAAAGGGCTTTAATCCGAAGGTCATTCGTCCATGTATTTACTGTTGGTTTTTCAGAACGCTTATAGCTCGTTTATTTCTCGACAGATCGTAGAGTTCCAAAACCTCAGTTCTTTTTCATTTTTATTTACTTTGTTTGCGGAAACTACAAATCTTACAATTCATTCGTCTCCGAAACACGGAAACAGTTTAAGGTACGGTAATGTGCTCAATAGTGAAATATATGATAGTGAATGAGCTGATGACCACCTATGCATCCCCTATCACAGCCATCATTTTGATTGTACGATATGTGCATACGTCGAAAGATGCCCTGCGTTTAACATTTAATAAGTACAAAGCCTTCGGAAAAAAATCAAGATTTAACTATAAGACAGCGAGAAAAAATTGAGAAAGTTTGTAAAAAAAAAACGCAAAAACACAACACCAAAGGTTCTTTTTAGAACCCCCAACATGTTCATGAAGAGTAAACAGTAAACTAATCCATTTTTCAGGTAGATAGGTAGGTATTCACGTAGAAGAAGAAAATAAAACAATATATTTAAAATATATATTTAGCAAAAGCTGTCCCCTTTGTATAGTCCTACGTCACTCCGGTTATGTCCCCGACATTACCCACCCGTCTTTTTTTGACAGATAAAATTTGATCAACGTGTACTGACCAAATACATTGGAAACGAAACACGACAAGCAAATATTCAGTTATTGGATGCCTAAAATATTTTGTCGGTCTGTTCTTCGAACCTATCGGTACATGTATTGATATTTGATATTTCAGTGGATTTTTTTCATGTTCGATGTTTCACATTGTTTCCCACTGTTGATAATTTGCAAACAAATAGTGTTTGTACAAAATTCAAATCAAACTTTATCTGTCAAAAAGTGTCAAATATTTGCCCTCCGGACAAACAGTGTACCACCACCTTCATTGACAAATTGCGGGAAGGGTTTTTGCGAATCGTCGAAATCGAATCGAAATTGTTTTTGAACCTGGTTAGTTCCTACCTAGGTCATACGGAATCAATCATGTTCATTTTAATTTTTTTTCAAAATTCTTGAAAAAAAATTCTTGCGCCTGATTTTCTTTGGTGGTTCAGGTTCTAGTTCAGTCACAAACGTAAATAAACAAAACGAGTCAAGAAAGTGTTTGTTCCATTTTAATCGGAAAAAAAGTTGACTGGTTAACTTTTTCCAATCAACGGAATGAACGTTTGCGGAACTCCGGTTTCGTTGTTTTACGTTTGTATCCGAACCAGAATTTTATCAGAAATGTTTTTGATGCCAACATCTCGAGCACCCAAACAGCTGAGATGTAAGTGGTTTGATTGGTTTTGAACGGTTTGAACGCTACTGGCAGCTACATCAGCTAAGATGTGGATACTTTGGCAGTGAGGTTCAGACCCCACTGATATTTTTGATGTCGGCATCACCCGAGCACATACGTTCCTTTTTTCAAGCGTGAAAACACATTTATTTGAATAGTAAAACGAATTAATACATCTTTCAAAATATTGGACATCACTAGCCACTAATTTTTCTCATCGTTCTGGCAATTTATGGATTCCATCACGAAAGGAGTGTTCATTTTTGAAGCCGAAAATGAATTCATCTAATTTTTTGACACCCTATTCTGAAGTAAAGCTTATTCCACTCAAAACATTAAAAGACGGGCGAACCAGAATTTACCATTCGCTATTTTCCAAACAGTTTCTAACTTAAACAGCAACATGAGGCTGAGCGTTGTCCTTATGGAATATTATCGACTCGTGTCTGGTCGCATAATCTGCACGTTTTTCGGTGATAGCTCGCTCCAAACGAATTAATTGTAGCCTCAGGAGTCTCCATTGATGATTTTACCGGGTTTTAGCAGCTCCAGTGGATCACACTTTTTTGATCACACCAAACATAGAGCATAACTTTGGTACCGTGGGTATTCCGAATATAATTTGAAACATAATTTCCTTGCTTTTGAATATATGTAGGCTTTAAGTCGTTCTGAAAAAGTTTGTCGAGTTACTCCTCATGATACTGAGAGCTTTGTTTGCGTTTGATACGAATCTTGATTGAGTATTGTCTGTAAATCTTCGTCTTCAAACTTTTTCGGTTGACCCGGACTCTTTTTGACATTAACACGCATATCACTTTTAAAATGTCTAAACCATTTCCTTCAAAATATATCCGATGGTGCGAAATCAAAATTCACAAACATTCGGTGTGCTTTAGCTACACTTTTCATCCGATGGAAACAAAAATAAAAAATGGGGCTCAACTGCAACGAAGATCGACATATTCTACGCAGTAAAAAATGAACTTATTTTTCAAAACTCAATTACTTGTATACAATATTTGGTTGACACTTCACGACTTACCAAAAATCAGCTGTCGCGCTTTGAGCCATATTGTGGAACGAGTTAAGTTGCACACCATTTAAATTTATTGCCTTACTGGCACGATTCCGTTTTCCGGTAAAACGCTGCCGGATTTTTTTTCAACATGGTTGTCTTTTGGGTATATACACTTCGTCTCACGCTGCTCGAGTTTGTTGATCCTTTCCGAATAACAAGATTTGTCCAAATCCGAAAAAAAGCCATTCGTTTCTGGAAATAACGTTTGGATAAAATATTTTTTCCCGACAACCATTTCTTCAAATCGAGGATCAAATAGTAGTCCGATGGAACCAAGTCTGGAGAGTAGGGGGATATGGAACGTGTAGGACCCTATTCCCATTAATTCTGCGACCACCACACCTGCTGAGGCGTGCACTGGTGCATTGTCGTGATGGAAAAAAATCACTCGACTTCCTCAATTGGAATTTCTGCCAAACACAAAGAAATATTGTCTCGCTGACTTTGCACAGACTTTCCAAATGACCCTTGTATGTACCGTTCTCACCTGTGTTCCAATCCAAGTGACATTTGATAGCACGGTCGATTGACACACTTTTTCACCGGCTTTATGATTTTTCGGAAACAGAACCATGGAAACAAAACTTTTGCCAAGGCCGGTGGTCACTTCGACTCTGGTTGAGAGTGACGCCCAGATCACCCTTCTCAGTTAGAAACGGGTAAAAATATCACTAAATACTGATTCGATCTAACCGTTGGTTCAGTGTTGGGGCGACTGCTGGAACCAGGGCCCGAAATCTTCGAAGACGAAAAATGAAAATCGACTCTCCTCTCAGTCGCTTCGCTTCGACTGTACTACTTCGGCATTCACAGTCAACATGACTTTAATTGGCTAGAAATGAATTGACGAGCGTGTAAGAGCGAGGATGACTGATGAACTATTCTAGTAAATGATTATTCTAATTGACGTGGCCGACGAATACAAATCTGGCTCTTCATTCAACCTGACTTCAATCCACTCTACTACTCCCCTAGACATTATTCTCGTTAACTGTGTACACAAACTTGTTTTAACATCCATATAGAGTGAAACAACTTGATTTCTGATGGAAAAACGTTGTTACAATATCAATGGACAGATCCATTGTTTACCCGCCAACCACCAACGAACTTAGACAGTTTCTGAGTATGCTATAAAGGCCATCTCGTTAGTTTTAGTATATAGCGTGCAGTTTGGGAGGAATTCTAAACACAATTTTGGTTCACTTTGTCTCCGAGTTCAATTTTGTGAGAAAAACTGGTTTTCATCCACTTATTTTTATTTTTATTTGATTTATTTATTCATTTGTCACAACACAACACTGCACGCTATTCTATATGTGTGAGTAATTTTCGTGTACTATACAAAAATAGCTCATCTGTAGTATATGTCAAACCACGTTGAACTCAAACATCGATACATGCATAAGAGATACATGCTAGCCCGATAGCGAAATTATTATGAAAATTTCTAAAATGACCAAAGAAATTGATGTTATTCATTCGACATTCCAGTAGAAGAAGGTATATAGCAGAATTATTCAAACATATAATGATGATTATTATACTCATTTGCTTACCTGGTTCGTTTTCCAGTGGTTCGCCCTCTAGAATTGGACTTCCGTTGAGTGTATCTGTGCAAACATCATTGTTCAGCAATGATTTTTCAGGAACATCCACTATATCAGGAGATTTTTCGGATAAATATATTCGTTGCTCTTCCTGTTTTTCGCTCTCGATTTCAGACTTCTCGTTCTCGATGTTATGTTGCTCTTCTTTGTTCTCCGTTATTGCTAAAGACTCTATCGCGTCGATGATCTTGTTATCTACAATCTGGTTAGTTTCGATATTATCTACGACGACCTGGTCGAAAAATAAGTTGGCTGGAGGTTGTTCGTCATAAAACTGCACTAAATCGTTCTTAGATTTACTATTATCGTAAATAATATTCCTGTTTCGGTCAGACTCATGTTCCGTCATCTTGTTTTCAGGGGAATTTTTTTCATTATTTGATAGATCGGAATCACCAAGTACTCTGGTGTCTTCTAAGCCGTCTACATCCGTTTCAGGTCCGAAGTCATCATCGAAACGTTGATCTAGGCTGTTTTTATGTGTTTCGTTCATTGTGTACGCATCGTTCGAAATCGCGATGAAGTTATTTGTGGCCTCTGGTGACGATATCATCTGTGGAACAACAGCATTAACGAAACAATATGAGCGAAACAAAAACAAACATGTTTCCCTATCACTGCAATAGATTGGCGAACGCATAAAACGCTGGCTATTATTACGCTGGCATTATTACTACCAATCGATCAACCCTAGTCCAGCAGAGCTCCGACTGAGGACGAAATTATACTTACATCATTTTCAGAGATATTGCTAATATTGGTTCTGTCGTATGTAGCTTCCATCTTATTGAGCCAGGTCGACTTTTTTATTACGTAGGGATCTTTGAAGAAAATTACAACAACGGTGATATTATCTGTTGTGTGGTTTTTAGCACTTTCGATCAGTTTATCCGCGATTGTGTCAACACAATCTGAAAAGTAAGAAAATAGTAGCAATGAATAATGTGAAGAGTATTCAATTAATTTAACTAAACGTATCATAGAAATTTGTGATGTTGATTCTCACTCACAAAAACACGAGTCAGTATGGATTGATATAAAACAAAAACAAAATCTCAAAACTATTCAAGCCGACTGTATTTTTCATCAGTGTTCAATAGAATCAACTGTTCCCTGCCGGATTGGATAATGATTTAACTCTAGTAAGGTTTGGGGTTGAATGTCTTAGAATGTGCACATTGCTAAAAATAACCCAATTCAATCCTATTTTGGATGAGCTACGTCAGACAGTGACTCAGAATAACGTGTTAATGGATCGATCGCAGAACTGTTTCACTAACAAGCGCAAATAGAAACAAAAACATGAATATAGAAAATAAGATGATACTCTAACATTTTTCCTTATATCCTTACTACCCGAAATTCGTGGAGAAACATCCGCAAAACGTAACGCATCAACGTATCAAATGACACGTGTGTTACAATTGTTCGATGCTGCTACAGCTTTGGAAAAATTGTAATAATGCCGCAAGGCATTAGCATTCTGCACAGATTGTTTTCAGGGGTATCAGGTCTTTCAGTTTTATAATTGTGTATCGAAATTCTGAATGGTTGGTTGGTCGTTTTTTTTGAGTGGCTTTAAACTTCTCAGTTCATTTCCCTCTAATTCGGAATGGTTTTTCACTAACAGCAATTAATCGAAAATTGGTGAAAGTATATAGGAGTTTGCCCCCTTCGTTATAACCAGAGGTGGGGTATTTTAGTGTATTTTTCAATATCATAATATCATATCTCTCACCGTTACAATACGGAAAAGATTTTATAGCTTTGTACGAGTTGTGAGAATGTGGCGATCTGGCGTAGTGGTAACATCCATGCCTCTCACGCTGAAGGTCACGAGTTCAATTCTCACTCCCGACATTCTTCCAAAAATGGAAGTACAAGTGACGAACCAGCCAAAATGAGTTGAAAATCACTATAATACAGATAAAAAAAAAAAAAAAATGTGTAGAAATTAATTTTTGATTTTCTAGCATGCGATATTAATTATTGAATTTATTTGATTATACAATTAATATAAGTAAAGCAAAAGAAATATAAAAATGAATCGTCCTTTTCTAAGTACAGGGAAACTTCGATATAACGTCACTCGATATAACGTACATTTTACCTCGATATAACGTACACATTTCCAAAGTGTAAAGGAAATTTTTTTTCAATATTTTTTTCCTGATAGAACAATGAATTATCTGTATTGTGATGCTAAAGCAAGTTTTGTACCTTAAATCAATCCCGAAATAATGCTGGTTTTGTGATTCCGGATTCTAAATAAATCAACCTTTCATCAACAGTACGAAGGAAAACATCATGAGAAAGGCTGGTTTTGTCTTTTGATTGAAGTTATTCATAAACTTTACTAAAACAGCAACACAAGAATGTATTATAGATTACGTTTGTGAGTACTTTATTATGCTTCGATATAACGTACAATTCGATACAACGTACAATTTTGAAAGTGAAATGTACGTTATATCGAAGTTTACCTGTATACGTTTACGTGTCTGGAAAAATCATTTTAAGTGTATTGATATAATAAACTCGCACGAACTTTTCTCATGAAAGACACTCATAAACTTCAACGTGAACTGTCGAGATTCATAAACATCCGTGTCAGTATGCCATGCCAATTCGACAATATACAACATAAGATTGCGAGACTACCAAAATGTTCACGGTGTAACTTTTCTAATTAATTAATAACGGAGGCGCTTAACGAGTTATGTCACGCAAATGCCAATTGCGGACGGAGGAAATGTTTTCATTATGGAATCTAGCCTCGTTGATTTTGCATAAGTAATGCATATTGTTCATATATTTATGCCATGAAACTCAACATTTGTATAAAAATATAGAATCTAGTGAAATAATTCCAGCTAAAACAACATTCACTATTATTAGTCCGAAAACGTAGCAATGCACTGTTGCACAAAATTAATACTGTGTACACATAACTTGGGACCGATTTAACGATAAATAACCAGAACGGTTCAAATTTAGAACAATAACTAAACCTCTCTTTCAGTATCAATTATTCGAAGAATTAACATAATTTTGCCATATTACTGAAAATAGTCGTCATCGGACATTTTGGCTATAGACCAATGAAAATGACATCATCCTCACATTCATATAATTGTGTCTCTCCGTTATATCTCCAGCTCCAGCATGTTCACGCGTGACACGAATCTGTTGGGAGCCAAGTATGATACTTCGGATCCAGATCACAAAGTTTGTATATAACCGTTGCATTTTTTGTAAAACGTCTGGAGCGACCTACTCTAAGAATAACCGAGCTCATAGCCTACGCCTTCTTCCTCCTCCAGTTAGATTTTTTCCCGACGATATTCACGCAGACATTCACGCCTATATTGAAAGAAAACATCTCATATCATCACACAACAAATACAAGGTACTGATGTGACTCATGATGCATGAAAACGAATATTAACAGCAACATTCGTAGCCATTAGTTTCGATACCACAAGCTCGTATTACAAATTTTGCATTCAATACAATATTATATCAATTAATCTGATGACGTACAAACTTACCTATTATGATTAGAATCAAATTGCACTTCGAATAAGTATGTATAGTCCCCTCCGCACTATTCGCTCACCCAGTGTTTTACGTTACGGCGAAAACGATCGGCTCTTGCACTGATTTTTTATTGCGATTATCTGTGTTGTTTCATTTATAACTTTCTTTTCCACTGAGCCAATGATTCTGATTGGATCTTCTCTGCACTCTCAACTACAATTGAAAATGCAATCACAAGCAATAGTTTTGCCGTAAACTTTCTCCAAATAAATTATCGATTTAGACCGGCTAATCCATAGGTAACGCTCATAAACACATAACACTAACATGAATCTTATCATTTGGCGCAAATCTACGCTAGCAGTATTATTTCCGAATCACTTTATTTCAGATGAATTCACACTGGAGTGCGACAAATATTCGAAAAAGATGATTCACTAACCGTGTTAACAGTACAAAATTTCAGGACAGACTGTGTAAACCGAAGTTTTAGATCGACAATGGCTATATTTCAGACTTTGGCAGCGCAGTGAATGCTTCAGAGTAAATTTTGCTCCCTCGATTCGGAGTCGTTTCTACATACCGTATGAAATTCAGTTAACCGGAACCAGCGCAAAGAGAGTAAACCAAATAATCATGTATCGGAGAATAAGAGGGAGAGGATATAGCGAACGAAGAGAACATTGAAGTAAAAAGAGAAACCATCGTGAATCATCGTTGCGAAAATCCTAATGCACATAGCAGAAACACCCGTTATGGATATAACTCATGAAATAAATTATTTAAGCCAGTAAATGCACGGTCACGCACACACTTTTTTTTGTTTCTAACATATTTGAGTTACACATTTTTACCCATCTCTTGCAAATTTCATTCTATAAATCCATTGGTACGAATATGAATAAGAACTATTTTTGTTTATTATTATATCAACGCTACTATTATTTACAAATTTATTCAATTTCGTAGGTTCCTATACATTGATTTGAAGGAGCCTGATTCGTTTACCTTTAAATTTTTGTTTTAATATGATGTGAAACCGAGTACTCTTGGACGACTCGAGATTAGTAGGGGGACAGAGCTATTCACGCCAAACTAGCCGGCCGGTGCCCCGACGCCCTCCGATTTTTTTTAATCTTGTTCATATGGTGGCAGCTAGCTACCCAAGGTCACAATTTTCATCATCACATATTCACCATCGCCAATTTCAACTTCGACTGATTTTTTGAAAGGACTTAGCTAGAATAATTAACCTTTTTCTTCAAAAAATATATTGAAAACTAGATGTCTGGTTAGAATGAGATGTGAATAGCCGGGGTGATTTGGTCATACGGTTTTTTTTTGTATTTTTTTCTATTATAGACGCTTCAGAGCAATCCCAATAATGCAGTTTTTGAAAACATGTATTTTCGATTCGAAAGAAAGTTTATATTCCGTTTGGGTTGGAGGAAATATGAGTTTCCACAGCAGTTGGGAATTATTTGACTCAAGTGTAACTTTTCAATAGGGCGTATCGATTTTAGTAATAGAAATTTATATCCCCCCTTTCTAATGGGGGCTGCCCTACAAATGAAACACAAATTTCTACATTACTCAAGAATTAATGAAGGAAATGAAGCGAAATTTGACATGTGGAGGTTTTAGGGTGCAATAAACGTATCTATGGTGGTTAGACATTCCACCCCCCCCCCTTCTCTAAGGGGGTGGGGCTGTCATACAAATGATACAAATTTCTGCATAACTCGAGAATTAATCAAGCAAATGAAACCATATTTGGCATGTGGAGGTTTTAGGGTGCAATAAATGTTTTTACGGTGGTTAGACCCCCCCCCCTTTCTCTAAGAGGGAGCTGCCATACAAACGAAAGACAAATTTCTGCATAACTCGAGAACTAATCAACTAAGCAATTCGCATGTGTTCTACAATTACATATTGACAAGCGTTGTTAGTCCATCTGATGTTTGCGGTAGCGAAATTGATCTTCGTTCGAAAGAGGAAACTGAGTTTGATGTGATAAAACGCACTCCTATATCGTCTTCTATCTATATAAATAAAAATGGATCGCCGAATGTGTTGAATGTGAAGAATTGTCTGAACTAAAGGCCTAAGGGTGGGTTTAGACTAGGGATATATTCATGTGAAGAAATATGATGAGATTTATAGAAATCGCATCAACCGTTTACACCTGCGTGAACTTCTAAAGGGTGTGTCACATCAAATTGCATCACGGAAAAAACGCTGTAGAAATTCGCCCAGTAGATCGATCCTTTTGAAAATTTTAGACAGTAAAATAAAAACTATTAAACAACTTTTGGAATTTTCTTTTTATTCATACTTCGAGCCCAAGCCCGTATGCTCGTACCTTCCTCTCTACCCCGTCCATAAGGTTCTGTACAACGTCAGGTTGTAGTTTTTTTTAACAGAAATCCATTTTCTCTTGAAGTCTGCCTCCGATTTGACAACTTTTGGGTTCTTCCGGAGGGCCTGCTTCATAATCATAATCTTCAATATTTCTCTATTGGGCGAAGCTCCGGCGCGTTGGGCGGGTTCATTTCCTTTGGCACGAAGGTGACCCCGTTGGCTTCGTAGCACTCCAACACGTCCTTTGAATAGTGGCACGAAGCGAGATCCGGCCAGAAGATGGTCGGGCCCTCGTGCTGCTTCAATAGTGGTAGTAAGCGCTTCTGTAGGCACTCCTTAAGGTAAACCTGCCCGTTTACCGTGCCGGTCATCACGAAGGGGGCGCTCCGCTTTCCGCAAGAGCAGATCGCTTGCCACACCGTGTACTTTTTGGCAAACTTGGATAGTTTCTGCTTGCGAATCTCCTCCGGAACGCTGAATTTGTCCTCTGCGGAGAAGAACAACCGGCCCGGCAGCTGACGAAAGTCCGCTTTGACGTAGGTTTCGTCGTCCATTACCAGGCAATGCGGCTTCGTCAGCATTTCGGTGTACAGCTTCCGGGCTCGCGTCTTCCCCACCATGTTTTGCCTTTCGTCGCGGTTAGGAGCCTTCTGAACCTTGTATGTACGCAGGCCCTCCCGCTGCTTGGTCCGCTGGACGAATGAACTTGAGAAATTCAGCTTATTGGCGACATCCCGGACCGAACTTCTCGGATCACGTCTAAACTGCTTAACTACGCGCTTGTGATCTTTTTCACTGACGGAGCATCTATTTTTACCGTTCTTCACCTTCCGGTTGATGGTTAGGTTCTCGAAGTATCGTTTTAGTACTCTGCTGACCGTGGATTGGACGATTCCCAGCATCTTACCGATGTCCCGATGTGACAACACCGGATTCTCGAAATGAGTACACAGAATTAATTCACGACGCTCTTTTTCGTTCGACGACATTTTTCCAAATTTACAAAAAATTGACAGTGAAGCATGGCCAACGTGATCTATACACTCTTATCTGATTTTAAAGCGAAAGCTGAAGATATAATTCCTAAAAATTAAATTTCTACAGCGTTTTTTCCGTGATGCAATTTGATGTGAAACACCCTTTATAATGAATATATTCATATCTTCGGTGAATTTATTCACCTGAAGTAGAACTGCATCCAACTTTAGTGATTTCTCACCAGTGAGAAATTCACAAGCGTTTACATATGCTGAATTTATTCAAGTTATATATACCTCGAATGAGTGTATCATATTTATTCTCACCCGTTTACACCTATTTTCACGTGAATAAATCTATCTATAGCTATAGATCTCCCTAATGTAAACCCGCCATAAGGCTGTCTATCATATTTTCTGTATCAAACATTTATTCCATGTAACGGAGAAACATGTTATTTGCAAGTGGATGAAAAATCTTGCACGAGAATTATGTCTGAAAATAATCTGATAGCATAATGTCGAGTTTTGGTAGAAGTACTAGGAATTTTATAGTAAAAAATAATTTTAAGGGTAGATTAGAGGACCAATCAATGAACAGTTCTGCGATTGGACCCATGAACGTGCGCTTAGTAAGAACACGTGGATGTGATAACGAAAAATAAATTTTGGGCGGGACGAAGTTTGCAGGGTCAGCTAGTTGTTAGATAAAAAGAAAAAATAGGAAAGATATGATGATTGTATCTCTTAGAATATAAGTTAACATGTACATTGTATAAGATCGGATGAATAAAAATGAATTTAATGTCAAAAAACTAGAAATGGGTTATATCATTGATATAACCGCAAGGTGGACGTAGGACTAACGTTGACTTGGCAATCAACAAGTAACAAGCATATAAATCTTAGACGTTTCATCTTTCGAATAAAGTGATTATCATACCACTTCATTTAGCCGGAAAAGAATTATTAACGTTCAAAGGGGGAATCGCATCTCCTCGGAAATACCCAGCGCAAATAGTACCCACTCCCCAAGCCCCGACAATTGGAATCATCGTTGATCCGGAGCAGGATTATTAACGTTTGAGAAGGAATGGATTCCTCCTCGGAATTACACAACGAAAAAAAGACCCCCTTCCCAACAATTCCAACTTCCCAATCACGACGATCGATTGCAGCATTCGTAAACAAATAATTTTATAACGCTGCTTTTATAAATGTGATTTTTTCGATATGTAACATAATATCCACTTAGATCATATCCACTACACCATATCATGCCATATAAAATCCATAGTCAATCCGAGTACACTAGTACTTGCTGCTTGCATCCAATTTTCTATGCCAATTTCCCCTGGATCCATGGTTTTGAAATCTGTTTTAGGAAATATTCCGATTTCCAGAAACGCATGCGAGTACGAAAGTGCCCGCAGCTCACATCTGTAGTGTATAAATGGGTTCAACTTCAGAGATTAATGAGATAGCAACCCTTGTCTTTAATAAAGATTGTTGCCTGGGGATACAGTTGTGGTAAAACGAATGGTTAGGGATAGTAAGCTTGCATCGAATTATAGTCCAGAAGAATTCATAGTGATAGAACAGAAAGGTTCAGATGTCAAGTTATTATCTAAAGAATCAGATCGAATTATCCATCGAAATCTGGCCCATATAAAATTGTTAGTGTCTAACGAAACTGATGATAGGAATGAAGATTTTTCAAACGAAACTGTTCTAGAAGATAGACCTAATGCACCAGAGGAAGAAAATTCACGAGAAGAACTAAGACCAAATCTTGAAATCAGAAGATCAGCCCGCTTGAAGAATTCTATTGCGAACCGTGAACAACGTGATTGATTTCGGAGAAGAGGAGGAGTTGTAGTGTATAAATGGGTTCAACTTCAGAGATTAATGAGATAGCAACCCTTGTCTTTAATAAAGATTGTTCATTCTGAGTTGTACAGTGAAAGCGACGACATTGTATTTCATTTCTGTAGTGAAGACATCACAACATCTAATTTGCAATGCCAATTTTCCCATGCTTCATGATTTTGAAGTCAGTGTTAGGGAAACATTCCAATTTGCAGAAACGCAAACGAGTACAAAAGTACCCACTGCTTGCATCTAATTTGCTATGCCAATTTCTCCTGAATCCATGGTTTTGAAGTCTGGGTCAGGGAAACATTCCGATTTCCAGAAACGCAAGCGAGTACAAAAGTACCCGCAGCTTGAATCTGTTTTGCAATGTTGATTTCCCCCAGGCTACATGGTTTCGAAGTCTGTGTTAGGGAAACATTCCAGTTTCCAGATACGCAAGCGAGTACAAAAGCACCCACTGCTTACATCTATTTTGAAATGCCGATTTCCCCTGGCTCCATGGTTTTGAAGTCTGTGTTAGGGAAACATCCATCCATTCCAGCGATCGTACCTCAGTCGTTGCGCAATTATAACTGAGTGGATTTCCGAGCGGCATTCGCTTATATACCGTTTGCTTTGATTTCAATAGCCTGTTTTGAAAGAAATTTTAGGGCTATTGAAACAAATTTTTGGATCAAAAAGTAACAAGCATATAACGCGTAGACATTTTATCTGTTGAATGAAATGTTTATCATGCTATTTCGTTCAGTTCTTCAGGAGCTATTAACGCTCAAAATCTCGTTCTCCGGCGTAACGCTTTCGTTTTCGAAAGTTTGAACTTACACCCCAGTATAGAAATGAAAGACGTAGCCCTACGTCAAAATGTCATAAGTTTGATAACATTTGGATTGAAATAAAGACCTCTAAAACACTCCTTCAACATTTTTATTATTATTATTTTTTTAATTTTGGGTTGGATTTCTGCACTGAAAGAGGAAATAAACTTAA
This sequence comes from Toxorhynchites rutilus septentrionalis, assembly GCF_029784135.1. Classification (NCBI taxonomy): domain Eukaryota; kingdom Metazoa; phylum Arthropoda; class Insecta; order Diptera; family Culicidae; genus Toxorhynchites; species Toxorhynchites rutilus. Next base: position 191,079,195 of record NC_073746.1, read on the forward strand.
TTTCAATAAAATATTGAAAAAGTTTTTGTTAGAAAAACTTTTTTGCCTTAAATATGCACAAGTTGCGATGTATGAGAGAGTTGTAGGGCACATATTCATCTACCATTTATTTAACATTTCATCAAAATCTGAGATGACCATTTTGAGGAAATCGACTTTTAGTTTTTAAAATCATTTTTTTTCAGGGAAAAATCGATTATTTTCGTAAAATTCTTCCATAGATCACTTTTCTGTAAGACTTTTTCGATTAAAAATTAAAAAAAAAGACGGGTGGGTAATGTCGGGGACATAACCGGAGTGACGTAGGACTATACAAAGGGGACAGCTTTTGTTAAATATATATTTTAAATATATTGTTTTATTTTCTTCTCCTACGTGAATACCTACCTATCTACCTGAAAAATGGATTAGTTTACTGTTTACTCTTTATGAACATGTTGATGGTTCTGAAAAGAACCTTTGGTGTTGTGTTTTTGTTATCACTCGATATTCCCATCTTGTTCGGTTAAACCTTCCTGTTTAGCTATTGCGTTTGCCACTCGTCACAGCTTTCACAGTTGGAAAATTTCTTCCTATCCAGCTTGTACATGTTGTTCAGTAAATTACATTTAATGCGACGTGCCGGAGAAACACTTTGCCACTCACTGAAACTAATTGTTGCCTTGATGAGCGCCGAACCGAAGCTGCTCTGTTCTTGATGCGGGTTTTCTGATTGTCGTGAGCAGCTTTGCAAGCCAACTCGAGCACTCCGACGGCCGAAACTCTATAATCGCTGCTAGGAATATTGGTGCTCCGGCACCAATCCGTTCGGCCTAGTTACCCTTGCGGAGCAATCAGTGAATGCGACCAACAGGGAACTGGAGACCTGCACGGTTCGAGTGAGACTTTGCCTTTCCCTTAACTTGTCCTCCTTTGTTACGTCCACGATGCCGATGCCGTACAACCACACGGGTTTACGGTTTGAAAGAAAATAAGATATTTTTTTGGGGTCCGCGTGTTTTATACTCTAGCGGTACACACTCACAGAATAGAGACAAATCGGCAGACTCAGCCAGAGGGGCGAGTCCAACGAGACGAACAATAGAAAAAGAGAAAAAAATACATTCATTACGATTTGTTCGCTCGTTGGATTCATATGCAGGCTAAAAAGGGTCCTTTTCAGGATCACAAAATTATCTTCAATCTAAAGAGTTTATTGTTTTGTTATCACTCGATATCCCCATCTTGTTCGGCTAAACCTTCCTGTTTAGCGATTTGTTGCCACTCGCCACAGCTTTCACAGTTGGAAAATTTCTTCCCATCCAGCTTTGTGACATGTTGTACAGTAAATAACATTCAATGCGACGTGCCGAAGCGCCACTCAGTGTCGCATTGGAGGCGATTTTAACCTGTAATTGAACATTTGCGATGACAGTGGTACAGTGTCGACTTTCAATGTGGGGTCATAATTTGGATCTCTATGTTTACAAAAATGTCCAACTAAATAAGTCGCATTACATGTCCGTCCAATTAGCTAACTGTCGAACTAATTGTAAATTGCTGTACTTTCAATCTGGAAACAATTTAAGAATTGGTGAAAATTGAATAATCAGGAAAGTCCCCAACTATCAATAAGCTCAGAACAACTGCCAAATTCACATACTCATCAGATCCTGGCAAACAAATTATGAAAAAATCAATTTGTGTTTTATTATTATTTTGGATAATTAGAAAACATTGAACTGTATTTCGTAAACTCTTTTTTGGAAGGTTTAATGGCCCTGAAAAGCGCCTTGTTTTATGGAATGGTTCCAATTTAGACAACTTAGTACTCGTGGTTTTGAAAAAAAACCATTTCGAATGCCCTCGATGCCGCCTTGTTCTGGATTTGCCACCAACGCAGTTTGTATAAAGAACAAACTTTTTTCTTCTGGTACCTGATGCCGTTTTGCGATTGCGTTTGCCACTCGCCACTCGCTGCAACTGCCTGTTGTCTTGATGTCCACCGAACCAAATGTGTTCTGTTCCGAATGCGGGTTTTCTTATCGTCGCGAGCAGCTTTGCCAGCTAACTCGATCACTTCGGCGGCCGAAACTAAACACGGTTCGAGCGGGATTTTGCCTTTCCCTTCATTTTTCCTCCTTTACCATGTCCAGACATGGCTGCTTGGGTTGGTTTGTTGATCTGTTGTGATGCGAACCGATGTGGTGTACGGTTTGAATGAGAGTGATCGTTACGGAAGGAAGGAAGGTCTTGAATTATAGAGACTTTAAACTTTTGCAGTTCATTCGTCTCTAGCCTTGAGAAAGGCCCTTTGAAAACTCTACTCTATTCTACTCCAGTGCTACCACCTCCGCCCTCTTGCCTTGAGAAAGGCACTCGATCCCTCACCGTCCAGCCCGTCCAGCAACGATGTTGTCCAGTCGGTGTCCACACAAAGAATGATCGTTACGGAAGGAAGGAAGGTCTTGAATTATAGAGACTTTAAACTTTTGCAGTTCATTCGTCTCTAGCCTTGAGAAAGGCCCTTTGAAAACTCTACTCTACTCTATTACTCTACTCCAGCGCTACCACCTCCGCCCTCTTGCCTTGAGAAAGGCACTCGATCCCTCGCCGTCCAGTTCGTCCAGCAACGATGTTGTCCAGTCGGTGTCCACACAAAGAATGATCGTTACGGCAGCGGAGCGGGGATTTTTAAGCTGACTGGCTGGCTCGAGAATTACGCATGTGTGAGACTGCGACCAATGTATCGTTCATTTTTTTCTTTTTCCTTTCCAAGCGTGCTTCATTCTATTTCGCTGCTGCCGCTGGTTGCCCGTTTTGGTCGGTACGATTTGAGGAGCACAAAATGGACCAATCAAAAATGGGCACATAGTGCATTTTGACAACGCTTGATATTTCACAATTATTCAATTATTTATCTCAAGAAAAATGAAATGTTATTCGTTATGATAGATGCGTAGATATATTTCCTATCAATTGATGCAAAAACCTTTGCGATCTATTGAGAAATGCTCGAGTTATAAGCGTTCCAAATCTTGCATTTTTTCCTACTTGTTCAGTTCCTAGATTTCCGTTTCACCCCCTATATCTTCCGGTTAGACGTAGTCCTACGTCAAAATTATCAAAAATATTTGGCCCTTTACATATGTTAGTCTAGATAAATTTTCGGAAAACTAAGTATACCAAGTTGCTTAATTAGGTAAGGTGGCGTGAAGACCAGAAAGTTTCATTAAGTTCTGAGAGGATCATGCCAACATCTGGTCGAGTTGGCACGATCACGAACGTCACTTCACGGTGAAAACGAAATGATTCGTATGTAATTTGTATGCACTTCATTTCGTTCTCACCGTGAAGTGACGTTCGTGATCAGGCCTACTATCTCGGTACCACTCATATTTTTCGAGATATAACTTATCAAAAATTTCTCTTACTAAAATCGATATGCCTCGATCGATCTTGGTGGATCGATTTTCTAAACGGCGCAGGGATCAATTCACTGAATAAACGATACCAAAGATTCGATCTTTGAAAAATCGAATGCATTTTTTCCAATTAATCGACTTGTCTTTTCTTTAAACATGGAATAAATATAGGGTTGGGGATAAAGAAATGTCGTATTTCTGATCGTAATTTGACGCTTTATTTAACATACTTAAAATTATCCAATTTAAGTCAAATATGCGCCGTTTTGTTCGCAAACTTGTTGCCATTTAGAAGGCAACTTCATTATGCTGCTCACAGTAGAGAACCGAGTTGAGGATCTGGCCATAGTTGAGCAGCTCATAGTGGATGATTCCCTTCCAATCCCACCAAAAACACAGCAAAACCTTCCTGGCCGTCAATCCGGACTTGGCGATGGTTTGGGCCGGTTCACCGCGCTTCGACCACGACTTTTTTCGCTTTAGGTTGTCGTACGTGATCCACTTTTCATCACCAGTCACCATTTTTTTCAAAAACGGGTCGAGTTCGTTCCGTTTCAGCAGTGCATCGCAGGCGTTGATTCGGTCTAAAAGATTTTTTGCGTCAACTCGTGTGGCACCCATACATCCAGCTTTTTTTGGAATCCAATCTTCTACAAATGGTTCCAAACGGTTTTATGGTCTATACCCAGCTCCTGGCCAATAGAGCGAGTGCTCACATGCCGGTCTACTTGGATGATTTCAACAATTTTATCGGTTTCCACGACGATTGGCCTACCAGTACGGGGTGTATCTTCGACAGTCACTACACCAGAACGAAATCGATTAAACTAACGTTGTGCTGTTCGAATCGTTACAGTATCGGGTCCATAAACTACACGAATTTTTTCGGCCGCCTTCGTTGCAGTTTTACCTCGCAGGTAGTAAAAACGTTAAATATGGCGAATTTCTTGCTTGGTGGACGCCATCTTTGACGCGCTATAACTTGAGACTGAAAAGGACAATCACAACACTGTCAAAATGACACTTATAGCACATCAAAGCAAAAAAAGCAAAAATATATTTTCCGTTTTCTTGAACCGTCATGAAATTATTATAATTTAAATTAATTGAAAATTATTATTAGAAATTTAACAACTACACTGTTTGACCGAAGTCAAATGTTTCACTATTTTTAACGTAGAACTACGTCTTTCATTAAGGGTGTCAAATCAGAAAACAGGTCACGTTTTTATGAAGTAAAGTTAACGTTAATAACTATTTCTGCCGCGAACGGATTTTGGCGATTTACATACTAAACGAATCGGAAATTCCGTAAGATTTGTTTAATATGCCATATATTAGAATCCCCTTGTTAGTAAATGGTTAAAATTCATGAAAACTTTAAATGTTTCTATTTTCCCATACATTTGTTCTATCCATTTGAGTGCTTTCCCGAACAGAGCTATCAATAACGAGCAACTTATCGACGACCAACGGAGGGGAAATCGTAGGATTTAAAGTCTCCCTGAACAAAGGAAAAGAAGAAGAATGGAGGGGAATACTTGCCTAGAGTATAAACAGAGGATCTCGCTGAGGCAAACTTTCATTCGGCATCGGACTGTTGTGTAATCCAGTTCACTTTGCTTTCGCTGCGCTTCGATCTAAGATCGGACCCCACCAGTGGTAATCCAACTTGGATATCGTCGTGTGGTTTTTTCAGTTCGTTTTTCGCGTTATTCGTATCGTGTGTTATTCTTTCCGCGTCATAAATTGGACGCTTCGCGTAGTGTGCGATGAGCAAGAAAAAGAGGAAGGCAGGCTCGAGCCCTGCAAAAAACGAACGCGTCGGTCGAAAATGTAAACGCCCAGGCAGCAACCAAAATCAAGCTCCCCCCGCTGGTGGTGAAGGCGGTCGCTCTTGACAAACTCATCAGCGAATTCGCATCGATGGGTGTTACAGCAGAGTACAAGCTGTGTGGCATAATTCAGTCTTTTTCCAAGCAGTTAACATTGTTTATTTTCCGTCTTCATAAGGGCTTCGTTTGTGCCTTTGAGAATGCATCAATGCATTAAACTGACGTTATGGCGAAGCAGACGTTAAGGTTGTGCACCAAAAAATTATTTGGGAATACTAAGCATCTTGAATATCTTACTGGAATGTTATAAGTTATTTGGGTTCGCATGCCAGTCGCAAAACTGCCTTCAACTAGGATTGCATTTGCGCTAATATTGATCATAATGAAGCATTGCTACTGTTTTCGAGGTTGTTATTAACAAAAAGGGTTTATTTCTCTTGTTTAGTCATCAAGAAAGTAAATGTTCTGGAATTTTGTATGTGATTAGGTTTTGCTTGCCGGTAGCAAAACTTCCTCCACTAAGGGAGACAGCTGCGCTTATCTCGAGCATGAGAAATTAATGCAACTCTTTTCGAGGCCAGTAATATTAACAGAAGCGTTTCTTTTGAGAATAGCGCAAAATGATGAGAAATGTTTATTTTGCTAGCAGTTTCAAGCCACCAATTTATGGCTCTGTATGCATGCTATGGTGAACGCTTGTTTGGCGCTTGGTTTACGCTTAGTTTGTACGAACGATATCTAGAGGTGCGATTCCTTTGAGGCAATACTAAATAACATGTAGCATGATATTTGATACTTGCAAGTGTTGTCATTGTTGTTGTTTACATGCGGTGCCAAAGATATATTGATGTAGTTATGAGATATGGAATAATGGTGCTGGTGCAACATGTATATAATCGACTGTAGCCGAGTCTATGTCAATTTCGAAAAAGGCCATCGGAATAGCCTTCGAGGTAAATTTTCAGTGCATTGACATGAAATAAATTGCGACATACGATTGTTTTGCGAGGACAAGAATGAATCATCAATCAATTATCGTCAACTGATTCTACAATGAAAAAATCACTTCAGAGATTATTCTACTAAGCAGTTGTTTCTAAAATTTCATAGCATTATAGAATAATATCCGAAGGTATAAACAAGCGACTTATATAAAATAACAGCGTAGTTCTACGTCAACAATGCGGTCGTATCTTGGACACAACCTCCTATAATTTTTTACCGATAAAATTTGATCAACGTGTATTGATCAAATATATTCCATACAAAACACAACATGCAAATATTCAGTTATATGATGGTTAAATCGTTTTTTCGATTTGTTCGTTAAAACTGCCGGTACATGGTTACGTTACCTTAAATATTTTAGTCGATTGTTTTACATGTTCGATGTTTGATATTGTTTGCCAATGATGATAATTAAAAAGTGGTAAACAAAATAGTGTTTGTACAAATTCTAAACCAAACTTTATCTGTCAAAAAGTGTCAAATATTTGACCTTCGGGCAAACAGTGTACGGCCACCTTAAGTTTACGACCACTAATTTGAAAACCTTGAAAGAAATCCAATGTTTATGAAATTCGTCAAGAGGTTTTTGGTGAGTTTAAAATTAATGTTCACCAAAAAACAAATTTACAGAAGAATCGGAAGAATTGGACAGAAAAGATCGATTTTCGCGATTTTTTGAAGTAGAAAGAATTGATCCGAAAAATTGGAAATCGGAGAAGAATCGATCTCCTAAATATCGATCCAAGATCGCCCAATCCTATTCACTATTACTAATTTGACATCCTCGAAAGCAATCCAAACGGAATACAAACTTTCATTCGAATCAAAAATACTCATATTTTGTTACTTGTCGATTTCATTTGGAAGTGCTTTTCAACGATATCGTCATTCGCGTTTTTCTCGAAATCAATAAATAATTATAATAGATTGAAGATCATGGTCTCCTTCAAGTACTTCAGCAGTTTCTTCTCACTATCATTATTGTTTTTGAGGACTGCCTCTAGATTCAACGAATACCTTCCATTTCACGTTCGTTTTTAAGTAGTGAACATTTCGTAAGAATATGTTCAATTGTGAGTCTTTGTTTGCATCTGCACGTTGGCATGCGTAATTACTGTACGGCCTATTCGAACACGTGTCAAAGCTCTTTGGACACCGGAAATTCGATGTAGTCTTGCACCCATTCTAGATCAGTTTCAAACTTTCCGCTTCACATCCGAACGACTTCGAGGGCTTTGCGGGCTCGTTGATTCTCATCCCCTTCCAAGTTGGGAATCACTACCTTTTTACCGAGAAAAACTCCTACACGTAGTCATGAAGGTCGCTCCCTGATGTATCCGCGCAAATGTGAATTCGTCGATGCTGAAAATTTTCTCCTTCCCCTCGTACACCGACCCCACCAAAGCGAGTCTTCGCAGCGATTGGTTTGTTCTTTTTTCCTTCGCGATGTTTCAATGCGAGTCTTCGCCGCGGTTGGTTTGTTTTTTTTTCTTATCCGCGAAGTTTCGTTGTGATCAACAAGGGTGAAATGCTTAGAGCAGTTCAGGAACGACCCTCTGTTAATTCCTAATCGACTGATTTCACAGGTGCTTGAACCTATTAATCAGGTGCTCAAAGTCCACCACAGGATATCGACGGAATTCTTTTCAGACAGACTGAAGTGTCTTCCGTTTCTAAGCTCCGAAATACTCAGCTTCTCAAGCTCCCTAGTCTCTATCTTCTTATTCATTCCGCTAGTCCAATGGATACATAGAAATTGCGCTCTACTTTTCACCTCCAGTTCGTCTGCAGTCGCCTTTTCTACGAGTGTCAGAGACGAACCGTCATCTAGGAATGCGTAGGTGTTCACTGTAGCTTTCTTCCCATAAAGTGTCACTGGAATAATGTTGAATAACCTCGACGAAACTGAATACCAATGGATGGAGACAGGAGCTTAGGTGGAACTGACGAACGGCTTCTTCGCGAGCTTGCTATGAAGTAATCGATGATGGCGTTTCTGAAAGCTGTTGATTCCACAAACTTCGCCTTCGCATGCACAGTTTTCAAGAAGAGTGTGAAGAGATAGAGTTGCTCAAATTTCGAGAATCGCAGAAGTATTCCAAGAAATTAAATGTTTCGATGGAGGCAGCACAACGATAAACATCTGAACAGCGCGCCGACAGTAGACCAAGATGGCGTTGAAGAGGATTACACCGGTACAGTGAACAACAAAACACACCCTTATGGATTCATGCCCGGTTGTTCGAAGACGGATCAACTTTTTACACTGCGGCAGATCCTCCAAAAGTGTCACGAATATAAAGTCCCCACCCACCACATTCGAGAATTAGTCGTTATGGAGAAACATGAATGAACACGGATTTCCCCGAATGTTGACAAGAAAGATCGGACCAACGAAAAACGGTGTCAGGCGACCTATCGGAATCGTTTGAGACTCACAGGGGACTTCGACAAGGGTATGGATTTTTCTGTCTGCTCTTCAAGGCGGCACTGGAAGGTGTTATGTGGAAAGCGGGCTTTAACATGCGGGTCACGATTTTCAACAAGTCTAGTCAGTTTATTTGCTCCGCTGACGACTTGGACATATTCGAAAGAAAACATGCGATGTTGGCGAACTTCTTTCAACACGACTGAAACACGAAGACTGATTGGGCTTAGGATAAATGCGTTTAAGACTAAAAAAAACCACACGGACCCGCGTCTTGCCAATTGACGGCGAAGATCTCGAGGAGGTCGACAAGTTTATCTTCCTTGGCTTGTTGATAACAACTGGTAACAACAACAGCCGTAGAATTCGACAGGTTACAGGGAAACGTAGTGAGGAGAATGTGAGTGAGCTTGAGCGTGAGTAGACTGCTTTAGCTGGAGCTTGAGTAGACTGTACACTTCGCAGTTGCTCTAAGAGATCTACGAAATCCTCGGGAAATCGTATGGAGAGTGCCCAAATCACGGTTAACGGAGCCTAAATCGAAGCAATTCTTTAACGTCATCGACGTGAGGACCTTTCGAGGACCTAATGTCGACTTGGAATGCAACGGTTGCCCAACGTACGAGGATGAACCAGCTGTGGATCCACCGACATTCGAAGAGGCGAAAAAAGATTGTATAGTTTGGGGCGAATGGTATTATAATGCTGTTTATCGGATCATCCTGAGGGTATGGACCGAGGAAGAATTGTCTTCGGACTGGTTGGAAGGACTCATATCTACAAGAAGGGACATCGTCTTGACTGCAGCAATTATCGAGGCATAACCCTTCTCAATTCCGCATCCTGTTCTGCAGATTGAGGTTTTTGAAATCTTTTGGTGGTGAGAGGTGCGTTCAATAACGGACCAAACGCTCACCTCGCGACTAATCCTCGATAAGTTCAAAGAATCCAACTTTCAGACAAGTCATATTTTGTGGCAGATAATATTCGAACATGATTTCCCAACAAAACTGAATAAGTTGATCCGTGCCACCTTGGACGGTTTCACATCAAGCGCCAGAATAACTCACATGCGTTAGATGTTGCAGTCTAGAAGTGTTTTATGTTTTGAAAGCGTATGCTAGACTTGGCGCTGGGTCAGACACGGCCTGTAGGCATAAAAAGTAAAAAAAATAGATAAAATTATTTACGGATATCCGACTGATTTGAAAGTTTTGAGTTTGGGTAGACTGTACACTTCATAGTTGCTCTCCGTGATTGACCTGAACCAGCGAAATTACACAAAGAACACACTGAATGTCTTTAAATAGTCAACGACGCCGGTCATATTCTTACAGTCACCAGAGGAAGGGAAGAAATATTAGAACGAGATTCACGAGACCCCAGAAGGGTCTCTATAGTGTAGTTCCCTTGCGATTAGAAAGTACTCTAGAGATATATACAGGGTGTTCAATAAGTTCGAATACAACTTTTCATCGTTGTGTAGGTGCGCACCGAGATGGAAAATGAAAGGTGGGAAGATTTTTAAATCTGACGTCACAGATTTTGTTTATGTATGTTACTTTTCTTATAATAGTCCACTACATAGGAAAAGTGTTGTTATTAAAAGTAAAAATAAGCAGATGAAATGAACAAATTAGTATTTTTTCTTAAATCAATGGTAGCGTTCAAAATCATAGGGGCCCAACTGAAATTTTAGCAGAAACTGAAATTTTAGTATTGTTGAGGTGTTCTAAACTTTATTTCAATCTTATTTTGCTTCTCGTTACATCGACCAAAAACGTAAATGAACAAAGTCATAGTTTGACGAAAAACATTTTACAGCGCATGAGAAAAAAGTAGCAAGTTTTTTTCCGTGTAAAATGCACTTGAAAAATAAATTGAATAGACTCCATATGACCTAAATCGAGACGAAAAGTTTTCTACTTCCGTCCTAGTTTTAGACGAATGAAGTGTTCAGCACCCTAATTGTGAAAAAAGGAATTACAATTGCTGTCAAGAGATAAACTACCATGAAGATGCTCTAAAATCCAAACATAGTAAAAATTAGAATACTAATTCTGATATAAGAAGAAATAACAAAAATGAAACATTTTGGTTCGTGACATGTTCTGTTTATTTTTCAAATGATGAATGTAACGCGAAAAATATTTTTTGAAAATATGTAATTATTTTCTGTATATCCTCTTTCAACGTTATTCGTTGACACATTCAATTTTGTACCATTTGAGTAACTGACTGTTATGCCTGGTATGTGAACTTCTTATCTTCCTGGCTACTAATACAATCAGAGTTTAACACAAGCAAAACCCGTGAATCTTCCCACCTTTTTTTTCATCTCGGGTGCGCACCATGTGCATTCTGTGTATTGGTATTGGTATTAGCTTTAACTTCATACATAGGCTAACCCAAGATGCTGAACTATAGGTGCTTCGTTCTTGACACTTTCAGGACATGACGTGAGACGAGTAGCGAGACGTAACTTTCAGAATTATTTACTTTTTGTTTGGGTGTGTTTTTAAGATTTCAATGTCAACTCGCTAAGGAAAATAATTGAAGGAAAAAATAAGCAAATATATATTCGTGGAATATAATGCACAACCTCCTTTTGCTCTAGCCAATTACTTGTAACGGCCCTTCCCGGTATATGCACAGCATTCTCCTCCTACCTGAGCGAAATCAGTGGAGCCACAATCAGCGTTATTTTTTGTCATCATCGCCGTAAGCTGATAGTACTCTTTTCCCCGCCGATGGGAGCCAAACAGAAGTACATTTTGCTTGGAAAGAAAGGCGAAAAGATATACTAAAACATCCTTCTGCACTGTTATGATTCGATAATAAAGCGCGAGCAGCTATTTTGCCAACAAATGCATTTGTCACCAAATGATACGACTTGTTTTGTAAACAAATTTGTTTTTTCACGAGCAATGGCCAAACAGCAATTTTGACATTGCGGTCCACCTATAATACAACGCCTTGGGCTAACCGACGCGCACGGTGTCGACTTGCTGTCATTCATTGTGTGTCGATCGGGACTGCCCAAACCATCATTACTAAGGACCTGGGATACAAGCCGTACAAGAAACGCAAGGTGTACGGGGTAACGAAGGCAACAACAAAGAAGACGCTGGACAAAGCCAAACTGATATTTTCATGGCACGCACTCGTTTTCTGATGAGAAACTCTTCGTCTTACAACAGCAGCACAATGTCCGAAATGATCGGCTGGGGGATGCCGGCCAACGTCGGCGCCCATCCCACATCCCCATCCAGCGGTGCCAGAGCGCCGCGTCGGTGATGGTTTGGGGGCCGTATCCAGGCGTGGGAAGGTCCCACTGGTGTTTATCGAGAAGAATGTGAAAATCAACGCCGCGTACTATAAGACCGTGGTCTTGGAGAAGGTTGTGGCCCGGCATTTCAGGACCTCTACGGGAAGGTTCATTATATCTTTCAACAGGACGGCGCACGGAAAATATCGTCCAAGCGTGGTGTCGGGAGAAGTTGACTGATTTTCTCGATACTTTGTACCCTCCCAGCTCCCCGGACCTTAGTCCCCTGGACTTTTATGCATGGTCGTGCATGCTGGTCAAGCAGAACGAAAATAAATTGAGCAGCATGGATAAATTTAAGAAGCTCATTTTCAAAATCTTGGACGAGATGGACCATGTGCGTGCCGCGTGCGATTCTTTTGAGAAACGTCTCAAGGTCGTCATACAGCACAAAAGGGGGAAGCTCCAAGCTAATATGTCGTAAAGGTTCTCAATAAACACTGCGTCAATAAAAATTTACACAGGAAAGAATATATAGTATTTTCAATTTTTAACGCATTTTTAAAGTTTATTCGAACTTATTGAACACCCTGCATACTATCAAACATATGTAAGATTCCAGCCGGGCTAGGAAATCAAGTGAAATCTAACGATTAAACCATTCAACGAATTCAGCAAAAAAAATACTGAAAGCACCAAAAATCAGCGAGGTTGGGAAGCTGAGCTTGGTTGAGCTGAAAAATACATGGCGTCTCCTGATACGACTATTCACGGCCACAATACAAAAAAGTGACATTATAAAGTTATTTAAGAGCATAACCAAGCTCGACCGGATGTTGCGAATGTTTCAATATATATTTGGAAACGTTAAAATGTGAAGTTCTAGGGCAAAAGAAAAAAGGACAGATAAAAGATGGCACGTTTGAGTTAAGTGTATAGTGTGCGAAAGTTGTGGCTATCAACAGGTTATATAGGATAAGTAACAATGAAAAATTGCGATTTTGCAATTACTATTAGGCGCTCTACCAAAAACTGCTGCGCGAAGGTTGGTACAATGATTGGTTATTAATTATTATTTACACCAAGCAATTGAAAGAGAAAGACTGAAATTGAACAAAGTAAAAGCGTTGTCTTCCATCAACACACCACATCTGCTTTAATGACACAAATAAAAAAACGTCGGCTCAATTGGAAAGTTTTGATACAGTCACCTTCCACACTATATGATGCATTTACTGATTATAAATTGATATTGATCAATGTTTAGACCATTGTCTCTGCCGAACACTTCCAATTATATTAAGTTAGCTATAAAGTAAGACTGTAAAAAACACCTGATCCAGTTTTGATCAAATATATATATCGATTTCATTTTGATTATAATTTAACAAGCTGTTTAGTATTCACTTAGAAAAAAAATTTCATTCTTGTTTTATTAGTCAACCCAAAAAGGATACCAAAATTGGGTCATTTGGACAACATTTCAGAATGTCATAAAATTGATGCCAGATCGGATTGAATGACACATGAAGTGATTCCCTTTCCAATATTTCTGGCCGGGAGATTTTTCGTCGAAGAAGTATCTTCCGATTTATAATGTGGTCGCGCATTACATTCAAGAATTATTTGACATGAAATCTCAACCAAGTACTAATAAAAATGTCACAAACCACACTACCTTGAGGCGGCGAAGTTCCTTGGTTCGTTAGCAGAAGAAGAATATTGGGGAACAATGTCAATTTTCAAGCTAACCACAAATTAACATGAGTTAATATTGAGATTTCAAAAATAGTGTTTCTCGTTCAAATAACGCAGTTACTCTTTAAGTGTTGAAGACCAGCATACACGCACCTGATTTGCCAAATTTTCCTATTTCGCTATACATTAAAAAGTAACACATCTAGGCTAATTACCAAATGCATTCTCTCACAACGATATTCATTCTTTTCAATAGGAAAGGCAGGAGAAATGATCGAACGAAGAACTTTTATATCTAACGGTGCATGATTTACGTACATACTTGAACAAATTGGCGTCAGTTTTTAATTCGGTGAATCAAAACGCTACGATATGGAAAAGTATTTGACTTTCTCTTGTTTTTCTTTTTTTCTTTCACTTCGGTCTTATATACTCGTTATACTTTGAAATGATTTTGCTTTCATTATTACTGCAACCGTTTTCTGATACATTTATTATTTTCTCCTCTGATGAACGCAATCTAATTCAGTCGGCGATGTGAGAATGATTCGTCAAAGTTTGAAACGGCGGTGATGGTACAGTGCATCTTCAAATCGATTTTTTTCTGTGAAAGGTGTGTTATGGATGACTTGCGTGGAATTGAATTGTGTGCTTTGCTCATATATATAAGGAGGCAATTTGTTCAATTCTTTTTTACAATAATGTGCAGTCGCGTGATGTATAAAAAATACGACATATTTATATTTCTTACGTGTCATATTAATTGTACATAGTACGGCACATTTTAGTAATATTTTACAGGGTTACTCATTTCAAGATTCGGAATTCCAATGATTTTGTTTTTTATATCAATATAGGTGAACAAAAAATCGATAGTAATTACTGATTTTCCATTCAGAGTTTGATGATGTCAATTGGCCGCCGAAATCATGCGATTTGACGTCACACCATCTTTTTCTTGTGGTCGTGTTTCCGCGGAAAAAAAAACTGGAGAGTTGAGCGTGATGGTTTCCATTATTCAAATCATGGTCAGAACACCAGTTGAAATATGAGGAAATATAATTGAAAATTATTTCGGAGAGATAATTTTAATTTCACGTTCAATGACACAGTTCAAACAATAAAACGAAAGAAAAATTTCCTTGAGTGATTTACGCCGGTCAACACGGTTGCTTAGTTTAGAAACCTGTTATTATTTATGAGGTTAGGGGCTGTCCACATATCACGTGGACAGAAGAAGCACAATTATAACTCCCTCTCCCCCTCCGTGGACAAGCATGGACATGTGGACATTCTTCCATATATATTAATTGAATAAAAAGGAAATAATTACATTGTGCCCATATTCAATTTTAAATTAGTCTTATTTTATATTTGGTGTTTTTAATGACGAGAGAAACAAAAAAAACATGCTCTTTTTGTTAACGGAGGCTACAAATTTTCCGATTCATTCGTATCCGTAAATCATATTTTCAAAAAATGAAGTAGGCAAAAGTTCTAAAACTTCTCAACTGTACTCTGTCCAGCTGCAGTATCTCATTTTAACTGTTGTTGACAGCGCAATACAAAACTTTTTTCATCAACGTTTGGGGAATAATCCCACTATGATAACTGATATTAAGCTCAAAATACTACTCCTTCAAAATCCCTTTTCGAAATAACCAACGCCAAATACATATCTGCTTTTCTAATGGTTTTAACGTGAAGCGAAAACGAAAACACTATTGATTCCATTCGACATTAGGATTACACTCTAAATAATCTTACTGAAATTATAAACATTTCTTCGGTGACTTCAAAGATCTTTTTTTATTAAATAGATTTTCAACCGAAGGCTGGTTCATCTCTGGACCCTTCAAAGAACTGTTGTTCGCGATCGACAGCGCGAATGTTGAGCAAGTACCCCTATTTCCAATTTCCAATGTCCATCCCTATCCTTATCCCCATCCAATCCACTCCCCACCCTTCAATAATGCAATATGTGGTGCATTGCACTACTACAGACAGCAGCATTTCTCAGCTTACAACATATACAACATAACAAACGAAGAGAACCGTTTCCTTTCTATATAATTCATTCCGATTCGAACCATTACCCGAGCAAGATCATTTAGATTGTTTCCACAAGTGTTTTTCATTCCACATCCTACTTTTCAAAGTATACCATCGCGAATAAATCTTTCCATTTGTGTTTAGAAGTATTCCAGTGTTTTCATTTTCCTATGTGTTTAATTTTCCCAAGTGTCCAAATCCTGAGCTATCATCCCGGCCCTTCTTCAGCCGAAGGAACCGCCATCTTCCTCAATGGTGTGATCCACCAACTGTACAACAGTAAAACGGCACAATCAAGTTTTTTTTTCTTGTAATCGTAAAATCACAGCTGAATCAATAACCTATAATCAAATGACGCATGAAACAACGTCTGAAGAAACTTATTTGGCAGTAGAATTATTCGTCTGCAGAAATATTCGAGAAACGAGTGTCAATCGAAAAGCGTTTTTCCGAAGACTTCTGAAATGATTTAGCTCAATTGAATGTTGTTTTAATTGAAGCTAATCGATGTACTATTAAAAAAAATGTGTCGTATGCATTTCGAATGAAGAAACAACCTATGGATTTAGGCATACTTCTTTACTCAACTTTGACTGCGAGATACTAGCTCAGATATTGAAGCGAAAATTAGAACAAAGAAAAAAATATTTTGAAAATATTTTCGATTTTCGATTCCATAAAACGTAGAATTGTCAGGTTCAATTCCAAACATAAATCAGGAAGACTTATCGCTTGTGATTTCGATCATGCCGTTGATCGTTTTGATAGGAGTCTCCTCTTGGTTGTGGTGCAGAATATGTAATCTAATCTCGGATCCAAAGCCCCCTTGAAAAACAAGAATGTCGTAATAACATGTGCTAATTGACGGAAATCTCACTTGTAATATCCTAATCATTCGTTCGGTACGGCATAGTGATCCTTAAAGACGCGTCCACATTACGCCGAGCGGCCTTGGCCGCCCGGTAAAGCCGACTAAATGTGGACGTATCGCCCGGGCTTGCCGACGTGCCGAAAACCAACTCGAAACAAACCGAACCCAACCCGAAACAAGTGGGTCCGGTTCGAGAAAGTCGAACCAAAACAAAACGAAGTAAATTAGCGTTGACGACATTGTGCTTCGTGTGTTTGTGACGGCTTCGTACATCCGATGGGGTTCCGGCTTCGTGTACCCGATGTGGCGTCTACATTACATAACGAACCGAATATGCCGCCTGGTACAGGCCGATCGGCATCATTCGGCATAATGTGGACGCGCCTTAATAAACCGCTCTCCGGTGCTGAGCATACCTAACTCAGCTCATCAAAAATAACATCGCAAAATGGACGCTAGATTCGGGAAATATTCGGGAATGGAGGTACTGTCCATCAGAAAAGATGAGCTGAATCTGCTTCTTTCAATATCTCTGTTTTAGAGCAGGTATTATAGAGATTTAGATAGCACTCGTTTCGCTAAGTCCTTCTCAAATAATTTGGAAAATTCTCCAAATATTCCGATCATTTCATCAAGTTATCAACATTCCATATGTATTCTGCAGAAAAAAAAATCTATCGGCAGTTCGCCATATCATGTTTATTCTCACAGTGAAGAAGTTCGATGATATGGAAAAAATATTCGAATATTGGGCGAAAAGCTTAAACATTCTTAATAATGCAAAACAAATTTCCTTTATTTTTGAAAACTGATCTGAACGCACTTCTTAAAAATATTTGTTAAAGGTGGACGTGGAAGGAAGCCATTGTAGTAGTATAGGTCAAGCCACGTGTAAAAATGGGGTAATAATTTATGAGAGAAGAGCAATTTGTTTCGTTTGTTTTGATCCTCGTATGTAAATAGATCAATTCACTTATCAGATTGTGTGGCGCTTCACTGACACGAGTCTTAGAATACATTTGAAAAAAAAAATATAAAATATAAATATTTATAGAAGGTTTATTTGCATATGAAGCAAAAATCTGATTATAAATCTTGAAAAATCTAAAAATTGAAAATATAGAAATCTAAAAACCCAAAGAATTTGAAAACTGAAATTCTAAAAATCTAAACATCCAAAAATCTAAAAATCTGAAGATCTAAAAATCTAGAAATCTAAAATCTAAAAATCTAAAAATTTAAAAATGATGATGGCGACCGTGTTTTAAAAAGAATTCATGCAATCTTCGGATGCGAGTGCGATATGATAGTGCTCGACACGTAAAACGAGCCACAGGAAAAGCGATCTAGATGTGCGACGGTATTTGAATTCATCGGAAAATCGGCGGAATTCCAGGAGATCCAGTGCAATATTATTGAGGATGAAAGTGAGCAAGAGTACTGCGGTGCAAGAGTGAAATGAAGTTCGCTGATAAGAATTAGTAATCGAAATTCTTGGTGTGGCTGAGTGAAACAAAGCAAGAAAAAGTGTGTGCAAAACCAACCAGCCGTATCACAACAATGTACTAAACTGTGATAGTAAATGTGAACCCAAAAATTGGAGTGAACAAAGCATGGACATTACTGATTATCACTTCAGAACTTTTTTATCGCAGTGCGAAACGGTGCCAGAGAAAAAAAAAAAAGCAGCTAACTGAGTAGTGAGAGAAACAGTGCCAGAAGAAAGACTAACTGTATCGCAGTGCGAAAGGGCCATGTAAAAAAAAAAAAAAAGTCAGATAACGGACTGTAACAACAATTACCGAAGTGTCCAGTGAACAACGACCTGTGCAATGAACATGGAAAAAAGATGCCTAAGAGTTGGCTCGCAAGTGCTCCTTGGAAGGCGAGACCACTGCCAGCAGTAAGGAACTGGCAGGCGGGTAGATAGAAAACCAAAAGAGGCGCAGAAGAAAATTCCCGGCGAAGGCCATCAACTAGCAGCAGCAGCGTGAGCAGCAAACAGATGAGCAGCAAATCAACCTAGACGGTGGTCCAAAGGAAGTTTTCAAGTAAATGATTAAATCTGTTTTTTTTTATCGATTACGTCTGTAGATTATATACGATGAAAGTTCACTTCAGAAATTTTTTTTTAATCAAAATGATATGATGAAACAAGAGTGAGTTATTTGAAAAAAAAAGAAGACTAAATAAATGAAATGCAAGTAGATATTATACAATTAAATAATTTTTATCATTCAAATATCATCAAAGAATTAATGAAATAAATTAATGAAATAAATTAATGAATCACGAATGTAACACGAATAATAATGAAACTTTAAGGAATTCGAATATGAACTAACATGGGATTGTTTAGCTCTAAAAAGGTAACGAATACTGGAGATCCACAGGTCACAGTTCTAAATTACCTTGAGCAGCATTCTCGATTCCATGAAACTAATGAAGTTATATTGTGTGTGATTTTAATCATCACACTATTGCTTGCATTAAACAAAGTTTACAAACTGTATAAAAATTGTACGCGGACAGAAGCTTTGAGAGCCGCTCGAACTATCGCTGGTCTACAGGAGATAGCATAAAAACACATATGCGTATATACATTTTTTTTTTTTCTCTCTTCCTCTCTCCTCCTATTTAAAAATAAATTTAATCTTTTTCTCATCAATAATTAAATACAAATAACATACAAAATGATTTCGGAAGTCGAGCTCAAAGAATTTCTAGAATTCCTAGATGAAGTAGGAAAAGGTAAAGGAACGGGACCATTTGCTCCATTACAAACGAGCGAAGTATTCAATTCTTGGGAAGAATTGTTAACTCGAATACGTGAATTGCCTGGAGATGATCCAATTACCTGGATAGATTATGAAACTGGCAAGAGATTACACCAACAAAATGAGAAGTAGGGTGTACAAATTAAACGAACAAGTTCTCTTCAATGGATCGACTTAGAGAAATCGAATTCCATTTAAAGAAAGAATTTCAAAACCTAACCAAAAATAAACTTCGACCTAGGACCTTACAAAATATTGAAATAAAAAGACAGCAAATACAAGAAAACTTGGAGGAATATAGAATAGTTTTAAAAACATTCGAATTCAGAATCAATGCATCTAAGTGGAATGAAGAAGTAGAAACCTACGGAGCATTGAAGGTAATATACCAAAAGTGTATAAAATTACTTGACAATTCTCAAGTTATACAACGAGAATATGACAGTGAGCCGGAAACAAGCGAAAAACCTCCTGGCTTACTCCAATATTTGAAACCAGACACTGAAGACTCATTGTTAAGAGTGCGCAGTGAAATAAATCTGGTCAAGAGAAAATTTAAGCTCAAAATACTAGCAAAAATTGTAGTTTGGTATCTAAGAGCAAACAACAAAAAGATAATGGCGTTAAGTATTAAGACAGCTGCTGAACTAGCAACACTTATACCCACCTATGATGGAAGTCCAGGTGGAGTAAAATCCTTTATTGATGCAGTTAATCTGACTAGTACAATAGTACCAGATGTAAATAAAGCTGCAGCGATTCAAGTAATATTGACAAAGTTGAGTGGAAAAGCAAGAAACTTATTTTCCACAACTCCCATCGAATACGACGAGATCACAACCAAGATAAAGTCAAATTGTGAAGAAAAAGGAAATTCAGATTTAGCATTAGCTAATTTGAAAAATTTAAAATTGAAAAACGCCAATGAAATCGAGAATTTTATTAAACAACTCGATGTTTTAGCAGACAAATTGAAAGACACTTATATTAGAGAACAAATTCCTGACAATGTAGCGAGGAAAATGTCTCAAAAGGCAGCAATCCAAACACTTATCGACGAGACATCAAATAAAGAAACGAAAATGATGTTAAGAATTGGAAAATTTGATAATCTCCAAGAAGCCATCAATGTCATGGTGGAGAACGAGAAGACGGGAAATAGAGACACAAATGCAGTAGTACTGCATTCGATAAAAAACAGGCAACCAAACAATTCTGGACAGAATAATAACAAGTACTTAAACCACAATATTAACCATAGAAATTCAATGATGACCGATCGATTCAACCAGAGAAATTATTCTCAATGCGGATATCAGAATAGATACCCAAATAACAACAGAAATTTCAATCGGAATTGGCAACAATATCCCATTAACAGAAATTTCAACCAAGGGTCACAACAATATCCTACTCAAAGAAATTTCTACCAGAATAACAATAGAAATCCTAACGGAACTTACAATAGAAATAACATTCCAGCTAGGATGTACGCTGTAAATCATCAAAATATTCCTCGACGGAACGCACATACTAACAATAATCAATTTTATCCACAAATTGAATCGGATAATAATTGCCAAGCTTTGGTACCATTCAATAACAACAATACAGTACCTAACCCCAACAATCAAACGACGCAATCAGGAAATTACAATTCTGATTATTTTTTAGTCAACCAGTAACAATTGAACGCAGATGTCGACTAACTGGACAATTGTTACGGTCAGACTCACCGATTTTGACAATAAATTTAAATGCATCAAACTTTATTCAGGTCAAAGTGCACATGACTGGAAATAAAGTATGCAACCTAATCATTGACACCGGTGCAGATATTTCGTTGTTTAAAGCACGAAATATTCTCCCAACTCAACCTGTAAATAGTAACAATAAAATTAAATTAACCGGAATTACGGAAAACAGTGTAGAAACTTTAGGTATAACAAATACAGCTATGTGTTTTAATAATACTTTAACTTTAAATCATGATTTTCATCTAGTTACCGCAGACCTACCAATACAAGCAGACGGTATACTAGGAAGGGATTTTTTAATAAATTATAAGTGTTTAATAGACTATGAATATTGGCTACTTACCTTTAATATAGCTAATGTACAAATTTCAATACCAATAGAAGATAATTTAAAAGAAGGCTTCATGTTACCAAGCCGTAGTGAAGTAGTTAGAAGGATACCATATTTAAATATTATAGAAGATATGGTAGTTCATTCGGAAGAAATTTATCCAGGAGTTTTCTGTGGAAATATTATAATTTCACCAGCAAAACCCTATGTAAAATTTGTAAATACCACAAACAAACCTTTGTATATACACTATTCAGAATTTAAACCTACATTAAGTATTTTAAATAATTATACAATACTTAATAGTAATAACAAAAATAATAAGAGATTCGATGAAATTTTTAAAATCATAGATACAGAAAAAATCCCCATATATGCTAAAGACAAGTTTAAAAATTTAATTGCTAGATATCAAGATATATTTTGTCTCCCAGAGGAGGATGTGACTAGAAACAATTTCTATTCACAGAATATTGTTCTTAACGACAAAGTACCTGTATATATTCCTAATTACAAGACGATTCATGCTCAACATAATGAAATAAATAGACAAGTGAATAAAATGTTAGAGAGTAATATAATCGAACCCTCGGTTTCACCATATAATTCACCAATTCTTCTTGTACCAAAAAAATCTTGTGACAATGACAAGAAATGGCGTTTAGTTGTCGATTTCAGACAACTGAACAAGAAAATTTTAGCAGACAAATTTCCTCTACCAAGAATTGATGATATTTTAGACCAACTTGGAAGAGCAAAATATTTTTCAACTTTAGATCTCATGTCAGGTTTTCATCAAATACCTTTGGACAATGAGTCTAGAAAATTTACAGCATTTTCAACACAAAATGGACATTATCAGTTTACGAGATTACCGTTTGGATTAAATATAAGCCCAAACAGTTTTCAACGCATGATGACCATTGCAATGGCTGGTTTAACTCCAGAAATATCCTTTATTTATATTGACGATATTATCGTCACGGGATGTTCAGTTAATCATCATATTTCAAATTTGACTCAAGTTTTTGAACGATTAAGATTTTATAATTTGAAACTTAATGCTCAGAAATGCAAATTTTTTAGCACTGAAGTTACCTTTCTAGGTCATAAAATAACAGAGCATGGCATGTTACCAGATGATTCTAAATTTTCAGTAATTCAAAATTACCCAATCCCAAAAAATGCAGATGAAGTCAGAAGATTCGTTGCATTTTGTAATTATTATCGAAAATTTGTACCAAATTTTGCATTGATTGCAAATCCACTTAACCAACTTCTAAAAAAGGATTCAAAATTCAGATGGACAGATAATTGCCAAAACGCATTCAACATATTACGAAATTCATTAATGTCACCTAGATTACTCCAATATCCAGATTTTACGAAGCAATTTATATTAACAACAGATGCTTCAGACATTGGCTGTGGAGCTGTATTGTCACAACAAACACTAAACGGAAATTTACCAATAGCATTTGCAAGTAAAACTTTTACACCTGGCGAGAAAAATAAACCAGTTATTCTGAAGGAATTAACAGCCATACATTGGGCTATTAATTATTTCAAACCTTACCTATACGGTAGAAAATTTTTAGTACAAACAGACCATAGACCATTAGTTTATCTGTTCGGAATGAAAAATCCAACATCAAAATTAACCAGAATGCGTCTTGATTTAGAAGAATATGATTTTTCAATTGAATATATATCAGGAAAATCGAATGTAGGAGCAGATGCTTTGTCGAGAATAATAACAACTTCTGACGAACTAAAAAATTTAAACATATTAGGAGTAAGCACGAGAGCAATGACTCGTAACATAAAAAATGATGACAGAATAGTAACATCAACAGATAAAGAGATTTCTGTACCAAGAGAACTTGATCACTTCTCTACGTACATGACAAATAATCCATCAGAAACCAACAAATTAATTAAACTCATGGCACATTCCTCCATAACTCGATACCTCCCTAACTCGACGGTCCCTCGGATATCGAGTTAGAGAGGGTTGACTGTAGTAATAGTAATAGTAATAGTAATAGTAATAGTAACTTGCGCCAGTAACACCGGCTGAGTGTATCCTATGGCTCACCTTCCCTACTAACACATTCCTAAATTCCCGAGACATTTATGAGAGGTCGTAGAGTTCTCTGCATCTCTCTCAAGTAAATGTCGAACTAACATTCCTCCCCTTTCCTCAGCAGTTGCAAGGACGTGGCCAGGACAATTCTTAACTGTTGGAGAAAGCATGCCTTCTTCTAAGAGATATTACCAATCATCAGCAACGGATGTGGGCTAGTTTTTGACTTAACAGTTCTGAATTCGTACCACCTACGATATTGTGCAACTTGCTCAATGCTAATGCTAATGCTAATGAAGCAAAATTCTGATTATACGTGAGCGTATCATGAGCAAATTTATAACACATGCGAATTGGGGCTCTTTTGGTATCAACAAGTTCTTCCGCACAGTAACTCGATATTGATAATTTCTTAATATTTTCCTTCGTTGATCGCATTGTTTTCACATATTTACGTTGGAGAGTCTTAACCCTTCTCTTTGTTGGCCGAGGCATTTTGATTGAATGTAATACTTTTCCGTTTACTATTTTTGATAGCATAGGCAGCCGTGGCAGTGTTCCGAGCTCTGCAATTCATTTTTTTAATTAAAGTTAAAGTTGCACTTACATTATAGACCCATCAAACGTAAAATAACCATTGTATTGTTGATATTTATTTATTTTTATATTTTTTTTACACCCATACCTCGCTTTACGGCCTAGATCCGTTCCACGAAACTTGGCCGCAAAGCGAAAAGCCGTATATGGAATCAATTGTTACAACACAAATTCAATCGGGAAAAAGTTGATTTTTCGGAACACCCTACAATGTAAATAGGCACCTCTACGAAAAATAAGAAACACGGGACCACTATTTTCCTACAAGGAACAAAACTACTACTTTTGACGAAAATTTGAAAACTACTACATCGGTTTGACATGAAATGGCTATATATTGACATCGAAAAAAAGTTTTTTTCTGCCGTTATAATGAATCATTTTAAGCCGTAAAGCGAAAACCTGAATTAAATGAAGAGGGCCGTTATAGCGAAATGCCATATAAAGAGCGGCCGTATAGCGAGGTATGGGTGTATTGATTTTCATGACATGAAACGCTATGACTCAGGAATAACATTTTATTGAATGGTTTTTATATCTGTTTCGATTATGTGGTTGGCATCAGTGTAGAAAAAATAACGATGCTTTCACCAATACAAACAAAACCATTGCAGAAAATTTAAAATTTAACTTTCAGAGCACTAGCTCGAGTTTTCCGACGTTTTTGACTATACAGTGCGA
The DNA here is from genome assembly GCF_029784135.1 of Toxorhynchites rutilus septentrionalis. NCBI lineage: Eukaryota > Metazoa > Arthropoda > Insecta > Diptera > Culicidae > Toxorhynchites > Toxorhynchites rutilus. The sequence goes on from NC_073746.1 coordinate 191,103,988, forward strand.
CGCCAGATGAAAATTTAATATCTTGTGAGTAATCGATTAGAGTTTGGTTGATATTACTTGATGGCAAGTGTGCGAAAACGATAATTTTCTTCGCACTGTTTCGCAAAATTACTGATTTTCGGGTGAGGGAGGGAGATGAAAGGAATGAGCGCCATTGTGGCAGCCATTTGTGGCTTCCTTCCACCTTCACCTTAACGTGTCCACGTGGACATTATCTGTACCCCCACCCTCCTCATCATGGACAAGTGTGGACGCTTTCGTACCCCCTACCCCCCTAAAGTTGTCTACGTGGTATATGGACAGCCCCTTATCTCGACGCAACAGTCGACCAGGAACCCTGGTTCACTCGGAGAACAATACACTGAATTCTTTTTTAAGCGATTGATGCATGCGTGTCAAAAAAATGCTCCGTCATCAGGACACGCTCGTCATAACAGCACTCGCAGGATTTCCCTTCCCAACGAGGCTAATTGGGTAATTTTATAAAAATTGCATAAAACAATTCGCCTAATTTCAAGAAAATCGCATAAAAAAACCTAATAAAAGTCGCGTAAAAAAGAATCCAGTGTACTCGATAAGTCATCACTAACGTATTCGTCGATATGCAGGGATAAATTGGACGAATCTACTTGAATTGATCACGGTGTTGTATTAAAAATAATGTACGCCAGAACCAACTTCTAATGCTGAACTGTAGTCATACGCTAATTGTTGTTTGTATTTCTTTTTGTTTTTAACTTAAGGGCGATTTTTTTTATATTCATACAAACACATATGAAGAAAACAGATAAAAAACATAACGAAAATCTAATATCCATCTGAATACTATTTGACTAGGCGAATTAGATCAGTCCAATTATTGTATTCTACATGACAATATTGAGGAGGAAAAGTGTAATTTTTTACTCTATTATGAGAGATAAAAAGTGCTTTCGTGATATACTACTGAAAAGTCCCGGGTTTTTGAAATGAAAACAATCGTTTTTTGGGCAAAGCTGTATTTGTTCCTCAACATAGTTTCCTTCGAAGGCAATACACTTGGTATAGCGAGTTTCCAACATTTCGATTCCCTTTTTTTTCGTAGTACGAAACGTCTTCGAAATATGCCTCAGTTTCACTCTGCAAACTGCCTATTCAGGAGTATGGTAATGGATCCACGTTTCATCCATTGTCACAAAACTTCAAAAGAAGTCCACTCGATTACGCTTCAACAACGCCAAACCGGTTGTTGAATCATCAACGCGCCGTTGTTTTTGGTCGACGGTCAGCAAACGCGGCACCCATCGCGCGGATAGCTTGTTCATGTCCGAAATGTCGTGCAAAATGTATCCCACTTATTCTTTTGGAATGCCTACGGACTCAGCTAACTTGCGTAACTTTACTCTAAGATCGTTTGAAACGAGTCGATGAACTTGTTTTACGATTTCTGGATTCGTAGCCTCTTTCGGCATTCCAGGGCGAGCTGCATCTGCGGTGCTTGAACGGCCCATTTTCAATTCACTAAACCACCGATAAACTGTTGTTCTTGAAGGAGCAGAAGTGGAATAACATTTCGTCAACCACTAAATTGATTGTTCAGGAGTTTTTCCCATAAAAAAAATGTTTAATCAAAATACGATATCTCTCTTTTTTCATTTACCGGTTGGATCCTTTGCGGGTAATTCGTCCCCTTGCTATAAATAGTAGAATAAGTTGAAATGTAAATACACTATAGATATACGAATAGATTTATAAATTGAGTGTTCATCAACATTGTTACAATTTCCTTATATCCCATCCTTCTCCTAAAAATATGTCACCCTCCTAAACTCGAGTACACCGCGAGTAATCGGTTTTCCACCTTACTAACCATAGATGTAAGAAAATTGTTTATATATATAGTTTTAAAATTATATTTAAGAATTCGGCTCCTTTAAACTTAAGTAACTGAGCCTGTAAAAATAAACGAATTAAATAAAAAAAAAATTTACCGGTTGTTGAATCATCAACGCGCCGTTGTTTTTGGTCGACGGTCAGCAAACGCGGCACCCATCGCGAGGATAGCTTGTTCATGTCCAAAATGTCGTGCAAAATGTATCCCACTTATTCTTTTGGAATGCCTACGGACTCAGCTAACTTGCGTAACTTTACTCTAAGATCGTTTGAAACGAGTCGATGAACTTGTTTTACGATTTCTGGATTCGTAGCCTCTTTCGGCATTCCAGGGCGAACTGCATCTGCGGTGAACGGCCCATTTTCAATTCACTAAACCACCGATAAACTGTTGTTCTTGAAGGAGCAGAAGTGGAATAACATTTCGTCAACCACTAAATTGATTGTTCAGGAGTTTTTCCCATAAAAAAATGTTTAATCAAAATACGATATCTCTCTTTTTTCATTTACTATAGGAATGCTCTCGAAATGAATCTTGTTCATTTTTTGGCTGCGCCTTCTGTTGAAAAATCTTAGAACTCTTCAATGTTGAATAGTTTGTTCCAGACGAACAATCAAATCAGTTGTTTTTCACTTCACAATACGAATATTTCAGTATATTGATTATTTTCATAGGTTGAAAAAATGTCCCAAAATGTCATTACTGAAACGCAAGAAATTTATTCTATTTGTATCTTCAGACCTTGTTATTTCTTATTGTCAAATTACATGGATGATAGCCACCCTTACTTCGGACTCCGATCGGATTTGAAATTCTATCGGATTGTACAATCCAATCGAAGTCGACTTTCGCATTCAGCAGTTCATAATAAAATCCAGCCGAACTATGCAAATGTAGCAATCTTGCCTTGCCGCAAAACAAACTTTAAGATAATTTATTGAGAATTTGTGAAGCAAGTTAAACCAACAAAATATATGGACGACGCAGATCTGATCAGCCGTTCTCCTGTAATGATGAGTTATACGTACGTGGGAAAAACTCTCTTTTATATGGTGACCGGAATAAATCGCCACAGTAAACAACTGCAACAGAAACAACCGCTTAGAAAAAGTGTAGTAGGCTAGAAATATTTGGCGCGGGAAAAACATCATGTGCCTCACATTTCTATTATAAATTTATTCTCTTGTTCTCGTTTTTCGAAATTTATTCTGAGGACAATGTAATGGGGACGAAGTCCCCATTTGGCGAGGATAAGGAATCGAGGCGGCCCATGCCGCCAAGATGACGCAATCCGAGTCCACCGCCGACCCGCCGTCGGAAGCGGCGGTGTCTCGCACGCAAACCTGGGATCCACTGATTGCCCGGTTAGTTTGAAACATAGGATACGATCCTTTAGCAATGTCCGACCGAGCTCTAGCGAGCGTCGGACGGTATACGTCTGCCCGGGGCGTTACGTTTGCCTGGGGCGATACGTTTGCCCGGTTAATTCTTGTTTTGAAATACAATACCGCGCCACAATATTTATAGCCTACTACACATTTTATAAGCGGTGGTTTCTGTTGCAGTCGTTTTCTGTGGCGATTTATTCCGGGAACCCTTTTATATATAAAGATATGCATAGTCATTTTTTTCGAAATTTTCCAATCATCTCAAATATCTTTCAAAGTGTTCTATCATTGTAATTTGGGTGAAGACAAACTCACAAAATATATGGACAACCAGATCTGATCAGCCGTTCTCCTGTGCTGATGAGTTATACATATGTGGGAGAAACACTATTTTATTTATAAAGGTATGTATAGTAAATTTTTTCAAAATTTTCCAATCATTTCAAATATCTTTCAAAGTATTCTATCATTGTAATTTGGGTGAAGACAAGTCACAAAATATATGGACGACGCAGATCTGATCAGCCGTTCCCCGTTGATGATGAGTTATACGTACGTGGGAGATAATCAAAGGATAATCAAATCAACAGGTATAATTATTGTAACCCTAATGACGATAACACTTAAATACTAATACACTAAAAACTCTTATACACTAACACGAGAATTAGTACGTGTGGAGGCAAAACGACTTTTTAGCGACGCGCGGGACAAACCAAAATCGAACACAGAGCTGCAACGGTTAAATTCACGATACATGCTCGACATCGGTTGATTGTAACCGTAGTTTGTACGAAAAAAGGGAATTTGGAGATTGTTATGAGACCGCAGGCTCCACCGTTGAATGTTGAAATTCACTAATTGCAGAAATTGCATCGACGTAGGATAAAATCAGATCCGACAAGAAGCAAGCTTTGGCAATATTCCGGCCATCATGTAACGTATCGAGTCCTAAAATTTTACAGCGGTGCTTATAGCATGGAAGATCGTTGGGATTACTCCAAGGTAATCTACGTAAGGCAAATTTGACGAACTTGCGCTAAACAGTCTCAATGCGTAGAATGCTGTTTTGGTAGTATGGTGTCCAGATAAATGCAGTAAATAACTTTTATGCAATCACTATCCGAGAATTGCTTAGTTGAGCATCATATAAATCCGAGTGTTTCAGTTGTTTTTGATGTAATATATGCGATATGATCACGAAACGTAAGCTTAGAATCGAGCATGACTACTAAGTGCTTGATACAGTCAACCCGCTGTAGAGTAATATCATGAAGCATGCAGTCGTGACGAATAACAGAGCGTTTACGAGAAAAGTATATCACAGAGCACTTAGTTGGGTTCAGAATCATTCTGTTCCTTTCACTCCAAGCAGTAAATGCGTCGATTTGTGACTGAAGAAATACTGCGTCGGCTTCACCTTTGATAATATGGTACAGTTTGAAGTCATCCGCATATGATAATTTGTTGCATTTTAGAATGGTATTGATGTCGTTGAGGTGTAATAGGAAAGTAAATAGCCCAAGATGTCTACCTTGAGGTAAGCCTGATGTCATGCGAAAAGGCTCGGAAGTAAAGGTACACGATTTGGGGGGTGCGGACTGATCCATCTTATACTGATCACTTTTATGGCACTATTGAAGCATTACAACTTCTTTGTGATGCAAGGGACAATATGAACAGAGTTGGTGTTTGGCGACGTTCTAGAACAAGCTCTTCTGAAAGAAATATCGAGATTTCGGAGACATATAATCGCTGCAGGAATACATCAAAGAAGTTTGTCAATTGGAATTCTTGTAATGTTCTTGCTTTTATCGTGGAGAGGGATTTTTCAGAAACATTGCCGACTTCAGCGCAGTCTCTGAAAATGTTTCTATGATGATATGTGTATCGGTTGCGTCTAATGAAAGAAGCTATTCGAAGCTTAAGCTTTATAAGATCTATTTGTGATAGACTTTGTCGCAATCTCTCCTGAATAATTTGCCGATGTTGTCAGTTGAAAACATATTACTTCACAAGACTGGAAAGAGTTTGCGGGCACTATTGCTCTAGCCATCAATTCCAGAGATGGTTTACCTCCATTGGAGGAGTATAACTTCCATTCTCGTTTTATTTATGACAGCGCAGTTCGAACGCGCTCAGCGCTCAAACGAAACCTATCTCAGGTACCACCTTTTGTCGAAGGTCTCCCAAGCCATGGTGGAATAGCCAGTGCTTCAAGCTTCATGTAGAAAAATCGAATACATTTAAAGTTTTTCGGAAACGTGGAACCATTGAGAATTTTCAAAGGTATTTAGCCCTTGAAAATTAATTTAAAAACTTGATCAAAGGGAAAAAAACGTGTTTATTGGTGAAATTTCGTGGGGGTTTGCACGAAGATGATTCTCTCCAGAAGTTTCAGCAGTGTTCAGCAGGCGTATGGGTCTATACGATGCTGGGTCACCCGGCGCTTCCCTGGTTTGGGCAACAGTACTAGTTTTTGTACCTTCCATCGATCCGGAAAGTATATTCGTGAATCCATGCTCCATTGATTTACGGCCACGTCCCGACATAACTCCTTGAAACAATTAAATTTGTTCCGCTTTATCTTCGGTTGCTTGGGAACAGAAGGAACGATTCTGAAATGACCCTCAGCGCAGCAGACGTTTATACTCTCTAACTTCAACAACTTGTTCGAGCTCCGCCTGCGAAAGACGGATCTCTATAGTAGCATGTCCGAAAAAGAACCTGAGTTCCAGAGTAGAGGGTCCAAAGCCCCTGAGGAGGATGGTTATAATAGCTGTTATCCATGGTTATTATGGAAAGACAGAAATGGATAAACTCCTAAGCACATCACTCACCACAGTATTGAACTCCCGGCCCCGTGAGGCTAACGCCATATGAGCCTTTATAAAAATATATATTTTGGAAAAAAAAAATCACTCACCACAGTGAATCCTGATTCTTAACTCCCTCCACTAACAACTACCGCTGCCTTGATAAACGCTAAGGAACCACGCTATAGAGGCGATACTTCTGTCTTTCGGGCGGCGAATATCATACTGAAATTCCTTCCTTTCCCCTGGTGACTGTAAGGACGTGGCCGGGTACAATGAGAATGGTTTGCTACTCCCAAGCGTCATTTGTTGTGTTCTTTGTGCAATTTCGCCGGTTCAGGTCAATCACGATGAGCAACTACGAAGTGTACAGTCTACCCAAGCTCAAGCTAAAGCTCTAACTTCAGCAACTTGTCCGCTGCGTCCGTCAAGAGATGAATCGTTGCGGTCTGCGTCCCGAAAAACTCCCCTCTTTATCGTTTTTTCATCAGAACTTTATCCACGATGTTTTCCTCTTCCAACCTCTAACGCAGGTCCTTCTCAGTGGTGAACAGATTGCGGTTCCTGCATTCTATCGATGACACGGAGGATAAGGCCCTTACATTCACTCCGTCATCGAGAACCTTTTCGACAAGGTCCCTGAATGTTGAGCTCCTATTTTCTGGGTCTCTCTTCAGCTCGAACAGCATTTCGCCATTCTTGGTGTACCTGGACTTCCCCACGCTTTTCTTCAGTTTCTCGAGATCCGCAACATTGTTATAATCTTCTTATATCCCCTACTTATACCGTAGACAATATGTCATCCTTCTAAACTCGAGACTACCGAAAGTAATCGGTTTTCTACCTGACTAATCATTGAACTGCACAGAACTTATATTATATATAGCTAGAGAATATAGTTAAGAATTCGGCTCATTAACTGTACCTGTAAAAATAAACGAAATATGAAGAAAATCCACAACTAACATTGGAATGCTACTTCAACAAATCTGTTGGTATCAATCTCAAAAAATCTGTAATCTATATCTACAGATTCTTTGTTCTAAAAACGTCTGAAAAATCTATAGAAATACAGATCATTCTGTAGATATGGTAACCCTGTCTTCGAAACGAAAATCAATTCATTTTTGGATTACGATTGAGCGTTAAGTTTCGGGCGGAAGTATTGTATTTTGTTGGATTCCAGAAAATGAGGAAGCTGACAAGCTGTTGAGCCAAAAATTGAACGACTGACTCACAAACACGTTTCCGAAAACAGGTTCCATCAATATGCCGCTTCTGCGGAACATTGTATTACTGGTACCCTCATGTTTACACATTGAAGAGGATTCGACGAAGAAGAAACTGTGAAATCGATGGCACAATAACAACTATCCTGACAAACAACAAAAGAAGCAGTAATCGAGTTTTAAGTAATTCTAATTTGTTTCAATAAGATTGGTCCCTTAGTTTTCATTGTAATTCTGTTCCTTTTTTAATCAAATAACATGAGTGCTGACCCCCCGTCTTCGTAGCCTAAATGGTCGCGTATCCACTACTAAATAAGCGAACGATCATGAGCTTATAACTCAGGGCCCTTAATTGATCATCTTTGTGTGTTATTCTAGCTTCTACGTCCACGCAACAATCATCATGTGTTAGTGATCCCAGCTTCTCATTTCACATATGCTCTGCTGCATCAGAAATTGGTGCTGAAAATAACACAACAATGGAAGCCTCATATCAACAGTTCGCTGTGTATGATGCAACTGTGAACGTTCGAACAATAGGAATATTCTTACGCCGAAAAAAGGAATACAATACAACAATAGGAATACTCTTACGCCTGTATAGAATACAACAAAATTATCGCAAAGATAAAAATGTACACGAATAAATGCGGCTCAGTAACGGCTAAATTGCTAAATGAGCCTAATGAAATAAACAGATGGAATAAAAAAAACATGAGTGCCGGTTAACGGGTAAGACGGACGGACGCTTGCTAATAATTTAGGATATTATTTTAGAATGCCTCGAAATTTTAGAAATAACTATTTTTTGCTTTGTTTGATCGCCTTGAAATGTTTTTTGTTGTAGAATCAGTTGACGATAATTGATTGTTGATTCACTTTTGCCCTCACAGACCAATACACAAGCTGATCGAATGTCGCACTTTGTTTCATGTCAATGCTTGTGGCATTTTTCGCAATTGACATACACTCGGCTACAGGCGATTATATACTTGTTGCACCAGCACCATTATTCCACATCTCATAACTACATCAATCTTTCCTTGGCACCGCATGGAAACAACAACAATAGCAATACTTGCAAGTATCAAATATAATGCTACATGTTACATAGTATTGTCTCAGTGGAATCGGAAATTCATACAGAGACGTACATTGGTGGCTTGGAGCGACTAAAAATATAAAATATATTGTTTATTCACTATCGCGGTTATATAACTTGCACCACCAAACAATCGTCCATCATAGCATCAACATATTAGGTGATTGTTGCATCGCGACAGAGTCAATGCAAACGGGAGCAGACACAAATGGGGTTTCAGTGTAGCGAAGATGCTATTTGTACATACGGGTTAAGTGTGATTCACATACAACATCCACGTCACGTTCACGTTCCGTCCCGTCACGTTGCGTCAAGCAGTTCTTATGCAAACATTCACATGCACCGGCAACGGCAACTTCGACTTGCCGTTGCTGGTGTATGTGAATGCTTCAATAGGAATTGCATGGAAGAATAATTGACGCATCGTTACGTGACGGAACGTGAACGTGACGTGGATGTTGTATGTGAATCGCGCTTTATGAAGCTCGCACGTACACACACAAAGCCACATATCGATGGCTTGTTGCTAGGATTTGGCGATTTTTAGAAAAAGATCGATCTTGACGAATCGATTTTCTAAACGGCGTAGGGATCGATTCACCGATTAAATCGGTATCATAGAATCTAATTGAAAAATCGAATGCCTTTTTTCGATTGTTTAACGTATTCTATATAAGTGTCGTCTTTTATTTAACCCTTCTGTACTCGCGTGCAAAATCATAACTCGTATACTCGCGCACGGTGTCACAGACCGAAAGTTGAGCTTCTCTGTAATATTGCTATTGTGTATTTCTTAGGCTTCATTGGTATTTATTGGAAGAAGAGGGTATAGTTGAACGAAGAAACTCCAGAAAAGATGTTTTCTCTGTTTGCATTCAGTTTTAATAGTCATCTAATTCAGCCACAGAGCAATTTTTGATACTCGAAATACTTTGATAACGAAATTCGATTTTTCCTGTTATTAATTGAAAGAAAGCAACTGATTATAATTCATGAAAGTAGAAAGAGCTATAGAACATAAAAACGTATTAATCGATTGTGGTTTCATTGGTGTAAGGATAAGAACGTACCATAACTGCATGCTCGAGACAAACATATTTTTTTTACATTTCATGTAGTTGTAGCGTGTTTTGAAGAGAAGAATGTATAACGACCTTATAGATAATTACCAGATGATAAAGGTTCTGGAATATAAGGTTTGCATATTTCTAATATTGTTTGTGCTTGTATTCTTGGTAAACTAAGAATTAACACGTTCGTCGCCCAACGCGACGTTTTAGAGTTTCTTGTGGGGCCCAACTTGTGGATAAATTATTAAATAAAGATCAAACTTAGTTTTTAGACAACGTTTATATGATCTAGCCATGTTTTATTTAATTTGAAGACGAATTGACGACAATAAAACATGTCAAAGTCATTATGTGAGTTTCGCAAAAAACTGCAGTACAAACCATCCGTACTATAAATCAATAAAAAGTATAGTATAAACATTATAATCATATGGTTATGATTTTATTATTTTTCTACATATCCTATAGTAATAATTAGGTGCCTAATCTATCAAATTTCTTTCAAAAATCCTATTCAATTTGAACGAGGAAAGTGTCACCCATATCTGGGTGACGGGGCGACGAAAATGTTAACGCCTTTCTTTAGATGGGGCATAAAAAGATGATATAAGAGGATTTATAGGAACTTCCTTTCCTTTTTCCCGTTTGCTTGTCGATATTGTCCATTATAAAATATTCCCGAGACTGTAAATGTAAAAAGTAACCATAAGCCACCGATTAGTTTATAGTTTATTGTTTACAATTCTTCCACAAGTGTAATTCTTTCACAAATGTGTATATGTGTGACTGTTGTATTCAGCGAATAACTATACGAAAGTCGAACATTTGTAGCAGGAAATTGATGCTTTTACGTTTTGATTGGCCCCATTGAAGCTTCTCGCGGAAATTGGTAATGAATACGACATCGAAGCATTCCAAAACGAAATACATGTATTCCATACTTGGTGTAATAAAAATCTACTAAAACTGAATGTAACAAAATGCAACTCCATAACATTGAGCAGAAAAAATCATGTACTAAATATTGTAATACATCTTGGAAATCAAAATGTAGAAAAATGTGTAATAGTTAGAGATCTAGGCGTCGTCCTGGACTGTAAACTCACATTCATAGAACATTACAACTCTGTAATCAATAAGGCAAATAGTGTGTTAAGCTTTGCAAAACGCTTCTCACATAACTTACAGGGCCCGTACACAATAAAGCTTTTGGGCTGCAGCCCATTTGTGTATCAATAATAGGCGTCATATTCAATTCGATGTTTTGCCTTCGCTGTTCTGCAGCTCACTTAGCGAGTGGAATTCGCTAATTGGATTGAATTTCCAGCCTAGTTAGCGAACGAGTATCGTATCGTCGACATTTTTTTAAACATATTTAAAAGGCGTTTCGTCATAGGCTGTGAATTTGCATAAAGATAATATGATGCTTCCACTTTTCTTCCTTTGTAATGTTTATAATTTTTTGTTTAACCGTTTGAGTACGGGGCAATTTTTTTGAGCATGCAGATGAGCTTGGTTATATTTATATGAATTGATGAATTGGTGCAGAAAAATTCTTAAATCCATCGAAAAATGTATAAGTAATAAGCGATAGAAATGTATGAGTAATAAGCGATAGAATCTAGATTTGTTCAATTTGTACCCCCAATGCACCCATATCGCCGTGCAAAAGTGCCAAGTCAAAAATGTTAACATCAAACGAGAGAAGCGATATCACGGTCCCCTTCTTCTTCTTCTTCTTACACGTTCCTAGAGGAACTTCGCCGTCTCAAAGTAGTGCTACTTGTGTCCTTCTTTTTATTAATACTTTAGATTTCTATGCCAAAAAACACGCCTTGAAAGCAATCTAAGTGGCAAGCTCTAAGAATACGCATGACCACAGTGCAAGTCGGAGGAAATTTCTTTGACGAAAAATTTCTCCGACCAGAACGGGAATTCATCCCGTACCCCCGGCATGTTAGGCGTGACGCAAACCACTCGGCCACGGGTTGGTCCCTCTGAGTATTGAATTTTTTTTTAGTTGCCATTTTTATCAAATTCCACTGAACGCACAGCCCAAACACGTGTACAACGTTGAGTTTTAATATAGACGTATAAGAAAGTAATACAAGCAACGCAGTCTACTGACAGGGCACAAGTAAACTTGCTTTCCGTTCAATTATCTTTCCGTGCACCACACATCATGCTTTCGTGCCCCATAGCTCACCCGGTGCCAACTAATGTGCGATTCACATAGAACGTTACGGAGAAGAACGTCTACGTTCCGTCAACGTCTCCACCAATTCACACATGCAGTCAATGCTTGCACCAGCACCATCACGTCAAATGTCAAACGAATGATTTATTCAATGTTATTCATGGTGTCGCCACCTACAACAATTTTCAATTGCAATGCCCTCTTCCGAATCAGCATGCCTAGAATCAGTCCTAAATTTAGAAAAATTCAGTGAAAATCATTGAACTATATTATTTAAATGCCTAAAACCTGTAGTCCCGACCCTTTTTTAACAATAATAATATATAGACTGTTTTTCTCAGCTAGTCGTGAATTGATTTTTACTGAGAAATTTGAAACTGGGAGATATATTGGCATAAAAAATGCAGCCAAAATCAAAACAAAAGCCGAGACATAAAGCCCAGACAAAGACCCAACGAGCCGTTCGTCTCCATCAATTATTCTTTTCTACAAATCCTGCCGGTCGTTTTCGTTGAACGTATGCTGACGGGTCGTTACGTTGCCGGTGTATGTGAATGTTTTCATATGAATTGCATGGTAGAATAACTGACGTAACGGAACGTGACGGGACGTGAACGTGACGTGGATGTTGTATGTGAATCGCACTTAATGCGGGCGCTACACGATTCGTCCAACGTTTCACTCGAATGTTGGACTCAAACGTAGCTGCCGTAGCAATTGTACTGATATCGGGCTGTAAATTAAAAATGCTTCAAATCAACATTATTAGAGTGCAATATTTTGCCGAATATTTTGAGTTTTATAAATCATTTTCATTGTTCCTTCATCTAAAACTTGTAAAAAAACCAATATGTCAAAGATAGATTCGGACGAATCGTGTAGCGGTGTATCGAATGTCATCGAGTGTCGAATCAAAAGAATGACAAAAATCCTTTGACTCGTGCCACTCACGTTGGAAGGTAATCCACAACGAACGAATTACCTTCCAACGCGAATATTCGACACTCGACATTGGAGGTTCGTAGCTCGTTAGTCGACTACACGATGCGTCGAATCATCGAGCGTCCAGCATTCGAGGGTGTTCGTAGCATCGTGTAGCGCCCGCTTAAGAGAGCACAAGCGACTACATTCTGTTTACAGTTGAGAGTGAATGACGTCCACTAGAAGGTATTACACGAAGAGAAGAGAGAATGAGCATTGAATGTTCCTCCTCCACGTTTAGCTGAAGCTTCGAATGTTGATGGTTCACCGACGTCGGTGGTAGTGAATCAAGGCAGTTCGCCCGGCATCACAGTGTTGGATGGTTCAAAGGGACTATTGTTCATGAATAAACAAACGAATGACATTGGTTCATATTCAGTTCATTCAATATCCAAGCACTGGTCAGTCCACGAACAGATTCTCTTATTTGCACTCCGTAAGTTGGACTGCAACTCATTTCCACTTCCTTCATATGAAGCACGCTGCATGCTTATAAACATTCAAGCACCAAAGAACGCCGTAAATTTGCAATGCTTTCTTTTGTTAATGACCTAATTTCGCAACGAGTACGATTAGCTGAATTACTGGAAAAATTAAATTTCTATGTACCTGGGTGTCAACCAAGAACACGCAATTTGTTTCTAACCAAAACATCCAGAACAAGTTATGCAAACAACGCCCCTATTAATCGCATGATGCGTATATACAATCAGCACTGCGAATTAATTTACACAACGATGAATAAAAAACAACTAAAAAGAAACATGTACCGTAGGAATAATATTTAACTTAAGAAAACATTGTAACATTAATATATAAGTATGTAGTCTACATTTGTTTGACGAAAATGAATAAATGAATAAATAAATAAGATTTACGGTTTCCCCAACACAGACTTCAAACCCAAGCAGCACGGTAACATGGTCTTCTAAACTTAGGAACCTGGGAAAATCGTGCAGACACTAGAGACGTCCTTCTTCTTCTTGTTTTTTTTTTTTTGTTCACGGAGACTTTAAATCATTCCCCTTCGTTGTTCGTTATTGACGGCAAGGGCAGGAAAGATCACGAATGAGCAGAACGAATGTATGGGAAAATGGAAATGCTTCAAGTTTTCATAAATTTAAACCGTTTACACACTATGGGATTGTGATTTATAGCATAACAAACAAATCTCAGGGAATTTCTGATTCGTTTGGTATGTAAATCGTCAAAATCCGTTCGCGGTAAAAATAGTTATTAACGTTAACTTTATTTCATAAAATCATCACCTGTTTTCTAATTTGGCTTATTTTAATGAAGAGATAGTTCTACGTCAAAAACGAAAATAAAACAGGATTCCGCGTGTGGAATGTAATTTTTGCGGTTTCGATATTAAGTATTTTTAATGATTTAATTTCAAAATTCAATTCGCTGATGTTTATATTTCGGTTTGTGAGTTAACAGAGAAGCGATATTAGGTATGTACGGCAAAGTAAATCCATTTGTAAGTGGACAATTTAAAGCATTGAAATAATTGCACTGGTGAAGTGAGACGGACAGTTGCCAGTGGGACTCTGAAAAGTATGTTTATTCTATTCTAAGGGAATGCCCCCATTCAAGTCTGGACAGCGCAAGCAATCAGTCGTTTACTTTCGCGTTCCCGTAATCGTGAACGAGTGCTGTAAGCTGTTATTAACCTTACTCGCCCTGGTGTTTTTATTATCACGCGTTTACCGTGGTCTTGTGGACATTGTGTTCAACCTCGCAATCAGCGAGTGGAGAAGCCGCAACAAGGCCTGCCAAAGTGGCTGGCTTTCATTTCTCGCCAATTCATCGCCATCGCAAATTGGAGTCGGACACGGTGGTCAGTCGCACGCACACAATATCAGTGTGGAAGAACGCGCTTAGTGGTGTGATACACCATTTCATTTGTGCCGAGCGCCCAACACGCGATCAGCCGATCGCTAAGTTCAATTGTACTGGTGCATCTCGTGTGAATCGCTGTGAGTGAGAACGTGAGAACGAGCACCGGACTGAAAAGTGCACAATCGCAGCGGCGTCTGCAATCATCCGATCGAGCAGCAGCCGTTACCGCAATCATCGCACTGGTGTGCGTTAGCAAGTAGTTTTATTATTTTTTGTTTTTCTTTGTTTTTTTTTTATTAGGTTATAGGAATCATTCAAACTATTGCAATTATCAGTCACATAAATGATGGATGAAGGTGGGGGGTCTTTGAATATGGAGATCTCCTTCGATGACTCCCTTTCCGTTGCACAAAAAGGTGCCGGAAAATCGCTTAAGCGCGTTCCGTGTGATACAGAAGAGTCGTCGATTAAAAAGCCCCCCTCTAAGAAATCCACAAACCTCGCCACTCATCCCCCGAACCACCCCGTTTTAACTCAACCATCGACCTCGCATTCCTCATCTGTTGCTCCTGATCCCTCTCAACCATCCACCTCATCTCCCCCCTCTACCGTCCCCGTTCCCGCCCAAACCTCGTCCTCGTCTTCTTCTTCTGTTTTGTCCTCTCCCCGTGTCAAGGTTTATCCAGAGGATGCACCTGGAACTGGTCCATGGGTTGTTTTCTTCCGGCCCAAACCCAACGGGAAATCGCTGAACGTCATTCAGATTATGAAAGATCTGACAAAAAATTATTCCTCCGTGGTCGAAATGAGAAAGGTTAGACCGAACAAACTGCGTGTTGTCGTGGCTGATCGGAAGCAAGCTAACGAGATTGTTGTCGACAATAGATTCATCCTAGAATATCGCGCCTATGTGCCCTGCCATAACGTAGAAATTTCGGGGGTGATTACAGAAACGGGTCTGACGAGCGAATTTATAAAAAAGGGAGATGGCAGATTTAAAAAGCTTCCTCGGTCGATAGTTAAAATTTTGGACTGCCAACAGTTAGGAAAAGTGTCCCAGGAAGAGGGAAAAACAAAATTCACGCCGTCCGACTCGTTTCGAGTAACTTTTGCTGGTTCCGCCCTCCCTGACTACGTTATGGTAGACAAATTGAGGCTACCACTGCGACTCTTCGTGCCAAAGCCCATGACTTGCAACAAATGCAAGTCAGTTGGTCACACAGCAGATTATTGTGCCAACAAGGAGCGCTGTGCCACTTGCGGAGAGCAACATGTGGGGAAATCCTGCAGTGCGACTGAGCATAAGTGTCCATATTGCGGAGGATCCCCACACGTGCTCTCAACTTGTGAAACTTACAAGAGTCGCTGGGAGAAGCAGAAGCGCTCTTTAAAGGAACGATCGAAACGTACTTTTGCGGAAATTTTAAAGGGCGCTTCTCTACTGGCTCAACAACAACAACCAATCTCAACACACAATACCTTTTCCGCGTTGCCAGTTGATGAAATGGAAGCGGACACAGCTAGCGAGGGCACACCGTTTATTTTCAAAGGGAATCCCCGGCGCAAAAATGTGACCACTCCCAAAGTTCAAGAACAAGTCCCCACGGTTATATCCTCTGTTAGCTTGCCTAAAAAATCGAGTGCAGCGGACAAGCAAAATCAGGTTCCTCCTGGCTTCCGTGGGAATATTTCATCTTCGAACGACCCAGCACTCGAGGGGACATCAAAAACCCCAACTGTCCCTATTTTTCCGTCCAGTTCAACTTCCCAATCGGGATTTATAAAGTTGTCTGACCTTTTGGATCAAATCTTCAAGTGTTTTAATGTTTCCGACTCCATCAGAACCATTGTCATCTCAATGCTTCCAGTATTAAAGACAATTTTGCAACAATTGATGCAAACATGGCCCCTCCTTGCAATGATTATCTCTCTTGATGTCTAATTCAAATAGAGAGGTCGGAGATATCACTGTTTTACAGTGGAATTGTCGTAGTCTTATCCCTAAATTGGATACATTCAAATTTTTAATTCATAACTTCAATTGTGATGTTTTTGCTCTGTCCGAAACTTGGCTTTCTTCGCGAGATGATATCTCTTTCCACGATTTTAATATTATACGCTTGGACCGTGATGATAGATACGGAGGGGTGCTTTTGGGGATCAATAAGTGCCACTCATTTTTTAGAATTGACCTTCCAACTATTGGAGGGATCGAAGCTGTTGCTTGTCATGCAAACATCAGAGGCAAAGACCTCTGTATTGTCAGCTTGTATTGGCCTCCGAGAGCTGCGGTTAGCCGCAAACAACTTGATGACATGTGCTCACTCCTTCCTGAGCCACGATTGATCTTGGGAGACTTCAACTCTCACGGAACTGCCTGGGGGGAACAGTACGACGACAATCGTTCATTGTTGATATATGACCTTTGTAACAGCTTCAATATGACCATTTTGAACACTGGGGAAACAACACGTGTACCTAAACCTCCTGCTAACCCTAGTGCTCTTGACCTCTCGCTTTGCTCGAATTCACTATCGTTAAATTGCAAGTGGAATGTAATTCAGGACCCCAACGGTAGTGATCACTTGCCAATCAAAATTTCCATCACCATTGGGTCGAATTCTTCTGAATCTATAAACATGGCATATGACCTCACAAGACACATTGACTGGAAAAAATATGCGGACGCGATTGCTCTAGCCATCAATTCCAGAGATGGTTTACTTCCATTGGAGGAGTATAACTTCCTTTCTCGTTTGATATATGACAGCGCGGTTCGCGCTCAAACGAAACCCATCCCAGGTTCCACCATTCGCCGAAGGCCTCCCAATCCATGGTGGGATAGCCAATGTTCCAAGCTTTATGTAGAAAAATCGAATGCATTTAAAGCTTTTCGGAAACGTGGAACCCCTGAAAATTTTCAAATGTATTTAGCCCTTGAGAATCAGTTCAAAAATTTGATCAAAGGGAAAAAACGTGCTTATTGGCGAAATTTCGTGGGAGGTTTGTCACGAGAAACGTCAATGAAAAAATTATGGAAAGTGGCTCGAAACATGCGAAATCGCTCATCAACGAATGAAAGCGAAGAATATTCACATCGATGGATTTTTAATTTTGCACGGAAGGTTTGTCCTGATTCCGCTCCTGTGCAAAAAATTGTTCGAGACATACCACAAGATAGGTGCGATCTTGATTCCGAGTTTTCGATGGTAGAATTCTCTCTTGCTCTCCTTTCTTGTAACAATTCGGCTCCAGGATCGGATAGAATTAAGTTCAACTTGTTAAAAAACCTCCCTGGTGTGGCGAAACATCGCTTGTTGAATTTATTCAATCGGTTTCTGGAACATAATATTGTTCCAGATGATTGGAGACAAGTACGAGTTATAGCTATTCAAAAACCCGGAAAACCCGCGTCCGACTTCAATTCGTACCGCCCAATAGCAATGCTGTCTTGTATACGGAAATTGTTGGAGAAAATGATCTTGTTTCGCCTTGATCGATGGGTTGAAACGAATGGCCTACTCTCAGATACACAATATGGGTTCCGCAGGGGCAAGGGGACGAATGATTGTCTTGCGTTGCTTTCTTCAGAAATTCAAATGGCTTACGCCGAAAAAAAACAAATGGCTTCAGTATTCTTGGACATAAAGGGGGCGTTTGATTCAGTTTCAATAGAGGTCCTGTCAGACAAATTACACTCTCGGGGTCTGCCGCCTCTATTGAATAATATGTTATATAACTTGCTTTGTGAGAAACATTTGAATTTTTCTCATGGAGATTCGGCAGTGAGTCGGATCTCTTACATGGGCCTCCCTCAGGGCTCATGTTTAAGCCCCCTTTTGTACAACTTCTATGTAAGCGACATCGACAATTGCCTTACACAAAATTGCAACCTAAGACAACTTGCAGATGATGGAGTGGTGTCTGTCGTAGGATCAAACGAATCCGACCTGCAAGGACCCTTACAAGCTACTTTGAACAATTTTTCAACCTGGGCCATTGGGCTAGGGATCGAATTCTCCACGGAGAAAACAGAGATGGTGGTTTTTTCTAGGAAGCATAGACCAGCAAAACCAAAGCTTCAACTTTTGGGTAAACCGATCACTCATGCTATGTCATTCAAGTATCTTGGGGTCTGGTTCGACTCCAAATGTACTTGGGGGGCCCATATTAGGTATCTGAGTAAAAAATGTCAACAAAGAATAAACTTTCTCCGTACAATTACCGGCACCTGGTGGGGAGCCCATCCTGAAGATCTTATAATGTTGTATCGAACAACTATTCTCTCAGTGATGGAGTATGGCAGTTTCTGTTTTCAATCAGCTGCCAAAACACACCTCATTAAACTCGAGCGAATTCAGTATCTTTGTCTCCGTATTGCGTTGGGATGTATGCCCTCAACGCATACCATGAATCTCGAGGTTTTGGCAGGCCTACTCCCACTAAAAGATCGCTTCAATTTATTATCTCTTCGGTTCCTCATCCGGTGTAAGGTTATGAACCCATTGGTGATCGGAAATTTTGAGCAGCTTATCGAGCTAAATTTTCATTCTGGATTCATGAGCTCATATCATGAATTCATCACCATGCAGGTTGATCCTTCTTCGTATATTCCCAACCGTGTTTGTTTTTCTGACTACATCAATTCCTCTGTACATTTTGATCTGTTCATGAAGGAGAAAATCCATGAAATTCCAGATTATCTTCGATCGAGGATCGCTCCTACGATCTTCAAAGCAAAGTATGGGCGTGTCAATTGTGATAATATGTACTTTACTGATGGGTCCTCTATGAATGAGTCCATAGGATTTGGAGTGTTCAACGTATTTTTTAGCACCTCACACAGTCTTCAGTATCCTTGCTCAGTATATATTGCTGAATTGGCAGCAATACACTGGGCGCTGGACAGCGTCGCCTCACGACCTGTTGAACACTATTACATTGTAACGGATAGTCTTAGCTCTGTCGAAGCTATCCGTTCAGTGAGGCCGGAAAAGCACTCGCCGTACTTCCTTGAGAGAATACGAGAAATTTTGAGTGCTTTATCCAGACGCTGTTATGTCATTACCTTTGTCTGGGTCCCTTCACATTGCTCCATTTCGGGTAATGAGAGGGCTGACTCATTAGCAAAGGTAGGTGCAATTGAAGGCGATATTTATCAGCGTCAAATCGCCTTCAATGAATTTTATTCTTTAGTTCGTAAAAATACCATCGCTAACTGGCAACGCAAGTGGAACGAAGATGAATTGGGCCGGTGGTTTCACTCGATTATCCCTAAGGTTAGCCTCAAACCATGGTTCAAAAGTCTGGACTTGAGTCGGGACTTTATTCGGACCTTCTCCCGACTCATGTCCAATCACTGTTCTTTAGATGCGCTGCTTTTTCGTTTCAAGCTTGCCGACAGCAATCTCTGCGTTTGTGGCCATGGTTACCACGACATCGAACACGTTGTTTGGTCGTGCGAGCTATATTTTGTCGCCAGATCTAATTTAGAAAACTCCCTTCGAGCTCGAGGAAGGCAGCCCAATGTGCCGGTGAGAGATGTGTTGGCTCGGTTAGACCTTGATTACATGTCCCAAATATATGTTTTCCTTAAAGATATCGATCTTCGAGTGTGATTGTTCTTACATACTTTCCCCCCCATTTTCTCCTCCTTTTCGTCCTTCGCGAGCTATCGGTTCCCTAACATTAGAATAAGTTAAATTGTTAATACATATTAGATGTGAGGATAGTTTAAGAATTCAGTGTGATGTGTGAGTATGAATGTGAAAGTGAGTGTGAGTGTGAGTGTGAACATGGTTACAATCTCCTTACATCCCATCCTTTTCCTAAAGAAAATGTGTCACCCTTCTAAACTCGAGTCGACCGCGAGTAATCGGTTTCCTATTTCATTAACCGTAGAATTAAGAAAACATGTTAATAGTAAAAGTATAGTTGAGAGTTTGGCTTCTTTAAACCTATGTAACTGAGCCTGTACAAATAAACGAATTATAAAAAAAAAAAAAAGGGAATGCCCTGCGTCTATAAAGGGAAATCAAATCGTCAAAGGTGGACTGCGTAGAAGCTGACTGGAACCTGAAGCAAAATAGTTGAGGGTCTATCCGTGAACAACAATTTTTTGTAAAACATTTGGCCGATTATTTCGAAAATCAATATATTGAATTGTAAGAAGCTGCACACAAATGTTGGGAAACATGAGTTTCCAACGATACAATTTAAGTTCTCCTTAACATGTCCGTGACTCAAACTTCCCCTATTGCATTGTATAGCTTTGAAAGCGAATAAAATACTAACAAAATTATAATTCAAATCGGACGATATTATAGAGTGGTGTTTTACGTAAAAGATAATAATGTGAATAATACTCTTTAAACTCCTACTCACCTGGATTTTCGGCGATTGCACGATAGATAAATAAGGCTATGGAGTCCTCACTGAGTGACTCCCATAACCCATCGCTTGCCATGATTAGAAAATCTTCCGTACCATTGAGACAAACAGATAAAGTATCTGGCTTACTAGTCACGAAAGGTTTATATGATGCATCTCCTGTAATGAGAAAAAAATGCACAATTCTCCTCACATTATTTTACATGATTAAGTAAATTAGAAATACATTTTCAAAACATTAATCGACTTTTGACATCGGTTGCGTTATGTATTGGACCGACATTGCGATTTCCACGGTTCCCACGGTTGTTTCCTTGTAATATGAAATAAACTCACCAATTGCTCTTGAAACAGCGAGTTGTCCATTTACGCGACAATGACCACTAATATTTAAAACAAATCCACCCAATTTCTCGATTCGTTCACGCTCACTCTAGAATCGATTAAAATTCAATAACAGAGTCTAAGGATTAGTGATATATACAAACTTTTAACGCTGGGACATGCGATGACACTATTTGACAGACTTGACCCTCAGATACCAACAAAGCCTGTGAATCTCCAACCCATCCAACGAATAATCGTTTCTCTATTGCACGATATATACAAACTAGAGCAGTTGTTCCGCTATTCATCACCTGTTGATCAAAATGTATAAACTTCCGATATGATAAAATATTTTAAATAAAGTAAAATTCTTACGTATCTGTCGTTTTTGTCAATAAACGCTTCGTCCGTCTGAACAAAACTTTCCCGAATTGCCCTTTCTATGTCCTGAGGGTAATTGCTGTTGTTGGCGATGTTGTAACTCAGATGAGCAGCTGTGTAGACTGCTGCATCGTGACCACCATGTCCATCGTACACTCCATAAAAGCTAGTCGGCTCAGAATTTTCGATATCGAAAATTCCATTGAAATCATTTATACAAATATGCCTGTCTTCCATTCTTGGTCGCTTGTTTTTTATAGCTTTCACGGAATACAGCGGTAACTTGAATGATATTTTCGTCGAACATTCTGATATGATTTCATTGAGCACGGCGTTATCCATAAGTCTTTCGCAAAAAGCATTTGTGTTTGCTAATACGATCGTATTTAACTTGAAAGAGTTGATTGCTGAAATTTGGACAATGATTGTAAAGTTATTAAATTAACACAATATTTTACCGTTGTGTTCATCCTTGGGAAGTTTTAGGTAAGGCTTCATGTTCTGTAGTACATCTCTGACAATAGCTACGAATAAAATTTGAGGACAATTGCTGAAATGGAAAGATTAAAGATTTTTTTTGGAATAAGCAGTTTATTGAGGAGTTAATGGTCGGCCAGAAATAAGTAATAAGTTTTTTGTTTGAACTGAGTTTTGTCTAGAGATATAAGCATCTATCTGGCCCGAAATTCCTGAGGTTTGAAACCATTGGAAAATGATTTTTTTTAATTGGGAGCAGGAACGTTACTGTTCATAGAAGTGCAGGTTTCTCTGCGGTTCTTAAAAATTCTAGGAATTATATATTGTAACGAGAGATTTAAACGGCTATATGCTATCCAAACATATATGAAGTAGATGAAGAGTTTATTTTTGACCTTCTTGTATACCAATTTTCTTTATCATTTATTAATTTCAAAATTTTAATTTGAAACCGCAATGAATTTAGTAGTTCTGATAAACTTTTGCTCTGTCGCAAACAACTTTGAATGCAATTGTACAACATTTCTGGTAATGTTATTGTGCACTATGTGAATAGTTTACTCATATTTCTCAAAAACAAAAACATTATTATAAAAACAAGAGCAATTTGTTTGGCTTGAAAAAAAAACACAAATAGCAAACATAGTTGTTTTTTGTACGAATTTCGAACATAGTTGCTACGAAATCTTACATTGCCAACAGATATTGGTGAATCCAAATAATTACTTCGCCGGCTACCTCCGACTCTGTTAAATTATATCTAGGAGCTCGTACATGTAGCTGGTCGTTGTCTTTAAAGTTCTTGAAACATTCTAAAAACTTTCGGCAATCTTCTAAGACGGAACTGTTCATTTTCACTAATCACTTATATTCCCAATGTTCTCAATGATTATAGTCTTTAGACACAATAAAAATTATTCATTCCTTCCCATCCGCGATGACCAAAGTACGTAGAATAGAAGGTAGTCTCCTCCCTGCTTTGATCATGTAGTAGTAGGCAAAGAAAAAAAGCAAAAAATTGTAATAAACTATCGATTGAATTCATATAAATTCGAACATTTTTGAATTTTTTTTAAATTGTAACAAAAGAACTGTCTCAAAATATGTTTCCAGGGGATGAAACAACAGTTAATCATTTTAAAATTGAAATTATCGCATCTGTATTATAAAAATAACGCAAAAAAACGATGAACAAATGTGTGGAGAGGTTATATCGAAGCAGTGTCGTTCCCGCAATTTGATAATATGATGAAAGATGAACACTGCTGATTTTTTTGTCTTTCATTGAAGCATCCATCATGAATCATCGCGATGCTTTCATTGGTCTCAGTTTGGAGTGTTCAGCCGTAGTGGGGCCGCTTAAGGGACCAAATTGGCGTTTCTGGAAAACGAAAAAAACATTTTCTCCATCCCGGATCATCTTCCGAAGTGATTGCAAATAAATATTTTGCACTTTCGCAATAAGTGAATGTATAAATTTGGAATTTCGTGTGAAACCATTGAAACGGAACGTTTTGGAAGATCCAAGAAGCAAATGCATGGAACAGCTGAAAACATCTCCGATTAGTTTATCTCATCACAATTTATATAAAAAAACACTTACCTCCAGTACGAAGACGTCTTCTTTGCTGATTATAGGTTAAAACAGTATCCCCAAAAGAATCCGGCGAAAATGAAGCGAACAAACAAATATGTTTCGCGTATCGAACGAGCTGTTGTATTCGAAAAAGTTTAACCATTTCCGTCTCAACAATTTGTTGGTCGGAAAATGGTGGAAAGTTATCCGACTTTCTTCAAAATTTTTCTGCTCCGGCATCGCGGGACGTTGCACTTCGACATATTGCTGGAGTAAACAAACACTGTTCAGTATGAAATCGATAAAAAATCACATCAAACCTTACCTGCAGTGAAAATGCGGTACACTATCGTGATTATCGTCGGCTCGACCAACGATTTGGTCACTTTTTACGATTTTTTGAACTTTTCAAAACAAGAAATATTGCAAAAACTTCCGAACATCGAACAAATTGAGGATTGTTTATTACTATCTTCTTTGTGTGCGCGCTCCGTGTGTATACACAGGTAATATCACTTACCTTCTATTCTACGTACTTTGCGCGATGACTAAAGGCCCATTTATACGTTGCTAGTAGCTGACTTCACAACGAGCAGCTACTGACCCGGTGAACTCGCTTGACAAATGGTTGACTCGCCTTGTCCGTTCACACAATGTGAGCTGCTGACAAGAAACTAGATACTAAGTACGGGTTTACCAGAGATGCCAGACGATTTTTCAAATGTCCATCAAATAGTCAGAAACAGCAATCAGGTCCGAATTTGACAGATGATTGATCCGAAATCAACTTATTTATTGGCTGTTTTCGGCTTAGGTTTTCAGTTGAATTTATCATTACACAATTTTAAATTTTATCGCGAGACACACGCTGGCCGTGTTTACAAATACTTTGTGCTGAATTTCTTTGAACTGAGGGTACTATCCGAAAAAAGCAGAAAGAAAAAAGGATTCGGGCCAGGAATTGGATGCAAAGAAAAGGAGTAACAAATACAATACTGGAGTAACTCCACGATGATGATCCCCGAGAGTACAGAGCAGTGTTGGAAATAACACCTGAAAAAGTGAAAAAACTGTTGGATTTAATTGCTCCACAAATACAACGCCAATATACACTCATGAGTGAAACTAGAAATGATGTGCCTTTCTTCTGGAATATGGAATATATATCAGATTATTGTCGCTATTTTTTAGAACCTCGAAAGCATCCATAGCTTAATTAATTCCGAAAGTATGTGGTGCTACAAATGGCAGTCTAAAAGATTTTTCAAAATTTGATTTACTTCGCGTTGACAGCAGCTTCGTGTACCAATTTGTGAAATGAAAATGATAGTAGATTCGCCGGAGGAATAAATACGTCTCAAAAACTAAAATAATGAATGAAAATATACTTTTTTCAAATCGAATATGTATTCTGTTTCTTAGAACAATACTTTTTTTTGCAAGTTGTGAGTGAATTTTGAATGAAAATTGTGCCCGATGATGATTTTATATTTAGATTCCCAATAAAACTGTCTCAATAAGAAAACGTGCCCCGCCAGTGTGCCAAACAAAATAACAACGATTCCGTTTAGAAACTATTAGGGTTTTATTTGTTTTTCCAATATTTTTCAAGTCTATAAATATCTTCGCATATTTTCAAATATCTTAAAAATAGAGACATTTGTTTACATTTGGCATCCCTGATTCGAACGCTAAATTCTGTTTTTTGACGTTTTGAGGGATGCGAGTGCGAGTAAATTCAAAAAACTTTGAAGTAGCTCGCACGCCGAATCACACATGACACTAACTGGCATGATGTGTTCACACGGTGTGAGTAGCTGCACTGCAGTAACTGACTAGATCGACTCGTATGCTTACTCGCACCGTCTGAACCCGGCTTAATGTACAGTGTCGACGTCTGGTGGTGATATCTATTTAGGGAGGCAAATTAATCTAGAGAAGTAGGCCCGTAGGCGGTATCAAATCGTTAAAATTTGAATGAAATTCTTTACTTCATGTTATTTGATAGCTTAAAACACGTGATGTTTCATATTACTTAATTATTTTAATATAAATTCTTTGATATATCCATTAAAAACACATAATTATAATACAAAATCACTGTCACGCACAATTTATTTTCAGACATTTTACACTATTTGTAAAAAATTGTATTACTCTATTATATAGAGTATATTTTTTATAAGAAAAAGTTTATTTTTATTCATGATTTTTATTTTAAAAACAGTATCATATCCACCTGAACATTCATTATCATTTTCACTTCGCAATATGAACACCCGAAGCTCAATATCGCGAAATGGCACAGACCTACTGATACCAAAATGATTGTAAAATGTTGTCAAAATATAATGTCAAGATATTCGACGCGAACAGGTAAACCAATTCGGTCGATTAATGTGCTTTATATTCCAAATATTCAATTTAGGAAAGAAAAAATAAAAAAATCAAATGGCATTGCTTTTGTTCAATTCACAATTTTTCTTTTAGAAATTTGGTTGATTGTTCATATTCCACCTGATTTTCAGGTAATGCAGTGATACAAACTCGTATTCGTACCCCACCATACAGATCTAATAAGATTTAATTAATAAATTTTAGGAACATTCTATTTAGATAACATCAGAGTGTCTTATGAGAGTGAAAAGGTTTTTTTTCTCTAAGAATGGCGAATGTATGTAAGTATATATGAAAATTGACTCAAACTCATATTCGTATAGTGGTTGAAATTTCAATTCGATTTCGACGTTGTTGATCAATTCCAGAATTCCATCTTTAGTATGGTAACCTTTGTTCATTGCGACTTTATTGAGTTTATCGAATTTTTGGCGTATTCGGAAGAGACGTTCACGTATTAATTCATCAAGTAGTTTTAAAAATCCATATTTTTAGAAATCTGTTGGTTTTTAACATTCGTATCCAGATTTCATCCATAGTTTTTTTGTTGGAATTGATGTATCCATAACATTCAAGCAATTGTAATGTTACTATTTGCAAACCCAGCAAACATTAAATCGTATAATTTTGCACGTACAAAGTCTTACAAGAAATCCAAATAAATCATAATCGCATATAATATTAATCAAAGTATGTATCGTGTATATTTGAAATCGCATAAAATGTAAAAACTCGATTTTATATACCATTATCAAATTAAGTCGCAATTCGGTATAATAAACATCAATTTTATGATGTACATTGTCGTAAAATATACTTAATCCGCATCATATGCGTATATTACGCTGATGCAGTTTGTGTGTCGTATAAACGTATAATTTAAATCGATTAAGTATTGTAGTAAATCGTGTTGCATGCTGAAGAAAATCATGAAACAGTAAATCATATTAGATCCTAATAAAGAACATATTATATCTTATTGAAATGTCAATGAAATGCTGATGCACTTGAAAGTTTTAACCGCTGTTGAATTAAATTTCAGATAGCCACGCGAGATAGCTGGTGGATGATAATACGACCGGAGTTCGAACCCACATCGGAGCAGTTTTCACCAAACATCAATCTATGCCATTTTAAACATACATATTCCACTCCCAACCAGTGCTGAAAATATTCGCGTTCACGACATTCAAATTCGGCGAATTTATGCCTTCCTTGTATTGATAACCTACTGCTCAAACGAGAGTCGATAAATATTAAACAACACTATCAATGAACCCCAGTGGAATGAACATCAACATCAGCTTGCCATGAAGTTCATTTTTCATTTGCCGAAAAATGGTATTCGTAAGGTCGAAAATGAAGATCATTGCGTGTTAGTGAAAATCAAAGCATAAAATTCAGCGTCACCAATTGATAGTTAAATCGATTAATGGTAAAGGATGGCAATTCATCACACAAAATTCTTGTTTTTGGCGCCTTTGGCAATGGAATGTATAGAATAACTCTTGCTACGTTTTATGAATCTACACCACCGTTTATATTTGCACGTTTTCAATAAAAATTCACTGCAAGCGATGAAGATCAATTTAACGTTCGTGATAACCACCTGAAATTATTGACAGTAATGAGAGTGCCTGAATGCAGGCTTTTCGAAATTCGTTCATGCTGTTTTCGATCAATATACCAGACAAAGTTCACGCGTCTCGACTCTTGTGTTACACTCATTATGACAGAAATGATGTTGAATTTCAACAGAAGAGAATTCATCCGATACTGGGAAAAATTCCCTCATTCGTGAATAAATTTCGATAATTTGTGGCACTGCTCCCAACACAAGTCAATCAAACAATTATTATTTCTACAAACATAAATTCTCATAAATAAAAATGGCGGTTCGTGAGGCTATAATAAACATTTCACCAAAATATTCTGCGCCATTTGTTTTTTTTTGTATGTCTGTAATAAATCGTATATGAGTATGGCAAAAGTCGTATTTGATGCTTTGACAATTCATGAATATATTCATATTAGATCGCAATTCAATTCCAACATAATCGCTATTATAGCCGGTCAAAGTTGCATATTCATCCAAACAAATTCGGTAAGCATTTGGCATGTATGTATATGGCCTCCACTTTTGCATGCATATGCCAGTTAGGCGCATTATATGCCAACCAAATTTTAGGGCATATGATGTTATATATATACGCTTGTTATGTGATTTAATGTTTGCTGGGAACTTTATGTGCCTTGTACTCTAGGTCATTGCTTGATAATAGTAATCCCCGATTTCTGAAATTAATCATTCATCGACTAATCGAATACTTTTCGGCAGTTCGTTATTCGACACGATTAATGGCCCGAAATAATCTATTGATCGATTGATCGTCACACAGAAATAATTAGTTAGACTAATATTCCTCATTTGCTAGAAAGCCACCTGTAGAGTACTGAAAAGATGTCAGGTTTAAGATTAGAGTGTACTGGGAGAGATTGGGTTGGTGTGCGAGATCGGAGGGTTGATGGTGGGGATTATATTGATTGTACTGGAAGTGAAAATCGTGTCGTTATTCGACACGATTAATGGCCCGAAATAATCTATTGATCGATTGATCGTCACACAGAAATAATTAGTTAGACTAATATTCCTCATTTGCTAGAAAGCCACCTGTAGAGTACTGAAAAGATGTCAGGTTTAAGATTAGAGTGTACTGGGAGAGATTGGGTTGGTGTGCGAGATCGGAGGGTTGATGGTGGGGATTATATTGATTGTACTGGAAGTGAACGGTTGGGCAAAATAAACGTGGGTGTAACTAGAATAGTTGTTCGACTTATTTTGAGTAGTGAAGTTGATCACATGGTAAGACTCTACATTTTGGCGCACCGTCGGTAGGATTATCGAATCAGAAATGTGGGTGAATTTTGTATTTCTGTATTTCCCCGTTCTTCACATTGTGCCACACACGGAGGATGAGTTCATGCTTTTTGTGTTTTTTTTTGTTTTGTTTGATGAGGTAGTGAGTTGGATTGGAGTTTTTCGAAAGAAGTCGTCCTGTAAAAAAAGGAGTTAATTGGTTGAATTTTTTCCTCTGAAGTGCCGGTGAAGTTGGGTATAGCATGTTGGATTAGAGTGTATTGGATCTTCGGATACGGGAGGGTGTTCAAAACACGTCTGGTCTCGTTGAGAGGTGGATATAAAAAAGCACGTTTTATTATTTTCAGTTTGACAGGTCTCTTACGTAGGCGTTACCTGCGTTACTATTCTTATCAAGCTTTATACAATAAGGTGTGTATAACAATTTATGTAGGGCTGGACATAACAACCGTTCTCCTTTTGAAAGTTTACAATAATTAATGTGAAATATAACTAAAAAATTCATACAATTCAAGATTAATTATTGGAAACTAATTAACACTTTCATGGAATTTTCATTTCCGATACGTTTCGCTGATTTCGAACGCCGTTGGTTTTTCCTCGGCACTTTCTCCGTGATGAATCTTCATATTCGAAATCTTGATGTTCAATGGGACGTCGCGTACGTTTCGAGCGCCGCAAACAGATTCCCGGCAATTCAGCCGTAGAAACTTTTCTTTTTCTCGAATATCTGACCATAGCCAGATCATCTTCGGGAATTTGCCCTAGGATGTTATCTTTCAAGCCGCTTCCAGCTTCGTGTTCCAACTGAATTGGTTCCAGAACTTCCACGATCCTCTCCTGCCTGTTCGACTGCATAATAATGTTCGGTCTAGTCATCGGGCGCTGCTCATGGAAAAGCCTAATTTGATTGCGATGGGCCATTATTGTCACGTTTCCAAGCAACACCTGAAATGTATTTTTAGAATATTGTTTTAAGAAAATAGCTTTTAACCATCTGTTTGATACATTATTGTTGTGATTTTTGTACCACACCGTATCGCCCTCCATCAAACCAATCAAGTTGTCATTCAACTTTTTATCAATTAATTTTGGAACATTTTCCTTGTTATCATCATTTTGGGTTTGTGGTACATATAAATTATATTTATAATTATACTTTGGATTTATCAGGTCAATAATTGTTTTAGGTTTATGAATAAAAACTTTCTCTGAGGGAAATTGCCCATCACTTGTCACAATATTATGTCTATAGTTTATTAAAAATAAATTAATCTGGTCTTCCAAATTCAAACCATCCATTTCAGGTTCCAATAGAAACTTTTTCAAAACTTCTTTTGTCGTTCTCACTAGCCTTTCCGCTTGTCCATTACTTGAAGGATTATAAGGTGGACTTTTCAACACCTTTATTCCTTGCCTCTCAATAAATAAAATGAATGCATTAGCACTGAATGGAGGACCACCGTCTGATACCAGAACATCTGGTAAACCATATCTAGCAAAAAAGGCAACCAATTTTTTTAACACCTTTGCACTATCCGAGCCCTTTTTCATCCATTCTATCTCAAGCCATTTTGAGTAAGAATCAACAATTAATAGAAAATTATGGTGTGAAAAATGAAAGAAATCAATATGAATTCGGCTGAAAGGCTTTGTAGTAGGCGTCCAGTTAGACATAGCTTTTACTTTTGGCAATACTGCCATACTACCGCACACTTCGCACGCTGTAACATAATTCTCAATATCTTTATTCATTCCGAACCAGTACACTTGTTTTCTAGCCAATTGTTTCATTTTCACTATTCCCGCATGATTGACGTGCAATAGTTTAAGCATACCGCTTTGCATTCGTTGTGGAATCACCACTCTGTTTTGATACAATATGCATCCTTCTATAATTTCCAAATCATTATGATTGGCAAAAACGTTCATAAAACGTCTGTCCAACTTTTTCGGCCAACCATAACGCAAGTATGCCATAATTTGTTGTAAATTTTCATCTTCATTAGTCCATTTGGCTATCAATACACTATCCATTGGGATATCATTACTAGAATTTATGCTTTTTACCAACTCCTGGTCAAGTTCATTAGGAACCGACTGCTGTAAAGGAAACCGCGAACAGAAATCCGCATTTCCCATTTTAGCAGAAGGCCTGTACTGGATATCAAAATCATAAATTGAAAGTTCAAGTATATATCTTTGAAGTCTAGTTACAAATATTGAATTCTTGCCTTCTTTACCAAAAATTCCTATCAATGGCTTGTGATCAGTATAAGCGATAAACCTTTGTCCATATAAATATTTATGAAACTTTTTAATTGTGCAAACTAAAGCTAAAGCTTCTAAGTGTAGAATTGGATATCTTTTTTGCGCGTCATTTAACGTAAAAGATGTAAAGCTAATTGGCTTTTCTACGCCGTCAATCACATGTGCAATCACACCACCCAGACCATAGCCTGAAGCATCCGTTACAACCACAATCTCCTTCATGGGATCATAAAATTCCAAAATGTTGGCTGAAATCAAAGATTGCTTACTGTCTTGGAACGCTTTTTCACAATTACCGTCCCAAACAAATTTTATGTTCTTTCTCAACAAATTATATAAATAGTACATTTTGGAAGACATATGAGAAACAAATCTGTTATAATAATTGATTAAACCCAAGTACGACTTTAACTCATTAGCATTTGTCGGCACTTTAGCTTTTTGTATTGTCAAAATTTTATCTGGACTAGGTAATATTCCTTTTTCTCCAATAATATGTCCCAAATATTTCAATTCCGAAACAAAAAATTTGCATTTTTCAAAATTTATTTTGATTTTTGCATTAGCAAGTCTTTTCAATACCAACAACAATTTACTATGACAACCCTTCAGGTCATTACCTGCTATTAAAACATCATCAAGATAACAATAAACATGATCAATTCCACCCAACACCTGATCCATAACTTGTTGAAATATTGAAGCACTAGAAGATGCGCCCTGTGGTAACCGATTGTACGTGAACAGACCTTTGATTGTATTTATGACCATAAATTTCTTGGAGCGTTCAGTTAACGCAAGCTGAGTGTAAGCACCCTCAAGGTCCAAGGAACAAAAAACCTTGCAGTTCGCCAATTTAGCAAACAAATCACTAGCTAAAGGTAAAGCGTAAGTATTCGGTATTAACACCTTGTTTATTGACACCTTGCAATCAATTACCAGTCTTATTTGTTCATCTTTCTTCATAACTACTATCACAGGTGATGCCCACTCACTAGTCTTTATCGGAGTTATAACTTTTTCTTGTTCTAATTTGTCTAAATACAATAAAACTTTATTCCTCAATCTAAAAGGTACGTCATAAGCTCTTTTGAAAATAGGAGCCTCGCTCTTTAGCACTAATTCCGCCATAAAACCTTTGATGGGTGTCGAAAAATCTTTCACAAACACTTCCGCAAAATCATTTTTGATTTGGTCAATAAAATTATCACCATTTGGCGTATACATACTGTTAACTCGTTCGTTCACCATTGTATTATTAGTAAAGAATTTTCTCCATCGTGGAAAGAAAAAATCCAACCAGTTCCGTCCGAATAAAGGTATAAATTTGAAATCGCAATCGATGATAATAATTTTCAACATTTGTTCAATGCCATTTAGCTGAACCAAAACATTTGTTTCTCCCTCAATCCTCAATTTATAACCGTTTACCACTTGAAGCTGTTTGTTACATTTACTTAAAGGTTTATTAAAAATATCATTATATTGGTTTTTACCCATTACAGTTATCGTCGACCCACAATCAATCTCCATATTTATCAATATTTTATCAATCATTACATGTATTAAACAAGGGTCACTTATTTTATTAGCGGACTCCACAGACATGCATTTTAATTCACCTGGATTCCACTCCTCCATTTCGTCTTCACTGTCGGTTGTTGTCATCCTCCCTAATAATGATGTTAACTGCTTCTCCGCGCTAGTCCCAGCTTTGGTCGTTTCAATAAATTTCACTGCATCCCTCTTCAAGTTTTTCAATTTAAAACATTTCTTATTTATGTGTCCTTTGACCCCACAATGATCGCATACAATCTCAGTATTATTACACTTAAACCTGTTAAAAGTATTTCCATTCGTAGTACCATAAAAGTTTTTATTGTCAATGTATCCCTTTGTTCTCTGTGAATAACCATTGTGTTGTTGAAAACTGTTCGCATTGTGTCCAAAGTTCTTCCTTTGAACATAAGAATTATTATTGTATCCATTGTTTGGTTGAAATCCTAACCTCTGATGAATTGGTCTCTTCACGAAATGTATTGTTTCATGTGAAGGGTAATAATTTTGTCGATCATACTGGTTCCATCGTGACCCCGACGAAAACTGTGTATTTGTGTCATTATTTAATGTACGTGCATTATTTCTAGCTATATTCCAAGTAGTAATTAATTTGTCCATCTTCTCCACTGACAAATTTTCCTCTTTAAGCAATATTTGTCTCAAATTTTCATCGTTAAGTCCCGCCAGTACTCTGTCTTGTATAGCCACATTTTTGAATTCACCAAAACCACAGAATTCCGCTTGCAGTTTAACTGCCTGAACAAAATCTTCCGCAGACTCATCAGCCTGTTGAACACGGTGACTGAACCGATAACGCTGAACCAAATCTGGTTCTGTTTTGTCCAGTTTTTGTTTAAGTTTAACTACAATTTCTTCGTAGCTCGCTGCGTCTAGAGCTTCTTTGTTATAAAAAATTTTAATTGCGAGTACACAAAAGGACCGCATAAATTCATAAAATGTGATTTTCGTTTAGCCACCGACACGTCATTCGCATCAAAGGTGTACACCCAGTCCCCGAACAAAGTACCTTTACGATACGGTTCGATCGAAGAAGCTATACCGTGGTTCATATTAAATAAAATTCTTTCAATCTTCGGATACACAAAGAAATTTTTTTTTTTTTTAGAGAAAAAAAAACACAAAAGGAGAGAAAAAAATGCAGACTATTTAGCCTCACTCACCATAAAAAAAAATGTTCAAACGACTCACCGAAACAGCTTTTCGACCTTTGCCGACGCTTGCAAAAATACTACCGCTGAATCCTCCCGGAACTTCCTTTTTCGAGATGCTTCCCGAAATTTCCTTCGTTTCCAACTCCTGGATTTTTGTCCGCTTCCGACTCCGGGGTTACTCGTCCCGTCTGCTGCTCCAAGCCGGAAAAGTACTCCAGATGCTGCTCCAACCCGGAAATCACTCCAGATTCTGATTTGAGCCGGAAAACTGTCCAAAGGCACTTCAGGTGTAGAAAAATTTGCTACGAGCAAAATGGCTGCTGCGCCAAGCACACCTCACGTGCAGGAAAAAAAACGAGTCCTGCAATGGCCACTATTGGCGCTTGCACACTATATGCACTGCTTTTTGTTAAAATTAGCACTTTGGAAAATTTTGTGAAGCACATTTGCTTCCACTTTACTGTCTTTAAAAAAACTTTTGTCGATTTTCCTCGTCGCCACTATTGGATCTTCGGATACGGGAGGGTGTTCAAAACACGTCTGGTCTCGTTGAGAGGTGGATATAAAAAAGCACGTTTTATTATTTTCAGTTTGACAGGTCTCTTACGTAGGCGTTACCTGCGTTACTATTCTTATCAAGCTTTATACAATAAGGTGTGTATAACAATTTATGTAGGGCTGGACATAACAGAGTGGAGTTTAATTGCATAAGAAATTGCACTAAGTGAAAGACACTAAAACCACTGAATCTGTTGAATGGTGTTGATGATCAATGCGAGTCCGGTATCATACCGAAGCCCACGAATACCTGTTTATCACTTTATCGAAAAGCGAGGCCGGTTTTAAACCGTAGCGCACCAACACACACAGCTAGTCCAGTAAGCGTACTGTAGAGCGGAAGCGAGTCCGGTTTCGTACCGAAGCGCACCTATACATTTAGCTGAATCAAGCAGTGTACTGTAGAGCAAAAGCGAGTCCGGCCCTGAGTCGAAGCGCATCAATACAGCGAGTCCGGTTATATACCGAAGCGCACTAACACTTTTCATTCATTGAATGTGTTCATTAGAAAATGCGAGACCGGTTTCGTACCGAAGCGCACTAACACAATATCGCGAGTCCGGTTTCACACCGAAGCGCACTAGCACTATTCATGTCATTGGATGTATTCGATGATAAATGCGAGACCGGTTTCGTACCGAAGCGCACTAACACATATCATTGAATGTGTTTAATAGAAAATGCGAGTCCGGTTCCATACCGAAGCGCACTAACACTATTTATGTTATATGAAGGTGTGAAGGCTGAATCTGTTGAATGGTGTTGATGATCAATGCGAGTCCGGTATCATACCGAAGCCCACGAATACCTGTTTATCACTTTATCGAAAAGCGAGGCCGGTTTTAAACCGTAGCGCACCAACACACACAGCTAGTCCAGTAAGCGTACTGTAGAGCGGAAGCGAGTCCGGTTTCGTACCGAAGCGCACCTATACATTTAGCTGAATCAAGCAGTGCACTGTAGAGCAAAAGCGAGTCCGGCCCTGAGTCGAAGCGCATCAATACAGCGAGTCCGGTTATATACCGAAGCGCACTAACACTATTCATTCATTGAATGTGTTCATTAGAAAATGCGAGTCCGGTTTCATACCGAAGCGCTAAAATAACAGTTTTGATATGGTCTGAAAAGTGAGACCAGTTTTGTACTACAGGGTACTTACACTTAAACAGTCTAGTCAGTGTACTGGCAGAGTAAAAAGGTGTCAATCGTTCGCGAGCAGAAAAAAAAAATAATACAGGTACAGTCTGTAAATTGAAGTTGATCGAGTATTCAGAGTTTATTGTTATTCGAGAGAATTGAAATACAGATTGTAAAGAAAAGAAAGCAAGTAGAATGTTTCATTGGAATTTAGAAGATAATTACAATGGCATTCTTGTTACTTTATTTTTTTCAGATGGCTTACGAAGACAAACGAGTGTCGTCGGACATGTTTCGTATCGAACAATTCAACGATATGGTCGACACGCAGAATTTGAGACGCGAATGGGAGGAATGGCATAGAGCCTTCGAGTTGACAGCGGAGCTGAGAAATGTTGCGACTCAACATGATAAATTCGTGCTTCTTCTAGCGAGCGGGGGCAGAGGTCTGCAGAGAATATTCTATAATCTGAGACCGTCATCTGATGAGTTTCATCCTGGACCTGTGAAAGTACCGTTAGTTCCGGTTGAAGTCCCAGAATATGATAACGCAATAAAAAGACTTAATAAGTTTTTTATTGGAAAACGAAATGAACGTATCGAATTGGAAGTTTTCCGTTCGATAAAGCAGACAACAGATGAAACGTTCAATCAATTTCTTCTGAGGCTGCGAGGACAGGCGGCGAGATGTGATTTTGCTGATCGTGACCGCGAGATTTTGCTCAAACAAAAAGGAAAATCAAAACCATTAGAAGAAGACTTTTCGGGAACAACTTCAGTAGCAGCGGTACATCAAAAGTGGAATAAACGACAGACCTACAATGATTTAAACCGTAGCAGATATGGAGCAAAGATGGGGATCGACTGTCGCCGAGTTGTTGATAGACGCAATCAAATGGAGTGTACTCGTTGTGAGTCATTTAACCACCAGGCTGGATCAGAAAACTGCTACGCGCGCAACGCACGATGCAACGAGTGTGGAACTCTTGGACACTATGCCAGGAAATGCAGAAATGTGGGCAGAATTCGTAGAGGCGAGAATCGATACAAACGAAACCGTCCGAATGCTGAGGTGAACGCTGTAGACCGTGATGACAGATGGAAGAAAAAAATGATAAAAAAGACTAATGAGGAGCTGAATGCAAAGGTAGCGTCTTCCGAATAATATATTACGAATAATATCACGAATAACATCACATTGTTCAAATGTAATACATTTTTCATTAATAAACAAAATATGTTATTTCGTGTGTTTGATTAATTAAGAAACATAGATGTCCAGCTAGTGCATTGCCTAATTGTTTTATTTTATCGTAGGTTGAAACTTTCGTCGAAGCTGATAAGCGCGACAACGGAACGGTGTTATGTTTGATTGACAAATATCCAGTGCCTTTCCTAATTGATTCAGGTTCAGCTATCGACGCTATAACAGAGGATGTATGGGACAAACTGATTGACAGCAACGCTACATTGTACAAGAAAAGATTCCTATGTGATCGGACATTCACGGCGTATGCAAGTCAACAACCACTGCAAATCCGAGTGATGTTCGAAGCATGGATATCTGTTAATTATTCCAAGCCGAGCTGCTATGCTGAGATTTTTGTAATAAAAGGAGCATCCAGATCACTGCTGAGCAAAACTACCGCCGAATACCTCAAAATACTCAAAATTGGTCTCGATGTCAACAACATTAACGTCTTGGCGGAGCACTTTCCAAAGTTCCCCAACGTTCAAGTCAAACTCTCAATCGATAAGTCGGTTGTCCCACGGAAAATTTGTTACCTCAAAGTACCCGAGGCATTGAAAGAAAAGGTAGATGCAAAGATTCTGGAAATGTTGCGTTCTGACGTAATTGAGCCAGCCAACGGTCCGGCTGAGTGGATATCCCCTATGGTCGTTGTGCCTAAAGGAAAGGATGATATTCGACTCTGTATCAATATGCGACATCCCAACAAGGCAATTCAACGAGAGCATTTCCCATTACCCATTATTGAGACATTTTTGAACAAATTGAGAGGTGCTACATATTTTTCAAAACTGGATATAACTTCAGCGTATCACCATGTGGAGTTGCATCCAGATTCACGGAGCATTACGACGTTCATGACAGATCGAGGACTAATGCGATTCAAAAGGCTGATGTTCGGTAGAAATTGTGCTCCGGAAATATTTCAGCGTATTATGACGCAGATGCTTACCGGTATCGAAGGGGTAATCGTTTATATCGACGACATTGTCGTATCTGGCAGGAATAAACGAGAGCACGATGAAAGACTGCGACAAGTTATGACGGTTCTCGATGAAAATAACACTAAACTAAACAGAAACAAATGTGTGTTTGGTGTGTCGGAGCTTGAAATTTTTGGGTTTAAAGTAAGCACAGCGGGAATACGTCCAACAGAAGAAAAGATTGCCGCGATCAAGAACTTCAGGAAACCGGAAAGCAGAGAAGAAGTGAGAAGTTTCCTGGGACTTGTGAACTTCGTAGGTCATTTCATCCCTCATTTGTCGACTAGAACAGAACCTCTGCGTCAGTTTGTGCGAGGTGATGTTTTAATTTTTGGAGAGGAGCAAGTCAAGGCGTTTAACGATTTGCGATTAGAATTGACAAAGAATGTACGAAAGCTTGGTTACTTTGACCCTGCAGATTTCACAGAACTTTATGTAGATGCGTCCCCTGTTGGCCTCGATGCAGTATTAGTACAACGACATAAAGGTATCCCAAGAATAATTAGCTTTGCTTCCAAGGGTTTAACAGCAGCCGAACGTATCTATCCCCAAACGCAGCGTGAGGCGTTAGCTGTTGTTTGGGCCGTTGAGAAATTTTATTTATACCTGTTCGGTCTGCATTTCACTATATTCACCGATCATAAAACGCTTGAATTTATTTATGGGAACAAACATCAGGAAGGGAGAAGAGCTCTTTCAAGAGCCGAAGGCTGGGCTCTCCGTCTACAGCAATTCAATTTTGAAATGAAGCACATTGCCGGTCACACGAATATTTTCGATTCATTGTCTCGATTATGTTGTCAATCTGATGTGCCATTTGATGACACTTATGCCGAACATTATTTGTGGGCAGTCGAGGAAGGACTTGTGGCAATATCCCTAGAAGAAATCCAAGCCGAAACTGATCAAGATGAAGTGTTAATTGCAGTTAAGTTGGCTCTTGAATCTGGTAACTGGCCTCCAAACCTGTTCCGCTATCAAGCCTTTCATAAAGAGCTGGGAATTTCTAATGGCATCGTCATTCGGGATGAAAGAATCGTGCTCCCGACAAAACTGCGTACGAGGGCTCTGGATATAGCCCATAGAGGTCATCCCGGGATAATAGCAATGCGTAGAAATCTGAGGGAGAAGGTATGGTGGCCTTGCATGGATCGCGATGTAACCGACAGAATCGAAGAATGTGCAGGGTGTACAGCTGTCAGAAATCAAATGCCACCTGAACCAATGTTCAGGAAGGAAATGTCCGATCGTGCTTGGCAACAGATTGCCATCGACTTTTTCTCAGCAAAAGAATGTGCTACTTTTCTGATTGTCGTCGATTACTATAGCAGATTTCTGCAAGTCGGTGAGATGAAGAGTACGACAGCTAGTAGAACGATTGAAGCATTGGAGTCAATATTCTTGGATCACACTTACCCGGAGACTATACGCAGTGACAATAGTCCTCCATTTTCGAGTATAGAATTTGCGAATTATTGTTCAACTAAGAACATCAAGCTCGTTCGCACGATTCCTTACTGGCCTCAAATGAATGGTCTTGTTGAGAGGACAAATCAGGGCATACTCCGAGCTCTTAGAATTGCTAAAGCGACAAATCGAGATTGGCGAAAAGCAGTGAAGGAGCATGTGTATATCTATAATACGACTCCACATTCAGTAACTGAAAAAGCGCCAATGGAACTTCTAACAGGGCGTCCAGTAAAAGATTTACTGCCATCTTTGAGAACTGACCCAGCTTGGAATCGCGATGAGGGTGTACGAGACAGTGATGCCATGAAAAAGATTCAAGGTAAAATCTATGCGGATCAGCGTCGGAATGCTAGGACATCCGATATAAAAGTTGGCGATATAGTGATGGTCAGAAACTTCAACAACGGGAAACTTGAGCCCATGTTCAAATTAGAAAAGTGTAAAGTAATGCATAAATCCGGAAATGATACTGTTGTTGAAGGTGAAGAAGGAGTGACGTTGCGTCGTTCTGTTACTCATCTAAGAAAATGGCCCAAATCATCAGGTGCTTCACTCCCACCACATTCCCCGGAATCATTGCCGGTTTCATCTTCCTCAGCAACATAATCTAATCTAGAACCGGAAGGAACACTGTTCACCAAATCATCGAAGGCAGATAAACGGAAGACAGCAGATGAAACCCAAGGCGACAGAGGAGAACTTAGTGCGAAGCGTCCGTCGAGAGATAAAAAGCTTCCTCAACGATATATAGATACAGTTAACAAAAGCCAAGATTGATTTTTTTTATTATTTCTTCGTCGCGTAGGAGAAAATGTGGAGTAGGAGAGGGATGTAGAGTACTGAAAAGATGTCAGGTTTAAGATTAGAGTGTACTGGGAGAGATTGGGTTAGTGTGCGAGATCGGAGGGTTGATGGTGGGAATTATATTGATTGTACTGGAAGTGAACGGTTGGGCAAAATAAACGTAGGTGTAACTAGAATAGTTGTTCGACTTATTTTGAGTAGTGAAGTTGATCACATGGTAAGACTCTTCACCACCTGGAATCAAAAAAGTGTTCATTCCGCCTGAAAATCAATCATTATCTCTGATAATATATTATCTCTGATAATAATAATAAGTCCAAAAGAATAGCAAGGCGCCTAGAAGTATATCCTAAGGTGAGGCCGTTTCGTCACTAAGTTGGTTAGGGGGGCGGTATATAAAAACAGTACGGAAGAAAGCAGAAGGGGAATTATTTTTTTATCAGACTGATAACGAGCGAGCTTGGGCACTAGCGTATTGTGTTTTGTTTACAAACAAAACACAGTAGACTTCCAACACAGCAGTGGAACTCCATACAATTCACTAACTAAAAAGTGTCCACAATTTCATCGCTTATTTACGTGAAGAATATAATTTTTCCAGGCACACTTGATTTGAGTGTGTATGGATTTCTAGCTTGACGCAAGGTCTTTAAT
Source organism: Toxorhynchites rutilus septentrionalis (assembly GCF_029784135.1). Taxonomy (NCBI): domain Eukaryota; kingdom Metazoa; phylum Arthropoda; class Insecta; order Diptera; family Culicidae; genus Toxorhynchites; species Toxorhynchites rutilus. The sequence continues at coordinate 191,144,773 of NC_073746.1, forward strand.
GAAGAATGATAAGATGGGAAGGTTGATATAAACATGTTTATAATTGAATAAGTTTATTCAAATAATAATATTGCAATAAATATTAATAGTGTAATTTTATCGAAATTTGATAGAGAAATTAAAAAAGGAATGTTTTTTTCAATATTTTTCTGAGATGGTTATTAACATTATTTATTATTTACCTACCTCCCACCCCTCATTATTTGTTAATTTTTTCTGCTTTTCGTGCTTTGACCTATCATTTTGACAATATGTTTTTGAGCTTTGAAATTGCGACAAGATATAAATCTGGTGTGAAAGAGCGAACTGTGGAAAATTAAGTGGCAAATTTTCTAAACTTTATTAAAGTTTTTCTGTAGTATTTAATTTCTGAGTTTGTTTAAATGCCCGACTGGAGTTGATCCATAGAAGAATAAGATTTCATTTGATATGTCGATTTTTGAAATCGACTCAATGGTTGAAAAGTTATGACGTTTTGGAAGAAATCTTACTTACTTAATCATCAATAGGCCCCAGTGGCATTTGCTGTACACAAAAGTCGTCTCCATTCACATGAATTTTATATTTTTTTCCAATTCTCAACTTTCAAACTTTTTTTACGGATCAGCACATCATATCTTTCTATTGATCCGCAAAACATGCCTAGTAGCTACTTAAAAAAACCAAACTCATAAACGACAAAAAGGGTCTTCGATTGTATATTTTTTATATATTTTTTACAGTTTTGCAGTACAAATTCACTTATTGGCGCTTTTTTAGTTGGAGTGCTTTTTAATTGGCGGTTCTTTGCTAGTCTTAGGGTGTTAAACTAAAAAAATTAAGGCACAGTATAAAAGTTTTTAGTTTTGCAGTTTGTTTAACAAATATTTTAGAAATATATATACAAATATAAATATAATATTATATCACATCCACTATTCAAGAAGGTTGATGATACTTTTATTTTCTAGCATCAATCCAAATGCAGTAATCCTAATTATTATTATGGCCGCACTAAAAGACACGAAAAACAACAAGAAAAACGCCAACTTTGAAATTTGTGAACTATTGCAGTATTACTTCAGCCATTTCATGCCAAACTGATATAGTGGTTTTCGTATTTTCGTGAAAATTGGTAGCTTGTTTTCGTTATGGTAAAACATTGAACCTGTATTTTATTTTGTGAATCGATTTTTTTCACTTTTCTCAAAAATGACTTACATCAAAAAGTCATAACATTCGAATCACTAAGCCGATTCAAATGATCGACACATCAAATTGAAGTTAATTAGCTAGTCTTTTATCAAACTTGCTTGAGATTTGAATTTTTTTTCGTAATTATTAATTGTATCCATTTTTTATAGTTTACATGGTTTCGGCACCAACGGCTCTATAATTTTCTATATATTTTTTTAAAACTGAGGATTTTTTACACATTTACATTTTTTACTCAGAATCAGATGTGTTGTTTTTTTCTTTTTTGAGTTATAATTTTAACCGAGATGATCGATTTATCAAATTAAAGCCAATGAGCTAGAATTTTTAGGAAAAATAATGCACTTGCGAAAAAATTAATTATGTTTTCGTGATTAATAATAGTATTTGTTTTTTTTTATAGTTTACATGGTTTCGGGTCCAAGGGCGCTATATTTTTTTATATTTTTTTCGTGAAACCTTCACTTAACACAGTAAAAAGTCAGAGGTGTGTTCTTTTTCGTTTTTGAGTTATGATTTTTCAAAGTTAACATGTTTTTAAGCTTTGTTCGATCATCCTATGCGATAAGACTATTTATATGCGTATAGAATTCCCCTTTTTGCAAGTGTGAAATTATTGACTTCATTTAACTATGTCGATTATCTGAATCGGTTCAGTAGATCAGTTTTATGAGTCATGAATTTTTGAAAAACTAAATTTTTGGAAAAAAAGAGAAAAATGATTTATTTCGGTTAAATTTGAAAATTAATTATTTAAAAACGAAGAAGAACACATTTTGGATGTTATATAAAAAATCCTCAGCTTTCGAGAAAAAATATAAAAAAATATTGCGCCCTTGGACAAGGAAAACTATAAAAAACAAATACGATCAATAATTAAGGAAACAAAATAATTTTTTCTTGCAAGTATAGTATTTTTTTTAAAAAAGACTAGCTAACTGGCCTATTTGATATGTTGATCATTTGAATAGGTTTAGTAGTTCAAAAGATATGAGTTTTTGAAGAAAGTTATTTTTGAAAAAAAGGGAAAAACTAGATTTTTCGAACCACCCTAAAATGGAATGGGATCTAACATTTTGCGATAAGGAACAAAACTACTAATTTACACGAAAATCTGAGAATGGACCAGTTTCTATGGCGAAGCTTCATTCGTAAATTACACATTTTGGTGGAATACGACCATAAAGGTTGTTATGAATAGCACAGCAAGTTATGATTACAATACATATGGGTTTATTTTGATAATGCAAATATTAACGACATTATACATAAACCGATAAAAATGCATTATAATATTTGTCCACAGCACTTTCAGCGTCTATATATATATATTTTATTCAATTTTCAGTTCGTAATTTCTATCCCATTCGACATGTTTATCATGATGATGCTAACATTAATAACATTATATACGAAACTCCCACCTTATATATTGACGTCTCCCACCGTTTTAGAAACATCTTAACATTATGTTCAATTTTTAGAGCGTAAACCATCTGTCAATTTTTTCATTGTTTACATTTTCTTGCCACAAATCGTTGCCACTTTTTTCTCTCATGTTCCACTTCTCTTCTCTGTTTCCAAGATGGCTGAAGAGTGGTTTTAGCAAGTTGGCCCACCTTAGGATATACTTCTAGGCGCCTTGGAGAATAGTTGACGGGACGATGACGGTGACGCTGTATGTGTACTGCACTTTAAGTGCGATTCACATACAACATCCACGTCACGTTCACGTTCCGTTACGTCACGTTACGTCAATGATTCTACCATGCAATTCTCATGAAAACATTCACATACACCAGCAACGTAACGACCCGTCAGCATACGTTCAACGAAAACGACCGGCAGGATTTGTAGAAAAGAATAATTGACGGAGACGGACGGCTCGTTTGGTTTTTGTCTGGGCTTTGTGTCTCGGTTTTTTGTTTTGATTTGGTTGTACAGTAATTTACATCTGATTCGACATTCAGATAATTGAACAGATCTATGATGCAACGCGTTTACTTGGACATTTTTGTAAGCATTGAGTTCGGGGCCCAAATTATGGCCCCACATTGAAAGTCGCCACCAGTCGCAAATGTCCAATTACTGATCAAAACCGACTCCAATGCGACACTGAGTGGTGCCTCAGCATATCGCTTTATAAGTAACTTACTGTACTTTTTATGCCAACATATCTCTTAGCTCCCAATTTCGGAGTGAAAATCATTCGCGACTAGTTGAAAGAATTATTCTATTTATTATTATTATTGCATAAGGATCGGACTACGGGGTTTAAGCATTTAAATAATTGAATTCAATGATTCTCATTGAATTTTTCAAAATTCAGAACTGATTCTAGGCATGCTGATTTGAAAGAGGGTATTGCAATTTAAAATTCTTGTAGGTGGCGACACCATGAATAAAATTAAATGAATCATGTGCGATTCACATAGAACGTTACGGAAAAGAACGTCCACGTTCCGTCAACGTCTTCACCAATTCACACATGCAGTCAATGCTCACACCAGCACCGTCACGTCAAATGTCAAATGAATGATTTATTAAATGTTATTCATGGTGTCGCCACCTAAAACAGTTTTAACTTGCAATGACCTCTTTCGAATCAGCATACCTAGAATCAGTTCTAAATATGGAGAAAATCAATGAAAATCATTGAATTATGTTATTTGAATGCTTAAACCCCGTAGTCCCGACCCTTAGGCCGATTACACATTATCCGGTTTCTGCCGGACCGGTTTCAAAAACGCCGCTGGGTTTGGACGGAAAACCGGATAACAATGCATACTCCGCTCAGCTTTTGAGACGTGCAGACGTTTATTTCGATTGCGCTTATCACGAGTGAAGCATACTATCGTTGTAAATTTATTTGAATACACTGTGCCGGGTCGCGTGAAAAGTGTTCCGCGATGAGGCGAGAAAACACGTTCAAAATAGACTATTCCCAGCTCGCCGTCAAGCCGTCGGTCGAAAAGTTAATTGGTTTTTGTCGTTCGGTTCTCGGATTGAAGATGGAGGACATCAAGCGACTCCAGTGCCACACAAGCAGCCAGCCCGAAAGCACCTCAGCTCCAAAAACGAATGTTACTCAATCTCAACGAACCAAATCGTCTCTACTAGCGCCTCCGCAGGCTATCGTTGCTGTGGATGATTATTTCAAAAAGCCAGCGTTACGATCGCAGAGCAAGAGTAGCAATGGTAACGAAACAGATGACTCTACCACATCCGTCAATAGCAGACCGAACCGTGGAAGACCGGCTGGTAAAAAGCCCCGCCGAGACGATATAGACGGAGAGAGTTTTGAAGTAATGTTAGTTTAAATGGCTCTCACGTCGTATAACATCTCGTCCACCAACATCGCTACCATCACGAACCCCACGAAACTGAACGCTTTACGAAATTTCGTCAACAGTCAGAACCTTGACATCGTGTGTCTGCAAGAAGTAGAAAACGACCAGCTCTCCTTGCCTGGCTACGACGTTTTCTTCAATGTAGACCATATGAGAAGGGGAACAGCTATTGCTCTGAAACAACACATACAAGTGACTAACGTTGAGAGAAGCCTGGACAGCCGACTGATTGCTCTACGAGTGCAAGACACGACGATCTGCAATGTTTACGCTCCCTCCGGTTCCTCACAACGAGCCGTTCGGGAAAATTTCTTCCACGAAACGCTTCCCTACTATCTTCGTCATAACACCACGAATGTAATATTGACTGGCGACTTCAATTGCGTGCTCCGAACATGCAATTCTAGCAGCCCGAACGCGAGTCCCGCTCTCAAAGCTGTGGTCCAACAACTACAGCTACATGACGTATGGGAGAAACTATATCCACGTGATAGTGGTTTCACATATGTCTGTCGCAACGCTCAGTCGCGCCTTGATCGTATCTATGTCAGCAACGGTCTGCGCGATCATTTGCGAGTAGCACATGTTCACGTCTGCTCATTCACCGACCACAAAGCGCTCACACTCCGTCTATGCCTCCCCCATCTAGGACAAGAACATGGCCGTGGATTTTGGTCCCTTCGACCATATCTTATGACTACCGAAAACGTTGCGGAATTCCTTATGTTCGCGAAGCCCAAAATAAAACGATTTTTCAAGTGGAAAAGTCGATCCGTGTTCGATGAATTCCACAGTAAACATCAGCATCTATACGCTGAGCTACGACGCGCCTACGATGGGTACTACCAGCATCCTGAAATGTCAACAACTATTAACCGACTCAAAGGGTAGATGCTAGCGCTTCAACGGAGATTCTCTCACACTTTCATGAGAATCAACGAAACGCACGTGGCGGGAGAACCCATATCAATTTTTCAGTTGGGGGAGAGGCGAAGGAAAAAAAAACCATCATAACACAGCTGCAGACAGAGCAGGATACAACAATTACAGAGTCAAGAGCGATCGAAGACCACATGGTAACCTACTTTTCGACACTCTACTCAGAGGAGGCGAGAAACGACGATGAGAACAATTTCACCTGTGAAAGTGTTATTCCACTAACCGACGAAGTCTCTATGAGCAGCATCACGACGGCAGAAATTTGGTCTGCGATAACAGCGAGCGCACCACGAAAGTCTCCGGGCTGTGACGGAATACCGAGAGAATTTTATCATCGTATGTTCGACGTCATCCACCGCGAGCTGAACCTGTTGCTAAACGAGGTACTCAGCGGAAATATTCCTCCAGCGTTTGTGGAGGGCATCATCGTGCTGGTCAAGAAGAGGGGAGGCGACCATACGGCCAGATCATATCGTCCGATCTCATTGTTAAACAGGGACTACAAGCTTTTGTCCCGCATCCTAAAAACAAGATTAGAGCGAGTGATGAGAGAACACCATGTCCTCAGTGAAGGGCAGAAATGCTCGAACTCAGAACGAAACATTTTTCAAGCCACTCTCGCTCTGAAAGATCGCATAGCGAGTCTCCGTCATAACCATCGTGCTGGGAAGCTAATAAGCTTTGATCTCGACCATGCGTTCGATCGGGTCCGGCACTCTTTCCTCTTTCAAACCATGCGTTCGCTCGGCTTCAACCATGATTTCATCGCTCTACTCTCGCGCATCGCCAGTCGATCTACTTCTCGGCTGCTTATCAACGGACATCTCTCTCGCTCGTTCGAGATTCAACGATCAGTACGACAGGGGGACCCGTTGTCAATGCACCTCTTCGTACTGTACCTTCATCCACTGGTGTCCAGGCTCGAACGAGTGTGCGGAAAAGATCTGCTGGCAGCGTATGCGGACGACATCAGCGTCATCGTCACATCGGTAACTCAAATTGATGCGATGCGTCAGCTGTTTACTCGCTTCGAGAGAGCCGCTGGTGCAAAATTGAATTTACGAAAAACTGTTACTATCGATGTTGGGTCTTGCGAAAACGGCTGTATCGACACCCAGTGGCTGCAAACAGCCGATGTAGTTAAAATATTGGATGTAGCTTCGCAAACTCGATAAAACTAATGACAACACTGAACTGGAATGCGCTGGTGGGGAAATTCTCACAACTAATGTGGCTGCACTCTTTGCGTATGCTGACGCTGCAACACGTTCGGCACCTCCAGGATATGGTACCTCGCGTCCATTCTACCACCGTTGAACGTACATACAGCGAAGATTACTGAATAATGCTGAATAATGGTCAGCTGCATCCCAATAGGAAGTATCCCGTGTCGGGCACACGTACAGAGCATCGAAGACTGCAACATACCAATTATGAGAACACTTGTAATACTAACCTCGAGCCAACCGCGAGTAATCGGTTACAGATTACTAACATAGTTGTAAGACAAAAATTGTCAAAATATTGGACTCCCGGCCCCGTCAGGCTAACGCCACATGTGCCTTAATAAAATATATATTTTGGGAAAAAAAAAGACGGGTGGGTAATGTCGGGGACATAACCGGAGTGACGTAGGACTATACAAAGGGGACAGCTTTTGTTAAATATATATTTTAAATATATTGTTTTATTTTCTTCTCCTACGTGAATACCTACCTATCTACCTGAAAAATGGATTAGTTTACTGTTTACTCTTTATGAATATGTTGATGGTTCTGAAAAGAACCTTTGGTGTTGTGTTTTTGTTATCACTCGATATTCCCATCTTGTTCGGTTAAACCTTCCTGGTTAGCTATTGCGTTTGCCACTCGCCACAGCTTTCACAGTTGGAAAATTTCTTCCCATCCAGCTTGTGACATGTTGTTCAGTACATTACATTTAATACGACGTGTCGGAGAAACACTTTGCCACTCACTGAAACTAATTGTTGCCTTGATGAGCGCCGAACCGAAGCTGCTCTGTTCTTGATGCGGGTTTTCTGATTGTCGTGAGTAGCTTTGCAAGTTGGCAAGCACTCCGACGGCCGAAACTCTATAATCGTTGTTAGGTATACTGGTGCTCCGGCACCAATCCGTTCGGCCTAGTTACCCTTGCGGAGCAATCAGTGAATGCGACCAACAGGGAACTGGAGACCTGCACGGTTCGAGTGAGAATTTGCCTTTCCCTTAACTTGTCCTCCTTTGTTACGTCCACAATGCCGATTTACGGGTTTACGGTTTGAAAGAAAATAAGATATTTTTTTGGGGTCCGCGTGTTTTATACTCTAGCGGTACACACTCACAGGATAGAGACAAATCTGCAGACTCAGCCAGAGGGGCGAGTCCAACGAGACGAACAAATGAGCGTTAAAAGGGAGCGATGGCAAAAAAATACATTCATTACGATTTGTTCGCTCGTTGGATTCACATGCAGGTGGTGGCTAGGTGGACTGGTGCACTGGTACTAACGCGCTCGGCCTAGCTACCCTTGCGGGGAACTCCAGATCAATACGGTTCGAGCGGGATTTTGCCTTTCCTTTCACTTTTCCTCCTTTACCATGTCCAGACATGGCTGCTTGGGTTGGTTTGTTGATGTGTTGTGATGCGAACCGATGTGGTGTACGGTTTGAATGAGAATGATCGTTATGGCAGCGGAGCGGGGATTTTTAAGCTGACTGGCTGGCTCGAGAATTACACATGTGTGAGACTGCGACCAATGTTTCGTTCATTTTTTCTTTTTCCTTTACAATCGTGCTTCATTCTTTTTCGTTGCTGCTCTGGTTGCCCGGTTTGGTCGGTACGATTTGAGGAGCACAAAATGGTCCAATCAAAAATGGGCACATAGTGCATTTTGACAATGTTTGATATTTCACATTTATTCAATTATTTATCTCAAGAAAAATGAAATGTTATTCATAATGATAGAAGCGTAGATATATTTCCTATCAATTGATGCAAAAACCTTTGCGATCTATTGAGAAATGCTCGAGTTATAAGCGTTCTAAATCTTGCATTTGTTCCTACTTGTTCAGTGCCTAGATTTCCATTTCACCCCCTATATCTTCCGGTTAGACGTAGTCCTACGTCAAAAAATATTCCAAATTCCCCATCAAATCCAACAGAACCCCTCCGCCGATCAAATTCACCAGCATTTCGTCAATCAAATTGAAATACCAAGGGTGGAACGGAATAATCCGGAAAATAACTGGCGACGCACGTGTCAAAATATCGCGTCGAAGCAGCTTACGTCAGTACAGCGGACGAAACTATACTTGCTGGTGAATGAGAAGATCGAGCATCGGAAATTACTTTTCGTGTTGCAGCGTGTAAATGACTAAAACTGTATACGCTGTGGCAACCGAACAGTAGAAACACTTCAACACAAATTTTGTACTTGTGTTCGCGTCGAACAAGCTTGGACGGTTCTTCAACAGAAGATATCATGCGTCTTAGGTGGATGGAGAAGGCTCGATTTCGAGGAGCTGAAAAAACCTAGCCTAGTGGGAATAAACGGAAGGCGTAGAGTGAAAATTCTTAAACTTTTTATTAGTTATATTTGCTTCGTTAATGAATGTGATGGTAGAATTAACATAGATGATCTGAAGTTTCATCTAGATATAGAATCATGACGTGTAAGAAATGAAACAAACATACTTTTTCTAAAATGTACTGACAAATAAAACCATATTTAAAAAAAAAATATAAGCAGTATCGATACCTGCAAATGATGTCAAAAAAAAAAAAAACAATGTGAAAGAGACCTCGCGCTACACAAAACCGTACATCTCTTACATACAAATACACTACACAAAACTGTACATCTCTCACATAGACATGCATGCATTTATTTATATAGTGGATTGACAGTAGAGATGGGCAAAACCTAAGTGGTGCGGACTCAATCCACTTCATTCTCAAGCAAATTCATGCATGTTTTCAAGCGATTTCTTGCAATAAATCCTCAGACCACCAGAGATGCCAGATTTACAAATATGTTTGTAAATTTACAGACATATCTGTAAAACATTCATCACATCAAAAATATTTGACTCACCATATAACATTTTTCCATAGTTTTAATACAGAAAAGTTATTATATTTAGTATATATCAATATTGTCTAACATGACGTTAGACAAGCGATACTCAACCTGCGGCCCGGCAGTCCTTCTTGTTGGCCCATCTGGTGTGTATGATGTTTGGAACTCATACACATAAGTACTTTTGCCTTGACATCATTGCAGACGAAAGAGAGGATACGGTTATTCACAATTAATGAACAATTGCATTCTCTGCAGGTAAGGAAAAATCTTGAACAAAAATTGTCTCTGATAATTATTTTCTGTTCTAGATAAGATTGTTTTACTGAAATGCAAGGAGATTTATAGAAAAATAGTTAAGTTAGGGTCAGGACTATGTCTTCTAAGTATTTAAACAACATCGAATAAAAATTTTCATTCTATTTTCAACAACTTACATTTGCTTTCGGGTCTGCTTATGACGAAATATGGGTTACTGTTCGATATTGTTACGACAGACATGGTTCATGGCCGTGTGGTGATCTAAAACTTGTATAGCCTTGCATGGCGGATGGAAAATATACACTGTATTTTTTTATAAATTTCATCAACGACAAGACCGCAAGCCTTGGTGGATGTCCAATATATCAACGGAGAAATACTGTTTTTTATAAAAATTAACAACGCGTATGTTTGTGTATGTATGTGTATGTATGTATGTGTAGATCGTTGAAACATTTAAACACACTTACAGCACATAAGTTATTAAGTGGTCCGAAAAATCATTTTTTCCCACTTTTTCCCAAAAATGACAAATGAAAATTAATAACTTTTGAATCACTGAATCGATTTAGATGATCGACATATAAAATTGACCTAGCCTTTTATAAAAAAAAAAATTAACTTGCGAAAAACATAATTATATTTTAGTAATTATTGATTGTAGTCGTTTTTTATATTTTTTTATATTTTTTCTTGAAAGCTGAGGATTTTTTACACAACATATCTCGATATCAGGGTTGCTATTTTTTCGTTTTTTAGATATGATTTTAAAAAAAAATCATTTTTCCCCATTTGTCCAAAAATAACTTTTTGCAAAAAATCATAACATTTGAACTACTGAACCGATTTAGATGATCGATATATTAAATTGAAGCCAATAAGCAAAATTCACACTTGCGGGAAGATTGGATTCTAGTAGCATAGGTCTAGTTTAGTCACATATGAATATTGATCGAAGACTTAAAACATGTTAAATTTACAAAATTCTAACTTAAAAACGATAATTATAGCATCTCTGATATCGAGATATGTTAGGTAAATAATCCTCAGCTTTCCATAATAAATATAAAAAAATATAGCGCTCCTATCTTTAACCGAGAAAACTATGAAAAACTAACTCAATCCATAATTACAAAAACAAAATTCAATTTTTTCGCAAAAGTAATATTTTTTCAAAGAAAAATAACTCGTAAGCTTCAATTTGATATGTCGATGATATGAATCGGTCCAATAGTTCGAAAGTTATGACTTTTTGTAGTGGGAAAAATGGGGAAAATTTGTTTTTCGAACCATCGATTAGTTTTGCAAAATCATATTCCAAAAACGAAAAAAATAGCATCTCTGATATCGAGATATTTTATGTAAAAAATTCTCAGCCATATTATCAATCCATATTAAAAATAGGATCCATATTATATGCAAGTTAAATATTTCTCAATTAAAGCTCATTGGCTTAAATTTGATATGTCGATCATCTAAATCATCTAATTCATTTAAATCGGTTGAGTGGTTCGAAAGTTATAAATTTTTGAAAAAAGTCATTTTGGGAAAAAGTGGAAAAAAATTATTTTTGGGATCACCCTAAAATGGAAATGGGCACCCTAATGACAAATTAAAAAAATACGAGTTTAATGTTTTGCGATAAAGAACAAAATTACCACTTTTGACGAAGATCTGAGAACCACTATATTAGTTTGGCATGGAATGGCTGTATATATATACAGAATACAATCTTACGTGCATCGTGATGTACAAAGTATTAATTAAAATTTACGTTAAAAGACATTTCTATAGATCTGCACACTTTTACAGACTTTTCCACATTTTTAACAGACATTCACATGTTTTTACAGACTTTTTTTTAAAAATCATCTGGCAGCTCTTCCTTCCACTTTTTATCGAATATTTCCAAATCGCAGGAGTAAACATTTACGTGACTCTGACTTTGTTTGTTTTTATTACGTTCGGAAAAACGTTATGACAAAGAGAGGGGACATTTAAAATGCGTTGCTCAGTGAAAGGCTGAGTTCATTTTAGTTCGTTCATTTTATAATTTTACTTATTTTTGCCCTTGACAACAATACCTCTTTTATAGTGTTGATTATCATAAGAAAAATAACACTCCTGATCAGGGAATCAATTTATCATTGTTTTTGCTTGAAAACAAGCGATAATATCACCGAATGATACAGTCGATATTTTCTTTCAGAGTCACAATCTCTTGTTGCTACTGTTTGTGTATCACAACAAAAAATTGAGAAAATCAACTAATGTTGCACCGGTGAGACGACAAAGGCGTATCGCAGTGTGACATTGTTGTGATACACATTCAGGCTGCAGCAAATTTGTTTTTGTGTGGCTGTGACAAACGTTTTGTAATTGTTGCATTTCATGAACAACAAGGAAAGAAACTTTGTCATCAATATGAAACATTTGGGACAATTTTTCAACTCAATCGCATGTTTTTATGTCAAAGCAGCATTTCTTGTTTGAATAGGTAACGAAATGGGAACGTAAGCATTTTCAAATAAATTCCAAATAAATTTTTCAATATTTTTCTTATTTTGGGTACGAAAATATAAGTGGCAAGGATGATTGAATGGAACTGGAGGACACCTTTACAGGTATTTTTTTTCAGAAACATGTGCTTTGTTCCCGATTTGGAAAAAGGTACTTTTGCCATTTTCCAAATCGAAAACATGGGTTATGTACTGAATCAGCAGTTGGAAGCGATGATTATTGTGTCGATTCTATAACAAATACCCGAATTCTACATGCCCGAGAAACGTTTACCCAAATGTAAGACTTACCTGAAAAAAGTTTACCCGAACGAATATTTACCCGAATGTAACAAATACTCGAATGATCAATTATCCGAATGCAACAAACACCCGAACGACAAAATGCCCAGTATTATTCAGTCTCTCCAATGGTTGAGTATTTTGTGTTACACTTATCATGATGAATGTTAAATAATTTTCATATAATTAAATTGTGATGAAATATTGAATTATTGTTTGTGTACAATGTACTTGTTTTGTTCTTGGAAATATTAAGAAATAAGAGTCTTCCAAACATTGAATAATTTTGACATAGAATAGTCAAAACCATAAATTTCGGATTAAGAATATTCATATTAAAATTAGCGAAAAAATCTTGTAAATCCAAACTGGCCATCTCTTTAAAATAGAGGTTTTAAAGAATCTCTTTCCACCCCACAATATGAGTATCAAATGAAAGGGCCTGGATAGTGGAATACGAAAAACATAAATTCAAAATGATCACCATCATAAAATGTCGGAATGTGGGTATCAAATGAAAGGTCTTGACTTGCAGAATACGAAACACACATATCCAAGATGGCCTTGTCCCCAATCCACACAATATGGGGGGTATCAAATGAAAGGTCTTGGCTAGTAGAATACGAAAAACACATATCTAAAATGGCCGCCATCACAAAATGGTGGATGACAACGATCTTATTTCCAACCCTCACAATATGGGTATCAAATGAAAGGTCCTGACTAGCAAAATACGAGACACATATCCAAGATGACCGCCATGGCAAAATGGTGGATGACAACAATCTTATTCCCAACCCACACAATATGGGTATCAAATGAAAGGTCTTGACTAGTAGAATACGAAAAAGACATCCAAGGATTATATAATTCGGCAGAAATCAATTTGAAAGTTGCGGTTTCAATGCGATGTGAAGAGCGGGTTCAACAAGATCTTTGTTCAATTTGATCTTCATAACATTTTCAACGTTTTCGCTCCCCAAACGATTTCTCTCGTTTATAAAAACCCTGTTGTATGATGAAAAATCTCGCTCCACGTCTGACTGAGAAGATGTTGCAGCAAGGACAACTCGTGCTATCTCCCAGTACCGTTTATCTCGTATTCTTTGCGCGTACCAGTAGTGAACAACATTGAAATCCTCCGCCGGACTGACCCGATCTTGATACTGGATTTGCGATATTTTATCTTCCAAGGATGACTCAGATGGACGCGAGGATGTGCCTTCTCCAAAAAGTTGAGTGAAATAATGATCAATATCGAGAGAGTTGTTCGGTGACGATACGTTACAGTCGATATTTTCAGTTGTAGTATTAACTTCCGGACCATTGATATCGATTTTATTCCACAGTTTTACCAGATATTTCTGAAAAAAATAGTTGTTCATGAAAAAATAAGATCAGTTAAATACTTCAAAACGTAACGTATTTATAAGCAATGTGAGGGCAATCAAAAAGTTTACGTACTCATGAAGGTTAACGATATAACGTACCTCCAATCATAATTCTCTTAATAATTTTGGCGTAGAACTACGTCTTTGTTTCTAATACAGGGGGTGTAACTACACGAAAGCGTGTAACTAAAAAAGTGATGTCAAACGCAAGGCACGCAAACAAGATATCGCGATGAATTTTATATTATATATCATTAAACGGGTAATCTATTCAGCAATTTTCAATGTGAATAATAAATTTGGAAAAGTGAAAAATCAGATTATTAGGAAATTGGAAAATTAAGGGTTCTGAAAAAGGAGAGCGTCGGTCACTGGGATCGACAGTTACAAAATAAGATAATAAAAAGTGGTTTATTTTCGGATGTATTAAAGAACGTGACTGTTTTTAGTTATGTTACTGAAGATCTCCTTTTTATCAAATGAATGTTTTTGGGAGTTGGGACTGACATTGAGCTGGGACCGACACTTTGACATTTTCCATTTTTTTGCCGGAAAAAAATCGAAATGGATAAAAATCTTCCAATCCTCGAAACGTTCCAACACTTATTTGTTTTTTACAACTGATCGCTTAATAAACATCTTTAGAATGAATTTGAATTTGGAGCGTGCTTGTAGCAGTTTCAGCTATTGTGCGAGCGCTACCGGTTAAATGTTAATAATAACTACCGGTTAAAGCGCCATAATAACGGTCCGGGGCTAAACGTGTTCAAAGTGTATCTCCACTTGTACATTGATAATTGAGACTGAAAAAATATTCCACGGCATAAAATAGCATGAAAAAAAAATAATCAAACCTCACATTGTAGAAACGCCTTGCGGAGTAATGAATGAACGTATTGTATTTGGAAAATCCAAGAAAAACAAGGTGTATGAGAACACCATCTACAACTGTGAACTTCGTATCACACCAGAATTAAATAACTTATAAAGAATTCAATTGATACAAGAAATAATTCAAAACCAAAACGTAGAGGGGTCTATACCTAGAGGAACGAACGGCAACTTGGCGTAGGACTGTGATGGGAACAACTACTATTAGTTTTGATTCTTTGAATTTTTGAAAATCCGCAATTTCAACATTCTGAACAGTTGTCATACAATAGATCGTTTGTTATATGCATTAGTGTGCTTCAAAGTAATTGTATTGATGGACAGAATCAACTATTATTGGGAACTAATTCTGCCTTAACTGTTGCTAAGATTTGTATTCCAGAAAAGCTTGTTATTTATTAGAACTTAGATTGTGGGTTGTTCACTAATCACGTAATGGAATATGGAGGAAAGGGAGTATGTGGAAGTCTAATACAACATTACGTCAACTATGAATTTTCACACAAAAAATCTTATTTAGAAGAGACGGTTTTTTTTTCGTATGTGAAAAGTGAATAGTCCTTACGTTAAAATATGTGAACCCAACTGTCCAAAATTTCCAATTTTCCAATTCTTTTTTCCAACTTTCCAACTTTCCAATTTTCCAATTTTCCAATTTTCATATTTTCCAATTCTCCAATTTTTCAATTTTCCAATTTTTCAATTTACCAATTTTTCAATTATGCAATTTTTCAATTTTTCAATTTTTCAATTTTTCAATTTTTAAATTTTAAAATTTTAAAATTTTAAAATTTTTTAATTTTTGAATTTTTAAATTTTTCAATTTTTCAATTTTTAAATTTCTAAATTTTTCAATTTTTCAATTTTTCAATTTTTCAATTTATTTATTTTTCAATTTTTCGGTCAACTAATGTGGGACATTACTGGAAACATACAATTATGACAAACTAAATGAAACCGTATGAAAGACGGCTGCCCTTTGTCCCTAAAGGTGTTATGTAGCTAATTGACTCTCCCTCCAAAGCCTGAATGGTTAAAATAATCTGAATTTATCATTTGAAGCAAGGTACATCAAAGGGGGAAAAAGTTTGATCATATTAAAAAAGTGTACGCTATATCGAGGAAAAATGTTCGTTATACCGAGTGACGCAATATCGAGGGTACGTTATATCGAAGTTTACTTGTATGTCCAAGAATCTCAAGCACCCGGAAACTTAATTCCTCGAAAACACAATCGTCAATGATCCAATCATACGAATGTAATAAATTTCGCTACCACACTTGCGAATCAAGCAGAGAAACAGTCCTGTCGGTGTGCTGTTCACACTAACCACACACGCAAACACTATGAAAGCAACGGTAGTAGCAGCAGCGGAATTGAACATCATCGAAAATAAACAACAAGAAAATAAACATCACACGACATACCATCAGCGCAGAACACTCAGAAATGGTAAATTTTTCACTTTTGGACCTCTCGCACTAATTGCTTGGCTTGATATTTAAATTCAAATTGATCCAGCTTAGTCTGCCAAACCTCCGATAATCGCACTCAATAATTTTTCTCAATATTTTTTTTCCTTGTGCCACGAAGCAACCGACCGAACATCACTTTTTATGCACTTTTTATCCTTTCTAACTAAACTTACGTTGCTAGCGATTTTCTTCGAACAGCACAATTTTAACCGGACGCTTTCGTTGCTTGCTTATAATTTGTTTTTTTTTTTCAAATATGTGGCTGATTTTCTCTATTTATTTGCACGTATTTCGCATGAAATATAAAAAAAAACTTCTACCGAACCGGCGATGTCGTAAGCCTTTACACAATTTGCCAGAAAAGAATAGTCTGTCTTCCTCTCTTTGGTAGGAATGTTGTGCGACAAACCTCTTGTTGCGAAAACTCATTTATTGGGACATATCGCATATCATGATATTTGCAAATAGGTACAATTGTGTGTTACTTTCGTAGCACAACAAACGGATGTGGTGACACAAATTTGTTCGCATTGAACTGAAACGCAATTTGTCACTCTCGTTTTGAGCATGCAACAATGCCAAAGATACATTTATTTTTATTGCAACACTGCGAACTAAGGACAATGTCGTTATTGTACAAAGGTTCGTGATTTTTGATTCCCTGCTCCTGATCGTTGGATCTCTTTTGACATTTCAATTGGATCTTACTTGACAGCCGTTTTGATTCAGTCCGCACTACCTAGGTGTTGATTATCATAAGAAAAATAACACTCCTGATCGTTGGATCTCTTTTGACATTTCAATTGGATCTTACTTGACAGCCGTTTTGATTCAGTCCGCACTACCTAGGGCAAAACAGTTCACTTTGATGAACGGTTCACTCACTAACCGTTCATCTAAGTGAATCAGTTCTTTTGAACCGTTCTTTCGCTCTTTTGTTCAACGGTATTAAGAACAACATAGAATGTTAACAGGAACCCAACATCAATAGACAGCTATTAATTGATATCGTTGGATTGGATAGTGTACGTATGGGATTTATATTTTTGAAATTTAGTGGGGAAAGATAAGCTGCTTCTTTAAAAGTCGCGAACTGTATGTGAAAATATGTTTATCGGTCGACAAAAGTTTATGTAATAATTTGATGCGCATAACATATGTGCAATTTTTCATATTCTCTTTTTGGACAACACACAGGTTCCATGTAAGATCATATTTTATAATTTTCATTCAGGCAAAAAAATCACCAGCGATTTTCACTAACAATCAATCATACAAACAATCACGATAACACGTACACGCAATAGGCCAAACAATGAATTGAAAGCAACGAAAAAACTTTTTTCTCAACATGCCCTCACCATAATATTTTATGTTTACCTAATCCATGAATCGCCCCAGCTTCCCCCAGATTTTTTCTGACAATCAGAAAGTATATGATTGTTACGCGGAATTGAAAAAATACATGAAATTGAAAATATATAGTTTTGCTTTTAAAACTACGAA
Source organism: Toxorhynchites rutilus septentrionalis (assembly GCF_029784135.1). Classification (NCBI taxonomy): domain Eukaryota; kingdom Metazoa; phylum Arthropoda; class Insecta; order Diptera; family Culicidae; genus Toxorhynchites; species Toxorhynchites rutilus. Next base: position 191,162,659 of record NC_073746.1, read on the forward strand.
AATCTAATTTTATTTTTAATCCAAAATTGAGTATACATTAACAAAATAAACCATGAGTTCATGCATTTTGCTCATAAATGACAAATCGTTTTATTTTCCTTACAAGCGTTCTCGTTATATTTATCCATTCCATCCAGCGCAAATCAGTTCAGCTGCACTAGTTTGTTCGCAAACAGTTCGGCCGCAAACACTTCGTTCTCAAACAGTTCGTTCCCAAACAGTTCACTCTAAATCATTTCTTTGCCATACAGTTCACTCGCAAACAGTTCGTTCACAAACAGTTCACTCTCCAACAGTTCACTCTCAAACAGTTCACTCGCAAACCGTTCTTGCGGAATCAGTTCGTTCACAAACAGTTCACTCGCAAACCGTTCTTACGGAATCAGTTCGTTCCGTTCGTTCACAAACCGTTCGCTCGCAATCAGTTCGTGGGGAGAACTACCGTTCTTTGAAAAAGAACGACCGCTCGTTCACTCTTTTCGGCGAACTAGTTCTTTCGTACCGTTCGTGAACGGTTTGCCCATCTCTTATTGACAGGTACACATTGCTGCAAATATTCCGGCTACTATGCAGCTGTTTGCAGACCGAAAATTTTAAAACCACAGCTGCTGCGGCAACCACGAGCGTTTTCATATTGTGTGGCACATCAGGAGCATGGTCAAAGTAAGAGCAGCCCTCACGGGCATTAGCGCATCCTGGATCATAACGGTGTTCTTGCAGCACCTATTGTAAATACTTCCGCCCCACTTTAGAATAACTAAATGTAGTCCAGTTGTGGTGTAGTCATTCATATGATCAGTTATTTTGTTTCTAAACATACACAAATAGCATGATTTTTTCACACGTTCTGTTGCCACATATTGGTTCAACAGTCTCAGAAACAAGTGTACAATTTTAAGACCGAAAAAATAATAACATTCCGTAAGAAGCTAGCGGCACTATTTATTTATATGTGTAATGTGTTCATTTCCTGTGATTATCTTGGAATTTGTCTACGAGAAAATATATGCCCTTCCATTCATTGTTTTTTATTTCACCATTACAGTAGAAATCTGTACGATTAAAATAACATCATAATTCCTTCCTAAAAATAACATAATGATTCCTTCAAATGCTATCCCATTGCTGCATCCGCAGATCCTCGTCCAGAAACGGGCTCAGCATATGCCGCAATTCGTCGAGCACCTACTCCTGGGGCAGCGGTAGCTTTTCGAGCGCATAGCAAATCAACGCACAGTTATTTATACGTGGATCTTGGGCAAAGAATGCCTGACTCATATATTCTAATTTGAGATTTGGGTGATTTTGTTATGACAGAACCGATGCTTCGGTGTCGGGCATCTCGATCACCGATCACAGACATTTTGGGCTAGAGTTCCTCAAGCCGAGCCTCGACCACCTCGTCGTCGATCGCGTCCCAAATCAGGTCAAACTGTCTGAAATACCCAATAAGAATATTAGGAGAGCTATTTTTGATGTGCTCAAATAAACAAAGACTGACCTCCTCATAAAATCTCGATAAAGTCGCTCAAAATATGCCCTTTGAAGAACCAGTTGGAGATTTGTTTGACATCATCGAACTTGTTCAGTAGCGAATCTGTGAACAATACAAAAACGGAAGATAATTTAAGAACTCGTAGTTGCTGTGAGCTAAACATAAACAGAAGTTAATTTAATAGCTCGATTAATTTGTCAGAAGACACTACACACCGTTGAACACAATCCATGGCAAAACACTCCATGACGACCTCGTGTGCCTGTGATCATTGCTTCCCTTTGAGCAGAAACTTTCATCACTGCAGCTAAATAAAGAAGCGAAATAAAAAATTCAGTGTCCATACCACTTGCCAATTTCAAAATCAACAAACAAACGTCAAATGGCACCACACACATACTAATATATGGGGCGAAAAATTGCCTGAATTGTACTAATACTAACAGACATGAAAACAACTGTCAATTCGCGTTGAGGTTCGTGCTCCGCTTTTGGGAAATGATAGTGATAATTGATTTTCGGGTGCAGTTAACACATTTAAAAATAAAAATTATGAATGAAAATTAACATTTTCTTATAAAATATGTTCTTAATGCAATAGAGTTACACGTTCTTTTGCAAGTGATGAAAACCCCCTGAACAAGAATTGTGTTTCATAATAATTTCATATTACAATGATGAGTTTTAGTGACAATATCAAGAAAATTATACAAAAATGGTTAAGTAAGAATCAGTATTACGAGTTTTAAGTGATCACATAATATAAAGTAAAAATTTTCATTAAAAGTTTGAACAATTTAACTGTCTTAAGGTCTGATATTCTCATAGAGAATGATTTACTTTCCCAAACCGGTGTCTGTACCAGACGTCGACACAATACTACTGTCATCGCGTATAATGCTTGTCCGGTCACCGGACATTGCAGTCGCAGTGGACGGCTGCATCACGGCGCCGTGAAGAGGTTGGTAGGCCGATTACACATTATCCGGTTTCTGCCGGACCGGTCTGAAACCCAAATGGCAAATTTCAACCGTACCAACCTCTTTACGGCGCCGTGATGCAGCGGTCTACTGCGACTGCAATGTCCGGTGACCAGACAAGCATTATACGCGATGACAGTAGTATTGTATCGACATCTGGTGGAGACATCAGTTTGGGAAAGCAAATCATTCTCTATAATACTTATGACAGACATACAGCTGTACTTGCGTTGTACTTCGAAAATTGTATGTCTGTCACCATGTACAGCGCTAGAACCATGCAAGCAACTCGGTACAATCGCTGTACCTGTACCGACCTATTTTTCCGCTGTACATGGCTACAGTTGTACTGTGCGCAGCGCCATAGACGGTTAGTGGTGGGTAGCATGAACAAAACGAATCAAAACATTTGGTATACATTCTTTTCATTGACTTTCTCTTGAGTTAATAACTCAGATTGGAAACATATTTGTTGTGTTCGATAGTTTAGACGCTAAATAAAAACCTTTTTCATTGAAATATTGGTGAAAATACAATGCAATAAATTCAAACTTCTGATTGTCAGTCTGACATGCGGTACAATGTACAACCAAAGTATGTGTGTCATGCTATCGTGGTACCTGTACAATGCTGTACACGTACAGCGCTAGTACAGTTGTATGTCTAGCGTTGTCCTTCCCTTTTTCTCAACATTTTTTCTCTCTATTCGCTTTTCATTCCACTGCGCTTATGTCCTCTTCGCAGGCATCCATTTACCCGTCGAGACGTGTACCGATTAGGAATTGCCCTCCAACTTGACGCGCAACCCGTCACAGTCACCCTCGCGGGATTTCTCACCTGTCGAGACGTGCACCGATTAGGAAGCGCCCTCCAACTTGACGCGCGCCCCGTCACAATCACCCTCGCAGGATTTCTCTTCCCAGCGGAGTGCCGATTAGGTAGTGCCCTCCTACATGACGCGCACTCCGTCACAGCTACTCTCGTGGGGTATACACCATTTTGATCACGGCTTCATCCTTCGCGGTGTTTCTCCATCCAGGCCACGATCAGGCGTTGCCAGGCAGGCATTTTTGCTGTTCTCCGCGGCAGTATCCGGTTACCTGTCGAGACGTGCACCGATTAGGAAGCGCCCTCCAACTTGACGCGCGCCCCGTCACAGTCACCCTCGCAGGATTTCTCTCCTAGCGGAGCGCCGATTAGGTAGTGCCCTCCAACATGACGCGCACTCCGTCACAGCTACTCTCGTGGGGTATGCACCATTTTGATCATGGTTTCATCCTTGATGCTCGCTCCTTCGAAACGTTCGCAGTGTTTCTCCATCCAGGCCACGATCAGGCGTTGCCAGGCAGGCATTTTTGCTCTTCTCCGTGGCAGTATCCGGTTACCTGTCGAGACGTGCACCGATTAGGAAGCGCCCTCCAACTTGACGCGCGCCCCGTCACAGTCACCCTCGCAGGATTTCTCTTCCCAGCGGAGCGCCGATTAGGTAGTGCCCTCCAACATGACGCGCACTCCGTCACGGCGGCTCTCGGGGGGACTATCCGGTACTACAGCCGTCTCGATTATTCATCTCTTATGGTCAGGCGTTATCCGCATGCTGGTCGGTCCTCCACTTCCGCTGTAGCTCGGACATGATATGTACGATTGCACTGTTTACTGCGTTCCAGGTGCCCTCGTCACGACACATTTCCTCCACGATGTTCCCAGCATGAAGGGTAGGCAGCCCCTCACGCACTGTGGTGAATCTGGGACATTCGAATACGATGTGTTCCGGTGTTTCCTCCACATTTCCACACTCCGGACAAAGAGGCGATCTTGCGTGTCCGAACCGGTGCAGATACTGCCTGAAGCAGCCATGACCAGACAAAAACTGCGTTAGATGGAAATTTACCTCTCCGTGTTTCCTGTTCACCCAGCCCATTAGTGTCGGTATGAGCCTGTGCGTCCACCTGCCGTTTTGCGCGGCACTCCACTCTTGCTGCCACCTAGCCATCGACTCCGCCCTCATTAGCTTCCGGATTCCTCTGGTTCCCCTCCTCCTATAGCACTCGCTGTCCTCCGCCAAGATGATGTCTATGGGGACCAACCTGGCTATGACGTAGACCGCTTCTGTTGACACGGTTCTGTACGCACTCGCGACTCGCATCGCCATGAGCCGGTACGTACTATTCAGCCTCTTCGTGTTCCGCTGAGTTTCTAACGCCGCGATCCAGGCTGGACCACCGTAACGTAGTGTCGATGAGGAGACACTAGCCAAGAGGTGCCTCTTGCTGCTGCTTGGGCCAAAGTTGTTGGGCATGATTCGTGTCAGTCGATCGTCGATCTGCACCCCCAGGTATTTTAGGTCTCGCTTCGAGGTTATCGAGTGCTCTCCAATTGTGATTTCTGCACGTTGCACCGCCCTGCGGTTGCTGACAATCAGCATTTCCGTCTTGTGGTGGGCTATCTGCAGTTTCACACTTTGCATCCATCATCATGTCTATCATGTCTATCGACTCGGTCGCGAGCATTTCGACCCGTTCCAAAGATTCCCCTGTCGCGAGAATAACGATGTCATCCGCGAAGCCAATGATCTCCACACCTCTGGGCAGATTCAGTTTTAGTACACCATCGTACATACTGTTCCAGAGCGATGGGCCCAGGATAGAGCCCTGCGGAACTCCCGCCGTAGTTTTAATCTGCGCCTGGCCCGTGTTTGTCTCGTACACCAGCACACGGTTCTCGAAGTAGCTTCTCAGTATTCTACACAGGTAGTCTGGGACTTTCATCGTGTGGAGCGCAGTCGCGATGGCCTCCCAGCTGGCACTATTGAACGCGTTCTTAACGTCGATCGTTATCACTGCGCAGTATCGATTTCCTCTGAGCTTCTGTTTGGATGCTCTGTTGGCTCTTTCGACCACTATGCGAATGGCATCTACCGTGGATCTCCCTTTCCGAAATCCGAATTGATTATCGGACAGTCCACGAACTCCCTCCGTGCATTCCGTCAGCCTATTAAGGATGATTCTCTCCAAAAGTTTCCCAAGAGTGTCCAACAGGCATATGGGTCTATACGATGCTGGACCACCCGGCGTCTTTCCTGGCTTGGGCAGTAGTACTAGCTGTTGTACCTTCCATCGATCCGGAAAGTAGCATTCGTCTAGACACTTCTGCATGGCTGTCCTGAACATATCAGGGAATGCTAGGACTGCCGCTTTCAAAGCTACGTTGGGGATTCCATCTGGGCCAGGCGCTTTCTTCGTTTTTAGGCGTTTGATAGCTGCAACTAGCTCATCGTTCGTCACATCTCTGCGTTCGATGCTATCCTCATCCTCTCCATATGGCGTGGGTGGCCAGGTCGTTGGGTCGTGCTGCGGAAATAACCCTTCCACGATAATTTTTAATTTTTCGGGACACATTTCGGAAGGTGTCGTTGGGCCCCTGAGCTTCGCCATCACCATTCGGTAAGCATTGCCCCATGGATTGACGTCCACGTCCCGACATAACTCCCTGAAGCAATTAGATTTGCTCCGCTTAATCGCCCGTTTAAGAGTGGATCTAGCCTCTCTGAATTCCACTCTCCGCTCTTCTCTGGTGTCTATGCTTGACCGTTGAAAACGTCTTCTGGCGCTAAGGCAGTTGGCCCGAAGCACGCCAAGTGCCTCGCTCCACCAATAGGCTGGAGGTCGCTTATACCTGGGTTCCCTTTTTCTTAGCATTGTTATATCACATGCTGTTGCTAGCGTTTCCGTCAGTTCATCCGCGTTCATGTTCAAGACGTCGCTTTCCACGCGTAGTGCTTCGATGAAAAGGTCCTTGTCAAAGGTTTTTGTCTTCCACCTGCGCGGGCATGTCCTATTTATCCGTACTGCCACGGAGTTTCGTTGGCCAATGGTATAACGGATGGCTTGATGATCACTGTGGGTGTATCCTTCACATACCCTCCACCTCATTTTCGTCATTAACGAAGGACTGCAGAAAGTCAAGTCGATGATGGACTCTCGACCCTACCGGGGGCACCGGAAGGTACTAGTGGTGCCCTCGTTGCACAGGGTAACATCCAACTTGCCTAGAGCTTCTAGTAAACTAGTCCCTCTCGCGTTGGTGCATCTGCTTCCCCACTCTACTGCCCAAGCATTGAAATCCCCTCCTATAACGACTGGTTTTCGTTCGGCGAGCTCCTCGGTGAGGACATCCAGCATATAGTGGAACTGGTCCATCGTCCATCTGGGAGGTGCGTAGCAACTGCAGATAAAAATTCCGTTAATCTTTGTGATCACGAAACCCTCGTGAGACCTCGAAACTACCTCCTGAATGGGATATCGGCCCATGACCTGGATGGCGGCCATTCCTACTTTATCCGTCACCCAATTACCGTTACCGGGGGGAACGCGATACGGCTCCGCGATAATTGCGACATCACATTTTGTTTCTTGACTGCCACAGCAGTCTGTCGCACAGCAACTGTTGACTGCCACAACAGTTGCTGTGCGATGTCACAATGGTTGAGATTAATTTGGGTTATCTCCATCACTGTTGGCTTGCCCTCGCCTGTTTGTACACAGGGCAATTAAAGCCTCCCGTCATATGGTCATTACTGTCCTCTTTTTCGCAGAGCATACACCTTGGTTTTCCCTTGCAGTCGCTGGCAAAGTGTCCCTCTATTCCGCATTTCCTGCACAGTTTGGATCTATCTGGCCCCAAGCAGCCTTTCGCCAGGTGGCCGAAGTTTAAACACTTGAAACATCGCTCCAGTTGCTTGGGAACAGGCGGAATGATTCTAAAACGACCCACAGCCCAGCAGACGTTTATACTCTCTAACTTCAGTAACTTGTTCGCTGCGTCCGTTGAGAGACGAATCGTTGCGGTCTGCGTCCCGCGATACGCCTTTCGTAGTCGGATTTTCATCGGAACTTTGCCCAGGATGTTTTCCTCCTCCAACTTCTGACGTAGGTCTATCTCGGTGGTGAACAGACTGAGGTTCCTGCATTCTATCGATGCCTCGGAGGATAAGGCCCTTACGTTCGCTCCATCGCCGAGAACCCTTTCTACAAGATCCTTGAATGCTGAGCTCCTGATTTCTGGGTCTCTCTTCAGCTCGAACAGCATTTCGCCGTTCTGGGTGCGCCTGGACTTCACCACGCTCTCCTCCAGTTTCTTGAGGCCAGGGTCCTCTCGCATTTTTTTAAAGAGATCAGCGTATGATACGTTGCCCTTCGCTTCGACGATGAGTGCATCGCCTTTGTCTCTCGCCCGCCGAGGATTAGGCTTCTTGTCTTTTGGCCCCTGCCACTTTTCATTCTCTTTCTTATTTTTTTCCACTATTTTCACTTTTCTCTCCCTCTCTTCGTTCCTTTGTTTTTTCTTGTTTCTTTTCCTAACCGTGCTCCAGTCGTTTCTCTTGCTATCGGTGCTGATCTGGTCATCGCTGTCACCCAGCTCTTCGCTGTCGCCCTGGGCGTCACTATCGTCTTGATCATCGTTGTCGTGATCGTCCTTGCGTTTTTTGAACATTTCTTCTGCTGGTGAATCCTTTTTTCTTTTTTCCGAACGGTTTCGACGAATCTTTGGCGTCACCTGTCCAGCTGCAGCTCTTTGCAACGCTTCTGCGAGTGCCTTCTCGGCGGTTTTCGTCCTTTCGACGAATCCATCGTGCTCCTTCAAAGCTCGTCCCAAGAGAGATCTTATACCCGACATCCTGGTCTTGATCTCCTTATGCACGTTGGGTTTGTCCTGCACGAAGGTGTCGAGTTCTTTGACCCTCAACATGATCGTGCTCAGGATGCTATCTCCAGTCAGCCCTCCTTCCTGGGTTAAACTACCGCTGGACTTTGGCAGGAACAGGGGATTGATCCCCCGACTTTTCTGGGTCTCAGGTATTCCTCCATTACTGCCGCTAGGGCCTGGTGTTTCCACTTGTTTGAGTATTGGCGATCGCAGAAGCTTTTTACTACGAATGAACGCGTTGGCTTGGTCACCTGTATCCATCATACTCTCTCTTCGTTCTTCGTTGGTTTTGTAGGTTGTCTCCATTTTGGTTGGGTCCCAACTTCGGGCCGCTATCTCCGCTCGTTGTACATAGTCGCCTTTTTGTGATCCCATGGTTATCTATGCAAGCAGTGAGGCCATGCAGGGGTTGACACGGTCCTTCATGGGGACCGTGTTCAGAGCCGGATCAGCGCAAGTCAGGAATGTGACATCTGATGCCTAGTACCTAGTGCCAAGGCCTAGACGAGCATCGAACGTACCCGAAGACTTGCCAAGTTGTTACCGGGACGGGGGCAACCGTACTATTAACCCACACGCCATTTCAGGTAGGTGTCACCCTTCCTTACTCAGGGAGCAGAATAGCACGACTGTCGGCTTTTAGCATCGCATGTTATCCGTTTTCGTGTCTTGTCCGTTTTCCATGTTATACCAGTATGTCGTAATCAGGATCTTACTGGCTTCGATCCTGATGTGCTCGGCACTCCTCTCGTTGCTCCTGTACACGGTATTTCCCCCGTGCATTCTCCATAGGCTTTACCGCGCCCTTACTCGCGTTGTCACCCGATTAGTCGCCTTCTACGACAGGGACAGGGACGTAGACCCGAAGTGCTATTCTAGGCCGGCAGCTCCACGGCTCTGTATGTCTGTCCATGGTATAACATGTTCAGACCATAATACCATGGACAGACATACAGCTGTACTAGCGCTGTACGTGTACAGCGTTGTACAGGTACCACGATAGCATGACACACATACTTTGGTTGTACATTGTACCGCATGTCAGACTGACAATCAGAAGTTTGAATTTATTGCATTGTATTTTCACCAATATTTCAATGAAAAAGGTTTTTATTGAGCGTCTAAACTATCGAACACAACAAATATGTTTCCAATCTGAGTTATTAACTCAAGAGAAAGTCAATGAAAAGAATGTATACCAAATGTTTTGATTCGTTTTGTTCATGCTACCCACCACTAACCGTCTATGGCGCTGCGCACAGTACAACTGTAGCCATGTACAGCGGAAAAATAGGTCGGTACAGGTACAGCGATTGTACCGAGCAAGACGGGTCTATGGTACTAGGTGAGGCCGTTTCGTCACTAAGTTGGTCAGGGGAGCGGTATATGAAAACAGTACGGAAGAAAGCAGAAGGGGATTTATTTCCTCGAAGCGTGAAAGAGACGGACTGATCACGAGCGAGCTTGGCCACAAGCGTATTGTGTTTTGTTTACAAACAAAACACAGTAGACTTCCAAGATGGCTGAAGAGTGGTTCTAGTAAGTTGGCCCACCTTAGGATATACTTCTACGCGCCTTGGTACCGAGTTGCTTGCATGGTTCTAGCGCTGTACTTGGTGACAGACATACAATTTTCGAAGTACAACGCAAGTAGAGCTGTATGTCTGTCATAAGTATAAGACAGTTTTAAGTTGTTCAAGCTTTGAATGAAAATTTTCACTTCAAATTATTTGATTACTCAAAACACGTGGAACTGATTCTTACTTAATTATGTTTGTATAACGTTCTTGATGTTTTCACCAAAACTTATAATTATAATATGAAATCACTATCAAACACAATTCTTGTTCAGGGTTTTTTCACTACTTGCGAAAGAACGTATTGCTATATTACATAAAATATATTTATTACAAAAAATGTTTATTTTCATTCATAATTTTTATTTTGTATATGTGTTAATTGCACCTAAAAATTTATTTTTACTGCCACTTCCCAAAAGCAAAACACGAAACTAAATACCATCAACGCGAATTGACAGTTGTTTGTCATGTCTGTTAGTATTAGTACGATTCAGGCAATTTTTCGTCCCATGTATTAGTATGTGTGTGCTATTGACGTTTGTTTATTTTGAAATCATTTCAAAAGTTGCAAGTGATATGGATGCCGAAAATTATATTTCGCTTTATTTCGCTGCTATAGAACAAGTGAAGTGATGCAAATTTCTGCTCAAAGCGAAGCAATAGTCACAGGCGCACGAGGTCATCATGGAGTGTTTTGCCTTGGATTGTGTTCAACGGTGGGTAATGTCAGCGACAAATTATTCATAATTCATTGATTAACTTCTGTTTTTGTTTTGCTCACAGAAAACTTCCATCATTTAAATTCGATACTGAACGAGTTCTAGAATGTCAAACAAATTTTCAACTGTTCCATCAAGGGGCAGATTTCGAGCGACTTCATCCAGCTGAATATGAAGGTGAGTGTTTGTTAACTTGAACACACCAAAATAGTTTCTCTTCTAATATTCTTATTCGGTATTTCATACAGTTCAACCTGACCCGGAACGCGATCGACGAAGAGGTGGTTGAAGCTTGGCTCGAGGAATTCAAGACCAAACTGTCCGATCTGTGCTCGGTGATCAAGATGTTTCCCTGCCCGACGCTGAAGCATCGACTCTGTCAGAACGCAATCACCCAGCTATTGGTCATCCGCTATGCGTTGATGCAAAATGCGCTCGAGAAGCTGCTTCTGCCCCAGGAATACGTCCTCGAGAAATTGCGGCTGAGCGCGTTTCTGGACGAGGATCCGCGGAAGCAGCGATGAATAGCGTTTGAAAGAAATGTATGATGTAATTTTAATCGCAAAGCAATATTACTACAATGCTGTAACAAAAAAAAAACACTCTAGAATAAATGGATGGGTACACATCCTTTCGTACGCAAATTTCAAGATGATCACAGGAAGTGAACAGATAATACATATAAATAAGTAGTGCCCCTGGCTTGTTAGGCAATGTTATTATAATTGGCTCATAAAAAATTGTTCATTTTTATCTAACTATCTGAGACTGTTAAAAAAGTATGTGGCAACAGAGCGTGTGAAATAAATCATGCTGTTTGTGTATGATTAGAAATAAAATAAATTAGTGAGTGAATGAGTACACAGCAACTGAGCAAAAGTTAGTTTTTGTAATACTGTTGATGACAGCCAAGTCTTTTGTCCAGTAAGTTTTTCATGTTCATTTATCATTGCAAATTTACGTTGCCGTCGTTGTGAGAATCATTGTAAAACGAGATGCGCCTAAGATGAACGTGTGCGCTCTGCAAATTACGGAAAAGGTTTGCGAACGTATTTTGAAATGGGGCGGAAAGGTTTATTACACCTTTGACCGCTCTGACGGCACTTATCGGTAAAAACACCGTCCTGATGTGCGCCTGCGAGGCCTGCACTCACTTTGGCCGTGCCAAACTTCGACATTCATATGTACTTTTCAGGGGGCCTCCGTAGCCACATTGGTTGCGCGTTCGCTTAGTAAGCGATCGATCGTGAGTTCGAAACTCAGGGCCCTCATTGACCATCTTTGTGTTGTTACAGAATAACTACGTCCACGCAACAATCATCAGCGATGGAGATCGATCCACGGTCGAAATATGATCGATTCATCCATACAACAACTGCTCTGCTCTGCAAGACACATCGGGCTGCTGTTCTATAAATAACTCAACAATGATCAATCAACTGTCTCCGCTGTCCGGTCTAACTGGATAATGGAAGAACCAGCCGGGTGCTATGATTGATGCTAGGATCGTTAGCAAAATCTCAAGCAGAACTGTCAGTGGGATACCCAATTCATATGAAAACAAAGGGAAAATGTCAGTGGGATACCCAATATGTTGGCTCCTGTCAGTTCAATGGGGGTTCTCTAAAGACGTCACCCGGCTGGGAAGAACAGATAGAAAACTCTTACGCCTAAATGGCTGCTACTTTGTAAATGTGTACCATATAGAATGGTATAGAAGGGAATACTCTAACGCCGAAAAATGGCAACTGTGTAATGTGCTAATTATAGATATGATAAATATGTGACATGTACACGATTAAAATTCGGCTCTGTTACAACTAAAATGCCAATGAGCCTAAAATAAATAAAAGGGACAAAAAAAATGTACTTTCCAAGAAACGCAAATTTGAGCAGGCTCGTGGTTGCAGCAGCAGCTGTGGTTTCAAGATTTTTCATATGCAATCTGTTCATGACCCATCCCCAAAAGGCACATCATGAGAGGGTGCTCACAAACAATGGTGGGAATTCAGAAAACACGGGTTCGATCAGCTCGGTGCAGCTGTACCACAAGTAATAAGAACAAGGTACGGATGCTTGATCTTCGCTCACTCATATGCGATCGGGAAGCGAAAGATGCGCAAGGGAATTGGGGAGTTCACCGCTGCCGATAGCGATCGAGAACATCGCACAGATATGCGATCAGCAAAGCGTAAGCGGAAATGATTTTATTATTCTGCCGAGCAGATACGTCCGAATCGTTCACTATGGAATCAACAATAAATTAAATATTTTATCGGATGTTTTGTTAAATGAATACAAGTTGTAATGTTGTGAAACTGTACATTGTGAATATAAGTTTTATATACCTAGTGTTTTCATGTGAATATATGTAGTTCTACCAGAACTGTATTTTGAATGAAGAGAAGGATTCTTTGATGTTTGTGCCGGTTGTTCCGCCGTTTTGTATTTACTGTCGACATTGCGTGGAGTGCAGTTCGAGGTTTTGTTCGCCGATAGCAACTTGTGGTGGGGAAAATAATTTCCCCATACAATGTTGGCAGCTGGAAATTGTGGGCTGTCGAATTGAGCCAGCCACCTAACAGCAATCAGTTGTATGTAGCAGAAATATTTGCAGCAATGTTCACCTGTCAAACCACTGTATAAACAAATGCATGTATGTGTATGTGAAAGATGTACGGTTTTGTATAGCGCGAGGTCTCTTTCACATTGTTATCCGGTTATCCGTCCAAACCCAGCGGCGCTTTTTGAAACCGGTCCGGCAGAAACCGGATAATGTGTAATCGCCCGTACGGTCGAAATTTGCCATTTGGGATTCTAACCGGTCCGGCGGAAACCGGATAATGTGTAATCGCCCTTATTCAACAATAATAATATATAGACTATTTTTCTCGGCTAGTCGCGAATGATTTTGACTCCGAAGTTTGGAGTCAAGAGATATGTTGGCCTAAAAAATACAACCGAAAGCAAAACAAAAACCGAGACACGAGTAACGTAACGGGACGTGAACGTGACGTGGATGTTGTATGTGAATCGCACTTCATTCGTTTGGCATTTGACGTGACGGTGATGGTGGAAGCATTGACTGCATGTGTGAATTGGTGGAGACGTTGACGGAACGTAGACGTTCTTCTCCATAACGTGCTATGTGAATCGCACATTAAACTGCAGCGGCGGTACGTTTTTTCTCTGGGTTTGGATTCGTTCGTTTCGATTATTGGCTTCGAGCAGTATTTATTCGATTAATAATCGATTTCTGTAGGAAGTATTCGATTAATCGATTAATCGAACGATTAACGGGGATCACAACTCGAATGTTATTCAATCCCATTTTTTTTCCAAAATATATATTTTTATCAAGGCTCATATGGCGTTAGCCTCACGGGGCCGGCAGTTCAATACTTTGACAATTTTTCTTATTATCTATGTTAGTAATATGTAACCGATTACTCGCGGTTGGCTCGAGGTTAGTATTACAAGTGTTTTCGTAATTCGGATGTTGCTGTCTCCAATGCTCTGTACGTGTGCCCGACGCGGGATACTTCCTATTGGGATGCAGCTGACCCTTAATCAGCAACGCCCCCCTAGTCTGTACCTCATATCTAGCGTGGTGCGTCTTTCTCGACTCGAGGAATCCAGGATAGAATGGTCACTAACCGGCGCAATCATCAGTTCATGTAGAGTTGTCACGAGCGGTACAACCTTTGGCTCTTGTTGAATGATCAGTGGACTGCACAACCTTTGGCCCGTGTATCTGTAAAGAGTGTGTGTATGTATTGCCGCGACTATGTAAAAGTTTATCGATCGGATAGGAGGGATATAAAACGGGGACATAACGAAGGAAACATCATTAAACGTTGACATCGGCGTTTCTGAGGAACAGGTATAGATGAAGCAGAAGATCAGGATCACGGCTACCTAAGATATCCCGGACGGGGATCTCCGATTGTCTGCCTTGTGCTCTCAGTGCTCTAGAGATCTGAGAGCGAGCAGCATGGAACCGGATACACGACCAGACAACATGCTCGATGTCGTGGTAGCCATCGCCACAATCACAAAGATTGTTTGCTGCGAGCCCAATGCGATAGAGATGCGCGTTTAGGTTGTAGTGATTGGACATAAGCCGAGATATCACGCGAATGAAATCACGACCTACATTCAATCCCTTGAACCATGCACTCGTCGAGACCTTAGGGATAATCGTGTGTAACCAACGACCGAACTCATCTCCACTCCACATGCGCTGCCAACTTACGAGCGTGTACTGACGAGCAATGTGGAAAAATTTATTATAAGCAATTTGCCTTTCAAAAAGTGTGCCTTCTAAAGCGCCCACCTTAGCTAGCGAGTCCGCTTTCTCATTCCCCGGAATCGAACAATGAGAGGGAACCCATGCTAAGGTTAACACTTTGCTTCATATTTTCCTTCAGGATGTTCAAGTCAACATTCTGATCAATTACAATTACTTGTATAGCCGACCATAAAGGAAAAAAAACAATTCATCAGTAAAAGAAATCAGTAGGGGAACCACGGGTAATACGGACAGTGGGGATAATATGGACAGGTGGCTGATTTGTATAGTTACATTTTGAATTTCAGATTTCTGTAAATGAAAACACCTTCTACATGTTATTCTATGATATTTAAACCAGTGGCCTGTGGCAATGAATACTGATCAAAAGTGGAAAAGGGAAACAAAAACCGAAAATCATACATGTTTCCGCATGTGGATGTAATATTAGCTGCTTCGATATTAAGCATTTTGAGTGTTTTAATATCAAAATTCAATTCGCTGATGGTTATACTTCGTTTTGTGAGTTAACAGAGAAGCGATATTAGGTATGTACGGAAAAGTAAATTCATTTTTGAGGGGAAAATTTTAAATTATTAAAATAATTGTAGTGGTAGGGTAAAACGGACAGTTGCCAGTGGGAATGAGATGGACTGTTAAAAGTCTGTTTAATCTATTCCTAATTCCTAATGTGGACTGTTTAGAAGCTGACTGGAACCAAAAGCAAAAAAGTTGATTAATTCGATTTTCTCATCATTTAACGGACATTCGTGATGAGCTCAGACCTTAGTTGAATGAAATTATGCCTCTCGCGATTGATAAACTTCTACGATTTATGTATTACAAACCTGTCCATATTACCCCCACTATATGCCCATATTACCCGCATCGAAAAAAATGTTGTACTTTTCGGTCTGTTTTAATTTCAGTAAAAACAATGAGAAACACTTTTTTGTAAAATATTTGGCCGAATATGTAGAAAAACAGTATATTGAATTGCAAGAAATTGCATCAAAGTTTAGGGAAACATTAGTTTCCAAAGATATAATTGAAGTTCTTCTTAACATATCCGTTTTACGCCCACCTTCCCTAACACCAAATAGTTTTTCCTAAACAGCATGAAACTCATCAATATTTTACTTTTTTTATTTTACTGTAAATGTGAAAAATCTGAAAGATACTTTCAAACATGGTGGTAGTAGAGGAATGGTATAGGGGTGCATGTATTGGCAATTTAGTTTCCATCGATGATGTAGTGGATCAGAATGTTTACTTGAACATCGGAAAATATAGTAAAGTGTTAAGAAAATGAGATTGAATCGAGGATTTCAGTTTTACCAACCATTGACCATTGAAAATATAGTAAAGTGTTAACAAAATGAGATTGAATCGAGGATTTCAGTTGTACCAAGACATTGACCCAAAGCACAAGGCACATAAAGTTCGGATGGTCGGAAGAACTTTCTTTGATGAAAGATCCCCCGGTCAGAACGGAAACCGAACCCGAACCCTCGGCATGAGAATGTGTGACGCTAACCATTCGGCCACGGGAACACACGATACTTACCAGATCGATTCAGTGAAGATCGATCCTCTGTTATCGATTTAATCGGAATCGATCCCTACGCCGTTTAGAATTTCGATTCCTCAAGATCGATCTTCTTCTAATGATAGCTAGGAGTTTTTGTATTCAATTATACTCTGTTCTTCAAATAAATACCAATAAAACCTAAAAAAATACTAAATAGAAATATTACAGAGAAGTTCAACTTTCGATCTGTGACACCGTGCGCGAGTATACGAGTTATGATTTTGCACGCGAGTATAGGAGGGTTTATGTAGGGCGAACCCGGGTGTGATCCGCACTCCCCGCACCCATATTTCACGCCACTGCAAGGAGGATACGTACCGTGCGAAAAGAGAATGTTTGTGAATATTGCATACATTCTGGAACATTTCGTATTCTTTCGTTCATTCTGAAAAGAATTGTAAACACTGCGTAAATTCTGGACAAACTACGGTGTTCTTTCGAGAAACCGTGCAAAATAAATCCGTGCAAAACGAGTTGAACAAATTTGATTTGGATCATATTCGGAAGAAATTAAGTGCCTAGATTCTGAGAGGTACTGTCAGCAACTAGATACTACATGGGCTGAAAAGTCCCGGGATTTTTAATGAAAACAATCGTTTTTTGAACAAAGCAGTATTTATTCCTCAACATAGTTTCCTTCGAGGCCAATACACTTGGATTCCAACATTTCGATTCCCTTTCTGTAGTACGAAACGTCTATGTGTTTGAAATATGCCTCAGTTTATGCGATGACTTCCTTATTCGATGCGAATTTCTTTCCCGTGAGCCACCGTTTGAAGTTTGAGAACATACGAGGGCAGTCCGATCAGTCCTTAGCCCGATGGTGTCAGCAGGGTTGCCAACTATAATTTAAAAAAATCAGGAAGAATGATAATAAAAAAAAAGACGGGTGGGTAATGTCGGGGACATAACCGGAGTGACGTAGGACTATACAAAGGGAACAGCTTTTGCTAAATATATATTTTAAATATATTGTTTTATTTTCTTCTCCTACGTGAATACCTACCTATCTACCTGAAAAATTGATTAGTTTACTGTTTACTCTTTATGAACATGTTGGGGGTTCTGAAAAGAAGTGTTGTGTTTTTGCGTTTTTTTTACAAACTTTCTCAATTTTTTCTCACTGTCTTATAGTTGATTCTTGATTTTTTTCCCGAAAGCTTTGTACTTATTAAATGTTCAACGCCGGGCATCTTTCGGCGTATGCACATATCGTACAATCAAAATGATGGCTGTGATAGGGGATGCATAGGTGGTCATCAGCTCATTCACTATCATATATTTCACTATTGAGCACATTACCGTACCTTAAACTGTTTCCGTGTTTCGGAGACGAATGGATTGTAAGATTTGTAGTCTCCGCAAACAAAGTAAATAAAAAATAAAAAAGAACTGAGGTTTTGGAGACGAACTCTACGATCTGTCGAGAAATAAACGAGCTATAAGCGTTCTGAAAAACCAACAGTACATACAGGGACGGATGACCTTCGGATTAAAGTCCTTTAAAATAAGAACAGAGCAGTAGGAAATACATAGCTCATCATGTTGCTCCTAAGTTATTTTTCTATACAATGCAGATGTAACGCAGTCAATTTTCAACATCAGTTATCAACCAAAGAAAGCAGTTTTTGCTACCGAGAAAATTCGTTAATGCCATCCTGCATACAATGTGTTGTAATTTGAAGCCACTTTTAATTCGGAAACCATGCATGGGTTTGTGAAAACTGAATGATCAATTTAAAAGACCCCAACCACCAATAAGTTCAAGAACAAGCATAAACAAAATAAATCAGTTTATATTATATGTCATATTATGTCACTTTAGAATGCATTGATATTGTGCAAAACTTTTAATAACTCTTCTTTGAAAGGTTTAATGGCCCTGAAAAGCACCGTGATTTACGGTGGCTAGTTTTGCCACCAAAGCAGTCTGTATAAACAAACTTTTTCCTTCTTCTACCTGCTTCCGTTTTGCGATTGCGTTTGCCACTCGCTGAAACTAGTTGTTGCCACCGAACCGAATGTGTTCTGTTCTGAATGCGGGTTTTCTTATCGTCGCGAGCAGCTTTACCAGCCAACTCGATCACTTCGGCGGCTGAAATTATATAACGCCGGCTAGGTGGACTGGTGCACTGGTACTAACGCGCTCGGCCTAGCTACCCTTGCGGAGCAATTGGCGGATACACCTACGGGGAACTGCACACCTGCACGGTTCGAGTGGGACTTTGCCTCTCCCTTAACTTGTCCTCCTTTGTTACGTCCACACGTCCACGTTGCTGCTTGCTTTCTTTTTATGATGTGATGCGATGCGATGTTAAACGATGCCGTACAACCACACGGGTTTACGGTTTGAAAGAAAATAAGATATTTTTTGGGGTCCGCGTGTTTTATACTCTAGCGGTACAAACTCACAGGATAGAGACAAATCAGCAGATTCAGCCAGAGGGGCGAGTCCAACGAGACGAACGAATGAGCGTTAAAAGGCAGCGATGGCAAAAAAATACATTCATTACGATTTGTTCGCTCGTTGGATTCACATGCAGACTAAAAAGGGTCCTTTTCAGGATCAAAAAATTATCTTCAATTTAAAGAGTTTATTGTTTTGTTATCACTCGATATCCCCATCTTGTTCGGCTAAACCTTCCTGTTTAGCGATTTGTTGCCACTCGCCACAGCTTTCACAGTTGGAAAATTTCTTCCCATCCAGCTTTGTGATATGTTGTACAGTAAATTACATTCAATGCGACGTGCCGAAGCACCACTCAGTGTCGCATTGGAGGCGATTTTAACCTGTAATTGAACATTTGCGATGACAGTGGTACAGTGTCGACTTTCAATGTGGGGTCATAATTTGGATCTCTATGTTTACAAAAATGTCCAACTAAATATGTCGCATTACATGTCCGTCCAATTAGCTAAATGTCGAACTAATTGTAAATTACTGTACTTTCAATCTGGAAACAATTTAAGAATTGGTGAAAATTGAATAATCAGGAAAGTCCCCAACTATCAATAAGCTCAGAACAACTGCCAAATTCACATACTCATCAGATCCAAATTATGCAAAAAAATTATTATCCAAATTAGGCAAACAAATTATGAAAATTATGAAAAAATCTATTTGTGTTTTATTATTATTTTGGATACTATTTTAGAAAGTATTGAACTGTATTTCGTAAACTCTTTTTTGAAAGGTTTAATGGCCCTGATAAGCGCCGTGTTCCAATTTAGAAAACTTAGTACTCATGGTTTTGAAAAAAACCATTTCGAACACCCTCGATGCCGCCTTGTTCTGGATTTGCCACCAAAGCAGATAGTATAAAGAGCAAACTTTTTTCTTCTGCTACCTCATTCTTTGTGTGGACACCGACTGGACAACATCGTTGCTGGACGGGCTGGACGGCGAGGGATCGAATGCCTTTCTCAAGGGAAGAGGGCGGAGGTGGTAGCGCTGGAGTAGAATAGAGTAGAGTTTTCAAAGGGCCTTTCTCAAGGCTAGAGACGAATGAACTGCAAAAGTTTAAAGTCTCTATAATACAATACCTTCCTTCCTTCCTTCCTTCTGCTACCTGCTGCCGTTTTGCGATTGCGTTTGCCACTCGCCACTCGCTGCAACTGCCTGTTGTCTTGATGTCCACCGAACCGAATGTGTTCTGTTCTGAATGCGGGTTTTCTTATCGTCGCGAGCAGCTTTGCCAGCTAACTCGATCACTTCGGCGGCCGAAACTATATAACGCCGGCTAGGTGGACTGGTGCACTGGTACTAAAGCGCTCGGCCTAGCTGCCCTTGCGGGGAACTCCAGACCAACACGGTTCGAGAGGGATTTTGCCTTTCCCTTCACTTTTCCTCCTCTGCCAAGTCCAGACATGGTTGCTTGGGTTGGTTTGTTGATGTGATGTGATGCAAACCGATGTGGTGTACGGTTTGAATGAGAATGATCGTTACGGAAGGAAGGTCTTGTATTATAGAGACTTTAAACTTTCGTCTCTAGCCTTGAGAAAGGCCCTTTGAAAACTCTACTCTATTTACTCCAGCGCTACCACCTCCACCCTCTTGCCTTGAGAAAGGCTCACGATCCCTCGCCGTCCAGCCCGTCCAGCAACGATGTTGTCCAGTCGGTGTCCACACAAAGAATGATCGTTACGGCAGCGGAGCGGGGATTTTTAAGCTGACTGGCTGGCTCGAGAATTACGCATGTGTGAGACTGCGACCAATGTTTCGTTCATTTTTTTTCTTTTTCCTTTCCAATCGTGCTTCATTCTATTTCGCTGCTGCTCTGGTTGCCCGTTTTGGTCGGTACGATTTGAGGAGCACAAAATGGACCAATCAAAAATGGGCACATAGTGCATTTGGACAATGCTTGATATTTCACAATTATTCAATTATTTATCTCAAGAAAAATGAAATGTTATTCATTATGATAGATGCGTAGATATATTTCCTATCAATTGATGCAAAAACCTTTGCGATCTATTGAGAAATGCTCGAGTTATAAGCGTTCCAAATCTTGCATTTTTTCCTACTTGTTCAGTGCCTAGATTTCCATTTCACCCCCTATATCTTCCGGTTAGACGTAGTCCTACGTCAATAAATGAGGATAGCTCATATTGAGTTGTCCAAAAAGTTAATGTCGATTCTTGGGAAAACCAAAACATAATTTTCAATCAAAGCATTTTAATTTAATTTTATATCCATAGTTCTGTTTCACAATTTTTCGGCATCTTTCACACAGCTTCAATATTCTAACCTTCCAGAGCATGTTTGCTTCCTCGTCGAAAACTGCTGTGAGCCATACTTGTGAGAAACAGGTTGCTTGGTAGTAGCTCATAATACAGAATCCATTCCAAGTCCCACCAGAAACAGAGTATATCTTTCTTCAGGCGAAGACCGGATATGTAAAAGAATTAATAAGCATGGTATAAATCCTCGCATAAGCAGAAATGCTAGTGTTTCACCCGACATTTTAATCGTTTATATTTGTTCCGAAAACCTACAGCATCCCTACAGTCAATTGCAGAGAAATCAATATTCAAATTTTCACTGAATTCATCGTCCATGCTTTGGAATGAATCTTTACTCAACAAATGAGGAAAGCATATCAGCAGTGGAAGACTTGTTGAATGTTTCTTAATTTTTAAGATATTTAGTACGGTTATAGATATATTTACCATAGTCCCATCATTAAAGTTGATTCTACTTTGAATCAGACGAACATATTACATATAAAATCTTTTTATATTGACTTTGGATTCAAAAATTTTCTCTTGAGTAATTTTACACTCTGAAATGTATTCCTACATTAACAACTCTGAGAATACATCTACATACACATTATCCTCAATAATGATGTTGTTCCTCAAACTTAATCTCTTGTAATTTCATAAATTCGTCAGACAATCTGGTTTCATGGAATTCTCTAGCACTGTTTTGAAAAGCCAGGAAACAATTGAGGGTAGAGACGAAAAAAGTTAAGTACAGCTTTGCGCCTAGAGAATTTAGCTTAATATAAGATATATACAAGTATATTTATCACGAATAATGTAATGAGTACAAGAATCAGGAAAAATCAGGATCATTTCAGAAAAATCAGGAAAATTTCAGCTGAATCGGACTCTTAGTTTTGCTTTGACCTTGTGCGGAAGCGGGCGGATTTTAGAAAAATGGAAAAAATGGAAATTCTCCAAATTTGGCTTCGTGCGTCTTTTTTCTTGTTTTCAAACTTGAAAAAATCACTCGCTGGGCAGAAATTTGAGTCGAATGAGGAGATCATAGTCGCCACGGAGGCCTACTTTGCAGACCTCGAGAAAACGTATTTCTCAGATGGATTAAAGAAGTTGGAGCATCGCTGGGTCAAGTGTATCGAGCTAAAAGAAGACTATGTTGAGAAATAAATCGCTACTTTTCCAAAATATTTGTTTTTTTTTGTAAGTTAAGTACTTATCGGACTGCCCTCGTATAGTAGTCGCAAGTCTGGAGAATATGGTGGACCAATTGTAATTGTAATTGGTCCAATTTGGCCGTCGCTTTTAAGGACGGCGGTGCGTTGTCGTGATGGTGCAGAACTTTTTTTTCGCCATATGGGGTCGTTTTTCTTTATTTCGTCGTTCAGTTTGTCCAATTACGCTGCATAATACTCTCCGGTAATTGTTTTTCGCATCTGCTGATAATCGATGAAGATTATGCCATGCGCGCCTCAAGAAACGTGCTTCTTCGGCTGACTGCCTATTGGACTCAGGAGTGTGGTAATGGATCCACGTTTCATTCCATTGTTACAAAACGTCGTTAGAAGTCCACTCGATTACGCTTCAACAACGCCAAACCGGCTGCTGAATCATGAACGCGCCGCTGTTTTGGTCGACGGTCAGCAAAGCTTTTTCATGTCAAAAATGTCGTGCAAAATGTATTCCATTCGTTCTTTAAAAATGCCTACGGCCTTGCGTAACTCAAAACGAGTCAACGCACTTGTTTCATGATTTCTGGATTCGTAGATTGGCCTTTTAGAGCGAGCATCTGCGGTGTTTGTCTCCTTCTTTTTGAATGGCGTTAACGTTCCCTGAGGAACTTTTGCCGTCTCAACGTATGCATTAACGCCTTGAATGTATTCCGAGAGGCAAGCTCTAGAATACGCGTGACCACAGTACAAGTCGAAGGAAATTTCTCTGAGGAAAAATCCTCCGACCAGAACGGAAATCGAACCCGAACACCCGGCATGGTAATGTGAGACGCTAACCACTCGGCCACGGATGTACGAATGCGGTGCTTGTAAGGTCCATTATAAATTCACTAAACCACCGATAAACTGTTCTGCCATTCTACGCATAGTTGTCCCATGTTACTTTTTGACACATTTCACTTTTCTTCATAAAACGATGTTTCTATGCCTAACCTTCAGGAAACCACAAAAACTTATTGTTCGTTCTCAGCTTTCAAAAAACAACATCACGCTCAATTGTCCCATGTTGATATCCTAGGCATAACTGTACAACCATGTATTTTTTGTAAATCCATAATGAATGAATCGGTTCAAGTACAAGAATTTCATGTTACGCCTTCAGCAGGGCTAATGCATTCATTTCTGGTTTGGAAGGACGAACTAATTCTCAAACAAATAGAAAAAGTTTAACAGAACACGTGTACACCTTGTTAGCGAATGCCTAATAACAATAACAATTTAACAAAATTACACGTTGTGTGATACTAAAACGATCCATATTGTAAAATGGCAGACATTCAACTAACGATATGACGCTTTGGCTGACAGCTATGTCAAACGGTTGTCAGCGCAGGGCTGTATACTTTCGGAAGGCCGAAATGGAAAACCCTGTATTTTCAGGTATACGGATTTTTTTGAAAAAGGAACGTATAAGTAACGGTTCAATTTTCTTTCTTTCTATTGCTGATAGAATGAAAGTGAAGCTTAAAAGTGTAAAATTTATTAGTGTACTACTTTTTACAATGCGAATTATGTTGTGTACCTAGCGCGGCTGTGTTGATGAATTTGTACTATGACTGCTTGGTGAATTTGTGTGCATTGGTTTTATTTTAATTAGTGCTTGTGCATCAGTTTTTTTTTTCAAATTCCGGAGATTACTAAAACCTTAAATGGAATAAGATACTATCATAAGTAATGTATAATTTATGGCCACATAGTAATAAATAAACAATATATCGTGATTTACTTCGTAACTGTAAATACAGAAGCTGTTTGTGCGTTAGACAACGTGTTAGCAGCAGTATCCTCGTCTGCAATTCCCTCAATATCTTCACGTTCTTCTTCCTCGTCAATAATACTGATATCGTGCAATGAAGGGCGATGACTTCTTCGCCAGCCTGGTGAGAAAAATAATGATTGCCATCAATGATACACTAATGTGTAAGTGTAATGCAATACCATCTGGTGGCTCCAGCATTGGTTTTGTCTTTTTCAGTAACTTGGTCCCGCTTACTGATATGAGTATGGCTCCGAGAGGTGCTGATAGTATAATGCTTAGAATACAAAAGTTCTTCACAAGTTCTGCCATATGAAGCTCCTCTTCTGATCGATGTTGCGATGTAACAGCTTTGAGGGCAACTGGCCCAAGCGCTGCTTGCACAGTTGCTTTAGACATCCACGAAATCGCAACAAATATCTGGAATTGGAAGTTGTTGATTCAAACTTATTTATCGTGGCCAAAGGTAAGTTTGACTAAATAATGTAAACTACAATCGTTATGATGCTTGATAGAGATTGAAAAATAATATCATACCTTTTCCTTCATGTTTAGTTTATCGCCGAAAGCTATACCGACTGTCACCGCGATTCGAATTATAATACATACATATATACAACCGGCTCCAATTGATACAATGTGAGGATCTAGTTCTCGTATCTGAAAGATTTTTTTCAATTACTCTCATTGAATGAATATTTCGGGGATATACCTTAATAGACGCGCCAGTAATTCCAAAAAGAATTGGTTCAAATATCATCCAGAAAATCTCGAATGCAGTTGCGACTGGGTTATCTTCTAGTTCCCATCCATCGCCGCACCAAAACGCAGACGCAGTAAATGCAGCGAAAACTACACCAAGGGGTCCTGCTCCTTCGAAATGAATTTTTTCGCTACCGAATACAGCCAGCAGGCCTCCTCCAAGCAGCATCAGTGTACGGATAGGAACCACATAAGCATCACCTTTTTCGGGGATATACTTGCATAAGGCTCCCCACAGAATCCCGAAACCAAGACCACCGATAATACACACTGGGGCTTGAGCTATTTGGAAGGACAATCCTTGTGACGTGAACATAATACTCGTTATTATGCCGAATACAGCAACCGATGCTGCATCGTCAATACCAGCTACGGCGATGATCAGTGTCGGTATTCCTTTGGCGACACCGTAACCTTTGGTTCTCAGTCTGAATAAGCATGGCACAACCACGGCTGGAGAAACGGAAGATATGATGGATCCTAACATCATACTCCAGATCCATGGAAGGTCTAGGAAAAAGTGTGTCAACACCCCGATCAATACAAATTCAACCAACCAGGGAATGAGTCCTAGCTTCAGGATTGTGATGTATACTTTTTTGAAAGCTTTAGGGTCCATTTCAAGTCCAGCACGGGTTAAAATAATCACTAGGGCGAATTTTCGCAGCTCAGCAGTCACTTTCGTGAATTCTCCATCAAGGTTAACCCAACCAACATTCTGTAAAAAATAGGAAATGAAAACATTTCAGGTAATTTTTTTAAGAAAAAATGTATCTCGTATAGACTATCCATGTCGGGGGTCTTCGTAGCCACATTGGTTGCACGTTCGCTTACTAAGCGGTCGAACGTGAGCTCAAAACTCGGGGCCCTCAATTGACCATCATTGTGTTGTTCTATTAGGTGTACCGGTAAGTTTCTTCGGTTTTAACAGATGGCGTAACTTGTTATTGTTCCAGTAAATCAAATTTCCAGACTAACTACAACTACTATAACGGCATAAAAGAAAGGGTTTTTTTGCATCGAATCGTTACCGGCGATGAAAAGTGGGTCCATTAAGACAATCCTAAACGTCCAGCAACGTATGGATACCCCGGCCATGTATTAACATCGACGATCGCGCGGAACATTCACGGCCAGAAGGTTACGTGGGACCAGCTGGGTGTGGTGTACTATGAGCTGCTAAACCCGAATGAAACCATTACGGGGGACATCTACCGACGCATTGATGCATTTGAGCCGTGCACTGAAGGAAAAACGGCCACAATACAAAGACACGATAAAGTTATTTTTCAGCACGGCAATGTTCGGCCGCATGTCGCGAAACCGGTCAAAACATACTCGGAAACGCTGAAATGGGAGGTCATATCCCACCCGCCGTATTCTCCAGACATTGCTTCGTCCGATTACTACCTTTTTCGATCGATGCTACATGGCCTGGTTGACTAGCACTTCTCTAATTTTGATGTAGTCAAAAATTTGATCGATTCGTTGTTAGCCGACAAACCGTCCGATTTTTTCCGCAAAGGGATCCGTGAATTGCCAGAAAGATAAGAAAATGTTGTGACTAGCGAATACTTTGCAATACTTTGAGTATTAAATATGTAACTATTTCTGCAGAATAAAGCATTATTTTTTAAAAAGAGAAACTTACCGGTGCTCATATTAGAATAACTACGTGTTCAGATTTTAAATTTGATAAAAACACAAGCTTATAGGATCAATATAGGATTTTAACATACCTGAAATAGCAGTCCGACCAGTAGCATACCAATCAATCGCGGCAGGGTTGTTAATGATATCAAAAATCCTCCAAAGTTAGCCGCAACTGTTAACACCACCAGCTGGAATAATTGACCACCCGGGGCTGCTGAATCTCCTATGATGACATATGCTGTTATCCATATTAGCACACCTACGAATAAATAATTGCTTCAAAAATTGTACCCGAACTCCAAGTGAAATATTATGTAATTCATGTATGCAAAGGGTAGACATTGCTCCTCTAGGAACGTTTGTGTCATTGGAAAAGTTGCGCTTAGAATAGGATAGACATCAGTCGACATCGCTGAGCGGAAATGCAAGAGTGAAACTAGCAGAAATCAGTGAACTTCTGCAAAAACGGACGAAAAGATTATACGCTAACGAAAGGATTCGAAAGGATTTGTTATTTATTAGGTTGTGTTATTGAAATACCTTCCGCACATATTTGCTTTCAACCGAATTTATTGTCCAATAAAGTTATACGAAGGCTGGTAAACGACTGGACAAAGGGTACCATCGGTACTTTTGTACCTACAGGCATAAAGGAGACCCCGATCGTGATCCCTTAGGAGTTACTGGACTGGATCACTATTCCTAAAGGGTGTGTCACATCAAATTGCATCACGGAAAAAACGCTGTAGAAATTCGCCCAGTAGACCGATCCTTTTGAAAATTTTAGACAGTAAAATAAAAACTATTAAACAACTTTTGGCATTTTCTTTTTATTCATACTTTGAGCCCAAGCCCGTATGCTCGCACCTTCCTCTTTATCCCGTCCATAAGGTTCTGTACAACGTCAGGTTGTACTTTTTTTTGAACAGAAATCCATTTTCTCTTGAAGTCCGCCTCCGATTTGACAACTTTTGGGTTCTTCCGGAGGGCCTGCTTCATAATCGCCCAATATTTCTCTATTGGGCGAAGCTCCGGCGCGTTGGGCGGGTTCATTTCCTTTGGCACGAAGGTGACCCCGTTGGCTTCGTACCACTCCAACACGTCCTTTGAATAGTGGCACGAAGTGAGATCCGGCCAGAAGATAGTCGGGCCCTCGTGCTGCTTCAATAGGGGTAGTAAGCGCTTCTGTAGGCACTCCTTAAGGTAAACCTGCCCGTTTACCGTGCCGGTCATCACGAAGGGGGCGCTGCGCTTTCCGCAAGAGCAGATCGCTTGCCACACCATGTACTTTTTGGAAAACTTGGATAGTTTCTGCTTGCGAATCTCCTCCGGAACGCTGAATTTGTCCTCTGCGGAGAAGAACAACAGACCCGGCAGCTGACGAAAGCCCGCTTTGACGTAGGTTTCGTCGTCCATTACCAGGCAATGCGGCTTCGTCAGCATTTCGGTGTACAGCTTCCGGGCTCGCGTCTTCCCCACCATGTTTTGTCTTTCGTCGCGGTTAGGAGCCTTCTGAACCTTTTATGTACGCAGGCCCTCCCGCTGCTTGGTCCGCTGGACGAATGAACTTAACAAATTCAGCTTATTGGCGACATCCCGGACCGAACTTCTCGGATCACGTCTAAACTGCTTAACTACGCGCTTGTGATCTTTTTCACTGACGGAGCATCCATTTTTGCCGTTCTTCACCTTCCGGTCGATGGTTAGGTTCTCGAAGTATCGTTTTAGTACTCTGCTGACCGTGGATTGGACGATTCCCAGCATCTTACCGATGTCCCGATGTGACAACTCCGGATTCTCGAAATGAGTGCACAGGATTAATTCACGACGCTCTTTTTCGTTCGACGACATTTTTCCAAATTTACGAAAAATTGACAGTGAAGCATGACCAACGTGATCTATACACTCTCATCTGATTATAAGCGAAAGCTGAAGATATAATTCCTAAAAATTAAATTTCTACAGCGTTTTTTCCGTGATGCAATTTGATGTGACACACCCTTTACATACCTCCCCATTCCCCATGTCAGGGGCGGCTGATCATTGTACTCGTGCCATCGTGGGACTCTAAACAGAGCTCTGCACGAAGGTCCTCCGGCAAGGTCGTTTCTGGGCGAGAAGGATGCAACACGCGCTGCCATGCTGCAAGGAGTGACTCTACAAAACGGGGAACGATACCGACCGAAACGAAGGCCCCAAATACATCTCTTACCAGAGAAAAAGTGCCACAAACGCTTTTCAAGAAACTAAACGCTTCACACAAAGAATTTGTGTCATTTGCTGAAATGTGCAAGAACAAAGAAGGGGGCATCTGAACTGACGACTAACGCGAGGTGACCGAAAGGTGGAAGCAGCACTACACCTGAACCCGTAGACAGGAGACCAAGACGGCGTTGAAACTGACCAAACCAGTGAAGTGAACAACGACGATGTACCATCTCCTACGATGGTTGAACTTAAGAAAGCCATTATTCAACTAAAGAACCACAAAGTAGAGGGTAGGGATGGTCTCGCAGCGGTGGTCTTCACGACCACGGACTTTTATACCCGACTGTAATAAGAAGCAGAGCTGATTGGGCTGATTGAAATAATTGGTGAAAATTGGTCAAATTCCTGGTTGTCAGTTTGACATGCGGTACAATGAACAACCGAAGTATGTCTGCCATGCTACGATTGTACTCGTACAACGCTGTATACGTACAGCGCTAGTACAACGGTATGTCTGTCCCTGGTATAAGATTGAATACATGATCTTAATGGAATCCTTCTGGGTAGTAGTGTTGAAATCGATGGTTACGAGCTCGAGGTGGTCGAGGACTTTGTCTACCTTGGTTCATTGACAACGGTGTCTCGCGTACTATGGGTTCCACAAATTTCTAAGGTCCAACAAACTCCGACCCCGTACGAAGTGTGTCATGTACAAATTCGACGATGTAGTTATTAAGGTACAATCTTTTCATGGGATGTATCATCATTGTTAACAAATGAAACATGAACAGCTTACCGGTCTAGTCCCGCGTATTAACTCTCTACCCTCTTTGTCTGCTCGCAGCCACTATACTAAATACTTCATTCAACGATAAAATAGTTTACATTTTTTCTAAACGAAATTCGATGTCTAGTAAACTGTTTCATGAATGTATACGGAGTTTCTATTAACAATAGGTAAAGGTACTCGGTATAAATCAAGTATTATTAGCGTGGAAAAACAAGAGGATCTCTCTCAACGAAATTTAATTCCGACCGCAAAGGGTTAATGTACGATCTACAATTGCCAGAGAAACAAATACGCACGTTATCTGATCTACTAATATTCTTGTGGTTCTACCAATCAACTGTTTGTAATTCGTGACTCTCCAGTTAATTTTGTACACTTAGGAGCTCAAAATCCCGATTGTGCGACACTGAGGCAGATTTGTCGGGTTGGGGTTTTTGGGTACAAATGGTCGGTGTTAAGTCAGAGGACCAAGTCACAAAATTTAAAAAATCGAGTTTTTGATTCCATTAGATTAAGCATTTCATAGGCCAAACCCCACATTTATCAGAATCAGAAAATCATGCATACAGCAAGAATAACGGACGGAAATTGTTATGATTGATCAACGAAAGCCCCTCATAGCATGCAGTCAGAGTGAATCACGTACCATTTACGATATGGCTTTATATCATGTGTAGACAGAATGGACCATGTGTGAATCATATTTATATTGAATTTAACCAATTTCCAAGCGCCGAATTCAAACTAACAAAACTTTTTCTTGGAGCTAACAGGTGCCTTGTTGAAATGTGCTTGAACCCGTTAGCGTATAAGGTACATATTTTAAGTATATAAAAAAATTAACTTTGTCCACTATGACTGAAAGGATCAGTGAAAAATGCTGGTCTTCAGTGGGAATGATCGCAAAATATATTATTCCAGAATGCGGTTCAGACTCTAGCGATGACGATGAATTCGAATTTGATAATTCTATTGAGGAATGTTGCCCAAGCTGATTGGAAATGGGAAGTATATGCTTCAGCACGTAAGTAGTGCAATCATATTCAAGCCTATAGTAGATGGCAGAGGATATTATGCTGAACGCAACCAGATGCTTAAGACGCGTCCACTTTACGACAATCAGCATCGTTCGGCCTTAACCGTCCGGTAAAGCCGATGAAGCGTGGACGTGCCGCCCGAGCTTGCCGATGTGTCGAAAACCGACTCGATCCATACCGAACACAAACCAAAACAAGTCGGTCCGGATCGAAGAAAGTCGAACTGTATTTCAGTACGAAGTACATTCGCGTTGACGGCTTTGTGTGTTCAATTTGTGGAGCGAAAATGATTACAGAGTGTCAGATGGAATGAACTCACATTTTAAAACAGAAATTATGAATGAAAATAAATCTTTTCATATCAGATATGTAATCTATAGAGTAACGACCCACAGTCGTCAAGAGCGGCGCCGTCGACGATGAAAAGCAGCAATTACAAATGCAGCCGAAGCTGCTAACGCACGTCATCTTCATCCAGCATTTTTAATACTAAGCTGTGCTGCAACATAACGTGACGAACCGAACATGCCGCCCGGTACATGCCGATCGGCATCATTCGCCAGAATGTGGATACGCCTTTATGCAGTTCCAACCTCGCACCTTTTCTCGCTCTAAAGCCGGGTTCAGACGGTGCGAGTAAGCATACGAGTCGGTCTAGTCAGTTACTGCAGTGCAGCTACTCACACCGTGTGAACACATCATGCCAGTTATTGTCATGTGTGATCCGGCGTGCGAGCTACTTCAAAGTTTTTTGAATTTACTCGCACTTGCATGCTTCACAACGTCAAAAACAGAATTTAGCGTTCGAATCAGTGATGCCAAATGTAATGAAATGTCTCTATTTTTAAGATATTTGAAAATATGTGAAGATATTTATAGACTTGAAAATTATTGGAAAAACAAATAAAACCCTCATAGTTTCTAAACGAAATAATTGTTATTTCGTTTTGCACGCTGGCGGGGCACGCTTTCTTTTTGAGATAGTTTTCTTGAGAATCTCTAATATAGAATCATTATCAGATCACAACTTACAAAAAAAAGTATTGTTCTAAGAAACAGAATACATATTCGATTTAAAAAAGTACATTTTCATTCATTATTAAAATTTTTGAAGCGTATCTATTGCACCTGCAAATCGACTATCATTTTCATTTCACAAAATAAATAAAATTAAAAAAAAAATCTTTTAGACTACCATTTATAACATCACATCCTTTCGGAATTATCTGAGCTATGGATGTTTTCGAGATTCTAAAAAATATCGACAACAATCCCAACGATATTCCAAAACAAAGGCACATCAATGTCATTTCTAATTTAACTCTTGCAGGTACAGCATCCCTCATGACTGTATCTTGGCGTTGTATTCGTGGAGCAATTAAATCCAACAGTTTTTTCACTTGTTCAGGTGTTATTACCAACACTGCTCTGTAATCTCGGGGATCCTCATCGTAGAGTTCCTTCAATATTGTATTTGTTGCTCCTTTTCTTTGCATCTAATTCCTGGCCCGAATCCTTTTCTCTTTCTGCTTTTTCGGATAGTACCTTCAGTTCAAAGAAATTCAGCACAAAGTATGTATTTTTAAACACGATCAGCGTTTGTTTTGCTATAAAATTGTGTGATGATACATTCAACTGAAAACCTAAGATGAAAACTGCCAATAAAGAAGTCGATTTTGGACCAATCATTTGACAAATTCGGACCTGATTGCTGTTTCTGACTGTTTGATGGACATTTGAAAAGTCGCCTGGCATCCCTGGTAAACCCGTGCCGTAGTATCTAGTTTCTCGCCAGCAGCTCACACTGTGTGAACGGACAAGGCGAGTCAACCAATTGTCAAGCGAGTCCACCGGGTCAGTAGCTGCTCATTGTCAAGTCAGCTACTAGCAACGTATAAATGGGCCTTAATTTTCATAACAGAATGGCACACTTTGATTCACAACTGTGAATTGATTGAAAATTATTTCGAAATTGCCCAGTCATAGTGAACCATGCAGCTGTAAGGCATGCCGCCATTTTTCTGATGCCAACATCTCAAACGTCAAAAGTATTTGTTTTCTTGGTTTTCTTCAAATAGCGATAATCGTACCGCATACCTGGAAGCAAGTCTTGAAAAGAGCTTCATCGGTTCAATGAGAGTGGGCCATGTGCGTATAGGAAACCAAATAATTGACCGTTTTGGGCATGAAATTTTATGTTTTTTGCAATTATCCTACGTCACAGTATTATCAGAGAGTAGCTAACATTTCTGGGAACAATACTGAACGAAAAAGTTGAAAGCTTCGAAAATTACAGAGCACTGAAATTCATATTCGTTTTTCTCGAATCATAAAAATGTCACATGGTCCGGTCTGACTTAACATTGAACAAATTGGATCGATTGGATGTTCTGGAACAATTTTTGCGTTATGTGACCATTGTCCACGTATTGTCCACGTCTCTTTGATCTCTTTTGTTGTTAAGCATAGGGGTTTCAAAAAAAATCCAAAATTTTAGTTGCTACCCTTCACTCTGTTTTAGAATGCATTGCGAATCATTTGAGTGTTTCAGAAAAATTATATGTCTTTTCTGTTGTGTCTATGTTCTATGAAGTTGAGATATATGACTTACCAATTAAGATTATGGATATAATTCTAGCGAACTGCCGATATGATGGGCAAAGAGGATAAGGACACACTTTTTGCCATCCTGGTGGTTCCCATGATGGTGTACTGTATTCGACTCTACAACGCATGCAGAGCGAGTAAATCCAAGATTGTTCTAAATATCCGTTTTGCTGAGAACTTTCATGGTCCTGACTGATTTTGGCGAAAGATTCTGAGAACGAGTGTTTTTTGCTCCTGTTTACATCTCCGTTGACTCGCTGATCTAAATCGAAATTTGTTTACAGTTATTAGAACATTGTTATCTTTATTCGGAATATGGTACCATAACTATTAACTGCTGTACTGTCCATGTTTGCATTATGTAAATTACTTTTCCTCCTCACTGGCCCTTCTTCTGAATAATGGGATTGCTAATGAATAGTTACAGATGATTAAAACAGTGAGAAAAACATTTACACAACGGTCCAAACCTGTGATATTTTCCGTTTCGAGTGTATGTCGAATCCGAAGTTGTCGTGTCCTAATTTGCTCTCCATTACGGGATCTGTGATTATACTCACTCTTCGTTTTGGCTCATTCGAAACGACTCCCTCGCTGTCACTGTTTGACATCTTCAAACTAGAAGAATAACTGTATGAGTTGGATGAGTTTATACTCCGACAATTACGTTTGCTAAGGTTAGTAGTTCGAGATGTTTTTGTCCGCTTTTAACCAAGTAACCTCGACAGCCTGATAAGGCAATTTTAACAACAACTCAGATCTAATAGCAGCTTCGAAAGAAAAGAAATCATAAAAATGTCACATGGTCCGGTCTGGCTTTACACCGACCATTTATATGGAAATGAATATTCATTCTATCCCCCATCAGAAACTTTCATTCTTCTTGGCAGAAGCAGATCTCAATAGAGTCGATTTTTTAAGGTTAGGAATGGTTGTAATAACAACTAGGAGGTAGGCTGGTACTCGAAAAAATACCAATACGGAAAGGAAAGAAGGCGGCATGTCAATTATGCCAACACTAATTTCTAAAAATTTACAAAAAACACCGAGTTCAAATCGCTAAACAGACTGGTAGGTATCCATTGCCAAGGAACATGAACGATAACCTGGATATAGAGATCTTTGCCTGGGTATCGGTTGATACAAGAGCCCAGTGAGCGAGGTGATAAAGTGAAGTGATGGCATCACATGAGCGAATATGGAAAGCGAGAGTGGTCATATGGATCGAGTTTAGGCAAATCTTTTTTTGTGCGGGGGATAGAAACCACATAAAAAAAGTTCGCATAAAAAATCGCGCAAAAACTTCACCAGTAGCTTTAAATAATCGTGTTCGTTACACAGTTTGAAAAAACCATTTTTTGTGCGGAAGATAGGCGTAAAAAAGCTACCCCAAAGAAATTACTCAAATCCACGCAATTCACCGTTAAATTTTCTTTTGTTTCTGTCGTTTCTTGTCGAAAATTGCGACAAAATCGCTGAATTAGCCGAGAAAGACCGGTATAGTAGCAGCCGTAGCATCGGCCAAGAGCTGGGGATAAGTCATCAAACCGTTATTAACCATTTGAAGAAGCTTGGATTCACAAAGAAGCTCGATGTATGGGTGCCACACAGGTTGACGCAAAAAACATCTTTGACTATATCGACGCATGTGAATCGCTGCTGAATCGCAACAAAATTGACCCGTTTCTGAAGCGGATGGTGACTGGCGATGAAAAGTGGGTCACTTACGACAACGTGAAGCGCAAACGGTCGTGGTCGAAGCCCGCTGAAGCGGCTCAGACGGTGGCAAGCCCTCATTAACGGCCAGTAAGGTTCTGCTGTGTGTTTGGTGGGATTGTCAAGGAATAATCTATGATGAGCTGCTTCCCTATGGCCAAACGCTCAATTCGGACCTGTACTGCCAACAACTGGACCGCTTGAAGGTAGCACTCATGAAGAAGAGACCATCTTTGATAAACAGAGGCCGCATTGTCTTCCATCAGGACAACGCCAGGCCACACACTTCTTTGGTGACGCGCCAGAAGCTCCGGGAGCTCGGATGGGAGGTTCTTTTGCATCCGCCGTATAGTCCGGACCTTGCACCAAGTGACTACCACCTGTTTTTGTCCATGGCGAACGAGCTAGGTAGTCAGAAGTTAGCCACAAAAGAGGCCTGTGAAAATTGGCAATCCGAGTTTTTTTGCCAATAAGAAAGCGAGCTTCTATAACAGGGGTATTATGAAGTTGGCATCTCGTTGGGAACAAGTCATCGAACAAAACGGCGCATATTTGACTTAAAACAGATGATTGTAACTAATTTTATGAACAAATGAAAATTCAAAAAAAATACCGCAGGACTTTTTTGACAGCCTAATATATGTTACAGTTTCAATTCGATGAAGACGACAATGCAACCTATGTGAATAGTGTTTGTGGTCCTGGTATGGCGTTCTAGTTTGTGGTAGCAACGAATCATGTGCAATTTCGTTTTCGTTGATTCCGTTCCGATTGCGAAAGTGCACTACGCTCTGGGTGGTCAATTATTGAAAACGTCGGTAGAATAATAGAAATCGTAGAATGAAACCGTCATACTACTCGTCGTACTGTTCCGATAGCCTAGGAGCTGAAATTTTCACAATGTTACAACAATGTCAAACACGGCCTTGATGGTTTGACTGTATATTCTAGGATTAGTGGTCGAGAAAGTTTGGGAAAGTACGATTGTTGGAATTGGAATCCTCTACAACAAACTGCTCCCTCACGTCCAAGCTCATAGTTCGGTCTTGGACCGTCTGAAAGAGTGAAATGCTCAAAAGCTTAGGCTAGCGTTGGCAGAAAATATTTCATATTTGGCAGAAATGATGCCATGTCAAATGCGCGAATAATGAGCTATTTTAAAAGCTTAAAAATGGTTTGTATGTATGCGAGCAGACATCTCTTTCTGTTTTCTTTTCCCATTTCATTTGGGATTGTGTCAAAAAAAAAGTCCATACGACGTCAATGGGGATCGAACCAAGGCCGGCTGGAATGCAAAGATATTTTACACGACCACATTATCCACATGACTAATGATGTTTCAGCAGTTGTTCAGCAAATACGTGATAATATTGCGCCTGATTATATAATGAAGTTGGAAATTGTTTTCTAAGAGTAAAAAAGGAACGCATGAAGGACAACAATATCTATCTCGGTCTGGGCCGTGTATGTGGCAATGCATGCGGAAAGCTTATTTGTCTTTTGTTTCGCTCGCTCGTATTAATCTTATATTGCTGCAACATGTATATTATACAAATGCTTACCACTATTTGTGAGTCATGACATTTTCTGTTATGTCTCATTTAATGTCATAAATCGGGATGACAAAACATGAGCTAAAAATCAATTTTGGGTGTAGAAGAGGGTTTGTGTTCCACCAGAAGAACGCCACACTACTTACATCGATAGTGACTCGCAAGAAATAATAGGTCCATTGACCTCCTAGCCCAAGGCACGGAACAATGAGGCCACCATGCACTCCGTTTTCTTCTTCAGCATCTGCTGCACTTTACTATCACGCAGCACCGTTGACAGCCATAACCAGGCTTCTGCTCCACGATCTCGCCTTTCTTTATATTGTAAATGTGCAATTCCAAATGAAATCGTCCAAAAAATGCAGATTTTAAAAACATGTATTTTTGATTCAAATGAAAGTTTGTATTCCGTTTGGGTTGAAGGAAATATGAGTTTTCTACAGCAATTGGGAATATTTTGATTCAAGCGTAACTTTTGAAAGGGCGTATCGAGTTTAGTAGGAGAAATATTTGATAATTTATATCTAAAAAACTATGAGTCGTACCGAAATAGTGTCTTAGAAAGAGTTATAGTGTATTGATGTCTAAACAGTTACGGAGTTCATCCAGATATACGATAAAAATCGTCTTAAGCAACGTCAATCCCAATTAAATTAAAATAAATTAGAGTAGACTGTATCATTAAGGTTCTATGTTCAACCTGTTGATTTATTAAATAAATAAATAAATAAATAAACATGAAAAAAATACACTGAGAAAAAAAATTAGTACTCTTTTTTTATTTACAAAAAAAAACTTAAATTTGCATTTAATTTAAATTAATTTCCAAAATGGTAAAAGTATTTTTAACGAACTTTATGGAACATCGAATTTTCATGAATTTCCGAAACTTCGAATTTTTGTATGTTATCAATCATTTTTAGCCACAAATTATGATTTCTGATGTGATTTAAAACAAAAAAGCTCATTATAAATCTCCTTCTAAATGTAGCCATTCTCGAGATTTTTTTAAAAATATTTTTAATTTATTGTCTTTTTTATAGTAAATATTACCTTTTAATATGTTTGTCGTGTTGTACCGTCATGTTCATGAAATTTTATGAATTTGCTTATAATTTCCAACAACTTTTCCAAATACATCATTATGATAAAAATATATGTTTAGGAGTTACGTTGAAAAACATTTGAAGACATGTGGGTTAACACAATACGTAGCGATATTAAAAAATCTTTTTTATCTTAATACAAACTTTTAATATATTATTCGTGTTACACAATCAAAACACGAACAGTATAATTGAAATCCCAACAACAAATACACCTTGTTGATTCAACCGGACGTTATGGGTACAGTTATAATTAACTTGTTTACGTTATGCCTAGATTATACCTGAAGTCAGGTATCTCTAAGCTACCTCTGTATAGGTATATAAAGTCAGGTATCTTTAAGCTACCTCTGTATAGGTATATAAAGTCAGGTATCTTTAAGCTACCTCTGTATAGGTATATAAAGTCAGGTACCTTTAAGGTATAGAGGTCTATATAAAGTTACTCATATTCAAACATCGTTCATCAGTCGAACAATCTTCCTTATAGAGTGAATAACAGTATACCACAATGCACTACAAAAATTTTTGTTTGTGTTGTAGACGGTTTCCGAAAAACGGTAAGAAATGTTCATCTGAAAAACGTTTCTTAACCGTGTCAATGATTGAGAAACTTAAGTCAATGGGATGCAATATCCTTTTAGATACATTTTTGAAAATTTGCGGATCATGCCGTCTATCTGTATACTCTTCCAAACCAAATCAGTGTAATACTGAGGATCAGATCAGTACAGCAGTAGGAAATACTTTAGAAGAAGTACCATCAATAGTTTCAGTCGTTTCAGCATCTTCGCAAGTTCCCAAAACAGCAATATACCAGAGTATTCCCGAGCGTACAACCTTGAGCTATTCAACAAGGGAATCGCCGGTATTAATGTTTCACCAATAATGACGAAAAGACTTGGACAGGCTAGTTACCCCGAACAAAAATTCAAAGAAATTTCTAAAGGTATTAAAAGAAATCTATTTTCCTTTTCACATGAAGAAGACGAACTAACTTTCACATGAAGAGTCGAACTTTAAACAAAATGCAAAAGAGTTTGATGAGATTATCAATCAGCTCAAAGTGAAATTTGACCACACAGAGACAATAAGATCAGAACAAGTTAGAATTTTAACAGTTTTGCCTAAGTCTTGGTCCGTGCAAAAAATGGAAGAATTTGGCGTTAATAGATATATGGCAATTCAAGCCAAAAAACTGGCAAATGAAAAAGGTGTATTGTCGACACTACATAGCAAATATGGATCAAGTTTAAGTGAAGATGTTAAAAATCATGTTTCGGAATTTTATAATGACGACGATATCAGTCGATCATTACCTGGAGAAAGAGACTATGTTTCTGTAGTCAAATATGGGAAGCGTCAACACACCCAAGAAAGGTTATTAATAACATCATTAACGGGAAGCTTGCAATAGATTTAAGGAACTTAATCCAAATTGCAAAATTGGATTTGGCTCTTTTGCATCAATGCGTCCGAAGCATTGCAAATTGCTGATTAGTTCAGGAAATCATAACGTTTATGTTTGTACATTCCATGAAAATGTAAATCTTATGCTTCATAGTCTTAAAAAATATTCCTCTAACATTGAATGCAAAGAATATATGGAAAAAATACTATGTAACATATCAAATAGATGAAAATACTGTTACCTTCGTGAATGTAAAAAATGTCCAACAATGGACGAGTTTGAAAACTGGTTTCTAGATGAGCTTCAGGAACGCAATTTAATTGAAATCACTTATGCACAATGGATTTCTACTGATTGATGCGACATAGAAACTCTTTTAAAACCGGTGGAAGAATTTGTATCGTATTTTTGCGAAAAAATAGAAAAATTACTTACTCATGATTACATTAAAACACAACAGTCCACATTTCTTAACAATATAAAAGCTAATTTGCAAGAAAATGAGGTTGTTGTGATTTGCGATTTTTCCGAAAATTATTCATTTGTGCTTCAAGATGAAGTTCAAAGTCATCACTGGAACAATGATCAAGCAACAATCCATCCATTCGTTGTTTATTATAGAGATGAAAAAGGTTCTCTGGCAAATTTGCTTTGTAGTTATATCTGATGTTTTAAGTCATGAGACAATAGCTATGCAACTATTTATTTCTAAATTGGTAACATTTTTGAAACAACAAATGCAGGTAAAAAGAATAAAATTCATGTCGGATGGTGCTGCATCCCAGTATAAAAATAGGAAAAATGTTGCGAGTTTATGTCAGTTTAAATCGAAATACGACATTGACGCTGAATGGCATTTTTTTGCAACATCACACGGCAAAGGACCTTGTGATGCAATTGGTGGTACATTAAAACGGATGGCGACAAGAGCTAGTTTGGCTAGGCAGCATGAACATCCGATTACGAGTGCAAAAACGTTATTTGACTGGACTAGCAAGCGATAAGAAGACTATCTTACAAAATTGTCATTTCCATATATGTCACAAGAAGAATATGATCAGGGTGTGGAAGAGTTGAGTAGCATGTATGATAATACTTAACAAATTCCAGCAAGTTATCATAATGTGTATAAAAATATAAGAAAATAATGAAAAAATTAAAATATATACAACAAAATTGTTAGTTGATAAAAAAAAATGTTGATAAAAAATAAATGCTAAAAATTCTAGTATTATTATTAGTATCTCTATTATTATAACATGTTAAAAGATTGTATTAAGATAAAAAAGCATTTTTTAATATCGCTACGTTTTATATTAACCCACATGTGTTCAAATGATTTTCAATGTAACTCCTAAACATATATTTTTACCATGATGATGTATTTGGAAAAGTTGTTGAAAATTATAAGCAAATTCATAAAATTTCATGAACATGACGGTATAACACGCAAACATATTAAAAGGGAATATTTACTACAAAAAAGACAATAAATTAGAAAAATGTTTCATAATATCTCGAGAATGGCTGCATTTAGAAGAAGTTTTATAATGAGCTTTTTTGTTTTAAATCACAACAGGAATCATAATTTGTGGCTAAAAATGATTGCTAACATACAAAAATTCGAAGTTTCGAAAATTCATAAAAATTCGATGTTTACAAAGTTCGTCAAAAATAGTTTTGCCCTCTTGGACCCATTTTGTAAATTTTCTATTTTATTTTATATGAAAAAATAAAAAAAAATTAAAAAATATGTATTTTGGATTTTTCAAATTAAAGTTTTTTTTTGTAAATAAAAAAAAGAGTACTATTTTTTTTCCCAGTGCATATTTTTTTCATGTTTAGGCATCAATACGCTATAACTCTTTCCAAGACACTATTTCGGCACGACTCATAGTTTTTGAGATATAAATTATCAAAGATTTCTCCTACTAAAATCGATACGCCTTTTTCAAAAGTTACGCTTGAGTCAAAAAAATCCCAATTGCTGTGGAAAACTCATATTTCTTTCAACCCAAACGGAATACAAACTTTCATTCGAATCGAAATACTCATGTTTTGCCATTTGTCGATTTCATTGCCGGATTGACTATACCCGGACACGAAGCGCCTCACGTTGTTCAGCTATTTCGCTCCGGGCTTGAGCCGGCAGTACGAATAAAGTATTGAGCCTAGTCGTTTGACTGATTTTGCCAATGCTGATGCTAATCAATTGGTAAGGACATCGAAGAATATTTGTGGAGGCTTAATAAACGTTAAGAAAAATAAATTCTATCGAATTATTTTTTATAGATTCTTCTTTCGTTGCCTTCCGAAATTAGTTTATTTTTTCGAGTATATGTAAAGACGACGAGAAGGACATAACCGAACACTTCGATGGAATTTAGAACAATTATGTAGAAAACTGAAGAAAACCATGAAGTTGATTTGCAAAATCAAAGCAAATTATTTTGAAATCATTATGAAAACAAAATTCTTTACAGAATACTACTGACAAAGAGTGTTGAAGTAATAGTCTCAATTCCCTGAAAGGAACACAAATTCATTTTTGCTGATGATTGGATGTTTTCATGTTTCATTCTACAATAGAAGGAACACATCCACCGACATCAATCACATGAAAGTACTTTCCACAAACAAATATGTGAAATGTGAAAATATGTTGACCATTTTTTTGGTGGCAACATAATCTATCGCAATTATATCTGGCTCAAATTTATACTCGATAGCGTCAACAGGTATGGAACTCTCCATTCACGTTAACGTACCAAGATGCACTCATCAGCAATTGTTAGCGAAAGTGCAAACGTGAAACATTAATAAAATTCAAACTACTGCTTATCCACTATATCAACATATCAGACATCTGTTCAAGGGTGACACTGACACTGCGATATGCATGAGAATCGTGAACATCGTCACGACAATTTAGTTTGCTTCGTAAATTATTGACGCAAATATCTTAGAAGACGGACACACTGCACAGACTTTTACTAGCACTGTTAATTATGAGCTTGTTTATACCATATATTGAAACTAATGCATACGCGAGCATAGCATTGTACTAATTCAACACAACATAAGCATGCATGGTGGAGATTCTGTGAAATGGGATATCTCGTTTTAGATGAAATTGCAGCCGGTTCAAAATACGCGTATGAAAAATACCGTAATGATTCAGAATTTGGACGGCTTTTTAATACGGACACTTCATCATTATGTTCAATATCATGCCAAAACCATAACATCATTTGCATGTTGAATTTATGTGACTGATAGTTACTGTTGTGAACAAGCATTTGAAAAATATTTTTATCCTTTCGTTTTTCTTAGGAAACAACGAGGGCCAACAAACCACCAAATTTGGTTAAGATCGGTCTACCAATTGAGGAGTATGAACTGTCCCAAAAAGTTGTATACGATCCATTACAGCGTGACGTGACAACATTTTGACTCACTACATTTTTTTTTGCATTTGCATGTATAAATCACACAAAATTAAACGATGAATAATTCAGAAAATTTCTTACAAGAATCATCTGTTGAAGAAATTTTAATAGTTTGTCAACACTAGTTGAACGTAGATTCCGGAATATAGGATATAATATTGTTTCGACTTCTGGTTTGATGATAATAGTATTAAAAGACAAAAAGAAGGAAAATCCATACGGTATGGATATTGGGTTAAAAGGTTCTACCAGCGGATGTCGAATATCGTATTTCGATGCCATTTTGAAATCGAGAATGGTGACTTTCGGTTCGTTAAAAACGGCTCTTGAAAATCGAAAATGGCATGAAATCCCACAATATGATCGGGAATGATAATGTTAGCATATTTCCATGGGTGCGCGAAGAAGAATGAAAAAATAAAATAAAGTTTTATAGTTAGCAGATATGATTTGAGCGAGAGGGAGATAATGTAAGAATAGGAAGAACTTAGCCTTAGATCGACGCGTGTGAAGTTAGACAAAGAAAGTGTGCATACAAATGCACATGCAAATACGGTCAACGGTCAAAGGTCAAAATCAACGTCAACGTCATCGTCAACACGCAAACATAAACGTCGTTGCACAGGTACGCGCACATGCAAACACAGATGCGTACAAAGAGTTTATCAAAAGTTTCTAAAAGCAAAATCAAATGCGTTCCCACGGTAGTAAGCACCGACCGACGAGCCAGGCTTTTGCGAGCCATTGATGGAAAGCGCCAGAGTGATCGTGTTAAATAATTACGAAGTAGAACTGGAGGTCGGTTTAGGACCACCTTTTGGAGGTCGGCTCTTTTTTCTTTTTTTATCTATTTTGAGATTGTATCAACAAAAAAATCCAAACGATGTCAACGGGTATCGAACTAAGGCCGGTTGGAATGCAGGGCTTACACGATGTATGTGGCGAAGTATGCGATAAACTTTAATGCGTGCTTATTTGCGAGATATATTGCTCCGCTCGCTCATATTATTTTTATATTGCAATATCATATATATATTATACAAATGTTATACCAGTACTTGAGAGTCTTGACATTTTCTGTTAGTTTTAGGCTCATTTAATGTAATCGGAATGACAAAACATGAGCAGAATATTAATTTTGGGTGCATAACGGGTGATCAATAAAAAATGAGAATTTTTTCAGCGATATAGTGAAGAAAAATAAAATTATTTCAAGCAATTTAGTATTTTTTATTAAAAACATAACGGTTGTTCTTAAAAAAAAGTCAGTGAATGTTGGCAAAGGGGCCGTGCTCAGCCGTACGGTGTAACTTGGTGGAGATGCTCTCACAAGAGCGCTGGACGGCCCTAACATCCATCTTCCGGATGCAATTCCGGATCCTCGTGGTCAGCTGCTTGGTGTCAGTGGCCCGACAATTATTCTTCTACAACAGGGAGCCATGAAAATTCTCGATCAGATGGCACTAGGGCAAGTTGCCCTAGTGCCATCCGTTCCTTGGGTTCTGTTCCTTGGGTAGTTTTTTTATTTATTTATAATGATTGTACATCCAATTGAGACTTCTACCCACTATACTTGTACTGCAGTTTTTTAGAAACCCATATAATATGACTTTGACATGTGTTGTTGTTGTCAATTTGTCTTCAAATTAATAAAAAAATATTGTTAGATCATTTGATTGTTGTCTATAAACTAAGTTTGATCTTCATTCAATAATTTATCCGCAAGTAGGGTCAGAAATTCAGAAACGTCGCGTTGGGTGACGAACTTGTTAAAGCGAGCCGCCATCAGAGATGTGATCCGTTAAACGATTTTCGGTCAAATTGTGTGGAACGTAGCGATTTACGTAACCAACCTCATGAACAATGGTTCTAGATACCTGTAGTGAATCTGATAATTTCCGTGTCGTGCACCGAGTAAAATTGATCAGAGTCTCAATTTGGTTATCATAAATAGCGGCACGAGATTTTAAGCCAACCGAATAATTTGCTACCGTCTTACGGCATTCAATTATTTTTCATCTAGAACAGTAACAACGTAGCTGCGTTCTACGTTAGGAGAATGCAACAAGAATTCAATTTTTAGCGTGCTCATACATTGTTTGAGCCAAATATTTGACACTTTTTACCAGATAAAATTTGACCAACGTGTACTAATCAAATATTAGGTTAAGGAAAAAGTAATCCATTTTTCTCTCCCAATTAGTTTATATTCCATTATTTCTATTATTCTCTATTGAATGATAAAGGGTGTGTCACATGAAATTGCATCACGGAAAAAACGCTGTAGAAATTTAATTTTTAGGAATTATATCTTCAGCTTTCGCTTATAATCAG
The DNA here is from genome assembly GCF_029784135.1 of Toxorhynchites rutilus septentrionalis. NCBI lineage: Eukaryota > Metazoa > Arthropoda > Insecta > Diptera > Culicidae > Toxorhynchites > Toxorhynchites rutilus. The sequence continues at coordinate 191,207,357 of NC_073746.1, forward strand.
ATAAGAGTGTATAGATCACGTTGGCCACTGTCAATGTTTCGTAAATTTTGAAAAATGTCGTCGAACGAAAAAGAGCGTCGTGAGTTAATCCTGTGCACTCATTTCGAGAATCCGGAGTTGTCACATCGGGACATCGGTAAAATGGTGGGAATCGTCCAATCCACGGTCAGCAGAGTACTAAAACGATACTTCGAGAACCTAACCATCGACCGGAAGGTGAAGAACGGCAAAAATGTATGCTCCATCAGTGAAAAAGATCACAAGCGCGTAGTTAAGCAGTTTAGACGTGATCCGAGAAGTTCGGTCCGGGATGTCGCCAATAAACTGAATTTGACAAGTTCATTCGTCCAGCGGACCAAGCAGCGGGAGGGCCTGCGTACATACAAGGTTCAGAAGGCTCCTAACCGCGACGAAAGGCAAAACATGGTGGGGAAGACGCGAGCCCGGAAGCTGTACACCGAAATGCTGACGAAGCCGCATTGCCTGGTAATGGACGACGAAACCTATGTCAAAGCGGACTTTCGTCAGCTGCCGGGCTTGTTGTTCTTCTCCGCAGAGGACAAATTCAGCGTTCCGGAGGAGATTCGCAAGCAGAAACTATCCAAGTTTGCCAAAAAGTACATGGTGTGGCAAGCGATCTGCTCTTGCGGAAAGCGGAGCGCCCCTTTCGTGATGACCGGCACGGTAAACGGGCAGGTTTACCTCAAGGAGTGCTTACAGAAGCGCTTACTACCACTATTGAAGCAGCACGAGGGCCCGACCATCTTCTGGCCGGATCTCGCTTCGTGCCACTATTCAAAGGACGTGTTGGAGTGGTACGAAGCCAACGGGGTCACCTTCGTGCCAAAGGAAATGAACCCGCCCAACACACCGGAGCTTCGCCCAATAGAGAAATATTGGGCGATTATGAAGCAGGCCCTCCGGAAGAACCCAAAAGTTGTCAAATCGGTGGCGGACTTCAAGAGAAAATGGATTTCTGTTCAAAAAAAACTACAACCTGACGTTGTACAGAACCTTATGGACGGGGTAAAGAGGAAGGTGCGAGCATACGGGCTTGGGCTCGAAGGATGAAAAAAAGAAAATGCCAAAAGTTGTTTAATAGTTTTTATTTTACTGTCTAAAATTTTCAAAAGGATCGGTCTACTGGGCGAATTTCTACAGCGTTTCTTCCGTGATGCAATTTGATGTGACACACCCTTTATTCATTCTAAACGGAAAATTTAATCGTCGTTTATCATTTTTTATGCAAAAAAGTGTTGATCTCACTCCCTAAAATGTAATTCTTTATTTGGTTCATGCACACAGGCAGTTTCTTCCAGTTTCGGATTCGCAAGTAAAGAATCGAATATCCGGCCGCCGGATATGGTGGTCTATGGAACCATCTACCCAACACACAATCATTAGCTGCTATAAAACTAGTCAGCCGAATAATCATTGAAGTAACGAGTGTTCAATAACAAATGAGAATGATTTCAATACCTTTCTGTAAAAAGAAAGAAGTGTTAATTTTTTCTCACCGGGAAAATTGCTCTCTGGCCAGAAACTGGTTGCTCGTTTCTCTTCGCTCGGGTGCTGTTAGTTCGATCAAAGATGGCATCGAAACAACAAGCACTCCGCGAGCGCATTGTACGGTTCTTCGAAACGCGTGAAAGTCAAGGAAAAAAGTTTACAGTAGACCACTTTCAGAACGAAAATATGCCGGCGAGCCCTTTTTAGCGGTTTCTGACATCCCGGAAATTTCGTTGCTCCCATTCCTACATCCACAGAACCCACAAGCAGGAGGACATCATCTGTCGGAAGAAAACTAGATCGCCAGAGTACACGGACGAGCAGATAGCGACCGTGGAATCTCAGTGCCTGTAGATGACGAAGAATTACCGCGAGACGTCGTTCATGTTAGACGACGAGAGTTATTTTCCGCTGTCAAAATCCCACATTCCCGGCAATGACCGGTACTATACCAGCGACAAGGCGTCCATACTCCTCGGGATGAAGATCAAATACAAGCATAAGTTTGAGAAGACAGTTATGCTGTATATTGCAATCTTCGACAAAGGCATTTCAAAGCTCTGGTTTAACAAACCGAGTTGACTTGCCATCAACCAGCCTGGAGAAGATTCTGGTTCCGTTCTTAGCGAAGCATCATTCTGATGGGAAGTACGTCTTCTGGCCGGGCAAAGTGCCTTCCCATTACGCCAAGAAGACGTTGGCGAACCTCGAGGAAAAACAGATACCGTACGTTATTGGTGAAACGGTGAAATTGTGAAGAAGATCTTATTTCTCAATGGGATGTAGAATCATTATAAATATATAAAAAAAACAAGTACAAGTATAGTATAAACATTATAATAATATGATTATGATTTTATTATTTTTCTTCACATCCTATAGTTACATTTAGGTGACTATTCTGTCAATTTCCTTTTAAAAATCCTATTCAATTTGAATTAGGAAAGTGTCACCCATATCTGACCAGTGTTTTTTTAAATCGTTTATTTTTACAGGCTCAGTTACATAAGTTTAAAGGAGCCAAACTCCTCACTGTATTGTTACAAGTATATATAAACATTTTTTTCTTAATTCTAACGTTAGTGATGTAGAAACCCGATTACTCGCGGTCTACTCGAGTTTAGAAGGGTGACATATTTTCTTCAGGAAAAGGAAGGGATATAAGAATATGTTGATAATGTTCACACTCACCACTCACATTCACACTCACATTCATCACACTCAATGCTTAAGCCTATCTTATATCTAATATGTATTTACATTTCACCTTATTCTATTGTTAGTAAGAAGGAATTTGATTTCTCACGAAGGAAAAGGAATAGGAGAATATAAGGATATAAGAACAATCAGACATGAAGATTGATAACTTTTAAGAAGACATATATTTGGGGTCTAATCTAGCCAACACATCTTTCACCGGCACATTGGGCTGCCTTCCTCTAGCCCGAAGAGAGTTTTCTAAATTCGATCTGGCAACAAGATACTCCTCGCAAGACCAAATAACGTGTTCGATGTCGTGGTAACCTTGGCTGCAAACACAGATATTGCTATCGACAAGACTAAAACGAAAGAGTAGCGAGTCTAACGAACAGTGATTGGACATGAGTCGGGAGAAGGTGCGGATAAAGTTGAGTCGAGACTTTATCCGCACCTTCTCCCGACTCATGTCCAGACTTTTGAACCATGGTTTGAGGCTTACCTTAGACACAATCGAGTGAAGCCACCGGCCCAATTCATCTTCGTTCCACTTACGTTGCCAGTTAGCGATGGTATTTTTACGAACTAAAGAATAAAATTCATTGAAGGCGATTTGACGCTGATAAATGTCGCCTACAATCGCACCCACCTTTGCTAATGAGTCAGCCCTCTCATTACCCGGAATTGAGCAATGTGAAGGGACCCAGACAAAGGTAATGACATAACAGCGTCTGGATAAAGCACTCAAAATTTTTCGTATTCTCTCAAGGAAGTACGGCGAGAGCTTTTCCGGCCTCACTGAACGGATAGCTTCGACAGAGCTAAGACTATCCGTTACAATGTAATAGTGTTCAACAGGTCGTGAGGCGACGCTGTCCAGTGCCCAATGGATTGCTGCCAATTCAGCAATATGCACTGAGCAAGGAAACTGAAGACTGTGGGAGGTGCTGAAAATTTCGTTGAACACTCCAAATCCTGTGGACTCATTGATAGAGGATCCATCAGTAAAGTACACATAAGTACAATTGATACGCCCATACTTTGCATTGAAGATCGTAGGAACGATCCCCGATCGATGATAATCTGGAATTCCATGGATTTTCTCCTTCATGAACAGATCAAAATGTACAGAGGAATTGATGTAGTCAGGAAAACAAACACGGTTGGGAATATACGAAGAATGATCAACCTGCATGGAGATGAATTCATGATATGAAGTCATGAATCCAGAAAGAAAATTTAGCCCGATCAGCTGCTCAAAATTTCCGATCACCAATGGGTTCATAACCTTACACCGGATGAGGAACCGAAGAGATAATAAATTTAAGCGATATTTTAGTGGGAGTACGCCTGCCAAAACCCCGAGACTCATGGTATGCGTTGAGGGCATCCCAATGCAATACGGAGACAAAGATACTGAATTCGCTCGAGTTTAATGAGGTGTGTTTTAGCAGCTGATTGAAAACAGAAACTGCAATACTCCATCACTGAGAGAATAGTTGTTCGATACAACATTATAAGATCTTCTGGAAGACCCCCCACTAGGTGCCGGTAATTGTTCGGAGAAAATTTATTCTTTGTTGGCATTTTTTACTCAGATACCTAATATGAGCCCCCCAAGTACATTTGGAGTCGAACCAGACCCCAATATACTTGAATGACATAGCATGAGTGATCGGTTTACCCATAAGTTGAAGCTTTGGTTCTGTTGGTCTATGCTTCCTAGAAAAAACCATCATCTTTGTTTTCTCCGTGGAGAATTCGATCCCTAGCCCAAGTTGAAAAATTTTTCAAAGTATCTTGTAAGGGTTCTTGCAGGTCGGATTCATTTGATCCTACGACAGACACTACTCCATCATCTGCAAGTTGTCTTAGGTTGCAATTTTGTGTAAAGCAATTGTCAATATCGCTTACATAGAAGTTGTACAAAAGGAGGCTTAAACATGAGCCCTGGGGGAGTCCCATGTAGGAGATCCGACTTACTGTCGAATCCCCATGAGAAAAATTCAAATGTTTTCACAAAGCAAGTTATATAACATATTAAGACCAGTGTTTTGATTTTGATCAAAATCGAATGATACACAATGTGTCATGCAAGTAACCTCTCACGAACATATAACCAAATACAAGAGGATCATTCTGATACTTGTATGAATGACAGTAATCAGTTATGTTACACTAAATGATTAAAGCAAAAGAGGAACGAAGACTGTTGATTGTATATTCGAGCTGTATCAAACATCGCAAACCATTTTCGAAGCCTGCATACAAGTTTGAACCACATATATCGTCCCGCTCCGAGATGGAAAATGAAAGGTGGGAAGATTTTTAAATATGTGACGTCACAGATTTTGTTTATGTAAGTTACTTTTCTTATAATAGTCCACTACATAGGAAAAGTGTTGTTATTAAAAGTAAAAATAAGCAGATGAAATGAACAAATTAGTATTTTTTCTTAACTCAATGCTAGCGTTCAAAATCATAGGGGCCCAACTGAAATTTTAGCAAATTTTGAAATTTTTTTAGAAATTTCAGTATTGTTGAGGTGTTCTAAACTTTATTTCAATCTTATTTTACTTCTCGTTACATCGACCAAAAACGTAAATGAACAAAGTCAGAGTTACAAAATCGTTTTTTCCTTTGGCGGAAAACATTTTACAGCGCATGAGAAAAAAGTAGCAAGTTTTTTTTCCGCGTAAAATGCACTTGAAAAATAAATTGAATAGACTCCATATGACCTAAATTGAGACGAAAAGTTTTCTGCTTCCATCCTAGTTTTAGACGAATGAAGTGTTCAGCACCCTAATTGTGGAAAAAGGAATTACAATTGCTAACAAGAGATAAACTACCATGAAGATGCTCTAAAATCCAAACATAGTAAAAATTAGAATACTAATTCTGATATAAGAAGAAATAACAAAAATGAAACATTTTGGTTCGTGACATGTTCTGTTTATTTTTCAAATGATGAATGTAACGCGAAAAATATTTTTTGGAAATATGTAATTATTTTCTGTATATCCTCTTTCAACGTTATTCGTTGACACATTCAATTTTGTACCATTTGAGTAACTGACTGTTATGCCTAGTATGTGAACTTCTTATCTTCCTGGCTACTAATACAATCAAAGTTTAACACAAGCAAAACCCGTGAATCTTCCCACCTTCTATTTTTCATCTCGGTCCCGCTCTACTATAGCGAAACCCATTGCACAGACAAGTGCAAAGCAATAAATGATACAAGAAAAATTACGTCATCATTCGGTCACCATTTGCGGAGAGCAACGAATGGGAAAAGAGAGCGGTGTTGATAGTAAAACTATGCGGTCTATATGAATATACATATTTCAAGGGATAGCGGCGTTAAAAATGGAAAATATGGTCTGTCTACCCTTCCCTTAGCCTCTATCGAGCTAAATAATCATATTCGCGACTACGAAGCTGAATTTGACAGCTTGTGTGCGTGAAGCGAATGTCAACAAAGAATTGCAAAAAAAATGTGATTTTTAAACGCACCGTTTTTAACGTTTTTTGCAGAAATTTTCGTAATGGTGAGTATGTATCGAAAGACATAAATTTACTGCAGGGGAAAACGTTTTCTTACCGCATCCAAAGGACACTGTCTTTACTTGTGAAAAAGTAAACAAACTTTCAGGATACTAAATTTTAATGAAAATTAATAATTGTGTGCAAAATTTATCTTCCAAACGGTTGGAAAATGAGTTTTCCTTATGCAGTGAAAAAAACTTTGCCGTAGCTTAAGCTGAATTTAACTTATAAGTGTTTTTCTGTGACCTTGTTTCATGCATTATCAGGAGCCATCAGTCGGAGAAAATGAAACCTGCTACGTGGCTGTGGAGTTTGCGGATGTGTTCGATTACGCTGCGGGTGGAAGCCGTTTAGTCGTCGAAGGCGAAAGAGTATTCAAAGCTGGACATATTTTAATAGTTGGTGTTGAAGAAGTTCACGATGAAGGCTTCAGTATTTTCTCGTCCTGCCTCCAGTCATCATCTCCAAGCTCGGAACCCCATACAATAAAAATTCGTACGAAAATCTCTTTCTCCAAATAGTTGTTTTCGTGTTCCTGTAAAGCTGGCAAAGGGAAGTGCAAACACGTCATGGCTGTTTTGTGTCATTTGCTTAAGGATGTTTTATTTTATTTCTTTATTATTGCACATTTTGCACCAAGTTGGACTGCTTCACACTTTTTCAAAAGTGCGAAAATGTGAATGTGAATACTTGGAGAGTAGAAGTTCGACACGGTGAAATGGAGGCTACAAATACGGGAGGTTTTTGTAGGTTCTATCTTTAGCCGTGGTCGTTGGATCCAGTCTAGATACCGCGATTTGTCCATTTTCGGAGGGAAGGCATGAAAAGAAATTCCGGGGCGATATCTCTGCTTACATCCGGGGACGACACAAACAATACGGCTTTTGAATTTTGCAGATTGTTCGGAGTCAGCTTCAAGCAAATTTCGTCCGACTTGCATGTTCTCTGGGCAATTTGCGCAGCTTTTGACGTCCATATTTCACACGTTCTAAGGAAAATATTTTGAAAAATATTAGAGCACTGATTGAATAGAAGCCAGATCTTTTTATTTTAGGTATTTTATGAACACTAAGCGGATATTTTTATATCAAATTTCATTAATTCGGTTTACCTCTCTCGCAGGTAGATTGACAGAGGGTGTACTTCAACGGCTTTTTTTTCACTACTAAATGACAATAAATTTTGGTTCGGAGCATCGAAACAGCTAAGAAAAACTATTTTTCAACAATTTCCACTAATTGTAAGATAAACACGGTACAAGTTTTCAAGAAATCAGTATATTAATTACAGAGAAAATATGCAACGGTTTGTTTACATATTTTTCACTCACACGCGAAACTTTCATAGGTGGCGACACCGTACCTTCGATGACGCGAATAGTTTGCACTCTCTGAGACTCAGGATCTGCTATATTAGCTGAATATGAATCATTCGCTTTGCGTAGTCTGTACGATCCTGCTGTTTCATGATGCATGGAGCGATCGATAAGCATATGTTAGAGGCAAAGAAGAAAATAAACTTTCTGCACCGAAAGCGTATATGATGGTTCTGCTTGCGTTTCGGTGTATCATGAAGTGCGAACCGATGCAGAGTTTTCTCGTTCTCTTTTGTGTCGTGATTTGCAGCACGTAACAACAAAAGAATGCCACTGGGGGAAATGATTTCTGTATGATCTTATTTGAACGAACGAAAGCGATTTTTTCAGTGAATGGATCATTTGGCAAACATTGTGGGTGACGGTGCGACGAACGAGTTAAACACACTCCGAAATCATGCCGTGTTCCACTAGGGAAATATTAAACCTCATGCCTCTTTTGCAACCCAGAACTATTTTTAAGTCTTGCTGGCATGTGCTATCGCACTTACTATCCCACCAGATATTGCACCATCAGATTATCACTTGTTAGTAAACTTTTTCCGTGAGCATTTTTAATTATTTCGTATAGTTTCAGTGATCGTACGAAAAAACTATAAAAAAGCCGGTCATATTGAAAACGCTACCATTAAGGCATTTTTGAGTAAATTTTCTCTAAATTTCACTGAATTGAACTAAAAGTGTGTAGAAACAAAGTTAGGCTGACCAAATAGTTCAGGAATAAAAACGGGACACGTAAGCAAAAAACACAAAATTCTGTTTTTTTTGTAGAATTTACTGAATGAGTGAATAAAACCGGGAATAAAGCCAAACAATTGAACATTCTTATATTTACCTACTTTGTTCTCTACAACGAATTTTATTCGTTCATATTCAGATGGTGGAGACACATTGCGAAGCAAATCAGAGTTTTTAGAAATTTTATCATAGAAATTGTGACATTCCAGATCGAAGTATTGTCCAACATGGAGTCGTAAATTTTTTTGACGTAGGACTACGTCTTTCATTTCTATACCGGGGTGTAAAATCAAAGTTTCGAAAACGAAAGCGTTACGCCGGAGACCGAGATTTTGAGCGTTAATAGCTCCTAAACAACTGAACGAAATGGTATGATAAACACTTCATTCGAAAGATAAAATGTCTACGCGTTATATACTTGTTACTTTTTGATCCAAAAACTTGTTTCAATAGTCTTAAAATGGCTTTCAAAACAGGCTATTGAAATCACCAATCGGTATATAAGCGAGCGGCGCTCGGATATCCACTCAGTTCTAATTGAACAGCGATTGGAGCATGTTGTCGCTGTTGCGGTGAAGCTCTTTATTTATCATGAAAGCGCGGATGAACGGTGTCACCAAGAGCCTGTTTGTGCACCCTAGGCCAGAAGGGAATCTATCAGGAGGAGAGTGATGCCACAAACGGTTCCCTGGGAAGACATCGCTACACACACATACACGCGCGGCTATTAACAGGTGGTTATCGAGTTGGCATTAACCACTGGTGGGCTTCCAGTATCGAGGAAAATGTGGAAATATCTAATCGTTACTGAAAATAATCTGCCAGTTCCTTTGGGAATTTTCAAAATATATTCATGTGAAAGAGTTTAATTGAATGTTTTCTATCCATGTAACACTGTGACCAAATATGTTTCAATCAAGTGCTATTAACAGGTGGTTATCGAGTTGGCATTAACCACTGGTGGGCTTCCAGTATCGAGGAAAATGTGGGAATATCTAATCGTTACTGAAAATAATCTACCAGTTCCTTTGGGAATTTTCAAAATATATTCATGTGAAAGAGTTTAATTGAATGTTTTCTATCCATGTTACACTGTGACCAAATATGTTTCAATCAAGTGCTATTAACAGGTGGTTATCGAGTTGGCATTAACCACTGGTGGGCTTCCAGTATCGAGGAAAATGTGGAAATAACTAATCGTTACTGAAAATAATCTGCCAGTTCCTTTGGGAATTTTCAAAATATATTCATGTGAAAGAGTTTAATTGAATGTTTTCTGTCCATGTTACACTGTGACCAAATATGTTTCAATCAAGTGCTATTAACAGGTGGTTATCGAGTTGGCATTAACCACTGGTGGGCTTCCAGTATCGAGGAAAATGTGGAAATATCTAATCGTTACTGAAAATAATCTGCCAGTTCCTTTGGGAATTTTCAAAATATATTCATGTGAAAGAGTTTAATTGAATGTTTTCTATCCATGTAACACTGTGACCAAATACATTTGGTTTTGTGGTTTTTCAATCAATCGCAATTAACAGGATAGCTTCAGAAGATTATTCTTCCCCATCAGTAGCATATTTCCGTATCCAATATTGTATGCGCCCGCAATCGATTATTGCTCAGTCGCCGAAAGTTCCGAGCTCAGAGAGTTCATTCCCCTCTAGTTTGCCTTCCAAATTGCCATCGTAAACCACACCTTCTCTAGATTCAATCACACACAAAAAGCATACTTAAGCGATATTCTGGTGGTGAGACACATTCATTTTTCGTGAGGACATCGACAAGACAACATCGTTGCCTAACGTGCTGGAGGAGGTGGACGGCGAAGGATCGACACATACACGCGCAGAACTCTTTCCGTTAGGATGCCATTCAGCATCGAGAAAGTTCCGGAAAGATCTAATCATTGCTGGAAAATAATCTGCCAGTTCCTTTGGGAATTTTCAAAATATATTCATGTGAAAGAGTTTAATTGAATGTTTTCTATCCATGTAACACTGTGACCAAATATGTTTCAATCAAGTGCTATTAACAGGTGGTTATCGAGTTGGCATTAACCACTGGTGGGCTTCCAGTATCGAGGAAAATGTGGAAATAACTAATCGTTACTGAAAATAATCTGCCAGTTCCTTTGGGAATTTTCAAAATATATTCATGTGAAAGAGTTTAATTGAATGTTTTCTATCCATGTTACACTGTGACCAAATATGTTTCAATCAAGTGCTATTAACAGGTGGTTATCGAGTTGGCATTAACCACTGGTGGGCTTCCAGTATCGAGGAAAATGTGGAAATAACTAATCGTTACTGAAAATAATCTGCCAGTTCCTCTGGGAATTTTCAAAATATATTCATGTGAAAGAGTTTAATTGAATGTTTTCTATCCATGTAACACTGTGACCAAATACATTTGGTTTTGTGGTTTTTCAATCAATCGCAATTAACAGGATAGCTTCAGAAGATTATTCTTCCCCATCAGTAGGATATTTCCGTATCCAATATTGTATGCGCCCGCAATCGATTATTGCTCAGTCGCCGAAAGTTCCGAGCTCAGAGAGTTCATTCCCCTCTAGTTTGCCTTCCAAATTGCCATCGTAAACCACACCTTCTCTCGATTCAATCACACACAAAAAGCATACTTAAGCGATATTCTGGTGGTGAGACACATTCATTTTTCGTGAGGACATCGACAAGACAACATCGTTGCCTAACGTGCTGGAGGAGGTGGACGGCGAAGGATCGACACATACACGCGCAGAACTCTTTCCGTTAGGATGCCATTCAGCATCGAGAAAGTTCCGGAAAGATCTAATCATTGCTGGAAAATAATCTGCCAGTTCCTTTGGGAATTTTCAAAATATATTCATGTGAAAGAGTTTAATTGAATGTTTTCTATCCATGTAACACTGTGACCAAATATGTTTCAATCAAGTGCTATTAACAGGTGGTTATCGAGTTGGCATTAACCACTGGTGGGCTTCCAGTATCGAGGAAAATGTGGAAATAACTAATCGTTACTGAAAATAATCTGCCAGTTCCTTTGGGAATTTTCAAAATATATTCATGTGAAAGAGTTTAATTGAATGTTTTCTATCCATGTTACACTGTGACCAAATATGTTTCAATCAAGTGCTATTAACAGGTGGTTATCGAGTTGGCATTAACCACTGGTGGGCTTCCAGTATCGAGGAAAATGTGGAAATAACTAATCGTTACTGAAAATAATCTGCCAGTTCCTCTGGGAATTTTCAAAATATATTCATGTGAAAGAGTTTAATTGAATGTTTTCTATCCATGTAACACTGTGACCAAATACATTTGGTTTTGTGGTTTTTCAATCAATCGCAATTAACAGGATAGCTTCAGAAGATTATTCTTCCCCATCAGTAGCATATTTCCGTATCCAATATTGTATGCGCCCGCAATCGATTATTGCTCAGTCGCCGAAAGTTCCGAGCTCAGAGAGTTCATTCCCCTCTAGTTTGCCTTCCAAATTGCCATCGTAAACCACACCTTCTCTCGATTCAATCACACACAAAAAGCATACTTAAGCGATATTCTGGTGGTGAGACACATTCATTTTTCGTGAGGACATCGACAAGACAACATCGTTGCCTAACGTGCTGGAGGAGGTGGACGGCGAAGGATCGACACATACACGCGCAGAACTCTTTCCGTTAGGATGCCATTCAGCATCGAGAAAGTTCCGGAAAGATCTAATCATTGCTGGAAAATAATCTGCCAGTTCCTTTGGGAATTTTCAAAATATATTCATGTGAAAGAGTTTAATTGAATGTTTTCTATCCATGTAACACTGTGACCAAATATGTTTCAATCAAGTGCTATTAACAGGTGGTTATCGAGTTGGCATTAACCACTGGTGGGCTTCCAGTATCGAGGAAAATGTGGAAATAACTAATCGTTACTGAAAATAATCTGCCAGTTCCTTTGGGAATTTTCAAAATATATTCATGTGAAAGAGTTTAATTGAATGTTTTCTATCCATGTTACACTGTGACCAAATATGTTTCAATCAAGTGCTATTAACAGTTGGTTATCGAGTTGGCATTAACCACTGGTGGGCTTCCAGTATCGAGGAAAATGTGGAAATAACTAATCGTTACTGAAAATAATCTGCCAGTTCCTCTGGGAATTTTCAAAATATATTCATGTGAAAGAGTTTAATTGAATGTTTTCTATCCATGTAACACTGTGACCAAATACATTTGGTTTTGTGGTTTTTCAATCAATCGCAATTAACAGGATAGCTTCAGAAGATTATTCTTCCCCATCAGTAGGATATTTCCGTATCCAATATTGTATGCGCCCGCAATCGATTATTGCTCAGTCGCCGAAAGTTCCGAGCTCAGAGAGTTCATTCCCCTCTAGTTTGCCTTCCAAATTGCCATCGTAAACCACACCTTCTCTCGATTCAATTACACACAAAAAGCATACTTAAGCGATATTCTGGTGGTGAGACACATTCATTTTTCGTGAGGACATCGACAAGACAACATCGTTGCCTAACGTGCTGGAGGAGGTGGACGGCGAAGGATCGACACATACACGCGCAGAACTCTTTCCGTTAGGATGCCATTCAGCATCGAGAAAGTTCCGGAAAGATCTAATCATTGCTGGAAAATAATCTGCCAGTTCCTTTGGGAATTTTCAAAATATATTCATGTGAAAGAGTTTAATTGAATGTTTTCTATCCATGTAACACTGTGATCAAATATGTTTCAATCAAGTACTATTAACAGATGGTTATCGAGTTAGCATAAACCACTGGTGGGCTTCCAGTATCGAGGAAAATGTGGAAATATCTAATCGTTACTGAAAATAATCTGCCAGTTCCCCTGGGAATTTAAAATTACATTCATGTGAAAGAGTTTATTTTAATGTTTTCCATCCATGTAACACTGTGACCAAATATGTTTCAATCAAGTGCTATTAACAGGTGGTTATCGAGTTGGCATTAACCACTGGTGGGCTTCCAGTATCGAGGAAAATGTGGAAATATCTAATCGTTACTGAAAATAATCTGCCAGTTCCTTTGGGAATTTTCAAAATATATTCATGTGAAAGAGTTTAATTGAATGTTTTCTATCCATGTAACACTGTGACCAAATACATTAGGTTTAATACATTAGGAAGAAGATTATTCTTCCCCATCAGTAGGATATTTCCGTATCCAATATTGGATGCATAAAACCTTGTGCCTCCAACGTAACGCTCTCGTTTTCGAAGTTCTCCAAATATTCATTCATTCAGAATGAATTCATATTCAACTTCATACAAATGATCTCTAAATCAACGATAGTCCTACGTCACCCTTGCGGTTATACCATAGATATAACCCACTTCCTGTTTTTTCAACTTGTCTGGTACTACCAGACAGACACAAAATATAATTAGTAAGCTTCACGAATTTCTTACAATCTAGAAATTTCTTTTCCATTTCTGAGAATATTTGCACCCAACGATTTGCAACTAGCACAGATTTTTTGTTCCTACTTTTTATAGCAATTATTCTAATTTCTCTGATCATTGTCCACTAATCATACAATATGTATTATCTATTTCAAATGAAAGTGATTTTTATGAATGCTACTTTCAATCGCTGTTCATTCAGGAATGTGCTATAATACAACCCATTTATACTGTAGTGTCTCTTATGCTAGCCTTCCTTTTTTTAATGTAGTCCGACAGAGTATCGTAAAAAAATTTCAATTGCTTTAAGAAATTTAGCCTCCTGTATTTAGTTTGAATCAACTAGACTATTCATAACACAAACAAAATCATCAGAAATAACAGAAGATTCAATGGCAAATGCATCGTTTTTTTCTACAAGGCAATTAATGTTTAAAAGGCCTTCAACTGATCTCTGATAGATTAGGTAGTTGTTTAACGCATGTGGTTTCAAATTAATCGCGCAGGATATTTCTCCTTTGGAAGAAAATAGGAACGCAATCCGTCAAAAATACTTCTCACGATAGAAGATTAAAGATTTCATGACATCTTTTATCATGTGTTACTCAACCTCAAACAATTTAGCATACTGTTTACTGTTCAACTCTTCAATTGTGTTTGAAAATGTTTGTAAACTTTCACAGCGAAGCTTTCAATATCAAATGCCAAACATTCGATTTTATGTCGATGACAGCTGTGTAAATTTTTTGCGAATACAATGAGCAAAGTTTAAATCCAAATTCAAATTCGAAAAAAAATACACGGTGCCACAATTTTCTCCGCTGGCTTCTTTTAATGATTTTTTATTTGTGTTTCGATTCTTTATTCTTTTCGAGTTGAAATAGTAATCAGATAGTTACCATTACTATTAAAACAAGTTTGAAGAATCAATTTTACAAAAAAACGCCATGAAAATGAACTTTTTTGTTTGACTAGACAACCAATGTTGCGGCTCAGTTTTCTTGGAAACGGCTGACCTGAATTGAATACAAGTTTTATTTGGTGGGAATATGATTAGGGACCATAGATTCCGGAGCCTAAAACAACACAAAATCCGACATTGGAGTACCAAGCTTCAAAATTTTTCAAAAATAGCTCATTTGTGATTAGTTCAAACCTATATGACAAACTCAAAGACAAAGACAATAATGAGAAGCAAATAAATATTTTTTCTTTATACTCAAAATACGGTACAATTTGATAAAAAGACAGGACAGGATCGAAAAGGGTCGAAAAAAACGGTAATGTCCCGTTAAAAACGGTACGTTTGGTCAGCCTAATCATAGTACACATTGGTTGTCGAGATAGGTTCGTTTGTTTACATCAAGACTCACCGGAGTAAGCGCGTCATGATTCGATCCTGCACACTAGAAAAGTAAATTCCGGTCTATTCCCTCGAGAGTTAGCGAACCTCGAAATTTCCGAATTCCACGCTAAACTGAAAGGGCTTGGGGAAAGTCTGACCACTGTCCGCAAACCGCAGTCCTGCAAAGCCAGAGGATCCAAAAACATATGCGAAAGTAGTGAGTTTTTTTCAAGCGGAATCCGAAGCTGTAATCGAAGAAGGCAGAGAAAAAGGCAAATGTTTCGCAAGATGGAGATAACATTAAGAAGTTTTACGATTTAAATTGTCCCGGGCCGAATAAAGCAGAATTTAATGGCGAAGAAGCGCTCGAAAAAACTGTATAAAAATTTGGACACTTAGGCAGTTTTAGATCAAATTCCTGAGCAGGAACTTCATGCCTCGGTTGACCGGAAGAGCGACCCGAGAGAATGTGAAATCAAGAAATAGTCAAAAGTCCCCGAAAAGTTCCTTGTCTATCTATCTGCAGCTGAGAACTGAAAAGTGAATATTGCGTCATTTCTGGGATCATGCTTCTTCTCTGGAGAAGTATGAGCTGGATTGCCTATTCTGGTTGGACTTGGCAAGATGATACTACTCGTATTTCATGAATCCGACCAATGCTTCGCAACTAAGGCCAATTGACGAATTTTGATCAATTGCGAAGCAAATGCTGAAGAAAAAGGATGGAACCGCAATTGAACTGGAAGATTTAGCGCGGAAATTGATCAGGGAGAAACAAGATGTATGCAAAAGATGATGGACTGCGTACGAAAAAAAAAATTGAGCAATGAGCATTAATGATAATACCTGCTAATATATACTTGTTACGTTGAACTATGGAAACTAAAACCAATTTGACTCCAGCAAGATTTTCGTGTCCGTATTCTTACGTGTTCAATCGTTACTTGACGTAGGGTTGGATTGAAATAGATTACTCATTGAATCGATATTGTCATCTGTGCTGAACGTGAGAGGGTGATCCGAAGATGAATAATCTTCAACGTTTTCTCGATTACTCAAAAACTCGTGCGCACAATAATATGCACTAATTACCGTACACTTTTCTCAACTAATTACAAGTTTCTGTAACAATTTTTCCAAGTTAGATGTGAAACTTCAAATCAATGGCTTATTATTACACTTAACATTTTCCGGTGTAAAACATATTTTTAACACGAATATAATTGATACTGCTACACGGATTTTTTAAGAAACGAGAGGTACTGTATTTAGGAGAGGAAACTTCATGCTAAACGGTTGTCGGCCATTGTCGGCTATGGTACATGCGTATTTTTGTAGCAGCATCAGTTTCGGTATTTTTTAGATATATCTCGTATATGAAAATTAATTATTTAATTTCACAAAATTAAAAAAAAAAACTCCAGAAAACTCTGCACGGCAATAAACAAATTTGATGGAAGGGATGAACAAGAGAATATAAGTGTATGATAAATAAGAGAAAAAATCCAGTGGTCGTGAATCGTGACTCAAATAATTCAAAATAATAATAACGTAAGTTATTATTAAAAAAAAGTTTCGGGAAGATGACGGCCCTTCGAAGAATATCATATCATTGAAGAACAAAAATGTTCTCATTAATTTCGTGGATGATTCGCAAAATGTGATTTATTTGTTTTTCAAATGTGATCAATTGTCCATTCCTTCATGCATATAGTTATGTACCAAAAATAATATTAGAGTTAGAAACAGAAACAAATGGTCGATTACGATTTTGTATGTTTGGTTCTTATACAACGATTTGTGGAAACACTAAAAGTACACATGAAGACGCGTTGTCTGCTTAATTTTTTTCAAATATATTCATAAAATGCACTTCAACACAACGAAAAGATTGCGAGGGCTTTTTCATTTTTCTCATTTGATTTAGTTCATCATCTCGTTTCATTGTTCCGGTTAAAAACAATCGAACCGTTTAATTAAAAAGGTGTATAATTACTTTTTTTTCAACATGGCTCAGCTGGATGATCGGTACACTCGTAGAACTAAACAATATTATCATAAATCTATTCGCAGCACCAAATCATTACACACTAACACGTGACCATTAAGCACGGAGATGAGACTTGGGTCGCACGAATTCGCTCAATGAACAGATATTCTATGGCTCATTTATTATGTAGTCTAACACGCGTTCCCGATGCTTACTTCTAGGCGGACCGAATCAGACTCAGCAGGGCGGTTGAAATTGACCCATTATTTATAAACTTATTCCTCTTAATTGAGTATTTTATTGTTTACATATCTAATAAAGAGTTGCGTGTGTTGCACACTTCGAGAAAATGAATCAGAGTCAGCATTGTTCTTGACGCTTTCAGTTCGCTGATACTAGCTTGGATGCGCTAACAAATGCTTCAAATTCATGATTTTCGCGCGTATCAATGAGAGAAAATAAATTCATTAGAAATAGATTCATCAATTGCTAGGAGATCCATTTATTTATCCACAATATTTATATATTTGAACGAGGACTAATGAAGTCAGCTTCTCGTGTTAACAAAATATTTGTTAAATCTCAAACGGAATGGTTAATCTTACAGAGACTGTCATAACTGAAGTTACTTCATACAACATGAGTATGGATATCAATAAAATATCAGTGCGTGCAGCTGAGCTTGTATTCACAGTAATCAAGTATGAATTGTATGAATAGCTTGGTTCAATTGGTTCAATATTCTAAAAGCACCCATAGACAAGATAACGAAATGGAGAAGCGCGATCGACGAAAAACAATGTTGATGCCAACACACCATATATAGATCATTTAATCACTTTGACGTCTTTGATTATCATGATTGCGGTTATCCTAAGCTGTTGTAGCCGAAGAAGCACGCAGAACAAACCCCACATGTTCTAATTTCTGAAGGATGATGTCTGTATTTGCGTAGTAACGAAAGCAATTGATATGATGATTCTGTTAAATTAAGTGTAACATAATATTTTATGAATATCATAAGTATGACAGTGTGTAACTAGTAACTTCTTATTAACAAAAGATAATGACGTCAATGATGCAAAATTGTGCTGTTTTACATTTATTAATTTGACGAAATAAGGATGCGTTATAAATTCAATCAGTATGACGACATCGATCGTGCCAATCCGTGTCTCAGAAAGACATCCACGGAAAGTTCTGTGCTCAACATAAACAAATTAATACGAGGGTTGTCATTGGAGGGAATATTAGCGTCTGCCATCAGTTCTATGATAACAAGAGAGATGATTGAAATGATTGCCTCTAAAGAATTTGGCGAATGAAAACATAATATATGGCCTCGTGTGTGGTCACATATTATGTTTTTTTTTTTGATTGATGGTCACTCAAAACAAATCAATTATATTCTATACAGTCTAAGGAATTCCTCAGTCATAGTTTTACTCAGTTTCTGTAGCGCATATTACATATATCGATCTTCTGATCATGGGAACAGTAGAGATCCTAACCGCGTCATGAACATTCTGCTATTTCGTTGAAATACGATTTTGGGCGTTTTGGGTTGTCGCCATGAATATATTTTCTTAATGAAATAACGCTACTTGAGCACCAAAACGTAAACAGACATCGAGATGTCTTTTGTATAACGGGTCTTTTTTTTCATCCAAAATATATATTTTTATTAAAGCTCATATGGCGTCAGCCTGACGGGGCCGGGAGTTCTTTGATTGACTTAAATTATTTGAAGTGCTCGGAAAAAGCTCACCGTGTTATGTTCAATAGTTTTGCATGCTTTGCACTCAAAGTCTTTCTTCCTCTTTAATTGAATTAATGTTCCTAGAGAAATTTCACCGTTTCAAACTAGTATTTCATTTGCTCCATTTTTTAAATTAGCACTAAGAATTGTTGAGTTGAGATTTCAACCACAAACCGAGTAGAAAGATATTTTTTAAAAGAGTGTTTTCAGACAATACTTAGGGGAGGTGGGATTAAAACAGTTATGTTAAGGAACTTCAATTATAGCTTTGGAAAATCTTGTTTCACAAAACTTTGATGCAGTTTATTGCAATTCATTGTACTGTTTTTCTACCTTATTGACCATATATTTTACAAAAAAAATGTTTTTCAATGTTTTGTTTACTGAAATCAAAACAGACCGAAAAGTACAACATTTTTTTCGATGCGGGTAATATGGACATATAGTGGGGGTAATATGGACACGTTTGTAATATATGAACCGTAGAGGTTTATCGATCGCGAGAGGAATAATTTTATTCAACCAAGGTCTCAACTCATCACGAATATCCATTAAATGATGAAAAACTCGAATTAATCCAGCTAGAAGTGATATCGTGCATTTCGGCAGTATAAACGGACAGACCTTCAACTAATATGAGTACCGGTAAGTTTCTTGGGTTTTTTTAAAATGAATGCTTTATTCTGTAAAATTGGTTACAAATTTAATAATCAAAGTATTTCCCATTGCTAGTCACAACTTTATCCCATCTTTCTGGCAATTTACGGATCCCTTTGCGGAAAAAATCGGCCGGTTTGTCAGTTAATCACGAATCGATCCAATTTTTGACTTCATCAAAATTGGAGAAGTGCTGGTCAATGTTGTCAGCCCCTGTTGCATTGATCGAAAAAGGTAGTAATCGGACGGAGCAATCTCTAAAGAAGCGGGTGGGATAGGACCTCCCATTTAAGCGTTTCCAAGTATGTTTTGAGCAGGCTCGCGACATGCGACCGAGCATTATTGTGCTGCAAAAACTCCATCGTGTCTTTGCTCGTATTGTGGTCGTTTTTCCTTAAGTGCACGGCTCAAACGCATCAATTGTCGTCGGTAGAGTTTCCCTGTAATGGTTTCATTCTGTTTTAGCAGCTCATAGTACACATAGTAGTTCTAAGTCAAAATTACCACTTCTAAACCGTGCAAACCACGTCTGATACTTTCGCTAAGTTGGAGCATGGTCACCAAAAACTTCCACCAAAATGCGATGATTTTCGCAGATTTTTTCTTCATATTGAAGTAATGAAGTAACACTGCCCGCAAAACACTCTCGACTCTCGAAAGCCTCCACTTTTTGATATGTACTGAAAAGGACGCGCAATGACAGTAGTTTTCCAACGAATGTCTGAAAACTTGATTCACTGGAATAATAATCAAGTTACGCCATCTGTTGTAAAACAGAAGAAACTTACCGGTACACCTAATATTTTGCTTTTGATTCCAGTCAGCTTCTAAACAGTCCACATTTGGCGATTTAATATCAATTTATAGACGCAGGGCATTTTTTAGGAACAGATTAAATAGACTTTTCACAGTCCACCTCACTCCTACTGTTCGTTTTACCCCACCAGTACAATTATTTCAATAATTTAAATTTTCCACTCAAAAATCAATTTACTTCACCTTACATACCTAATATCGCTTCTCTGTTTACTCACAAACCGAAATATAGGGTTGGGGAAAACAGAAATGTCGTATTTCTGATCGAAATTTGACGCTTTATTTAACATACTTAAAATTATCCAATTTAAGTCAAATATGCGCCGTTTTGTTCGCATTGTTGCCATTTAGAAGGCAACTTCATTAAACCCCCCCCCCCCCCCCTTATTTGCAAAAAACTCAGACAGCCAGTTTTCGCAAGCCTCTTTTGAGGCCTACTTAGTATCACCGAGAGCGTTTTGCATGGACCGGAAGAGATGATAATCACTTGTGGAGCTAGGTCCGGACTATACGGTGGGTGCAATAGGACATCCCATCCGAGCTCCCGTAGCTTCTGGCGGGTCATCAAAGATGTGTGAGGCCGAGCGTTGTCCTGGTGGAAAACAACACCATTCCTATTGATCATTTCTGGCCGCCTCTGGTCAATCGCCTGCTTCAAACGGTCAAGCTGCTCACAATAGAGAACCGAGTTGATGGTCTGGCCATAGTTGAGCAGCTCATAGTGGATGATTCCCTCCCAATTCCACCAAACACACAGCATAACCTTCCTGGCCGTCAATCCGGGCTTGGTGATGGTTTGGGCTGGCTCAACGCGCTTCGACCACGAGTTTTTTCGCTTTAGGTTGTCGTACGTGATCCACTTTTCATCACCAGTCACCATCTTCTTCAAAAATGGGTCGAGTTCGTTCTTTTCAGCAGTGCATCGCAGGCGTTGATTCGGTCAAAAAAACTTTTTGCGTCAATTCGTGTGGCACCCATACATTCAGCTTTTTTTTTGAATCCAATCTTCTGCATTGTCGTCTTTAAATGGCCGTATAGTATGACCCGATGCGATAAGTACAACACAAGATATGTTTAAGTGTTGCCATATATTGACAATATACGACATTTCTTTTTCCCCAACCCAATAGAACCATCGGCGAAATGAATTTTGATATTAAACCACTCAAAATGCTTAAATTACATCCAGTCGCGAAATCTCGATTTTTGTTTCCCTTTTTCCACTTCTGATCAGTATTCATTGCCATACGGTGGCTGAAATTGCTAAAGTTTTTGAAGAACTCGTCCACCGGAGTCTCTTTAATGCGGTTCGTTCGTTCATAACTGATGCTCAACATGGTTTTGTGAAGAAAAGTTCAACCGTTTCAAATCTGATGAGTTACATGAGCGTTCTGTCGGAAACTGTAGAAAGTCGCAGTCAGATAGATGCTATCTATTGTGATTTCTCGAAAGCTTTTGATAAAGTCCCTCACGAACTGGCTATCGCGAAACTCAAACATATTGGACTTCCTGAATGGATAACTGAGTGGCTCAGATCGTATCTAACCGATAGAAAAGCTTTCGTGAGAGTTGGAAGTGCTCGTTCCCGTACATATCATATTTCATCCGGCGTCCCTCAAGGGAGCGTTCTTGGGCCCTTGATTTTCATTCTCTACGTCAATGATCTCGCCAGCCGGCTGAGGTCTGGTAAACTTTTCTACGCTGATGACCTAAAAATATTTAGGAAAATCTCTTCCATATTGAACTGCTGTGCTCTACAAGCTGACGTGAATGAATTGGTTGCATGGTGTGCTGATAATGGCATGGAGTTGAACATCAGCAAGTACAAGACAATCACATTTACAAGGCGCAAATCCTTTCTGTCCCATGACTACATCATCGGTTCTGCTGTTATCGATCGCGTTAACTCCATTCGAGATCTCGGGGTAATTCTCGACATCAAACTAAAGTTTACCGAACACATCAACAACGTCATCGTAAAAGGATACGCTGTTCTAGGGTTTATCCGGCGGAACACGCAGTCGTTCCGTGACCCGTACACGCTGAAGGCTCTGTACAGCTCAATGGTTCGAAGTGTCCTTGAATACGCAGCATGCGTGTGGGCTCCTTACCATACAACGCATATCATCTGGATCGAAAAAGTGCAACGCTGTTTTATTCGCTACGCCTTAAGACAACTGCCATGGAATGATCCCGCTCATCTTCCTGATTACGAGAGTCGCTGCAGGCTTATTGATATAGAAACGCTTTCGGCGAGGCGGAAGGAAATTCAACGTCTGTTGTCTTTGATTTACTGTCCGGAAACATCGACTGTGCGGAGTTAATCAGCGAGATACGGTTTTACGCTCCCACCAGACAGCTCCGCGAAAGACAGCTATTAGCGATACGGCCGCATACAACGTCGTACGGGCAAAACTGTCCTTTGTCCAGCTGCTTCCGCGCGTTTAATAAAGTTCAATGTCACTTCGATTTTAATGTATCTAAATGTGTTTTTAAACGTAGAATTAGGAATATTAGGTAGTATTTAAGATTTGTCAGTCTGTGAGATGTTTTTTTTTAAATCTAAGACGAAGTGAAAGTAAATAAACTACTAAATAAATTACTAGAAATATTATAAAATAACATGTAGAAGGGGTTCTCATCAACATGAATCTGAAATTCAACATGTAACTATACAAATCAACCACCTGTCCATATTACCCCCACTATCCATATTAACCGCGGTTCCCTTATATCTAAAAGCGTCGTGCACAAATTACGTTACGCGAGAAGGGGGGAGGGGGGTCGAGGCACGTAAGGCACGAGGCACTTAAGGCATTTTGATTGAATGTAATACTTTTCCGTTTACTGTTTTTGAAAGCATAGGCAAACGAACGAAAACGATCATTTTCTTCACACTGTTTCCCAAAATTATTGATTTTCGGGCGGTGGTGAGGGAGGGAGATGAAAGAAATGAGCGCCATTGTGGCTAGCTTCCACCTTCACCTTAAGTTTCCGTTTTCATTTTTTCTTTCAGTTTGTTAGTTCTTTTATATGAACACATGCAGTTGTTCGACCATAACAAAAAAGTTGTCACTAGGAACAATTTCAACAATGACCAATTGACCAATTGAAAATGCTGGAAACATCCGGGTTTTAAAATCAATGAAAACTGATTTTTGGAGAAAACTTTGCCTTTGAAGACTGCGAATGCGAGTTTTAATGAAATATTAATATTTTCTATTTTAGAACTATGATAAGTAATGTGAATTAATCGTGCAGATTCAATTCAAAAATTATGGTGATGAATAGAACAATAGTGATGAATGAGTAGTTAGAAATTTCTGAAAATAAATATTGGGCCCCCTTATGTAATTCAAGTTGAATTGAATTTTGCTCGTTAGCTCTAGTTTGCTGTTTTATTGTAGATAAAATCGGGTGAAACTGTCGGCATAATTTTTCGATCTGTTTGTTTTGCTTGTTGCATTCCAGATGTTTTGCTTTGGGAAATATTTCGGTAATGTTTCAAAACATGCAATTCGCAACACATGACGTTCGATTATATACAATTTTGGACTCGATTATTTACAGTTTGGATTTTTTTTTTTATATTTCAAATATCACTCATTTCAAAAAGAAATGTAAGGTGTAATTTAAGTGGCTATTACATGTACATGGGGTAAACATCGTGATTTTTGAAGATTTAGCTTGAATTTTCACCAGAAATTGTTTATATCGATATAACAGCCGAATTAAGAAAGAGAGAAGTTGGGTGTCAAAGAAAAAATTGTTCTATAAATCGCTATTCTGGCCTGATTTGGCATCCTGTAACTACACCAAGTATGTTTTGGAATGGTATAATGCTAATAGAATCCATATTATACCGAAGTGGGCAAATCTATTTAACTGTCCAGAGTTACGTTCCTTCAAGCGGTATTGGGCACTAATGAACAGAGAGCTGTCCCAGTACAAACAACAAGCAACTATAGAAATATTTCGAAAATCTTGGACAAACACAGCTAAATTGGTTGCCAACATATCGGCACTGGCCCTCATGACAGGGTAAACTCCAAAGTTCGCCAACTTTTTATGCAAACCAAATGAGTAATGGTAATTTATAATAATTAATGATACACACTCAAATGAAATAAATTATTTCCTGAATTAAACTTCTAGTAAATTTGTTTTCTTCCAAGATTGAAATGTCCAGATTTTGTTGCGAACAAGCCTTGTATTCATTTTCTAATGACTTTTTTATACAGTCAACGTTGGTAGACCGCAGCCTAACATTTGAGCAATTAGTCGCCCGTAATGCCCAAAAGTTTAACCACCCATAGCCTGTTCAGAATGTTTAAGTGTGCCATTAAAAGTTATGAACCGCGGTTTGCTATTACTAGTATTTAATGAAGATTCCAAAATTTCCCATAACTCCTTGCTGTTGCTTTGATGCAGATCAATCTTCTTCTGAATGTATTCACAACGAGTTTTCTTAATCGATTGTGTATATCTATTGCGCGCGATCGAGTACATATTCCAATTATTTCCATAATTTGTTCTACAAAACTTGTTGTACCATCTGTCCCTCTCACGTTTAAGGTGTAAAAGATACAAATTGTACCAGCTGTTCGAGTTTTTCAGAGATACAAACTTTTGCGTAACTTGCCGTTTTATACACTTTTTCAATGTATTAGTTAGTGTTATGTTCAGCCCTACATAAATTGTTATACACACCTTATTGTATAAAGCTTTATAAGAATAGTAACGCAGGTAACGCCTACGTAAGAGACCTGTCAAACTGAAAATAATAAAACGTGCTTTTTTATATCCACCTCTCAACGAGACCAGACGTGTTTTGAACACCCTCCCGTATCCGAAGATCCAATAGTGGCGACGAGGAAAATCGACAAAAGTTTTTTTTAAAGACAGTAAAGTGGAAGCAAATGTGCTTCACAAAATTTTCAGAGTGCTAATTTTAACAAAAAGCAGTGCATATAGTGTGCAAGCGCCAATAGTGTCCATTGCAGGACTCGTTTTTTTTTCCTGCACGTGAGGTGTGCTTGGCGCAGCAGCCATTTTGCTCGTAGCAAATACACCTGAAGTGCCTTTGGACAGTTTTCCGGCTCAAATCAGAATCTGGATTGATTTCCGGATTGGAGCAGCATCTGGAGTACTTTTCCGGCTTGGAGCAGCAGACGGGACGAGTAACCCCGGAGTCGGAAGCGGACAAAAATCCAGGAGTCGGAAACGAAGGAAATTTCGGGAAGCATCTCGAAAAAGGAAGTTCCGGGAGGATTCAGCGGTAATATTTTTGCAAGCGTCGGCAAAGGTCGAAAAGCTGTTTCGGTGAGTCGTTTGAACAATTTTTTTTATGGTGAGTGAGGCTAAATAGTCTGCATTTTTTTTCTCTCCTTTTGTGTTTTTTTTTTCTAAAAAAAAAAAAAATTTAAATTTCTTTGTGTATCCGAAGACTGAAAGAATTTTATTTAATATGAACAACGGTATAGCTTCTTCGATCGAACCGTATCGTAAAGGTACTTTGTTAGGGGACTGGGCGGATCGTTTAGCTTACACCTTTGATGCGAAAGACGTGTCGGTGGCTAAACGAAAATCACATTTTATGAATTTATGCGGTCCTTTTGTGTACTCGCAATTAAAATTGTTTTATAACAAAGAAGCTCTAGACGCAGCGAGCTACGAAGAAATTGTAGTTAAACTTAAACAAAAACTGGACAAAACAGAACCAGATTTGGTTCAGTCACCGTGTTCAACAGGCTGATGAGTCTGCGGAAGATTTTGTTCAGGCAGTTAAACTGCAAGCGGAATTCTGTGGTTTTGGTGATTTCAAAAATGTGGCTATACAAGACAGAGTACTGGCGGGACTTAACGATGAAAATTTGAAACAATTATTGCTTAAAGAGGAAAATTTGTCAGTGGAGAAGATGGACAAATTAATTACTACTTGGAATATAGCTAGAAATAATGCACGTACATTAAATAATGACACAAATACACAGTTTTCGTCGGGGTCACGATGGAACCAGTATGATCGACAAAATTATTACCCTTCACATGAAACAATACAATTCGTGAAGAGACCAATTCATCAGAGGTTAGGTTTTCAACCAAACAATGGATACAATAATAATTCTTATGTTCAAAGGAAGAACTTTGGACACAATGCGAACAGTTTTCAACAACACAATGGTTATTCACAGAGAACAAAGGGATACATTGACAATAAAAACTTTTATGGTACTACGAATGGAAATACTTTTAACAGGTTTAAGCGTAATAATACTGAGATTGTATGCGATCATTGTGGGGTCAAAGGACACATAAAGAAGAAATGCTTTAAATTAAAAAACTTGAAGAGAGATGCAGTGAAATTTATTGAAACGACCAAAGCTGGGACTAGCGCGGAGAAGCAGTTAACATCATTATTAGGGAGGATGACAACAACCGACAGTGAAGACGAAATGGAGGAGTGGAATCCAGGTGAATTAAAATGCATGTCTGTGGAGTCCGCTAATAAAATAAGTGACCCTTGTTTAATACATGTAATTATTGATAAATATGGAGATTGATTGTGGGTCGACGGTAACTGTGATGGGTAAAAACCAATATAATGATATTTTTAATAAACCCTTAAGTAAATGTAACAAACAGCTTCAAGTGGTAAACGGTTATAAATTGAGGATTGAGGGAGAAACAAATGTTTTGGTCCAGCTAAATGACATTGAACAAATGTTGAAAATTATTATCATCGATTGCGATTTCAAATTTATGCCTTTATTCGGACGGAACTGGTTGGATTTTTTCTTTCCACGATGGAGAAAATTCTTTACTAATAATACAATGGTGAACGAACGAGTTAACAGTATATATACGCCAAATGGTGATAATTTTATTGACCAAATCAAAAATGATTTTGCGGAAGTGTTTGTGAAAGATTTTTCGACACCCATCAAAGGTTTTATGGCGGAATTAGTGCTAAAGAGCGAGGCTCCTATTTTCAAAAGAGCTTATGACGTACCTTTTAGATTGAGGAATAAAGTTTTATTGTATTTAGACAAATTAGAAAAAGAAAAAGTTATAACTCCGATAAAGACTAGTGAGTGGGCATCACCTGTGATAGTAGTTATGAAGAAAGATGAACAAATAAGACTGGTAATTGATTGCAAGGTGTCAATAAACAAGGTGTTAATACCGAATACTTACCCTTTACCTTTAGCTAGTGATTTGTTTGCTAAATTGGCGAACTGCAAGGTTTTTTGTTCCTTGGACCTTGAGGGTGCTTACACTCAGCTTGCGTTAACTGAACGCTCCAAGAAATTTATGGTCATAAATACAATCAAAGATCTGTTCACGTACAATCGGTTACCACAGGGCGCATCTTCTAGTGCTTCAATATTTCAACAAGTTATGGATCAGGTGTTGGGTGGAATTGATCATGTTTATTGTTATCTTGATGATGTTTTAATAGCAGGTAATGACCTGAAGGGTTGTCATAGTAAATTGTTGTTGGTATTGAAAAGACTTGCTAATGCAAAAATCAAAATAAATTTTGAAAAATGCAAATTTTTTGTTTCGGAATTGAAATATTTGGGACATATTATTGGAGAAAAAGGAATATTACCTAGTCCAGATAAAATTTTGACAATACAAAAAGCTAAAGTGCCGACAAATGCTAATGAGTTAAAGTCGTACTTGGGTTTAATCAATTATTATAACAGATTTGTTTCTCATATGTCTTCCAAAATGTACTATTTATATAATTTGTTGAGAAAGAACATAAAATTTGTTTGGGACGGTAATTGTGAAAAAGCGTTCCAAGACAGTAAGCAATCTTTGATTTCAGCCAACATTTTGGAATTTTATGATCCCATGAAGGAGATTGTGGTTGTAACGGATGCTTCAGGCTATGGTCTGGGTGGTGTGATTGCACATGTGATTGATGGCGTAGAAAAGCCAATTAGCTTTACATCTTTTACGTTAAATGACGCGCAAAAAAGATATCCAATTCTACACTTAGAAGCTTTAGCTTTAGTTTGCACAATTAAAAAGTTTCATAAATATTTATATGGACAAAGGTTTATCGCTTATACTGATCACAAGTCATTGATAGGAATTTTTGGTAAAGAAGGCAAGAATTCAATATTTGTAACTAGACTTCAAAGATATATACTTGAACTTTCTATTTATGATTTTGATATCCAGTACAGGCCTTCTGCTAAAATGGGAAATGCGGATTTCTGTTCGCGGTTTCCTTTACAGCAGTCGGTTCCTAATGAACTTGACCAGGAGTTGGTAAAAAGCATAAATTTTAGTAATGATATCCCAATGGATAGTGTATTGATAGCCAAATGGACTAATGAAGATGAATATTTACAACAAATTATGGCATACTTGCGTTATGGTTGGCCGAAAAAGTTGGACAGACGTTTTATGAACGTTTTTGCCAATCATAATGATTTGGAAATTATAGAAGGATGCATATTGTATCAAAACAGAGTGGTGATTCCACAACGAATGCAAAGCGGTATGCTTAAACTATTGCACGTCAATCATGCGGGAATAGTGAAAATGAAACAATTGGCTAGAAAACAAGTGTACTGGTTCGGAATGAATAAAGATATTGAGAATTATGTTACAGCGTGCGAAGTGTGCGGTAGTATGGCAGTATTGCCAAAAGTAAAAGCTATGTCTAACTGGACGCCTACTACAAAGCCTTTCAGCCGAATTCATATTGATTTCTTTCATTTTTCACACCATACTTTTCTATTAATTGTTGATTCTTACTCAAAATGGCTTGAGATAGAATGGATGAAAAAGGGCACGGATAGTGCAAAGGTGTTAAAGAAATTGGTTGCCTTTTTTGCTAGATATGGTTTACCAGATGTTCTGGTATCAGACGGTGGTCCTCCATTCAGTGCTAATGCATTCATTTTATTTCTTGAGAGGCAAGGAATAAAGGTGTTGAAAAGTCCACCTTATAATCCTTCAAGTAATGGACAAGCGGAAAGGCTAGTGAGAACGACAAAAGAAGTTTTGAAAAAGTTTCTATTGGAACCCGAAATGGATGATTTGAATTTGGAAGACCAGATTAATTTATTTTTAATAAACTATAGACATAATATTGTGACAAGTGATGGGCAATTTCCCTCAGAGAAAGTTTTTATTCATAAACCTAAAACAATTATTGACCTGATAAATCCAAATTATAATTATAAATATAATTTATATGTACCACAAACCCAAAATGGAAATGTTCCAAAATTAATTGATAAAAAGTTGAATGATAACTTGATTGGTTTGATGGAGGGTGATACGGTGTGGTACAAAAATCACAACAATAATGTATCAAACAGATGGTTAAAAGCTATTTTCTTAAAACTTTATTCTAAAAATACATTTCAGGTGTTGCTTGGAAACGTGACAATAATGGCCCATCGCAATCAAATTAGGCTTTTCCATGAGCAGCACCCGATGACTAGACCGAACATTATTATGCAGTCGAACAGGCAGGAGAGGATCGTGGAAGTTCTGGAACCAATTCAGTTGGAACACGAAGCTGGAAGCGGCTTGAAAGATAACATCCTAGGGCAAATTCCCGAAGATGCTCTGGCTATGGTCAGATATTCGAGAAAAAGAAAAGTTTCTACGGCTGAATTGCCGGGAATCTGTTTGCGGCGCTCGAAACGTACGCGACGTCCCATTGAACATCAATATTTCGAATATGAAGATTCATCACGGAGAAAGTGCCGAGGAAAAACCAACGGCGTTCGAAATCAGCAAAACGTATCGAAAATGACAATTCCATGAAAGTGTTAATTAGTTTCCAATAATTAATCTTGAATTGTATGAATTTTTTAGTTATATTTCACATGAATTATTGTAAACTTTCAAAAGGGGAACGGTTGTTATGTTCAGCCCTACATAAATTGTTATACACACCTTATTGTATAAAGCTTGATAAGAATAGTAACGCAGGTAACGCCTACGTAAGAGACCTGTCAAACTGAAAATAATAAAACGTGCTTTTTTATATCCACCTCTCAACGAGACCAGACGTGTTTTGAACACCCTTAGAACAGCCGCTGATTCATCTAAATTACCGACCTCGAATGGAAAATCCAGGCTTCTCACTACGAGATTCGAAACAGCTTGTTTCAAATATTTCCTCTTTAATTGCTGTAACAGAGCCGAATTTTAATCGTGTACAATCGTGGACATGTGTCATCGTATCTATAAATTGTACATTACACAGAAGCCATTTTTAGGCGTAACAGTATTCCTTCTGTACCATTGCAAATGATACATTACACGGCAGCCATTTAGACGTAAAAGTATTCCTTATGTTCTTTCATTGTTTAGTTATTATATCATTGTTGTGTTGTTAACAGCACAACATCCCGATGTTTCTTGCAGAGCAGAGCAGTTGTGTGGATGAATCGATCTTCATTCGACCGTGGATCGATCTCCATCGCCGATGATTGTTGCGTGGACGTAGTTATTCAATAACAACACAAAGATGGTCAATTGAAGGCCCTGAGTTTTGAAATCACGTTCTAATGATATTTTTAAAGGGCAAACCACAACCTTTACAATAGTGGCCGTCTTTACCCCGGTATGAGTCGAGTAATGTGCCTCAATAATTCAATGAAATGCTTAAAAAACATTCCGTTTTCTATATAAGCACACTTAACAGACCTGCTTGCTTACTATTCAGCAATTCCAAATGAAATCGTCCTAAAAATTCAGATTTTTAAAACTCGTATTTTTGATTCCAATGAAAGTGTGTATTCCGTTTGAGCTGGAGGAAATATGAGTTTTTGACAGCAATTGGGAATTTTTTGACTCAAGCGTAACTTTTGAAGAGGGCGTATCGATTTTAGTAAGAGAAATCTTTGATAATTTATATCTCAAAAACTATGAATCGTACCGAAATAATGGCTTAGAAAGAGTTATAGAGTATTGATGGTTGAATATGAAAAAAATGTACACTGAGAAAAAAAATTAGTACCCTTTTTTTATTTACAAAATAAAAATTCAATTTGCAATATCCAAATACACATTTTTTGTTTTTTTTAAATTTTTCATACAAAATTTAAAAAATGGGCCCAAGATGGTAAAACTATTTTTGACGAACTTTGTGGAACATCGAAATTTTAGGAATTTTCGAAACTTCGAGTTTTTGTATATTAGCAGTCATTTTTAATCACAAATTATGAATCCTGATGTTATTTAAAACAAAAAAGGTTATTATCAATCTCCTTCTAAATGTAGCCATTCTTGAGATGTTTAAAAAAAATATTTGTTATTTATTGTCTTTTTAATAGTAAATAGGCCCTTTAAATATGTTTGTCGTGTTATACCATCATGTTCATGAGATTTTATGAATTCGCTTATAATTTCCAACAACATATGTTTTGGAGTTACGTTACGAAACATTCAAAGACATGTGGGTTAATACAAAACGTAGCGAAACTAAAAAATCTTTTTTATCCTCATACAAACTTCAATCAATCAAAAAAAAATTGGAAATTATAAGAAAATTCATAAAATTTCATGAACATGACGGAATAACACGACAAACATATTAAAAGAGATTATTTACTATAAAAAAGATTATAAATCAGAAATATTTTTTTAAATATCTCGAGAATGGTTGCATTTAGAAGGAGATTGATAATAACCTTTTTTGTTTTAAATCACATCAGAATTCATAATTTGTGGCTAAAAATTATTGTTAACATACAAAAATTCGAAGTTTCGAAAATTCCTAAAAATTCGATGTTCCACAAATTTCGTCAAAAATAGTTTTACCATCTTGGGCTCATTTTTTAAATTTTCTACATGACTTCTGTTTTATATGAAAAAAATGAAAAAAACTTAAAAAAATACATATTTTTTGATATCGCAAATTAAAATTTTATTTTGTAAATAAAAAAAAGAGTACTAATTTTTCTTTAATTTTTTTTTTATCTTCGTTTATTTTTCGTCGGCCTATTTCCGCCACTTCAGTGCCTATCACCGACATCAGAGAGGCGACTCTACCTGTTCCTACCTATCAGACTCAACAACTCATGAGCCGGGCCAACTTCTTTTACTTCCCCTCCGAAGGAAGACGTAACCAGAGATTTTTCGCCTCAGAAAATCCCAACGACGCCAGCTGGGATTGAACCCAGGCCGATAAATGTATATATTTTTTTTCAAATTAAGCCAACAATACTCTATAACTCTTTCTAACACACTATTTCAGTACGACTCATATTTTTTGAGATATAAATTATCAAAGATTTCTCTTACTCAAATCGATACGCCCTTTTCAAAAGTTACGCTTGAGTCAAAAAATGAACCATGATGATGTATTTGGAGAAGTTATTGGAAATTATAAGCAAATTCATGAAATTTCATGAACATGACGGTATAACACGACAAACATATTAAAAGGGATTATTTACTATAAATAAAATAAGTAAAAAGACGAGTGGGTAATGTCGAGGACATAACCGGAGTGACGTAGGACTATACAAAGGGGACAGCTTTTGCTAAATATATATTTTAAATATATTGTTTTATTTTCTTCTCCTACGTGACTAACTGATAAATGGATTAGTTTACTGTTTACTCTTTATGAACATGTTGAAGGTTCTGAAAAGAACCTTTGATGTTGTGTTTATGCGTTTTTTTTTACAAACATTCTCAATTTTTTCTCACTATCTTATAATTGCTTCTTGATATTTTTCTGAAGGCTTTGTACTTATTAAATGTTCAACGCCGGGCATCTTTTGGCGTATGTACATATCGTACAATCAAAATGATGGCTATGATAGGGAATGCATAGTGGTCCTCAGCTTATTCACTATCATATATTTCACTATTGAGCACATTACCGTACCTTAAACTTTTCGTTTCGGAAACGAATGAATTGTAAGATTTGTAGTCTCCGCAAACAAAGTAAATAAAAATGAAAAAGAACTGAGGTTTTGGAGACGAACTCTACGATCTGTCGAGAAATAGATGAGCTATAAGCGTTCTGAAAAACCAACAGTGAATACAGGGACGGATGACCTTCGGATTGAAGTTCTTTAAAATAAGAACAGAGCAGCAGGAAATACATAGCTCATCATGTTGCTCCTTAGTTATGTTTCTATACAATGCAGATGTAACCTCAGTCAATTTTCAACATCAGTTATCAACCAAAGAAAGCAGTTCTTGCTACCGAGAAAATTCGTTGATGCCATCCTGCATCCAATGTGTTGTAATTTGAAGCCACTTTCAATTCGGGAACAATGCATGGGTTTGTGAAAACTTAATGATCTACTTAAAAGACCCCAACCACCAATAAGTACAAAAACAAGCATAAACAAAATAAATCAGATCATATTATATATCATATTATGTCACTTTAGAATGCATTGGTATTGTAAATAACTTTTAATAACTCTTCTTTGAAAGGTTTAATGGCCCTGAAAAGCGCCGTGCTTTACGGTGGCTGGTTTTTCCACCAAAGCAGTCTGTATAAACAAACTTTTTCCTTTTTTTAGCTGCTGCCGTTTTGCGATTGCGTTTGCCACTCGCTGAAACTAGTTGTTGCCACCGAATCAAATGTGCTCTGTTCTGTAGGCGGGTTTTCTTATTGTCGTGAGCAGCTTTGCAAGCCAACTCGAGCACTCCGGCGGCCGAAATTTTATAACCACTATTAGGTTTACTGGTGCTCCGGCACCAATCCATTGTTGCGATGTGATGTGAAACGATGCCATACAACCACACTGATTTATGGTTTGAAGGAAGGAAGGTCTTGTATAATAGAGACTTTAAACTTTTGCCGTTCATTCGTCTCTAGCCTTGAGAAAGGCCCTTTGAAAACTCTACTCTACTCTATTACTCTACTCCAGCGCTACCACCTCCGCCCTCTTGCCTTGAGAAAGGCACTCGATCCCTCGCCGTCCAGCAACGATGTTGTCCAGTCGGTGAGTAGAGTTTTCAAAGGGCCTTTCTCAAGGCTAGAGACGAATGAACTGCAAAAGTTTAAAGTCTCTATAATACAAGACCTTCCTTCCTTCCTTGTACTTTAGCGGTACACGCTCACAGGATAGAGACAAATCGGCAGACTCAGCCAAAGGGCCGAGCCCAACGAGACGAACGAATGAGCGTTAAAAGGCAGCGATGACAAAAAAAAATACATTCATTACGATTTGTTCGCTCGTTGGATTCACATGCCGGCTAAAAGGGGTCCTTTTCAGGATCACAAAATTATCTTTAATCTAAAGAGTTTATTGTTTTGTTATAACTCGATATCCCCATCTTGTTCGGCTAAACCTTCCTGTTTAGCGATTGCCACTCGCCACAGCCTTCACAGTTGGAAAATTTCTCCCATCCTGCTTGTGACATGTTGTACAGTAAATGATGAGTATGAGAATTTGGCAGTTGTGCTGAGCTTATTGATGGTTGGGGACTTTCCTGATTATTCAATTTTCATCAATTCTTAAATTGCTTCTAGATTGAAAGTACAGTAATTTACATTTAGCTCGACATTTAGCTAATTTGACGGACCAGTAATGCGACATATTTAGTTGGACATTTTTGTAAACATAGAGTTCGGGGTACAAATTATGACCCCACATTGAAAGTCGACACTGTACCACTGTCATCGCAAATGTTCAATTACAGGTTAAAATAGCCTCCAATGCGACACTGAGCGGAACTTCGGCACGTCGCGTTAAATGTACGAACTTCTCTGAACTGATGTGGTGTACGGTTTGAATGAGAATGATCGTTACGGCAGCGAAGCGGGGATTTTTAAGCTGACTGGCTGGCTCGAGAATTACACATGTGTGAGACTGCGACCAATGTTTCGTTCATATTTTTTCTTTTTCCTTTCCAATCGTGCTTCATTGTATTTCGCTGCTGCTGTGGTTGCCCGTTTTGGTCGGTACGATTTGAGGAGCACAAAATGGACCAATCAAAAATGGGCACATAGTGCATTTGGACAATGCTTGATATTTCACAATTAATCAATTATTTATCTCAAGAAAAATGAAATGTTATTCGTTATGATAGATGCGTAGTTATATTTCCTATCAATTGATGCAAAAACCTTTGCGATCTATTGAGAAATGCTCGAGTTATAAGCGTTCCAAATCTTGCATTTTTTCCTACTTGTTCAGTGCCTAGATTTTCATTTCACCCCCTATATCTTCCGGTTAGACGTAGTCCTACGTCAAAAAAACTTTTTTAGTTAAACGGTTTAATTTTAATTGTGATGAAACATAATAATGTACCAAAAGCTAGAAAATAATTAGGCAAGTAGCAGTTAGCAGTTATCACATCTCTCCTTCATTAGTCTAAGGCATTGATAAGACTAAAATAAAATCGTGGGACAGATGATGAAGTCGCTAATTGTGGATAATGGAAATCCAACGTGCCCCACGATTTTATTTTAGTCTTATCAATGCCCTAGACTAATGAAGGAGAGGTGTGATAACTGCTAACTATTATTTGCCTAATTATTTTCTAGCTTTTAGTACATTATTATGTTTAATCACAATTAAACCATTTAACTTAAAAAGTTTTTTTTACTTATTTTATTTTCTAGTGTTTTGTACATTATTTGTTTCATTAGAATATTTCTCTACAACAAAACCATTGTACTGTATTCTATCAGTCAAATAATTTCATTTGATACCGATGTTGAGTGGATTGCAGAAAATACATAGTGTGTTCTCCAAGTCAAATTCGTTCGTTTGATACACCTATCTCAATCATCCTTTTTTTTTGAGATGATATGAAATCAGCTATTTTGTAGCGGCGGCCAAATTGGAATTTTCAAGATAAGCAGTTTCAAAATGACAGTAGAGATAAAGGTGTTTTATAAATTCGGTCAGTTCCTATTGGTCAAATTTCTATTAATTTGAGACAACCCTACAGACATACAAACATACATACAAACAGTTCAAGCTAAATAAAACCGTTTAATATAGAAATTTGCTATCTACATTTGGTAGTGGCAGCCATCTTGGATTTGCATTTTCATAAATAACTGTGTTCTACTAGTCAAGCCCTTTCATTTGATACCCATATTAATGGGATTTTTCACAAATAACCGTATTCTACTAGTCAAGCCCTTTCATTTGATACCCATAATAATAGGGTTTTGAGAGAATATGCAGTTCGCCATTTTGTAGTTGAAGCCATCTTGGATTTGCATTTTTCGTAAATAACTGTGTTCTACTAGTCAAGCCCTCTCATTTGATACCCATAATAATAGAGTTTTGAGAAAATATGTGGTCCGCCGTTTTGTAGTGGCATCCATCTTGGATTTGCATTTTTCATGAATAACTGTGTTCTACTAGTCAAGCCCTTTCATTTGATACCCATATTAACGGGGTTTCGACATAATATGTAGTCCACCATTTTGTAGTGGCAGCCATCTTGGATTTGAATGTTTCATAAATAATCGTGTTCTACTAGTCAAGCCCTTTCATTTGATACCCATATTAATGAGGTTTTGAGAAAATATGTAGCCCGCCATTTTGTAGTGACAGCCATCTTGGATTTGCATTTTTCATAAATATCCGTGTTCTACTAGTCAAGCCCTTTCATTTGATACCCATATTAATGAGGTTTTGAGAAAATATGTAGCCCGCCATTTTGTAGTAACAGCCATCATGGATTTGTATTTTTCATAAATAACAGCCATCTTGGATTTGCATTTTCCATAAATAACTGTGTTCTACTAGTCAAGCACTTTTGCATAGCATATTAATGGGGTTTTGGAAAACCCATATCGATGAGGTTTTGAGAAAATATGTGATCCGTCATTTTGTAGCGGCCGCCATCTTCAAGATCATAAAATACGCAGTTTTGGAATGTGTTCCGGTAAAAATAAAAAATGCCCGGTTTTGACAGCGGATAGCTTCAAGCTAAAAAATACATTTATTTTTATTTATATCCATTTACTTTTATATGAAATCCTTACAATTCGGTGCACTTCTAGGCAAATAAATCAAATTCAATAGTCTTCACAAATTTTAGATTTTAGTTGTTAACGCTTCTCTGTCACTATACAAAATGGTTTTATAAAGTGATTCTCTATAGACTCTTGTGCTATAAACCATAATCTAATTAATTTCAGGCAAAGCTGCCAGAGTTTCAGTTCGTGTGGCGACATTCTCCCCCCCGTGGAACCCTCCTCGGGTCGGGGTTTCCCAGTTCGTGTTACTTCAATTACAGCCGATTTCGAAACGGGACGTCGGAAAACTCCTCCTGCTGTCTGTACAACAGCCTGCCGTACTATGCCATCCTTACCAGGAATCACTTCAAGAATGCGACCTCTTACCCATCCATTTCGTTTCGTGTCGTCAATGATAAGAACGAGATCGCCGTCCTCAAAATTTTTAATCAGCTCGAACCACTTAGTGCGCTTTGTGAGAGTTGGTAAATATGCCCTTACCCAACGCTTCCAAAAATGGTCCAACTGTTTCTGTATATCTATCCATGAATTCTTAAGGATTTTGCTACAGTTTCCATCGGTAGTTCGCATTGGTTGACGTACACCCGATGAACAACATCAAAAAATGATTTGGTGTGAGTGACTCTTGCTCATCTGAATCCAGTGGCAGATAGGTGAGCGGTCTGCTATTGACGATTGCCTCCGCTTCAATCAATAGAGTCAGAAGATTTTCGTCATTTAGTCTGCCATTATCGTATCCATCCGGTAGGGCCACCTTGATTGACCTCACAAGACGTTCCCAGGAGCCACCCATGTGAGGTGCTCCTGGGGGAATGAACCGCCATGTTGTCATTGAATTAGTATATGTTTCCGCTAATTCTTCATTGATCTGTTCCCGTAAAAGTCGTTCGGCTCCCTGGAAATTGGTCCCATTGTCGCTAAATATTTCAATTGGGGAACCACGACGATCAATGAACCGTCTAACACATTTGACAGACGAGGCAGTACTTAAACTAAATGCCACCTCCACATGCACCGCTCTGACGGTCAGACATGTGAAAAGGGCAACCCAGCGCTTAGCTTGGCTACGACCAACTTTCACTAGAAGTGGCCCACAATAGTCCAGGCCGACGTAGCTAAACGGGCGCACATAGGAGGAAAGTCTGGCCTGGGGAAGTGGTGCCATTCTAGGAACTTTCGGAGATGTTCTTCGTATTTTACAGATCTGCAATCCCGCGAAACTTTCTTGACCAACGAACGAAGTTGAGGCCGCGCCTCATTGACCGCCATTTCATTATTTCCATGGTGGTTTTGCCGGTGGAGATGATCGATGAATAAAAATGTTAAACGATGTTTTTTGGGCAGGATTACAGGGTATTTTACGTCAAGCGCAGCATATCGTGCTGCTGCTATCCTACCGTCGACGCGCAGAATTTCATGTTCATCCAGCATCGGAGAATATTTGTATAAAGGACTACTCTTTTCCAGAGGAGTACATTTTTCTGCAGGCAGATGTTGATTTGCTCGAAGCGTAGCAACTTCGTTCGTTCGTTCGGCCAGCAGGAACTCTTCTCGTGTTAGTGGACCTGACACGCGATTTTCTTGTGAGATGATTTTTACGAAATTGCTGCACGGTGAACGTAGGCCATAGAACGCAGGACACGACTCCACCGAGAAAAGCGATTTATATCGATAACAGGTACAGCGAAGTTTACTTCCCTATGAATGTGACACGCACGCAGCTCTTCGCGGTTTTCTTGTGGCGTTTTCCACTCTGGCCACTTATCTGAATCGGACCAGAAATAACCTTGTACACACCCTTGAAGCACCGTGTTTGTGAATTGCTCGAACCTCCTTTGCAATCCGCAACGCCTCACATTCCTTCTGGAAGCTATCGAGGTAGTCGTCCACATAGTGGTTGAAAACGATTCCCTCTACCGCTCTTGGAAATTGATCTGCAAACTGCTGCGCGTTCCAATTTTTTACATATTGCGCGGTGGCCGGGGAGCTAGATGATCCAAATGTTGCCACATCCATTATATAGATGTCTGGAGGCTGCGATGGATCGGTTCGAAATATGAATCGTTGGGCGTGTCTATCTTCTGATCTGATTCCAATTTGATAAAACATCTCTCTTATGTCAGCGCTCACCGCCACCCGGAACTGGCGGAATCGGAAGAGCACTGATGGTAACGAAGCCAGTTGATCGGGCCCTTTTAGGAGGAACGTATTAAGGGAGAGACCATCCACTTTTGCTGAGGCGTCCCAAATCAGATGGATTTTATCCGGCTTTTTCGGGTTCACCACCACACCCAAAGGCAAGTACCACGTGCGACGGGGGTTTGCAGCCATCAACTCATCTTTTGTAGCGCGATGAGCGTATCCCTTGATCAAATACTCGTCGATCTTTTTCATTAGCTTTTTTTTCATATCATATCAAAATCATCGCATTTGAAAATGAGTCCCGACTCGATGCGATCATCTACTCGCACGGGTGTCTTTTGGAGAATATCCATCGCTCACTTCACATCTTTTGACACATTAGTTGTCTTTGGTTGAACACCCACGACTTCAGTAGTGAAAAAGGCCTTCAGAGATTCGTCCATCGAGCGATCATCGTTGATAGATGAAAATGACATAGAGCGTCTGGCGAACGTTTGCCACCATACACGCACCACCCAAGCCTTGTCTTCACTGCGGTTGGTTCATCATATTCCCCCTCATGCGACTTCAATGGAACGGCAAGCCTGACGTTGTCCAAACCAATCAACAATTGCGGTTTCGCCTCGCTGTAACTTTTAACTGGCAGTCTCCGCAAATGCTGATATCTTTTAGTCAGTTGATTGAATTGTAGACTCTGGGTTGGCAAATCTAACGATTCGATAGTTCCCACGTCTGTTACTAAAAATCTCCTTTTTTTCTCCTAAACCAGAAATATCAAACGAAACACGTCAACACCCAACTGCGTTGCCAAGCTGTCCTCGATCATGGTCAACGACGATCCTTCGTCTAAGAAGGCGAATGTGTCTATAGAAGTTGTCCCATTGTAAAGAGTAACCGGGAGTATTCGAAAGAAAAGAGTGGGTAACGTTTGATGAACGTGATGATCAACAGACTGCTCTTGCTCTGATGATATTGGTGATCTAGTAGTTGAATGTAGAAGAGGGTGATGTCGTGCCTGGCATCCGTCGATTTCACATCGCAACGTGCTGCGGCAAGCTCTCCGACCATGTCCAAATAAACAGGTTCGGCAGAGACTTAAGCACTGAACTTTCTTCCATCGATCATCGATTGATAACGATTTAAAGAACTTACATTCCCTTGCTTTGTGGCCTTCCTTCGCACACACTGAGCATTCCAGTTTTACAGATCGTCCTCCTTTCTAGGAGTCGGTTTCGTCGACTCTCTTATTTCTTTCGTTCGCGCTTGAGTCGGTGGTGTGTATTAAACTGCGATCTGGTTGCTTAGACTTTCCACGGCGATCTAAGCTCCCAGGTCCAGAATATGAGGAAACACTGTATGCGTCTACCACGATTTCGTCCATAAAACTAGTG
Organism: Toxorhynchites rutilus septentrionalis; assembly: GCF_029784135.1. NCBI lineage: Eukaryota > Metazoa > Arthropoda > Insecta > Diptera > Culicidae > Toxorhynchites > Toxorhynchites rutilus. Next base: position 191,248,214 of record NC_073746.1, read on the forward strand.
AAAGCCTTCAAATCAACGGTTACCTGGTTTCTTCTGAAACTTGCCCATTTCATACGATATTCTGCCGGCAATCCAGCATGTCGGCCGCGATTATATGGTCGCACAACGCCTGTACAGTCGTGCCGAATTCAATTATCGTTTCTAACCGATCGGCTCTTGGTGTTGATGACGATTTTACTTTTTCGATGAGTGACTCTATCAAGAGTTCCGATCGTCCATATCGCATCCGCGCATCCGCAAAGCCTCTATGACGTGAGGAACTGAACCTGGGAGGATCAGCCTGCTTACAGATTCCCAAGCAGCCCCTTTGAGACAGCGTTGCAGCCGGATCATATTTTCTCCTGCGCTGTACCCACATGCTTCGGTAGTGTATTTGTAATTACTTATAAACATGGGCCAATCAGCTGGATTGCCCGTGAAGGTTGGTAGGTCCCGTGGTAAAACCTGCAGTGCTGCTAGCTGATTTGGCGTCGGTCTAGAATGATAAACTTGTGGTAATATTGATAAATCATTTCTTTCACCGCGTGGGTATCGATTTAATGTTTGATACGAGGGCGCGCTAAGTCGCTGCTGCTCTGGTAGGATTGTATCACGAATCGGCACGTTGCGTAGCGGCATTGGATCTAGGCCTAGGACGGGTCCTTGCTGCTTCAGCGGAACTTTAGATTTTATGTTAAGTTCTTTTTCCAAGCGCACTTTCGGACCTGGCTGCTTAACACCGTCCGATCCAGGTTCTCCTATACGATTTTTCCCTGGATTGACATCGTTCGTTCGTATTTTCGGAATGGCTCCTTTGTTCGTCTATCATTGTCGTTGACAATTTATCCTCCGGTACCACCTGCAGTTCTTTCAGCTGGTCGCTCAGCTGTAGCGACATTAGTTGAGTTTGGCGTATCTCCAATGGTAAATGTCCTACGTTCAGTTTCGGTTTCGGATGTATCGATGACGCGTTCTGCTGGGATTCGTTTGCACTAATACAGTCTCCTCCAACCGCGCCTTCTTGTTCCACTTCCTTCCCTGGGTTAGACAAATGGCTATTCTCATTGATCTGCTTCTCCATTGACTCTTCTATTCACTCAGTTCCTGCTCCACCAACTCCGACGGATTTCTGCACCCACTCGTTCACCGCACTTTGCTGCTCATAGCATTACGTTGACTTCTAATACTCCGGGTTTCTTCTTCTTCTTCCAACGTTTGTTCCATCAGGCGATACTTTTCCTCTATATATTTCTTCTCCAGTTGCAGTTCTAGCTCTTTTTGATCTAACTCCTTCTTTTCTGCCAAACGCTGTAAATTCAGCTCCGCGCGTGCCTTCCTGGTAGATGAAGAAATTGTCGACAACGACACTGGTGAGGCGGGCACGCATCTGCAGCAAATCCATTCACGGTCTTTAACCGAGTCGTTTACTCCAGCACATGAGTAGTGCCACCACTGGTGGTAACGATTGCAAGCCACAATATCATCGGCCGCGTTTGGTCTTTTACATGCTACACAGTAGAAAGATGTATGAGGATCGGATGTTTCATCGAGGTTAGGATTTTCGGCCATCGTTGCGAATTCTTGAAGAAATGTTCCGGTAAAAATAAAAAATGCTCGGTCTTGATAGCGAATAGCTTCAAGCTAAAAAATACATTTATTTTTATTTATATCCATTTACTTTTATATGAATTACTTACAATTCGGTGCACTTCTAGGCAAATGAATCAAATTCAATAGTCTTTACAAATTTTAGATTTCAGTTGTTAACGCTTCTCTGTCACTATACAAAATGGTTTTATAAAGTGATTCTCTATAGACTCTTGTGCTATAAACCATAATCTAATTAATTTCAGGCAAAGCTGCCAGAGTTTCAGTTCGTGTGGCGACAATAATGACTACAGAGATAAAGGTCCAAATTTCAAATCAATCGGTCAACAGAAAAGGGGTCAAATTTCTATTAATGTGGGTCAGCGCTACAGACAAACACGTTACAAAGTTACAAACATACAAATATACAAACAGATTACAGGGCAAGCTAAATAAAACCGTTTAAAAAGACAATAAATTAGAAATATTTTTTTAAATATTTCGAGAATGGCTACATTTAGAAGGAGATTGATAATAACCTTTTGACGTAGGATTACGTCTTTCGGGAACATATTGGGGTACAAATTGAAAAATGAAAATCGATCGCATCGTGAAAAATGTCCAATTTCAAACGCTTGTTACTCATTCATTTCATGATGGATTGATGAGATTTTTGCATCAAACGATTACGGCACTCCATAACAATTTTTCACATTGAATAAAATAGTATATATCATATAACTAACTATCGAACAATTGAAAAAATTCAACCCCTATCCAAACAGAGATACCCAGTCCTGATTGGTCGAAATTGACGTCATTTCTTTTTCGCGCCCGATTCGTTCTCTCACCGGCAAGCTGCATGGCAATCGAGTAGGAGGCGCCTACTTCACACATACCAAATGATATAAAAGGAAGGAGCATTCGTGGATCTCATTCATTCTTACAACGGATGTGGAACGGATAACAACAAGTGGAGAGCAGCAGCAGTGAAAGCGGCTAATATATAGGCGAGCATAGAAGTTGAGCGGTCTAAATGCGAGCTGTGTCTCACATCGAGCTTCTATGGCAGCATAAGCAGCGGCAAACAGTAGCAACGGTTGTTGAAACCGGTCTACTACTAGTGGCAGCAGCAAGCATCACGAGCGGATCGTTTCAGGCACGCTCTCTCCGTCAGAAATGCGAGAACGTTTCTTGGCATCGTGAAAGTGCAGTATCGAATCTGAGCGGCCAACAATTGAGCTGTGTCTCACATAAGTGGCAGTAGCAGCAGCAGCGGCGGTAAATATCAAGGCTGAACCTCAACAATCGAGCTGTGTCTCGCATCGGTCCACTACTGTTGGCAACAACCAACATCATGAGTAGAGAGTTTCAAGCATGCTCTCTTTCTCTACTGCTGCTGCTGCTGCTACTCAGTCAGATTTCTCATTCTTGTTGGACGCTCAGATCGATAAACATATGTGTTTCTAGTGTGCATTGCTGGTACTCCTGTTCACATCAACCAATACAATTGGATGCGGTTATGGAGGTAAAGGAGACAAAGGATCCGGTTGAGGAAGAGTGTATCGCAAGGTTCCACATGACAACATCCAGTGTATCAAACCCGCTATCCGTTGTTTAGCTCACCGTGATGGTGTCAACGAAACCCTTGCAAACCGACGCACAGAAGCTGAAGATGCCAAAGCCAAGGAAAGCAGCAGCGACTCCGAAAAAACTACCGCTGCCAAAAAGTTAACAACTGCTACATCCGACTGAAACCTCACATTAGCACGCAGCAGATTCCGTACAACCCATTTAACCATTCCAGTCCTTTTCAGGACTTTCGATATTGCTTTGAAACGAAAGAGTTTAATTTATTGTTTTCCACTTATCATAAAAATGATATAATACTACGATCAAAAATACTGTTTACTTTTATATTTTCTTTGATCATGTGCAACTAACAGGAAACTTATCACGTCAGAAACATACTTTCCATCAACCAACCTGACTGGATGCGGTAAGGGAGGCGAATGACATATGTATGCATATATATATATATATATATATATATATATATATATATATATATATATATATATATATATATATATATATATATATATATATATATATATATATATATATATATATATATATATATATATATATATATAGAAATTTGACCCCTTTTCTGTTGACCGATTGATTTGAAATTTGGACCTTTATCTCTGTAGTCATTATTGTCGCCACACGAACTGAAACTCTGGCAGCTTTGCCTGAAATTAATTAGATTATGGTTTATAGCACAAGAGTCTATAGAGAATCACTTTATAAAACCATTTTGTATAGTGACAGAGAAGCGTTAACAACTGAAATCTAAAATTTGTAAAGACTATTGAATTTGATTTATTTGCCTAGAAGTGCACCGAATTGTAAGTAATTCATATAAAAGTAAATGGATATAAATAAAAATAAATGTATTTTTTAGCTTGAAGCTATTCGCTATCAAGACCGGGCATTTTTTATTTTTACCGGAACATTTCTTCAAGAATTCGCAACGATGGCCGAAAATCCTAACCTCGATGAAACATCCGATCCTCATACATCTTTCTACTGTGTAGCATGTAAAAGACCAAACGCGGCCGATGATATTGTGGCTTGCAATCGTTACCACCAGTGGTGGCACTACTCATGTGCTGGAGTAAACGACTCGGTTAAAGACCGTGAATGGATTTGCTGCAGATGCGTGCCCGCCTCACCAGTGTCGTTGTCGACAATTTCTTCATCTACCAGGAAGGCACGCGCGGAGCTGAATTTACAGCGTTTGGCAGAAAAGAAGGAGTTAGATCAAAAAGAGCTAGAACTGCAACTGGAGAAGAAATATATAGAGGAAAAGTATCGCCTGATGGAACAAACGTTGGAAGAAGAAGAAGAAACCCGGAGTATTAGAAGTCAACGTAATGCTATGAGCAGCAAAGTGCGGTGAACGAGTGGGTGCAGAAATCCGTCGGAGTTGGTGGAGCAGGAACTGAGTGAATAGAAGAGTCAATGGAGAAGCAGATCAATGAGAATAGCCATTTGTCTAACCCAGGGAAGGAAGTGGAACAAGAAGGCGCGGTTGGAGGAGACTGTATTAGTGCAAACGAATCCCAGCAGAACGCGTCATCGATACATCCGAAACCGAAACTGAACGTAGGACATTTACCATTGGAGATACGCCAAACTCAACTAATGTCGCTACAGCTGAGCGACCAGCTGAAAGAACTGCAGGTGGTACCGGAGGATAAATTGTCAACGACAATGATAGACGAACAAAGGAGCCATTCCGAAAATACGAACGAACGATGTCAATCCAGGGAAAAATCGTATAGGAGAACCTGGATCGGACGGTGTTAAGCAGCCAGGTCCGAAAGTGCGCTTGGAAAAAGAACTTAACATAAAATCTAAAGTTCCGCTGAAGCAGCAAGGACCCGTCCTAGGCCTAGATCCAATGCCGCTACGCAACGTGCCGATTCGTGATACAATCCTACCAGAGCAGCAGCGACTTAGCGCGCCCTCGTATCAAACATTAAATCGATACCCACGCGGTGAAAGAAATGATTTATCAATATTACCACAAGTTTATCATTCTAGACCGACGCCAAATCAGCTAGCAGCACTGCAGGTTTTACCACGGGACCTACCAACCTTCACGGGCAATCCAGCTGATTGGCCCATGTTTATAAGTAATTACAAATACACTACCGAAGCATGTGGGTACAGCGCAGGAGAAAATATGATCCGGCTGCAACGCTGTCTCAAAGGGGCTGCTTGGGAATCTGTAAGCAGGCTGATCCTCCCAGGTTCAGTTCCTCACGTCATAGAGGCTTTGCGGATGCGCGGATGCGATATGGACGATCGGAACTCTTGATAGAGTCACTCATCGAAAAAGTAAAATCGTCATCAACACCAAGAGCCGATCGGTTAGAAACGATAATTGAATTCGGCACGACTGTACAGGCGTTGTGCGACCATATAATCGCGGCCGACATGCTGGATTGCCGGCAGAATATCGTATGAAATGGGCAAGTTTCAGAAGAAACCAGGTAACCGTTGATTTGAAGGCTTTCACTAGTTTTATGGACGAAATCGTGGTAGACGCATACAGTGTTTCCTCATATTCTGGACCTGGGAGCTTAGATCGCCGTGGAAAGTCTAAGCAACCAGATCGCAGTTTAATACACACCACCGACTCAAGCGCGAACGAAAGAAATAAGAGAGTCGACGAAACCGACTCCTAGAAAGGAGGACGATCTGTAAAACTGGAATGCTCAGTGTGTGCGAAGGAAGGCCACAAAGCAAGGGAATGTAAGTTCTTTAAATCGTTATCAATCGATGATCGATGGAAGAAAGTTCAGTGCTTAAGTCTCTGCCGAACCTGTTTATTTGGACATGGTCGGAGAGCTTGCCGCAGCACGTTGCGATGTGAAATCGACGGATGCCAGGCACGACATCACCCTCTTCTACATTCAACTACTAGATCACCAATATCATCAGAGCAAGAGCAGTCTGTTGATCATCACGTTCATCAAACGTTACCCACTCTTTTCTTTCGAATACTCCCGGTTACTCTTTACAATGGGACAACTTCTATAGACACATTCGCCTTCTTAGACGAAGGATCGTCGTTGACCATGATCGAGGACAGCTTGGCAACGCAGTTGGGTGTTGACGTGTTTCGTTTGATATTTCTGGTTTAGGAGAAAAAAAGGAGATTTTTAGTAACAGACGTGGGAACTATCGAATCGTTAGATTTGCCAACCCAGAGTCTACAATTCAATCAACTGACTAAAAGATATCAGCATTTGCGGAGACTGCCAGTTAAAAGTTACAGCGAGGCGAAACCGCAATTGTTGATTGGTTTGGACAACGTCAGGCTTGCCGTTCCATTGAAGTCGCATGAGGGGGAATATGATGAACCAACCGCAGTGAAGACAAGGCTTGGGTGGTGCGTGTATGGTGGCAAACGTTCGCCAGACGCTCTATGTCATTTTCATCTATCAACGATGATCGCTCGATGGACGAATCTCTGAAGGCCTTTTTCACTACTGAAGTCGTGGGTGTTCAACCAAAGACAACTAATGTGTCAAAAGATGTGAAGTGAGCGATGGATATTCTCCAAAAGACACCCGTGCGAGTAGATGATCGCATCGAGTCGGGACTCATTTTCAAATGCGATGATTTTGATATGATATGAAAAAAAAGCTAATGAAAAAGATCGACGAGTATTTGATCAAGGGATACGCTCATCGCGCTACAAAAGATGAGTTGATGGCTGCAAACCCCCGTCGCACGTGGTACTTGCCTTTGGGTGTGGTGGTGAACCCGAAAAAGCCGGATAAAATCCATCTGATTTGGGACGCCTCAGCAAAAGTGGATGGTCTCTCCCTTAATACGTTCCTCCTAAAAGGGCCCGATCAACTGGCTTCGTTACCATCAGTGCTCTTCCGATTCCGCCAGTTCCGGGTGGCGGTGAGCGCTGACATAAGAGAGATGTTTTATCAAATTGGAATCAGATCAGAAGATAGACACGCCCAACGATTCATATTTCGAACCGATCCATCGCAGCCTCCAGACATCTATATAATGGATGTGGCAACATTTGGATCATCTAGCTCCCCGGCCACCGCGCAATATGTAAAAAATTGGAACGCGCAGCAGTTTGCAGATCAATTTCCAAGAGCGGTAGAGGGAATCGTTTTCAACCACTATGTGGACGACTACCTCGATAGCTTCCAGAAGGAATGTGAGGCGTTGCGGATTGCAAAGGAGGTTCGAGCAATTCACAAACACGGTGCTTCAAGGGTGTGTACAAGGATATATATATATATATATATATATATATATATATATATATATATATATATATATATATATATATATATATATATATATATATATATATATATATAGCGAAACGGCTCCGGTCATGCCTCAAGGAATTTTCTAAAATAATATTTTGCCGATGCCTTTGCGCGAACTACACGGGCGAGTAGCACCATAATAGCAAATCAAATGTCGAAGTTCGTGATATGGGTGCGTTCATCGCTATTCTATTCGGTTCGGCGTAGGTTTAACCCTTTTATTACGGCAGTGTGCTCCGCCGAAGTGCTACCCCTGTACGGAGCACTACGCCGAAAAGTATGCACATCGCGCTGGTGTGATCGAAGAGCAGTATGAATTTCATGTCGTCTAAAGACGACGCTCGTGCACACAGCTCGTCGCGCGGATGTCGTCTATAGACGACGCTCGTAACGGAAGGGTTAACCATCAATAACTACGCTTGGCAACATTGACATCTGGCAATTTTCATATAAGATTTTTCCCCCGCATGTTAAAAGTGGTTTTTCATGTACATAAAAGCGCAGCGTAGTATGTCAACTGCTTCCCGGTTTGAAAATAAATGATCGTTAGAAAATAAATGAGCGACCCGTCCAATTTCAAACGCTTATTGCTGATTCATTTAATGATGGATTGATGAGATGTTTGCATCATACGTTGTCGGCACTCCATAATAATTTTTCACATTGAATAAAATAATATATAACATGTTACTAACAATCGAACAATTAAAAAATCTCAACCACTATCCAAACAGAAGATACCTAGGCCTGATTGATCGAAATTGACGTCATTTCTTTTTCGCGCCCGATTCGTTCGTTCACCGGCAAGCTGCATGACAATCGAGTAGGAGGCGCCTACTTCACACATACCAAATGATATAAAAGGATGGAGCGTTCGTGGATTTTATTCATTTTTACAACGGACGTGGAACGGACAACAGTGGAGAGCAGCAGCAGTGGACGCGGCCCATATATAGACGAGCATCGAAGCTGTGTGGTCAATAGGCTAGCTGTGCCTCACATCAAGCTTCTATGGCAGTATAAGCAGCGGCAAACTACTACTACTACTACTACTAGTGGCAGCAGCAAGCATCGCGAGCGGAGCATTTCGGGCACGCTCTCAGAAGTGCGAGCACACGCTTCTTGGAATCGTGAAAGTGCAGCAGTGAACTTCAAGACATCGAAGCATCGAATCTGAGCGGCCAACAATTGAGCTGTGTCTCATATCGAACTTAAGTGGCAGTAGCAGCAGCAGCGGCGGTAAACATCGAGGCCTAACATCAACAATCGAGCTGTGTCCCGCATCGGTCCAGTACTGATGGCAACAGCAAACATCATGAGCAGAAAGTTTCAGGCATGTTCTCTCTTTCTGCTGATGCTGCTGCTCAGTCAGATTTCTCATTTTGTTCGACGCTCAGATCGGTAAACATATATGTTTTTAGTGTTTTAAGTGTGGTCACATCAGATCAACATCAACCAACATGACCTCATGCGGCAAGGAGGAGGATCGAAGCGTATCGTAAGGTTCTACATGACAATATCCAGTGTATCAAACTCGCTATTCGCCGTTTAGCTCGACGTGATGGTGTCAACGAAAACCACCAAAATAAAAACAGAAATAAGCAGCAGCGGCTCCGAAAAAGCTACCGCTGCCAAAAAACAAAAAATACCCAACAACCAAACCAAACGACCCTTTTCAGGGCCATCAGATCATTATCAAAGAGTTTAACAATATATTTTTTCAAACATCCAAAATCAGCATGCGACAGATAGCCTAACGTAATCCTACGTCAACTATGCGGTCGTGTCTCGGACACAACCTTCTGTGACTTTTTTTTGTTTTAAATCACATCAGGATTCATAATTTGTGGCTAAAAATGATTGTTAACATACAAAAATTCGAAGTTTCGAAAATTTCCTAAAAATTCGATGTTCCACAAATTTCGTCAAAAATTGTTTTACCATCTTGGGCATATTTTTTACATTTTCTGCATGACTTCTATTTTGTATGAATAAATTAAAAAAAAAATAAAAAATATGTATTGAATATTGAAAATTGAATTTTTATTTTGTAAATAAAAAAAAGAGTACTAATTTTTTTTCTCAGTGTACATTTTTTCATATTTAACCATCAATACTCTATAACTCTTTCTAAGACACTATTTCGGTACGACTCATATTTTTTGAGATATAAATTATCAAATATTTCTCTTACTCAAATCGATACGCCCTTTTTAAAAGTTACGCTTGAGTCAAAAAATTCCCAATTGCTGTGGAAAACTCATATTTCCTCTAACCTAAACGGAATACACACTTTCATTCGAATCAAAAATACTCATGTTTTATCATTTGTCGATTTCATTTGGAATTACTCTATTATAACATTGGTTTCATGAGACATGTAAAGATTCGCCACTAAAACACTAAAGTTCTAGCGAGCAAAATTATGAATCGGTGCTCGCCGCCATCTCAAAAGTTTATTTTTGTTGTTATGTCATAACGTTTCACCTATACACACGTCAAAATGGGTATACATAATCGAGGTTAATGCAATACACTAAAATTGTGTATCGTAATTGTCCAATAGTTTATTGTTTCAATAATCCAGAGCAGGGGTTTTCAAATGGTGCTCCGCGGGAAATTTGTGCTTCGCGAAGTTATAGCCAATGCTCCCACTTGAAAAAAACATTCTTTAATCTAATTTCACTGGGTATATAGTGATTTATCTTGTTTACTTCGGCTCAGGTGTAGCGTAAATGTGACGAGCAATCGAAATAGAGTTGTTCCCAGTTGGGTAATGTCAATGCAAATAGGATTTGTTTTTTTGATTAAAAAATGCAGGTGCTCCGTCAAATGTTTTTGCTATAAAAAGTGCTCTGCCATAAAAAAATCTGAAAACCCCTGATCTAGAGAGTGGCCATCTTACCCCGACTGACCGTCTTCCCCCACCTTTCCCTATGGAGAAAATGTCTTTGTTTCGCCCCGACAAATGAGTTGAAGCAAATAGCTTACTGCGAGATACACAATTTGTATTCGTAGGGACTGATGGATATCAAATGGGACTATCCGTGTACCGCTGAAATATTTCGTAGCAATTGGCATCAATCTACTTCCTCTATTGCCTCTATTGTATTGCCTTTTGTAAAGCTTACCATAATAAATAGATTCCATACACAACGTAGAACGTAATTGGAAGGTTCATTGTTTATCGCTCCCGAAAGTCCGTTTTCCCCGTATTTTTGCTGGTTGCTACTATTTTGCTTCGTTGGGAGTACTTTCTCTATAGTGGTTAGTGTGATAGGTGTGCTGAATAAGATCGTCTGCTGCTGCTTCGCCAGATTCACCAGTTCTTTGGACACTCCACTGCCGATGCACGTGTCGTGTCACTGCTGGACCATCCAGAGTTAACCATCCCCGAGACATTGCCCGTTGCCCGTCCCGTTGAACTGCCCGGTGAGCCCCCGTTACCCAACAGGGACAATAATGACAACATTGCACTATCTATGCCCGAATGAAAAATCAAAAATGATCTCATTCCATGTCCTTCAAGTACAGTAGAACCCCGATTCTGACGAAAACCACGGATAACGCAATAAGGAACTAAAAATAAGGTGTTAACACGAAAAAAGATGTTTCAGCATGAAAACTATGTTTTATCAATACAGAAATCATTAAACTGTCCATCTATAAGATCATGTACACTAGTGGACAAATAATGTAAAAGCCATGACCTAAACAAAAGAGCATGTTCTTACCACTCACTAACAAATTCCGGGAACACTTATTGATTTCCCATGGAACTCGTTGTCGCGAAAAACCCGCACCGTGGATCATCCGCTCGCGGGTAATTGGGGTTCTACTGTATTTTGGAATATGATCCGACTTCAAATGTATTTGAGAAGTCTGTATTGGGTATTTGAATAAAAAAATGACAAAAAATACAAAGAATGCATTTTCTCCGTGAACCTCTGTATGTAACACCAAGCAATGAATTGCGCCGGTGACTACACTTGACTATTCTTGAGATTTCCTCCTCAACCCGCGGTTCAATGGTCTGTATCCCTTCCGTTTATTTGATTTAGGTTCATTATCATTTAAGTTGTAACACAGGATGGAATCGTGTACACGTTTATCTTATCGATACAAATGGTAAACTAGACACTCTCGCCTTTCAACATAAGATAATTCCTTTTTGATTGTGCTTGCCAGGAATCTACTAAAATTGAAAGAGATGCACTCTGATTATTCACAACACAATTGAAAATTTGTTGCATAGATCAAGCCAAAGCTACATTGCAACTAAACTGCAGCTTGATCATCATTGAAGAAATTGAATTAAATTAAGAAATATTACCTTTGGTTTATGTCGGAAACTAAGTTGGTAGTATGAATAAAGATGTCAATTAAAACTGGTCAAGAGTGTAGATTAGATAAACTTTAGCATTAAAACGTGTCGTAAAGTTTCTATAAAATATTTGATATTCGCTTAACTTTTTTTTAAATACACACTAGTGTATACTCGTACTATTGATTGCATGCCGATAGCTAGGCAGTTTCCTCCTGTAGTCATTATAATGAGCATTGATTCACTTTGCCAAATCCTACCTTTTTTTATATTAGCTGGAATTGCGCTATCTTTTCGTTTTGGTATAATGGATCACATAGTCTCACATACTCGCTCATTATGTATGAAAATATTTAAAACAAGATGCATTGTGACGCATACATAGTTATTCCAAATTAAATGAAAAGTTGTCCTCGTCGGGTTTATTATGGAATACATTATATCTAGAGAAATAAAGTGGTCACACTGCAGTCTATGTTGAGGCTAATAATTGAAAATCTTATCTGATCACGTACAATGAAAACAAATAGCATGCTTCAGTTCATACAAATATGCAAAATCGCCGTCGTACCGGAGAATTGTCACTTATGCGATTCTTAAAAAGTACGCATAATAGTCCAGTTCACAACGATAGTTTCTTCAGATGGTATATCATTTCGTTTCACTTTATTTATCCGATGAATTCATACTTTCATATCGGATCTGCTAGCCATGTTCATATTAACACTTCACTGTTTGCGTTTGTTATTTTCGTCAACTTCATTTAGTATCATCATACCTCTAATTGTCGTTCACTCCACAGAAAACGTGACTGGTAACTATACACATTAAGTGTTCTTAATACATTTCCTTAGCTACCGATTCCAACGTCCCATAATCTGAAGAGCTTAGGCGGTGTCGAGGAAATCATGCGACCGAACGACACGGGCGTGGTTTGAATTTAAACTAAAACGTTATCCCATAAGGCACACTTCTTTTATAGCTTCACGGGGTCGGTGTGTGCTAATATTTAAATCAAACAGATTTGATGTTCAAACGCGATCACTTTATTACTGTTTTTTCACATATTACGAAGTGTTCGACATCTGATCATGAGCATCTCATATATCAATTAGTTTCCAAACATTGAGGCATATGGCTGCAAAAAAAACTGGATTCAGGAGAGCCTCGTTATTCTTCGAGTTGTAGTATTTATTACTAAAATTCAGACACGAACGATTTTATGCACACTTTTTATAGGTAATTCAAACTTGAGAGAAAAAAGAGAAACATTAACAGCCCAATATTTTGATCCATCTGCATGACTCCGATTCATAAAATGGGAGCGCAGTAGTTAATTCATTTTGTTATCGAAATTTTTTCGGCTTCACCAGTAAGTTTTTCCCGCCATTCATCTAGACCAGCTATACGCAACCTGCGGCTCACCGGGCTCTTTTGGTTGGCCCGCCTGGCCCATTACCATTTGGTATGTGTAACAATCATGAAAACTTAAGAACTCATCTGAGAAACATGAGATGATAATAATGGAGATTGACATATTATACATTGTTAGGGGTATAAGTAGATTAAATATCTGTTAAATACATTTAATCCGATCATCAGGGCTATTCTTGTTGGCGGTAGTGAATAAAAATGAAAATATGAATATTACAATATCAATTAGAAAACATCAACTATTTTTGACATAAGACCAAAATCAGAAAACAGGCCACGTTTTTTATGAAATAGTTTTAACGTTAACAAATTATTTTAGCTCTGAACGGATTTGGATGGTTTGCATTCCAATAGAATCGGAAATTCTCTAAATTTTTGACGTAGGACTACGTCTTTCATTTCTATACTGGGGTGTAAAATCAAAGTTTCGAAAACGTAAGCGTTACGCCGGAGACCGAGATTTTGAGCGTTAATAGCTCCTAAACAACTGAACGAAATTGTATGATAGACACTTCATTCGAAAGATAAAATGTCTACGCGTTCTATAGTTGTTACTTTTTGATCCAAAAACTTGTTTCAATAGTCTTAAAATTGCTTTCAAAACAGGCTATTGAAATCACCAATCGGTATAAAAGCGAGCGCCGCTCGGAAATCCACTCGGTTCTAATTGAACAGCGATTGGAGCATGTTGTCGCTGTTGTGGTGAAGCTCTTCGTTTATCATGAAAGCGCGGATGAACGGTGTCACCAAGAGCCTGTTTGTGCACCTTAGGCCAGAAGGGAATCCATCAGGAGGAGAGTGATGCCACAAACGGTTCCCCGGGAAGACATCGCTACACACACACATACACGCGCGGAATTCTTTCCGTTTGGATGCCATTCAGCATCGAGAAAGATCCGGAAAATTATCTGCCAGTTCCTCTGGGAATTTAAAATTACATTCATGTGAAAGAGTTTATTTGAATGTTTTCTATCCATGTAACACTGTGACCAAATATGTTTCAATCAAGTGCTATTAACAGATGGTTATCGAGTTAGCATAAACCACTGGTGGGCTTCCAGTATCGAGGAAAATGTGGAAATATCTAATCGTTGCTGGAAAATAATCTGCCAGTTCCTCTGGGAATTTAAAATTACATTCATATGAAAGAGTTTATTTGAATGTTTTCTCTCCATGTAACACTGTAACCAAATACATTTGGTTTTGTGATTTTTCAAGCAATCGCAATTAACAGGATAGCTTCTGAAGATTATTCTTCCCCATCAGTAGGATATTTCCGTATCCAATATTGTATGCGCCCGCAATCGATTATTGCTTAGTCGCCGAAAGTTCCGAGCTCAGAGAGTTCATTCCCCTCTAGTTTGCCTTCCAAATTGCCATCGTAAACCACGCTTTCTCTCGATTCAATCACGCACAAAAAGCATACTTAAGCGATATTCTGGTGGTGAGACGCATTCATTTTTCGTGAGGACATCGACAAGACAACATCGTTGCTGAGGGTGCTGGACGGCGAAGGATCGAGATCTGCCCTGAAACGCAAGCAGTTTGTTTGAAACTGTGAGGGAGCACAGAGAAGCCGATCCTTCAGGAGAAGAGAAGGTGACCATCGAAGCAGCCGCTACACACACACATACACGCACGGAATTCTTTCCGTTTGGATGCCATTCAGCATCGAGAAAGATCCGGAAAATAATCGGCCAGTTCCTCTGGGAATTTAAAAATACATTCATGTGAAAGAGTTTATTTGAATGTTTTCTATCCATGTAACACTGTGACCAAATATGTTTCAATCAAGTGCTATTAACAGATGGTTATCGAGTTAGCATAAACCACTGGTGGGCTTCCAGTATCGAGGAAAATGTGGAAATATCTAATCGTTGCTGGAAAATAATCTGCCAGTTCCCCTTGGAATTGAAAATAACATTCAAGCGAAAGAGTTTATTTTAATGTTTTCTATCCATAAAATATCCATATAATACATTTGGGTTTGTGATTTGTCAATCAAGTGCAGTTTAGCAGGAAAGTTTCTGAAGATTATTCTTCAGAACAAGGTTTTTCGTATCATATATTGGATGCATAAAACCTTGGGCCTCCAACGTAACGCTCTCGTTTTCGAAGTCCCCCAAATATTCATTTATTCATTCATTCAGAATGGATTTAGATTCAACTTCAAACAAATGATCTCTAAATCAACGATAGTCCTACGTCACCCTTGCGGTTATACCATAGGTATAACCCACTTCCTGTTTTTTCGGTACGTTATACATTACGGTTATAATTAAAGTTAACGAAAATTGAAAGAAAACACATTTGAAACTCTCTAATTATGACTTTCTTTCCTCAGGGTCGTTTAACCTGCTACCGGTCTCTCGCAAACAGCTGTTCCTCCAGCAAAAAGGAGCAGTGTCGATTTTATCGTTCTCCACAAGACCTACGCATCCCTCTAAAGCCACCAACTACTCCCACAATCAAATATCTCTCAAAGGTTGAGCATTGCTAGCCAAATCCGCCAACCAATCGAGGACGAGGGCTGGCGACTCCTTTCGAGTCCGAAAAACGCAAATTTCCAAAATAGCAATAGAGGAAATAAATGTGGGTTTCATATAAACTTCTTCTTTTATTCCTTCCTTTTAAACCTACTCTTTAATTTACATCTGTCCGTATTCTATTCTTTTCCCTATCGCATTCTCATTTATCTGAATTGTGACGTCACAGACTTTCAGCTTTTATACTTGCATTATTTTTCATCTTTCTCTGTACTTTCTCCGTGGTATTAACGGGATGAAACCCCCGCTGTAGCCTTCACGCGTTGATAGTATACTTCTGGTTCCAGTATCCTGAGTCGACGTCGACTATCAATGGCGGACCGTCGAACGTCCCTTTTTTCAATGGCGGGTACCACAGGTCTCGAAGGAGAAATAGATAAAATATAAAAAAGGCCCGCTGAAAGGACCTATCCAGCGCATTATTTATTATTCTTGGTTCTCGTCATTACACTACTTTACCTTTTTTTTCTCTCTTCCGGTTCTCCTCTTCTTTTTAGCTCTCCTATCTTTTCTCTTATAATTTCTATAACTTAGATATTAAATTACCAATAATTCTTTCTTTTTCAATTTCCCACTTACCTTTTATATCTTATAACAATCTTTCTCTATCTTTACTATTTGCTTTCGATGCACTCTGGCACTGTTAAAATTTACTTGTTCCGGCGCGCACTTCATATTTCCTTGATGGTGGAAAGTCGTTAGCCGGCACTATTCTTTACCGAGCTTTTCTTTTTTTTTTTTTTTCTTTTGTGTGAGTTCATTTATGTTTTGTCTAGTTGGCAGCTCTGTTGAATGACAGATGGTCCCATGAAGCGTATTTCGCGGTGGGCATTTTTACTCAGGGCTCACACCGTTCACTATTGGGCCAACTGTTCACAAGCAACAGGCGGTGGGTATTTATGGTGATTTTTATTAATACATATCCGTTATGAATAAATATATGTTGGAATTTGGGTAGAACCCAAATTAGTACTTGGAACCAACGGTTACACATTTTCTTATCGTGTATTTATATTTAAATATCACTGCTAATCAGGTGAGCGTAAATCGGTCGTTTGAAATGCAAATGTAGCATTAGTTCTTCGTCGGACAATGTGGATAGATAAAGTATTGTAATCTAAGCTCCGCTGTATTATATTCATTGAGTAGAAAACAAGCCATTCGCCAATTCAAAGAACAGTATTCACAATTCATCAGTCACCTAGCGACCAAACGACTTTCGAAATGATCTTTCTCAATGCCGAGTGTTTAGATTACATTTCTAAATTGTCTTTTCAAGGTTAGTGGCGAATTAACTGATGAATTTTAAAGTCTCTATAATTCAAAACATCATCATCATCACCATTCAAGTCGTCTTGCTTCAACTATCAGACAGCAGTCTTTCTCATTGCTAATGTCACACAGCGATTTCGCTCGCTAAGGAAGAATGAAAGATAGATATCGCACAGTATGGGGCAGTTTTGTTCGGTGGGGGCACCGTGTCGATTTGCATGTCGTCTGGTGAAGAGTGCCACTGTATTTTTGCATCACATCATAATTGAATTTGTACTGGGGTTTTGATTCAAAATTTCTAAAACGCGAGCTTTTCGTATGGGTAGCAAAAATCGAGCGTGTCGGTTGAACAAAGTGGTATCTCAATCACTTCATTCGAATGATAAAAAATGCATGAATAATGCTGGTTACTTGTTGGCCAAAAAACTTTTTCAATGGTTCAAAACTGCTTCTAAAGCAAACAACTGCTTCTAAAGCAAACAATAAAAAAATCTATAAATATGAGTACTTGCTTGAAATTTCATTTTAGTCATGATTTGTCGATGCATGTCGTTGACTGTCAGCGCAAGTTCTCTAAATATTGTGCTCGTCCTGGTTTTTACTTTGCTATTGCGTCGAACATTTTGTTTCGCCACAGAATGCATTTTATGAATGTGTAAGAAGTAAGCATAGTGTAAAGCAGAAGAGAAAGAAATTTTCAATAGGACGTATATTGTCGGTTTTCATACCGTGGAGATTATAAAGATTGGTTGATTTTACATTTTATCAAATAGATAACGGTAGTGATGGAATAAATATATAATCGCCTGGAGCCACACTCTGTAGTATGAGAAGAATGTCGCGATGCATAATGAGTGCGTTACGTGTGTTGTTCTGAGTACGTGTTCTGTTCTCACGAGAACAAGAATGAATCATGAACCACACCTCTTCAGCTGCGTCTACAGAACAACGCAAACGGCCGCTGCGTTGGAGATGTAGTTTTGCTAAGAGAAACTGAAAAACTACTTGGATATTAAAGAAGATCAGTATTTAAGTTTCAGTGTAACGAGCAATCAACAGTACATGTTAATGCTTGGAATTAATTTGACAATGACAAAGACAACTTCTCACTCAGTGAAAGCATTTATTTGTCGGCCCTTGTCATCACTATCCAATATTTATATCCATATCTCGCTGGAAATAATTTCGTAGTTCTATGTTAACAATGCGGTTGTGTCTTGGACATCACGCTTCTTTATCAATTCCTTTTGCGACCCGCGACATCATGCATAATATGTGTTTGTGGCCCCTATGAAAAAAAAAAAGGTTGAGTACCGCTGATCAAGACAAATAGCCATATTATCCTGCACTGGATTCGTAAAAAAAAACATAAGGATACGTATAATACTCGAGAAAAAATGAATATTTTTAAATTTTGTGTACACAGTAGAGCCTCGATTATCCGTGAATGCGAGTTCCATATGTCGTATCCGTCCATTTCTTCTCTGAGCATCTCCTCGATGTACGTCAATCCGCCTTGAAAGTAGCCAAGAGAATCCCGAACCTCTCGTTCGGACTTGTGCTGCTCACCAACATTCGTTTGCATCCGAATGCGAACGAGGGGCTATGAAATGTTAGAATTACATAAATTTGCATTACATTTATGTAATTACAATTTACAGCGTTTATAGACGTGTATTTGAAACTTGTATATTAAAACATTCCGTTCACCTAATATTTATTTTCTCTTTATTTAAATCTTTTTTTTTTATATCCAATTCCCATCCTCTACACCATAGTTATTCTATAGACCGAACATAGTGCGATGTCTAGCGGTCGCAAACAACAAACGTTGGTTCGTATGGAGGTAATCTAACGGGATCATTCCACGGTAATCTCATGAGTGACATGAGATGATGTGAATTAAGACGATGGCTTAGCTCGTCCATAAACAGGATGAAAATCAACGGTCCGAGGGAACTACCTTGCAGTACGCCGGATGGTGTAGCAAAGCAGCTCGACTTTGAAGACCTCTGTTTCACGAAAGCGGATCTTCCTTGCAGGTATGAGCGCAGTCACATGGTAAGCCGACTTGGGAATCCTAGTTTGTCGAGCTTTTCCGGTGCTAAATCCAGGCATCCGGAAAAACCGCTTCCGACAGCGACAAGTGTAATAGGTAGCAAACAGGTGGTCATAGCACATCACCGCATAGTCGAATGAATACAAGAGATCTATCTGGTTCGCGACCTTTAGCTGGGTCGACAGAGTTCAACGCACTGACAACGTACGCACGTCCAACGTCAAAGTTGCAACGGAAAGTTTATATTGTACGACGGCAATTCAATAATTCCTGGGAGTCAGGCGGGGAATCAGCGTTATAGACGGATTTGGAAAAAAGGAGCGAGGATTCGACTGAGCCGTTGATATCGATATCGATATCACTGTTCCTTTGATCAAAGGACATTACCGACGGAATCGACTGTGCGTTTTTCCGACTCTTGAAAAATCGCCAGAAAGAGGAGGGATTTGCCTTGACCTCGTTTTGGATTCCAAAGATATACTTACGGAATGATGAAGTTACACAGTTGTCGAATCAGCTTCCAGCTTCCTAAGTTCGGTGCGATGGTGCGCGTTACGATGACGCAAAAAAACGGCATCTGGATATATACGTGAAATTTCTAGGATATCTAGGCAGGCTCTTTCGTGAACCTCCGTTACTCTTGTCAACGCGGGTTGTTCCTTTGGGGCAGGTTCAGTATGATCTTAAGGAATTTGTTCTGTTTGCGCTGGAGTCTGAGACTGTGTGTCCGATCTGGAAGGGCTGATAGGAACCGCAAATTGAACTCCAGGGTAAATAAGGGTAAATAGACAGTCTTCTGATTCATCAAACTATGTTTAGAATTTGTGCGCACAACGCCCACTGCAGAGTATTACATTTTGTGGCGATTTTCTCAACATGAGGTTTGGATATCCGATGTTTGTTTAGAGTGCGTCCCAAGTAGATCGCATCCCTGGACCATAAGTGAGTCACCGAACCGAATTCTAACGATTGGAAAAATCCCTAGTATTTAATACTCGAATGCGGTAATAGAATAGTCTGAGCACCCTGGCCACCTTGCAGTTTGCGAGTCATAACACCGATGACGCGACCTGTTGGGATGTCCTCAATATAAACGTTGTACAGAAAGGGCATACCGGTTTCAGAACTGGGGTGACTTTAACTAAACTATGCACTGAAAGGAAGTAGCAAAGCTCCCAGCATCTATTTAATATTTTCGCTATAAAAGCAAAAGAGCCGTGGCTCAAGTTCTGGAGCTCGATATTGGAGGTGTTGTCGAAACCAGTGGTCTTTCAGGGAAGGAATAGAATGGAGAAGAGGGAGTCACGGAAAGGGGAGAGAAAAGAGGTTTGAGGGAGAACAAAAAGAGATAGAGTGCGAATTAGACGGAAAAGTTTGAGAAAATTAATAAAAATTGAATAGTGGTGTGGTGAAAATGGAGTACGATTCAGACGCTGAGATTCTTGTGCTCTCGGAACGCTCCGGTACACACTCTGCTGCTCTGAAGTGTGTCCACGGAATATAATCTCTGGCCACACTCGTTCTGTACCTACTGCTAACGACCTAGAAAGTGTTGAAACTACATCGTCAGGGTATTCTCCAACTTAAATACCGCCATTAGAGAGTTTGTTTGATACATGGAATAATCCAACACGATACACCTGGACCGAGTGCAGATCTGCCTGGGCAGGTACTAGGCATACCGGTATTTCAATTGTCATCGATGAGAACATTATAACATACGATACTCCTCTCTCCCCTTCCCAACGACCAATGACGAAGGAGCACAGTGGAGTTACTAACCGAATAAAATAATTAAAAAATATCTATATTAAATTCAGTTTATTTCTTTATTGGATAAGTCCTTTCTACTTCGTTGGTGTTTAATCGATTCTTTCTGAATACGGGCGTCTTGTGTGTGAGTCCTCCCGAGATCGGAAGCCAACCCTGAGAGAAGAACAAGTGATCCTGCTGGGCAAAGTAACAAACCAAAGGTTACTATCAAAATAACCTAGAGCACGGATTGGCCCTTTTTTCGTTTGAAAATAGCTGGGCAAAATAGCAAACCAAAGGTTACTATCAAAATAACATAGAGCACGGACTGGCTGAGACACTGAATGAGCGACATAACAGTTTTTAGCTCAGTTCGTGGTGGAGAAATGCTTGCTGCTACTTGAGCCCAGCTTAGATTGATGAGTGCAAACATGACTAGTGCAGTGTTTTTTGAATGCAGGATTATGCTGCATGTTTATCAATGGCGGCGACAAGAAATGTTCTGTTATCTTCTTGGTTAGTTGGATGTAGATGTTTTCTTACGGATTTGGTGTTATCAGGACCCGAAATCTTCTAAGATGAAATAGAAAATCGACTCTCCTCTCGCTTCGACTGAACTACTTCGGCATTCGCCGTCAACATGCCTTGATTTGACTAGAAATGAACTGACGTGCGTGAGAGCGAGGATGAACTATTCTAGCAAATGGTATCGTTGATTCGAGCTCTAAATAGTCAATAACGACGCCGGCCGCGTCCTTACGTCCTTAGTGTGATATTCGCGGCAAGGTTGTCTCTGTAGCGTGGTTCCCTTGCGATTATCATGGAAAGGATAGTTGTTGAATGAGGGTTATGTAAACGCGAACTATCGACTACTCGACGAAATCAAATTCTAAACATCTCATTTGTCACAACATACGGCAGAGGTTACCTGAAAAAGAAAGCTTGTTATTGAAATGTAATTATGACGACGGGAAGCTCACTGTGGGAACACTGAGAAAGTAACCGAAAGAGCTCCACTAATACCAATCGGACAGCTATTTATTCCGTTATTAATCGTGCGTACTTTGTATCGAACTACAATAGCAACGGCGGAAATTTTTTTTGGAAAGTTGAGAAGGTAACCGAGAAAATTCGGCGATGTGTTCCGTTACGCAAAGCGCGTATGCTTTATAGAACTCCTATCGCGATGGTCTACAGCCTTCGTTAAGAGCAGGATATTTATTGAATTCTGCTGTGGTTCTAAATAGTTTCAGGTTATTTTTCGGACATGCTACTATAGAGATCCGTCGTTCTTAGACAAAGTTAAATAAACTGGCCGACATTCAAATTTTTGACCTTTGCATCGTATCCCGTCATGATGTGGGCTTAACTACAAAGACTACATCGTTGTTTCATACAGCGGTTTCGTGTTCAATGTCCGAAATTCAAACATAGTCGACACTGGGTTAGGCTATACTTCGCACCGCGGTACGGTTCCCAACATAAAGGGTGATCTTTTGAACGATTGGTTTTTAATTTACAGAAAAAAACACAGGTAAATTGTAAAAACAATATAAAATTTATTATTGGGGGTTACACATTAATTCTTACCATTTTGGTTTTTAAGAATATTCCATGTAAACGTTGTTCATAATAGCGTTTTCGATGGTTCATATGTGAAGTCGAATTTTGAGTTACTTTTTCGAGTTACTTTATCGGCTGGTATTTTCACTGATAACACCGTGTGATTTCTAGTGCTTGAATTGTTGGCATAATCAAGAGATTTGACATACACTCTTAAACATACTACAACTGCGTCATTGCACGATGTAGGTGGCCAATTCACAGGCCCAAAGCGAGAGATGAATTGCTCTCCAAATTCATTGTACAATAGCTCCATCGTTTTGTGTGCTGTGTAGCATGTCGCATCGTCTTGTTGAAACCACATGTCAACCAGATTTAGCTGGTGTATTATGGGTAATAAAAGTTTGAAATAATTACACAATAGCAATCACCTTCTGGTAGTTTTTTTTTTTTTTTTTTTTTTTTTTATAGAGGTGAGGAACGCTCTTCCAGCCTTATCTGGGAAGGGATAACCCAGACGTCGAGTGGGGATCGCACCCACAAAAACCAAGCCCTCTACTCGTAGCATCATTCCCCCCGGGACCACATCTAGGCGACTACTTCAGGGGGCGGCTGTGCTCATGCACTTCGCGAGTTTTCAACGCTAACTAGCGTCCTTAGTGTGATATTCGCGGCAAGGTTGTCTCTGTAGCGTGGTTCCCTTGCGATTATCATGGAAAGGACAACGCAAATTTGTAGTTCGATACAATAGCTACAATAGCAACGGCGGAAATTTGTTTTTGGAAAGTTGAGAAGGTAACCGAGAAAATTCGGCGATGTGTTCCGTTATGCAAAGCGCGTATGCTTTATAGAACACTTTTTCTCTGTATATCTCATTTACGAATCCGTTGTACTCCGCCACGCACACCCGTTGCACAGGATTCCTTTTACCCGTCGAGACGTGTAACGATTAGGAATTGCCTTCCAACTTGACGCGCAACCCGTCACAGTCACCCTCGCGGGGTTTCTCACCTGTCGAGACGTGAACCGATTAGGAAGCGCCCTCCAACTAGACGCGCGCCCCGTTACAGTCACCCTCGCAGGATTTCTCTTCCCAACGGAGCGCCGATTAGGCAGTGCCCTCCAACATAACGCGCACTCCGTCACAGCAGCTCTCGTGGGGTACACACTGATTTGATGACGCCCTCCTAGGCGCTCGCTCCGTCGAAACGACCCTGGCAGTGTTCCTCCTTCCAATCCACCAACAGGCATTGCCAGCCTTCTGTTGTCCTGCTCTCCAGATTCCGCTTACCCGTCGAGACGTGTACCGATTAGAAATTGCCCTCCAGCTTGACGCGCAACCCGTCACAGCCACCCTCGCGGGGTTTCTCACCTGTCGAGACGTGAACCGATTAGGAAGCGCCCTCCAACTTGACGCGCGCCCCGTCACAGCCACCCTCGCAGGATTTCTCTTCCCAACGGAGCGCCGATTAGGCAGTGCCCTCCAACATAACGCGCACTCCGTCACAGCGCCTCTCGTGGGGTACAGTCCATTGCAGCAGCTCTCGCAGTTGTTTCTCTTCGACGGTCAGGGGTTATTACCACGCTGGTCGACCCTCCACTTCCGAGGTAGCTCGGACATGATGTGCAC
The DNA here is from genome assembly GCF_029784135.1 of Toxorhynchites rutilus septentrionalis. Taxonomy (NCBI): domain Eukaryota; kingdom Metazoa; phylum Arthropoda; class Insecta; order Diptera; family Culicidae; genus Toxorhynchites; species Toxorhynchites rutilus. Next base: position 191,272,245 of record NC_073746.1, read on the forward strand.
GATTACACTGTTCACAGCGTTCCAGGTGCCCTCCTCGCGACACATTTCCTCCACTATGTTCCCGGCATGAATGGCAGGCAGCCCCTCGCGTCTTGCGGTGAACCTGGGACACTCGAATACCACGTGTTCTGATGTTTCCTCCACGTCTTCACACTCTGGACAGAGTGGTGACGTTGCGTACCCGAACCGGTGCATATATTGCCTGAAGCATCCATGTCCGGACAGGAACTGTGTCAGATGAAAATTCACCTCCCCGTGCTTCCTGTTCAGCCAGGTCGATAGTACCGGTATGAGCCCATACGTTCACCTACCTTTCTCCGCCGTGTCCCATTCCTGCTGCCACTTCAAGAGTGATTCTACTCTCGCTGTTTTCCGGATACCTCTGATTTCCTTCCGTCTGTAGCACTCTCCGTCTTCCACCAGAGTGATGCCAATCGGGATCATGTCAGCGATAACGCAGACTGCCTCCAACGAGATCGTCCTATACGCGCTCGCAACTCGCATCGCCATGAGCCGATACGTACGGTCCAGTTTTCTACGATTCCGGTGGGTTTCGAGAGCCGCAGACCAGGCTGGTGCTCCATACCGCAGTATGGACGAGGATGCAGCAGCCAGAAGACGTCTTTTGCTACTGCAAGGTCCTGCGTTATTCGGCATTATTCTCGCTATCGTGCTAATGGACTTCTCCGCTTTCTCGCAGACGTGGTCGACGTGGTTGTTGAAATTCAGCCGGTCGTCGATCATAACTCCCAAGTATTTCAAACTACGCTTAGAAGTTATCACGTGTTCCCCGACTGTGATTTCCGCTCGCTGCATGGCTTTGCAGTTACTCACCAACAATACTTCCGTTTTATAATGAGCAATCTGCTTTTTCACTGCTTGCATCCAGTTCCCTACTGAGACGATGGACTCGGTTGCAAGCATCTTCACCTCTTCGAGTGTCTCGCCTGCCACTGTGAGAGCGATATCATCCGCGAAGCCCACGATCTCCACGCCTTTGGGAAGCTTCAGATTCAGTACACCGTTATACATTACGTTCCAGAGCGTTGGGCCCAGGATAGAGCCTTGTGGTACTCCGGCCGTAATATTCAACGTTGCCCGCCCCATGCTCGTCTCGTAGACTAGGACGCGGTTCTGAAAGTAGCTTCCTAGAATTCTGCACAGGTACCCAGGAACCTTCATACGGTGTAGGGACTCGGCGATGGCTTCCCAGCTAGCGCTGTTGAAAGCATTCCTCACGTCGATCGTTACTACAGCACAGTGTCGGTCGCCCCTCCGCTTTTGCTTTGATGCCTTCTCTGCTTTTTCAACCACTGTCCGGATAGCATCAATGGTGGACCTGCCTTTCCGGAATCCAAACTGCATCTTTGACAGACCATGGTCACTCTCCGTACATTTCGTCAATCTGTTGAGGATAATCCTTTCCAAGAGTTTCCCGAGCGTATCCAGCAGGCATATAGGCCTATAGGATGTTGGTACCCTCGGGGACTTTCCTGGTTTTGGCAGCAACACTAACTTTTGGATCTTCCATTTCTTAGGAAAGTGACCATCATCCAGGCATTTCTGTAGCACTATCCTGAAGATGTCCGGGAACGCCTGAATAGCCGTTTTCAAGGCCGCGTTCGGGATTTCGTCGGGGCCGGGCGCTTTATTTACCTGCAGTCTCTTCGCCACTGCGACCAGTTCTTCATTGGAAACTTGAGAACGTTCGGTAGCTATATCGGCGTACGGTGTCGGTGGCCATATCGTAGGATCATGCATCGGAAATAAACCCTCCACAATGACCTTCAGCTTCTCGACACGATTTGACGGGCGTCACAGGTCCTCTGATCTTCGCCATCACGACTCGATATGCATTGCCCCATGGGTTGGACACCTTCTGGTAGTAACAATGTATTAGAGTATCCATTTAGCCTGTTGTCTTGGTAAATAAAAAAAATGAGTGGGTTATATCTATGATATAACCGCAAGGTTCACGTGGAACTACCTTAGCTTAGCAATCATTCGTTTGTATTGATTAAATTCTTGATTGAATGAAACAGTTTCCAAATTCAATTGAGTTCAATATATTTGCTCTGTGAGTGAAAAAAATGAACAAATGCCGTGTAAAGTCAATTCATTTATTGTGATTGATTGTTCTTCGTTACAAGTAAATTTAATGACGGACCTTTTACGTTTGGTATGATGACTAGAACAAAATATATGTACGGAAGAATTATCAAACGTTTGATGAACCAGCCTAAGGCTGAAAAACTTTCCAATAAAGACAAAAAAAAATTATCAAACGATTATTTTATTTTACATTTCCCTCTGAAGTTTACATCCCAAAAGTGTACATACTTCTCGAATCTCGAATTTGCTTGAAACTGGGAAGTTCATTCGCTACTAGTGGCTGCACGATTTTCCCAGGTTCCTAAGTTTAGAAGATCATGTTAGGACAGACATATCCCACTCTGCACAAAGGCAAGCGAGGACAAAAGTACTCGCAGTTTGCATTTATTTGCAGAGCCGATTTCCCCAGAAACCTCGGTTTTGAAGTCTGTGTTAGGGAAACACATTTCAATCGGAACAAAAATACTCCCGATTTGTATGAATTCGCAATGCCGATTTCCCCTCGCTTCATGGATTTGAAGTCTGTGTTAGGGAAACACATTCCAATCGGAACAAAAGATGGGTGGGTAATGTCGGGGGCATAACCGGAGTGACGTAGGACTATACAAAGGGGACAGCTTTTGTTAAATATATATTTTAATAATATTGTTTTATTTTCTTCTCCTACGTGAATACCTACCTATCTACCTGAAAAATGAATTAGTTTACTGTTTACTCTTTATGAATATGTTGATATGAAAAGAACCTTTGGTGTTGTGTTTTTGTTATCACTCGATATTCCCATCTTGTTCGGTTAAACCTTCCTGTTTAGCTATTGCGTTTGCCACTCGCCACAGCTTTCACAGTTGGAAAATTTCTTCCCATCCAGCTTGTGACATGTTGTTCAGTAAATTACATTTAATGCGACGTGCCGGAGAAACACTTTGCCACTCACTGAAACTAATTGTTGCCTTGATGAGCACCGAACCGAACCTGCTCTGTTCTTGATGCGGGTTTTCTGATTGTCGTGAGCAGCTTTGCAAGCCAACTCGAGCACTCCGACGGCCGAAGCTCTATAATCGCTGTTAGGTATACTGGTGCTCCGGGACCAATCCGTTCGGCCTAGTTACCCTTGCGGAGCAATCAGTGAATGCGACCAACAGGGAACTGGAGTGAGACTTTGCCTTTCCCTTAACTTGTCCTCCTTTGTTACGTCCACGATGCCGATGCCGTACAACCACACGAGTTTACGGTTTGAAAGAAAATAAGATATTTTTTTGGGGTCCGCGTGTTTTATACTCAAGCGGTACACACTCACAGGATAGAGACAAATCGGCAGACTCAGCCAGAGGGGCGAGTCCAACGAGACGAACGAATGAGCGTTAAAAGGGAGCGATGGCAAAAAAATACATTAGAGGCGAATGAACTTCAAAGTTTAAAGCCTCTTAAAAACAAAGAAAGAAAGAAAGAAAAATACATTCATTACGATTTTTTCGCTCGTTGAATTCACATGCAGGCTAAAAAGGTTCCTTTTCAGGATCACAAAATTATTTTCAATCTAAAGAGTTTATTGTTTTGGTATCACTCGATATCCCCATCTTGTTCGGCTAAACCTTTCTGTTTAGCGATTGCATTTGCCACTCGCCACAGCTTTCACAGTTTGAAAATTTCTTCCCATCCAGCTTGTGACATATTTTACAGTAAATTACATTCAATGGCATGTCGCATTACCACCACTCAGTATCGGATTGGAGGTAATTTTAACCTGTAATTGAACATTTGCGATCACAGTGGTACAATGTCGACTTTCAATGTGGGGTCATAATTTGGACCCCGAACTCTATGTTTACAAAAATGTCCAACTAAATATGTCGCATTACAGGTCCGTCCAATTAGCTAAATGTCGAGATAAGTGTAAATTACTGTACTTTCAATCTAGAAGCAATTTAAGAATTGGTGAAAATCAATAAGCTCAGAACAACTGCCAAATTCACATACTCATCATATCCTGGCAAACAAATTATGAAAAAAACCAATTTGTGTTTTATTATTATTTTGGATATTGTTTTAGAAAGCATTGAACTGTATTTCCTAAACTCTATTTTGGGAGGTTTAATGGCCCTGAAAAGCGCATTGTTTTATGGAATGGTTCCAATTTAGAAAACTTTGTACTCGTGGTTTTGAAAAAAACTATTTCTAACGCCCTCGATGCCGCCTTGTTCTGGATTTGTTCTGGATCAAAGCAGTTTGTATAAAGAACAAACTTTTTTCTTCTGCTACCTGATGCCGTTTTGCGATTGCGTTTGCCACTCGCCACTCGCTGCAACTGCCTGTTGTCTTGATGTCCACCGAACCGAATGTGTTCTGTTCCGAATGCGGGTTTTCTTATCGTCTCGAGCAGCTTTGCCAGCTAACTCGATCACTTCGGCGGCCGAAACTATATAACGCTGGCTAGGTGGACTGGTGCACTGGTACTAACGTGCTCGGCCTAGCTACCCTTGCGGGGAACTCCAAATCAACACGGTTCGAGCGGGATTTTGCCTTTCCCTTCATTTTCCTCCTTTACCATGTCCAGACATGGCTGCTTGGGTTGGTTTGTTGATGTGTTCTGATGCGAAATGATGTGGTGTACGGTTTGAATGAGAATGATCGTTACGGCAGCGGAGCGGGGATTTTTAAGCTGACTGGCTGGTAGAGAATTACGCATGTGTGAGACTGCGACCAATGTTTCGTTCATTTTTTTCTTTTTCCTTTCCAATCGTGCTTCATTCTATTTCGCTGCTGCTCTGGTTGCCCGTTTTGGCCGGTACGATTTGAGGAGCGCAAAATGGACCAATCAAAAATGGGCACATAGTGCATTTTGACAATGCTTGATATTTCACAATTATTCAATTATTTATCTCAAGAAAAATTAAATGTTATTCGTTATGATAGATGCGTAGATATATTTCCTATCAATTGATGCAAAAACCTTTGCGATCTATTGAGAAATGCTCGAGTTATAAGCGTTCCAAATCTTGCATTTTTTCCTACTTGTTCAGTGCCTAGATTTCCATTTCACCCCCTATATCTTCCGGTTAGACGTAGTCCTACGTCAAAAATACCCCCGACTTGCATGAATTTGAAATACCGATTTCTCCAGGCACCTTGGTTTAGAAATCTCTATTAGGGAACACATTTCGGTGGGAACAAAAGCTCCCCCTACTTTCGTGTGTTCTTTTTCTTCTTTTTGGCTTTAAGAGGGTTTAAACTTTTCAGTTCACTCGCCTCTAGGCTCTTTCGTGTGTTTGCAATGCCGATTTCGCCTTGGTTTTAATGTCTGTGTTAGGGAACATTTTTCGATGAGAACAAAAGTCCCCCTACTTTCATGTATTTGCAATGCCGATTTCCCCAAGGCTGCTTGGTTTTGATTAGGGAAACCGTAAATCGGGCCAATCAAAACGATGCAGTTAGGGCGTTTAGATAACGCCTAATATTTTACAGTTATTCAATTGTGTATCTAATGAAAAACAACATTTTGTTAGTTGTGATAGATGCGTAGAAATATTCCCTATCAAGTGATGCAAACATCTCTCCCATCCAGTACGAAATGTTCGAGCTATAAGCATTCGAAAACTTTCATTTTTTCCTGCATGTTCTGTGTTTAGGTTTTCATTTTACCCTCCATATATTCCGGTTAGACGTAGACCCACGTCAAAATGTTCTAAAAAAAGGAAAATCTATGCGTTTGGTATGTAGCAAACAAAGCGAAATTTGCAAAATCTATTGCATGGTTTTCTTCGATTTAGACCACTCTGAATGTTTTCATTACACATCATTAATCACATTTCGTTTTATATTCATCTTGACATATGTCAACTTTCAGTAACTCTTACAGTTCGCAACCCTTAAAACTGTGTTTATACCATGAACTTATTATTTGAACACACAGTGAAATGACTCGTGATATTCACATATATTAGCATCGTGGGCCTAATTTTGATCACACGTTTTAGTTGAATTCAGTCAATATAAACAGTCATAATTGACACTAAATATTTAGATAAATAATGCAATCTTCTGTTACTCTACACGAGTTCCATCCATTATTCCTGTTACCATATACGTATAAACACTCTGTGCTAACTTGATGACGTTATTTTTTTATAGTATGTTTGTATTGATAGGTTTATGAGGTGATTATGCCAGCGTCGATCAATTATTTCAGATGATGTAAATAAAAACACAAGTTAACGAAATATTTTTTTTTGAAAAATAAGGCTAGAGACATTGTTATATACCATCATCGTCGAATTTCATTTTTTCTTTTCTGGCTATTATTCTGGCCATTGATAAGTCATTTTGGAAATGTTATTGGTCGTGGCTATAAACTTCTCGCACGTGATGATTTTTGTAAAATATTGTTTATAAACTAGCCGATACTTTCAATGAACTTTAGGAGAAAATATAAAATAATATAAAAAAGACGGGTGGGTAATGTCGGGGACATAACCGGAGTGACGTAGGACTATACAAAGGGGAGAGCTGCTAAATATATTGTGTTATTTTCTTCTCTTACGTGAATACCCACCTATCTAACTGAAAAACGGATTAGTTTACTGTTTACTCTTCATGAACATGTTGGGGGTTCTGAAAAGAACCTTTGGTGTTGTGTTTTTGTGTTTTTTTTACAAACTTTCTCAATTTTTTATCACTATCTTATAGTTGCTTCTTGATATTTTTCTGAAGGCTTTTTACTTATTGGATGTTCAACGCCGGGCATCTTTTGGCGTATACACATATCGTAAAATCAAAATGATGGCTATGATAAGGAATGTATAATGGTCCTCAGCTCATTCAGTATCATATATTTCACTATTGAGTACATTACCGTACCTTAAACTGTGGAGTTGTAAGATTTGTAGTCTCCTCAAACAAAGTAAATAAAAATGAAAAAGAACTGAGGTTTTGGAGACGAACTCTACGATCTGTCGAGAAATAGATGAGCTATAAGCGTCCTGAAAAACCAACAGTAAATACAGGGACGGATGACCTTCGGAATAAAGTCCTTTAAAATAAGAACAGAGCAGCAGGAAATACGTAGCTCATCGTGTTGTTCCTTAGTTATTTCTCTATGCAATGCAGATGAAACGTCAGTCAATTCTCAACATCAGTTATCAACCAAAGAAAGCAGTTCTTGCTACCGAGAAAATTCGTTAATGCCATCCTGCATACAATGTGTTGTAATTTGAAGCCACTTTCAATTCGGGAACCATGCATGGGTTTGGGAAAACTGAATGATCAATTTAAGAGACCCCAACCTCCAATAAGTTCAAAAACGAGCATAAACAAAATAAATATATAGTTCATATTATATGTCATATTATGTCACTTTAGAATGCATTGGTATTGTGAATAACTTTTAAAAACTCTTCTTTAAAAGGTTTAATGGCCCTGAAAAGCGCCGTGCTTTACGGTGGCTGGTTTTGCCACCAAAGCAGTCTGTATAAACAAACTTTTTCCTTCTTCTACTTGCTGCCGTTTTGCGATTGCGTTTGCTACTCGCTGAAACTAGTTGTTGCCACCGAACCGAATGTGCTCTGTTCTGTAGGCGGGTTTTCTTATTGTCGTGAGCAGCTTTGCAAGCCAACTCGAGCACTCCGGCGGCCGAAACTCTATAACCGCTGTTAGGTATACTGGGGCTCCGGCACCAATCCGTTCGGCCTAGTTACCCTTGCGGAGCAATCAGTGAATGCGACCAACATGGAACTGCAGACCTGCACGGTTCGAGTGGGACTTTGCCTTTCCCTTAACTTGTCCTCATTTGTCACGTCCACACGTCCACGATGCTGCTTGTGTTGCTTTGTTGATGTGATGCGATGCGATGTGAAACGATGCCAAACAACTGATTTACTGATTTACGGTTTGAAAGAGAATGATATATTTTCCAGCGGGTCCGCGCATTTTGTACTTTAGCGGTACGCGCTCACAGCATAGAGACAAATCGGCAGACTCAGCCAAAGGGGCGAGTCCAACAAGACGAACGAATGAGCGTTAAAAGGTAGCGATGGCAAAAAAATACACTCATTACGATTTTTTCGCTCGTGGGATTCACATGCACGCTAAAAAGGGTCCTTTTCAGGATCACAAAATTATCCTTAATCTAAAGAGTTTATTGTTTTGTTATCGCTCGATATCCTCATCTTGTTCGGCTAAACCTTCCTGTTCAGCGATTGCGTTTGCCACTCGCCACAGCTTTCACAGTTGGAAAATTTCTTCCCATCCAGCTTGTGACATGTTGTACAGTAAATAACATTTAATGCGACGTGCCGAAGCATCACTCAGTGTCAGATTGGAGGCGATTTTAACCTGCAATTGAACATTTGCGATGACAGTGGTACAGTGTCGACTTTCAATGAGGGGGCATAATTTGGACGCCGCACTCTATGTTTACAAAAATGTCCAAATAAATATGTCGCATTACATGTCCGTCCATTTAGCTAGATGTCGGACTAAATGTAAATTACTGTACTTTCAATCTGGAAGCAATTTAAGAATTGGTGAAAATTGAATAATCGGGAAAGTCCCCAACCATCAATAAGCTCAGAACAACTGCCAAATTCACATACTCATCATATCCTGGCAAACATGAAAAAATCAATTTGTGTTTTATTGTTATTTTGGATATTGTTTTAGAAAGCATTGAACTGTATTTCCTAGACTCTTTTTTGGAAGGTTTAATGGCTCTGAAAAGCGCCGTGTTTTATGGAATGGTTTCAATTTAGAAAACTTAGTATTCGTGGTTTTGAAAAAACCATTTCGAACGCCCTCGATGCCGCCTTGTTCTGGATTTGCCACCAAAGCAGTTTGTATAAAGAACAAACTTTTTTCGTCTGCTACCTGCTGCCGTTTCGTGATTGCGTTTGCCACTCGCCACTCGCTGCAACTGCCTGTTGTTGTCTTGATGTCCCCCGAACCGAATGTGGTCTGTTCTGAATGCGGGTTTTCTTATCGTCGCGATCCTCCTTTGCTCCTTTGCCATGTCCAGGCATGGCTGCTTGTGTTAGTTTGTTGATGTGATGTGATGCGAAAACGATGTGATGTACGGTTTGGATGAGAATGATCGTTACGGCAGCGGAGCGGGGATTTTAAAGCTGACTGGCTGGCTCGAGAATTACGCATGTGTGAGACTGTGGCCAATGTTTCATTCAATTTTTTTCTTTTTCCTTTCCAATCGTGCTTCATTGTATTTCGCTGCTGCTCTGGTTGCCCGTTTTGATCGGCACCAATCAAAAATAGGCACATAGTGCATTTCGACAATGCTTGATATTTCACAATTATTCAATTATTCATCTCAAGAAAAATTAAATGTTATTCGTTATGATAGATGCGTAGATGTATTTCCTATCAATTGATGCAAAAACCTTTGCGATCTATTGAGAAATGCTCGAGTTATAAGCGTTCCAAATCTTGCATTTTTTCCTCCTTGTTCAGTGCCTAGATTTTCATTTCACCCCCTATATCTTCCGGTTAGACGTAGTCCTACGTCAAAATACACATGTCCTAAGTCTATATGCATTCTGTTATTTCGATATTTCAGACAGCGACAATCCTGTTTTGAGCGATAAATGATCATAACGTATGTCATTGAAAAAAATGAATTAATTTCGAATGACGATGAAAAAGAACTACAAGAAATAATTCAGTGGAAAGTTTTACGAGGCCTTCTACAAAAATGCTTTGACTCTTTGCAAGGCAGCCTCTTACGACAGTTGGCCAAAACCTTAGCCACGACAGATGAAAAGATGGACCGGCATGTTCTTCGGCTCTTTTGTGACTTCAGCAATCATCCGTTTCTTCGTTTTGGTCACGAAATTGTGAGAGTAGATCCTCCGTCTGAGGTTCGCAAAAAAATCTATTGGGTACAGCTGGGAGACGTTAGGGGGGTTGGCGGTTTTCGTCTTCAGCCGGTTTATCTTTTCCAGCGGCTAAAAGACCACATCCTCTTTCGCGTGAAACTAACTTAAAAGAACTTCGTACTGTATATCATTTCGTTCGCCTCAAGCCGTTCCCTCGGGGCTTGGATACCCTTTTTGCTGATCGTCGATCATTGAAGGACCTTCTTCGGGAACTTGGAGTTCCAGAAAGTGAATCGTAACATGTTGAACATGCGCCAGTCAACCGCATGGTTTGGCTTTTGAATATGGTATCGTCGGCTGGTTTTGAGTAGATGAACTTTCTATTCAAGGTCAGGGTTGATTGCAACGTGACCGGGTATTATGTGTGGTATCGCATGGTTTGAATATTCTGATAATTTGATTCAATTTAATTCTATTCAGCATGCAGTCAAACCTTGATATTCTCATGAGAAGGTAAAGTAATTGAATGTGAAAATTCTTAGTTAATTTTTTTAATTAATTCATTCATTTTCAATTTTAAATATTGTAACTACGCCATATTATGCCCTTTATTCTATATTCGAAAGCATCTTTGTTCATCACAAAGTCGTGCATTTCGCTGAGGATGTTCAAGGTCCTCGGTATGCGCTGAAAGGATTATTGAGCCCGTATCTCGTTCGGTGTGTCGGCATGTGGATCAGATTGAAAATACACTTAGTGGAACATTTAGATTCGTCGGGTCGCTCGACGAAAGATGCCTTAACGCATATCGAACCCATTCCATTCCATTGACAAGAGTCGTTTGGTATATAACCTAAACTTACGCTGCCTATTCCAGGATTCTGCGAACCAGGGAACCGAAGAGTACTTTTAGAACATAGATGACATCGAAACTGGATTAAACTCGAGGACAGAAAATATTTTGAAGTTAAAATTTGTTCATGGAAGCGGAGTCCATGATTACTCCTAGGTCACATATCGAGCACGAGTTCGTTAATATCTTTCTGTAATGCCATACAGTTGCATTACTAACGTCATTCACGAGATAAAATCCTAAGAGAGACTAGAACACACCTTTGGGGAACGGCGGGTGTGATATCTATCTGAGTTGGAGCACTGAGAGCACTGCCCTGTTGGTGGTTAAGTAAGATCGTAGCAATTTGGTAATGTGTTGGGAGAATCCCTTGTGCTTATTTTTTTTGTTTATTTGTTTATCTTCGACATAAAAAAATCGTTCAGATATAATTAATTACTAAGTCTAAGCCTAAACACATTCTTTGATATACCAAAGTCAAACATATAAGACACTTCGTTGAACTTGCTACAACAGACGTTCAACGGATTATTCATACCATAGGTGGTGCGGTGATTCGATCGGCGGAGAAATTCTGATTGCCGCGTCACTCGATTGCCACGATATTAGCGAAACGCAACCCGAGACGAAAACGAGCGAATAAGAACGAAGCATCGGGTGGACTAATGTTTTTTATTTCCACAGAATGATTTGTTCGCGACGAACGCAATCCGAGACGAAAACGAGCGAATAAGAACGAAGCATCGGGTGGAGAAAAAGACGGGTGGGTAATGTCGGGGACATAACCGGAGTGACGTAGGACTATACAAAGGGGACAGCTTTTGCTAAATATATATTTTAAATATATTGTTTTATTTACTTCTCCTACGTCAATACATGTTGGGGATTCTGAAAAGAACCTTTGGTGTTTTGTTTTTGCGTTTTTTTTACAAACTTTCTCAATTTTTTCTCACTGTCTTATAGTTGATTCTTGATTTTTTTCCGAAGGCTTTGTACTTATTAAATGTTCAACGCCGGGCATCTTTCGGCGTATGCACATATCGTACAATCAAAATGATGGCTGTGCATAGGTGGTCATCAGCTCATTCACTATCATATATTTCACTATTGAACACATTAACGTACCTTAAACTGTTTCCGTGTTTCGGAGACGAATATATTGTAAGATTTGTAGCCTCCGCAAACAAAGTAAATAAAAATAAAAAAGAACTGAGGTTTTGGAGACGAACTCTACGATCTGTCGAGAAATAAACGAGCTATAAGCGTTCTGAAAAACCAACAGTAAATACAGAGACGGATGACCTTCGGATTAAAGTCCTTTAAAATAAGGACAGAGCAGCAGGAAATACATAGCTCATCATGTTGCTCCTTAGTTATTTTTTTATACAATGCAGATGTAATGTCAGTCAATTTTCAACATCAGTTATCAACCAAAGAAAGCAGTTCTTGCTACCGAGAAAATTCGTTAATGCCATCCTGCATACAATGTGTTGTAATTTGAAGCTACTTTTAATTCGGAAACCATGCATGGGTTTGTGAAAACTGAATGATCAATTTAAAATTCCCCAACCATCAATAAGCTCAGAACAACTGCCAAATTCACATACTCATCATATCCTGGCAAACAAATTATGAAAAAATCAATTTGTGTTTTATTATTATTTTGGATATTGTTTTAGAAAGCATTGAACTGTATTTCGTAAACTCTTTTTTGGAAGGTTTAATGGCCCTGAAAAGCGCCTTGTTTTATGGAATGGTTCCAATTTAGAAAACTTTGTACTCGTGGTTTTGGAAAAAACCATTTCGAACGCCCTCGATGCCGCCTTGTTCTGGATTTGCCACCAAAGCAGATTGTATAAAGAACAAACTTTTTTCTTCTGCTACCTGCTGCCGTTTTGCGATTGCGTTTGCCACTCGCTGCAACTGCCTGTTGTGGTCTTGATGTCCACCGAACCGAATGTGTTCTGTTCTGAATGCGGGGTTTCTTATCGTCGCGAGCAGCTTTACCAGCCAACTCGATCACTTCGGCGGCCGAAACCAGTCTTCAGAAAACCTACGCTGTGTTGCCCTCGAATTCAATTTTCATCAGCGTGCGCTGAAAACAAATGCACGCTGAAAACAAACTTCATTCTTGGTACGAAGCGCACCGAACTCAAAACAAGTGAGCCCAAAATCAGCATGGTGCAGAATTCACATACTAAATTCCCCCTCATTCTATACCCACACACACATAAAATTCTAGCGCCCGTTTTGTCTTCGCTTGTTCTAAGCTAAGCAACAGCGCACCCTCCTACAATCCGCATCAACAGAGAAAGCAACGCAGAAAGACTAGATTCGAGCTCGGTTTAAAATTGGGAATATAAGCCGGTGTATGGATACGGTGCAGTGAGGATGTTCGAACTCAAAAGCGAACCGTGTTTTTTTTTTATTTAAGTCATTTATTTTTACAGGAGCCGAACTCTTAGCTATACTTTTATTAGTATATATCAACATGTTTCCTTAAATCTAGGGTTAATAAAGTAGGAAACCGATTACTCGCGGTCGACTCGAGATTAGAAGGGTGACATAGTTTCTTTTGGAAAAGGAGGGGATATAAGGATATTGTACAATGTTCACACTCGCATTCACACTCACGTAAAAAAAAAGCGAACCGTGTTGACAACAGAACATTTGAACTTTGTTTCGGTGTGCGTTGATTCGTCCGGGCGCAGGTGTGCGCATGGAGAGAGAGTTCAACTGGGTGCAAAAAAAGTGTTGCACATCAGAACTGTGTTCAATTCCGAAGACTGGCCGAAACTATATAACGCCGGCTATGTGGACTGGTGCACTGGTACTAACGCGCTCGGCCTAGCTACCCTTGCGGGGAACTTCAGACCAACACGGTTATAGCGGGATTTTGCCTTTCCCTTCACTTATCCTCCTTTGCCATGTCCAGACATGGTTGCTTGGGTTGGTTTGTTGATGTGATGTGATGCGAAACGATGTGGTGTACGGTTTGAATGAGAATGATCGTTACGGCAGCGGAGCGGGGATTTTTAAGCTGACTGGCTGGCTCGAGAATTACGGATGTGTGAGACTGCGACCAATGTTTCGTTCATTTTTTTCTTTTTTCTTTCCAATCGTGCTTCATTTTATTTCGCTGCTGCTCTGGTTGCCCGTTTTGGTCGGTATGATTTGAGGAGCACAAAATGAACCAATCAAAAATGGGCACATAGTGCATTTGGACAATGCTTGATATTTCACAATTATTCAATTATTTAGCTCAAGAAAAATTAAATGTTATTCATTATGATAAATGCGTAGATATATTTCCTATCAATTGATGCAAAAACCCTTTGCGATCTATTGAGAAATGCTCGAGTTATAAGCGTTCCAAATCTTGCATTTTTTCCTACTTGTTCAGTGCCTAGATTTCCATTTCACCCCCTATATCTTCCGGTTAGACGTAGTCCTACGTCAAAAGATAATGCAATCGGCGTGCAATTGGCATGCACTCGGCGATGTAATCGCGTACACACATTGTATGCGAGAAGTGTTGCTTTGAGCTTTTACCTTCATTCTGTTTGTGACTTTTAGATTAGCAACATCGAAAATTTAGGTTCATCAAAATTTAAAACAGCCTTTTATTGGAGAATTGTCCCAGTGAAGCAGCAGCAGTGGAATTAGTGATCCCCGATTTTTGAAATTAATCGTTCATCCACTAATCGAATACTTTTCAGCCGTTTGTTATTCGATACGATTAATCGCCCCAAATAATCGATTAATCGATTAATCGTAACACTAAGAGCAATAATTAGTTAATATTCTATTTTTTATTTGCCAGAAATTGTTTGCCGTTTTGAATGCTTGTAATTGTAATTTCAAACCGTTATAATTACTTGTATTTGTCGTTTAAGCTGCTAGGGTGCTGCGGTAAATGGTAATGGGGCGTATGAAATATAAGCTAAGCATTGTGCATCAATCAAATTTATCCGAATTCCTATTGAAACATATGAATTAAAGTTTACCTTTCCATCAAAAATGCATTTTATATAATACGATAACACGATTTTTTAAAGTTGATGAAAAATTATTACATTTATTTACATTCTCGTATATACATTCCTAACTAAATTCTAAATTTCTTATTACATATTTAACATGTTTTAATACATACGTATTATATACATTTTCTTATACAAATTATATACATTTTCTTATACATATTATATACATTTCTTAATACTTACTATACAGGTAAACCTGTTTTTGTGCGGTACTTTTTTGTCCGATTTCTCGTTTGTGCGACCCTTTCTGTGCCATTATATTATCAAATCAGAACTTAGATCACACAATCTATTCGCTCAGATAATAAAATCGCGCAAAAAGGGTCGTACAAACGAGAAATCGTACAAAAAAGGATCGCTCAAAAACAGGATTTCCTGTATACATTTATCGCACAGTTCCGCAAGAAGCTGAGAAAGCGGTGAAAAATTTCGATTTTACGTTGAATCGTTTTGGTGTCTTTCTCTGTGCAGTAGACACTAAAACGATGCAACGTAATATCGCAATTTTTCAGCTATCTCGCACCTTTACGAAAACCAAACATTTTCATCGATCGATTGTAGGAATAATATCATGTCTAAGTTAGAACCGGACAAGCGGTTTCTTTGCTTAGTCATTATCTGCCCGGCTTTCGAGAACAAACGCTGAATTACATAAAAATTGCATAGCAATTTTATGCACGTTTGGATACTGTGCTCGTATTTCATTCCACACTATAAGTGGGTCACAGGTCCTCGGAGCGACTGTAGTATTTAAATACTGCCTCAGTTCAATGGGAATCCGGCGCTGTCATTTCCATGCACGCGATTGCTTTCAGCTACCATGGAATCATGAATCGCCCAGAAGTCGTCGGTAGTGGTGTTTGTTTCTGGCTCTCCTGATATCCGAAGATCGTTTTCGAATTCAGGTGACTCTTCCGCAGCTGTTCTGACAAGTTCCCATGTGAAGCAACAGAAATATTGCCGATAAAATATTTTGTTTCTGTCCTGTTGTGTATTTTGACGTAGGACTACGTCTTTCATTTCTATACCGGGGTGTAAAACCAAAGTTTCGAGAACGAAAGCGTTACGCTGGAGACCGAGATTTTGAGCGTTAATAGCTCTTTAACAACTGAACGGAATGGTATGATAAACACTTCATTTGAAAGATAAAATGTCTACGCGTCATATACTTGTTACTTTTTGATCCAAAAACTTCTTTCAATAGTCTTAAAATTGCTTTCAAAACAGGCTATTGAAATCACCAATCGGTATATAAGCGAGCGCCGCTCGTAAACCCACTCAGTTATGATTGAACAGCGATTGGAGCATGTTGTCGCTGTTGTTGTGAAGCTAATTTCGTTTATCATGAAAACGCTGATGAACGGTGTCACCAAGAGCCTGTTTGTGCACCTAAGGCCAAAAGGGAATCCATCAGGAGGAGAGTGATGCCACGGTTCCGCTTGAAACATCGGAGCAGCCGCCACACACACACACACACACACACATACACGCGCGGAATTCTCGTTGCTATCATCGTTGCTGAAAAATAATCTGCCAGTTCCCCTGGGAATTGAAAAATACATTCATGCGAAAGAGTTTATTTTAATGTTTTCTATCCATATAACACTGCAACCAAATACATTTGGTTTTGTTATTTTTCAATCAATCGCAATTAACAGGAAAGCTTCTGAATATTTTTTTCCCCATCAGTGGAAATTTTCGTATCCAATATTGGATGCATAACATGAAAAACGGAAAATGTTTCACATCGCGAAAATCAAGTCATTTTCGAGCGATTATTTGCTTTCTACTCATATAATGCTGCGACCAAATACATTTCGTTTTGGATTTTTTCAATCAAGTGCGTTCAACGTAAGACCATGTCTTTCGGCAATTTATTAGAGGTGCAATGAATCTTTAGGAATTCCCGCTCTACGCGCACTGGCAAACAATGTTTACTCAACAATTTCTCAAACGAGAAATGGGTGTTGTGAGAAAGGATTAGCGAACGCGAAAACGACAAACGGGAGAAAGATACGTTTGGAGGTTGAAGGAAATTGGCAGAAAACTTCTTCATTCTATCATCTGTATACTCACGAATATAATAAGGGTGGGATTTAGATTCTATACTTTTATGGTTTATAAAATGACGCTTCCTTTGCTTTCGTTCATTTCTTACTCTACTCTCGCACCGTGAGGACTCGAGCTCGTTAGTCTTTCGCAGACAGCTCGTTAGTCTTTCGCAGACAGCTCGTTAGTCATTCGGTGGTAAGGCACACGAAAGCAGCTCGGATAAGCGCACCAGCCGCAGGATAGGTGAAGAAGCCACATCGCTATCGACCGGGAACTTTGCGTGAAATTCATCGCTATCGGAAGTCGACCGAATTGCTGATCCGCAAGCTACCTTTGCAGCTTTTGGTTCGTGGAATTGCCCAGGACTTCAAAACCGACTTGCGCTTCCAAAGTTCCGCGGTTATGACGCTGCAGGAGGTTTATTCGAAGATACAAATTTGTGTGCTATCCACGTAAAACGCGTCACATCATGCCCAAGGACATTCAGCTGGCCCGTCGAATCCAAGGAGAGGGTGCTATATTAGCTTAGCATATAATCAACGGCCCTTTTCAGGGCTCCAAATTTGATGGATTAGAGTTCAGAAAAGTTTTTTGCAGGCCAAACTGAAATAAGAATTTTTGTTTGGATGCCATACAGCATCGAGAAAATTCCGGAAAGATCTAATCGTTGCTGAAAAATAATCTGCCAGTTCCCTGGGAATTGAAGAATACATCCATGCGAAAGAGTTTATTTTAATGTTTTCTAATTATATGGCGAACACAGCGACCAAATACATTTGATTTCGTAATTTTTCAATCAAGTGTAATTAGCTGGAAAGCTTCTGAAGATTATTCTTTCCCATCTGTAGGATATTTTCGTATCCAATAATGGATGCATAACATGAAAAACGGAAAATGTTTCGTATCGCCAAAATTATATAATTTTCAATCGATTATTGCTCAGTCGCCGAAATTTTCATACTCTGAGAGTTCATTCTCCTCTAGTTTGCCTTCCAAATTACCATCATAAACCACACCTTCTCTCGATTCAATCACGCACGAAAAACATACTGAAATGATATTCTGGTGGTGAAACCCATTCATTTTTCGTGAGGCGTCCTGCACAAATTACGTAACGCGATAAGGGGGGAGGGGTTAGATGTTGCGTTACTTTCTGTTTATTAGAGATAGGAAATTGCGTTACGAAAGGGGGGGGAGGTTCAAAATCCGGATTTTTGCGTTACGTAATTTGTGCACGACGCCTGAGGACATCGACAAGACAACATCGTTACTGAAGGAGCTGAACGGCGAGGGATCGAAGTATTCATTACCTGGCTTGACCTGACCTGAAATGCAATCAGTTTGTTTTAACTGTGAGGGAGCGCAGAAAAGCCCATCGATCAGAAGGAGAAGAGAAGGTGACCAAGAGAGTATCAGCATCGAAATACGGTTCCTCGGGAAGACATAGAAGCAGCCGCCACACACACACACATACACGCGCGCAACTCTTTTCGTTTGCTGGTTATCGAGAGGAAACCTGGAAAGAAATGATCGTTGCTGAAAAATAATCTGCCAGTTCCCCTTGGAATTGAAAATTACATTCAAGCGAGTTTATTTTAATGTTTTCTATCCATATAATACTGCGACCACATACATTTGGTTTTGTGATTTGTCAATCAAGTGCAGTTAACAGGAAAGCTTCTGAAGATTATTCTTCAGAACAAGGTTTTTTGTATCCAATATCGGATGCATAAAACCTTGAGTCTTCAAAGTAACACTCTCGTTTTTGAAGTCACCCAAATATTTATTTATTCATTCATTCAGGATGGATTTAGATTCAACTTCAAACAAATGATCTTTAAATCAACGATAGTCCTACGTCACCCTTGCGGTTATACCATAGATATAACCCACTTCCTGTTTTTTCTCAATAGGACAAGCAAGAAAAGACTAACTCACCAACCCATGAAATAGCGGGGGCCGCCGTGAGAGGACTTTCAAAATGTATTTTCTTGAATCGGGGATCAAGAAGCGTTGCGACCGCGAAGAGTTTTCTTTTTCCTACATCATTGAAATATTTCATGATGTGCAGCATAATGCTGTTTTTTACAGACATAGCTTCAGCAGAATCAAGCTGCATACTTGTATAGCTCTGAAATTGATGAAAAATATTGTTATTACTCGAAAAGAACCGTTGAACCAGTCAGGCAGAGCTATTATTTTAATAAAAATGTGAAAAATTATCGATGAACTAAAAAGTTGTTCAATAGGCTATGTCGTTCGATAAGATTAGGTTCAACGATATGTTTTCTAAAATGTTACTACGTCTTCTTGAACAAATTTGAGTAACGAAGTGAGTGATTGTTCAGAAATACACCAAAAATCGTGAGAATCAGTAAAACTTAACTAAATAGGTTTCTAACTATATATTCGTTAAATTCCCGTTGGCAGTTAAATAGAAAAACATAATAGAGTAGAACCCCGATTGTCCGCGGAATAGTCTGGCAACGTAACCTCGGATAACAAAAATCGCGGATAACGTAATAGAGGAACAAAAATGGAATACTAACGCGAAAAAAAGGTATTATGAAACGACAAAACATATTAAATACTCTGATGCTTATTATACAAAAAACACTTACGATTTTTAGCAACCGAACCAACGGGATAATTTTACTGATCGTCACGTACTTTTCAGCTGACATTTCGGTAGTTACTGTTTCCAATGGGTGGAGAACTTTGCAGATTTCCTTCAAAATTGACAACTCATCTGCTGTTAACATAGTTGGTGTTTTAGGAACAACGAGCAGTACCCTTGAAATATAGTGTGCCATTACAAGGAATCTTTCTATCATTGCCATAATCGAATTCCATCGTGTTCGGACATCCAACACTAGTCCTAGACATTGTCCTTCCTTTTTATTATCGGCCAACTGCAGTTTTCTCAGTTCTCTGGTGGCTGTTTCACTTGCTTTGAAGAACTTGATTATTGTTTTCATCTTCTTGATTATATATATCATATTTTTCTCTGGTGTAATGGAAACCTCTATCGTACAATGATCCTCAACACCATCCAGCTCATCGTCGTTATCCTCTTCTATGACCGGCTCCATCCGAGCTGCGTATACTTCTTTGTACAAGGGGACTGTTTTGCTTGCGATCAAGTTGATTGTGTGGGCGAAGCACGGTACATGGCGTCGTTCACCGTACTCCATTCTTACTGCCCCTAGTATGTTTGCACCGAGATCGGTCGTTACACAAGAAATAATTTCGTTTTTAATACCCCAATCGTTGCAGCAAACCCGCAACAGATACGCAATGTATTCTGATGTTTTCGATTGTTTGCATTCAACAACTCCTAGCAAAACGGAGTGTGGTTGAGAATCTAAACGAAAAATGGTTCATCAAAAAGTTTGAAGGTAGCCATGCTTGTAAAAAATACTCTGAAAATAATAAAATATTTTACGACCGTAAAGGGATTTTCAGTTTAATTCTCAATCGGAATTAATCCCAACCGAAAAAAGCAATCTTACGCAACCTTTTTTTTATATAAGCAAGCATAGCTGAAAATTTGGAGACACATCAAACTACATTTATCGTCCAATGGAATTCCTCAGAACGTTTTCTACAAAGGCAGTACATCGTCATCATCAGTTGACTCAGCTAACTTATTCTCGTCCTTCTTTCGAAGTGTGTTAAGTAATAACTCACCACCTTTGTCTGAACGGTACTTGAGTAATCTGCAGTCATATGACCTGAACTTGCGGCTTATTTCATTCACCGAAGCGGACGTCTACAGGAAGCTGAGCCGTCTCGAAGCCTCGAAGGGAGCCGGACCGGATAAGTTGCAACCTTCTTTCATCAAGGCATGCAGCTCCTCGTTGGCTTTGCCGTCTACTTTGCTTTTCAACCGTTCGCTGAGAGAAGGGCAGTTTCCCGCATTATGGAAAACTGCATCAATAATCCCTATTCATAAATCAGGTGACGTCCACGATGTGCAAAATTACAGAGGAATATCGATTCTGAGCTGCATGCCGAAAGTTTTTGAAAGTATGCTGCTGGATCTCATATACCCATCTATCCGCTACATCATCGCAAACGAACAACATGGGTTTGTCAAAAAACGGTCTACCACATCAAATCTCATGAGCTACGTTTCTCTGCTGATTGACAAAATTGAGAAAAGGCAGCAGGTTGACGCCATTTACGTGGACTTTTCGAAAGCTTTCGACCGCGTTCCTCACGCCCTTGCTGTGGAAAAACTGAAGCGATACGGGTTTCCACTTTGGCTAACCAATTGGATTAATTCGTATCTGACTGATCGTAGTGCACACGTACGGATTGGCTCGTCAGTTTCATCGCCCTTTTCTGTCACCTCTGGCGTGCCGCAGGGCAGTCACTTGGGTCCTCTGCTCTTCGTACTCTTTATTCACGATATTTGCGCTGTTCTCAAATCGCCTAAGTTGATGTATGCAGACGATCTGAAATTGTTTCGTGTAGTAACATCAAGTATGGACTGCTGTGCTCTTCAAATGGATGTAGATACTCTGCTGGGATGGTGCTCGATAAATGGCATGGAGGTGAATATTAGGAAATGTCATGCGATAACATTTTCGCGACTTTGCTCACCAATCACATTTGAATATACGATGGGGTCGACCGAAGTGGAAAGAGTTGCAGCCGTCAAAGACCTGGGTATCGTGCTCGACAACAAGCTAAAATTTACGCAGCATATTGCAACGGTCACCGCTAAGGCTTTCACCGTTCTTGGGCTCATTAGACGCCACACTCAGGCATTTAGAGATGTCTATTGCCTCAAAGCATTGTATGTGTCGCTCGTACGCAGTATATTGGAATACGGTGTTACTGTTTGGGCCCCATACCACGCTGTTCACATCGCTCGTCTGGAACGTGTGCAGAAAAGTTTTATCCGATATGCTCTTCGTCATCTCCCCTGGCGCAACGACCAACATCTGACCACATATGAAGAACGCTGCGCACTGATTCACTTACCGACACTGCAGAAACGATGAGAATTTCTCCAGAGACTGCTGATTTTCGACCTTCTTAACAACAATCTTGACTGTGCTGAAGTTTTGGGCAAGCTTCGAATCAACGCTCCAGGTAGAACAACCAGACAATTTGTTTTCTTCCGGCAAGCAGCACATCGTACTCTATACGGACAGAATAATCCCTTGGATGTTTGTTGCCAACGGTTCAATGAAGTGTATCATTTGTTTGAATTCGATTTGTCCAGAAATGTGTTTGTTATAAGGATTCAATAATTGAATTTTAGTCTGTCCGACAATTTCTTGGCGAAGACTGAATAAATAAATAAATAAATATAGCTGAAATTTCGAAATTATTTTTTTGTTTTCTTCTCAATCTCTCTGTATGATTTGGTGGTACACCTTTAATTTTTTCTTAAACAACCGTAATCGAACGCGGTGTCGGTGAGCAGATTCGCAACTCACAGACAAATTGACTCAAATGTTCATAACATGATAGCGATATGTTCAGTATTTGGGTTTCTGATTGCATTTTACCCTAACCAATCAAGGGTATAAATGTATGTAACTTAAAAAAAATAGAGATAAGTATTATTCAAAATGAACCGCCCTTTGCATCTCAGGTAACAGTAAAATTTTATTGTTTCTGGCCATCGAGAGGTGAAGGTTTTCAAAACAGCTAGATAATCAATTAATTAGTCTTAATATTTGGAATATTTTAAACATATTTAGCAATGGAAGAGTTTTCCTCAGGTATGAACAAGATTTATTGTGGTACAACTTCTTTGCATTTATACAGTAAGTTACAGCTAATTCGACATTTAGAGGCACCACTCAGCGTCACACTGGAAGCGGTTCTGATCTTAGACAAGACGTGACAACTGGCTTTTTACTTTTCTTTCTGCATTTTATCGACCAAGTTCTAGATAATAGGGAAGTGAGATTTGAAAGTTGCCAAATTTCATAAAATTTCGGAAGATTATTTTCCCATGAAAAACATGAGTTCTTCGTATCATGTATTTTCTGAGCTGCACCATTTTTTTGTATAAATTTTTTAACCGAATGTCACATATTTCAAACAATAAGCATTTCTCGTTATTTTGGTATGCAAAAAAAAATAAATGTGAAGAGATAAAGAAAACTAGAAAACGTAGATTTGATAGTCGGAGTATATGTTGAAATACATTTATTAAATTCATAGTTCGTTTTACCGTTTATACTTCACGATGAAAATGAAAAGAACGGCACGCCATTAAATTTCGTTTTGCGAGTTAAAGAAAATTATGGGTTTTCGTGTAGAATTAATATTTTTCAAATAGAAATTATGAATAAAAATTAATTCTCCGCATCAAATTAGTGTTCAATGTGAATGGAAAACTTTGCTTTCTTCATATGGTAAAAAAATCACGTACAAAAATTGTATCTGAAGCTAATTTTATATTATAATGAGAATATCGGAAAGTGTATAGAAAATAGGTTAAGTTAGAGTAAAAAAGGGGTGCTTCGAGTAAATAAATAACGCTAAGTAAATATTTTCGTTCAGATTTTAGCAATTTAAAAGTGCATTCGGGCCGAGTAGTAAGACTTGTTAAAAATTAATTTCGTATCCAAATGTCGACACCGTATCGTTGTCATCGCGGATAAACTTCATTTCGTTTTCACTGTGTAGTGTATACGGGAATAAGGCCTTATAATTGATAATTGATTGATATCGTTCAAATACTATCAATACTGAAATATTGATAAAATAATACATTCCCAAATTATAACATCAGACCAGCCCAGGAGGCTAAAAGCCTCTCAAATAAAGAATATAAAAAAAAAAAACAAAATATAACATAGCGTTTATTCAGGTTTTTTTGTAGGTTTGTATGGTTTATTCAAATTCCAACATGATTTCAATTACTTTTTCTTCTGCCTTGGTTGTTATTTGTTATCCTTATTTTTTTGCTAACTGCTTTATGTTTGGAAAATAATTGAATGCTCTTCTTTGTTAGTCCGCTGCTATTATGCTATGCTAGATGGCAAGAGAATCACAAAAAAATGTAGGATGGAAATTCCGATGCAATGTTTCCCTCTCTTCAGGAACTGAACAGCTGACGTAATAGAAACGAAAATATACAAAGAATCCATAATAGATATTATCGCTAAAGTGATATGTGAATGCAACTATTATTCTATTTTGAATATATTTGGCAATGCTGTGAAAATGTTGGAAATCCCACTTTTTGTGTATTTTTTTTTTTTTTTTATCCAAAATATATATTTTATTAAGGCTCATATGGCGTCAGCCTAACGGGGCCGGGAGTTCAATATTTTGACAATGTTTGCTTAGACTATGTTAGTAATATGTAACCGATTACTCGCGGTTGACTCGAGGTTAGTATTACAAGCGTTCTCATAATTGGTATGTCGCAGTCTTCGATGCTCTGTACGGGTGACCGACACGGGATACTTCCTATTGGGATGCAGCTGACCATTAATCAGCAACGCCCCCCTAGTCTGTACCCCATATCTAGCGTGGTGCGTCTTTCTCGACTCGAGGAATCCAGGATAGAATGGTCACTAGCCGGCGCAATCATCAGCTCGTGTAGAGTTGTCATAAGCGGTACAACCTTTGGCTCTTGTTGAATGATCAGTGGACTGCACAACCTTTGGCCCGTGTATCTGTAAAGAGTGTGTGTATGTATTGCCGCGACTAAGTAAAAGTTTATAGATCGGATAGGAGGGATATGAAACAGGGACACAACGAAGGAAACATCATTAAACGTTGACATTGGCGTTTCTGAGGAACAGGTATAGATGAAGCAGAAGATCAAGATCACGGCTACCTAAGATATCCTGGACGGGGATATCCGATTGTCTGCCTTGTGCTCTCAGTGCTCTAGAGAGCTGAGAGCGAGCAGCATGGAACCGGATACACGACCAGACAACATGCTCGATGTCGTGGTAGCCATCGCCACAATCACAAAGATTGTTTGCTGCGAGCCCAATGCGATAGAGATGCGCGTTTAGGTTGTAGTGATTGCACATAAGCCGAGATATCACGCGAATGAAATCACGACCTACATTCAATCCCTTGAACCATGCACTCGTCGAGACCTTAGGGATAATCGTGTGTAACCAACGACCGAACTCATCACCACTCCACATGCACTGCCAACTTACGAGCGTATACTGACGAGGAATGTGGAAAAATCCATTATAAGCAATTTGCCTTTCAAAAAGTGTGCCTTCTAAAGCGCCCACCTTAGCTAGCGAGTCCGCTTTCTCATTCCCCGAAATCGCGCAATGAGAGGGAACCCATGCTAAGGTAATCTTGAATAATTTTTCGACCAAAACACTCAATAGTTGTCTTATTCTTGTTAGGAAATAAGATGAGCATTTATCAACTTTCATTGAGCGGATTGCCTCTATTGAGCTGAGACTGTCTGAAAAAATAAAATAGTGGTCGATGGGCAATGTTTCAATGATCCCTAATGCGTAATATATCGCACCCAGTTCAGCGACATACACGGAACAAGGATCTTTGAGTTTGAAAGAGGCACTGGAATTTTCATTGAATATGCCGAAGCCAGTGGACCCGTTCATGAATGAACCGTCAGTAAAGAACATTTTATCAGATCCAACTTTCCCATATTCTGCCGAAAATATCGGCGGAATAGAATCGGAGCGTAGGTGATCTGGGATTCCATGGATTTTTTGTCGCATAGACAGATCAAAAATGACAGAGGAATTGCAGAAGTAAGGGAAGCAAACTTGGTTGGAGATGCCTGGTGAAGGGTGCACGTCGTGGGTAAGGTACTCATGGTATAAAGACATAAAACTTGACTGAGGAGTCAGTTGGAGTAGATTTTCGAAGTTATCAATCACCAATGGATTCATGATCTTGCAACGGATGAGAAATCTGTAGGATAACTCTGTGAACCGAAGAGTAAGCGGGGGTACTCCTGCCAAAACTTCGAGACTCATCGTATGTGTCGAATGCAAACACCCCATGGCTATACGCAAGCAACGATATTGTATTCTCTCCAGCTTGAGAATATGAATCCTGGCAGCTGATCGGAAGCAAAAACTGCCATATTCTAACACTGATAATATCGTTGTTTTGTACAACTGAATGAGGTCTCCTGGATGGGCACCCCACCATGTTCCGGTAATTGTTTGGAGAAAATTGATTCTTTGCTGGCATTTCTGTTTCAAATACGCAATGTGTCTCCCCCAGGTACACTTAGAATCAAAATATACACCCAGGTATTTGAAAAACATAGAGTGTTGGATCGTTCTGCCGGATAGGTGAAGCTGGAATTGGGCGGGTTCGTGCTTCCTAGAAAAAAACGACCATTTCAGTTTTCTCCGTAGAGAATTCGATACCCACGTGAACAGATTGTTCAGGGTATCTTGCAACGACTTTTGCAGAACGACGGGATTAGTACATGTGATGGAAATAACTCCATCGTCTGCAAGTTGTCTCAGCGTGCAGTCTCTAGTTAGACAATCATCTATATCATTGACGTAAAAACTGTACAAGAGGGGGCTTAGGCAGGAGCCTTTTGTGTATTTTATCTTTGTCAATTATTTTCCTCATCAACCAATTAGAAGCCGAGTTGCAAGTTGTCCGAGTTTAACAGAAAAAGTGGTCCGGAATCGGCCCCCTATTATCATGTCTCGTCTCAGGTTCTGACCTGTAATTCACATTCGTGATGACAGTGGTACAGTGTCGACTTTCAATGTGGGGCCATAATTTGGGCCCCGAACTCTGGGTTTACAAAAATGTCCAATTGAACGTATCGCAGATGTAACTTACTGTAGAACAAAGTTATTCAGTTTCACTTGTAACAAATTTAGACAATTCTAAGATGTAACAAAGATAAGTTATCCCTTGGAATTAGAATTAGCCTGTACTACAAGATGGTTCTAGCCAGAAACGCTTTGGCTAAAAAAAAAGACGGCCGTACACTGTTTGTCCGGAAGTCAAATATTTGATACTTTTTTTTTTGAGTTTGGTTTGAGATTTGGACAAACATACGAACACTATTTTATGTTTATGTCTTTTTGACGTAGGACTGCGTCTAACCGGAAGATATAGGGGGTGAAATGGAAATCTAGGCACTGAACAAGTAGGAAAAATGCAAGATTTGGAACGCTTATAACTCGAGCATTTCTCAATAGATCGCAAAAGTTTTTGCATCAATTGATAGGAAATATATCTACGCATCTATCATAACGAATAACATTTCATTTTTCTTGAGATAAATAATTGAATAATTGTGAAATATCAAGCATTGTCAAAATGCACTATGTGCCCATTTTTGAATGGTCCATTTTGTGCTCCTCAAATTGTACCGACCAAAACGGGCAACCAGAGCAGCAGCGAAATAGAATGAAGCACGATTGGAAAGGAAAAAGAAAAAAATGAACGAAACATTGGTCGCAGTCTCACACATGCGTAATTCTCTACCAGCCAGTCAGCTTAAAAATCCCCGCTCCGCTGCCGTAAGGATCATTCTCATCCAAACCGTACACCACATCGGTTCGCATCACAACGCATCAACAAACCAACCCAAGCAGCCATGTCTGGACATGGTAAAGGAGGAAAAGTGAAGGGAAAGGCAAAATCCCGCTCGAACCGTGTTGATCTGGAGTTCCCCGCAAGGGTAGCTAGGCCGAGCGCGTTAGTACCAGTGCACCAGTCCACCTAGCCGGCGTTATATAGTTTCGGCCGCCGAAGTGATCGAGTTAGCTGGCAAAGCTGCTCGCGACGATAAGAAAACCCGCATTCGGAACAGAACACATTCGGTTCGGTGGACATCAAGACAACAGGCAGTTGCAGCGAGTGGCGAGTGGCAAACGCAATCGCAAAACGGCATCAGGTAACAGAAGAAAAAAGTTTGTTCTTTATACAAACTGCTTTGGTGGCAAATCCAGAACAAGGCGGCATCGAGGGCGTTCGAATAGGTTTTTTTTTCAAAACCACGAGTACAAAGTTTGCTAAATTGGAACCATTCCATAAAACAAGGCGCTTTTCAGGGCCATTAAACCTTCCAAAAAAGAGTTTAGGAAATACAGTTCAATGCTTTCTAAAACATTATCCAAAATAATAATAAAACACAAATTGATTTTTTCATAATTTGTTTGCCAGGATCTGATGAGTATGTGAATTTGGCAGTTGTTCTGAGCTTATTGATAGTTGGGAACTTTCCAGATTATTCAATTTTCACCAATTCTTAAATTGTTTCCAGATTGAAAGTACAGTAATTTACAATTAGTTCGACATTTAGCTATTTGGACGGACATGTAATGCGACTTATTTAGTTGGACATTTTTGTAAACATAGAGATCCAAATTATGACCTCACATTGAAAGTCGACACTGTACCACTGTCATCGCAAATGTTCAATTACAGGTTGAAATCACCTCCAATGCGACACTGAGTGACGCTTCGGCACGTCGCATTGAATGTAATTTACTGTACAACATGTCACAAAGCTGGATGGGAAAAAATTTTCCAACTGTGAAAGCTGTGGCGAGTGGCAACAAATCGCTAAACAGGAAGGTTTAGCCGAACAAGATGGGGATATCGAGTGATAACAAAACAATAAACTCTTTAGATTGAAGATAATTTTGTGATCCTGAAAAGAAAACTTTTTAGCCTGCATGTGAATCCAACTAGCGAACAAATCATAATGAATGTATTTTTTTGCCATCGCTCCCTTTTAACGCTCATTCGTTCGTCTCGTTGGACTCGCCTCTTTGGCTGAGTCTGCCGATTTGTCTCTATCCTGTGAGTGTGTACCGCTAGAGTATATAACACGCGGACCCCAAACAAATATCTTATTTTCTTTCAAACCGTAAACCCGTGTGGTTGTACGGCATCGGCATCGTGGACGTAACAAAGGAGGACAAGTTAAGGGAAAGGCAAAGTCTCACTCGAACCGTGCAGGTCTCCAGTTCCCTGTTGGTCGCATTCACTGATTGCTCCGCAAGGGTAACTAGGCCGAACGGATTGGTGCCGGAGTACAGTATACCTAACAGCGATTATAGAGTTTCGGCCGTCGGAGTGCTCGAGTTGGCTTGCAAAGCTGCTCACGACAATCAGAAAACCCGCATCAAGAACAGAGCAGCTTCGGTTCGGCGCTCATCAAGGCAACAATTAGTTTCAGTGAGTGGCAAAGTGTTTCTCCGGCACGTCGCATTAAATGTAATTTACTGAACAACATGTCACAAGCTGGATGGGAAGAAATTTTCCAACTGTGAAAGCTGTGGCGAGAGGCAAACGCAATAGCTAAACAGGAAGGTTTAACCGAACAAGATGGGAATATCGAGTGATAACAAAAACACAACACCAAAGGTTCTTTTCAGAACCATCAACATATTCATAAAGAGTAAACAGTAAACTAATCCATTTTTCAGGTAGATAATAAGGTATTCACGTAGGAGAAGAAAATAAAACAATATATTTAAAATATATATTTAACAAAAGCTGTCCCCTTTGTATAGTCCTACGTCACTCCGGTTATGTCACCGACATTACCCACCCGTATTTTTATTTTATGTTTTATATCAATTATCAACAAATAACTGAATATTTGCTTGTCGTGTTTCGAATATATTTGATCAGTACAAGTTGATCAAATTTTATCTGTCAAAAAGAATTAAATATTTGGCTTCGGCCAAACAGTGTATGAGTACCCTAAGTAATGAGCGAAATTAAAAATCTAATTGCACTCGCTCCATCCTAGTCGTAAATCCTAATATTGTCCAATTAATCTAATGTTAGATTTAGTGATATTGTCGAATTTTGATCTTGGATTGTTAAATTTTATTTACTGAGCTAATACTTTAATAAAAAATGATCAAGCTTACCATGAATAAAATGCCCTGTGATCCCCAAGTAGCTTCTGACGTTTAACATTTCGGTCCAAACATCTGTCGTTAGACAGATGCTTGTGATCGATCGAAGGCGGTTTCTGACAATTTCTTTGCTTTTTATAAATTTATTTTTCAGGATCTCGCGAAACTGTGTCTCGTGCGGCACTTTATATAGTGGGCATACAGTTTTCATTAGTTGGCGAAATCCTTTCTTGTCTACTGTACAAAGAGGCATGTTATCCGTACACACCATGTACATGACACAAGTTGTTATTTCTTTTCCTTTGGTACCGCCAGCTAAAATTAAAACAAAACGAAAATAAAAAGAATGCTCGAATATCATTTGACATCATGTCTTTTTATGATGGCGGCAGTCGAAAAATTTTAGTTTTCATTACCAAGTGACCAATTTGAACTATGATTATTTTTAGATAACTTTAAATTCTCTCTCATTAAACATTTTTAATCTCAAATTGAAAACCGCTTGTCCATATTTTTACAAAAAAAACAGGAAGTGGGTTATATCTATGGTATAACCGCAAGGGTGACGTAGGACTATCGTTGATTTAGAGATCATTTGTATGAAGTTGAATCTGAATTCATTCTGAATGAATGAATATTTGGAGAACTTCGAAAACGAGAGCGTTACGTTGGAGGCACAAGGTTTTATGCATCCAATATTGGATACGGAAATATCCTACTGATGGGGAAGAATAATCTTCAGAAGCTATCCTGTTGATTGCGATTGATTGAAAAATCACAAAACCTAATGTATTTGGTCACAGTGTTACATGGATAGAAAACATTAAAATAAACTCTTTCATATGAATGTAATTTTAAATTCCCAGAGGAACTGGCAGATTATTTTCAGTAACGATTAGATATTTCCACATTTTCCTCGATACTGGAAGCCCACCAGTGGTTAATGCTAACTCGATAACCATCTGTTAATAGCACTTGATTGAAACATATTTGGTCACAGTGTTACATGGATAGAAAACATTCAAATAAACTCTTTCACATGAATGTATTTTTAAATTCCTAGAGGAACTGGCAGATTATTTTCCGGATCTTTCTCGATCCAAACGGAAAGAATTCCGTGCGTGTATGTGTGTGTGTGTAGCGGCTGCTTCGAGATCTTCCCGGGGAACCGTTTGTAGCATCACTCTCCTCCTGATGGATTCCCTTCTGGCCTAAGGTGCAAAAACAGGCTCTTGGTGACACCGTTCATCCGCGCTTTCATGATAAATGAAGAGCTTCACCACAACAGCGACAACATGCTCCAATCGCTGTTCAATTAGAACTGAGTGGATTTCCGAGCGGCGCTCGCTTATATACCGATTGGTGATTTCAATAGCCTATTTTGAAAGCAAATTTAAGACTATTGAAACAAGTTTTTGGATCAGAACCATTTCGTTCAGTTGTTTAGGAGCTATTAACACTCAAAATCTCGGTCTCCAGCGTAACGCTTTCGTTTTCGAAACTTTGATTTTACACCCCGGTATAGAAATGAAAAACGTAGTCCTACGTCAAAATTGCAGGATAATACCCCACGACCGAGTAGAACTAGTGGCAAACTCAAAGATCCTTGTTCCGTGTATGTCGCTGAACTGGGTGCGATATACTACGCACTAGGGATCATTGAAACATTGCCCATCGACCATTATTTTATTTTTTCAGACAGTCTCAGCTCAATAGAGGCAATTCGTTCAATGAAAGTTGATAAACGCTCATCTTTTTTCCTAACAAGAATAAGACATCTATTGGGTGTTTTGGTCGAAAAATTATTCAAGATTACTTTAGCATGGGTTCCCTCTCATTGCTCGATTCCGGGGAATGAGAAAGCGGACTCGCTAGCTAAGGTGGGCGCTTCAGAAGGCACACTTTTTGAAAGGCAAATTGCTTATAACGAATTTTTCCACATTCCTCGTCAGGACACACTCGTTAGTTGGCAGCGCATGTGGAGTGAAGATGAGTTCGGTCGCTAGTTACACACGATTATCCCTAAGGTTTCGACGAAAGCTTGGTTTAAGGGATTGAATGTAGGTCGTGATTTCATTCGCGTGATATCTCGGCTTATGTCCAATCACTACAACCTAAATGCGCATCTCTATCACATTGGGCTCGCAGCAAACAATCTTTGTGATTGTGGCGATGGCTACCACGACATCGAGCATAATGTCTGGTCGTGTATCCGGTTCCATGCTGCTCGCTCTCAGCTCTCTAGAGCACTGAGAGCAAAAGGCAGACAATCGGATATCCCCGTTCGGGATATCTTAGGTAGCCGTGATCCTGATCTTCTGCTTCATCTATACCTGTTCCTCAGAAACGCCGATGTCAACGTTTAATGATGTTTCCTTCGTTGTGTCCCTGTTTCATATCCCTCCTATCCGATCTATAAACTTTTACTTAGTCGCGGCAATACATACACACACTCTTTACAGATACACGGGCCAAAGGTTGTGCAGTCCACTGATCATTCAACAAGAGCCAAAGGTTGTACCGCTCATGACAACTCTACACGAGCTGATGTTTGCGCCGGCTAGTGACCATTCTATCCTGGATTCCTCGAGTCGAGAAGATGCACCACGCTAGATATGGGGTACAGACTAGGGGGCGTTGCTGATTAATGGTCAGCTGCATCCCAAAAGGAAGTATCCCGTGTCGGGTACAGGTACAGAGCATTGGAGACAGCAACATCACAACATCACAGCAACAAACACTTGTAATACTAACCTCGAGCCAACCGCGAGTAATCGGTTACATATTACTAACATAGTTATAAGGCAAACATTGTCGAAATATTGAACTCCCGGCCCCGTCAGGTTGACGCCATATGAGCCTTAATAAAAATATATATTTTGGATAAAAAAAAAACAGGAAGTGGGTTATATCTATGGTATAACCGCAAGGGTGACGTAGGACTATCGTTGATTTAAAGATCATTTGTTTGAAGTTGAATCTAAATCCATCCTGAATGAATGAATAAATAAATATTTGGGTGACTTCAAAAACGAGAGTGTTACTTTGAAGACTCAAGGTTTTATGCATCCAATATTGGATACAAAAAACCTTGTTCTGAAGAATAATCTTCAGAAGCTTTCCTGTTAACTGCACTTGATTGACAAATCACAAAACCAAATGTATGTGGTCGCAGTATTATATGGATAGAAAACATTAAAATAAACTCGCTTGAATGTAATTTTCAATTCCAAGGGGAACTGGCAGATTATTTTTCAGCAACGATCATTTCTTTCCAGGTTTCCTCTCGATAACCAGCAAACGAAAAGAGTTGCGCGCGTGTATGTGTGTGTGTGTGGCGGCTGCTTCTATGTCTTCCCGAGGAACCGTATTTCGATGCTGATACTCTCTTGGTCACCTTCTCTTCTCCTTCTGATCGATCGGCTTTTCTGCGCTCCTTCACAGTTAAAACAAACTGATTGCATTTCAGGTCAGGTCAAGCCAGGTAATGAATACTTCGATCCCTCGCCGTTCAGCTCGTTCAGTAACGATGTTGTCTTGTCGATGTCCTCAGGCGTCGTGCACAAATTACGTAACGCAAAAATCCGGATTTTGAACCTCCCCCCCCTTTCGTAACGCAATTTCCTATCTCTAATAAACAGAAAGTAACGCAACATCTAACCCCTCCCCCCTTATCGCGTTACGTAATTTGTGCAGGACGCCTCACGAAAAATGAATGGGTTTCACCACCAGAATATCATTTCAGTATGTTTTTCGTGCGTGATTGAATCGAGAGAAGGTGTGGTTTATGATGGTAATTTGGAAGGCAAACTAGAGGAGAATGAACTCTCAGAGTATGAAAATTTCGGCGACTGAGCAATAATCGATTGAAAATTATATAATTTTGGCGATACGAAACATTTTCCGTTTTTCATGTTATGCATCCATTATTGGATACGAAAATATCCTACAGATGGGAAAGAATAATCTACAGAAGCTTTCCAGCTAATTACACTTGATTGAAAAATTACGAAATCAAATGTATTTGGTCGCTGTGTTCGCCATATAATTAGAAAACATTAAAATAAACTCTTTCGCATGGATGTATTCTTCAATTCCCAGGGAACTGGCAGATTATTTTTCAGCAACGATTAGATCTTTCCGGAATTTTCTCGATGCTGTATGGCATCCAAACGAAAATTCTCATTTCAGTTTGGCCTGCAAAAAACTTTTCTGAACTCTAATCCATCAAATTTGGAGCCCTGAAAAGGGCCGTTGATTATATGCTAAGCTAATATAGCACCCTCTCCTTGGATTCGACGGGCCAGCTGAATGTCCTTGGGCATGATGTGACGCGTTTTACGTGGATAGCACACAAATTTGTATCTTCGAATAAACCTCCTGCAGCGTCATAACCGCGGAACTATGGAAGCGCAAGTCGGTTTTGAAGTCCTGGGCAATTCCACGAACCAAAAGCTGCAAAGGTAGCTTGCGGATCAGCAATTCGGTCGACTTCCGATAGCGATGAATTTCACGCAAAGTTCCCGGTCGATAGCGATGTGGCTTCTTCACCTATCCTGCGGCTGGTGCGCTTATCCGAGCTGCTTTCGTGTGCCTTACCACCGAATGACTAACGAGCTGTCTGCGAAAGACTAACGAGCTCGAGTCCTCACGGTGCGAGAGTAGAGTAAGAAATGAACGAAAGCAAAGGAAGCGTCATTTTATAAACCATAAAAGTATAGAATCTAAATCCCACCCTTATTATATTCGTGAGTATACAGATGATAGAATGAAGAAGTTTTCTGCCAATTTCCTTCAACCTCCAAACGTATCTTTCTCCCGTTTGTCGTTTTCGCGTTCGCTAATCCTTTCTCACAACACCCATTTCTCGTTTGAGAAATTGTTGAGTAAACATTGTTTGCCAGTGCGCGTAGAGCGGGAATTCCTAAAGATTCATTGCACCTCTAATAAATTGCCGAAAGACATGGTCTTACGTTGAACGCACTTGATTGAAAAAATCCAAAACGAAATGTATTTGGTCGCAGCATTATATGAGTAGAAAGCAAATAATCGCTCGAAAATGACTTGATTTTCGCGATGTGAAACATTTTCCGTTTTTCATGTTATGCATCCAATATTGGATACGAAAATTTCCACTGATGGGGAAAAAAATATTCAGAAGCTTTCCTGTTAATTGCGATTGATTGAAAAATAACAAAACCAAATTTATTTGGTTGCAGTGTTATATGGATAGAAAACATTAAAATAAACTCTTTCGCATGAATGTATTTTTCAATTCCCAGGGGAACTGGCAGATTATTTTTCAGCAACGATGATAGCAACGAGAATTCCGCGCGTGTATGTGTGTGTGTGTGTGTGTGTGGCGGCTGCTCCGATGTTTCAAGCGGAACCGTGGCATCACTCTCCTCCTGATGGATTCCCTTTTGGCCTTAGGTGCACAAACAGGCTCTTGGTGACACCGTTCATCAGCGTTTTCATGATAAACGAAATTAGCTTCACAACAACAGCGACAACATGCTCCAATCGCTGTTCAATCATAACTGAGTGGGTTTACGAGCGGCGCTCGCTTATATACCGATTGGTGATTTCAATAGCCTGTTTTGAAAGCAATTTTAAGACTATTGAAAGAAGTTTTTGGATCAAAAAGTAACAAGTATATGACGCGTAGACATTTTATCTTTCAAATGAAGTGTTTATCATACCATTCCGTTCAGTTGTTTAAGAGCTATTAACGCTCAAAATCTCGGTCTCCAGCGTAACGCTTTCGTTCTCGAAACTTTGGTTTTACACCCCGGTATAGAAATTAAAGACGTAGTCCTACGTCAAAATCAAAACATGCTATTGGAAGAACGAAAATTAATATTATTTTAATATAAGGAACAACTCTAAATGCTATACAAAAATGAATTCTAGGCACGATGAAATTCATCATTTGCTAACCCTTCTCTGCATGATTTTGCTTATTGGTGAAATAAATCAGGGTGGTATAGTTCAACTTAAAGTGAACTTGTTCTTTTATATAATTTTTGGGCATTCAATGTTATGATGAAAATTTCCACCATTATGCAAAGAAGAGTTAACAAAAATTTATTTTCGAGGCCGCCATCATGTATATAAAATTGAATCAGGTGGGATTACCTCCGTATGAAAAAGGACGATCGAAAGCCGATGTAATAGTTTGTTGCCGTGGACCCATTTTGGGAGTAGTATCAATTCTAGATTCTTGTGATGCTGTTCTTTTTCGTCCCTGATTTAGAACCGGGGCCGGTTTTTCATTAACAGTGGAGAAGGCCAAATTTTTATGCTTGAATGTCAAATGATTGAGCATGTTGCTCGTGTTACGGCAAAAACTTAGAATATGCAAACATAATTTACATTGTACTTTGTTCCCGTCAATTTTTTTAAAGAACTCCCAAGCCGGACTGATTTTGGATTTTTCTTGATTTTTTGCCGAAGGTGTTTCTGACATCGCGAATTTTTCCCAATTAGGCTTCTTCGGTTCCAATCGATATTTAATCTGAAAAGAATAAATCAATTTTAATCACAGAGTGTCGGCTATCTAGAAAAATCTTGAAAATCAGGGAATATAAATGAATTTAAGCCCTGTCAAATAAAATCGCGGAGTTTCGTCACCAATCAGAATTACTATACAAGCCTATTGAATTTTAAATAATGGCAGTAATTGGAAAGTTTGTTATACAAAAATGTTTATTTATCTTGGAATATTATATATATTTTTTATTTTTTATATTTTTTTCTGTGTACATTTACTTTGGTGCATGTTGCCTGCCTTTGTCTGTGCGCGAAGGTAAAGGACAAAAAACGCGAAAGCAAAGCATACTGTTTGGTATGTGCATATGATTTTTTTTCCTACAACATATGCAAACAGGTTCATATGAATCATATGAAATCAAAAAAGCATACACAATAAATCAAGCCAGTTTCTTTCAAATATCTAACATGTCATTTACCCAAAAGCTCATACCAGCCATTTACTGGGATGTTGCAATCAGCGGTGCCTGGAAACAGTCATGTGTCACAAATAATTTCGAACTGTTCAGAAGGACATGATCGTATTGGAAAGATTCACGAGGATCGTTGAGAAGGTCCAACTCGGCCGTGTTGGAATAAGCTACATGATGACGTTGGACATTGTCCCGTATTATAAATCTGCTCAAAGAACTGTTGAGATTATTTGCAAGTTTGCTGGTGATAATCAGAAAAAAAATTTAACCAACATCAGATTCCTTCGTCGACGTAGTTCAATGCTTGGCGTTTCATTTTATCAAATGATTAATCCATTAGCAACTTCTAGTTATTTCGATTAAATTTTCTGTTTTTATCCATGAATGATGGTAATGGAACAAAGAACCATTTATCAGAGAATTGCATTTGACAATGAAAAAAACTTCGAAAAACTCGCTAATATTTGATGACAAATAAATTGTGATTTCGTTTGGAATGAAAAGGAATGTTGAATACACCAGCTTTAACTTTCCTATACTCGCGCATAGGTTTGACAGGCCGAGAGTGAATGAGGTGGCTGAATTAAATAATTATTAAAACTGAATGAAGTTAAAGAAAAAAAATCTGGAGTTTTGGAGTGAGTATACGAGTTACGATTTTGCGCGAGAATATAGGAGAGTTAGAAATTATGAAATTATCGCCGTTAACATATCATCTGACGAAGTTCGTATTCTCCCTTAGGTATTCCGTCGTTGATTTCTGTTGAAAAGCAAGATTCGAAAAGGTTTCGACTATATTAAGCTCCAGCAGAATACTCATATTTCGAATTAGTTTCGTTGTGTTGAAATATTGAATCACAATGGACAGGTATTGATAAAATTGAATATAAATCGATTTAGATCGGTAAACATAAATGATTCAATCATTCGGAAAACTCTAACGTGTTAGAAGCTTATTCTTAATATGTTCAGTGCATAATTACTGGAGATGAAACGGATATTCAAAATATCCGGCCGGATACCGGATATTAGGAAAAAAAATCATAAAAATAAGATAAATTATAACACAATTAGCATATGAACATCATTCATACATAATTAAAAATAAAATTTGATTACTTATTTATTAGAAATGTTATTAAAATTAAATTATTATCAACTCATAACAGTATTAATTTATAAACAATACTCAAAATTAACCACTGAATAATTATGATGCATGAATAACAAATTTTCAACAATTGCTAACAACCATTTACTATTGTAGCTTCGAGTGAAAAATCGACTTGGTTGTTTGACGGTAACTAACGGAAAGAAAATTTTATTTTCCTATATTGAGTCATGGCTTACTACACTACAATACTCCTCCTTAAGCAATTAATCCTATGGCTTCACGACTCCGGTTCAGTTTAATGAGGGTTAACGGTTTCGTGAGCCCATCAGCGAGTTGATCTTCACTACTGACGTAATCGATGTTGACCATTTCTCTCTCCAGCGCATCTCGAATATGATGCAGCGATAACAGCGATGGTACTTTGATTGTCACATAGAATCTTGATAGGGCCAATTTCTTGAAACTGCGAAATTAATCCTTTCCACCACGAGGCTTCCTGAACTGCTGCTGATAGGGCCATGTATTCAGCTTCACATGTTGACAACGCAATCGTAGGCTGCCGCTTACAGCACCAGGAAATCGCCGCACCCTGTAGCTTGAATATGTAACCTAGAGCTCGTCGATTTTCTGTCGTCCAAATTTGATGCCCAGTCCGCATCGCTGTATCCTACGACTTCTTCATTAGCATCCTTCCTGTACGTCAGCTTCACTTTTGCGGTTCCACGGAGGTACCGGAACAAATGCTTTACAGCACTCCAGTGCTGCATTCCTGGATTGGAATTATATCGGCTCAGCTGGTTCACGGCAAATAAAATGTCCGGTCGGGTACATTGGGCCAAATACATCAGACTACCGACTGCTTCCTGATACGAGATGTTGGCCATCTGGTTCGTCTCGCCAGGGGTTTTTGGTGACATCTCCTTGCTCAGCTTGTCAGTCATCGGGGTCTTGACTGGTTTACAGTGTGCCATGTTGAATTTGGCCAGCATTGTTTCAATGTAGGCTTCCTGATCCAACGCAATAGTATCCTCGGTCCGGCTTATCCGAATTCCTAGGCAACTCTTAGCTTCACCCAAGTCCTTCATTCGGAAGTTTTCATTCAGGAACACCTTGACACGCTTGATCCAGTCGTCAATGTTCGAAAAAATCATCACGTCATCGACGTATACTGCCAGAAATATCATCAGCTGGCCATCGATATGATAATAAACGCAGGGGTCGTAGTTCGCCTGTGTAAGGCCAAACTTCTTCAGCATCGAGTCCAGCTTGTTGTTCCAGACTCGACTAGATTGCTTGAGTCCGTACAACGCCTTGTTCAAGCAGCACACCAACGAACGATTCTGGGGATTCTCAAACATCGGGGGCTGCTCCATATAGATCACTTCTTCCAGGTCTCCTTGGAGGAAAACGGTGACGGCGTATTATAAATCTGCTCAAAGAACTGTTGAGATTATTTGCAAGTTTGCTGGTGATAATCAGAAAAAAAATTTAACCAACATCAGATTCCTTCGTCGACGTAGTTCAATGCTTGGCGTTTCATTTTATCAAATGATTAATCCATTAGCAACTAGTTATTTATATAGTATTATATAGTTATTTCGATTAAATTTTCTGTTTTTATCCATGAATGATGGTAATGGAACAAAGAACCATTTATCAGAGAATTGCATTTGACAATGAAAAAAACTTCGAAAAACTCGCTAATATTTGATGACAAATAAATTGTGATTTCGTTTGGAATGAAAAGGAATGTTGAATACACCAGCTTTAACTTTCCTATACTCGCGCATAGGTTTGACAGGCCGAGAGTGAATGAGGTGGCTGAATTAAATAATTATTAAAACTGAATGAAGTTAAAGAAAAAAAATCTGGAGTTTTGGAGTGAGTATACGAGTTACGATTTTGCGCGAGAATATAGGAGAGTTAGAAATTATGAAATTATCGCCGTTAACATATCATCTGACGAAGTTCGTATTCTCCCTTAGGTATTCCGTCGTTGATTTCTGTTGAAAAGCAAGATTCGAAAAGGTTCCGACTATATTAAGCTCCAGCAGAATACTCATATTTCGAATTAGTTTCGTTGTGTTGAAATATTGAATCACAATGAACAGGTATTGATAAAATTGAATATAAATCGATTTAGATCGGTAAACATAAATGATTCAATCATTCGGAAAACTCTAACGTGTTAGAAGCTTATTCTTAATATGTTCAGTGCATAATTACTGGAGATGAAACGGATATTCAAAATATCCGGCCGGATACCGGATATTAGGAAAAAGCGTCCATCTGCTGGATTCGCAAATCGTATCTTGATGCCACCGCGAACAGGTATCGCAGCGAACTGTGGCGAACGATGGGGGAGTACGTTTCGTCATAATCTACTAGGTTTTCGCTGTGAAAAACCTTTAATCACCAACCTCGCCTTGTATCTGTTCACATTTCGGCTTGAATCACGCTTAGTCTTGAACACCCATTTGCATTATATTGCCTTCCTACCTTTTGGTAGTTCTGCCAGGTTCCAGGTACCGTTGCTGATCAGCGCATCGTACTCCTCCTGCATGGCTGCTTTCCATTTCTCGGCATCAGAACGCGACATCGCTTCTTGTGGTGTAACAGGATCACTAGAGATGTCGTTCGCTTCGTCGATTTGCTGAGTCGTCATTCCGCTGAATTGGCTCGATACAATTGGCTTCGCAACTTTCTCATCATCGGGTTGCGCGTCTTGCACGGCATCGGGTTTTTTTGATTGCACGACATCGGGTTGGGTTATCTGTGAAGAGTGGGGACGGAGCAAGTCTTTGGTCGAAACTACAAATTGATCATACTTGCCTGGAAGATGGTGCTCCCGACCGCTTCGCCTCAACGCCAGTGACCCAGACGGATATGAAACTTGGCGCGGAGGGAGCACAGTCACATCAATCATGGTATCTGTCGAGCTACTGCTAATGTTGCTTAATGCTTCTTCATATTCGTCGTCTTCGAAGTCGCTCTCGGTAACAGCGAGGGACTGCTTCAGCCGCTGCACTCGTCCCTTCCGTAACTTCTGGCGATAACGACACATAATCCTCGACATCCAGCCTGACCATCGTGCGAGTACTTCCTCGATTCACTTCTGATTCACGACCATGCATTGTCCCTTCGTTGATGAATCGAACATCCCGGCTCTTGACGATCTTCCTGGTGTTCAGATCGAATAGACGGTAACCCTTGGTGTCTTCATCAAATCCAATCAGGATGCTAGCTTCCGATTTCTCATCCCACTTGCGTCGTTTCGGTTTCGTAACATGAACCATGGCTTGGGTTCCGAAGATCCTGATGTGCGATAATTCCGGTTTCTTTCCGCTCCAAAGCTCCTCAGGTGTGATATTGTGACCTCGCGTTGGTGAACGATTCAGGAGGTACACTGCCGTCGACACAGCTTCTGCCCAGAATTATTTCTCCAGTCTTGCTTCGAGAAGCATACACCTCGCACGTTCGACGATTGACCGATTCGCCCTCTCAGCTAGTCCATTCTGTTCCGGAGTATAGCTATTCGTGGTTTGATGACGAATTCCGAACTTCGCTAAATATTCAGAAAACTTCTGGTTGGTGTACTCCAATCCATTGTCGGTCCGGATAATCTTCAACTTGTGTCCAGTTTGCCGCTCAGCCATCACGTGGAATCTCCGAAACATATCCAGAACTTCGCCCTCCGACTTCGATCGCAAAAAATATGCAAACATCCGTCTGGACTTGTCATCCACAAACACGATGTAATACCTGCTTTCTCCGATCGATTTGACCTCCATCGGGCCGCAGATGTCCGAATGAACAACCTCCAACAGCTCCAATGCACGGGAACCTTTCTTATTGAATGGATGACGGCTATGCTTTCCCATCGCACAAACACTGCAATCATTCCCAGCCTTGTTGCTCAGTAGCACACCATCAACCAGTCCATCCGCAAGTTTCTTTAGTCCCGCCGAGTTCAGGTGACCCATCCGTCGATGCCAGATATCCATAGATACTGTTGCGACGCACGCTAATGCCGTTCCACCATTATGTTGATCCAACTGGAACATGTCATTAGTGTGGCTGCCTGTTGCCACGACATCGCCACTCGCGTTCAGCACCCTACAACCTTCATTGTCGAAAATCATACTGTACCCGTTCTTTACAATTTTGTTGACAGAAAGGAGGTTCACAGATAGCTGCGGAATATACCGCACGTCGTTGACTTGAAGACTAGTGCTTCTGTCACGGCAGCTCGGTCGCAAAATGGTTTTGCCGATTGCTTCAATGCTCATCTCAGCCTTGTTCACTGCAACTACGCTACCATTTGATGGCTTCAACTCCTTCAATAGTACCTTGTTATGAGTCATGTGAACCGTTGCTCCGGAATCGAAAAACCAATCGGTGTTGCTATTGGACTCGATCGATGACAAGACGACACAGAAAGCTTCTTCCTTCTTGCTCCTGCAATCCTTTGCGATGTGCCCGAATTTCTTGCATTTCCTGCATTTCGGACCCTTTGACTCCGTCTTCGGTTGATTGGCCGGTTTCTGCTGCTTGTTGAATCCTCCACGCTTACCTCTTGCCAGTAGTGCCGCATCCGACATTGGTACCTGCAGCTCCTGCAGTAGCTTTGTCTTGATCGCATCTCCTGTTACAGGGGTTCCAGAGTTTTCCAGAGCCATAATCATTGGTCTGTACTCGTCAGGAAGACCACACAGCAGCAACGCGCCAATTCACTCATCCGAAATTTTGAATCCAATCCCGTTGAGTTGGTGAGCCGTCGAAATCACTTCGTTGACGTATTCAGACATCGACGCACAGCTTCCCAGGTCTGTCTTCACTAGTTTCCGCAGAAGTCCTACTCGCCTAGTGAGTCCGGAGTCTTCAAAGACTTGCTTTGCAGTCGTCGCTTCCTCTACATGAACGTAATTCGTTGGTTCCAACAGAAGAATAATCTTCGCTCTCGCTTTTCGATTCTTGACAGGGTCGATAGCTTTGAAAGTTCCATCCTCGTTCTTCTCGGGCTTGACGGCCTCCCAGAGGTCTTCAAGTTCGAGGTAAGTCTTGACGGCGAACTTCCATGTCGCCCAATTTTCCCGTCCGTACAATCGCTCGATTCCAGGTAGGCTTGAAGCACCGTGTGATCTCGAATCTTGATTTCCCAAACTTCCAATTCTTGACATTGCCATTTCGAATCTTCAAAGCTTCAAAAAAAAAAGATGAATAGGCCCATAACCTATTGTAGCTTCGAGTGAAAAATCGACTTGATTGTTTGACGGTAACTAACGGAAAGAAAATTTTATTTTCCTATATTGAGTCATGGCTTACTACACTACAATATTTACGCTTTGCTTTGCACACCAGAGTAGCTACAGACAATAATCTTTGTTTTTCCTAAATCCCGGTTAAAAAGAAAAATATAATGCAGTAGAAACCCGATTATCCGCGGAATAGGCTCTTTAGAACTACGGGCTCACTTCAGCGGATAATCGGGGTTCTATTGTACTACTAATCAGCGACTAACGGTACTCCCCCGGGAAGGCATTGATGCTTCAACTCCATCGCCTTTGTCGAAGTGACCTTAGACCGTGGTTCCGAATGGTCGAAACACTTTTACCAGCAAAATTATCGTCAGAGAACCTTTTTATAACCTATTCTAAATTACCTGAAAAAACGCGCTCAAAATGGCCGTGAAGAAAAGGCAAAGCTGTCCTTTTTTCTCTGGAACAGGATTTCAATCTCCCTGGATATCTGAACCTGCGAATAAAATAAAATTCAACACTTTTTAAAATATAAGATATTTACAATACCTGCAGTATTTGTTAAATTTTCTCCGCAAAAATATTTCTTTCACTTTCGCTTCCAATTCGCTTTTTGCGCCATAAGTCGCGATTACAGTCTAAACCCTTTTTTTTTATTAATCCGTTTATTTTTACAGGCTCAGTTACATAAGTTTAATGGAGCCAAACTCT
Organism: Toxorhynchites rutilus septentrionalis; assembly: GCF_029784135.1. NCBI lineage: Eukaryota > Metazoa > Arthropoda > Insecta > Diptera > Culicidae > Toxorhynchites > Toxorhynchites rutilus. The sequence goes on from NC_073746.1 coordinate 191,316,015, forward strand.
TAACTATATTTCAACTAGCATATATGAACATGTTGTTTCCTTAATTCTATGGTTAATGAAATAGGAAACCGATTACTCGCGGTCGAGTAGAGTTTAGAAGGGTGACACATTTTCATTAGGAAAAGGATGGGATGTAAGGAGATGTGTGTTTACACTCGCACTCACATTCACATTCACATTCTCATTCACACTAACACTTCACACTCAATTCTTAAAACTATCCTTACATCTAATATGTATTTACAATTTAACTTATTCTAATGTTAGTAGGAAGGGAACCGATAGCTCGCGAAGGACGAAAAGGAGGGGAAAAGGATGTATGAACAATCACACTCGAAGATCGATATTTTTAAGGAAAACATATATTTGGGACATGTAGTCAAGGTCTAACCGAGCCAACACATCTCTCACCGGCACATTGGGCTGTCTTCCTCGGGCCCGAAGGGAGTTTTCTAAATTCGATCTGGCGACAAGATATAGCTCGCACGACCAAACAACGTGTTCGATGTCGTGGTAACCATGGCCACAAACGCAGAGATTGCTGTCGGCAAGCTCGAAACGAAAAAGTAGCGCATCTAAAGAACAGTGATTAGACATGAGTCGGGAGAAGGTCCGAATAAAGTCACGACTCAAGTCCAGACTTTTGAACCATGGTTTGATGCTAACCTTAGGGATAATCGAGTGGAACCACCGGCCCAATTCATCTTCGTTCCACTTACGTTGCCAGTTAACTATGGTATTTTTGCGGACTAAAGAATAAAATTCATTGAAGGCGATTTGACGCTGATAAATATCGCCTTCAATTGCACCTACCTTTGCTAATGAGTCAGCCCTCTCATTACCCGAAATGGAGCAATGTGAAGGGACCCAGACAAAGGTAATGACATAACAGCGTCTGGATAAAGCACTCAAAATTTCTCGTATTCTCTCAAGGAAGTACGGCGAGTGCTTTTCCGGCCTCACTGAACGGATAGCTTCGACAGAGCTAAGACTATCCGTTACAATGTAATAGTGTTAAACAGGTCGTGAGGCGACGCTGTCCAGCGCCCAATGAATTGCTGCCAATTCAGCAATATACACTGAGCAAGGATTCTGAAGACTGTGTGAGGTGCTAAAAAAATTGTTGAACACTCCGAATCCTGTGGACTCATTCATAGAGGACCCATCAGTAAAGTACATATTATCACAATTGACACGCCCATACTTTGCTTCGAAAATCGTAGGAACGATCCCCGATCGATGATAATCTGGAATTCCATGGATATCCTGCTTCATGGACAGATCAAAATGTACAGAGGAATTGATGTAGTCAGGAAAACAAACACGGTTGGGAATATACGAAGAAGGATCAACCTGCATGGAGACGAATTCATGATATGAGCTCATGAATCCAGAATGAAAATTTAGCTCGATCAGCTGCTCAAAATTTCCGATCACCAATGGGTTCATAACCTTACACCGAATGAAGAACCGAAGAGATAATAAATTGAAGCGATCTTTTAGTGGGAGTAGGCCTGCCAAAACCTCGAGACTCATGGTATGCGTTGAGGGCATACATCCCAACGCGATACGGAGACAAAGATACTGAATTCGCTCGAGTTTAATGAGGTGTGTTTTGGCAGCTGATTGAAAACAGAAACTGCCATACTCCATCACTGAGAGAATAGTTGTTCGATACAACATTATAAGATCTTCGGGATGGGCTCCCCACCAGGTGCCGGTAATTGTACGGAGAAAGTTTATTCTTTGTTGGCATTTTTTACTCAGATACCTAATATGGGCCCCCAAGTACATTTGGAGTCGAACCAGACCCCAAGATACTTGAATGACATAGCATGAGTGATCGGTTTACCCAAAAGTTGAAGCTTTGGTTTTGCTGGTCTATGCTTCCTAGAAAAAACCACCATCTCTGTTTTCTCCGTGGAGAATTCGATCCCTAGCCCAATGGCCCAGGTTGAAAAATTGTTCAAAGTATCTTGTAAGGGTCCTTGCAGGTCGGATTCGTTTGATCCTACGACAGACACCACTCCATCATCTGCAAGTTGTCTTAGGCTGCAATTTTGTGTAAGGCAATTGTCGATGTCGCTTACATAGAAGTTGTACAAAAGGGGGCTTAAACATGAGCCTGGGGGAGTCCCATGTAGGAGACCCGACTTACTGTCGAATCCCCGTGAGAAAAATTCAAATGCATGTTATATAACATATTACTCAATAGAGGCGGCAGACCCCGAGAGTGTAATTTGTCTGACAGGACCTCTATTGAAACTGAATCAAAGGCCCCCTTTATGTCCAAGAATACTGAAGCCATTTGTTTTTTTCCGGCGTAAGCCATTTGAATTTCGGAAGAAAGCAACGCAAGACAATCATTCGTCCCCTTGCCCCTGCGGAACCCATATTGTGTATCTGAGAGTAGGCCATTCGTTTCAACCCATCGATCAAGGCGAAACAAGATCATTTTCTCCAACAATTTCCGTATACAAGACAGCATTGCTATTGGGCGGTACGAATTGAAGTCGGACGCGGGTTTTCCGGGTTTTTGAATAGCTATAACTCGTACTTGTCTCCAATCATCTGGAACAATATTAAGTTCCAGAAACCGATTGAATAAATTCAACAAGCGATGTTTCGCCACATCAGGGAGGTTTTTCAACAAGTTGAACTTAATTCGATCCGATCCCGGAGCAGAATTGTTACATGAAAGGAGAGCAAGAGAGAATTCTACCATCGAAAACTCAGAATCAAGATCGCACCTATCTTGTGGTATATCTCGAACAATTTTTTGCACAGGAGCGGAATCGGGACAAACCTTTCGTGCAAAATTAAAAATCCATCGATGTGAATATTCTTCGCTTTCATTCGTTGAAGAGCGATTTCTCATGTTTCGAGCCACTTTCCATAATTTTTTCATTGACGTTTCTCGTGACAAACCTCCCACGAAATTTCGCCAATAAGCACGTTTTTTCCCTTTGATCAAATTTTTGAACTGATTCTCAAGGGCTAAATACGTTTGAAAATTTTCGAGAGTTCCACGTTTTCGAAAAGCTTTAAATGCATTCGATTTTTCTATATAAAGCTTGGAACATTGGCTATCCCACCATAGATTGGGAGGCCTTCGGGAAATGGTGGAACCTGGAACGGGTTTCGTTTGAGCGCGAACTGCGCTGTCATAGATCAAACGAGAAAGGAAGTTATACTCCTCCAATGGATGTAAACCATCTCTGGAATTGATGGCTAGAGCAATCGCGTCCGCATACTTTTTCCAGTCAATGTGTCTTGTGAGGTCATATGCCATGTTTATAGATTCAGAAGAATTCGACCCAATGGTGATGGAAATTTTGATTGGCAAGTGATTACTACCGTTGGGGTCCTGGATTACATTCCACTTGCAATCTAACGATAATGAATTCGAGCAAAGCGAGAGGTCAAGAGCACTTGGGTTAGCAGGAGGTTTAGGTACACGTGTTGTTTCCCCAGTGTTCAAAACGGTCATATTGGAGCTGTTACAAAGGTCATATATCATCGATGAACGATTGTCGTCGTACTGTTCCCCCCAGGCAGTTCCGTGAGAGTTGAAGTCTCCCAAGATCAATCGTGGCTCAGGAAGGAGTGAGCACATGTCAACAAGTTGCTTGCGGCTAACCGCAGCTCTCGGAGGCCAATACAAGCTAACAATACAGAGGTCTTTGCCTCTGATGTTTGCATGACAAGCAACAGCTTCAATCCCTCCAATAGGTGGAAGGTCAATTCGAAAAAATGAGTGCCACTTATTGATCCCCAATAGCACCCCTCCGTATCTGTCATCACGGTCCAAGCGTATAATATTAAAATCGTGGAAAGAGAGATCATCTCGCGAAGAAAGCCAAGTTTCGGACAGAGCAAAAACATCACAATTGAACTTATGAATTAAAAATTTGAATGTATCCAATTTAGGGATAAGACTACGACAATTCCACTGTAAAACAGTGATATCTCCGACCTCTCTATTTAAATTAGACATCAAGAGAGATAATCATTGCTAAGAGGGGCCATGTTTGCATCAATTGTTGCAAAATTGTCTTTAATACTGGAAGCATTGAAATGACAATGGTTCTGATGGAGTCGGAAACGTTAAAACACTTGAAGATTTGATCCAAAAGGTCAGAGAACTTTATAAATCCCGATTGGGAAGTTGAGCTGGACGGAAAAATAGGGACAGTTGGGGTTTTTGATGTCCCATCGAGTGCTGGGTCGTTCGAAGGTGAACTATTCCCACGGAAGCCAGGAGGAACCTGATTTTGCTTGTCCGCTGCACTCGATTTTTTAGGCAAGCTAACAGGGGATATCACCGGAGGGACTTGTGATTGAATTTTGGGAGTGGTCACATTTTTGCGCCGGGGATTCCCTTGGGAAATAAACGGTGTGCCCCCGTGAGCTGTGTCCGCTTCCATTTCGTCAACTGGCAACGTGGAAAAAATATTGTGTGAGGAGATTGGATGTTGTTGTTGTTGGGCCTGTGGAGAAGCGCCCTTTAAAATTTCCGCAAAAGTGCGTTTCGAGCGTTCCTTTAAAGAGCGCTTCTGTTTCTCCCAGCGACTCTTGTAAATTTCACAAGCTGAGAGCTCATGTGGGGTCCCCCCGCAATATGGACACTTATGCTCAGTCGCACTGTAGGATTTGCCCACATGTTGCTCTCCGCAAGTGGCACAGCGCTCCTTGTTGGCGCAGTAGTCTGCTGTGTGACCAACTGACTTGCATTTGTTGCAAGTCATGGGCTTTGGCACGAAGAGACGCAGCGGAAGCCTCAATTTGTCCACCATAACGTAGTCAGGGAGGGCGGAACCAGCAAAAGTTACTCGAAACGAGTCGGACGGCGTGAATTTTGTTTTTCCCTCTTCCTGGGACACTTTTCCTAATTGATGGCAGTCCAAAATTTTAACTTTCGTCAAAGGGAGCTTTTTAAATCTGCCATCTCCCTCTTTTATTAATGCGCTCGTCAGACCCGTTTCTGTAATCACCCCCGAAATTTCTACGTTATGACAGGGCACATAAACGCGATATTCTAGTACGAACCTATTGTCGACAACAATCTCGTTAGCTTGCTTCCGGTCAGCCACGACAACACGCAGTTTGTTCGGTCAAACCTTTCTAATTTAGACCATGGAGGAATAATTTTTTGTCAGATCTTTCATGATCTGAATGACGTTGAGCGATTTCCCGTTGGGTTTTGGCCGGAAGAAAACAACCCATGGGCCAGATCCAGATGCATCTTCTGGATAGACCTTGACACGCGGAGAGGGGACAACTGAGGGGGAGGACGAGGTCGATTGTTGAGCGGAAGCGGGAACAGTTGGGCTGGGAGGCAAGTTCGGGAGATAATCGGAAGCGGGAGCGGGAGATTGAGGGGGCGAAGTGGAAAAGTTTGCCAATTTTCTTGAAGGGGGCTTGTTGAAGTTGATTAACTCTTCCTCTGAAAAGACATCGTCTGAGGGGGGAACGCGTTTAAGCGCCTTCCCAGTAGTTAGTGAGGAGGAAACATCAGACTCAATGTCCATATCAAGAGGATCGCACTTTGCCATTATAGATATACAATTATGCTTTTTCTTTTTTTTTTTTTAATCCTTAACCTAATATATATATACTTAAATACTTGAAGCGCACGGTGCGGATGATTTGTAACGGTGCTCCAATCGAACCACGTGATGATCGCTTGGCACAACAGCAATGGTGTATCGCACCACAATACGATGACGATGGAACGGCACACGCTCACAGCGCCCGCAGTGGAGGACTTCTCCCTTCCGCTGGTTGTGATTACTTATCACTTCACTCTCGCAATAAAGGAAACCCCGTTAGGGCGAAACAATCACTTCAGCGAAACCGATAACGGTATTGTTCCAACACAATAACGGACACGAACAACTTTGCGTCCGGCGGCTTCGGACTGCGCGAGCTGACCAGTCTAAACCCTAGCACTGTTGAAACAAAATGACTAATGACAATGCCCACTGACAAGATATGCAGATCAAGGTGTTTACGAAGTGGGGTGAGCCACTACATGGTAAATCCAATATAATCAAAATAACTTATAAAAAACTAAAAAAACGGTCGTATTTTTTTTTCTTCTGGGTTTGGATCGATTATTCGACGCAAATTATTCGTTCGCTTCGATTATTGGTTGCGCAGTATTCGTTCGATTAATAATCGATTTCTGTAGGAAGTATTCGATTAATCGATTAATCGAACGATTATCGGGGATCACTAAGTGGAATCAAATCTGGTCAACAGGGCGACCAGTAATCGGTTACATATTACTAACATAGTTGTAAGCAAACATTGTCAAAATATTGAACTCCCGGCCCCGTTAGACTGACGCCATATGAGCCTTAATAAAATATATATTTTGGATAAAAAAATAAAAAAAAAACAGGAAGTGGGTTATATCTATGGTATAACCGCAAGGGTGACGTAGGACTATCGTTGATTTAGAGATCATTTGTATGAAGTTGAATCTGAATTCATTCTGAATGAATGAATATTTGGAGAACTTCGAAAACGAGAGCGTTACGTTGGAGGCACAAGGTTTTATGCATCCAATATTGGATACGGAAATATCCTACTGATGGGGAAGAATAATCTTCAGAAGCTATCCTGTTGATTGCGATTGATTGAAAAATCACAAAACCTAATGTATTTGGTCACAGTGTTACATGGATAGAAAACATTAAAATAAACTCTTTCACATGAATATATTTTGAAAATTCCCAAAGGAACTGGCAGATTATTTTCAGTAACGATTAGATATTTCCACATTTTCTTCGATACTGGAAGCCCACCAGTGGTTAATGCCAACTCGATAACCACCTGTTAATAGCCGCGCGTGTATGTATGTGTAGCGATGTCTTCCCAGGGAACCGTTTGTGGCATCACTCTCATCCTGATAGATTCCCTTCTGGCCTAGGGTGCACAAACAGGCTCTTGGTGACACCGTTCATCCGCGCTTTCATGCTTCACCGCAACAGCGACAACATGCTCCAATCGCTGTTCAATTAGAACTGAGTGGATTCCCGAGCGCCGCTCGCTTATATACCGATTGGTGATTTCAATAGCCTGTTTTGAAAGCAATTTTAAGACTATTGAAACAAGTTTTTGGATCAAAAAGTAACAAGTATATAACGCGTAGACATTTTATCTCAATTGCATTTTCTAATCACCATGCCTAGAATCAGTTCTAAATTTTGAAAAATTCAATAAAAACCATTGAATTCAATTATTTAAATGCCTAAATCCGGTAGTCCGACCCTTATTCAACAATAATAATATATAGACTATTTCTCTCACCTTGTCGCGAATGATTTTTACTCCGAAATTTGGAACTAAGAGATATGTTGGCATAAACAGTAAGTTACTTATGACATGCTGAGGCACCACTCAGTGTCGCATTGGAGGCGATTTTTACCAGTAATTATACATCCGCGACTGGTGGCGACTTTCAATGTGGGGCCATAATTTGGGCCCCGAACTCAATGTTTACAAATATGTCCAATTAGAGGTAAAAATGTCAAATTAAACGTGTCGCATCACAGATCTGTCCAATTAGCTAAATGTCGAATTAGATGTAAATTTTTGTACAACTAAAATCAAAACAAAAGCCGATACACAAAGCCCAGGCAAAAACCCAAGGAACCGTCCCTCTCCGTCAATTATTCTTTTCTTTAAATCGACCGTCAGTTTTCGTTGAACGTATGCTGACGGGTCGTTACGTTGCCGGTGTATGTGAATGTTTTCATAAGAATTGCATGGTAGAATAATTGACGTAACGTGACGGGACGTGAACGAGACGTGGATGTTGTATGTGAATCGCATTTAACGAATCAATATTCCACGCTATAGACGTTGCCGGTTTTGTGGATTTTCATCCTTCCTCGGGAAAGTCCTGTCTGTTCGACCTCGATTAAACGGATATGCTACAGGAGTATTTCAGCAGTATAGACCCCGGTTGCTACTGATGCGTCAACATTTTCAAGTGTCTCCATGACTTCGACTACGGTAAGCTAAGTCGGAAGTAGGGTTATTTCGTATAATAGATGATCGAAATAACCAAAGTTGACCACTGGAGATGTAGTGCTGTAGATGCTCTTCAAGAAATCGGCAAAAATATTTCCGGTGCTCGTATCGGTGTTTTCAAAAGATCCAGAGAATGTAACATTGATTGGCATTTGAGGAGTTGCGTTTCAAATTTTGACGTATCTCCATGAGCGTGACGGGTTTGGCTTCTAATCATGCTGTATTTTATGGGTGTAGTTTCGGTGAGCGGCGAGAAGCTTTTTGCACTCCGTTTCGACAAAGTGGAGGATATTGCCATCAGCGATGGATCTTGATCTTAAAATTTATGTCTTGATTTTGATTCATGACAACAACACAACAAATATAATATTTCAAAACATGTGTGCATGGATGCATTAAATTCTACAGAACATTATCTAAGAACCACAAACTAATGTCTCAGAGCATGTATGATGATATACCAATTACTTGCCTGTCTTTAAAATCCAATTTACTTGGTTCGTTAAAAAAATCGGTGATCTGACGGTTGAAGAACTTGTTGATGCTTATCGGTTAACACTCATTCGCTCGTGAGCTTTCAAATCGTAACTCGTGGTTCTGTAAAGGTAAGGAGTGCTGAATGACAATGAAACTGCGAACAACTGTGACAGAGAAGAAGAAATTTCTATAGTTTTTCGTGGCGTAACCGTTATTTGAGTGTGCTAATAAGTCCCTATCGTTTGACTCAATAGGTTTGCCATTTCAAACATACACATCGGACAACACTGAATGGAAAATGTCGTTCCAACAAAACCGTTTTTGCGGGGAATTCTTTTTCCTTACTGCAAACAAAAGAGGACAGTGTGATATCCTCCCACTTCCAGCTCAGTTCTCCAACACCAAATATTCAACTCGTCTCACACACTAGGTGTAATTTACATGATACTGTGTAAATACTTTGATCAGGATCCCACATCCTCCCCTCGCACAAAATGAATTGAACCTAATATATAAAAATGTGTCAAGTCAATTGAGGAATGTTTCTTACATGTTTTACTATTATATAAATTTTTTAAATATCCTACAATATTGTTGCACCAATAAAGAAAAATATTGCATTCAAAAATATGTCAATATATCGTTCTTTTCTTTACATAAAATGTTTTTCGCATTATATAATATTTATAGCATCCCTTTTTATGGTGAAAGAACTAATCCAAACCCCCACATCGTATTTATTTATATTTACATTTTGTTCTTCAATGGCTCTTTCTTGTGCATAATATTTGTGAACCATTCGATTTTGAGCTTTAACTATTCCGTTGACCATGGTCTTCTATCGGCTAGATTTTGATTTTGGTCTTGGGCTTCTCCCGACTCAATATTTTCCACGTAGTTGGCCTGGGTGTTCCACCGACTCAACTTTTTTTCTCACATGTTTGCCCATGGTCGTGTACCGTTTCACCGTTTTTCGGCCATGGGCTATACCCGACTAAACTTCAACGTACCCTTGGCTTTGGTCTTCCACCGGCTCAATTTTTTTCCGTATGGTTGGCAATGGTCTTGCACCGGCTCAACTTTCTTTTTGGTCTTGGGCTATACCCGACTCAATTTTGACGTGGGACTACGTCTAACCGGAATATATGGAGGGTAAAATGAAAACCTAAACACAGAACATGCAGGAAAAAATGAAAGATTTCGAATGCTTATAGCTCGAACATTTCGTACTGGATAGGAGAGATGTTTGCATCACTTGATAGGGAATATTTCTACGCATCTATCGCAACTAACAAAATGTTGTTTTTCATTAAATAAACAATTGAATAACTGTAAAATATTAGGCGTTATCTAAACGCCCTAACTGCATCGTTTTGATTGGCCCGATTTACGGTTTCCCTAACACAGCCATAAAACCAAGCAGCCTTGGGGAAATCGGCATTGCAAATTCATACAAATCGGGGGTATTTTTGTTCCGACTGAAATGTGTTTCCCTAACACAGACATCAAACCGAGGTTTCTGGGGAAATCGGCTCTGCAAATAAATGCAAACTGCGAGTACTTTTGTCCTCGCTTGCCTTTGTGCAGAGTGGAATATGTCTGTCCTAACATGATCTTCTAAACTGGAACCTGGGAAAATCGTGCAGACACTAGAAGCGCATGAACTTCCCAGTTTCAAGCAAATTCGAGATTCGAGAAGTATGTACACTTTTGGGATGTAAACTTCAGAGGGAAATGTAAAATAAAATAATCGTTTGATAATTTTTTTTGTCTTTATTGGAAAGATTTTCAGCCTTAGGCTGGTTCATCAAACGTTTGATAATTCTTCCGTACATATATTTTGTTCTAGTCATCATACCAAACGTAAAAGGTCCGTCATTAAATTTACTTGTAACGAAGAACAATCAATCACAATAAATGAATTGACTTTACACGGCATTTGTTCATTTTTTTCACTCACAGAGCAAATATATTGAACTCAATTGAATTTGGAAACTGTTTCATTCAATCAAGAATTTAATCAATACAAACGAATGATTGCTAAGCTAAGGTAGTTCCACGTGAACCTTGCGGTTATATCATAGATATAACCCACTAATTTTTACTTTAACGTACCGTTGGCCTTGGCCTTCCTGTGCTGTGTATCTGGTGGGATCAGCTAGGAGTCATTTATAATGAGCTACTCAAACCAAATGAAATTGTCACAGGAGACCGATAGACACGACAAGGTGATTCTGCAACATGGCAACGATCGGCCCCATGTTGCAATTGGTGTCAAAAACTACTTGGAGAACATCAAATAGGAAATCTTACCCCACTCACCGTGTTCACCAGACATTGCTCCCTCCGATTATCATTTGTTCCGGTTGATGACACATGGCCTGGCTGATGATACCAAAAAATGGGTCGATGACTGGATTGCCTCAAAAAACCAGTCTTTCTTTCAGCATGGAATCCGTATGCTACCAGAAAGATGGGAGAAGGTTGTAGCTAGCGATGGGCAGTACTTTGAATAATCTGTGACTTCTCTTCTTTTTTATAATAAAACGCTGGAAACTTATTTGTACTCCCAATATATGATAGCTTGATATACGTCAAGACATGAGGTAGGCGCATTTGAGAATGACTGAATTCTTTTCATACCAACAATCATATCAACAAATATATAATCATATCAATCGGATAGATAAACTGCAAAAAGAGTTTCATATTTACTATGCAAAAAATGTCTTTACATTTTTGAAAATATACGTGTAATATATTGTTAGCGATGTTTTTTTTTATTTCAGACATATTTTATTGTGTACTTCGCAATAATGTTCGTTCAATAATACAATAAAATACAATTATTTACATTTATATTTCGAATATAACTGCAATTATACGCAACTAGTAAGCGCCAAAAATATTATTGATGACTTTTCTCGTTCCTACGGAAGATTACTCTGTTTTGTACATCATACAGATATTTCCTGTATTTGAACACGTTTCTTTGTGGTTCCGTGAATTACAGAACCAGTTTGTTGCCGCAGGATCCCTCCATGAATGCCCACAGATCTAGCTGATCGTAAAGAATCCATCATCATAGAGCTGAACTCTAACTCAATTTCGTCGACAATTGTTCCGATTTCGTGCATTTCTGGTAAATTAGTCTGCTCGGATGAGTTATGAAACATTTCATCATTTGTTGAAGAATTTCGTCGTAGTTGGAAACCGGTTGTATTGGATGACGATTCTGACGTTGAAGTGGACTGTGATGGGAATCTGGGGTACACCGTCACCAAATTTTCCTCGGATGTATGCTTGCACATTTCCTGTGCTGTTGAATTCTGAATACTTCCCACGATCGATGTGGTGGGTGAGGAACACGAGTGTTCGTTGACAGGGAATTTTTGGTTACAGATATCCGAAGGGATATATTTTTCGTTGTTATTACTGTTTCGTTTATTGCAACTGTATTGTTCGTGTGTTGTAACACTTGAAACATCTTGCATAGCCGAGTCTAGAGTGTCATTGTCGTATTCTATATCTCTATCGGTTTTCTGATGTTTCAGTCTATCGTCTAGAAGTAATGATGTAGAGTGCAATATTTCATCACCAGTAATATTTTCTCTTGGTTTCTTCATCGACGCTCTTTTCTCTTTTTTGAAGTAAATAGCCACGAAAATTAGAACATTCAACAACAGGAGAAAAGAACCAACACCAATCGTAATGTTGAATGCGGCAGAGTATTGATGATACTGCGGATTAGTCAACTGGTTTACCGTTTTTCCGTTTTTCTCCAAACTGTTCATTGCAATACGCTGAGGATGAGTCGCTGCTACAGGCGACATCACAGTCGTGTTTGGTGGGCATTCTATACGTTCGTCGAAGGAAAATAGAAAGATATTTTTCTAATTACTCTGGCAAACACTGAAATGATCGAAATGATCGGTCGAAATGAGTATATAATGTTATGATTCACTGATAGGGATTACCTCGTGTATGATGTAATGATATGTGTGTTGTTTAATCAATTGTCGTTTAATATCTGTACGCAAAAACAGTTATTTATAGCGGAACCATGTTAATGTTGATTACTCAAAATGAAGGTCATTTATTTTACTCCAACACATTGACTGCCATGAGTTCACCGGTGAACTCAGAAGTTAGTTCCTAGTGGGCCATGAGTTCAACAGTGAATTCGGCTATCATTAAGTTCAGAAGCATTTTTGTGGTGTTTGAAAATGGCGTTGCCTCAATACCAGTGTGATACTTCTGCAACTTGCAGCAAATACGGTCAAAATATTACAGGTCATCATGTGACGGTAATCCCAGTTCCTTACCGCTCAAATTTTCGGTCTGCTGCATCGGTAATTGGCAGTATTAATAACACAACAATGGAAGCCTCATATAAACAGTCCCGCTGTGAACAGTCCAACTGTGAACATTCGATCAATAGGAATATTCTTACGCCGAAAACAGGCGCCATGTGTTGTGTATCGATAAAATAGGAATACTCTTATGCCTAAACGGCTACTGTGTAATAGATGAAACAAAAGTGTATCGATAGATACTGTACAGTGTGTACAGATATTAAATGACTCGAGCTCTATTGGATAAATTGTCTGATAGTAAGTTGATGTAGAAGTAATTTTTGGGTGGAAATAATTTATTGGTTCGATAAATGAAAAGAAAGTTTACCTGTTGATACCGTATGTGCAAACGGTACGACAATTGTTTCAGTCTTATGAGGCTTGCTGGTAGACTTAGCTATAGCTATAAGTTTAGGCAGTTTTGATATTTGAATATCTTTCACTCTACCTTCAAATTAAGAGAGCATTTATTGGTGAGAAAATTTGCCAATTATTTAACATAATGGCTCGATATTTACCCTCATAGTATTCAGGCTTAATCTCAGTAAAATGATGATGTCGCATCGGTAGATGGGCAGAATCAACGGGCGAATGAAGTTGCGGTATTAGACTCAACCATAAAGATAACTTGTGACCGCGGTAGTGATTTTTAGACACTATGTTGCAACCTTAAATAGATATAATTGTAATTTATGTAGACGAAATGGCAAGACTCATCTTACCAGACTTACCTAACTCCATATAGTTTTGATTGATTGGATCATACATTTTCCATTTTATCAATTCAACGCCGTCTTTCTTTTCATCATCGTCAGCATCATCATTATCATCATCATAGTTGTTCCCAATTGATTCTCGTTCACTGATAGGGGCATACTCTTCTTGTTCTCTGTTTCTGTAAAGCTCAAGTGACCGTTTGTTCATACTGTGTTTGTACTTATTATCAATGATAGTGGCATTGACAATTCCTCGAACAAAACGTTTGAAAAAATGATTTTTCTGTGCCATTGACGGGACGTTTTCACTTTGTGGGGTGTTATTGAAAACGATGTTAATTTTATTGTCGTCACTGTAACGAACACTCCGTGTTTTGTATTGTGGACTAGGTGTGTTTAGGATATCTGATGTGATTATTCCATTTGGGTTTCTGTATTCGTAAAAATGTAATTATAGAACATATTTTATTAATTACAAGTGTTACACTCATAATGGTTCAATACATGCATAATACAGGGTTATCCTTTTCGATGTTCGATAGAGAAGAAAAATGCGATTTTTACGTAGCAAATCTCTAAATTACGGAAATACTAAACTTTTCGCACAACGAATCAAGAAGGAACGTGGTGGAAACAGTAAGAAATTTTCACATGTTTTACATAGGCTTGTTCGGTTGTTCTGAACCTTGAATAACACAAACCAAAAGTTGGATTAAGTACAGCCAAGTTTGACAGCTATACAATCAGCCATTTCATGCCAAACCATTATAGTGGTTGCCAGAATTTCGTGGATATTTTGTTTTTTATCGTAAAATATTAGACCGGTTTTTTAAATTTTTTTCGTGGTCCGAAAAATCAGTTCTTTTCCATTTTTCCCATTTTTGTTCCAAAAATGACTTTTTTCAAAAATTATATTATGTAAAAAACCTTAGCTTTCAAGAAAAACATTAAAAAATATTTCGCCCTCGGTCCCGAGACCTTTTAAACTACAAAAAAAAAACAAATACAAATGCAACAAATATAAGTTGGATTTTTTACAAAAAGACCAAGTCATTGACTTCAACTTGATACCTCAATCATCAGAATCGGTCCAGAAGCATGGCATGGAATGGCTGTAATACAATGTTATATTTTTCGAATCACGGAAAGGATAAACCTGCACGAATGATTGCAAAACATTAATATAAATATAAGAAAAATTCAAATATAATATATTGTATACAGTTTATATTGTTGTCAGTTTGTGAATTGATGGTTGGCGTCATTTGTATCGGCTGGATAATCATGTCACGTTGCGCGTCGCGTTAACTGTCAACGATCTGGCGATCTGTTTATTTGTAAACACAATCGCGTCGCCGCTTTTCTAGGTAAACAAAAACTAAATAAAACATGAAATTTTCTGCAAGCTTATGAACGCTCATGTATGCGATATTATTTATGAGTAAAATGATATTCAATATAGCGATGTTGTCCATTTTATTAGCATAGATTGTAAAAAAACTTGAACAACTTAATAATTGCGTTATGAATCGCACATGACATATAATTAGGAAAGCTCGTTTCATCCAGATAAGGCCTAGGGCCTAGAGGTTAATTCAACGAACTATATATTAGGCTGTCAAAAAAGTCCTGCGGTATTTTTTTTGAATTTTCATTTGTTCATAAAATTAGGTACAATATTCTGTTTTAAGGGGGTATTCTAGTCTAGAAATCTGAAAAAATCGAAATTTTTTTTACCATATTTCTGTAGTTTAGGCATTCAAGAATATACTCTAGAAAGGACTTATCGAAAATCCTATTATTTACCTAGTTAGAGCCATCTTAGTGATGTGGTATCTAACCTGTTACGGCCATCACAATGAACTTCAAACGCGTTTCTCTCGGAACTAGTTTTTTTCTAACTGGCGTACACGATATCTCAAGTTCTACTGAACCGATTTATGTCAAATTTATATGAAAATAATCTGCATACATCTCTCTATCGCATGAACCAATAAAAATTATAACTTTTTAATTTTACAATTTTTAAAAAATCGGTGAACGCAAAAAAAAAAGTTTTAAACAGCATTTTTGTTTTCAAACGGCCGCCATTTTGTTAAAACCCATGTTTTTGACTTGTTCGATGTTCATGCCATAGCGACATCTTTACTGATTCAGAATCTGTTCGATTTTTTTGTTTCAGATAACCAGAAGGACTGGAATCGTGTACGCCATGGCACAACTTTTGACGTAGGACTACGTCTTTCATTTCTATACCGGGGTGTAAAACCAATGTTTCGAGAACGAAAGCGTTACGCTGGAGACCGAGATTTTGAGCGTTAATAGCTCCTAAACAACTGAACGAAATGGTATGATAAACACTTCATTTGAAAGATAAAATGTCTACGCGTCATATACTTGTTACTTTTTGATCCAAAAACTTGTTTCAATAGTCTTAAAATTGCTTTCAAAACAGGCTATTGAAATCACCAATCGGTATATAAGCGAGCGCCGCTCGTAAACCCACTCAGTTATGATTGAACAGCGATTGGAGCATGTTGTCGCTGTTGTTGTGAAGCTAATTTCGTTTATCATGAAAACGCTGATGAACGGTGTCACCAAGAGCCAGTTTGTGCACCTAAGGCCAGAAGGGAATCCATCAGGAGGAGAGTGATGCCACGGTTCCGCTTGAAACATCAGAGCAGCCGCCACACATACACACATACATGCGCGGAATTCTCGTTGCTATCATCGTTGCTGAAAAATAATCTGCCAGTTCCCCTGGGAATTGAAAAATACATTCATGCGAAAGAGTTTATTTTAATGTTTTCTATCCATATAACACTGCAACCAAATACATTTGGTTTTGTTATTTTTCAATCAATCGCAATTAACAGGAAAGCTTCTGAATATTTTTTTTTCCCCATCAGTGGAAATTTTCGTATCCAATATTGGATGCATAACATGCAAAACGGAAAATGTTTCACATCGCGAAAATCAAGTCATTTTCAAGCGATTATTTGCTTTCTACTCATATAATGCTGCGACCAAATACATTTCGTTTTGGATTTTTTTCAATCAAGTGCGATCAACGTAAGAATGTAAGAATGTAATGAACGTAAGAATGCGAATGTCTTTCGGCAATTTATTAGAGGTGCAATGAATCTTTAGGAATTCCCGCTCTACGCGCACTGGCAAACAATGTTTACTCAACAATTTCTCAAACGAGAAATGGGTGTTGTGAGAAAGGATTAGCGAACGCGAAAACGACAAACGGGAGAAAGATACGTTCGGAGGTTGAAGGAAATTGGCAGAAAACTTCTTCATTCTATCATTCAAATAATGTGATTCATACCACATCGTTTTGCCAGAAAGAGATTATTAATGTTCAAAGGAGGAATCGAGTCCTCCGAGGAAATTACCCAGCGCAAATTAGAGTCGACTATCGATTGCGGCATTCGTACACAAATAATTTTATAATGCAGTTTCACCAAAGTGATTTCTTCGGATATATTCACTACATCATGTCATGTATTTCATATTCTTCATTATGAAATCCATATCCATGGCACCTATCGGTATCGAATTATCATCGACACCGCGATTTTCGCTAAATGCTCCTTTCAGTTCGGCCTGTAAAAAACTTTTCTGAACTCTAATCCATCAAATTTGGAGCCCTGAAAAGGGCTGTTGATTATATGCTAAGCTAATATAGCATGCTCTCCTCGGATACGATGGGCCAGCTGAATGTCCTTGGGCATGATGTGACGCGTTTTGCATGGATAGCACACAAATTGGTATCTTCGAATAAGCCTCCTGCAGCGTCATAGCCGCGGAACTTTGGAAGCGCAAGTCGGTTTTGAAGTCCTGAGCAATTCCACGATCCAAATGCTGCAAAGGTAGCTGCGGATCAGCAATTCGGTCGACTTCTGATAGCGATGAATTTCACGCAAAGTTCCCGGTCGATAGCGATGTGGCTTCTCCACCTATCCTGCTACTGGTGCGCTTATTCGAGCTGACTTCGTGTGCCTTACCACCGAATGACTAACGAGCTGTCTGCGAAAGACTAACGAGCTCGAGTCCTCACGGTGCGAGAGTAAAGTAAGAAATGAACGAAAGCAAAGGAAGCGTCATTTTATAAACCATAAAAGTATAGAATCTAAATCCCACCCTTATTATATTCGTGAGTATACAGTAAGCTTCTACAATAAAGAGGGTGGGGTTTACATTCGATTCTTTTATGTTTTATAAAATGACACTTCCCTTGCTTTCGTTCATTTCTTACTCTACTCTCGCACCGTGAGGACTCGTTTCATCGGGACTAAGCAGACAGCTCGTTAGTCTTTCGGTGGTAAGGCACCACGAAAGCAGCTCGGATAAGCGCACCAGTAGCAGGATAGGTGGAGAAGCCACATCGCTATCGACCGGGAACTTCGCATGAAATTCGTCGCTATCAGAAGTCGACCGAATTGCTGATCCGCAAGCTACCTTTGCATTTGGTTCGTGGAATTGCTCAGGACTTCAAAACCGACTTGCGCTTCCAAAGTTCCGCGGTTATGACGCTGCAGGAGGCTTATTCGAAGATACAAATTTGTGTGCTATCCACGTAAAACGCGTCACATCATGCCCAAGGACATTCAGCTGGCCCGTCGAATCCAAGGAGAGGGTGCTATATTAGCTTAGCATATAATCAACGGCCCTTTTCAGGGCTCCAAATTTGATGGATTAGAGTTCAGAAAAGTTTTTTGCAGGCCAAACTGAAATGAGAATTTCCGTTTGGATGCCATACAGTATCGAGAAAATTCCGGAAAGATCTAATCGTTGCTGAAAAATAATCTGCCAGTTCCCTGGGAATTGAAGAATACATCCATGCGAAAGAGTTTATTTTAATGTTTTCTAATTATATGGCGAACACAGCGACCAAATACATTTGATTTCGTAATTTTTCAATCAAGTGTAATTAGCTGGAAAGCTTCTGAAGATTATTCTTTCCCATCAGTAGGATATTTTCGAATCCAATAATGGATGCATAACATGAAAAACGGAAAATGTTTCGTATCGTCAAAATTATATAATTTTCAATCGATTATTGCTCAGTCGCCGAAATTTTCATACTCAGAGAGTTCATTCTTCTCTAGTTTGCCTTCCAAATTACCATCGTAAACCACACCTTCTCTCGATTCAATCACGCACGAAAAGCATACTGAAATGATATTCTGGTGGTGAAACCCATTCATTTTTCGTGAGGCGTCGTGCACAAATTACGTAACGCGATAAGGGGGGAGGGGTTAGATGTTGCGTTACTTTCTGTTTATTAGAGATAGGAAATTGCGTTACGAAAATCCGGATTTTTGCGTTACGTAATTTGTGCACGACGCCTGAGGACATCGACAAGACAACATCGTTACTGAACGAGCTGAACGGCGAGGGATCGAGGTATTCATTACCTGGCTTGACCTGACCTGAAATGCAATCAGTTTGTTTTAACTGTGAGGGAGCGCAGAAAAGCCGATCGATCAGAAGGAGAAGAGAAGGTGACCAAGAGAGTATCAGCATCGAAATACGGTTCCTCGGGAAGACATAGAAGCAGCCGCCACACACACACACATACACGCGCGCAACTCTTTTCGTTTGCTGGTTATCGAGAGGAAACCTGGAAAGAAATGATCGTTGCTGAAAAATAATCTGCCAGTTCCCCTTGGAATTGAAAATTACATTCAAGCGAGTTTATTTTAATGTTTTCTATCCATATAATACTGCGACCACATACATTTGGTTTTGTGATTTGTCAATCAAGTGCAGTTAACAGGAAAGCTTCTGAAGATTATTCTTCAGAACAAGGTTTTTTGTATCCAATATTGGATGCATAAAACCTTGAGTCTTCAAAGTAACACTTTCGTTTTTGAAGTCACCCAAATATTTATTTATTCATTCATTCAGGATGGATTTAGATTCAACTTCAAACAAATGATCTCTAAATCAACGATAGTCCTACGTCACCCTTGCGGTTATACCATAGATATAACCCACTTCCTGTTTTTTTTGAACACCCTCACTTCACCAGCATGTAACTATTCTAATTATGAATATTTTTTTTCCGTCCTATTTTTGTTTTATTGTTGAAAGATAGATAAACGAATAATGATATAATGGATAGTAAAAATATTCTTTGTTTTATTTTTACGGAGTTCGAAAAAACGTCCGAAATTCGTGTCTCTACACTAGAATACCCCCTTAAGTCAAATATTTTTTTGTTCGATGACTTGTTCCCAAAGAGATGCCAACTTCATAATACCCCTGTTATAGAAGCTCGCTTCCTTATTGGCAAAAAACAGGAAGTGGGTTATATCTATGGTATAACCGCAAGGGTGACGTAGGACTATCGTTGATTTAGAGATCATTTGTATGAAGTTGAATCTGAATTCATTCTGAATGAATGAATATTTGGAGAACTTCGAAAACGAGAGCGTTACGTTGGAGGCACAAGGTTTTATGCATCCAATATTGGATACGGAAATATCCTACTGATGGGGAAGAATAATCTTCAGAAGCTATCCTGTTGATTGCGATTGATTGAAAAACCACAAAACCAAATGTATTTGGTCACAGTGTTACATGGATAGAAAACATTCAATTAAACTCTTTCACATGAATATATTTTGAAAATTCCCAAAGGAACTGGCAGATTATTTTCAGTAACGATTAGTTATTTTCACATTTTCCTCGATACTGGAAGCCCACCAGTGGTTAATACCAACTCGATAACCACCTGTTAATAGCACTTGATTGAAACATATTTGGTCACAGTGTTACATGGATAGAAAACATTCAATTAAACTCTTTCACATGAATATATTTTGAAAATTCCCAAAGGAACTGGCAGATTATTTTCCAGCAATGATTAGATCTTTCCGGAACTTTCTCGATGCTGAATGGCATCCTAACGGAAAGAGTTCTGCGCGTGTATGTGTCGATCCTTCGCCGTCCACCTCCTCCAGCACGTTAGGCAACGATGTTGTCTTGTCGATGTCCTCACGAAAAATGAATGTGTCTCACCACCAGAATATCGCTTAAGTATGCTTTTTGTGTGTGATTGAATCGAGAGAAGGTGTGGTTTACGATGGCAATTTGGAAGGCAAACTAGAGGGGAATGAACTCTCTGAGCTCGGAACTTTCGGCGACTGAGCAATAATCGATTGCGGGCGCATACAATATTGGATACGGAAATATCCTACTGATGGGGAAGAATAATCTTCTGAAGCTATCCTGTTAATTGCGATTGATTGAAAAACCACAAAACCAAATGTATTTGGTCACAGTGTTACATGGATAGAAAACATTCAATTAAACTCTTTCACATGAATATATTTTGAAAATTCCTAGAGGAACTGGCAGATTATTTTCATTAACGATTAGTTATTTCCACATTTTCCTCGATACTGGAAGCCCACCAGTGGTTAATGCCAACTCGATAACCACCTGTTAATAGCACTTGATTGAAACATATTTGGTCACAGTGTAACATGGATAGAAAACATTCAATTAAACTCTTTCACATGAATATATTTTGAAAATTCCCAGAGGAACTGGCAGATTATTTTCAGTAACGATTAGTTATTTCCACATTTTCCTCGATACTGGAAGCCCACCAGTGGTTAATACCAACTCGATAACCACCTGTTAATAGCACTTGATTGAAACATATTTGGTCACAGTGTTACATGGATAGAAAACATTCAATTAAACTCTTTCACATGAATATATTTTGAAAATTCCCAAAGGAACTGGCAGATTATTTTCCAGCAATGATTAGATCTTTCCGGAACTTTCTCGATGCTGAATGGCATCCTAACGGAAAGAGTTCTGCGCGTGTATGTGTCGATCCTTCGCCGTCCACCTCCTCCAGCACGTTAGGCAACGATGTTGTCTTGTCGATGTCCTCACGAAAAATGAATGTGTCTCACCACCAGAATATCGCTTAAGTATGTTTTTTGTGTGTGATTGAATCGAGAGAAGGTGTGGTTTACGATGGCAATTTGGAAGGCAAACTAGAGGGGAATGAACTCTCTGAGCTCGGAACTTTCGGCGACTGAGCAATAATCGATTGCGGGCGCATACAATATTGGATACGGAAATATCCTACTGATGGGGAAGAATAATCTTCTGAAGCTATCCTGTTAATTGCGATTGATTGAAAAACCACAAAACCAAATGTATTTGGTCACAGTGTTACATGGATAGAAAACATTCAATTAAACTCTTTCACATGAATATATTTTGAAAATTCCCAAAGGAACTGGCAGATTATTTTCAGTAACGATTAGATATTTCCACATTTTCCTCGATACTGGAAGCCCACCATTGGTTAATGCCAACTCGATAACCACCTGTTAATAGCACTTGATTGAAACATATTTGGTCACAGTGTAACATGGATAGAAAACATTCAATTAAACTCTTTCACATGAATATATTTTGAAAATTCCCAAAGGAACTGGCAGATTATTTTCAGTAACGATTAGATATTTCCACATTTTCCTCGATACTGGAAGCCCACCAGTGGTTAATGCTAACTCGATAACCACCTGTTAATAGCACTTGATTGAAACATATTTGGTCACAGTGTTACATGGATAGAAAACATTCAATTAAACTCTTTCACATGAATATATTTTGAAAATTCCCAGAGGAACTGGCAGATTATTTTCAGTAACGATTAGATATTTCCACATTTTCCTCGATACTGGAAGCCCACCAGTGGTTAATGCTAACTCGATAACCACCTGTTAATAGCACTTGATTGAAACATATTTGGTCACAGTGTTACATGGATAGAAAACATTCAATTAAACTCTTTCACATGAATATATTTTGAAAATTCCCAGAGGAACTGGCAGATTATTTTCAGTAACGATTAGATATTTCCACATTTTCCTCGATACTGGAAGCCCACCAGTGGTTAATGCCAACTCGATAACCACCTGTTAATAGCCGCGCGTGTATGTGTGTGTAGCGATGTCTTCCCAGGGAACCGTTTGTGGCATCACTCTCCTCCTGATAGATTCCCTTCTGGCCTAGGGTGCACAAACAGGCTCTTGGTGACACCGTTCATCCGCGCTTTCATGATAAATAAAGAGCTTCACCGTAACAGCGACAACATGCTCCAATCGCTGTTCAATTAGAACTGAGTGGATTTCCGAGCGCCGCTCGCTTATATACCGATTGGTGATTTCAATAGCCTGTTTTGAAAGCAATTTTAAGACTGTTGAGACAAGTTTTTGGATCAAAAAGTAACAAGTATATAACGCGTACACATTTTATCTTTCGAATGAAGTGTTTATCATACCATTTCGTTCAGTTGTTTAGGAGCTATTAACGCTCAAAATCTCGGTCTCCGGCGTAACGCTTTCGTTTTCGAAACTTTGATTTTACACCCCGGTATAGAAATGAAAGACGTAGTCCTACGTCAAAACTCGGATAGCCAATTTTCACAGGCTTCTTTTGTGCCTAACTTCTGACTACCTAGCTCGTTCGCCATGGACAAAAACAGGTGGTAGTCACTTGGTGCAAGGTCCGGACTATACGGTGGATGAGTGCTACCTTCAAGCGGTCCAGTTGTTGGCAATACAGGTCCGAATTGAGCGTTTGGCCATAGGGAAGCAGCTCATAATAGATTATTCCTTGACAATCCCACCAAACACACAACAGAACCTTCCTTGCCGTTAATGAGGGTTGACCCACTTTTCATCGCCAGTCACTATCCGCTTCAGAAACGGGTCGATTTTGTTGCGATTCAGCAGCGATTCACATGCGTCAATACGGTCAAAGATGTTTTTTGCGTCAACGTGTGTGGCACCCATACATCGAGCTTCTTTGTGAATCCAAGCTTCTTCAAATGGTTAATAACGGTTTGCTGACTTATCTCCAGCTCTTGACCGATGCTACGGCTGCTACTATGCCGGTCTTTCTCGGCTAATTCAGCGATTTTGTCGCAATTTTCGACGACAGGCCTTCCGGAGCATGGCGCATCTTCGACGACCTCTACACCAGAACGAAAACCTTGAAACCATCGTTGTGCGGTGGAAATGGAAACTGTATCGGGTCCATAAACTGCACAAATTTTATTGGCAGCTTGAGATGCATTTTTGCCTTTGTCATAGTAGTACTGTAAAATATGTCGGATTTTCTCTTTATTTGGCTCCATATTTGCGACACTATAACTCACGAACGACTCAACCAAACAAAACACTGTCAAGGATATATTATAGCGCGCAAATACGTTTCCAACAAGCTATAGTATGACTCGATACAATGAATACAACTAGAACTACGCGCTTACAACGACACCTCGCGGAAATACCGCAGGACTTTTTTGACAGTCTAATATATTACGATTCAACACAGATTACCTACCCTGTTTTCACAAAGTTAGTCAAATATTGTATTAGAAACCGGCTGATTTGTACATCCTCTTCTGTGAAATTCGATGGAAACAATGGTGACAATGGAAGTCCGAAGATGAAAGGAATATCTTCGCCTCGAACGGAGCCACTACGCTATGATATTGAAAATGTATAAAAATTCACAACATCTTTAACAACAATTAACAATCACATAAAATTAACTGTTCTCTACCTGTGGAAAGTCACAATCGCCAGTCTGATGTCTGAAGTGTAAAAAGAACGATTTCCCATTCTGTAAACTATGTAGATAACCTAGGCGAATCAATGGTGCCGCAGTATGACCGTCGCTCAGTAACTCAAGAATTGTGTCACGGTGTCCTAATAGATTTCTTGGTGGGTGTTCCCATTCGGTGTACTCATTCTGGAAATAGGGACAAACTTCAAGCCTATGTCTTTTTCGAATATGCTACTTACCCTGAGTGTTGAATAAATTTCTTTGAGGTGGAAATGAAACACGTTTCGTACGTATGTTCGGAGTATTCGATCTCTTCTTGTTTCATTGAAACCGTTTTCAAGATCTTGCGCGCTGAGGTCGTTGTATGATTCATAAGACGTCAGTCCAAATAACAATTCACGAGAAGCGAAATTAGCAAACTCGATTCCGGTAGTGCTATGTAGGTATTCCAAAAGTTAAAAAAAAATTCTTCAATTGCAATTACGAATAGATAAACATAAAAAATAACCAGTATTATTATGATGGATGAAATTAGTACCAACGTCATTATGATGGATGAAAACAAAGAATAGGACATAAAAAAGAGGAGTTCACGCAACACACAACACGAGCAACAATGACCAATTAATTTCGTAGTGGTTTTCATTAGAGAGATCCATAGCTATAGATGGTTTTATTCACGTGAAAATAGGGTGAGAATAAATATATATATATATATATATATATATATATATATATATATATATATATATATATATATATATATATATATATATATATATATATATAACTTGAATAAATTTATTTTTATATATAACTTGAATAAATTTAGCGTATGTAGATGCTTGTGAATTTCTCACTGGTGAGAAATCACTAAAGTTGGATGCAGTTCTACTTCAGGTGAATACATTCATCGAAAATATGAATATATTCATTATAGAAGTTCACGCTAGTGTAATGCGGTTGATGCGATTTCTATAAATCTCATCATATTTCTTCACATGAATATATCACTAGTCTAAACCCACCCTAAGAATATTCACAATCCCATGGACAGCGAGACAATTCAACCACGTACTCGTTGACAGCAAATTTTTCTTCGTCATCATGAACGCTCGCTACTATCACAGTGTGAATGTACAGGGTTTTCCAACTTTAAATTCCGAAAGTAAATTGAAATAAAACACACTTAGAATTCGAATTTCGATTAAACTTTTATTTCAAATTAAAGTTTGGTTTATGCCATTATGTGTGAAATACAACATCATTCAAATGTCCACCTAGGGCTTCCTCGAAAACCTTGATCCGGAACAGGTAATTTTCGATGACTTTTCGGCACATATGGGGCGGTATCTCGGTCATAACTTCACGAATGTTTTCTTTCAAATGTTCAAGAGTTTGCGGAGAGTTGGCATAGACACGGTCTTTCGCATAACCCCACAAAAAAAGTCTAGCGGGTTCAAATCGCATGATCTGGACGGCCAATTGGCATCACCAAAACGCGAAATTATGCGTCCCTCAAATTTCGTTCGCAATATGGCCATGTTCGGTCGTGTTGTGTGGCACGTGGCGCCGTCCTGCTGGAACCACTTGCCATCCGTATCCATATCTTCAATTTGTAGCAAAAAAATCGGTTAACATGCGTCCATAGCGCTCACCATTCACAGTTACCGTCTCGCCGTCCTCATTTTCAAAGAAATACGGCCCGATGACTCCACCAGACCATAATGCGTACCAAACAGTGACTTTTGGCGGATGCAATGGCCTCTCAACAATCACGTGTGGATTTTCTGAGCCCCATATACGGAAATTTTGGGTGTTCACATAGCCACCGAGCTCGAAATGTGCCTTATCGCTGAAGAAAATTTGATGCGAAAATTCAGCATTTTGCTGCTGTTGTTCGTTCACCCAATCGACGTATGCCCGACGCATTCCATGGTCACCACGCTCTAATTTTTGTACCAGCTGGACTTTATATGGTGTAGGTGCAAGTCCAAATGCAAAATTCGCCACAATGATGTGTTTGACAAGCCCAATTGCTGAGCACGCCGTGGAATCGAAACATTCGGGTCATCCTCCACACTGGCAGCAACAGCAGCAATATTTTCGGCCGAACGCACATTACGATGATGCACAGGTTTCATAATATTCGCTACGGATCCAGTTTGTTCGAATTTACGCACTACATTAGCGATTGTGTGCTCTGTAGGCCGTCCATGACGACCAAAATCCGTCCGTAATGCTCGAAAAACATTTGCCGGTTTTCATCATTTTTATAGTATAATTTAACAAAATTAACACGTTGTGCGATGCTAAAACGATCCATATTGTAAAATGGCAGACATTCAACTAACGATATGACGCTTTGGTTGACAGCTATGTCAAACGGTTGTCAGCGCAGGGCTGTATACTTTCGGAAGCCCGAAATGGAAAACCCTGTACAAATGGGATCGTATGTGTATCCAGGAACGGGTGTTTTTTTACGTAATGCAATTACGCTTTATCCGGCCAAAACACGTATTGTCCATTTGCATGATGTTTTTGTTTTGTTCTTTAAACATTCATTTTAGCACTCATTTTGATTGATAGTCAAACCAGAGAGCTTGGACCATGCCTTATGGTGGGTTTAGACTAGGGATATATTCACTCTCGAAAACAGCAGCATGTACAGCATCACTTTCTGTTCGGTTTAATTTAATTATGTTTAAACTTATATTTTATGTTCAGAGATGCAGTAGAACTATCTGTAGAGGAGTAGCTCTTTCTGAATAAATGATGTACTACACGTTTACTACTAGATTCTCAATAACTTTTATTCCATCACGCTTGTAACAAACACGTCCGTATGGTTTTCCGTTATGCAACATTCTTCCCCGTCTATCTATACGTATCTGACAGTTCCGCACAAAATCGTCATCTTCAGGTGTGTTTCATCGCTGCCTGTAGTTGTACGCGATGCTAAGGCGAGTCCATACTCTGAAATAGAATCGATCGTTTTCGGGAATGTGCATCTTCGAAAGAGGGAAGTAACTTTCGGCGTTCAAAATAAAACATTTCAGTGACGAAATCTGTTCATCAGTGTATTCCAGTGTTCTTGGCTTCTTTCGGCATATTCTTCTGATTATTTTCAATGTTTTATAGATGGTGAGAACAGTTGAACTTTTTTCATGCATCTTAGTGAATCCTTGTTGTTGAAGGCACGAGAAAGAGAACGAAGTCTGACTCATCTTCCACTACCTTGCTTGCGAGTAGTTGCTGGGGATCTTGAGATATGGTAAACAGTCGAAGCCGTAACATTTTCGCTTTTATTTTGATTTTCCGCCAGCATTTCGAGCAAAACTGATCAATTATAAACAAAACAAAAATACTAGCATAGAGAGAGAGAGAGAGAGAAAAAAAATTGAAAAATTTGAAAAAAGTTCAAAATTTTGGTTGCCACCCGATAGTAGGAGTTACCATGCGCCCAAAACTCCGATGCCAAAACCGACCACCTTTCCACACCACACCTTTCGATACCATTTGTTCAAGCGGTGTGCTACACGCACACATTGATGGTCATGCTATTCGCTCCAGGCGAGTTCTGTATAAAATGTCATTGGCTACAGATGGATTCTGTACTCAAACGCTGAATAAAATAACCAGTGCTATTTCCAGCGCTCTACACATACAACTGAGGAGATTGGCGCAGCTAAACTAAACGATGGGAGAAGCCAAATCCGCAATGCAGTCAGCGGTTCTGCGAAAGTTGTACTAGACAGTGAAAGCTGAACACTAGAAATGCCTAGCCCGATGAAGAATGACACTAATTGGTCAGTGAAAAGAAAAGTTGCAGCAACGCACTCGAGCTAACGAGGAACACTATAAAGTCTTTCAGAAACGGCAGACCTCATTTTTCGGAGAGAAGAAATAAAACAACTGAGGCGAGATGCGGAAGTTTTATGACTTTCTACCGCGTACCGATATATGCATTGACCTGAACGGTGATCTTCTTACAAATGTAAACGAAGCAAAGTGGATGTAGTGTAACAGCGAACACCTCAACGACACGGTGCAAGTACCTAAATAGCAGAAGATTCGGGAAGAGATTGGGAAGCTCATAAATAAACTGAGCCGCTGACATGGCCCAGTTACCTGGCGAGTTTTTTAAGTATGAATGAGCGAGGCGAGGGTGCCCCATCGATTTATCTCTATGATCTGGGATGAGGAGAAGGAGCCACAAGATTGAATCATGGTATTGTGTATCCGATCTACAAAAAGAGTCATATGTTGGATTGCAACAACTACCGCGACACCACGCTTATTAACGTCGCCTAAAAAGTACTCGTAGATTCCAGATCCTCTCCCGCGCTACCATTAATAAGATATTTACGCTCCGACAAACTCTGCAAAATTGTTGTGAATATACCTTGTTCACGCATCACATATTAATCGACATTATTGCAGCGTACGATACAGTGAATCGAGAACAGTTGTAGCAACTGATGTACGAGTATATCAAGCTACCATGGAGAAAGTGATGTGTTTAGTGCGAGTATCAGGGATCCCTTCAAATCACTGGAAGGTTTTACCAATAAATCATCACTACATCGCTCTTGAGGGCGCACAACTTTGGAACAGTGATGAAAACGTACACCAGACTTAAGGCTGAGGTCATGAGATGAATGCATAAACCAAGTGCATAGTTATTGTACATATTCTTGTGGACGACGACAAACTGGAGGTGGATAACGAGTTCGTGAACTTGAGATCGCTGATAACCTTAGACAACGATACCAACAAGGAGATTCGGAGACGCATTTTAGCAGAAAATCGTGCTTTCTTCTGACTCCGTAGAATCCTACAATAATACGTGATACTGATACGCGATAAGATCGTTTGTCCTTAGACTTAGCGAATGGAAAGTGATACGGACAATTTTTTGCCACCGAAACCTTCCAATATTTGCGGACACACTGTGTGGTATCAAACTGCCAATCATATAATTACTCAACATGCATCATAATGATGTGTGAGTAACACACCATCCACTCACCCCTTCAACCGTCGGCTTTCCGTTCGGTTCCTAACCATTCCATTTCATTGCTACATATCGTTCGTGCGATGGGTAACAATAACCGAATGTAGTTATCATTTTGCGAATTCAGCGTTCTCGAGGTGGCAGTTGTCGCGCATTGGGTGACTCCCGATAAATGGTTGCGGTGGGCGGAACTTGTCATTAGGTTGCCAGATGTTAAGGACCCGAGCCCCGACAGTGCTTCCTCTGCGCGTTAGATCGTTCGATCAGGTTAATGAGTCGTCCTAGTGATTAAAAAACAGGAAGTGAGTTATATCTATGGTATAACCGCAAGGGTGACGTAGGACTATCGTTGATTTAGAGATCATTTGTATGAAGTTGAATCTGAATTCATTCTGAATGAATGAATATTTGGAGAACTTCGAAAACGAGAGCGTTACGTTGGAGGCACAAGGTTTTATGCATCCAATATTGGATACGGAAATATCCTACTGATGGGGAAGAATAATCTTCAGAAGCTATCCTGTTGATTGCGATTGATTGAAAAATCACAAAACCTAATGTATTTGGTCACAGTGTTACATGGATAGAAAACATTAAAATAAACTCTTTCATATGAATGTAATTTTAAATTCCCAGAGGAACTGGCAGATTATTTTCAGTAACGATTAGATATTTCCACATTTTCCTCGATACTGGAAGCCCACCAGTGGTTAATGCTAACTCGATAACCATCTGTTAATAGCACTTGATTGAAACATATTTGGTCACAGTGTTACATGGATAGAAAACATTCAAATAAACTCTTTCACATGAATGTATTTTTAAAATCCTAGAGGAACTGGCAGATTATTTTCCGGATCTTTCTCGATCCAAACGGAAAGAATTCCGTGCGTGTATGTGTGTGTGTGTAGCGGCTGCTTCGAGATCTTCCCGGGGAACCGTTTGTAGCATCACTCTCCTCCTGATGGATTCCCTTCTGGCCTAAGGTGCACAAACAGGCTCTTGGTGACACCGTTCATCCGCGCTTTCATGATAAATGAAGAGCTTCACCACAACAGCGACAACATGCTCCAATCGCTGTTCAATTAGAACTGAGTGGATTTCCGAGCGGCGCTCGCTTATATACCGATTGGTGATTTCAATAGCCTATTTTGAAAGCAAATTTAAGACTATTGAAACAAGTTTTTGGATCAGAAAGTAACAAGTATAGAACGCGTAGACATTTTATCTTTCGAATTAAGTGTTTATCATACCATTTCGTTCAGTTGTTTAGGAGCTATTAACACTCAAAATCTCGGTCTCCGGCGTAACGCTTTCGTTTTCGAAACTTTGATTTTACACCCCGGTATAGAAATGAAAGACGTAGTCCTACGTCAAAATTGCAGGATAATAACCCACGACCGAGTAGAACTAGTGGAAAACTCAAAGATCCTTGTTCCGTGTATGTCGCTGAACTGGGTGCGATATACTACGCACTAGGGATCATTGAAACATTGCCCATCGACCATTATTTTATTTTTTCAGACAGTCTCAGCTCAATAGAGGCAATTCGTTCAATGAAAGTGATAAACGCTCATCTTTTTCCTAACAAGAATAAGACATCTATTGGGTGTTTTGGTCGAAAAATTATTCAAGATTACTTTACCATGGGTTCCCTCTCATTGCTCGATTCCGGGGAATGAGAAAGCGGACTCGCTAGCTAAGGTGGGCGCTTCAGAAGGCACACTTTTTGAAAGGCAAATTGCTTATAACGAATTTTTCCACATTCCTCGTCAGGACACACTCGTTAGTTGGCAGCGCATGTGGAGTGAAGATGAGTTCGGTCGCTGGTTACACACGATTATCCCTAAGGTTTCGACGAAAGCTTGGTTTAAGGGATTGAATGTAGGTCGTGATTTCATTCGCGTGATATCTCGGCTTATGTCCAATCACTACAACCTAAACGCGCATCTCTATCGCATTGGGCTCGCAGCAAACAATCTTTGTGATTGTGGCGATGGCTACCACGACATCGAGCATAATGTCTGGTCGTGTATCCGGTTCCATGCTGCTCGCTCTCAGCTCTCTAGAGCACTGAGAGCAAAAGGCAGACAATCGGATATCCCCGTTCGGGATATCTTAGGTAGCCGTGATCCTGATCTTCTGCTTCATCTATACCTGTTCCTCAGAAACGCCGATGTCAACGTTTAATGATGTTTCCTTCGTTGTGTCCCTGTTTCATATCCCTCCTATCCGATCTATAAACTTTTACTTAGTCGCGGCAATACATACACACACTCTTTACAGATACACGGGCCAAAGGTTGTGCAGTCCACTGATCATTCAACAAGAGCCAAAGGTTGTACCGCTCATGACAACTCTACACGAGCTGATGTTTGCGCCGGCTAGTGACCATTCTATCCTGGATTCCTCGAGTCGAGAACATGCACCACGCTAGATATGGGGTACAGACTAGGGGGCGTTGCTGATTAATGATCAGCTGCATCCCAAAAGGAAGTATCCCGTGTCGGGTACAGGTACAGAGCATTGGAGACAGCAACATCACAACATCACAGCAACAAACACTTGTAATACTAACCTCGAGCCAACCGCGAGTAATCGGTTACATATTACTAACATAGTTATAAGGCAAACATTGTCGAAATATTGAACTCCCGGCCCCGTCAGGTTGACGCCATATGACCCTTAATAAAAATATATATTTTGGATAAAAAAAAACAGGAAGTGGGTTATATCTATGGTATAACCGCAAGGGTGACGTAGGACTATCGTTGATTTAGAGATCATTTGTTTGAAGTTGAATCTAAATCCATCCTGAATGGATGAATAAATAAATATTTGGGTGACTTCAAAAACGAGAGTGTTACTTTGAAGACTCAAGGTTTTATGCATCCAATATTGGATACAAAAAACCTTGTTCTGAAGAATAATCTTTAGAAGCTTTCCTGTTAACTGCACTTGATTGACAAATCACAAAACCAAATGTATGTGGTCGCAGTATTATATGGATAGAAAACATTAAAATAAACTCGCTTGAATGTAATTTTCAATTCCAAGGGGAACTGGCAGATTATTTTTCAGCAACGATCATTTCTTTCCAGGTTTCCTCTCGATAACCAGCAAACGAAAAGAGTTGCGCGCGTGTATGTGTGTGTGTGTGGCGGCTGCTTCTATGTTTTCCCGAGGAACCGTATTTGGATGCTGATACTCTCTTGGTCACCTTCTCTTCTCCTTCTGATCGATCGGCTTTTCTGCGCTCCCTCACAGTTAAAACAAACTGATTGCATTTCAGGTCAGGTCAAGCCAGGTAATGAATACTTCGATCCCTCGCCGTTCAGCTCGTTCAGTAACGATGTTGTCTTGTCGATGTCCTCAGGCGTCGTGCACAAATTACGTAACGCAAAAATCCGGATTTTGAACCTCCCCCCCCCGTTTCGTAACGCAATTTCCTATCTCTAATAAACAGAAAGTAACGCAACATCTAACCCCTCCCCCCTTATCGCGTTACGTAATTTGTGCACGACGCCTCACGAAAAATGAATGGGTTTCACCACCAGAATATCATTTCAGTATGCTTTTCGTGCGTGATTGAATCGAGAGAAGGTGTGGTTTACGATGGTAATTTGGAAGGCAAACTAGAGGAGAATGAACTCTCTGAGTATGAAAATTTCGGCGACTGAGCAATAATCGATTGAAAATTATATAATTTTGGCGATACGAAACATTTTCCGTTTTTCATGTTATGCATCCATTATTGGATACGAAAATATCCTACTGATGGGAAAGAATAATCTTCAGAAGCTTTCCAGCTAATTACACTTGATTGAAAAATTACGAAATCAAATGTATTTGGTCGCTGTGTTCGCCATATAATTAGAAAACATTAAAATAAACTCTTTCGCATGGATGTATTCTTCAATTCCCAGGGAACTGGCAGATTATTTTTCAGCAACGATTAGATCTTTCCGGAATTTTCTCGATGCTGTATGGCATCCAAACGAAAATTCTCATTTCAGTTTGGCCTGCAAAAAACTTTTCTGAACTCTAATCCATCAAATTTGGAGCCCAGAAAAGGGCCGTTGATTATATGCTAAGCTAATATAGCACCCTCTCCTTGGATTCAACGGGCCAGATAAATGTCCTTGGGCATGACGTGACGCGTTTTACGTGGATAGCACACAAATTTGTATCTTCGAATAAGCCTCCTGCAGCGTCATAACCGCGGAACTTTGGAAGCGCAAGTCGGTTTTGAAGTCCTGAGCAATTCCACGAACCAAAAGCTGCAAAGGTAGCTTGCGGATCAGCAATTCGGCCGACTTCCGATAGCGATGAATTTCACGCAAAGTTCCCGGTCGATAGCGATGTGGCTTCCTCACCTATCCAGCGGCTGGTGCGCTTATCCGAGCTGCTTTCGTGTGCCTTACCACTGAAAGACTAACCTGCTATCTGCTTGGTCCCAAACAAACGAGTCGTCACGGTGCGGGAGTAGAGTAAGAAATGAACGAAAGCAAAGGAAGCGACATTTTATAACCTGTTTTCGAAGCTATCATTAAGCTATTGAAACAATTTTCCGACTCAATAAATAGCAATCATATAACTCTTGGACATTTTATCTTTTGTATGAAATGATTATCACTGTTCCGTTGATCCGAAGCAGAATGAATCACGCTTGAAGAAGGAATGGATTTTTTCTTGGAATTTACTTTAAAATAATGCCCTTTCCCAACACTTAAAAACGACAAACGGTAAACAGTTTCATCAAAGTGATTTCTTCGATATGGGGATATATTCACTACATCATGTCATGTATTTCATATTCTTCATTATGAAATCCATATCCATGGCACCTATCGGTATCGAATTATCATCGACACCGCGATTTTCGCTAAATGCTCCTTTCAGTTCGGCCTGTAAAAAACTTTTCTGAACTCTAATCCATCAAATTTGGAGCCCTGAAAAGGGCTGTTGATTATATGCTAAGCTAATATAGCACGCTCTCCTCGGATACGATGGGCCAGCTGGATGTCCTTGGGCATGATGTGACGCGTTTTGCATGGATAGCACACAAATTGGTATCTTCGAATAAGCCTCCTGCAGCGTCATAACCGCGAAACTTTGGAAGCGCAAGTCGGTTTTGAAGTCCTGAGCAATTCCACGAACCAAATGCTGCAAAGGTAGCTTGCGGATCAGCAATTCGGTCGACTTCTGATAGCGACGAATTTCATGCGAAGTTCCCGGTCGATAGCGATGTGGCTTCTCCACCTATCCTGCTACTGGTGCGCTTATCCGAGCTGCTTTCGTGGTGCCTTACCACCGAAGGACTAACGAGCTGTCTGCTTAGTCCCGATGAAACGAGTCCTCACGGTGCGAGAGTAGAGTAAGAAATGAACGAAAGCAAGGGAAGTGTCATTTTATAAAACATAAAAGAATCGAATGTAAGCCCCACCCTCTTTATTATATTAGGCTGTCAAAAAAGTCCTGCGGTATTTTTTTTTGAATTTTCATTTGTTCATAAAATTAGTTACAATCATCTGTTTTAAGTCAAATATGCGCCGTTTTGTTCGATGACTTGTTCCCAAAGAGATGCCAACTTCATAATACCCCTGTTATAGAAGCTCACTTCCTTATTGGCAAAAAACTCGGATAGCCAATTTTCACAGGCCTCTTTTGTGGCTAACTTCTGACTACCTGGCTCGTTCGCCATGGACAAAAACAGATGGTAGTTACTTGGTGCAAGGTCCGGACTATACGGCGGATGCAAAAGAACCTCCCATCCGAGCTCCCGGAGCTTCTGGTGCGTCACCAAAGAAGTGTGTGGCCTGGCGTTGTCCTGATGGAAGACAATGCGGCCTCTGTTTATCAAAGATGGCCTCTTCTTCATGAGTGCTACCTTCAAGCGGTCCAGTTGTTGGCAGTACAGGTCCGAATTGAGCGTTTGGCCATAGGGAAGCAGCTCATAATACATTATTCCTTGGCAATCCCACCAAACACACAGCAGAACCTTCCTGGCCGTTAATGAGGGCTTGGCCATCGTCTGAACCGCTTCAGCGGGCTTCGACCACGACCGTTTGCGCTTCACGTTGTCGTAAGTGACCCACTTTTCATCGCCAGTCACCATCCGCTTCAGAAACGGATCGATTTTGTTGCGATTCAGCAGCGATTCACATGCGTCGATACGGTCAAAGATGTTTTTTTGCGTCAACGTGTGTGGCACCCATACATCGAGCTTCTTTGTGAATCCAAGCTTCTTCAAATGGTTAATAACGGTTTGATGACTTATCCCCAGCTCTTGGCCGATGCTACGGCTGCTACTATGCCGGTCTTTCTCGGCTAATTCAGCGATTTTGTCGCAATTTTCGACGACAGGTCTTCCGGAGCGTGGCGCATCTTCGACAACCTCTACACCAGAACGAAAACGTTGAAACCATCGTTGTGCGGTGGAAATGGAAACTGTATCGGGTCCATAAACTGCACAAATTTTATTGGCAGCTTGAGATGCATTTTTGCCTTTGTCATAGTAGTACTGTAAAATATGTCGGATTTTCTCTTTATTTTGCTCCATATTTGCGACACTAGAACTCACGAACGACTCAACCAAACAAAACACTGTCAAGCACTATATTATAGCGCCTTTACCTTTACCTAAAAATACCTTTCCAACAAGCTATAGTATGACTCGATACAATGAATACAACTAGAACTACGCGCTTACAACGACACCTCGCGGAAATACCGCAGGACTTTTTTGACAGCCTAATATAAGCTTACTGTATACTCACGAATATAATAAGGGTGGGATTTAGATTCTATACTTTTATGGTTTATAAAATGACGCTTCCTTTGCTTTCGTTCATTTCTTACTCTACTCTCGCACCGTGAGGACTCGAGCTGGTTAGTCTTTCGCAGACAGCTCGTTAGTCATTCGGTGGTAAGGCACACGAAGTCAGCTCGGATAAGCGCACCAGTAGCAGGATAGGTGGAGAAGCCACATCGCTATCGACCGGGAACTTTGCGTGAAATTCATCGCTATCAGAAGTCGACCGAATTGCTGATCCGCAGCTACCTTTGCAGCATTTGGATCGTGGAATTGCTCAGGACTTCAAAACCGACTTGCGCTTCCAAAGTTCCGCGGCTATGACGCTGCAGGAGGCTTATTCGAAGATACCAATTTGTGTGCTATCCATGCAAAACGCGTCACATCATGCCCAAGGACATCCAGCTGGCCCATCGTATCCGAGGAGAGCGTGCTATATTAGCTTAGCATATAATCAACGGCCCTTTTCAGGGCTCCAAATTTGATGGATTAGAGTACAGAAAAGTTTTCTACAGGCCGAACTGAAAGGAGCATTTAGCTAAAATCGTGGTTTCGATAATAATTCGTTACCGATAGGTGCCATGGATATGGATTTCTTAATGAAGAATATGAAATACATGACATGATGTAGTGAATATATCCGAAGAAATCACTTTGGTGAAACTGCATTATAAAATTATTTGTGTACGAATGCCGCAATCGATAGTCGACTCTAATTTGCGCTGGGTAATTTCCTCGGAGGACTCGATTCCTCCTTTGAACATTAATAATCTCTTTCTGGCAAAACGATGTGGTATGAATCACATTATTTGAATGATAGAATGAAAAAGTTTTCTGCCAATTTCCTTCAACCTCCAAACGTATCTTTCTCCCGTTTATCGTTTTCGCGTTCGCTAATCCTTTCTCACAACACCCATTTCTCGTTTGAGAAATTGTTGAGTAAACATTGTTTGCCAGTGCGCGTAGAGCGGGAATTCCTAAAGATTCATTGCACCTCTAATAAATTGCCGAAAGACATGGTCTTACGTTGATCGCACTTGATTGAAAAAATCCAAAACGAAATGTATTTGGTCGCAGCATTATATGAGTAGAAAGCAAATAATCGCTCGAAAATGACTTGATTTTCGCGATGTGAAACATTTTCCGTTTTTCATGTTATGCATCCAATATTGGATACGAAAATTTCCACTGATGGGGAAAAAAAATATTCAGAAGCTTTCCTGTTAATAGCGATAGATTGAAAAATAACAAAACCAAATGTATTTGGTTGCAGTGTTATATGGATAGAAAACATTAAAATAAACTCTTTCGCATGAATGTATTTTTCAATTCCCAGGGGAACAGATTATTTTTCAGCAACGATGATAGCAACGAGAATTCCGCGCGTGTATGTGTGTGTGTGTGTGGCGGCTGCTCCGATGTTTCAAGCGGAACCGTGGCATCACTCTCCTCCTGATGGATTCCCTTTTGGCCTTAGGTGCACAAACAGACTCTTGGTGACACCGTTCATCAGCGTTTTCATGATAAACGAAATTAGCTTCACAACAACAGCGACAACATGCTCCAATCGCTGTTCAATCATAACTGAGTGGGTTTACGAGCGGCGCTCGCTTATATACCGATTGGTGATTTCAATAGCCTGTTTTGAAAGCAATTTTAAGACTATTGAAAGAAGTTTTTGGATCAAAAAGTAACAAGTGTATGACGCGTAGACATTTTATCTTTCAAATGAAGTGTTTATCATACCATTTCGTTCAGTTGTTTAAGAGCTATTAACGCTCAAAATCTCGGTCTCCAGCGTAACGCTTTCGTTCTCGAAACTTTGGTTTTACACCCCGGTATAGAAATGAAAGACGTAGTCCTACGTCAAAAAAACTAGTGAATACAGAACGAGCTACTACAGATTTAGCGTAAGGTTAAGTAAATCAGACTTTTTTCCTGGGGTGTCAAAAAGATCGTTGCTATGCGAATAATCCAGAGTTGATCCAGGATTTAAGAATAATATATAGGGGAAAGGTGGTAAATACGGACACCCTAAGTAAAAGTTGTATAAAGTTGTATGTAGTTATATATGTATATATATATATATATATATATATATATATATATATATATATATATATATTTATTTATATATAACTATCTCACCACAAATTGATAGTCTATGTCTCTTTTCATAATAAAATTTGAGTTTGAGGCAGAAAATTTGAAGAATGAATGTGTCCGACATCTTCGAAAAAATAAGATTGAGTCGGGAAAGATGGACACTAACTGAAAATTCAAGTTTATGTACTCGATATGTTTTGGAGGTCTTCAAATATGCCCTAAAATTGTTCTAACAAGAAGGCTAGATTATGATCACCTAGAAGGGCTTGTAATTTTTCTCATTGTTGACGTAGAACTACAACTCTCAGGAAGGGCGCCAAATCAGAAAACAGGTCACGTTTTTATGAAATAAAGTCAAATCAAATCAGAAATTCTCTAAGATTTGTTGGATATGGATATTACAATTCACTAATCTCTAAACGGTTTAAATTCATAAAAACTGGAAGACCTTCCTTTTTTCCCATACATTTGTTCTGCTGATTCGTGTGCTAACCCTACCCGTATTTCGAATGCTTATAACTCGAACATTTTTAACAGATCGGAATGATGTTTGCATAAATTGATAGGAAATATTTCTACGCGTCTATCATAATTCATAAAATGTTATTTTTCATTAGATGAACAATTGAATTACTGTAAAATGTCAAGCGTTATCTAAACGCCCCAACTGCCCCAACGCCCCAACACAGACTTCAAAATCGATGTGCCTATGGAAATCCGCTTTGCAAATATACATGCAAGAAGGGGGTACTTTTGTTCTCACCGAGCTGTGTTTCCCTAACACGGACTTCAAAATCAATGTGCCTGGGGGAATTCGCTTTGTCAAAATATGCAAGTCGAAGGAAATTTTTTCCCACTGAGCTGTGTTTCCCTAACACGGACTTCAAAATTAATGTGCCTGGGGGAATCCGCTTTGCAATTACATGCAAGTCGGGGGTATTATTCGGTGTTGAGTACTTTTGTACTTGCTTGTCGTTGTGCAGACCGGAATATGTTTCCCTAAAACGTACTTTTAAACTGAGAAGCCTGGGAAAATCGTCATTTCAGATACCAGAGGTGAATGAACTTTCGCGGTTCGAAAACTACGTAAACATGAGATATGCAATAATTTCAGAGGAAAATGTAAAATACAATGATCGTTTGACAATTCTTCCGTTCACATATTTTGGTAGTCCTAGGCATCATATCAAACGTAAAAGGACGTTCATCAAATTTATTTGTAACGAAGAACATAATCTATTACAAAAATTCCGATGCATTCTAAAATAATAGCAAGTGGATTGCACAATATTATAGCGTAGTTCTACGTCGAAAATATGCGGTCGTGTCCTAGATACAACCCCTTAACTTTTTTATGTCTAAAATAGCTTCCGGAATGACGAATTCAGATTACGTTTTAGAAACCGCTCTGCTGATTCGTCCATGATATGTGGGTGCACTTTCAAACGTAGTTAGTGTTAGCGGCTTTCCCGACTTTCCCGTAGTTAGCGTAGTATTTCCCGACTTTCCCCTAGTTTTTCAGAAGCTACAGTTGGAGTGCGCTTGGTCAGGACGTTAATGCTCGGAAGAAACCTCTGATGTCACCAGATTGGAGCACTCCACTTCTTCGGATGCGCCGTAAGACGTTACGGCGCAACAAAAATTCTTGTCAACCCAAACTGCGCCGTCGACGAACTGATGAAACCAAGCATAACTTTCAACTTGCGAGCAAAGCATACCGATGCCTTAATGCTACTCTTAACAAATCATACGTGCTTTGTTCGTCACTAAGGCTAATCGTCAGCTTGGATTGGATATCGAGAATCTCTAGGGATTTACTGATCCTCATTGCCTGAAATCGCTGTACTATTCTCCTGTTCGGCCGATTCTCGAAACTGTATCGGCAGTATGGATCTCTTTTACCGGCACATGCTGAGCATCAGGATTGAATGGATTCAAAAATGCTTTATTCGTAGAGCGCTTAGGCATCTGCCTTGGAGTGGTCCTGGAACCTGCCGCCATATGTAGCCAGATGTCGCTTGCTGGATCTGGATACACTTGAGAGACGAAGGCGTATTCAACAAGCTACTTTCTTTGTCAAGTTTTTTGGTGGTGAAATTGATGCGCCTTACTTGCTCGAGATGGTGAACTTTCGTGCTCTTAGCAGAATTGTACGGTCTTCGTATTTGCTGCAACCGCTTCCACATCGATCATCGTTTAGGCAACATGAGCCGATCTCGGGAATGATCCGTACGTTTTCGTCAGTAGAGCAGTTTTTTGTCTTTGGAGACCCATCTCTACGCTTCAAAAACAGAATTGTGAACGCGGATGTGCTTAATGTTGTGTTTTAATGTTTTATTTTTAAGTTTTAATTCATGAAAACAATGTCAGATGAGCTTATATTCGAACAATATACAAGAATACGGAGCATGTAGTCTTCGATTGTCCTCGATTCGTTATGTAGATACAAAAACATATATAGTGCTATGAGTAATACGATAACAAAAATAATGACGGAGTTCCAACAAAAAGAAGCTGTGGGGGTGCCAGAGGAAAAGACGAAAGGGAAACGAAAATATGTCGTGTGATTGTTACCTTGTAATTGCAGAACCAGATGGCAATAGAATCAAACGAACATTTGAAGAGGTAGGACTCATTATTACCGTACCGTCCACGAAAGGTGCGTAGCCAGGAAGAAATCTGAAAATAGAAATAAATAATTTATCATGGGTAAAACATGGGTTTTTGCAATAAGTACAAATCATTGGGGCTTATTCCCGTATACACTTCACGGTGAAAATGAAATGGAGTGTATGTGAGTGTATGACAACGGAACGGTGTCGACATCTAGATTAGTTTTCCACTAAAACTTATCATTATAATATAAAATTATCTCCAGATACAATTTTTGTAAGAGACTATTTTACCACATGAAAAAAAAAACAAAATTTTCCATTCACATTGAACACTAAGAGAAGAACCGAGCCAGAGCTCACATGCTAGCTACAACTGTGATACGTCAGAGCAGAGGAAGATATCGTGATGCTAAAGCTGCTGGAAAAAGACTCCATCGCCCGAAGAAACTTCATCACTGGGAACGAATTCTCGCGGGGGCGGAGGATTGCTTCTCCAGGCACGATGCGAGGAGCTTTTGTAAAACGTTAAACGGTAACAGGAACCGGATCGTGCCCGTAATGATCATCGACAGGGAAGGGAACCTGATTACCGATAAATTGGAGGTTGCCAGGCATTGGCAGCAGTATTTCGATGGGTTGTTGAATTGTGAAGATGGAGTCGTTGAAAGGAATAGGATTGAGATTGAGGATGGTGGATAAGCTGTGGATCCACCAACCATTGATGGAGTGAGGAAAGAAGTGCAAGAGCTGAAGAACGGCAAAGGACGGCATACCTGCTACTAAAAGTCGGGGGCGAACAACTACTTTGTTTTATTCATCGGACTATCGAGCGAATATGATCCGATGAAGAACCACCTACGAACTGGTTCGAAGGACTCATTTGTCCGATATATAAAAAGGGCCACCGCCTCCACTGTAGCAATTATCGAGGGATAACTCTCCTCAGCTCAGCGTACAAAATTCTCTCCCGCATCATGTGCCACAGACTGAGGCCGTTGCAGGAATCCTTTGTTGGCGAGTACAATGTGGTTTTCGAGAGGGAGGATCCACAATGGACCCAATGTTCACGCTGCGTCAGATCCTCGATAAGTTTCGGGAGTACAACTTCCGGGCTCACCATCTGTTTGTAGACTTCAGGGCTGCATACGACTTAGTTTAACGAAACGAGCTATGGCAGATAATGCTGGGACATGGTTTCCCAACGAAACTTATTACGATGATTCGCGCCACCCTTGATAGGTCAGCATCAAGCGTCAGGATAGGGGGTGAAACATCGGACTCGTTCGTGAGCTTGGACGGTCTGAAGCAGGGTGACAGGTTTTCGAATTTACTATTCAACATCGCGTTGGAAGGTGCTGTACGAAGGGCTGGTGTGCAAAGGAGTGGTACCATCATCAGGAAGTCTCCAATGCTCCTGAGATTTGCGAACGACATCGATATTATTGGTGTTAACCGCAGAGACGTGAAAGAGGCCTATGGACTTCTTAAGAGGGAAGCTACGAGGATTGGGCTCATCATAAACTCTGCCAAAACGAAGTACATGATGGCTGGTAGAGAACGTAGAAGCCCGTCTTGTGCTGGTGCTGCGGTTGTGATAGATGAGGATACTTTTGAAGTAGTCG
The DNA here is from genome assembly GCF_029784135.1 of Toxorhynchites rutilus septentrionalis. Lineage (NCBI taxonomy): Eukaryota > Metazoa > Arthropoda > Insecta > Diptera > Culicidae > Toxorhynchites > Toxorhynchites rutilus. The sequence continues at coordinate 191,358,397 of NC_073746.1, forward strand.
ACGAATTTATTTACCTGGATACATTAGTGACATGCGACAACGAGGTGAGCTGTGAGATTAAGAGACGGTTGCGGCTGCAAACAGGGCGTTCTACGGATTGTATAACCAACTGAGGTCTCGCAGTTTGCAAATCCAAACAAAACTTGCGATCTACAAGACATTGATACTCCCAGTGGCACTCTATGGTCATGAAGCATGAACACTGAAAGAGGCTGACAGGCGAGTCCTTGGTGTCTTTGAGCGTAGAATCCTCGGTCCATCCTCGGCGACAAACTTGAAGACGGTGCATGACGCAGGCGCATGAATCATGAGGTATACCAGGCATACAAATCGGTGAATATAGTCAGGCGTATAGAAGTTGGCAGTGGGCTGGGCATGTAGCTAGAATGTCGAACGAGCGGTCAGCAAAGGCTATATTTAGCATGAATCTCGATAGAGGTCGTGACTCCGTGGGAGGCTTCGCATTCGCTGGATGTTTGCTGTTGACAAGGATGCCAGCGCAGTAGGTGTGAGGGGAGACTGGAGGACAGCAGCCCAACACCGAGCAGCATGGCGACGAATGCTGGATTCGACCCTGGATTGATAATGGGTCCATCGCCAAAAAAGTAAAGTAAAGTCATTCTGCCTGACAACCCATTATTATCTTATCATCTTATTCGTTTTCACCGTGAAGTGTATACGGGAATGAGGCCCATTATATTGGGTTAACCATACTGGAATATTATACCGTTGACTGACACCCTACTAGCTGAAGAGATCTCTACATCTGGCCTTTTTATGCCCTGATAATAATTTTTAATGTTATTTAAATAATTTATGGTACCAGCTGACCATATTACCCCCACTGTGCGTATTACCCGCGGTTCCCCTACAAGCATTTGATCCCAGTAGGACTGAGTTCAATCCCAGCTGGTATCGTTGAGGTTTTTCTGGAGAAGTAATGAAGAACGAAGTGACGCGAACGCAATAAGTCTTCTTTTGACAGATGTGACGTCAAGTATTAGAGTGATTGAAAGTAGAAAGGAATTAAAGACACGATTCAGTCTCACCTCTTTTGAAGGTCTCAAAGAATCTTACAATTGGAACAAATAAATTGACTTTTGATGCATCGAACACATATTCATGGCTTCTCAATCCATTAACACATTGAGTTATTTGTTATTGTTATGTAATACCTCGGGCTCTCTGGAGTGATTCGAAGAAGTTCAGTGATGGACTTTGTACGCAGACATGGGGCTAAATCATCCGCTATCACATCGATATGGCATGCGGTTTGTTCGGCAACCAATTTTTTTAACGAGAGTGGTTCTCTTTGAATTGCCCATGGTGATAATGCAGAACCGCTTAGTAGAATTGCTCGATTAATTAAGTCTATCAATGAAAAAAATTACATAGATAACAGAGCTTTGTATATGAATCAAGATTTCTGAGTTATATTTACCACTAGCCACGGGTGAAACAACTAACATATTTGCTAACGCAGCACCAGTTCCATGTCCCATCAATGTAATTCGTAATGGATCTCCATGAAATGCAGATAAATTCTCCTTTAACCAGTGTAAGGCCGCTACTAAATCCATTAAACCGAAATTTCCCTGATTACTTCCTTTTGCGCCAGTTTTCAAAAAACCTGAAAATATAATATAAGAATATATTATTCTCCGAATGAATTCATACAATCGCTTCCTTAATTTTGATGTGGTATGGTATGTGAAGCAACTTTAATCAGGCATGACAGTTGTGAAAGTCCTAGAAATAAGTCGCTCATTTTAGCCAACATCAAGCATGTCAACACTATCAGGGATTCATCCACGTCCGAACCGAACCCGTCTAAACCAAGGGATTGCTAAGATGGCCGCCTTTTAGTAGCCAGCATAGAAAATCATGAGCATAGAAATCATAACCTAAAATTAAAAATGAAGTGCTCCGCGCGATTCTTCAGCTGTGATTTTAATTGTAAATCGTCAAGAATACTTCCGGATGAGTAACCAAACATCGCTTGCCAAAGGAAACTATCTAACGTAATCCAATATTAACATATATGACTCCAAACATTAAACAATACGTGAGCCCGCTAAGCGCGAGCCCTGTTCTATGCTGCCTACGCTCAATTTGCATTGGATGGGATAGGGTTGCCAGAGCCCCGGTCTAAACCGAAAATGTGTGTTTCTTCCAACGAATTTCGTGAAGTGTGTAACGTATGCATTGAGAAAAATAGACTGATTTAAACAATTTTCATACAACTACCCCGCCTCCTGATAGTGAATGTGTCTATACATCGCCAATCAAAGCAACCTTGTTGTGTGTACAGAAAAGAATTGACAGTGTTATCCGTTGATTTGCATCAGTGTAACCAAGATGCTGAACTATAGGTGTTTCGTTCTTGACACTTTCAGGACATGACGTGAGACGAGTAGCGAGACGTAACTTTCAGAATTATTTACTATTTGTTTGGGTGTGTGGTTATGATTTCAATGTCAACTCGCTAAGGTAAATAATTGAAGGAAAAAATAAGCAAATATATATTCGTGGAATATGGTGCACAACCTCCTTTTGCCCTAGCCAATTACTTGTAACGGCCCTTTCCGGATCTCCTTCCCGGTATATGCACAGCATTCTCCTCCTCCCTGCCCTTAGAAAAATCCTCGGTCGAAAACTACTAAATACATTTGGTAATGCAAAATTAGTAGAATGTACAAATTTTTTGTACATATTGTCAACAGACCCGCATCCCTACCAGAGATTAGTATATTTTACTCGATAACATTAGTAAGCTTGGATATTGTCATATCTGAAAACTGGTGAGAAAAGCGCGTATTAACCATTTTCATTGCTCCCATAAGGCAATACGGAGGTATAATAAGGATATAATTCTGATACGTGCATTTTCGGCGAGAAAATGTAGCCGATATTGGGCTTCCGAATCATGGTTCTGCTTGACATATGTGTTTATTAGTACGGTCGAAAATGACTATAGATTGGTACTATTTACCAAAAAATTCGTTATATTTACTAATTATTTCTCTCAGTGTGAGCGAAATCAGTGGAGCCACAATCAGCGTTATTTTTTGTCACCATCGCCGTAAGCTGATAGTACTCTTTTCCCCGCCGATGGGAGCCAAACAGAAGTACATTTTGTTTGGAAAGAAAGGCGAAAAGATATACTAAAACATCCTTCTGCACTGTTATGATTCGACAATAAAGCGCGAGCAGCTATTTTGCCAACGAATGCATTTGTCACCAAAAGATACGACTTGTTTTGTAAACAAATTTGTTTTTTCACGAGCAATAGCCGAACAGCAATTTTGACATTGTGGTCCACCTATAGTACAACGCCTTGAGTGTAACCATCCGGGTGACATCTTTAGAGAACCCCTATTGAACTGACAGGAGCCAACATATCGAGTATCCCACTGACATTTTCCCTTTGTTTTCACATGAATTGGGTATCCCAATGACAGTTCTGCTTGAGATTTTGCTAACGATCCTAGTATCAATCATAGCACCCGGCTAAGTGTAACCTTCTGTAACACACTACCTGTGCAGCTTCGCCATAAACCAATTCACCCTAATTTTTGTCATTTGACATATGATTTGCATACAGGGGAAGGGATCGTTAAACAGGAAACATGTTGTGTGAACTTTATAGGTATGTGTCCAGAAGTTGGTCATCGCACACCACTTACCAACTTGATAGGACAATTGTTTGTTCGGTCTCACGACATTTTATTTGTTCTCGGTTTAAACTGTTGTTGTAGGTTTAAATATTTTTAGTTAAATAAATAGATTGAGTTTGTGGTTTAAAATAAAACATTAAGAACATTATACCAAAAACATACCGGTCAGTATGGTAATATCTGGTTAAAACAATAATTTTACCTTAACCCATAGTTACAATACTAGATTTAAAAATAACACAAAGTCACAGCGTACATTCATATAAATTAAACTCGTTAAAAAAGGTAATTGATTAAAAACTAGTTCAAAGTTCAATAAATAAAATGGTGACTTCACATGTACTAATGATTCCTGTTGGTCAGGTCCGACCAAGGGGCCTTTATGTCTTGGCTCATTCCCACAGACTCGCCCGGGGACATTTTACAAGGTCGCACAGAAGGAAGCCCTGACGAGGGACGATCAACTAGGTTATTGGCCAACAAAGACACCTTCAGTAATCTAAACTGAATTCGCAGATTTACCCGCGCCGAGCACGAGGACGACCCACAAAACAGTAAATACAGCGTTGTCACCCATAAAACCATCCTGACATACACCCACAAACAAAAACCTATCTAAATAAATAACGATTCTAACTACATTCTGTTTTACACATTACCACGGCAAACAGTCCTTAATTAGTCTTTTTCGCTTTATATTATCCGTCATTCGGTTTCGAAAGGAACCACAAGGCCTCGCTCGGAGACAGTGATCAGAACAACTAGCTTAGAACCCTTTGAGCCTAAGTTAGTGGGACTCAACTTGTAGATACGTGTTTTCTCACTATGTGTTCCAGCTTACTGGCTGTTCTGTCGGTCCCAATAAGGTTTGAGACGAAACGCTGTCGACCTAAAGAGTCTCTTTCCGTTTATAGTCTGGGAATAACATGAGCCATGACAAGAACAGTCAAGCAATTACGCTCGATGCGTTGTTCGTACTGACAGCTGCACCCCGGTCCGAATGTTGTAAATGCCGGATAAAACCGATCCGACATTTACAATGATTACGGCATTACATCCTCTTCCTTCTGGATAAACGGGAAAACGTCGAACCGAAGCCTGTTTCCAGTCGCCCGACGTTGCTTCAATACCATAGAGCGGAGTAGAAGCTGGAGAGGAAGACCGACCACAAGGTGGCCTTACCGTTCCGCACCTTGGACTGAAAGTTCGAAGCAGACGGCCAAACGGTATAGAAGTACCTGGTCAAAATGGACATTCTTATGCAGAAGCGTCAGTAGATATCGGCCGTGTCTGAGCAACGGGCAGGAGCATCCAAAAGAAGTTGCTGAAGGTCCTGTTGAGAAGACGATAATGACTGGCAGAGGACCGAGTGCTTAGGAAGTAGGAAGGAAGGAAGTAGGCGATCACGGCAAATATAACTCCCACACCAAGTTCCCGAAAAAGCAACTTCTGTGGTTGACGATCAGCGAGAAGGGCGTATCCTAGAAATACAGTACGAAGTGTCTACTGGAAGTTGCCGCCTTCATCAAGAAGTATCACGAGAAAAGGAATGTGGTCTTTTGGCCGCTAAGGGTTCACTGAAACAGATTCACCGAAAGAAGATAAACGTTGTACCGAAATCCGTCAAACCTGCCAACGTCTCCCATCAGCGACCCATTGAACATTTTTGGTCGAACTTATATCAGTGGATCCAATGATTGCGTGGTCAAATCGAAGAAGCAATTGATCGCGAAGGCCACGAAAAAGAAGGAGAACATACCAGCATCCACCTTTTCACCGGCCGTGCGGAGGTTCCGACCGACTGTCATAAGGCCATCCGGTAGAGCGTCGAAGCATTTTTATAGGAATAACATGAGCCATGACAAGAACAGTCAAGCAATTACGCTCGATGCGTTGTTCGTACTGACAGCTGCACCCCGGTCCGAATGTTGTAAATGCCGGATAAAACCGATCCGACATTTACAATGATTACGGCATTACATCCTCTTCCTTCTGGATAAACGGGAAAACGTCGAACTGAAGCCTGTTTCCAGTCGCCCGAAGTTGCTGCAATACCATAGCGACCGATTGAACATTTTTGGTCGAACTTATATCAGCGGATCCAATGATTGCGTGGTCAAATCGAAGAAGCAATTGATCGCGAAGGCCACGAAAAAGAAGGAGAACATACCAGCATCCACCTTTTCACCGGCCGTGCGGAGGTTCCGACCGACTGTCATAAGGCCATCCGGTAGAGCGTCGAAGCATTTTTATAGGAATAACATGAGCCATGACAAGAACAGTCAAGCAATTACGCTCGATGCGTTGTTCGTACTGACAGCTGCACCCCGGTCCGAATGTTGTAAATGCCGGATAAAACCGATCCGACATTTACAATGATTACGGCATTACATCCTCTTCCTTCTGGATAAACGGGAAAACGTCGAACTGAAGCCTGTTTCCAGTCGCCCGAAGTTGCTGCAATACCATAGCGACCGATTGAACATTTTTGGTCGAACTTATATCAGCGGATCCAATGATTGCGTGGTCAAATCGAAGAAGCAATTGATCGCGAAGGCCACGAAAAAGAAGGAGAACATACCAGCATCCACCTTTTCACCGGCCGTGCGGAGGTTCCGACCGACTGTCATAAGGCCATCCGGTAGAGCGTCGAAGCATTTTGATAGGAGACTCGAAGAACGTAGAATTGAGGGAGAATTTGTTTCATTAAATTATCTTTTGTAGTATTTTTTCCATCGCCATCCGCCGATACTTTGTTTGAGGTTGTTTTTCGATCAGAGGCTTGGTAATTACATTTCTTTTTCAAATTTTCATCAACTACTTTCCTCTTATCAAACTTACTTACCTAATATTCCCAATCGGAAATTGATTGTAACAACTATCACATTTCCTTGCAATGCTAGCACAGAACCATCATACGGATTCCCAGAGTTCCATTCATATGATTCACCGTGTATATACATTATGGTGGCTTTCGGGGAACCTGAAGGCTGCATAGAGTCATCTAAAATATATAGAATGAATACCATTGAAAATAGGTATAATATGTATTCAGTTATGTTGTCTCTTGGCACTTTTCAATACAAATGGAAGCACATGTTTGAGTTGAATGGATTGAGTGGAAACTTCTCCAGTTTTAGATGCTAATTTTCAGAACGAGCATCTTATTCTATTGCTTATGGTCACTTTTGAAGCGTCCATGAACTGGAGTTTTTTAATAGAGTTTTATCACCGTCACGTTGTTGCAACACTTCAAATGTGTCGAAACTGTCTGCTTTCAAATATGATATGAACTGCATGTTTTTGAAACTGATACAATCCCGTTCGCTCAATTCTGTAAGTTGTACACAGCTATCTCACTTTCCCAGTAGTTCTTCATTGAGATTTGCTTCACTTCCACATTGCTTGCAGTTGTTTCAGAATAAACTGCAATGCACTACGGAATTGAAGTTATCACATGATTGGCGAGTTTGAACACTGCATTGACAACACTAAAATCGAGTACAATCGGGTTCCGTTTGCGAAATCGATTTCTGACGCAACCGACTTTGTCTTTTTTTGCACTCTACAACAAATCAGCAGCCTATTAAACTACTTACCAGATCGTGGAACATAAAGGTTTAGGTAGAGACAATCTTCGGATTGATTCGATAGAAGCGGTAGCAAGCGTCGAATTTGTGCCGATCGTCCGCGTGTTTGGTCGACCAATGATTTGAATTCATACTGTAGTTTAGGAAGAGTTTGTGGACAAACGGGCGAGAAATTATCGGCAAGTCTTGTTCTTTTCCATGTCGATGGCGTTACTGGTGGCATGTACCTACAGAAAAGGGAATAATATTTTAATATCCATTCAGAGTCAAAGCAGTTATAACAATAACAGTGGTTAGAAAGATTTAAAAATATATTCGTATCCTCTAAGTGTGCTCCTATTCCTAATTCCTATATAATTGTGCGTTCGCTAAATGTGCCTATTTTAAGTGGCTCTTAAGCAAGGCGTGCGTTGACTAGGCTGCAGTCATATTTAATTGTATGTTTTGCTTTCGCTGTTCTGCAGCTCACTTAGCGAGGTGAATAATTGGATTGAATTTCCACCCTAGTTAGCGAACGAGTATTGTATCGTCGACATTTCTTTAAAACAGGTTCAAAAGGCGTTTCATCATAGGCTGTGATTTTACATAAAGATAATATGATGCTTCCACTTTTCTTCCTTTTTAATGTTTATCACTTTTTGTTTAACCGTTTGAGTACGGGGAATTTATTTTGAGCATGCAGATGAGCTTGGTTTTATTTATATGAGGTGATGGATTGGTGCAGAGAAATTCTTAAATTCATCGAAAAATGTATGAGTAATAAGCGATAAAATCTAGATTTGTTCAATTTGTACCCACAATTCCCCACCGTTTAAAAGTGCCAAGTCAAAAATTTTAACTTAAAACTAGAGGAGGCTGTCGCGGACCACGTCCCCAAATGCTAAATGGATGGCCAAATAACACGCCTTGAAAGCATTCTCTGAGTGACAAGCTCTAGAATACGCATGACCACAGTGCAAGTCGGAGGAAATTTCTTTGACAAAAAATTCCACCGACCAGAACGGGAATTCAAGCCGAACCCCCGGTATGTTAGGTGTGACGCTAACCACTCGGCCACGGGTTGGTCCCTCTGAGTATTGAATTTTTTTTTTAGTTGCCATTTTTATCAAATTCCATTAAACACATAGCCCAAACACGTGTACAACGTTGAATTTTAATATAGAAGAATAAGAAAGTATCACAAGCAACGCAATCTGCTGACAGAGCACAAGTAAATTTGCTTTCCGCGATAAGAGAAAAATGCTTCCGTTCAATTATCTTTCCGTGCACCACATATCATGCTCCCGTGCAACACAGCCCATCCAGTGCCAGCTAAAGTGCGCTACACATACAAAATTATCCAATTTAAGTCAAATATGCGCCGTTTTGTTCCCAAACATGTTGCCATTTAGAAGGCAACTTCTTTATCTCCCCCTTTTAAAACCCCCCACCCTTATTTGCAAAAAAACTCAGACAGCCAATTTTCGCAAGCCTCTTTTAAGGCCAACTTAGTATCACCAAGAACATTTTGCATGGACCGGAAGAGATAATAATCACTTGGTGCCAGGTCCGGATTACACGGTGGGTGCAATAGGACATCCCATCCGAGCTCCTGTAGCTTCTGGCGGGTCATCAAAGATGTGTGAGGTCGAGCGTTGTACTGGTGGAAAACAACACCATTCCTAATGATCATTTCTGGCCGCTTCTAGTCAATCGCCTGCTTCAAACGGTCAAGCTGCTTACAGTAGAGAACCGAGTTGAGGGTCTCGCCATAGTGGAGCAGCTCAAAGTTGATGATTCCCTTCCAATCCCACCGAACACACAGCATAACCTTCCTGGCCGTCAATCCGGGCTTGGTGATGGTTTGGGCTGGCTCACCGCGCTTCGACCACGAGTTTTTTTCGCTTTAGGTTGTCGTACGTGATCCACTTTTCATCACCAGTCACCATCTTCTTCAAAAATGGGTCTAGTTCGTTCCGTTTCAGCAGTGCATCGCAGGCGTTGGTTCGGTCTAAAAGATTTTTTTGCGTCAACTCATGTGGCACCCATACATTCAGCTTTTTTTGGAATCCAATCTTCTGCAAATGGTTCCAAAAGGTTTTATGGTCTATACCCAGTTCCTGGCCAATCGGGCAAGTGCTCACATGCCGGTCTACTTGGATGATTTCAACGATTTTATCGGTTTCCACGACGATTGGCCTACCAGTACGGGGTGTATCTTCGACAGCCACTACACCAGAACGAAATCGATTAAAACAACTCTGTGCTGTGCGAATCGTTACAGTATCGGGTCCATAAACTACACGATTTTTTTCGCCGCCTTCGTTGCAGTTTTACCTCGCAGATAGTAAAAACGTAAAATATGGCGAATTTCTTGCTTGGTGGACTCCATCTTTGACGCGTTATAACTTGGGACTGAAAAGGACAATCACAACACTGTCAAAACAAAAACACTTGTAGCACAGATTGTCGTCTTTTAATAGCCGTATTGTATGACCCGATGCGATAAGTACAACACAAGATATGTGTAAGTGTTTCCATATATTGACAATATACGACATTTCTTTTTCCCCAACCCAAAATATAGAAGGTGCATTTGCATATGAAGTAACATTAGAAAATTTCTAACACATGCGAATTGGGGTTCTTTTGGTATTAACAAGTTCTTCCGCATAGTAACTCGATGTTGATAATTCCATAATATTTTTCATAGTTGATCGTTTTTTTTTCACATATTCACGTTGGAGAGCCTTACAGCACATACAGCGTCACCGTCACCGTCCCGTCAACTATTCTCTAGTACTTATTTTGCCGACGTCAAAGTTGCCGGTATGGTGTATGTGAATGCTACCATACGATTTCCATGGGAGAATATTTGACATTTCATTCCTTTACGTTCGGGCTTCACGATGACGGGACGGTATATGTGTAGCGCACTTTAACCCTTCTCTTCGTTGGCCGAGGCATTTTGATTGAATGTAATACTTTTCCGTTTACTGTTGAAAGCATAGGCAGCCGTGGCAGTGTTCCGAGCTCTGCAATAATATTTTTTGCTAAAACTTACATTATAGACCCATTAAACGTCAAAATAATAATTGTATTGATATCAACACAATTTTATTCTATTGATTTTCATGACATGAAACGCAATGACTCAGAAATAACATTTTATTGAGTGGTTTTTATAGCTGTTTCGATGATGTTGTCTGGCATCAGTGTCGAAAAAATAACGATGCTTTCACCAATACAAACAAAACCATTGCCGGAGATTGAAAAATGAATATTTTACTTTCAGAGCACAAGCTCGAGTTTTCCGACGTTTTTAACTATACAGTGCGACAGCAGATAAAAATTTGATATTTTGAGAGTAATCGATTAGAGTTTGGTTGATATTCCTTGATGGGAAGTGTGCGAAAACGATCATTCTTTTCACACTGTTTCGCAAAATTATTGATTTTCGGGCGAGGGGTGAGGGAGGGAGTTGAATGAAATGAGCGCCATTGTGGCAGCCATTTGTTCCACCTTCACCTTAAGAGAGCACAAGCGACTACATTCTGTTTACAGTTGAGAGTGGATGACGCCCACTAGAAGGTATTACACGAAGAGAAGAGAGAATGAGCATTGAATGTTCCTTCTCCACGTTTAGCATTCAAGCTTCGAATGTTGATGATTCACCGACGTCCTAAGTAGTGAATCAAGGCAGTTCGCCCTGCATCACAGTGTTGGATGGTTCAGAGGTAGTATTGTTCATTAATGAACAAACGAACGAATGGCATTGGTTCATATTCAGGTCATTCAATATCCAAGCACTGGTAAGGACAGAGGATTTGAATTGAAAATATCACATATCACCTGATACAGAATAACTAAAAAATGTTTACGCCATGTTTCAAGCACATTATTTACACACTTATTTACAGTATTTCTTTATGCGAAGCGTGTTGGTAATGTTAGTATTTTGTAGTGTAGACGTTACCCGGGTGGCATTAGAACATATAGGAAACCAATCTTATATGTGCGTACCGACTGTTGTAAATCTGCATACACATTTCCATCCAAAACAAGCTATACCGAATATCAAATTCCTACGTATCACATATTTATTGATTTTAAAGCCGCATATGATACTATCGACCAGCAACAACTATGAATAATAATGGACGACCAAGGTGTGAGGGGTCAATGTACCCCTCGTCATGAGAGTAGCTCAGTTAGCATCTGGCATCACTTTATGGAAAGGAATTAATATCACATCTGGCAACACGCTTCCTCCGTGGTCGAGCACTTAATTGACAAGTCCTCTTTCGATACTCAACTGACCACGAGGTAAGACGTGCAATATTAAGCTCCAATTGACCCAGTGATTCCCGTAGTAAATTCAGGACACACATTTTGGCGATCCTTCCAGGAGACCAATTCTGGCTAATTTGACTATAAGAAAATCAATTTAAAAAAGTTATTTACGGGAATCACTGGGATCACGCTCAGAAAGACATCTTATAACAAAGTAAGGTTATTTGCGTATTTCTGAGAATAGAAAATTCGTATTCAATGTGGTAATTCAGCATATTTTATCTCTGGATCGGTCGATATGACTCCAAAAAACATGATTATGCCTGATCATATACGAGGCGGTTTGTTTTCACCCTCATTGGTAGACCGCGAATGAACTATGTTTACCATAGAAGAAACACTGGATTGGTCGGGATGACTCCAGGAAGCATGATTTGAACTGATCATATACGAGGTGGTCTGTTTTCACCCTCGTTGGTAGACCGCGGGGGTTACCACAGAAAAAATTACGGAGTCGGAATTACTCCAGAAAATCGCGAGGTGGGTTGATTTCACCCTCGACCGCATCAATTATCAATGAAATAAAATTTAAGATGATTGTAAAGATTGCGAGGTGGTTCACATTCACCCTCAATGGTAGACCGTGGAGGTTGCCACAAAAGACATAATCTGATTGATTGACGATAACTACTAGCTCTGTTAAAAGCCCTCGATCAAGAGAGATTTCTTATATTGTGATATAACTTGGATATTATAGGTTACGAGTTCACATTCAATCTTGGATCATGGAAGGCAAATACGTGCGAGCCACCAGCAGCTCCGATAGTGACCACGACGAGTTGTCTCGTAATGGAGAAACCGGCGAAACCTCGATGCGTCCGGAAGACAAGGACATGGAAGTCAGCGATAGTAGCAGCTGCTGTGAGAGCGGCCAAAGCGATGCTTCAGACCGTGACGAGAGTTTTGATTCCAGTTCTGACATTTCTGAAAGCCATAACGTTTCGGAGACTTCGGACGCATTGTTGGACGACGAGGAACAACATTTATATACGGTGAATACACAAACTGCAATCCTCGAAAAATCACCGGAGAAACCAACAACCACGCCAACTAACGCAAATCTTGAGCTAGCCCACAAAATCGAACGACTCGAGAAAGTCGTAGAGAATTTAGTTCAAGCCATGGCATCCAATAAGCAACCGAACGGCGGAGTATTTACTGCCATTCACGACTCGACTGTTCCAGTTTCCAGGAACGAACACGGTTACAGCGCATGTACCACCACGCGAGCCAATGTCCACGACAGTTGGAATATCTCCCATGAGCGCGTTGAAGGTTCCATTTCCTCACCAAGATGGGAACACATAAAACCGTTTCCCAACGGTATTCCCGCGAATAAAATGTGGGAGGAATGGAACCGATTTTTCGAAAACTTCGAACTTTCGGTGTCTCTGGGTAATGCGTACAACGATCGAAGTTGCTTTTCCTATGCTTGGGCCAAGAGCTCCAAGGAATCGTGAGAGCCGCGGATCTACGACCGGGGCTGGAAGAACCGAATTGCTACTCTATCTTCGTGAGCAACATAACAAGGTACCTCCAATCCATGACGGATACCGCGGCGGAGCACGAGGCATTCGCAGGAATGATGCAAGGTATTGGAGAGTCGGCGGTTGCTTTCCATTCCAGACTACGGGAGAAAGTTCGTTTGTGCGGCTACAGCACCACAGATCAGGAGCGTTTTGTCAGAGCTCAACTGCTAAAGGGATTGCGTAACAGGGACTTGAGCAAAACCGCGAGAATATACAATTATGACACAAACTTCATTGTGCAATCCGCAACGAGAGAGGAAGCTTATGAAGAAGAAACGGCACAGCCGAGTGGTTCCGGAATTTTAGCAGTGCATCACGGCAAGTCCACGGACTTGCAACGAAAGCGTAATAGAGATGATCGAGAAATTAGAAACCAGTCGAAGCGGTTCCGCAGATCGGACAAGCGACCCGACGCACGCTACAACCGTTGTAACCGTTGCTACCGTCCCGTTCACAGAAGTGGGGCAATTTGTCCGGCACGGGATAAGAACTGTAACGGGTGCGGTGAACGAGGACATTTCTTGTCAGCCTGCCGAAAGCGACGTGTGAATAGTCTCCAAAACGATCCGGCCCGTGAAAATCCCCCTGGTTGGACCGATGAGGAAGAGGAGGACATAAAGGTATTAAACAAGTGAAGCTTGTAAATCTGTTTTTAAATAAATGAGAAGTTCGCTTGTTACTAAAAAAAACTGTTTCAATTCGTGTCTTACCATTCCAGCACATAAATGCCCTTTCCTTTAATGACGTGCTGATTGACTGTAGCGTTGGGTCTTCCAATCCGATTACCTTCCTAATTGACTCTGGGGCCGATGTGAACGTCATCGGAGTTGACGATTGGAAACATCTAAAACAAGAGTTCCATAAAGGTCGGGCCGAGCTTTATCCGATTCAGCCATCCATACAGAATGAGTTACACGCATACGGTTCAAAAGAACCGTTAACCATCAATGTCGCGTTCAGAGCTAAAATCAATGTTCCTGGAACCTCCAACTCTTCGATTGAGACAACATTTTACGTCGCAAATGAAGGACAGCGTTCGCTACTCGGTCGATCCACGGCGAGTGACATGGGTTTGCTGCATGTAGGACTATCCATCAATATCTGTGAGTACTCTGATGGGCCTGAAAAATTCCCGAAAATGCCTGGAATTAAAGTTAAGTTTAGCGTCAACAAGAGCGTTGTACCGGTGAAGAACACGTATTACAACGTTCCAGCCGCCTTCAGAGAAGGAGCACGGAAAAGACTGCAGGAAATGGAAAACCTTGGCATTATAGAGCGTGTCACAAAGGCACCAGAGTGGATTAGGGGTATGTCGGTATTAGGGGTATCATGGATCTGGGGACCTCAGCAAAGCGAAGCCTTCAACACAGTCAAGGATCGAATTATACAATGTACCGTAGCGCAAGGTTTTTTCTCCGAAGATGACAAGACAATCCTGTACACGGACGCCTCTCCGGTAGCTCTAGGTGCTGTCCTGGTACAAGAAGGCAAAGACGTGGCTCGCAGAGTAATCTCATTCGCCTCTAAAGCTCTAACGATGACCGAAAAGAAATATCCACAAAACCAACGCGAAGCACTGGCGGCTGTATGGGCTGTGGAACACTTTTCCTACTTTTTGTTAGGCAGACGTTTCACACTTCGCACGGATGCTCAAGGCATAACATTCATCTTAAATCGTACTCGAGAGGAGTCGAAGAGGGCTCTAACTCGGGCAGATGGCTGGGCGCTTCGACTGAGTCCATATAACTACGACGTGGAATATGTCCGCGGTAGGGACAACATCGCGGACGCTTCATCAAGGTTATACTGTGGAAATGATCGCCCGTTTGAGGAAGATTCTAGCCCTTGGGAGATAGCCTCCCTTGAGGCGAACGCAGTTGGATTCCTAACGAACGCAGAAATAGCAGAAGCAACTTATACAGACGAGACTCTACAATCAGTGATGCAATCCTTGAAGACTGGAGAATGGCCCGGGCACTTACGCAAATTCCATACACTTGAAAATGACCTATCTACTCGAGATGGAATCGTTGCAAAGACCGGCTGCGTTGTGATTCCGGAACAGCTTCGTAATAAAGCTCTGGAGGTCGCTCATTCTGGTCATCCGTCGGCAGCAAAAATGAAGACCATTCTTCGCCAAGGTGTATGGTGGTATGGGAATGTCAACTGATGCTGAGAAGTGGGTAGGGACTTGTGCTACCTGTGCAGTAAATGGGCGACCCGAAAAGCCCACTCCAATGAGGCGTACATTCGTTCCCAAGGGCGTTTGGGAGACCATCGCTCTTGATTTTAACGGCCCATACGTCCAATTCGGTGGAATCTCCATACTAGCAGTTGTCGACTATCGGTCACGGTTTTTGATAGCAAAGCCTGTGAAATCGACGAGCTTTAATCACACGAAACCAATTTTAGAAATGATATTCGAAAGAGAAGGGCTCCCATCCAACATAGAAACCGATAACGGTCCACCCTTCAATGGGAACGAATATAAGAATTACTGTTCTGAACGAGGAATAAACGCAATCTTCTCAACTACACTCTTCCCCCAGCAGAACGGTCTCGTGGAGGGGTATATGAAGGTAATAAATAAAGCGATGTCTACTGCGTATGCCAATAAAACCAACTTCGTTGAGGAACTCCGCGCAGCCGTAGATGCGCACAATGCGGCTGCTCACCGAGTCACGAAAATAGCACCTGAGGAAGTATTAACAGGACGAAAAATTAAACGTGAAAATCCCCCTGGTTGGACCGATGAGGAAGAGGAGGACATAAAGGTATTAAACAAGTGAAGCTTGTAAATCTGTTTTTAAATAAATGAGAAGTTCGCTTGTTACTAAAAAAAACTGTTTCAATTCGTGTCTTACCATTCCAGCACATAAATGCCCTTTCCTTTAATGACGTGCTGATTGACTGTAGCGTTGGGTCTTCCAATCCGATTACCTTCCTAATTGACTCTGGGGCCGATGTGAACGTCATCGGAGTTGACGATTGGAAACATCTAAAACAAGAGTTCCATAAAGGTCGGGCCGAGCTTTATCCGATTCAGCCATCCATACAGAATGAGTTACACGCATACGGTTCAAAAGAACCGTTAACCATCAATGTCGCGTTCAGAGCTAAAATCAATGTTCCTGGAACCTCCAACTCTTCGATTGAGACAACATTTTACGTCGCAAATGAAGGACAGCGTTCGCTACTCGGTCGATCCACGGCGAGTGACATGGGTTTGCTGCATGTAGGACTATCCATCAATATCTGTGAGTACTCTGATGGGCCTGAAAAATTCCCGAAAATGCCTGGAATTAAAGTTAAGTTTAGCGTCAACAAGAGCGTTGTACCGGTGAAGAACACGTATTACAACGTTCCAGCCGCCTTCAGAGAAGGAGCACGGAAAAGACTGCAGGAAATGGAAAACCTTGGCATTATAGAGCGTGTCACAAAGGCACCAGAGTGGATTAGGGGTATGTCGGTATTAGGGGTATCATGGATCTGGGGACCTCAGCAAAGCGAAGCCTTCAACACAGTCAAGGATCGAATTATACAATGTACCGTAGCGCAAGGTTTTTTCTCCGAAGATGACAAGACAATCCTGTACACGGACGCCTCTCCGGTAGCTCTAGGTGCTGTCCTGGTACAAGAAGGCAAAGACGTGGCTCGCAGAGTAATCTCATTCGCCTCTAAAGCTCTAACGATGACCGAAAAGAAATATCCACAAAACCAACGCGAAGCACTGGCGGCTGTATGGGCTGTGGAACACTTTTCCTACTTTTTGTTAGGCAGACGTTTCACACTTCGCACGGATGCTCAAGGCATAACATTCATCTTAAATCGTACTCGAGAGGAGTCGAAGAGGGCTCTAACTCGGGCAGATGGCTGGGCGCTTCGACTGAGTCCATATAACTACGACGTGGAATATGTCCGCGGTAGGGACAACATCGCGGACGCTTCATCAAGGTTATACTGTGGAAATGATCGCCCGTTTGAGGAAGATTCTAGCCCTTGGGAGATAGCCTCCCTTGAGGCGAACGCAGTTGGATTCCTAACGAACGCAGAAATAGCAGAAGCAACTTATACAGACGAGACTCTACAATCAGTGATGCAATCCTTGAAGACTGGAGAATGGCCCGGGCACTTACGCAAATTCCATACACTTGAAAATGACCTATCTACTCGAGATGGAATCGTTGCAAAGACCGGCTGCGTTGTGATTCCGGAACAGCTTCGTAATAAAGCTCTGGAGGTCGCTCATTCTGGTCATCCGTCGGCAGCAAAAATGAAGACCATTCTTCGCCAAGGTGTATGGTGGTATGGGAATGTCAACTGATGCTGAGAAGTGGGTAGGGACTTGTGCTACCTGTGCAGTAAATGGGCGACCCGAAAAGCCCACTCCAATGAGGCGTACATTCGTTCCCAAGGGCGTTTGGGAGACCATCGCTCTTGATTTTAACGGCCCATACGTCCAATTCGGTGGAATCTCCATACTAGCAGTTGTCGACTATCGGTCACGGTTTTTGATAGCAAAGCCTGTGAAATCGACGAGCTTTAATCACACGAAACCAATTTTAGAAATGATATTCGAAAGAGAAGGGCTCCCATCCAACATAGAAACCGATAACGGTCCACCCTTCAATGGGAACGAATATAAGAATTACTGTTCTGAACGAGGAATAAACGCAATCTTCTCAACTACACTCTTCCCCCAGCAGAACGGTCTCGTGGAGGGGTATATGAAGGTAATAAATAAAGCGATGTCTACTGCGTATGCCAATAAAACCAACTTCGTTGAGGAACTCCGCGCAGCCGTAGATGCGCACAATGCGGCTGCTCACCGAGTCACGAAAATAGCACCTGAGGAAGTATTAACAGGACGAAAAATTAAACGAGGACTCCCACTTCTTCACCACGAAAGTAGTAATGTTAACGATGAGCTACTGGAACAACGAGATCGTGAAGCGAAACTCCTCTCAAAACAAAGGGAAGATACTCGACGAGATGCCAGACCGTGTCGCGTCAAACCTGGTGATGATGTGATTGTAGAACGTCTATCCCGGGCGAAGGGAGAAACCAGATTTTCTCCTATGCGTTTCACTGTCCTTGAAGAGCAAAACGGCAATTTAACGTTGACAAATGATGTAGGTCAAATTCTCAAGCGCCATGTATCACAGACCAAAAAAGTTAACCCGTGGCGCAACACAAACGACGAAACGGTACCAAGTATTCCACTGGGTGATCAATCGGACCAAACGAATCATCAGCGTCCATCTCGAGTGAGGAAGGAACCCGGGTACCTTGAAGACTTCGTGAGATTAGTTGCAAGCGGTGAAGAAACCAACTGATATCAATAACACTGTGCTCTTATTGTTTGGATTGAAGAATAAACAAAATGTGCCTTGTTCTTCTCTTTGTTTTCTCTTTCATTTTTTTACCTTTGACAGAAGTGCTGAATTGCTGAATATAACCCCAGGGTGAATAAAATGCTAGAATAGGTAGACCTGTGCCAATGTCAGAGATATAAGGTCCGAAAAAACTCATTTGTGAATATTATTAAAATGAATGAACGCTTAGTGGTTTTCGTGTATTACCGCATTTCCCGCGTCTCTACACGAAACAGCTGACTTCCATCTTTGACATCTTGTGACGTCACATTGGATGATCGATATGAAATGTTTATCCAACGTGTCGTCACTACTTAGGAGCTCGAAAATGTTTACAGTTTTTTTTGCATGCTAATACTAACAAGCGCCCTGCTCCTCCACACCTTTTATAGGCCACATCGGACCAGTATGCCGACGGCGGCAGCGGCATAGAATTATTTCTGTTTCAGCGGCAACTGCGCGTCATACACTGAGAAAATTGTATAACTCGCTTTTAAGTGCCACTTACATATTTCATATAATAGTGCTCAATCTGCTTGGATAAAACTTGGTAAAAGAGCTTGATAGTTGACTTGATGGATTGAGTTACATGATGTTAAAATAAATTAAAATTTTATGTTTTTGCAGTTCAATATAGGTATGATGATGTTTTTTTCGTTCTCTCAATAATTCAAACATTTTAAGGAGAAGAAGGAAGATGTGAGGGGTCAATGTACCCCTCGTCATGAGAGTAGCTCAGTTAGCATCTGGCATCACTTTATGGAAAGGAATTAATATCACATCTGGCAACACGCTTCCTCCGTGGTCGGGCACTTGATTGACAAGTCTAGTGATCCCCGATTTTTGAAATTAATCGTTCATCCACTAATCGAATACTTTTAAGCAGTTTCTTATTCGATACGATTAATCGATCCAAATAATCGATTAATCGATTAATCATCACACTGAGAGAATTAATTAGTTAGACTAATTCGTAGATTGTTAGAGAAAATGATTCTACTTCGTTTGGACAAGTGGGTCGAAACGAACAATTTGCTGTCAAATACGCAGTTTGGCTTCCGCCGAGGTAGAGGGACAAATGAATGTCTCGCGCTGCTATCTTCTGAAATCCAAATCGCATTTGCTCGCAAAGAACAAATGGCTTCCGTTTTTCTCGATATCAAAGGGGCATTTGATTCAGTTTCCAGGAAATTCTCTCAGAGAAGCTTCATAATCGTGGACTTTCACCAATTCTCAACAATTTCCTGTAGAATTTACTGTCAGAAAAGCACATGATTTTCTCTCATGGCAGCTCGAAATCTTCTCGTTACAGTTTTATGGGCCTACCACAAGGCTCCTGCCTAAGCCCCCTCTTGTACAGTTTTTACGTCAATGATATGGATGATTGTCTAACTAGAGATTGCACGCTGAGACAACTTGCAGACGATGGAGTTATTTCCATCACGGGTACTAATCCCGTCGTTCTGCAAAAGTCGTTGCAAGATACCCTGAACAATCTGTTCACGTGGGCCCTCAAGCTGGGTATCGAATTCTCTACAAAGAAAACTGAAATGGTCGTTTTTTCTAGGAATCACGAACCCGCCCAATTCCAGCTTCATCTATCCGGCAAAACGATCCAACACTCTATGGTTTTCAAATACCTGGGTGTATATTTTGATTCTAAGTGTACCTGGGGGAGACACATTGCGTATTTGAAACAGAAATGCCAGCAAAGAATCAATTTTCTCCAAACAATTACCGGAACAGGGTGGGGTGCCCATCCAGGAGACCTCATTCAGTTGTACAAAACAACGATATTATCAGTGTTAGAATATGGCAGTTTTTGCTTCCGATCAGCTGCCAGGATTCATATTCTCAAGCTGGAGAGAATACAATATCGTTGCTTGCGTATAGCAATGGGGTGTCTGCATTCGACACATACGATGAGTCTCGAAGTTTTGGCAGGAGTACCCCCGCTTACTCTTCGGTTCACAGAATTATCCTACAGATTTCTCATCCGTTGCAAGATCATGAATCCATTGGTGATTGATAACTTCGAAAATCTACTCCAACTGACTCCTCAGTCAAGTTTTATGTCTTTATACCATGAGTACCTTACCCACGAAGTGCACCCTTCACCGGGCATCTCCAACCCAGTTTGCTTCCCATACTTTTGCAATTCCTCTGTCAATTTTGATCTGTCCATGCGACAAAAGATCCATGGAATCCCAGATCATCTACGCTCCGATTATATTCCGGAGATATTTTCGGCAGAATATGGGAAAGTTAGATCTGATAAAATGTTCTTTACTGACGGTTCATTCATAAACGGGTCCAATGGCTTCGGCATCTTCAATGAAAATTCCAGTGCCTCTTTCAAACTCAAAGATCCTTGTTCCGTGTACGTCGCTGAACTGGGTGCGATATACTACGCTTTAGGGATCATTGAAACATTGTCCATCGACCATTATTTTATTTTTTCAGACAGTCTCAGCTCAATAGAGGCAATCCGCTCAATGAAAGTTGATAAACGCTCATCTTATTTCCTAACAAGAATAAGACATCTATTGAGTGTTTTGGTCGAAAAATTATTCAAGATTACCTTAGCATGGGTTCCCTCTCATTGCTCGATTCCGGGGAATGAGAAAGCGGACTCGCTAGCTAAGGTGGGCGCTTCAGAAGGCACACTTTTTGAAAGGCAAATTGCTTATAACGAATTTTTTCACATTCCTCGTCAGGACACACTCGTTAGTTGGCAGCGCATGTGGAGTGAAGATGAGTTCGGTCGTTGGTTACACACGATTATCCCTAAGGTTTCGACGAAAGCTTGGTTTAAGGGATTGAATGTCGGTCGTGATTTCATTCGCGTGATATCTCGGCTTATGTCCAATCACTACAACCTAAACGCGCATCTCTATCGCATTGGGCTCGCAGCAAACAATCTTTGTGATTGTGGCGATGGCTACCACGACATCGAGCATATTGTCTGGTCGTGTATCCGGTTCCATGCTGCTCGCTCTCAGCTCTCTAGAGCACTGAGAGCAAAAGGCAGACAATCGGATATCCCCGTCCGGGATATCTTAGGTAGCCGTGATCCTGATCTTCTGCTTCATCTATACCTGTTCCTCAGAAACGCCGATGTCAACGTTTAATGATGTTTCCTTCGTTGTGTCCCTGTTTCATATCCCTCCTATCCGATCTATAAACTTTTACTTAGTCGCGGCAATACATACACACACTCTTTACAGATACACGGGCCAAAGGTTGTGCAGTCCACTGATGATTCAACAAAAGCCAAAGGTTGTACCGCTCATGACAACCCTACACGAGCTGATGATTGCGCCGGCTAGTGACCATTCTATCCTGGATTTCTCGAGAAGACGCACCACGCTAGATATGGGGTACAGACTAGGGGGGCGTTGCTGATTAATGGTCAGCTGCATCCCAATAGGAAGTATCCCGTGTCGAGCACAGGTACAGATCATTGAAGACAGCAACATCACAATTACGAAAACACTTGTAATACTAACCTCGAGCCAACCGCGAGTAATCGGTTACATATTACTAACATAGTTATAAAGCAAACATTGTCGAAATATTGAACTCCCGGCCCCGTCAGGTTGACGCCATATGAGCCTTAATAAAAATATATAGTTTGGATAAAAAAAAAACCAAGTATAATTCCGAGATGATTCGCGACTTTTGCAAAATGAGACGATCTAGCAGCGTTATCTATCGATAGCTACTATCCACTAAACATTGTTACCATATACATATACAATACGAAATAAACATACTACTCCACTGCCCATGTTTGTATAGGAGACGTAAACGACAAAATGAATAAAATCGACTTTTTCGCTGTTTCGCATTCTACACAATGAAATACGTTTACTCAATATGCAAACAAACATTTTTTGTTCGTAAACATTTGAGCAATTTTGAAAAAAACGTTTCCGAAAAATCACTGTTTGTCCGCATAACAGACGTAGTTCCATACAGCATTCATACATCGTTCAAAAATCAAAAATTGTCGGTATCATGTGCTATAAGCTAAATCTACATTTGAATCACATTCTTTATGGAGTCCAAACATGTCAGTCACGATAGTGTCTCACTACTTAGTATTTCCTAATAGATGCATATAAGAAACCATTGGAACGCTGCTCATATAATTACTATTTTCTGTACACGATGAACAAAAAGAAGCAATTGTGTTTTTCAATGTTATAATTACCTAAATTTCTGCATTTGAATCTTAAAGTATATATATATATATATATATATATATATATATATATATATATATATATATATATATATATATATATATATATATATATATATATATATATATATATATATATATATATATATATATATATATATATATATATATATATATATATATATATATATATATATATATATATATATATATATATATATATATATATATATATATATATATATATATATATATATATATATATATATATATATATATATATATATATATATATATATATATATATATATATATATATATCTACTTTAAGATTCAAATGCAGAAATTTAGGTAATTATAACATTGAAAAACACTATTATATATATATATATATATATATATATATATATATATATATATAGTAGATTGAATTATTCCACATACTCAGCATTTACTCATACCGAATGGGTGAGTCACTCCACCATCTTTATGGGATTGATTGTGATATCAGTAAATCATGTTGCCAAAATTACCAACATTGCAAATTGCCTTTACAAATTCAATTAATTGAAAAAACACGAATCTTCTGTTATTATAATATCCCAGAGTATTCTTCAGGAAAAAAGTACTTTCATAGACTCGCAACAAATCAAGAGAGCACCTTTTCCAGACATTTCATCAAATTTCTTCCAAACCTTTTTGATTTTATCCGATGACAACTGAAATTACCGACGGAGACGTTTTGAATTGTAAATTGTAAATACTAACGCTACAAATAGAGCAACCTGGTGATTACGTCTAGCTATGCGGACAAATGTTCATTGAAACGATTGATTGTCCGCATAAATAGACGCAAGCGTTTTCCAAATGAAAAAAAAAATGTTTTAATCCGCAACATCTCCTTGGCCCTCTTTTTGCCGATAATATCCTTTAACTGGACAGATCATTTCATCGGAAATTTTCATGGTTATGCTTGTAGGCCAAAAAATAACATAAATGCGTTTTCCCAACACTAATGGTGTTGTCGATTACGTCTCCTATGCAATCATGGGCAGTCCAGGTCGTCTCCACATTTTAAGAGATAATGAAAACAGTAACATTGGTGTTTCAGTGAAATTGATTTCGCATAATAATAACTACATTTAAAAATAATTTACTTACCGTAGACTTCCTACAGGTGGCGACGCATATGGCACTCCGAGGAAAGCTTCTACTGTGGGAGTTCTTGGCATCAGAATACCTCTTAATGGTCCATACTTCGTCATAATAATGTTCGTACTATATCTCGTACTTCGTTTTGATGTTGATATGGTTGGTGTGCATAGTAATAGTAGAAGAAATATATGGAGATTGAGCTTTGTATGTTTCTTTTTCATTAGCAGCATCCATATTGCTGTAAGCATCGTTACTAGTTTTATAAATCTAGCGTACTTGTGGTAGATAGTTCCCATTTTTTTATGTATATTTTCTCTCTCTACTGCTTCAGTTGTACATATGCACATTACAGTTTTCGGCTGGGTTGTGATGAACATGTTCAATAACAACAGGGTATCATTTCTTCCAATGCGATGGTACAGATTCTCGTTCCATGTCTTATGGTATGCGTTGCTCAAGTCTGTACTCGCATGTTTCGCAAAATCAAGAGTATTTGCTCCGTTCTTGCTCCATAATGAATTAATGTAAATATTTACTATACAATTCTTACTCAGATAATCAATTCCATTCATAATATGTTTGTGCCGCTTACAGATCAATGGCCTATAACGTCCAATACTATAATCTGTACAAAAATTTTCTCCTTTCTGTACATAGTTACAATTCCATTTAGGTATATTTCTACACGATGAATACTGTGTACAGGTAATACTTTCTTGCACTAATCTTTCAGAACCACCATGTTTTGCTCTCTCTGTTATTCTGTCGGACATTCTGATGACTAAAAAGAATATAATTTCCTTTCCTTCTGATTTAATTGTAATATTCGAATACTGAAGTAGGTCTGCCTTACGATTATGAACATGGACGTTTGATGATTCCAACATAAACGATATCATTGTTTTGAATAATTCCGCGATCCAAATGCGCCGAATTTTAAGTTCCATCGTTTCCGAAAACTTTGACAATGTACAGGCATATATTTGCGCCCGCCTTCTAATGTCAGCATGATAAGGAATGTGGACTGGAATTAAGAAAGTAGACATTATGCTGACCGTCACAGGGATGACAATCATAGATATAAAATTGCGACATAACGTTTGGTTTCTTTTACTTGAAGCATAGAACATTTGATTCAAATAGAATAGCAGTAGGTGTGGGTAGTTCAGATATACGAATGGAAGGAATCTTTCATCTTGACCGATGTCAGATGGCGTACAGATTTTTTGGAGAATGTCAACTTCTGTTGCATGTTGATATGATTCCTTTCTATGTAGAGTGCAGTGAAACTGATGGTACGCAGTATTTATAATTTTCCTCCGCCTTTCAGGGAACGTTTGGTACAAGTACGAATGCAGCGTTAATCATTCAAGATTTATATATCTGTAATACAATGATGATAAGTATTAATAAACATGAAATTATGTTGCTTGGAGCTTAACAGTTCGGCTGAAAAGTTTATAAGGTAACACAGTAAAACTATTTTATTTTTTGCAATATTCAATTTTATTATTCAACATAATTGCCTTCGAGGGCGACACAGCGATTATAGCGATCTTACAACTTTTCGATATCATTATTGAGTACTATAATCGGGTTTTCCTCAAAATAAGCCTTAGTTTGAAGCCCAATTCATGCAGTTTTGCCATCGTTTTCATTGATTTGAGATTTTTCCATTTTTTTCACAATAACAAAAGTTGCTTCACTCTCAATGCTGTAACCCACGTACCAATCGACCGATTGCTGTCAAATTTTGACACGTATCCATTGAAAGATGCTGCTTTGTGAGTAGATTTTTGCAAGAGGCGTCATCTAGACGTCAAGTTTATGAACTTTTCAGCCGAACTGTTAGATTAATTGCACATAACAAATTTTATATAGAATGATATGAATCCAAGAAAAATTAGATGGCTCCATAGAAATAATAAAAGCGTTATACTCATGGTCTGCACTATCTAATGACCTGAAACCCACTCTATCGTAGTTTCAGTTTCACGTATTGCACAAATGTGATTTCTTCGAGAAATTTAGGTGGTTAATAATGAAAAAAAAAACTATTTATTATTTAATCCGCTTCTCAGAGAACGTTTGCTACAAATACGAATGCAGTGTTAATCATTTTATACACAAAGAACCATTCAACAAGGGCTGCAATGTGAAAAACAAATTTGTCATATGGCGGTCGCTCACCATTTAGCGCAATTGGATCAAACAAACGGTTTCTGCAGATATCCCCATTTCTTTCTGAACAAAGGTTATTTGGTCAAATGAAAATTAATTCGAGGTATTTGAAACCAAATAACGGTCTAGAGTTTAAGTGAAGACAGTCGAAGATTTTCTGGTGGCAAAATCACGATTTGGGGTGTGAGAGAACTGTTACATATCGATGAAAGTATGACTAACGCCAAATATATCTATATTCTCTTATGTTCGAAGCTTTCGGAATATCCCTGTTGAAGATTAGCCTAGCTAATTGCTTTATTCTAAAAAGAACCACACAAAGTATAATTTTGATCGATGAAAAAAGTACCGTTTTGGCTCAATTCCCGAAAATTTAATTTTTAACTCAAACTCCGAACTCTTCAATTAAAAAGCTAAATTTACTGAAAATCAATGTTGTTTTGATACCTATAAACGCTGTTATATGGAAGAGTATACCGTAAAGAATATCGGGGTTTTCATCGGAATATGAGTCAAAACGTTAACTTCCCTCGTGAGAGACAATCTATCATCACCCAATTCCTTCGATATTTATTTTAAAAAATGATCCAAAATTATGTCATCCGTGAATTTACATAACATTAAGACCTCTCCAATGCAAAAAATCAAATTAATTCTAAATGCCAATAGAATGTAGTATATGCGAAACCTAGGGGCGAGCACTTATTATAGTACGACAACTTTGAAAACCACAAGTTTAACGCAATCAAAGCAACCCCTTTTAACAAGAAGCAATGGTTGCTGTCAAAAGTTGAAACCGGTGCGACAAAATTTAGGGCCAGTTGCTCGTCTCGACTGTTTCGAGTGTTGTTTCGACCGACTTCTGAAGAAAATTGATTGTTTATCGGTGGTATTTTGTGTTTTTCGGATCCTGGTAAGTATTTATCATGTAAACAAGAATTATTTACGGTTTTCATTCTCGAAATCCAAATCGCGAAATCGCAGAGTACTTGGGACGATCCAAAACCTTCGTGTTTAATGCCCTCCACGACCGCAAAAAATCCGAAACGACTTGGATGCCCAAGGAAAACAATCGCGAAGGATGACTCTGCCATAAAGCGAGAAAGATCCCGTCAAGTCCTCGAAAAAGATCCGGGACGAACTGAGCTTGTCCGTGAGTTCCCGGACAGTTCAGCGACGGCTGGTGGAGCAGGGATTACGCGAAAAAAGCCCCCGGAAGGTCTCGATGCTGACACCGAAGTATCTGAAGGTGCGGCTGAAGTTCGCGCATTCTTTGTTTTTGAGATGCTTTAAACTTTGCAGTTCAATCGCCTCTATCGCGAAAGACCACTTCGATTGGATCGGTCCTGAGAATAAAAAGCAGTGGCGAAATATACTGTGGTCGAATGAGACGAAGGTAAACCTCATCGGATTGGACGAAAAACTTTGGTCCATCGCCCAATAGGCTGCGCTTGCATGCCACCGTATACCACGAAGCCACTCAAGCATGGAGGAGGAAACATTATGGTGTGGGGGTGCTTCTCCTGGTACGGGGTTGACCCCCATCCCGGCTACCACGTGCCAGATGCTGGTGGAATCCATACCGAACTGTGTGCGTGAAGAGATGCGTAACAAAGGTTACACGACCAAGTACTAACCCTAGAAGCTTTTCACGGTATGTATTTTCTTGTTTTTTTTACCATGAATTTTAAAACCGGTCTTAATTTTTGTTGCGTCATTTTAGTTGTTAAGGGGGACCCCGATCTGGAAAATCGAAGAAAATGAATTTTGTTTTTTTTTGCATTTTTGTGAAGCATATGTCCTCAGGAACGTTGTCTTAAAAGAAATTTTCGATATTTAATTGCATTGGAAAGTCACAGTCAAAAGTATGAGGTCACTTTAATGGATATCGCATTGCTGTACGAATTTATGAACTGGTTTTTCTCGAAACCATGTTTTTCAGGTGGTATTAATATCTCAGGATCTACTCGACCGATTTGGCTGAAATTGTTTTTCAGCAAGTGAAAATGAATTATCTAAAATGTTACATAGCCGTTTTTCTGAAATCTTTTTTTTTCGTTTTTTATGAGATTGATGACATTATTTATCACATTGATTTTTCATGAAAAATAACTCATTTTTATCATAAATGGGTGCCATTTTGGCAATTTTTCGAATTTTCAAAAACTTCTTACGCTTTAGATATTGTTCTAAAGTTTCAAAATAATCATTGGAATCCGTTCTGCGTCACCCAGTTGCTTCAGTACCGATACCCCCAACAATTATTGTTACCACACGTACAGATTTATCTGGAAAGGTACAGATTTTTTCGTTATTTTTGGTACAGATTCTGTACGGTACAGAATACAGATTTTCATCAAAAAGTACAGATTGGTACAGATTTTTTCCGCGTGTGAAATTTCTTTCGAAAATTTTATTGAATGATAGTACTATTTACAAGCATCATCAAACGCACGAGAGATTCTAGGCTAGCAAATGTTAATGTACATTGAATTCGACTCGGATTGCGTCACCTCGGCGGCTTGGGGTCGTTTCCTCGTTAGATGGTGACTTCGTCCCCCTTAAATTGACCTTATTCATTCATATTTCATGATTTTTCTCTGCAATGAATAATTCCAATGGTACAGATTTTTTGAAGAAAAAGTACAGATGAGAAAGATTTTTTCCCTTCTGGTACAGATTAAAATGTGTCAACACTGCCAGCAAGGTACCGATTTGCATACGGCATCTACACATCCAACTGTCAACAGTGTAATAATCATTATTCGTGCACTCAAAAAATAGAAAATAGATCTTCAAATATACCTTAAACAATAACCAAAATACCCAAACACTTTACTTTATTCCTAACATCGAAAAAAAAATTTTTTCGACCCTCCAGACATGGGTTCCCTCTTAGGTATGCTTAAAAGCATTTTTTATTGAATGACTATTGTTTAAACTACAGATGTTACAAAATTTCTTCGAACAATGCAAATAAATTATTATAAATGGATTGGAGCACTGGATTGGTTTATTTTTTCTCAAAGTTCTGTCACTTTTTTTTCTTTTCTTTTTTTGTCTTTATGTTTTGTCCGACACTGTATAGTTTTTGTATACCTTGAAACTACACTGTTATTTTACATTTGCCGGAAATAAAATATAACTACAAACAATGTTTATCGATTAGAGAAACGTAAATTTTGATGAAACATGATCTACATAAAATCATTTACGCAAAAAATAGTGTTGGAATGCGTAAAATTATAGAAACAGAGTCTTGAAGAGTTAAATAATATATCACTCTGATGAATATATTAGGTCGAATAATTTTATTGTAAATGCATATTGCAATGACCTCACCTACATGTTTTTAAAATTTAAAAAAACAGGATGAAGGATGAAAACCTGCCCTAACATTCAATGCACTTCACTTGATAATCATTTTCAGCAAGCACACTGAGAGTGCTGAGTCGAGTACTTCGTGAATATAACTTTCCTGACTTAAATTCAGATACGAACTAAACGGCCACGGAAAATCACGGTAATATTTGTAGATGTTGGTTGGATAGGACGGTATTAAAATCTTTTCATTCTCAACGAAATGGATTTTTTGTTTACTGTACCCTTGCCTTTTTATAACAAGAAGTGTGTGGCATAAATAGGATTTTTTCACCCTTGCTGATAGCAACTAAATATGGAGCTATCAAAGAATGTGAAGAGCAGGTTATAAGCAAACTTTCATATCATACATTTTTTAGGTTTGCACAACACACTATTCATCAGCGCAAATTAGTATGCACATGACCACGTTTGTTCAACATCTATAGTAGTTCTTCAATCATCTTGGTGAATGGGGTGTTTGTGTTTCATGTATATCAAACCGCTTTTAACTATTTTATAAAAGCAGATGTGACTCGCAAAGTCGAACGATTAAAGATGTTACGCTAGTCCAGCACATCGCAGTGGGTTCTACATTTTTCAATCATTCCTCCACACTTAACACAATAGAATGCTAAGCAAAGTTTTTCTTTCCGAAAGGAACTATCATCCTTTATACTTCGCCATTCTCCCTCCGAAGCATCTTATTTCTCCCTCAACACTTGTGCAAGCGGAGGATTTTTCTCAACCAAATCAAATCGTGTGATAATTTTACTCAAATGTATCCCAAAACAGGGATTTTAGTAAAATTTGGTACCACACATTTTTGCGTTGTCGTACACACGCGTCATTTTTTTTAATTTTCAGATTAGGAGAAAGAACAGTTTTGTTGAACAAAGAAAATTACAGTTGAGATTGTTAAAAATTGTTCAGCAAAAAAAGCATTGAAACAAATCTGCGCTCCGCAAAACATCCCCAACAAGCCCAACTGGGGGAAACTATCGTGGGGAGTCTTTCTGACAACAGTTATTTTTTCTCGAGTGAGCACTAACCGGAAAACCACAAGAATATGCGACAAGGCCGTAGCCGTAGAACGGTTTTAGCCATTTTATTTCGAGATATACTAGAACCTTATTCATTGTACTCACCATAATGGTATATTACTTATCTACGTTTATATTACTACCTTTATAAACTTCATTGTTCCGGTCAGGAGCAAAACATTCAAAAAACAAAATAAAAGTGTTTCATAATTATAGAAACAATCTGAATACATCGCTCCTCTTTTT
Source organism: Toxorhynchites rutilus septentrionalis (assembly GCF_029784135.1). Classification (NCBI taxonomy): domain Eukaryota; kingdom Metazoa; phylum Arthropoda; class Insecta; order Diptera; family Culicidae; genus Toxorhynchites; species Toxorhynchites rutilus. The sequence continues at coordinate 191,389,092 of NC_073746.1, forward strand.
TCCTTAATCAGTTCAAGTTTGTTTTATTTTAAAACGTAGTGTACTTCTAGCGTTATTGCCTTCATATCGTTATACTGATTGAACAAATATGAATGAAAACTTTTTTTTCTCATAACATCTCCTAAATTATCTTAATCGTTCCTGGAAGTTTTGAAGGTTCCCTGATCGAAGTTGGCCCTAAAAACTCATAAATTTACCTATGTGTTCGAAAACATTCATACAATAGAACACTGGCCAAAGCTAACGTCTACTAGCTGATGTAATCCGACTAAGCAAAGCTACTATTGCTAAAATAGTTCAAAAATGTAAAAAGGGTTGTTCTCCTCGTATCGATTGTGAAATCGACTTCTTAAAATAGGTTTAAAGGGTTGAGGGGCAGAAACCGAGGCTATCAGAGGAAAAACATTCAAAAACAACTGAAGTGGGCACAAGATCACATTATTGCAATTTGATGACTCGAAGAAGGTAATTAGATGAAACTAAAATAATGTTATTTGGGTAGGATCAGTGACGTAGCGTGACCGGGTGACACCCGGGGCGGGTTACTAGGGTGTCTCCCCTCCATTATACTATGTTTTCGTTTTCTAAAAATAAATCAAACTTATCTGAACTAGAAAAATATTTATTATAATATTAGGACGAACAATAAATCACAAAATCTTCACACGTTGGTCACTGGGACAAAATATGAGAATAAATAAAATATGTTTTATTTGTGGGTGTCGAAATGTGACTCAAATAAATATGCCATCAAATAAATAACTTCGGGAACTGAGACCAACACTGATATTGTACAAATGCTTCGTGTTAAGTGAGCATTCCCTCTTGCAATTTTCTAGTTAATTTCAACTCTGATAAGTCTCTCTACAAAATGTCACAGAAACGTACACGGCTAGAAACAGCTTCACTGTAAGAATTGGAACCACTTCTTGGAAGTCCGACTTCATGATGAACTGTAACACATACAATGCAATCTCACTAATTACACCATTACAACTAATTTCGGCGGCCTTCAAATGTCTACGAAGTCCTGGAATCTCTAGCAAACGCTGTCTTTCTGAAACTTGATAGTTGCCAATTTGTCAAGTCGACTTTTTCATTTCGTTGTCCAATACTTATAACATGTGCCGAACTTGACTTGCTTCCAAAATTTCTTCTGGCTTCTTCTTTAGACGATTTTGACCGTTCTCTTCCATCGTTGGATCGAGCCCGGAAAGTCTTTCACCTGGTTTACTTATCTTATGAGGAATTCTCCTCTCAGTAGCAAATTTTTTATCGATAGATTTTAATAAAACCTTCTTAATGACCATTTCGTCTAGACCGTTCCTTCCATCAGCGAGAAAAATTACCAGTGCATTGAATCTGATCACAACGTTACTCAGAGAGAGTCCTTCGGTTTGCAAATATTCTGCGATAGATCTAATCCATTTAGTACAGCGCATCAGAAGTACAAATAAACAGAAGAATTAAATCCTACACTTCTGGTAGGAGAGACCGTGCACTTGATCCAGTATTTTAGTCGCACAATACTCCAGTGATTGTGATCCGCCCATAAATTGTTTCATAGCATTATAATGAGTTTGCGACAGTCTTTCAACAACACACCTGAGTGGCTCATAAACATTTCTCAGCGATTGAAACTGCGAAAAACTATTAAACAGATCAAACTGTTCAAAAAATGTCACTGTAGATTCTTAGCAAAGGCGTGTTAGTCTCATAAGCCCAAAGAGATGTCTACAAACCCTATGGATACGGCTTTTTTGTTTTGCTTTCTCAACAAAAACCAAAATTCGAATTTGACATGGTTGAAGCGGTCGATAGCCTGCGAACGGGACTTCATGAAAACTAAAAACCTGACTTTCCAATTGTTGAAGGATGTCGTTATTCAAATTTGCAGCTTTTCTCACCCGAAACGAAAAAAATTGGAGTGGGTTATATGTGATATAACCGCACGGTTACCATTAACCAAACTTACCATAACCGCACGGACTGCCATTGGCTTAATTCCCAATAAATAGATAAATGGATTCCCCTTGGAAGTTTCCCCCTTTCGAATCAATTTTGAGCTATTTAAACAAGTTTTTCTGACCAATAAATGAAAAACATATTTCGTAGATCTTTTAACTATCTTTCGAATAATGTTATTTTCACTTCGTCCATCCGGTAGAGATATATTAAAACTCAAAACCTTGTACTTCAACCGTAACCCCTTCTTTGTCGAGGGTTTGAATTTACACCCCAGTACAGAAATGAAAATGTAGTATGACGAAATAATGAACATAAAAAACCAAGAATAACATGAACATTATAACATGAACTTTTCCATAGTGAGTTGTTTTGTTAGATAATACCATAAGTAATAACCGGTTAAATTCATTCAAAATCAAAAAATAATATACTTGTCATTGTCATGGGTGTCGCCCCTCTAAGGTGACACCCGGGGCGGATCGCCCCATTCGCCCCCCTACACTACGCCACTGGGTAAGATTGTATCATAAGTAAAATAGCGACAAACCGACGAAAGCCTACAAAGTGCGTGTTTGAAGTCAGCAGTCAAACATGGAAGAGGTGAATCATTGCTACTCAACTATCTGTTAGCATTTACTGTGCAAGAAAAGTCATTGTTTCGTGTCGGATGGTACTGTTTAGAATCGAAGAACTCGAAATCATTGACGGAATAATGACAAAAAAGTTTAAGAACACACTTCCAGAGTTTTCGCAAAACAGAATCATGGTCGTCTGTACACATTCTAACAAGACGGACATTCGAAACAAACCATAGTTATTTTGAAAATTTGGGTTCAAAAATTATCAAACAAGTAATCACAAGTGAGGCAAGTAGTTGCAACTTAGTGGAACACAATCGCGCCAGAAACTAAACTTGTTGAATCAATGCCACAGCCATGTCATTCATGCCAAGAACGATCACACAGAATTGCTGAAGAGTCCCGGGAACAACAGCACTACTTAAAAATGAACAAGATTCATTTCGAAAGGTTCATCTATAGTTGTTGAAGCGTAATCAAGTGGATTTCTTTTGACGTTTTGTCAATGGATGAAACGTGGATCCATTACCACAATCCTGAATCCAATAGACGGTCTGCTGAGAGTAAGGAATATTTCGAAGATTTAGACGTTTCGTACTACAGAAAGGGAATCGAAATGCTGGAAACTCGCTATATCAAACGTACTGCCTTCGAAGAAAACTATGTTGAGGAATAAATACTGCTTTGCCTAAGAAACGATTGTTTTCATTAACCTTTCTATACTCGTGCATGGATCTGACAGGCCGAGAATCAATGAGGTGACTGAATAAAATGACTTTCAAAACTGAATGAAGTTAAATAAAAATATTTTCAGGAGTTTTTTCATTCAATTGTATCTTTTTCTTTAAATAAATACCAACAACGCCTGAAAATACACAAAGGTAATATCACAGAGATACACACAGTCTGTGAGTATACTAGTTACGATCGCGCGAATATAGGGGAGTGAAAAATCTCGGGTCTTTTCAAGCCCCTGGAGTATAAGGTTGATATGAAGTGTACATTCTGTCAAATATACTGTCAAATATATAGGGGAAGATGGCTCTGACCTGACCCCTTTTTTTGCAACGGCAATTCATCACATAAAATTCTCATTTTTTGGCGATTTCGGCACTGAAATGAATAATATAACTCTTAAACTATGTTTTACACTGGTCGGCGTGGTTCATGAGTGATAAAAAAGGGAAAACAAAGGCCAAATCGGAAGTGCCTTTTTTCGACACCTTCAAAAATAGTCGTCCTAAACCGATCTCCCCATGGTCCTGAATCGATTCGATATGAGCATTGGGTATTGAGGAGAAGAGTAGAGGAAGTCGAAGTCGTATTTGGATATCATTTCGAAGATGTTGGCTTCCGGTTCATTGAAAACGGCACCAATAGACCGGAAATTAAATTAGGGGACTTGAGTTAAACAAAGAAAGTGTTAGAGCGAAATTGCGGTTGTAAAAGAACATATGCAAACACGGAAACGGAAACGGGAACCAAATTTTCATCACTCTAGCGAGTCCTTCGTGTTAAGACATGATGCCAAATTCGGTCAGAAGATAGTCGGATCGTCGCGAGTCTTCAGGAGAGGGAGAAGTCACACTTTTGGAGTCACTCTTCCAAATACACCTGTCCATTCATGGTGCTTGCGGTAAGGAAGTACTTTGGAGTACTTTGCTTTCCGCAAGTACAAATCCCTTGCCAAATTAAGGTCTTCTTGGCGAACTTCGACATCTCCTGTGTCCGGAGGTTCTCGGGACATCCATCTTATCCTTGACAGTCACATACAGGTTTCCTGGAATTGCTTTGAAGTCCGCCTTTACATATTTCTCGTGATCCATTACGCAGCAGCGAGGTTTCGTCGTACAACATCCGGGCACGGCTTATTGCGACTATATTCTGTTTCTATTCTTAATATTCTTAAACGTACGTAGTCCAGCTCGTGTTTTGGTATTCTGCACGAAAGTCTTGCTCACATGCAACTTTTTAGTCACATCTCGAACTGAGGCGCTCGGTTTCCGTCCAAAGGCCCCAACCGCTCGTTTGTGATCGTTCTCGATGTCCTGAAGGCTTTTATTTGGACGTCAGGCGTTCTTCGACGAATCCCAACTTTTCCCGATTGCACGATGCGACAGATCCTTGTTCTCGAAGTACTCGTGCAAAACTTTTTCACGCACGCACTGTTCTTTCGTCAGCATTTTGAAAACTGCGCACCTGTTGAAATCAACTCACATCATGGAATAGTTTTATTAAGGCAGTATTCTAGTCTAGAAATTTGAAAAAAATTAAAAAAATCCTTCATATTTCCGTAGTTTAGTTACCGAGTTAGAGCCATTTTAGTGATGCGGTATCTAACCTTGTACGACCATAACAATAAACTTCAAACGCGTTTTCTCGAAACTAGTTTTTTCAAACTGGCGTACACGATATCTCAAGTTCTACTGAACCGATTCACGTCGAATTTATATGAATACAATCTGCATGCATCTCTCTATCGCATGTATCTCTAAAAAATAATATTTTTTTAAATTTTACTATTTTTAAAAAATTGGGAAACATAAGAAAAAACATTTTAAACCGTATTTTGTTTTTCAAACGGCTGCCATTTTTTTTAAATAGATAAATAAACAAATAATGGTAAAATGGATGGTAAAAATATTATTTGTTTTATTTTTACGGAGCTCGAAAAAACGCCCGAAAATCGTGTCTCTGCACTAGAATACCCCCTTAACACATTCACGCCGGCGCGTACCACCGGTGGCCCGCACTAGACTGCCTCATCGTTATTATGTCATCGTGTCACATGTAACAACAAACGAATGTCACTGGGCGGCAAAATGCATTCTGCAAGATCATATTTGAACAAACAAAAGTGAATTATTCAGAAAAATGTTGAATCGGCATATATTGACTGGAATAGGTTCCGATCGAAAGAGCTAAAAGCAATCATCGCAGCCGCCAGATGGCGAGGATTATGAATTACAGCTCCGGCGTCAATGTGTCAAACAAATAAATTGAATACGATTTATTATAAATTCAAAAACAGGTATCTGCCCAGAACTCAGTTGACAACGATCTCATGGAAGCCAACCGTGCCATAGGTACTTTCGGCTGGAACTGATGTCACCATCTAGTTCAGTGATCGTATGAGTCCCCGATGAAAAGTGGATATCAGTTCATCAGCTCTCTCGTGACCTTGTCTACAGAATTATTGGAGTCGATCCGCCGTTTGAAGCTCGCCCAAATATGTTCTATCTATGGCTGCAGGGTGACGCTCGGAAGGTTGGCGTTCTTCGGTGCAATGTTTATCTTCAGCTGGTCCATCTCCTCCAGCGATCTCTTCAACTTCCGGCAGGAGCTTCGTATTGTATATCTCCCCGTTCACCGCAAGCCTCGAAGGAAAGAACAGCGGGTTGAACATTCCATTCGTTGATCGTCAACCACAGAAGGGCTTTCTCCGAGAACTTGGCATGGGATATATATTTGACATCATCGCTTACCTCCTTAGTGACGCGCGTAAAGTTTTCCGTCAGTCGTTGCCGGCCAGCGTCTCAGTAAGTCTCGTTTCACCATGAACACGACGTCGCACTTCGTCGTATAGATGTTTTTCGTGAGTACATAAGCCACTTCTTGTGGGTTAGATGCTGCTCAGACACGTGCGGCCTCGTTTGACGCTTCAACATGAAAATGTTAATTCTGGCAGTTTATTGTTTAACCAGTTGCTCATAACTTCCGGCCAAGCCACTTTATTATCGCTCTTCCTTATCAGCTTCTGCTGCACTTTACGGACAGATGGCAAGAACCAGGCTTTTATCCGACAATTTTCTCCAGAAGGGAGAGAATGTGGTAAATGAACGATCGGCTATATCAGGCGGACACGAAGTGTCTCACGGTGTCCAACTTCTTCGACTCGAGTGTAGAACTTGCAATACGAACAAAGTATCGAACGTAGTTACTTAACTGATTTCACCATGGCTCCTGCAAATCCATTGATAAGGGCGTTTAAACATATTTGTAGAAGGCCTAATAAACGTAGAATTTAAAGAAAATTTGGTCCAGTTAATTATCTTTCGTAGTTTTTTTCGTCGCCATCTGAAATGAGTCCATGTTTTAATGCAAACGTTATATTGGGTTGGGGAAAAAGAAATGTCGTATATTGTCAATATATGGCAACACTTAAACATATCTTGTGTTGTACTTATCGCATCGGGTCATACTATACGGCTATTTAAAGACGACAATCTATGCTACAACTGTCGTTTTGACAGTGTTGTGATTGCCCTTTTCAGTCTCAAGTTATAGCGCGTCAAAGATGGAGTCCACCAAGCAAGAAATTCGCCATATTTTACGTTTTTACTACCTGCGAGGTAAAACTGCAACGAAGGTGGCCAAAAAAATTCGTGTAGCTTATGGATCCGATACTGTAACGATTCGCACAGCACAGCGTTGTTTTGATCGATTTCGTTCTGGTGTAGTGGCTGTCGAAGATACACCCCGTACTGGTAGGCCAATCGTCGTGGAAACCGATAAAATCGTTGAAATCATCCAAGTAGACCGGCATGTGAGCACTCGCTCGATTGGCCAGGAACTGGGTATAGACCATAAAACCGTTTGGAACCGTTTGCAGAAAATTGGACTCCAAAAAAAAGCTGGATGTATGGGTGCCACACGAGTTGACGCAAAAAATCTTTTAGACCGAATCAACGCCTGCGATGCACTGCTGAAACGAACGAACTCGACTCATTTTTGAAGAAGATGGTGACTGGTGATGAAAAGTGGATCACGTACGACAACCTGAAGCGAAAAAAGCGAAAGATTGTGGGTGATGAAGTTGCCTTCTAAATGGCAACAAATTTGCGCCTTTTTTTTTTAAATTGGATAATTTTAAGTATGTTAAATAAACCGTCAAATTTCGATCAGGAATACGACATTTCTTTTTCCCCAATCCTATACTAGGTATTTCATTTTAGAAGCGGGTGATATTTTGCCCTGGCCAGTCATCCAAAAACTGCACTGAACAAATGAAAATGCACGGCAAAATTTAACTTAGTGTAGTAAGAATAAACAGAACGTAGACTATAGATTGAAAAGTCTTAAAATTATAAGTCTCTCAACTTCCTGACGTATTCTCAAGCTCATTTGCATATGTTGAGCAACCGCAATTTCGACAAGAGGTTAGATAGAATAGTTCGACGAGACTGCAACCATGCACCGAGTTCATAAGTTGCAAATTGAAGGTGAGTGTCTTTTAGAATTTCTCTCGTCAAACAACATAGATATGGCTACCAAAGGGAATGAACCAACCTTCATTAACGCCATCAGACAAGAAGTCCTAGATCTAACGCTGTGCAGCCCGGCTATTCAAGAAAATATCCACAACTGGCACGTTTCCGAGGAGGCGTCTTTGTCTGATCATAGACACATTATTTTTGAATGGAATGGTGGTATGGAAGTTCATAGAGAATACCGAGATCCCAAAAAACCAATTGGGATCGGTATGCACTTGAACTCGAGTCAAAAACTCTAAACTCGAAAATGGGAGGCGATCTGGCGTAGTGGTAAAATCCATACCTCTCACGCAGAGATCACGAGTTCAATTCTCACTCCCGACATTCTTCCAAAATTGGAAGTCAAAAGTGACGAACCAGCCGAAATGTGTTGAAAGTCACTATAATAGAGAAAAAAAAACCCACCAACAGCCAGATCAACAACAACTACGCGATCTGGTCTTCCACTACGACGAGGCGATCTCACAGTTCCGCGACACAGACCCATTGTCGCGCCCCAGGATCCCGAAGTTGCAGCATTCCCGTAGGCTGACAAGTGCAGTAAAGCTCATGAACGAGCACGTTCTTCCGCTGCACTTGGTTGATGCTGAGAACATGGAGGAGCTGCAACTGAAAGTTTACTGTGCTGCTGTGGCGACCGCCAAAAGTTTAGGATACCGTATTAGGCCAAGAGGCGGACTGCTCCAACATCTCCGTGAAAGGCGTGAGCCTCCATGGCGAAGGAGATTGGAGCAACGGATCCTAAACAAGCGCGCCGCAATTGGAAGACTGAGGGCGTACAAAAGAGGCAGCAGATCGGCGAAATTATGTCGCCAAGTTGCTGTGATCGTGCGGCCTACTGAACTTCGCCAGCTGGGAGCTCACCAGCTGACGGAAAAACTCGACACACTGGTACAGCAATTGAGCGTCCTTACAAAACGGCTGAAACGTTACTCTGACTCTGCAAAGCGCCAGGAACAAAATCGGATGTTCAGAGATAACGAGAAAGCGTTCTACGACCACATTAGCGACGAGAAGCCCGACTACCGCGAAGGTTTGCCAGATATTAGCGATGTGACGAACTTCTGGGCTGGTATTTGGGAGACCCCAGTAGAACATCGCGACGGGCAAATGTGGTTAAGACGGGAGGAGGAGAGTTGTGGTGAAATTGGAGAGATGCCAGCTATCATCGTCGGAGAGAACGATGTCCGCGAAGCCTCGCGGTACCTGAGGAACTGGGCAGCACCGGGCCCCGATGGTGTCCAGAACTTTTGGCACAAGAAGCTGACCGTCGCACATCCAAAGATAGCTGAGTGCTTCAACAAGGTGCTACGTGACCCACACAACCTCCCTGAATTCGCCACCCGTGGCGTCACATTCCTCCTCCCGAAAGACAGCAACACATTGAACCCATCAAAGTACAGGCCGATAACGTGCCTATCGAGTCTGTACAAGATATTAAGCAGCATCATAACCGCCAAAGTTTCTGCCCACTGCGAACAACACCATATCATCGCAGAAGAGCAGAAAGGATGCAGAAAAAATACGCATGGCTGCAAAGACCAGGCCATCATCGACGCAGCCATAGTCGGCCAGGCGGTTTATAACCAGCGGAACCTAAGCATGGCCTATATCGATTACAGGAAGGCTTATGACTCCATACCTCACTCGTTTCTCGTCCGGGTATTGGAGCTCTACAAAATTGATCCCGTCGTCGTTAGGTTCCTGCAGCATGCGATGAGGCAGTGGAGCACGTCTCTGCACCTTAGTGATGGGGAAAATGTGTTGCAGTCTAGAACGTTGCAGATAAAGAGGGGGATATTCCAAGGCGACTCTTTCAGCCCGCTTTGGTTTTGTCTGGCACTGAACCCCCTCAGTAGGACGCTCAATAGAAACGGTCATGGCTATAAAATAAGGTATGACGACGGCGCCCACGAAGAAGTGACCCATACCTTTTACATGGACGATCTCAAGGTCTACGCTGATTCACGTCAGCGTCTAGGTGTAGCTATCCGGGTTGTCGAAGAAATAAGCAGGGACATCTGCATGGAGTTCGGCCTCGACAAGTGCCGCTGTGTCCATCTGCTGGAAGGACAACTTACCGAATCCGGAGGCTACGAGGTCTATGACGGCGAGTTTATAAGAGACATGGTTCGTGGCGAATCCTATAAATATCTTGGATTCCGACAGCTCACCGGGATTCGCCACTCCGACATCAAGACGGAGCTGCGAGACAAGTTCTTGAGTCGAGTGAACTGTGTCCTGAGGACTTTCCTCAACGCGGGGAACAAGGTACGTGCGATCAACACATTCGCGGTTCCCCTGCTGACCTTCAGTTTTGGTGTAGTCAAATGGAGCAAAACTGACCTAGAGGACCTTGAGAGGAGGATGAGGAAAGCATTCAAAGAGGCCGGAATGCACCATCCTCAATAGGCACTGGAGAGAGTTTCACTACCACGCAAAGAAGGGGGACTTGGAATCGTCGACATTTCTGCACTGTGTGTTGCCCAGGTACGACAACTGCGCGAGTACTTCGCAGAACGCGCCAACCAAAACGCGTTATACCGGGCTGTCTGCGCCGCTGACAGAGGATACAGCGCTCTGCACTTGGCGCAAGCGGAGTACCAACTAAACTGCAATCTGCAGACAGTGGAGGAGAAGATTGCAGCTTGGAAGCAGAAGGCAGTGCATGGTGCCCACCCCCATCAACTGGACCGGCCACACGTCGACAAGGCCGCATCTAATCTGTGGCTAACGCGTGGTGAACTCTCTTCAGTAGTAGAAGCCGACATGATAGCCATCCAGGACAGGATAATGCCTTCGAGAAACTGCAGGCGGTACATCTGGCATTAAGACGTTGATGACATTTGCCGGATGTGCCATCAACCAGGTGAAAACATAGAACACATTATGGGAGGCTGTCCCGTTTTGGCCAACGCAGCCTACACCGAGCGCCACAACAACGTGGCCCGTATTGTTCATCGAGAACTGGCGCTCCAATGTGCTCTACTGGAAGACAACGTACCAAACTACAAGTACCTGCCTGCACCTGTCCTGGAAAATGACCGTTTCAAGCTGTACTGGGATCGCACTGTTCTGACCGACCTCTCGATCCACCACAACCGCCCAGATATAATGGTTTACGACAAGAGCGACCGCAAAGTCACCATCATCGATGTGGCTATTCCACTGAACCAGAATCTGGAGGAGACCCACGGTCGCAAAATCTGCAAGTACCGACCATTGGCCGTGGAGCTCAAGGAACTGTGGGGGCTAAGGGAGGTCCCAAGAATTGTTCCAGTCGTTCTCTCTGGAACTGGAATTATCCCGAAGACACTTCTGGAAGCGCTAAAGGTGTTGAACATCGAGAAGGAATTGGCCGGCATCCAAAAGTCGGTCATCCTTAGCACCTGCGCGATTGTCCGACAATTCCTCGGTCAGGACTAAAACAGCACGAGCATGCAGATACGTGCATTCCGCAGAGCCTAGTCCCCCTTTGGCATTCAGAAGCCCGGGGGCAGGTGAAAATTCTGGCTAGGTTCGCCTAGTTAAGAAGTGAGATAAGTCTGCAAAAAAAAAAAATGGGGATCAACATAGGGTAGGAGCCTGCCTGTTGGTCTCAAATGTTCCTATCTCACGCCTCCACGAAGATCATATGACGACATTTTTAGATCGGGCGTGAACTGGAAACACACACCTGGTCTTGGCTCCGAGAACGGGTGTCGAAAGTGGCTAAGTGAGGGGGTGCGAGCGAGTCAGAGCGCTATATCTCTCCCGGGGAAGGCCTCCCGGGTCATGAAGGCCTTGCCAACCCGCTGTCTCCCGGGCAAAGGAGATACACCCAGACAATGGAGCTACGATCACGAAGAGTAATTAGAATGCGATCACCCGAGGAGGGTCCCCGAACTGGAGCTGGTCCTGGAACGGGCGTAAGAGCGAGCGGCCAGTGGCTGGAGGGCGAGGTGCAAGAGCGGGCCACCAGCCGGGTTCAACCCGAAGAGCTACCGCCACACGGAAACAGCAGCCATCGACATCACCATCGAAACGCTGCGCCTACGAGGCGTGTTGCGACTGTCAGACGACAGTCGTCCACACTTGTGGGTACTACTAGGCGACGGATCATGTGGACACACGAAATGAACGAATTCGTGATCCGCGCCTATTACATCTGCACTGCTTTGGAGACGGACATGAGCGGTCGCCCTCGAATACTCGCAATGTTCGAGGAAGCGTATCCAGAGTTCGTCGGGAGGCTTGACCAAAACGCGATGAACGCGAGGCGTAGAGCGATTGTACGCAACAATATGCTCTCCCAAACGCAAGTCGACGAGATCAAGCAGCAGGTGCAGAGAGAACTAAGCTCCAGAACAAGCAGAGCAAGCGATGTGTCGAGACGAAGTTCAGTACGGCTGAGCAATTCATTCGCGAGTGGGGCACGCGAATCAGCAACAGTGGAGGCCACAGTACAACAACCCCCTGAGCCGGAAGATCCACAGCCAGATCAACTACTACTACGCGATCTGGTCTTCCATTACGACGAGGCGATCTCACAGTTCCGCGACACGGACCCTTTGTCGCGCCCCAGGATCCCGAAGTTGCAGCATTCCCGCAGGCTGACAAGTGCAGTAAAGTTCATGAACGAGCGCGTTCTTCCGCTGCACTTGGTTGATGCTGAGAAAATGGAGGAGTTGCAACTGAAAGTTTACTGTGCTGCTGTGGCGACCGCCAAAAGTTTAGGATACCGTATTAGGCCAAGAGGCGGACTGCTCCAACATCTCCGTGAAAGGCGTGAGCCTCCATGGCGAAGGAGATTGGAGCAACGGATCCTAAACAAGCGCGCCGCAATTGGAAGACTGATGGCGTACAAAAGAGGCAGCAGATCGGTGAAATTATGTCGCCAAGTTGCTGTGATCGTGCGGCCTACTGAACTTCGCCAGCTGGGAGCTCACCAACTGACGGAAAAACTCGACACACTGGTACAGCAATTGAGCGTCCTTACAAAACGGCTGAAACGTTACTCTGACTCTGCAAAGCGCCAGGAACAAAATCGGATGTTCAGAGATAACGAGAAAGCGTTCTACGACCACATTAGCGACGAGAAGCCCGACTACCGTGAAGGTTAGATATTAGCGATGTGACGAACTTCTGGGCTGGTATTTGGAAGACCCCAGTAGAACATCGGGACGGGAAAATGTGGTTAAGACGGGAGGAGGAGAGTTGTGGTGAAATTGGAGAGATGCCAGCTATCATCGTCGGAGAGAACGATGTCCGCGAAGCCTCGCGGTACCTGAGGAACTGGGCAGCACCGGGCCCCGATGGTGTCCAGAACTTTTGGTACAAGAAGCTGACCGTCGCACATCCAAGATAGCTGAGTGCTTCAACAAGGTGCTACGTGACCCACACAACCTTCCTGAATTCGCCACCCGTGGCGTCACCTTCCTCCTCCCGAAAGACAGCAACACATTGAACCCATCAAAGTACAGACCGATAACGTGCCTATCGAGTCTGTACAAAATACTGAGCAGCATAATTACCGCCAAAGTTTCTGCTCACTGCGAACAGCATCACATCATCGCAGAAGAGCAGAAAGGATGCAGGAAAAATACGCATGGCTGCAAAGACCAGGCCATCATCGACGCAGCCATAGTTGGCCAGGCGGTATATAACCAGCGGAACCTAAGTATGGCCTACATCGATTACAGGAAGGCTTATGACTCCATACCTCACTCGTTTCTCGTCCGGATATTGGAGCTCTACAAAATTGATCCCGTCGTCGTTAGGTTCCTGCAGCATGCGATGAGGCAGTGGAGTACGTCTCTGCACCTCAGTGATGGGGAAAATGTGTTGCAGTCTAGAACGCTGCAGATAAAGAGGGGGATATTCCAAGGCGACTCTTTCAGTCCGCTTTAGTTTTGTCTGGCACTGAACCCCCTCAGTAGGACGCTCAATAGAAACGGTCATGGCTATAAAATAAGGTATGGCGACGGCGCCCACGAAGAAGTGACCCATACCTTCTACATGGATGATCTCAAGGTCTACGCTGATTCACGTCAGCGTCTAGGTGTAGCTATCCGGGTTGTCGAAGACATAAGCAGGGACATCTGCATGGAGTTCGGCCTCGACAAGTGCCGCTGTGTCCATCTGCTGAAAGGGCAGCTTACCGAATAAGAGACATGGTTCGTGGCGAATCCTATAAATATCTTGGATTCCGAAAGCTCACCGGGATTCACCACTCCGACATCAAGACGGAGCTGCGAGACAAGTTCTTGAGTCGAGTGAACTGTGTCCTGAGGACTTTCCTCAACGCGGGGAACAAGGTACGCGCGATCAACACATTCGCGGTTCCCCTGCTGACCTTCAGTTTTGGTGTAGTCAAATGGAGCAAAACTGACCTAGAGGACCTTGAGAGGAGGATGAGGAAAGCATTTAAAGAGGCCGGAATGCACCATCCTCAATCGGCACTGGAGAGAGTTTCACTGCCACGCAAAGAAGGGGGATTTGGAATAGTTGACATATCTGCACTGTGTCATATCTACAACTGCGCGAGTACTTCGCAGAACGCGCCAACCAAAACGCGCTATACCGGGCTGTCTGCGCCGCCGACAGAGGATACAGCGCTCTGCACTTGGCGCAAGCGGAGTACCAACTCAACTGCAATTTGCAGACAGTGGAGGAGAAGATTGCAGCTTGGAAGCAGAAGGCAGTGCATGGTGCCCACCCCCATCAACTGGACCGGCCACACGTCGACAAGGCCGCATCTAATTTGTGGCTAACGCGTGGTGAACTCTCTTCAGTAGTAGAAGCCGACATGATAGCCATCCAGGACAGGATAATGCCGACGAGAAACTGCAGGCGGTACATCTGGCATCAAGACGTTGATGACATTTGCCGGATGTGCCATCAACCAGGTGAAAACATAGAACACATTATGGGAGGCTGTCCCGTTTTGGCCAACACAGCCTACACCGAGCGCCACAACAACGTGGCCCGTATTGTTCATCGACAACTGGCGCTCCAATGTGCTCTACTGGAAGACAACGTACCAAACTACCGGTACCTGCCTGTACCTGTCCTGGAAAATGACCGTTTCAAGCTGTACTGGGATCGCACTGTTCTGACCGACCGCTCGATCCACCACAACCGCCCAGATATAATGGTTTACGACAAGAGCGACCGCAAAGTCACCATCATCGATGTCGCTATTCCACTGAACCAGAATCTGGAGGAGACCCACGGTCGCAAAATCTGCAAGTACCGACCATTGGCCGTGGAGCTCAAGGAACTGTGGGGGCTAAGGGAGGTCCCAAGAATTGTTCCAGTCGTTCTCTCTGGAACTGGAATTGTCCCGAAGACACTTCTGGAAGCGCTAAAGGTGTTGAATATGGAGAAGGAATTGGCCGGCATCCAAAAGTCGGTCATCCTTAGCACCTGCGCGATTGTCCGACAATTTCTCGGTCAGGACTGAAACAGCACGAGCATGCAGATACGTGCATTCCGCAGAGCCTAGTCCCCCTTTGGCATTCAGAAGCTCGGGTGTAGGTGAAAATTCTGGCTAGGTTCGCTCCAAAGGCCCATTCATTGTATACTTTAGACGAAAATCTAAACCTCTCAATGTCATTCGTATCTCGAAGGAACTTACTCAGAAGTTTTCTGCAGTTACCGTGATTACACGGATGGGGCCAGACAAACTACGAGTTGTCGTCTCAAGCAGGACCCAAGCGAACGAAATCACGCGCTGCGACCTCTTTGCGATTGAGTATCGCGTATACGTGCCCTGTTGCAACGTCGAAATAGACGGCGTAATAACCGAAAAGGGTTTGACTCGAAAAGAGATTATCGATGGTGTCGGTCGCTTCAAGAACTCTTCACTAAAAACTGTGAAGATTCTTGCATGCGATCGACTGAAATCTGTGTCACAAAATGACAAAAATGACAAAAGGGTTCTCAATCGGACAAACTCTTTTCGTGTGACTTTTGAGGGTTCCGCCCTTCCAAACTACGTTGCAGTAGGTGCACTTCGTTTACCTGTTCGGTTGTTTGTACCCCGGGTAATGAAATGCAACAAATGTATGCAACTCGGTCACACGGCCGCCTATTGTTGCAATAAAAAACGTTGCGCAGATTGTGGAGACAGCCATGATGAGAATCCTTGCGCGAAAGAACACAAGTGTCTTCATTGCGGCGGGACCCCTCATGATCTTATCCAATGCCCGGTGTACAAACAACGAGGGGAGAAAATCAAGCGTTCCTTAAAGGAACGTTCTAAGCGGATTTATGCAGAAATGCTTAAGAATTCCGTACCAACGAATCAGGACAATCCCTACTCCATTCTGCAGAACGACGAGCCTGTTGCTGACGCTCCCAATGCAGGAAGTTCCGGTACATCGCAGGGTGCCGTCAGGAAAACAAAAATTACTTCTTTTCCATCACTCCCCAGAAAGACGACCGAAACTTCCCAAGTTGGAATGAAAACTCGAATTGAACGTGCTGAGAATAGACCGAAGCAAGTACCTCCTGGTTTAAGCGTTTCTTCTACGCACCAGGGTTCCTCAGCACTTCCCGGAGCAGCACCCACCCCGTCTGTTCCATTTTCGCGGTCGAGGCAACAGCCACAATCTGGTTTGCTTACGCTTTCTGACCTGGTGGACAACATTTTAAATGCTTTAAATATAAATGACCCTCTTAAAAGCATAGTATTATGTTTGCTTCCGATTGTGAGAACATTTTTGAAAGAAAAATGTGGTTTTTTAGCAGCGTTCATTTCCCTCGATGCCTAATTCAGTGCAAGAGGTCAAGGATTTGACCACTGTAATACAGTGGAATTGCAGAAGCATCATCCCTAAACTAGATCAATTTAAATTTTTAGTTCATAGTTCTAACTGTGATGTATTTTTCCTCTGTGAAACATGGCTTTCTTCAGCCGACAAGCTGAATTTCCACGATTTCAACATTATTCGCCTCGATCGAAATGACTCGTTTGGTGGCGTACTATTGGGGATCAAAAAATGTCACTCCTTCTATAGAGTCACTCTCCCATCGATGACAGGCATTGAAGTTGTCGCTTGCCAGACACAAATCAATGGCAAAGACTTCTGCATTGCCACGATATATATTCCTCCAAGAACCATGGTCGGCCGCCATCAGTTTTTTGATATCATCGAGGCATTGCCGGAGCCGCGGCTAATCTTAGGTGACCTCAACTCCCATGGAACAGCATGGGGGTCACACTACGATGACAGCCGTGCCACGTTGATTTATGATCTGTGCGACAACTTCAACATGACAGTTTTAAATACAGGGGAAGCAACTAGGATAGCCAACCCTCCTGCACGGGCAAGTATGCTAGACATATCACTTTGCTCTTCTTCGTTATCCCTGGATTGCACGTGGAAGGTAATCCAAGATCCCCACGGTAGTGATCACCTGCCAATAATTTTATCGATCGCCAATGAATCAGGTTCTCGTGAGTCAGTCGATATTGCGTATGACCTCACGAAAAATATTGAATGGAGAAAATTTGCAGAAACAATATCTGAAGCACTTGTTTCAATGCATGAACTTCCTCCACTCGAAGAGTATAACTTTATATCGAGTTTGATTTACGAAAGCGCACTTCAAGCTCAAAAGAAACGTGTTCCTGCTACCACTTTCCGACGTCGTCCTCCATCACTTTGGTGGGACAAGGAGTGTTCAAAGGTCTACCTTGAAAAATCATCCGCTTTCAAAAAATTCAGGAAAACTGGATTAGTGGAATGGTTTCGAAAGTACCAAGCTCTAGAAGCCAAACTAAAAGGTCTGATTAAAGCAAAAAAGTGTGGATATTGGCGGAAATTCGTCAATGGTTTGTCAAGGGAGACAGCTATGAGCACTCTTTGGAATACGGCTAGGAGAATGCGTGGCTGGAACCATACAAATGAAAGTGAGGAATACTCTGACCGTTGGATTTTCAAATTTGCAAGAAAGGTTTGTCCCGATTCCGTTCCTGCACAAAACGTCGTACGCGACATTCCGCTCCAATGCGATTATGAGAATTTTTCGATGGTAGAATTCTCAATTGCCCTCCTCTCATGTAACAATTCAGCTCCGGGGTCGGACAAGATTAAATTCAACTTGTTGAAGAATCTTCCCGACTTGGCGAAACAGCGTTTGCTGAACTTGTTCAACAAGTTTCTGGAGCTGAATATTGTCCCGCATGACTGGAGACAAGTGAGAGTGATAGCCATACGAAAACCCAACAAGCCGGCTTGCGATCACAACTCGTATAGGCCGATTGCAATGTTATCCTGTATTCGTAAATTGTTAGAGAAAATGATTCTACTTCGTTTGGACAAGTGGGTTGAAGCGAACAATTTGCTGTCAAATACGCAGTTTGGCTTCCGCCGAGGTAAAGGGACGAACGATTGTCTCGCGCTGCTATCTTCTGAAATCCAAATCGCATTTGCTCGTAAAGAACAAATGGCTTCCGTTTTTCTCGATATCAAAGGGGCATTTGATTCAGTTTCCATGGAAATTCTCTCAGAGAAACTTCATAATCGTGGACTTTCGCCAATTCTGAATAATTTCCTGTACAATTTACTCTCACAAAAGCACATGTTTTTCAATCATGGCAGCTTGAAATCTTCTCGATACAGTTTTATGGGCCTGCCACAAGGCTCCTGCCTAAGCCCCCTCTTGTATAGTTTTTACGTCAATGATATGGATGATTGTCTAACTAGAAACTGCACGCTGAGACAACTTGCAGACGATGGAGTTATTTCCATCACCGGTACTAATCCCGCCGTTCTGCAAAAATCCTTGCAAGATACCCTGAACAACCTGTTCACGTGGGCTCTCAAGCTGGGTATCGAATTCTCTACGGAGAAAACCGAAATGGTCGTTTTTTCTAGGAAGCACGAACCCACCCAATTCCAGCTTCACCTATCCGGTAAAGCGATCAGGCACTCGATGTTTTTCAAATACCTTGGAGTATATTTTGACTCTAAATGTACCTGGGGAATACACATTGCGTATTTGAAACAGAAATGCCAGCAAAGAATCAATTTTCTCCAAACAATAACCGGAACATGGTGGGGTGCCCATCCAGGAGACCTCATTCAGTTGTACAAAACAACGATATTATCAGTGTTAGAATATGGCAGTTTTTGCTTCCGATCAGCTGCCAGGATTCATATTCTCAAGCTGGAGAGAATACAATATCGTTGCTTGCGTATAGCAATGGGGTGTTTGCATTCGACACATACGATGAGTCTCGAAGTCTTGGCAGGAGTACCCCCGCTTACTCTTCGATTCACAGAATTATCCTACAGATTTCTCATCCGTTGCAAGATCATGAATCCATTGGTGATTGATAACTTCGAAAATCTACTCCAACTGACTCCTCAGTCAAGTTTTATGTCTTTGTACCATGATTTCCTTACCCATGAAGTGCACCCTTCACCGGGCATCTCCAACCAAGTTTGCTTCCCATACTTTTGCAATTCCTCTGTCAATTTTGATCTGTCCATGCGACAAAAAATCCATGGAATCCCAGATCATCTACGCTCCGATTCTATTCCGCCGATATTTTCGGCAGAATATGGGAAAGTTAGATCTGATAAAATGTTCTTTACTGACGGTTCATTCATAAACGGGTCCACTGGCTTCGGCATCTTCAGTGAAAATTCCAGTGCCTCTTTCAAACTCAAAGATCCTTGTTCCGTGTATGTCGCTGAACTGGGTGCGATATACTACGCACTAGGGATCATTGAAACACTGCCCATCGACCATTATTTTATTTTTTCAGACAGTCTCAGCTCAATAGAGGCAATTCGTTCAATGAAAGTTGATAAACGCTCATCTTATTTCCTAACAAGAATAAGACATCTATTGAGTGTTTTGGTCGAAAAATTATTCAAGATTACCTTAGCATGGGTTCCCTCTCATTGCTCGATTCCGGGGAATGAGAAAGCGGACTCGCTAGCTAAGGTGGGCGCTTCAGAAGGCACACTTTTTGAAAGGCAAATTGCCTATAATGAATTTTTTCACATTCCTCGTCAGGACACACTCGTTAGTTGGCAGCGCATGTGGAGTGAAGATGAGTTCGGTCGCTGGTTACACACGATTATTCCTAAGGTTTCGACGAAAGCTTGGTTTAAGGGATTGAATGTCGGTCGTGATTTCATTCGCGTGATATCTCGGCTTATGTCCAATCACTACAACCTAAACGCGCATCTCTATCGCATTGGGCTCGCAGCAAACAATCTTTGTGATTGTGGCGATGGCTACCACGACATCGAGCATGTTGTCTGGTCGTGTATCCGGTTCCATGCTGCTCGCTCTCAGCTCTCTAGAGCACTGAGAGCAAAAGGCAGACAATCGGATATCCCCGTTCGGGATATCTTAGGTAGCCGTGATCCTGATCTTCTGCTTCATCTATACCTGTTCCTCAGAAACGCCGATGTCAACGTTTAATGATGTTTCCTTCGTTGTGTCCCTGTTTCATATCCCTCCTATCCGATCTATAAACTTTTACTTAGTCGCGGCAATACATACACACACTCTTTACAGATACACGGGCCAAAGGTTGTGCAGTCCACTGATCATTCAACAAGAGCCAAAGGTTGTACCGCTCATGACAACTCTACACGAGCTGATGTTTGCGCCGGCTAGTGACCATTCTATCCTGGATTCCTCGAGTCGAGAAGATGCACCACGCTAGATATGGGGTACAGACTAGGGGGCGTTGCTGATTAATGGTCAGCTGCATCCCAAAAGGAAGTATCCCGTGTCGGGTACAGGTACAGAGCATTGGAGACAGCAACATCACAACATCACAGCAACAAACACTTGTAATACTAACCTCGAGCCAACCGCGAGTAATCGGTTACATATTACTAACATAGTTATAAGGCAAACATTGTCGAAATATTGAACTCCCGGCTCCGTCAGGTTGACGCCATATGAGCCTTAATAAAAATATATATTTTGGATAAAAAAAAAAAAAAAATGGGGATCAAACACTAGGGTAGGAGCCTGCCCGTTGGTCTCAAATGTTCCTATCTCACGCCTCCACGAAGATCATATGACGACATTTTCAGATCGGGCGTGAACTGGAAACACACACCTGGTCTTGGCTTCGAGAACGGCTGTCGAAAGTGGCTAAGTGAGGGGGTGCGAGCGAGTCAGAGCGCTATATCTCTTCCGGGGAAGGCCTCCCGGGTCATGGAGGCCTTGCCAACCCGCTGTCTCCCGGGCAAAGGAGATACACCCAGAAAATGGAGCTACGTTCACGAAGAATACTTAGAATGCGATCGCCCGAGGAGGGTCCCCGAACTGGAGCTGGTCCTGGAACGGGAGTAAGAGCGAGCGGCCAGCGGCTGGAGGGCGAGGTGCAAGAGCGGGCCACCAGCCGGGTTCAACCCGAAGAGCTACCGCCACACGGAAACAGCAGCCATCGACATCACCCAAGAAACGCTGCGCCTACGAGGCGTGTTGTGACTGCCAGACGGCAGTCGTCCACACTCGTGGGTACCACTAGGCGCCGGATCATGTGGACACACGAAATGAACGAATTCGTGATCCGCGCCTATTACATCTGCACTGCTTTGGAGACGGACATGAGCGGTCGCCCTCGAATACTAACAATGTTCGAGGAAGCGCATCAAGAGTTCGTCGGGAGGCTTGATCAGAACGCGATGAACGCGAGGCGTAGAGCGATAGTACGCAACAACATGCTCTCCCAAACGCAAATCGACGAGATCAAGCAGCAGGTGCAGAGAGAAATAAGCTCCAGGAACAACAGAGCAAGCGATGTGTCGAGAGCAAGTTCAGTACGGCTGAGCAATTCATTCGCGAGTGGGGCACGCGAATCAGCACCAGTGGAGGCCACAGTACAACAAGCCCCTGAGCCGGAAGACCCACAGCCAGATCAACAACTACTACGCGATCTGGTCTTCCATTACGACGAGGCGATCTCACAGTTCCGCGACACAGACCCATTGTCGCGCCCCAGGATCCCGAAGTTGCAGCATTTCCGCAGGCTGACAAGTGCAGTAAAGCTCATGAACGAGCACGTTCTTCCGCTGCACTTGGTTGATGCTGAGAACATGGAGGAGCTGCAACTGAAAGTTTACTGCGCTGCTGTGGCGACCGCCAAAAGTTTAGGATACCGTATTAGGCCAAGAGGCAGACTGCTCCAACATCTCCGTGAAAGGCGTGAGCCTCCATGGCGAAGGAGATTGGAGCAACGGATCCTAAACAAGCGCGCCGCAATTGGAAGACTGATGGCGCGCCGCAATTGGAAGAGGCAGCAGATCGGCGAAATTATGTCGCCAAGTTGCTGTGATCGTGCGGCCTACTGAACTTCGCCAGCTGGGAGCTCACCAGCTGACGGAAAAACTCGACACACTGGTACAGCAATTGAGCGTCCTTACAAAACGGCTGAAACGTTACTCTGACTCTGCAAAGCGCCAGGAACAAAATCGGATGTTCAGAGATAACGAGAAAGCGTTCTACGACCACATTAGCGACGAGAAGCTCGACTACCGCGAAGGTTTGCCAGATATTAGCGATGTGACGAACTTATGGGCTGGTATTTGGGAGACCCCAGTAGAACATCGCGACGGGCAAATGTGGTTAAGACGGGAGGAGGAGAGTTGTGGTGAAATTGGAGAGATGCCAGCTATCATCGTCGGAGAGAACGATGTCCGCGGAGCCTCGCGGTACCTGAGGAACTGGGCAGCACCGGGCCCCGATGGTGTCCAGAACTTTTGGCACAAGAAGCTGACCGTCGCACATCCAAAGATAGCTGAGTGCTTCAACAAGGTGCTACGTGACCCACACAACCTTCCTGAATTCGCCACCCGTGGCGTCACCTTCCTCCTCCCGAAAGACAGCAACACATTGAACCCATCAAAGTACAGACCGATAACGTGCCTATCGAGTCTGTACAAAATACTGAGCAGCATAATTACCGCCAAAGTTTCTGCTCACTGCGAACAGCATCACATCATCGCAGAAGAGCAGAAAGGATGCAGGAAAAATACGCATGGCTGCAAAGACCAGGCCATCATCGACGCAGCCATAGTTGGCCAGGCGGTATATAACCAGCGGAACCTAAGTATGGCCTACATCGATTACAGGAAGGCTTATGACTCCATACCTCACTCGTTTCTCGTCCGGATATTGGAGCTCTACAAAATTGATCCCGTCGTCGTTAGGTTCCTGCAGCATGCGATGAGGCAGTGGAGTACGTCTCTGCAGCTCAGTGATGGGGAAAATGTGTTGCAGTCTAGAACGCTGCAGATAAAGAGGGGGATATTCCAAGGCGACTCTTTCAGCCCGCTTTGGTTTTGTCTGGCACTGAACCCCTTCAGTAGGGCGCTCAATAGAAACGGTCATGGCTATAAAATAAGGTATGGCGACGGCGCCCACGAAGAAGTGACCCATACCTTCTACATGGATGATCTCAAGGTCTACGCTGATTCACGTCAGCGTCTAGGTGTAGCTATCCGGGTTGTCGAAGACATAAGCAGGGACATCTGCATGGAGTTCGGCCTCGACAAGTGCCGCTGTGTCCATCTGCTGAAAGGGCAGCTTACCGAATCCGGAGGTTACGAGGTCTATGACGGCGAGTTTATAAGAGACATGGTTCGTGGCGAATCCTATAAATATCTTGGATTCCGACAGCTCACCGGGATTCGCCACTCCGACATCAAGACGGAGCTGCGAGACAAGTTCTTGAGTCGAGTGAACTGTGTCCTGAGGACTTTCCTCAACGCGGGGAACAAGGTACGCGCGATCAACACATTCGCGGTTCCCCTGCTGACCTTCAGTTTTGGTGTAGTCAAATGGAGCAAAACTGACCTAGAGGACCTTGAGAGGAGGATGAGGAAAGCATTTAAAGAGGCCGGAATGCACCATCCTCAATCGGCACTGGAGAGAGTTTCACTACCACGCAAAGAAGGGGGACTTGGAATAGTCGACATATCTGCACTGTGTGTTGCCCAGGTACGACAACTGCGCGAGTACTTCGCAGAACGCGCCTACCAAAACGCGCTATACCGGGCTGTCTGCGCCACCGACAGAGGATACAGCGCTCTGCACTTGGCGCAAACGGAGTACCAACTCAACTGCAATCTGCAGACAGTGGAGGAGAAGATTGCAGCTTGGAAGCAGAAGTCAGTGCATGGTGCCCACCCCCATCAACTGGACCGGCCACACGTCGACAAGGCCGCATCTAATCTGTGGCTAACGCGTGGTGAACTCTCTTCAGTAGTAGAAGCCGACATGATAGCCATCCAGGACAGGATAATGCCGACGAGAAACTGGCGGTACATCTGGCATTAAGACGTTGATGACATTTGCCGGATGTGCCATCAACCAGGTGAAAACATAGAACACATTATGGGAGGCTGTCCCGTTTTGGCCAACGCAGCCTACACCGAGCGCCACAACAACGTGGCCCGTATTGTTCATCGAGAACTGGCGCTCCAATGTGCTCTACTGGAAGACAACGTACCAAACTACCGGTACCTGCCTGCACCTGTCCTGGAAAATGACCGTTTCAAGCTGTACTGGGATCGCACTGTTCTGACCGACCTCTCGATCCACCACAACCGCCCAGATATAATGGTTTACGACAAGAGCGACCGCAAAGTCACCATCATCGATGTGGCTATTCCACTGAACCAGAATCTGGAGGAGACCCACGGTCGCAAAATCTGCAAGTACCGACCATTGGCCGTGGAGCTCAAGGAACTGTGGGGGCTAAGGGAGGTCCCAAGAATTGTTCCAGTCGTTCTCTCTGGAACTGGAATTGTTCCGAAGACACTTCTGGAAGCGCTAAAGGTGTTGAATATGGAGAAGGAATTGGCCGGCATCCAAAAGTCGGTCATCCTTAGCACCTGCGCGATTGTCCGACAATTTCTCGGTCAGGACTGAAACAGCACGAGCATGCAGATACGTGCATTCCGCAGAGCCTAGTCCCCCTTTGGCATTCAGAAGCCCGGGGGCAGGTGAAAATTCTGGCTAGGTTCGCCTAGTTAAGAAGTGAGATAAGTCTGCAAAAAAAAAACTCGAAAATAAGGTCGATTCAGCAGCTTGAATCAGCTACAAAAGAATTAAATGAAACGATAGTCTCTGCCTACAACAGTAATTGCCCACTGAGAAAAGTTTCTTCGACAAGAAACGTTCCTTAGTGGAATAAAAGGCTCGAACGGCTTCGCAAAACGACGCTTAAACTGTTCAACAGAGCAAAAATTACCTCGGACTGGTCTCAATATAAGAAAGCCCTAACTGATTACAGTAGAGAACTGAGACGATCTAAACGGAAATCCTGGGTATATAACTGCGAAAGCATTGAAAATACTCCAATCGTTGCTAGACTCATCAAGACTTTGGCAAAAGACCACTCGAACGGGCTTGGATCGCTTAAAAAGGATGACGGTTCGTTCACAAAACCCCCCTCAGAAGTACTAGACTTACTGATGAAGACTCACTTTCCGGGATCTACATCTGTCCACTCGGATACAAATCCTGGCTATAATAGCGAAGTAAATGCAAACATTAAATGCTTTCCTATTACAGAGTTCATTCAAAGGGACATCGTCGCGATCAGAGTGGAAGTTCGCGTTTCTTGACATCGAAGGTGTTTTTGATAATGCTTATTATCTATCAATGGCACAGGCAATGAGAAGAAGACACTTCGATAACTGTATAATCGAATGGATCCATGGCATGCTCACACAAAGACAAATCACCTCGGAGCTGGGCGGATCGTCTAATTATGTGATTGCTACAAAAGTTTGCCCACAAGGAGGCGTTCTATCACCTCTCCTTTGGTCACTAGTAGTTGGCGACCTTCTGACAAGTTTAGAGGCAAAAAACAGGAAGTGGGTTATATCTATGGTATAACCGCAAGGGTGACGTAGGACTATCGTTGATTTAGAGATCATTTGTATGAAGTTGAATCTGAATTCATTCTGAATGAATGAATATTTGGAGAACTTCGAAAACGAGAGCGTTACGTTGGAGGTACAAGGTTTTATGCATCCAATATTGGATACGGAAATATCCTACTGATGGGGAAGAATAATCTTCAGAAGCTATCCTGTTGATTGCGATTGATTGAAAAATCACAAAACCTAATGTATTTGGTCACAGTGTTACATGGATAGAAAACATTAAAATAAACTCTTTCATATGAATGTAATTTTAAATTCCCATTATTTTCAGTAACGATTAGATATTTCCACATTTTCCTCGATACTGGAAGCCCACCAGTGGTTAATGCTAACTCGATAACCATCTGTTAATAGCAATTGATTGAAACATATTTGGTCACAGTGTTACATGGATAGAAAACATTCAAATAAACTCTTTCACATGAATGTATTTTTAAATTCCTAGAGGAACTGGCAGATTATTTTCCGGATCTTTCTCGATCCAAACGGAAAGAATTCCGTGTGTGTATGTGTGTGTGTGTAGCGGCTGCTTCGAGATCTTCCCGGGGAACCGTTTGTAGCATCACTCTCCTCCTGATGGATTCCCTTCTGGCCTAAGGTGCACAAACAGGCTCTTGGTGACACCGTTCATCCGCGCTTTCATGATAAATGAAGAGCTTCACCACAACAGCGACAACATGCTCCAATCGCTGTTCAATTAGAACTGAGTGGATTTCCGAGCGGCGCTCGCTTATATAGCGATTGGTGATTTCAATAGCCTATTTTGAAAGCAAATTTAAGACTATTGAAACAAGTTTTTGGATCAGAAAGTAACAAGTATAGAACGCGTAGACATTTTATCTTTCGAATGAAGTGTTTATCATACCATTTCGTTCAGTTGTTTAGGAGCTATTAACACTCAAAATCTCGGTCTCCGGCGTAACGCTTTCGTTTTCGAAACTTTGATTTTATACCCCGGTATAGAAATGAAAGACGTAGTCCTACGTCAAAAAGGTTTTGAAATTGTGGGCTTCGCCGATGATCTAGTCATAATGATACGAGGCAAGTTCGACGACGTGATATCGAGCAGAATGCAGTGGCCTTAAAACTTACACAAACTTGGTGTACCACAGAAGGTCTGAGCATAAATCCCTCAAAAACAACAATTGTTCCATTCACCAAAAAGAAAAAAAAAAGCATCTGCAGTCTTTATATCTTGGGAGAGTGGAAATAAAATGCAGCGCTTCAGTGAAATATCTAGGTGTTATCCTAGATGCCAAATTCAACTGGAATGGGCGCTTAGATGCAATAATCAGTAAGGCCAATACAGCCCTATGGGCATGTTCTAAAATGATAGGAAGAACATGGGGCCTTAAACCAAGAATGGTAATGTGGGTCTACACTGCCATTGTGCGCCCCGGATAACCTATGCCTCATTAGTCTGGTGGCCAAAGACCAAGGAGCTACAAAGCTAGCTACAAAAAAGCTAAACAAACTCCAACGACTAGCATTCGTTTCAATTACTGGAGCAATGCGAAGCACACTCTCGAAGGCACTGGAGGCTATCCTTCACTTGCTACCTCTGAACCAACATGTTCAGCTAGAGGCTAAGAAAAGCGCTCTAAAGCTTAAACATACAGTGTAATCGAACCTTCTCGTTCAGTATGGGATGAAGGCGGTCCCAGTGTTCGTAATGGTTCAATCATGTTCTACACTGATGGGTCAAAAATGGCAATCAGAACAGGTGAACAAAAATCTCTGTAGCTATGGGAAACTGGTCAACAGTTTTTCAGGCAGAAATAGCTGCGATAATAGAATGCTCAAATGTCTGCCTTAAAAGAAAATATAGACATGCTAACATCTGCTAACATCAGACAGTCAAAAGCGGCACTTAAAGCTCTAAATGCTTTTAAGGTGAAGGTGGAAGCTAGCCATTGTAGTAGTATAGGTAAACCCACGTGTAAAAATGGTGTAATAGTGTTTGTGAGAGAAGAGCAAAGCACACATAAATAGATCAATTCACTTATCAGACTGTGTTGCGCTTCATTGACACGAGTCTTTGAATACATTTGAAAAAAAAAAATAACAATTTAATACTAAAGTAAAATGTATGAACGATATGTTCCGATGAACAATTGCAAATATAAATATATATAGAAGTTGCATTTGCATATGATTCTGATTATACGCGAGCGTAACATGAGCCAATTTTTAACACATGCGAATTGGGGATCTTTTGGTATTAACAAGTTCTTCCGCATAGTAACTCGATGTTGATAATTCCTTAATATTTTCCTTCGTTGATCGTATTGTTTTCACATATTCACGTTGGAAAGCCTTAACCCTTCTCTTCGTTGGCCGAGGCATTTAGATTGAATTTAATACTTTTCCGTTTACTGTTTTTGAAAGCATAGGCAGCCGTGGCAGTGTTCCGAGCTCTGCAATACAATTTTCTTATCCAATGTTAAAGCTGCTAAAACTTACATTATAGACCCATTAAACGTAAAAATAATAATTGTATTGATATCAACACAATTTTATTCTATTGATTTTCATGACATGGGACGCTATGACTCCGGAATAACATTTTATTGAGTGGTTTTTATAGCTGTTTCGATGTTGTTGTTCGGCATCAGTGTCGAAAAAATAACGATGCTTCCACCAATACAAACAAAACCATTGCTGAAGATTGAAAAACGAAAATTTAACTTTCAGAGCACTTGCTCGAGTTTTCCGACGTTCTTCACTATACGGTGCGAAAGCAGATGAAAATTTAATATCTTGTGAGTAATCGATTAAAGTTTGGTTGATGGGAAGTGTGCAAAAACGATCATTTTCTTCACACTGTTTCGCAAAATTATTGATTTTCGGGCGAGGGGTGAGGGAGGGAGATGAAAGAAATGAGCGCCATTGTAGCAGCCATTTGTGGCTAGCTTCCACCTTCACATTAAATGCTCTTCAAAAATTGTCTGGGAATGCAACTAAGTTGGATAAGTACTGGATTCCTGGCCAATGCGGCATAGAGGGAAACGAGCGAGCAGATGAACTTGCCAGCATTAAAATTACTCAACAATAGCTGAGTCTCAATAAGAAAGACTTCAGCACAATCACGGGCCTTATAACAGGACACTGTCCGAGTAAATACCATCTCAAAAACATAGGTTAAGTGCAAGATGATATTTGTCGCTTTTGTAATACCGAAAGCGAAACCTCGGAACATTTGCTCTGTAATTGTGGAGCTCTAACTAGACGCAGACTTCAATACCTTTATAAGGCTATTCTGGAGCCCAAGGAAATTTGGTCTGCGTCGCCGATCAGGATTATAAAATTTATCAAACAGAGTATTCCTGATTGGCACCTATCTCGCTATAGCTTTCAGTCTACTTCTTCATCAATAAGCAGTAGGTAAGCTTGAAGTGGAGTATAAAAAAGGGATATACCACAATAGTTCAGAATAATGGACGCAGTGGTTCACATCCAACAGGAGAAAAATGGCATCGGACGATAGTGATCGTTTTCTCCAAGAAGGCATATCCGAATCTTTTAAAGATTTTTCTGTTTCGGACAGCTCCTGTGATCAGATGTCGTCGAGATCTTGTGAGCAAGACAGCCTTGGGCTACCTTGAAGTGTTGAAGCGCTGATCTGTATTTTTCAAAATTGTGTTCAACCACAACGAACCAAGTGTAATGCATTCCTCAATCAATTTGTTTTCATCTATTAAGATATCATTTTGTGTCAATATTTATACCATTCATGAAATTAGTCAAGAGCCTTTGCAAAATACTAATATGTTGTGTAATGATATTATGTTAATAGTTAACATGTGCTTGGTTCGCTCTGGCTGCAAAGAGAACGAAGTTTTGCGTGTCAAGCAGAAACATAATCATGTTTTTTCATATTTCTAAAAGTTCAGAAATTGACGACGATGTGTGCTTACAGCATGGAAAGTAGTATTATGTTTGACATCTTGTTTGTAGCACGTGAGCGGTAAAATGATAGATTTGATCCGACACAGTCAATTAGTGGGAGCTCAAACATCAAATTGAAATATCTCAAAATAATGTTTTTGGCGCTTGGTTCGTTTTGGCAGAACCCCGATAAAATATCGTAGAGATGTTATAACATCGTCACCATTACGCCGTTACTCATCAGATTCGTCTGGCGAGTATTCATCGCAGTATGGTTTCACGTGGTCAGTCACTCACTTTAGGGAACTGTAAAGTTACCAAACGTAGCTCTTCGCAATTAGACTCGAGATCAACAACAAATCAAGCCATGCACATCGTTTACATTCAAGTGAGAAGCGGAAGTGATAGCAGTGTGTCACAATATCACTCACCAGATTAATTTGATGAGTATTATATTATTTTCACATTCTGTTAAATCAATACGGATATGAGTCTAAGGTAGCGTCAAAGAATCGCCTCCCTGACGTCGAGGATTGACCTTTAATGTCGCAGTTATAGACCGATGGAAAATGAACAGAGAAAGTGAAATAATTCTTCTAAACCACAGAATCACAGAAAACTTCAAACAAACTGTTCTTCTAAATTTGATACTTATTCTGGGAATCGGAGATAAACATTTACTCATTTTTTTTCCATGGTCGAATGACTCAACGAGAATCACGATTTTTAATCATTGTATGAACTTGAATAAATTAATACAACAGCGAATTTTAATACGATTGACACGGCGTACCTGATAGTACATTTCAAAAATAATAGAATCCGACATGCCTTTCTTTGTATCTGCATGATATACTTACTAGTCAGCTATCCTATGTGACTGTTATCCTTGTGTTTTATTCTGTTTATCGATTATTTGCATATTAGCAAGCATGTTGAACATCCTTCAATCCATAATGCTGTAGGTAGAATGGAAAAATGTGTTCTTTCTTGGAAATCAGATTATTCCTCCACTTTTCCTTGAATATATATTTCACTATTTCAAGTCCGAAATTGTGTTCAAGAATCCTCACTGTGACTATTCTAGGGATTCAATTCCTCGCACACCAGGCAATGCATTATCGCAGCCATAAAGTCATCACTAGCAGTATTAAACAAATGATGTATAGATAGTCTTATTAGATAGATAGTCTTATATTTGTTGGTTCCTATGCTTAACTTATAGCATTGTTATATTTAAGACAAAAATTGGCAAAATTTTACACAATTCCTCACATCGGATGCATACAAGTTGAAAAGCTGGATATTTTTGCTCGACACTTTTGACATACGAACTTAGATTGAACTGATGGTGAGATTTCGAAGTAAATGGGAAAAATAAGATTTTTTTTCTTGTGGAATGAGCTGAAATTGGCAAACGAGAGAAATACCAAAGAGAAAATTCAATTTTCATAGCACTGAGAAAACTAAAGCTATCAGAGTTTACATTAAAAAAGAGAATTTGATAGAGAGCATCCATTCCCAGCATCCAATGTTTCCATGACTCGCGAGAGTATCCCCACGACAAACGTGAGTGATGCGTATGACAGAGCACTGAGCCGATATCACGTTTTACATCGATGAGAATTTTATAGGAATAAAATTTACAAAACACGTATTAATTAGGTTGATTTGATGTAAGAACAAAACACGTGTTAACTAGGTCGAGTAGCGGGAGGATTAGAGCCGATAAAACAATATTCAAATTACGCCTGAAAAGCGGATCTCTACATTGACTTCTCTTTTGATTGAATGTTGAAATGTAACAAAAATATCAACGCGAGTCAGAGATTTTGAGATAATTTGTGAAAAAGTATAAATTTTGAAGAAAAAAAATAATTATGCAATTAAATTGATTGCATAATTGTCTTTTTTTCTTCAAAATTGCATTCTCTATGTGCAACTTTTTGATAGTTTCTGTAATCTTGAGTTTAGTTGCTTATTTTGATCATAGCATCATTTTATCATGACATTCCCAAATTTGTCAAGGATTGGTAGGCTCATGCGTTTTTGTTTTACTCATGGTTTTCGAATTGTCTGACCGCTGGTGTAAAACGATATTACAGATGTTTGTAAATGTTTGATAATCGGAGTTCTACTGTAATTGAATTACTTACATGTTTGTGATTTATTAATAATTGTAAAAGAACAAATTTAGAAGAAACTGATCAATATATTTAATTCTATAAATCGAAACCTAACCTAACCAAACCTACAATTGAGTCAAACCTTGGAATACACAAAATCAGCCAGTACTGTGTGTCACCAGTTAACTACACACATCAATCCGCAAACAAAATCCCCTACATAAAAACCGTATGTTCAATTTATCCATTATTGTGTTCGCCACTAGGCTTCAAGAGGAACCACGAGGCCTCGCCCGTAGGCAGCGGCCAGTTCAACACAAGCCTTCGAGTTTGGGTTGTTCGATTCGAGTTTGAAAGAATCTTGTTCTGTTGACAACTGGGGGTTTTTTATAATATTTTGTGTTCTTCAAGTGTCCGCTCTGTTTCAACAGTGTAGAGACGAAAGACTGTACGATCTGAATAATCTTTTCACGTTTACAGCCGAATAGTTACAACTTCCGCTTCCCTGCTAGTACCTATAGAGTCACTATTCTGTTGGGAGACCTGTGTAAAACGCATGCCCTTTTCAGCTTGGGGTAATGTGAAACTTCAAAGCATTTTTTTTGCGCAGAAAATATTAAAAAAAAATGTATTCAAATATTTTAATTTAAATAGATCTCGTACATTTATTATTTGTAAGAATTTTCAAATTCCTGGGCTATGTGTTATCTTTGTGCTGTCTACTAGTTTTTACGCCTTTTTCTCCATTGAGCAGTGTGGGATTCACATGATCTAATGTCTAACCACCATAAAATTCATACTTTATCCTGTTATACCATGTAACGTTTGCTTTAAAAAAAAGTGGACAGAAATTGCCGAATTTCTGCATGGGTAGTTTCGTCACACGCACTGACGAAACTACCCATGCAGCATCAATCATGGTAACCCATGGGTTAGCAGAGAAAAATTAATAGCTCTATCAGTCGAACTCTAACCGTAGTGGCGAAAATAGTGAAGCCACTCCGTTCAGAAGTGTGCGCGTTCAATGAACGGTACCCCTTCGCGACGAAAACAGACATCGTGCACTTTCTGGACGCCGGATACGCCCGTTCCGGCATCTACGTCATCTTGGCTCTATTGGACAACAATCAGAGCATCGAAAGAAAGCCCGGTTCCGGATGGCTGACGACCCTGAGCGACAAGAAGCTTCAAAGGATGCTGAAGAGGAAGTTCGAGGGAACAGTGGCTACATCGCTGCGTGCGCTTGGCCGGGAGGTCGGTGCAACCGACCAAACAGTGAAAAAGTACTTTGCGAACATGGAAGCAGAAGTCCCGTCCACTGGTCACGGAGCTGTACGCAATGACGCAGCGGCAGCGGCTGAATAAGATGGTCAAGTTGATTTTCCCGGTGGTGATGGACGACGAGACCTATCTCACCCTGGTTGGCAACGACTGGCATGGCACTTCGTTTTACTTCCCCAATGAAGGTGAGTTCCGAAGTGAAGTTAATTTCACACACCAAATTCCCAAGAAGGTGCTGCTGTGGCTGACAATCAGCGAGAAGGGGATGTCAAAGCCGCTCTTCTTTAGTTCCGAACCGGCCGTGAACGGGGACATTTATAGTACGAAGTGGCTGCCGGATGCTCCATAAGGGCGAAGACTCAGTGTTCTGGTCGGATCTGGCGTCAGCCCACTACTCGAAGCGATCGTTAGAGGAGATGGAGCGGCTGAATATAGATGTGGTACCCAAGTCGACGAACCCGTCCAACGTCCCCCAGTTGCGTCTTATCGAGAATTGCTGAGCAAACCCGAAACGTAAGATCTACTCCAATAATATTGTCGCGAAAACCGAGAAGAAATCGATAAATAAAACGAAGAAAGAACTCGAAAACATGCCTACACGCATGTTTTCGTCCTCCATGGCGAATGTTCTGGTTAACTGCCGGAAGGCCGCTCGCAATATAATTACCTTCCATGGGATATTGATCAAACTCAATTATCTGTCACAGTTTTTTTTATCACCATCCGAAAAAAAGTCCATTTTTAATGCAAACGTTGAGGCAAATACTTCGAAGTGAAGATGTGCTCATGTACTTCTCCTGATCGGAGCTCCAGCTAACGTCACTAGCTCGGTTTGCAAAAAAAAAATCGCTGCACTTGTAAATACTACTCTGCTGAGGATATTTCATATGCATTCCTCTCGATACATTTCATCAGCATGGATGTGGAGTTGCCAGCCAAGAATAGCACTTGTACACTGTCGTAAAAGGTGACAACGAGGTAAAATCCAGAGAAATAGCACGGGAGAAATGTCGTAATCAGCAACAACAGAAGGAGGGCCAATTTGCAGCTTAGGTTCGACGCCAGTAAGTTCCTAATTACAACGTACTAGTTAAGGGGTGATTTGGTCATACGGGGTGATTTGGACCACCCCTTTATCTCAAAAATTACGGCTCATCTTAGATTTTTGATAATGTCATTACCTTCTATTGTTGAACCGTATGTACCTAAAGTGAAACAAACTTTAGTAAAACTTCACAAGTAGAGGGAAACGGCAGCATGAACACAGCAAGTACTTTGATCGTCAAAAAAAGTGAGTTGTCCGATCGTGGTTTTAAGGTTTTTCCCGCTTATTAAACAAACTTTTCGTGTTTTGTGCAGTTAAGTTCTGTTCGTAGAGAAACAATTTGATGTAGCGAAACTGTAAGTTTGATAACAATGAACGAAATTAATTGCATTTCAATTTTTGCTTGTTGTGTGGGGTGACATGGACACCTTTCTGTGCGGTGAATTGGTCCTACAGTTTTGAGGCTTTTCTTTGGTCTAATTGATTTCAGATGCCGCAGAATTATAAAAAGAGGATAGACAGACAACGTTGGAAGAAGCAGAAGCTTGAAAGAGCAACGCGGGCCATCGAGGACGGATTTTCTTTAACCAAGAATCGAAGGTGCTCGAACAACAGTGAAAAGATTCATGCAGAATTCGAGATGGTGTCAATCCAACTTTTCTGGTCTGGAATTTGGCCGAGACATCTGGTATCGATCCCAAAACATTGTTACTGATTGTAACATTATCCCAAATCACTTAACATAAACATAAGTATGTTTTTTTCGATGAAACACACACTGGACCAAATCATCCCACAGACGGTCCAAATCACCCCGCATCAAATTTTAATGTCCAAAAATCATCTCTTTTATTTTATGATATATTTGGTAGATTGAAGCTTTATATAATGATTAAACATTATTTATTGAGAGAAAACAAGTGTAGCTCAGTATACAATGTGACATTTTTTATTTAGACCGTATTGGTTTGGAAATATTAGGCGATTTTCTTAAGTGGTCCAAATTCCCCCCTTTTCCCCTACATAAACGAATGAGATTCGACGCTAATGGCCGACAGTCATACTATCCTGCTCTCTGAGTATGGGTGATTCAAGTAGGGGTGACATCTTCCAGAAATTGTGTGTGGTTCAATGGTGCGGTTGGCTCAGTACGGTAAAACTTTCGCATGTCTCCAGGTACGTTCGAAGCTCGGCTAGGCGTAGGCACTAGGTACTAGGCTCATTTGTGACATTACTGACTCACGCTTATCTGGCTCCAAACACAGTCCTTGTTAAGAGCCGTGTCAACCCTAGCATGGCCTTATAGCTTGCAAAGATATTCGGATTTGCTAGCAGAAAAATTGTTCAAAGAAATGTGATAACGACGATCAAGATCTGAAAAACAGGAAGACAAGAGCGGCATCAACAACAAGAACAAATATTGAGATACGGTAGTAAAACGAAACTGCTCCCGTGGCCGAGTGGTTAGCGTCACACCTAACATGCCGATTTCCGTTCTGGTCGGGGTAATTTCTCGTAAAAAAAAATTCCTTCGACTTGCACTGTGAACACGCGCATTCTAGAGCTTGCCACACTGAATGCATTTCAGGCGTGTTATTCGGCATAGAAATCTCAACTTATTACTAATAAAAATGACGCAAGTAATACTACGTTGGGACGACGAAGTTCCTCTAGGAACGTTAGTACCATTTATGAAGAAGAAGAAATAAAAGGAAACAAGAAGTAAATGCTAGAAAAGGAGGAAAAAGTAAAGGAGACGGAAAAGAAGGTGATAGAAGAAATGGAGGAGGAGAATGAGAAGAAAAATGAGAACAAGAGAGAGAAGAAATAGTGAAAAAAACAGAAGCCAAGAGACGAAAGATCTAATCTTCGATAGGCGAGAGGCAAAGAGGCACTAATCGGTGAAGCTAAGAGTGACGTGTCATATCGCTAGCCGTTTGAAAAAGATGCTAGAGGGGCCGGAACTCAAGGAACTGAAGGAGAACTTGGTGAAGAATGGCCCATATAGAGAAGCTGCAGTCGATTATAGTAGATGCAGCCAGGTGTCTAATGATGAACTAGTAGCAGCTGTAAAAAGACTAAAAAACGATAAAATCACCTGGCTCAGATGAAATTCCTGATATGATTCTAAAAGCGACATTCTCTAATATGTTGCCGGCTGGATACTCTTGGGAAACTTTTGGAGAGAATTATCCTCAACAGATTGACGGAATGCACGAAGGCAGCCCATGGACTATCGGAGCAACAGTTAAGATTTCGGAAAAAGAGATAATCAATGCACTGAACAGAATCATGCCCAACAATTCTGGGCGCAGCCAAGAGGCTCTTTTTGACTTTTGACTCCTCATCAATACTATGATACCAGGGTTCAGCCTGGCGCTAGAAACCCAACGGAATAAGAGGATGCTGAATAGTGCGTACCGTCTCAGGGCGAATGTCGTTTCGTGTCATGTTGTGTCGGTACGTGCATCTAAAACAAGTGCATAGCCTCATCCCCATCAAAATTACCTTGGTGAAGGACAGCGAATGCTATAGGCGATAGGAAACCGGAGGAATACGGAAGGTAGATGAACGCACCGACACACGGGCTAGAAGAAACAGCGTATCATATCATTTTTGTCCATCCCAAATTATCCGCGAGGATCGAGACACTGCCTGCCCGTGAAGCATCTGAAGAGCCGTAAAGAGTGCAACCATACAAATCATGCCTGAATCACAGAGAAAATGGAGGGTCGACCAGCTTGCTAACAACGCCAGACTGTGGAATATGAATCAATGTGAATGTCGTTGCACGGAGCAGTGGCGTAGCGTGACCGGGTGACACCCGGGGCGGATGTCTTGGATGTCACCCCTACAATCAAATTTTGTTATCAAATATTTTTTTCCGCTCTCTAATAAAAACTCATATTTACCGAACAGAGTAACATTTTTTATTATAATATTAGTAGTAATAACACAGAACAGAATTGTATCAAGTCGTTCGAAATCTTTCGAATCAATCGGAATACACATAGGGGCGCCCTTTTATATTTTGCATTCTCTGTGCTGGAGTAAGAAAAGATAAACAGTGTGATTTATTTATTACTAGCTGACTTGACGAACTTCGTCCCGCCTAAAATTGATTTTTTGATATGAGTTCTTTCGAACATTCACGTTTTCTCAGAGCTATTCATTGATTTATCTCCTAGTTGGCCCATTACAATTTCCTTTTACTAGAAATTTTCTAGTACTTCTTCTAAAACTCATATTT
The DNA here is from genome assembly GCF_029784135.1 of Toxorhynchites rutilus septentrionalis. Lineage (NCBI taxonomy): Eukaryota > Metazoa > Arthropoda > Insecta > Diptera > Culicidae > Toxorhynchites > Toxorhynchites rutilus. Next base: position 191,426,422 of record NC_073746.1, read on the forward strand.
TCAGACATATTTTCCGCTCAAGATTCCTGATTCACTTGAGAATAACATGTTTCTCCGTTACATGGAATACATGTTTTGGTTCCCGAACGAGGTGTGTACGTAGTAGAATGAAGTGCACGTAAAAATATTCCGTCTCGGTACAAACAGTGAAACAAGCTACTTTTCCCAACTGTAAAATCGCCGAATGCTGACCAATTCACCGATTTAGTGTACCAATTCGTGTCGTGTCGTTTCATGCAAATATATACGGTAGTTACCGTGTAAAAGATCATTTTCTTTATTTGTGCAACCGCAGAACGACAATTGTGTGGGGTACAAAGAGACAAAGATTCGAACAGTTATCTAAGTTGTGTGCGCCATCGATACCAACATGACTGAAAAAGATAGTCAAATGCGTCTACGGAGTGACCTAGCACGATCTGGTGGTAGGAGTACTGAAGCCGATGTGACTGTAGCAGACCTTGCCAATCTTATGCAATCACAACTAGCCAGTTATCAACGTACAGTGAAGGAAGACTTCAAAAAGCTCGGAGATTCCCTGTCGTCGCTTACAACACAGATGAGCAAATTGCGAAAAGAAATTACTTCGGATATTGAGAAGCTGCGAGATGAGAACAACCGCACATTTGACAAGTTAACTTCGTCAATCGATGCCGCAAAGAAGGAAACATCGCTGGCATTGGATAGATCTGCTCGAATAAACGATCTTGTGGTGAGCGGAGTCCCGTATGTGGACGGAGAAAACCTGTTATCATATTTTCACACATGGTGCAAAACGTTCGGCTATACTGAGACAAATGATCCGCTCGTCGATATCCGTAGACTCTCCAAGGGAATGCTAACGGCTGGAAGCGTGTATACGATCCTGATACAATTTGCCATCACTGTCCAGCGTAACGACTTCTACTCTCGGTATCTTCGCTCACGTTCACTGTCGCTCTCTGATATCGGTTTTTCGGTTGCCAAACGAATATATATCAACGAAAATTTGGGACCCAACGTCAGAAAACTACGATCCAAGGCACTACAACTGAAGAAGGATGGGAGGCTGCGAGGAGTATTTACACGGAATGGTATCCTATTTGTGAAGAGAACTGGCGATGAGAAAGAGATCGTCATATCTACGGACGATGATTTTCATCTATCGTGAAACCCTTCCTAATGAGTTACTGTTTATCCTTCTTTCCTTCCCTCTCTTCCATGATTCCCCTCCTGAAAGTCGGTTCGCGTTGCTGCTGTTGCTGCCAAATGATATTCTGCTGCTGTGTGAGATCTGTTGACTGTTCCTGTATACGGCGATCCATATATTTCTTGTTTCTGTTTGTGCCAAAAAAATATGATGTTGATGCTTTTTCTAGGATGTTTGTTATAATGAAGAATGTAGATTTTTACGAAATGCTCTTTTATTATCCTCCTTTGATAGCTAAGTCCTTCTATTTATCCAATGGCTAATAATTCCAATTCTAACACCTCGACAAACTGGTGCATTCCAGGTACTGTGATGAAATCTGCGTTATACCCATAAAGAAAAAAACCCATTTGAGCTACTGTGTGTTAGTGAAACGTGGTTGAATGAGAATATTGACAATTCTATTATATCCATTGATGGATATAATATTGTTCGACATGACAGAGTAGGTCGTTTGGGAGGTGGTGTATTAATTTACATAAAAAATGGTATAACCTGCAATTTGATCATGAAGTCCAATAATCAATTCAGAGTGACTAATACTGAATTTATCACAATTGAAGTACTTCTGGAAAACGAAAAAATACTACTGACTGCGCTTTACAACCCACCAGAAATAGAATGCAATGAATCACTTGAACATTTGTTATTGACATATGGAAGTTTATACAACTTTATTTATTTCCTTGGTGATTTTAACACTAATCTCTTAGTAAACTCACCGAAGTCGGATAGGTTACGTAACGTGCTATCTACTCATTCGGTACAATGCTTGGGAAGCGAGCCAACGTTTTTTCATAGGAACGGTGCATCACTGTTGGACTTGATTTTGACCAACGATGCTTCTAAAGTTTTGAGATTCAACCAGATAGAAGTTCCTGTGCTGTCCAACCACGATCTTGTATTTGCATCTCTTGATTTTAATCATAATTTATGTCCAAGGAACATTCAGTTCCGTGACTATAATGCCATACAGTTTGACTCATTGATAGATGTTTTTCACTCAGCAGAATGGAGTTATTTTTACAACACATATAACTCCAACCAAAATTTGGAGTTTTTCAATAATTTGTTAACGGATTTACACGATATGTTCGTCCCTATTCGTACAATCTACTCTAAGAAGAAGGTCAATCCTTGGTTCAATTCTACCATAAGTAGAGAAATTGTTAATCGTGATTTGTTATATAAGAGATGGAAACATCTTAAAAACCCCAATGCTCTTCTTGATTTTAAAAGAGCACGAAACAACGTAAATGAGCTCATACGATCTGCCAAACGAAACTATTTTTCAGCCAGGCTAAACACGAGTTTGCAAACAAAAGAATTATGGAAAAATGTCAAGAAGCTAGGAATTAAAACACCGGAGACAAAAACTGTCATTAAGTTCACTGCTGATGAAATCAATCACTCTTTTTGCAGAAATTTTACTGATAATCACACAATAATTCATAATTCTAATGAATCAACGTATGTGGAGCGTGAATCTTTTTACTTTGATAGTATCAACCAAGAAGACGTTATTTATGCCATGAATGCAATCAAATCAAATGCTCTTGGGCTAGATATGTTGCCATTAAAATTTTTGAAGGTTATTTGTCCGATATTAATTGAACCAATAACGCACCTATTCAACCACATAGTTACTACGAGCGTTTTTCCAGATGCTTGGAAAAAAACCAAAGTTATACCCATAAAGAAAAAAACCCATTTGAGCTCATTGGACAACTTGAGACCTATCAGTATCCTTTGTGCATTATCAAAGGTGTTCGAAAAAATAATCAAAATTAATATAAGTAATTATATAAAAAGATATGACCTGTTAAGTCCATTTCAGTCCGGCTATCGAGCGAAACACAGTACAAAAACAGCAATGCTCAAAGTATTTGATGATATTGGAGTCGTGATTGACAACGGAAGGCCAGTAGTCCTAGTTCTTTTAGATTTTTCCAAAGCGTTTGACACCGTTTCTCATGAAATACTGTGCCAAAAATTAAAAACGAAATTTACATTTTCAGATCATGCAATTAACCTAATTAAATCGTATATGTGTTCAAGATCGCAGGTGGTTTTCAATAATGGAGTTTTTTCGTCATTTCTTTCCATAACATCAGGAGTTCCTCAGGGCTCAATATTAGGACCCATTTTATTCTCCTTATACATAAATGACCTCCCTTGTGTAATTCAAAATTGCGAAATCCACCTCTTCGCCGATGATGCGCAAATATATTACAATTGTTTAGGAAAATGTGCAATTAAAATATCTCAGGAAATTAATGAAGACATAGTGAGAATTTATGAATGGGCGTGCAAAAATAAACTAGCACTGAATGCTAATAAAACAAATGCAATTTTTATTGGTGGTTCTTTAAACGATTCACTGAAACCGGTTTTGTTGTTGAACAATGAGATTGTTCAATTCGTCGACAGCGCAATCAGTTTAGGTATACGTATCGAATCAAACTTCGAATGGGACAATCATGTAATGTCACAATGTGGAAAAATATATGCCTGTTTGCGAACTCTTTCCAGAACTTCTTCATTCTTATCCACTGCTACAAAACTGATGCTATTTAAAAGTTTAATTCTCCCGTATTTTATAGCATGCGATTTTTTACTTGACTCTATTTATGTGGCTACCTTCAATAAATTAAAGGTCGCCTTAAACTCATGTATACGCTACGTTTTTAATTTAAGTCGGTATTCTAGCGTTTCACATCTGCAGCATATACTTATTGGATGTCGATTAATACATTTCAGCAAACTTCGTTGTTGCTTTCTTTTGCATAACATCGCGAATACAAAACAACCGAATTATTTGCACAGTAAACTTCAAATTATGAGGAGCAATCGTTACAAAAAATACATATTACCGCGGTATCGTACAACCAAGTACGGGAACTCATTTTTTGTTCGAGGTGTCGTACATTGGAATTCATTACCTGTATATCTTTCCAATCAAAAATCATTCTTAGCTTTCAAACGAGGATGTAAAGAGTATTTCAGTTAAGTTAGTATATTTGTGTATTGTAAAGAGCATTTTTTGATTAGAAATTTTTAATATTTTGTATAACTTAAAACTCGTAAATCCAAATTGATAAATGGCACTTTCTACTAGGAACAACTCAATGTAACATAAAAAAGACTTGGTCTTACGTTGCAAAATAAGAATAAATATGAAATGAAATATGAAATATGAAATATGTTTGATACAGAAAAGTAAGTTTTCATTCATAATTTTTAATTTCAAACCGCGCTATTCCACCTGAGAATCCATTGCCATTTTTACTTCACACCAACAGAAACCGAAGCCTAATTTCACAAACGCAAAATCCAATTTAACTACAACGATGTCATTCAAGAACATATAACTACTTTCATTAGAACTTTCCCTCAAAGTTCTCAAAAAAAATCTACGGGCAGAGACGAATACAACAAATTCAAGCCAACTCAAATCGGACTTGAGATTTTGCGCTTATCAACACATTTGGCGTTCTATTTTCATTTATATAGATAACACTAACCAATGATGTAAAGTTTGGCACATTCTCGATAGCTTCGAGATGAAAATTTCAAAAAAATACTGTCTTATGTCATCTTATAACGGTGTATCGAGAAATATTATCAAAAAAAAAAAATTCACCAAAAATAAAAGTATTAAAAAAAATCTTCAAATATTTTAACTTTTTTTGAGGATTTAGAGATTAACTACTACTCTAATTCATATTTAAATTTGAGTCTGCACTTTTTCTAGATATGTACATTTTTGTTGGGAATTGAAACAGTGTTGCTCGGTACAAAAAAATATATTTCTAAATTTTGATTTTTTTAGAATTACAGGTTTAGTTTATATTTAAATATGCATATTTATTTGTTTGTGTATTTATTATACTTGTTGATATTGGTGATATTCTTTCAGAATATTTCGAGAACTGCGCGGTACGAAAATATCTAAAAAAATTTTAATATTTTTTTATTTCCGTTTTTCTTGCGATTTTCTAGCATATTTGAAATTTTCCTAAAATCTATTATTGTATTGTATTCGTGAATTCGTAAAGAGAACCCCAAATCTTATCACCAGCGCTAAGAAATGCATTGTTGCAAATTAGAAAATTAGATAACTTTTCTGAATTCCTACATGATTCACTATATGAGCTATGGCTGAAAACGTTGTTCTTTTTTTACGATACTTTCAATAGCTTGGAAAAGAGAATATAGAAAAAATATAGTGTATCATAGTATACTCATAGTTCTTACTATGATAAAATAACCATTAAATTTTATTGGACATTTCGAACTTTTGTTATACGAAATTGGATAATTCTATAATAGAAAAGATGTTGATACGTCTAGTCTTATGATTTTAAATTTACGATTTTATTAATTCTATTTTCATTCGCTATCCAACCAAACTAAATTCACGCCGTCAGACTCGTTTCGAGTCACCTTTGCTGGTGCCGCCCTCCATGACTACGTTATGGTGGACAAATTGAGACTACCTGTGCGACTCTTCGTGCCAAAGCCCATGACTTGCAACAAATGCAAGTCAGTTGGTCACACTTCAGATTATTGTGCCAACAAGGAGCGCTGTGCCACTTGCGGAGAGCAACATGAGGGGAAATCCTGCAGTGCGACTGAGCATAAGTGTCCATATTGCGGAGGATCCCCACACGCGCTCTCAGCTTGTGAAACTTACAAGAGTCGCTGGGAGAAACAGAAGCGCTCTTTAAAGGAACGCTCGAAGCGCACTTTTGCGGAAATTTTAAAGGGCGCTTCTCCACTGGCCCAACAACAACAACAACCAATCTCAACACACAATAGCTTTTCCACGTTGCCAGTTGATGAAATGGAAGCGGACACAGCTAGCGGGGGCACACCGTTTATTTTCAAAGGGAATCCCCGGCGCAAAAATGTGACCACTCCTAAAGTTCAAGAACAAGTCCCCCCGGTGATACCCCCAGTTAGCTTGCCTAAAAAATCGAGTGCAGCGGACAAGCAAAATCAGGTTCCTCCTGGCCTCCGTGGGAATAGTTCACCTTCGAACGACCCAGCACTCGAGGGGACATCAAAAACCCCAACTGTCCCTGTTTTTCCGTCCAGCTCAACTTCTCAATCGGGATTTATAAAGTTGTCTGACCTTTTGGATCAAATCTTCAAGTGTTTTAATGTTTCCGACTCCATCAGAACCCTTGTCATCTCAATGCTTCCAGTATTAAAGACAATTTTACAGCAATTGATGCAAACATGGCCCCTCCTTGCAATGATTATCTCTCTTGATGTCTAATTTAGATAGAGAGGTCGGTGATATCACTGTTTTTCAGTGGAATTGTCGTAGTCTTATCCCTAAATTGGATACATTCAAATTTTTAATCCTAAACCTCCTGCTAACCCAAGTGCTCTTGACCTCTCGCTTTGCTCGAATTCACTATCGTTAGATTGCAAGTGGAATGTAATCCAGGACCCCAACGGTAGTGATCACTTGCCAATCAAAATTTCCATCATCATTGGGTCGAATTCTTCTGAATCTATAAACATGGCATATGACCTCACAAGACACATTGACTGGAAAAAATATTCGGACGCGATTGCTCCCAATCCATGGTGGGATAGCATATGTTCCAAGCTTTATGTAGAAAAATCGAATGCATTTAAAGCTTTTCGGAAACGTGGAACCCCTGAAAATTTTCAGACGTATTTGGACCTTGAAAATCAATTTAAAAACTTGATCAAAGGGAAAAAACGTGCTTATTGGCGAAATTTCGTGGGAGGTTTGTCACGAGAAACGTCAATGAAAAAATTATGGAAAGTGGCTCGAAACATGAGAAATCGCTCTTCAACGAATGAAAGCGAAGAATATTCACATCGATGGATTTTGAATTTTGCACGGAAGGTTTGTCCTGATTCCGCTCCTGTGCAAAAAATTGTTCGAGATATACCACAAGATAGGTGCGATCTTGATTCCGAGTTTTCGATGGTAGAATTCTCTCTTGCTCTCCTTTCATGTAACAATTCTGCTCCGGGATCGGATAGAATTAAGTTCAACTTGCTGAAAAATCTCCCTGATGTGGCGAAACATCGCTTGTTGAACTTATTCAATCGGTTTCTGGAGCATAATATTGTTCCAGATGATTGGAGACAAGTACGAGTTATAGCTATTCAAAAACCCGGAAAACCCGCGTCCGACTTCAATTCGTACCGCCCAATAGCAATGCTGTCTTGTATACGGAAATTGTTGGAGAAAATGATCTTGTTTCGCCTTGATCGATGGGTTGAAACGAATGGCCTACTCTCAGATACACAATATGGGTTCCGCAGGGGCAAGGGGACGAATGATTGTCTTGCGTTGCTTTCTTCAGAAATTCAAATGGCTTACGCCAAAAAAAAAACAAATGGCTTCAGCATTCTTGGACATAAAGGGGGCCTTTGATTCTGTTTCAATAGAGGTTTTGTCAGACAAATTACACTCTCGGGGTCTGCCGCCTCTATTGAATAATATGTTATATAACTTGCTTTGTGAGAAACATTCGAACTTTTCTCACGGAGATTCGGCAGTAAGTCGGTTCTCTTACATGGGCCTCCCCCAGGGCTCATGTTTAAGCCCCCTTTTGTACAACTTCTATGTAAGCGACATCGACAATTGCCTTACACAAAATTGCAGCCTAAGACAACTTGCAGATGATGGAGTGGTGTCTGTCGTAGGATCAAACGAATCCGACCTGCAAGGACCCTTACAAGATACTTTGAACAATTTTTCAACCTGGGCCATTGGGCTAGGGATCGAATTCTCCACGGAGAAAACAGAGATGGTGGTTTTTTCTAAGAAGCATAGACCAGCAAAACCAAAGCTTCAACTTTTGGGTAAACCGATCACTCATGCTATGTCATTCAAGTATCTTGGGGTCTGGTTCGACTCCAAATGTACTTGGGGGGCCCATATTAGGTATCTGAGTAAAAAATGTCAACAAAGAATAAACTTTCTCCGTACAATTACCGGCACCTGGTGGGGAGCCCATCCCGAAGATCTTATTATGTTGTATCGAACAACTATTCTCTCAGTGATGGAGTATGGCAGTTTCTGTTTTCAATCAGCTGCCAAAACACACCTCATTAAACTCGAGCGAATTCAGTATCTTTGTCTCCGTATTGCGTTGGGATGTATGCCCTCAACGCATACCATGAGTCTCGAGGTTTTGGCAGGCGTACTCCCACTAAAAGATCGCTTCAATTTATTATCTCTTCGGTTCCTCATCCGGTGTAAGGTTATGAATCCATTGGTGATCGGAAATTTTGAGCAATTGATCGAGCTAAATTTTCATTCTAGATTCATGAGTTCATATCATGAATTCACCTCTATGCAGGTTGTTCCTTCTTCGTATATTCCCAACCGTGTTTGTTTTCCTGACTACATCAATTCCTCTGTACATTTCGATCTGTTCATGAAGGAGAAAATCCATGGAAATCCAGATTATCTTAGATTGGGGTTCGTTCCTACAATCTTCAATGCAAAGTATGGGCGTATCAATTGTGATAATATATACTTTACTGATGGGTCCTCTATGAATGAGTCCACAGGATTTGGAGTGTTCAACGTATTTTTTAGCACCTCACACCTTCTCCCGACTTATGTCCAATCACTGTTCGTTAGATGCACTACTCTTCCGTTTCAATCTTGCCAGCAGCAATCTCTGCGTTTGTGGCCAAGGTTATCACGACATCGAGCACGTTGTTTGGTCATGCGAGGTGTATCTGGTCGCCAGATCGAATTTAGAAAACTCCCTTCGGGCCCGAGGAAGACAGCCCAATGTGCCGGTGAGAGATGTGTTGGCTCGGTTAGACCTTGATTACATGTCCCATATATATGTTTTCCTTAAAGCTATAGATCTTCGTGTGTGATTGTCCCTACATCCTTATACCCTCCTTTCCTTCCTTTGCGGGTAATTCGTCCCCTTGCTATAAATAGTAGAATAAGTTGACATGTAAATAAACTATAGATATACGAATAGATTTAAGAATTGAGTGTTCATCAACATTGTTACAATTTCCTTATATCCCTTCCTTCTCCTAAAAATATGTCACCCTTCTAAACTCGAGTACACCGCGAGTAATCGGTTTTCCACCTTACTAACCATAGATGTAAGAAAATTGTTTATATATATATATATATATATATATATATATATATATATATATATATATATATATATATATATATAGTTTTAAAAATATATTTAAGAATTCGGCTCCTTTAAACTTAAGTAACTGAGCCTGTAAAAATAAACGAATTAATAAAAAAAAAGTTCTATTTTCATTTATATAGATAACACTAACCAATGATGTAAAGGTTGGGAATGTAGGTCATCATGCTACATATGAATTTTGAAAACAGACGATTCTCATTTAAACAGATTCGAAAACTATATGAATAAAATGAATTAGATGGAAAAATTATCCAGCCGTAACTATTGGAGAAACATCCAGCCGTAACTATTGGAAAAACATCCAGCCGTAACTATTATTGGACTTTTGTTAAAAATCTGTATATTCTGTATAAAACCCAAAAAATCTGTATCTACAGATTCTTGGTCTCAAAAAATAAAAAAAAATCTGTAGAAATACAGAATATGTAACCCTGATGATTGTAGAGTATAGAGAATGATGATTTCAAATGTATCACTTTATTCCTGAGAGGTCATTTGGCGGTTGAATAAATAAAATAAAAGAATAATAACAAGCAGAAGATATATGAGTAACATGCCATGAGAACAACAGACCAATCAGAAGAAAGAACGCGGGTAAGCCATGCTATAAAAGCACGCGCATTTCGGCGCTGCGATTATTCTTACAACGGACGTGGAACGAGCAACACCTAGCAGTGCTAGCAGCAGCAACAACAACGAGGATTGGCACCGACCCGAGCAACAAGCAGTTGAGCTAGGCATCACATCGGTCTGCTTTTAGGAGCGGCAGCAGCAGCGGAGTAATTCCGTGCGGCCAGCAATTGAGCTGTGCGTCGCATCGGTCTCCATCAGCGATAGTGAATCGGATTGGGCGTCGTATCGGTCTGCTTATAGCAGCACCGAAGTGATTCCGTGCAGCCAGCAATTGAGCTGAGCGTCGCATCGGTCTCCTTAAACGGAAGTGAATCGAATTGGGCGTCGAATCAGTCTGCTTATAGCAGCGACGGTAGCAGTGAAATCAATCCGTCCGACCAGCAATTGAGCTGGGCGTCGCATTGGTCCCCTCAGCGTTAGCGAATCGGATTGGGCGTCGTATCGTTCTGCTTATAGAAGCAGTGAAGTGATTCCGTGCAGCCAGCAATTGAGCTGAGCGTCGCATCGGTCTCCTTCAACGGTAGTCTGCTTATAGCAGCGACAGCAGCAGCGGTCTATACCGAAGCTGATCCGAGCGATCACAATGGGCGATCATCCAGGCGGTCGCGACAATGATGACTTTTAAAGCTGAGTAGGGGATACCGTCAGGGTCTGGTGATTGATTTACTTTTAGTCTCTTTGCTGCCGCTCTTGATTCTTCAATTCAATTCAAAAACAGCTGTAGAAGCTGTATTGGTTTCAACGAGGATTTTGCCGCTCTAAGCATCTTCCTTCGTTCTTCTCTGTTCGCTGCAAACCTAGCCCTCTGCCTACTCCACCTAGCTCGAAGACAGACAGCGTGTAGAGAACTTATAACTTCGTTCCAGCACTAAACTTGTAGGCAATTGATGCGTGACTAAAAAAAACATGCTTCAATGGACGATTCCAGGGTCCGAGTCATCTTCCTGTATCTTCGTGGACTCGTGGTCTGCATAATATTTGTCGTATAAGCAAGTAAATCACTGTGTAGAGATCAAAAGTGTTCGTTCCTACGCATTGTTGCCGTCCGCATGAGGAGGCGATCTGGCGTAGTGGTAACATCCATACCTCTCACGCAGAGATCACGGGTTCAATTCTCACTCCCGTCATTCTTCCAAAAATGGAAATAAAAGTGACGAACCAGCCGAAATGTGTTGAAAGTCACTATATAATAGAGAAAAAAAAAATTCCGTCCGCATTCCCCCGCCATTCATTCTACATACATGGCGTTAAATTACATGGACAGTGGGCTTCCTTCTATCTTACATGGGTTTTTTGTGTATACTTGTTCACTTCGATGTAAGGACACCGAGAGTGCTGTGTGGAACACCTGCAGTTTATTTTGATTTTTTTATTTTTTTTGACGTAGGACTACGTCTTTCATTTCTATACCGGGGTGTAAAACCAAAGTTTCGAGAACGAAAGCGTTACGCCGGAGACCGAGATTTTGAGCGTTAATAGCTCTTAAACAACTGAACGAAATGGTATGATAAACACTTCATTTGAAAGATAAAATGTCTACGCGTCATATACTTGTTACTTTTTCATCCAAAAACTTGTTTCAATAGTCTTAAAATTGCTTTCAAAACAGGCTATTGAAATCAAAAATCGGTATATAAGCGAGCGCCGCTCGTAAACCCACTCAGTTATGATTGAACAGCGATTGGAGCATGTTGTCGCTGTTGTTGGGAAGCTAATTTCGTTTATCATGAAAGCGCTGATGAACGGTGTCACCAAGAGCCTGTTTGTGCACCTAAGGCCAAAAGGAAATCCATCAGGAGGAGAGTGATGCCACGGTTCTGCTTGAAACATCGAAGCAGCCGCCACACACACACACATACACGCGCGGAATTCTCGTTGCTATCATCGTTGCTATCATCGTTGCTGAAAAATAATCTGCCAGTTCCCCTGGGAATTGAAAAATACATTCATGCGAAATAGTTTATTTTAATGTTTTCTATCCATATAACACTGTGACCAAATACATTTGGTTTTGTTATTTTTCAATCAATCGCAATTAACAGGAAAGCTTCTGAATATTTTTTTCCCCATCAGTGGAAATTTTCGTATCCAATATTGGATGCATAACATGAAAAACGGAAAATGTTTCACATCGCGAAAATCAAGTCATTTTCGAGCGATTATTTGCTTTCTACTCATACAATGCTGCGACCAAATACATTTCGTTTTGGATTTTTTCAATCAAGTGCGATCAACGTAAGACCACGTCTTTCGGCAATTTATTAGAGGTGCAATGAATCTTTAGGAATTCCCACTCTACGCGCACTGGCAAACAATGTTTACTCAACAATTTCTCAAACTAGAAATGGGTGTTGTGAGAAAGGATTAGCGAACGCGAAAACGACAAACGGGAGAAAGATACGTTTGGAGGTTGAAGGAAATTGGCAGAAAACTTCTTCATTCTATCATTCAAATAATGTGATTCATACCACATCGTTTTGCCAGAAAGAGATTATCGGTAACGAATTATTTCGAAACCACGATTTTCGCTAAATGCTCCTTTTAGTTCGGCCTGTAAAAAACTTTTCTGTACTCTAATCCATCAAATTTGGAGCCCTGAAAAGGGCCGTTGATTATATGCTAAGCTAATAGCACGCTCTCCTCGGATACGATGGGCCAGCTGGATGTCCTTGGGCATGATGTGACGCGTTTTGCATGGATAGCACACAAATTGGTATCTTCGAACAAGCCTCCTCATAGCCGCGGAACTTTGGAAGCGCAAGTCGGTTTTGAAGTCCTGAGCAATTCCACGAACCAAATGCTGCAAAGGTAGCTTTCGGATCAGCAATTCGGTCGACTTCCGATAGCGATGAATTTCACGCAAAGTTCCCGGTCGATATCGATGTGGCTTCTCCACCTATCCTGCTACTGGTGCGCTTATCCGAGCTGACTTCGTGTGCCTTACCACCGAATGACTAACGAGCTGTCTGTGAAAGACTAACGAGCTCGAGTCCTCACGGTGCGAGAGTAGAGTAAGAAATGAACGAAAGCAGGAAGGAAGGAAGGTATTGAATTAGAGAGACTTTAAACTCTGAGAGTTCATTCGTCTCTTGCCCTTGAGGGCGGGAAATTTAACTAAAGGAAAACTAAGAAAACTATTGCAAAATTCGTTATTCTCGCTCGACTCAGTCTTAGTAACCGCTATGGACGTATGTCGTATCGCCGCACCCTACACGGCTCTGGGGCCAAAAACACAACCAAACAATTGGAGCAGGGAAAAAGCCCATTTTAGTGTGCTTGAAGAGCTTGCTTCTAAAATGGGCGTAAAAACCTGCTCATCTTTTGCTGAAAATAAAAGAACAGAAAAGGAAAATACTTTTAATGTGTATTCATTTCGATATTATATTATTAAATTTTGTCGAGTAAACCTGTATCCTTTAAGAATTTTATGGTCCGGTCCTCTTCGATGTCGTCTCTTGCTAATGCAGTTCTGATGCTGTCTCCAACCTGAAATTTTGTTCTAGAGATGTTAAAAACTGGGCAATTGATTAACAAATGCTCTACTGTGAGCCTTACATTGCACCATGTGCAGCGCGGTTGATTTGCGATCAAGAAATTATGTGTTAAGAGAGTATGTCCGATACGCAAGCGTGTCAGGCATACTTGAATGTGGCGCTTAGTACTGTCCATCCAAGGATGGGTGGTATTCTTTATCTTTCTTAGAAAGAAGTCATTAGAGGTGTTCCAATTTATATCCCAACACGATCGTAGGTTGTTATCAACCCATCTGATGATGTCTTCGGACGGGGGGATATCAGTCCATAGTTCAGAATTTCTTCCCTCTTTGGCAAGACGATCAGCTAATTCATTTCCTTGAATTCCGCAGTGTCCCGGGATCCAACAGAAAACGATGTCCTTTCCCTTGATTCCAGCTTCAATGCTTTGGGTCCAGGGGTGCTTATTTTCGCCACTCTGGAGTGCAAGCAGGGAGCTGTAGGAATCGGAGAAAATCACCGTTTTCGTGTTATCATCACATAGTGATATCGCAACGAGGAGGGCAGCTGTTTCTGCTGAGAAAATTGAACAAATGGATGGTAATTGGAATTTTATCTGAGCATTGTCGGAAAATATGCCAAATCCTACTTTATCACCATCAACAGATCCATCTGTGAAGATTTTGCGATGGAAGGGGAACTGTTTATGTATGTGATTGTTGAAGATAGCTGTGACTATACTGTTGGCTTCACCAGCTCTAACAGAGTTTTTAATAGTCCAGTCAAATTTTGGTCCTTGGTCGCACCATGGTCGAGGGCCTTCTCTAGTTAGAGGAGCGGCTCCCGGGAGAGTGATATTGCAAATGTCTTGAAGCCATTTGCTAGCTCTCGTGGTGGTTGATGTGAGATTTGGATATTTCTGTGAGATTCGGATGGCTCGATTGGCCAAGGCTCTGGTGATGAACATTTCGAAGGGAACTTGGCCAGCCTCCACAAGCAAAGCTTTTATTGGGCTGGACTTACAGGCTCCTGAGGCATATCTGATTACGCTATGGTAGCAAGGTTTTAAATGATCAATTGATTTCCAGGATGCACTGCTGAAGAGTTCAATCCCGTATAGCATTTTTGTGAAGACGATACTTCTACCGATTTTATAAATGGTTTTACGCGCGCTTAAGCGGCTGCGACCACTTATTACCATCGTTAACCGGATACGGCTTTTGATATCTGCTTTTGTCTTTTTGATGTGGTCTGTGAATGAAAGATTTTTATCTATTGTAACACCTAGAATTCGAGCTGATTTAACTCGTTTTACAGGTGCACCATTAATTTTGCATGGTTTGAATTTTTTCTTGTGACCTTTTAGACTGCAGCAATGAAGTATATTGGATTTTTGTGCTGAAATTTTGAAACCAATTGAATCTGCCCAGCTGCTGATAGCAGAGATTCCTATCTGGAGTCTTCTGCGTGCAAGTTCAGTGAATGATGCTCGGGCCAAAAGCAGTATATCGTCAGCATATGCCAGTATTTCAATGTTTGGTGGAATAACATCGAAAACTGATTGCATTGCTATTAAGAAGAGAGTTGCCGAAAGAACAGAGCCCTGTGGTACTCCGTTTTCTTGAACTCGGCTTTCAGATATTGACCCTCCGAAGAAAACTTGAAAACTTCGGTTGAGGAGGAAACTTTGAATGATTTCGAAGAGGTAACCTTCGAATCCCCATTGGTGGAGTTGATCTATGATATTATGCTTCCAGGTGGTATCGAATGCTTTGGAAAGATCAAGCAAAGCAAGTTCATTGTGTTGTCTCTTCTGTGTGGAGTCATGAAGAAATTGGTTGAGATGGCAGAAATATGTACTTGTGCCTTTTCCTCGACGGTAAGCATGTTGTCTGGGGTCTAGTAGTTGTTGTTCTTCGAGGGTTGTTATCAGTCTTCGGTTAATCATCCTTTCAAAAAGTTTCCCTAAGCAGCTGAGGAGCGTGATAGGGCGATAGCTATTCACATCACGTTTGTCCTCCTTTGCTTTGGGGATCGGGATTACCATGCCAGCTTTCCATGAATCTGGAAAGTATCTGTTTGTCCAGCAATCGTTGAAAATCTGCAAAAGCAGGGTTTTCGCATGGTGGGGCAGGTGTCTTATCATCGGGTATTCGATATTATCCGGGCCGGCTGACTTACCTTTGGACCTTTTAAGGGCCCAGAGCAGCTCGTCCATGGAGAAAGGTTTGTTGTATTTGTGCTGTTGACCTGTAGCAGAGGGAAACACTTCTAGTTCTGCTTTGGCTTTGGTATTCTTAAAGGCATTGGTGTAATTCGAAGTGGATGAAGATTTGGCGAAATGATCTGCCAGATGTTCGGCTATGGTACCAGGGTCTTCAGTAGTAATACCGTTGATCTCAATGGAATAGCAGTTAGAAGCTTTCTTGCCACTGAGAGCGTTGACCTTGTTCCATAGTTCTTTTGAAGATGTTGAAGGATTAAATTCATCAAGAAATTCAGTCCAGCTTTGGGTTTTTGCTTCGGCTATTGCTTTTCTGGCATTAGCTCTAGCTTCCTGAAAATTGGATAAAGCAATCCTTTTGCTGTTGTTTCCATCTGGAAGACGTCTGAGAAGACGAAGCAGTTTTCTTCTTTTTTTGATGGCAAGTGCTACTTCGTTATTCCACCAGGGGACAGCCTTACGACCGGGGTTCCCACTTGTTCTGTAGATATTTACTTCTGCAGCGGAGAGAATGGCTTGAGTAAAGTCATCAACAGAGTAGCTTATGTGTGCTTGAAGTAAGCTGTCAATTGTAGATTCGAAGCCTTCCCAGTTGGCTGATTGGTATTTCCATTTTCTGCGAAGAGTAATATTGGGATTCCTTGTTAATGTTCTGATGTGAATTGGGAAGTGATCACTTCCTCTGAGGTCATTGTCAACAAACCAATTTAGTCTGGGTGCCAGTTCCCAAGATGCGATCGTGAGATCGAGGGCAGACGTTGATCCATAACGTGGATCGAGTCTGGTATGTTGATGATCGTTGATGATAATGAGGTTCAGTTTTTGGATGATTCTAAGAATCGTATGACCTCTTGCGTCACATTTTTTTCCTCCACAGGAAGTATGGTGTGCGTTGAAGTCACCCATGATAATAAATGGGTGTGGTAATTGTTTGAAAGCATTTACCAAATCAACTTCAAAATCATTGATATTGTGCTGAGGGGATATGTATATTGAAGCAAGGGTTACCTGGAAAGGTCCCTTGAGTTGGACTGCACATATTTGTAGTGGTGATGTTATGGGGATCACAGTATGAGAAAGGTGACTTAGGACAGCGAGGCATGTTCCTCCTTGTTGTGAAGATAGTCCGTCACAAAAATACCATTTGAATTTGCCTCCTAGGGCACTATTCATGTCTGTACCAGTCGGTACTTTAGTTTCTTGGAAAGCTAGGGTTAGTGGGAGATGTTTCTCTTCCGCTAACATTAATTTTATTTCGTTCATTGAACTGTAAAGCCCACGCAAGTTCCATTGAATGGAAAGTTTGCGATTAGGGATAGGGTCTCGAGACGATGGTGTATGATTAGGTGGGGGATTGAATGTTAAGATTGGAAGGAGGGAAGTGGGCTGAGGTGTGGAGGATAAATTGGAGATTGGTGGAGTAGAAATCAGTTGAAATTAGTTGTGGTTGGGTTTTTCACCCTTGGATTGTTTGAGTTTTAGTCTCGGATCATTTTTGGAAACATTAACAATTGGTTTGTTGGTAGTAGGATTGGGTTTGTGTTGGGTAGTAGGTGGATTGGATCCAATTGGTTGGGTTGAAGTGCTGGGTTGTGATAGGTAGTTCTGGTGGGATTGGGTCTTCTGTAGGGTTGGGGTCGATTTCTTATTTTTAGGTTTCTTCCTAGAAGATTCCTTCTCAATCGGTTGTTCATCTTCCGATGATTTGAATTCATCTGAAGTTGTTGTTTTCGAGATGATTTTTCTTTTATTTGAGTAAGTTGATTCGATTTCCATTGGAGATTCAGAATCTTCCTCAGAGTCAATTGGAATGATGCTGGATCCCTGTTCAGATTTTTTATTGGCCTGAATAGAAACAGTCTTATTCGATTTAATAGGAGCTGACTTTGTTTGTGTACAGTTGCACTTGCATTGTTGGCATCCTGTGTTTTGGAAATTGTCGAGCCGCTCTTTCAATTTACTAGCGAAGGAAGAACCATTATTGTTTTCACAAATGGATTTAGCTTCCTTGTAGGAGATTCCTTTATCAATCCTAACTCGTGTTATTTTGTCCTCGGCGATCCAAGCTGGGCACTTCCTGCTAGTGGAGGAGTGATTTTCCTTGCAGTTCACGCATGAGGCAGGTGCATTGCATTGAAACTTCTTTGCCTTTTCTTTATCGGTTTGGTTTAGTTCTGGGTGTGCTACACCACAGTTACGGCATAACTGTATTTTCTTCATACACTTCTTGAAAGTGTGTCCATAATTATAGCATCCGAAGCATTGCATCGGGCTTGGATAGTAGTTTCTGGTTGGTGCGCGAATGAAACCGAAATTAATCGCTTCGGGAATGACTGTTCCGTTGATGGTTAGGATTAGGGTAGAAGTTGCTACCTTTTCCTTTTTAATTGTATCGTATCTAAATATTCTTTTGACACCGATAACTTTTTGCTCAGAGAGTTCAGTAAGAAGTTGATCCTCTGGCATGAAAACAACATCCCAGCAAGATACAACACACTTGCGTTGATTAAGAGTGGGATGAAAAATTATTTCAATTGGGGTCGAGTCAGATAGCGACTTCATACCCAATAAAGGTTCAATCTGTTTGACGTTGCGTATTTGTAGAACATATTGAAGGCGACCTTTATCATCGCGTTGAGGTTTTGCATCTTTAAATTTATCTCCGATCACACCTTGGATCGATTTCGATACAACGAAGGGGTTGGGTGGAAGAATATTACCATCAGTTGCTCTTAACAATAAAATTTGCAAATTTCCGCCAAAGGGATCAGCCCATTTGGGGGAAGTGTGGGTGGTGGGAACACCATTGTATATATTTGTTGGCCTTCCGGCGCCGGAGCTGCTGGAAGCCATGTTCAAGGCTGGCTATACCTAGGTACAGCCAGGTAAAAAGTTTTTAAATTTTCTTATTCTATGTACGTTGTGCGTCGGGGGACAATAACAGCGGGGACGAAAACGGCGGAGGACGGTAACGGCGGGGGACAATGCCAACGCAGTTACAAGGGCGAACACCGCAATCACTTGGCTGAAAAACACTTGGGGCAGAAAAGCACTGTTTTAAAAACACTTGGAAACACTTTTAAATATCTGTTATAAAAAATTAATTTGGTATATGTAGTAAAAATTTCCTAACCTATACCCTTTGGGCGTCCTATCTTTCACTAACTCCTGGTAAAATGAAATGTTTGGTCACTCACCGATCGTGTTGAAGGACCTCCTCGAAGATCACCACCTAATGGTAGTGGGGTAGCGGGGAAGGGACCGGACACCGCCGACGGCAGGGCAACAGCCGCAGCGGCTCGAAACGACGAAGCGAAAATAACCTCCTTTCACACCTTACACCTCCTGAGCTGCTGATGACTGATGAGAAGAAGATTGCGCCAAAATCGCGCGTCACTGGCAGGGAAAACGCCGCTGATGAAACGGGCGCAAACAGCGGGACACGCAAAGGGGCAGTGAAAACTGCCGGTCAAAGTGGCCAATCCGACCGAACCAACTTCCTGAATGGCTGTTGGGGGCTTCTCGGCTGCTTCCTCCTTTCCTGATGTCCGGACAACTGTTGCTGAAAAAGAACGCTTTATTTAGTACCGAAGACAGCTTTGAAAAAAGCTATGCATCGGGTTGTAGGAGAAAACTTTTATTTCTATGCTTCTCTTTTAGAATGGCGCTAAAAACGTAACCGTTGCGGTCGAGTGTCAGTAGCACCATGGGAACGAAAGCAAAGGAAGCGTCATTTTATAAACCATAAAAGTATAGAATCTAAATCCCACCCTTATTATATTCGTGAGTATACAGTAAGCTTATACAATAAAGAGGGTGGGGTTTACATTCGATTCTTTTATGTTTTATAAAATGACACTTCCCTTGCTTTCGTTCATTCCTTACTCTACTCTCGCACCGTGAGGACTCGTTTCATCGGGACTAAGCAGACAGCTCGTTAGTCTTTCGGTGGTAAGGCACCACGAAAGCAACTCGGATAAGCGCATCAGCCGCAGGAAGCGTGAAGAAGCCACATCGCTATCGACCGAGAACTTCGCATGAAATTCGTCGCTATCAGAAGTCGACCGAATTGCTGATCCGCAAGCTACCTTTGCAGCATTTGGTTCGTGGAATTGCTCAGGACTTCAAAACCGACTTGCGCTTCCAAAGTTCCGCGGTTATGACGCTGCAGGAGGCTTATTCGAAGATACCAATTTGTGTGCTATCCATGCAAAACGCGTCACATCATGCCCAAGGACATCCAGCTGGCCCATCGTATCCGAGGAGAGCGTGCTATATTAGCTTAGCATATAATCAACGGCCCTTTTCAGGGCTCCAAATTTGATGGATTAGAGTTCAGAAAAGTTTTTTACAGGCCGAACTGAAAGGAGCATTTAGCGAAAATCGTGGTGTCGATGATAATTCGATACCGATAGGTGCCATGGATATGGATTTCATAATGAAAAATATGAAATATATGACATGATGTAGTGAATATATCCCCATATCGAAGAAATCACTTTGATGAAACTGTTTACCGTTTGTCGTTTTTAATTGTTGGGAAAGGGCATTATTTCTGCTGACTAAATTCCAAGAAAAAATCCATTCCTTTCTTAAGCGTGATTCATTCTGCTTCGGATCAACGGAACAGTATGATAATCATTTCATACAAAATATAAAATGTCCAAGAGTTATATGATTGCTATTTATTGAGTCGAAAAATTGTTTCAATAGCTTAATGATAGTTTCGAAAACAGGTTATTGAAATCATTCGTATCCGTATGTAGCGCGCCCACTTGGAAACCCATTAATCTTATTGGAATGTGAGATGGGGAAGCTCATACTTACGTCTATGCATTATGCTGTACACTACAGACTTTTTTTCTCCGTACTGATTAAGAAGCCGACCGAACTATCGGTCGACAAGTCAGTCTGCATTCGGCGGGGGCTCTTAATTTCGTTTTTGCAGGCCGAACCGAAAAAATTTCAGTCGAGTTTACTCTTTTTTACAGTAATGCTTTTGAATCCGGACACATTCAATATCATACCACAGCCATAACAATTTTTTCATGTTGAATTTATGCGATTAATAGTTGCTAATATAGTTACTGATAGTTTCTTGATAGTTACTAATCAATCGCATTAATTCAACATGCAGAAAATGTTGTGGCTGCGGTATGGTATTAAATGTAACGCAAAGTGTCCGGATTCAAATACATTACTGTATACTTACTTCGATGTTATTCGTTTCTCTCTCAGGGTAAGCAACGAATATAATAAGGGTGGGGTTTAGATTCTATACTTTTATGGTTTATAAAATGACGCTTCCTTTGATTTCGTTCCATGGTGCTACTGACACTCGACCGCAACGGTTATGTTTTTAGCGCCATTCTAAAAGAGAAGCATAGAAATAAAAGTTTTCTCCTACAACCGGATGCATAGCTTTTTTCAAAGCTGATTTCGGTACTAAATAAAGCGTTTTTTTTTTCAGCAACAGTTGTCCGGACATCAGGAAAGGAGGAAGCAGCCGAGAAGCCCCCAACGGCCATTCAGGAAGTTGGTTCGGTCGGATTGGCCACTTTGACCGGCAGTTTTCACTGCCCCTTGCGTGTCCCGCTGTTTGCGCCCGTCTCATCAGCAACGTTTTCCCTGCCAGTGACGCGCGATTTTGGCGCAATTTCTTCTCATCAATCATCAGCAGCTCAGGAGGTGTAAGGTGTGAAAGGAGGTTATTTTCACTTCGTCGTTTCGAACCGCTGCGGCTGTTGCCCTGCCGTCGGCGGTATCCGGTCCCTTCCCCGCTACCCCACTACCATTAGGTGGTGATCTTCGAGGAGGTCCTTCAACACGATCGGTGAGTGACCAAACTTTTCATTTTACCAGGAGTTAGTGAAAGATAGGACGCCCAAAGGGTATAGGTTAGGAAATTTTTACTACATATCCCAAATTAATTTTATATAACAGACATTTAAAAGTGACTTTTCCAAGTGTTTTTAAAACAGTGCTTTTCTGCCCCAAGTGTTTTTCAGCCAAGTGATTTCGGTGTTCGTCCTTGTAACTGCGTTGGCATTGTCCCCCGCCGTTACTGTCCTCCGCCGTTTTCGTCCCCGCTGTTATTGTCCCCCGACGCACAACGTACATAGAATAAGAAAATTTAAAAACTTTTTACCTGGCTGTACCTAGGTATAGCCAGCCTTGAACATGGCTTCCAGCAGCTCCGGCGCCGGAAGGCCAACAAATATATACAATGGTGTTCCCACCACCCACACTTCCCCCAAATGGGCTGATCCCTTTGGCGGAAATTTGCAAATTTTATTGTTAAGAGCAACTGATGGTAATATTCTTCCACCCAACCCCTTCGTTGTATCGAAATCGATCCAAGGTGTGATCGGAGGTAAATTTAAAGATGCAAAACCTCAACGCGATGATAAAGGTCGCCTTCAATATGTTCTACAAATACGCGACGTCAAACAGGTTGAACCTTTATTGGGTATGAAGTCGCTAACTGACTCGACCCCAATTGAAATAATTTTTCATCCCACTCTTAATCAACGCAAGTGTGTTGTATCTTGCTGGGATGTTGTTTTCATGCCAGAGGATGAACTTCTTACTGAACTCTCTGAGCAAAAAGTTATCGGTGTCAAAAGAATATTTAGATACGATACAATTAAAAAGGAAAAGGTAGCAACTTCTACCCTAATCCTAACCATCAACGGAACAGTCATTCCCGAAGCGATTAACTTCGGTTTCATTCGCGCACCAACCAGAAACTACTATCCAAGCCCGATGCAATGCTTCGGATGCTATAATTATGGACACACTTTCAAGAAGTGTATGAAGAAAATACAGTTATGCCGTAACTGTGGTGTAGCACACCCAGAACTAAACCAAACCGATAAAGAAAAGGCGAAGAAGTTTCAATGCAATGCACCTGCCTCATGCGTGAACTGCAAGGAAAATCACTCCTCCACTAGCAGGAAGTGCCCAGCTTGGATCGCCGAGGACAAAATAACGCGAGTTAGGATTGATAAAGGAATCTCCTACAAGGAAGCTAAATCCATTTGTGAAAACAATAATGGTTCTTCCTTCGCTAGTAAATTAAAAGAGCGGCTCGACAATATCCAAAACACAGGATGCCAACAATGCAAGTGCAACTGTACACAAACAAAGTCAGCTCCTATTAAATCGAATAAGACTGTTTCTATTCAGGCCAATAAAAAATCTGAACAGGGATCCAGCATCATACCAATTGACTCTGAGGAAGATTCTGAATCTCCAATGGAGATCGAATCAACTTACTCAAACAAAAGAAAAATCATCTCGAAAACAACAACTTCAGATGAATTCAAATCATCGGAAGATGAACAACCAATTGAGAAGAAATCTTCTAGGAAGAAACCTAAAAGTAAGAAATCGACCCCAACCCTACAGAAGACCCAATCCCACCAGAACTACCTATCACAACCCAGCACTTCAACCCAACCAATTGGATCCAATCCACCTACTACCCAACACAAACCCAATCCTACTACCAACAAACCAATTGTTAATGTTTCCAAAAATGATCCGAGACTAAAACTCAAACATTCCAAGGGTGAAAAACCCAACCACAACTAATTTCAACTGATTCTACTCCACCAATCTCCAATTTATCCTCCACACCTCAGCCCACTTCCCTCCTTCCAATCTTAACATTCAATCCCCCACCTAATCATACACCATCGTCTCGAGACCCTATCCCTAATCGCAAACTTTCCATTCAATGGAACTTGCGTGGGCTTTACAGTTCAATGAACGAAATAAAATTAATGTTAGCGGAAGAGAAACATCTCCCACTAACCCTAGCTTTCCAAGAAACTAAAGTACCGACTGGTACAGACATGAATAGTGCCCTAGGAGGCAAATTCAAATGGTATTTTTGTGATGGACTATCTTCCCAACAAGGAGGAACATGCCTCGCTGTCCTAAGTCACCTTCCTCATACTGTGATCCCCATAACATCACCACTACAAATATGTGCAGTCCAACTCAAGGGACCTTTCCAGGTAACCCTTGCTTCAATATACATATCCCTTCAGCACAATATCAATGATTTTGAAGTTGATTTGGTAAATGCTTTCAAACAATTACCACACCCATTTATTATCATGGGTGACTTCAACGCACACCATACTTCCTGGGGAGGAAAAAAATGTGACGCAAGAGGTCATACGATTCTTAGAATCATCCAAACACTGAACCTCATTATCATCAACGATCATCAACATACCAGACTCGATCCACGTTTTGGATCAACGTCTGCCCTCGATCTCACGATCGCATCTTGGGAACTGGCACCCAGACTAAATTGGTTTGTTGACAATGACCTCAGAGGAAGTGATTACTTCCCAATTCACATCAGAACATTAACAAGGAATCCCAATATTACTCTTCGCAGAAATAGAAATACCAATCAGCCAACTGGGAAGGCTTCGAATCTACAATTGACAGCTTACTTCAAGCACACATAAGCTACTCTGTTGATGACTTTACTCAAGCCATTCTCTCCGCTGCAGAAGTAAATATCTACAGAACAAGTGGGAACCCCGGTCGTAAGGCTGTCCCCTGGTGGAATAACGAAGTAGCACTTGCCATCAAAAAAAGAAGAAAACTGCTTCGTCTTCTCAGACGTCTTCCAGATGGAAACAACAGCAAAAGGATTGCTTTATCCAATTTTCAGGAAGCTAGAGCTAAAGCCAGAAAAGCAATAGCCGAAGCAAAAACCCAAAGCTGGACTGAATTTCTTGATGAATTTAATCCTTCAACATCTTCAAAAGAACTATGGAACAAGGTCAACGCTCTCAGTGGCAAGAAAGCTTCTAACTGCTATTCCATTGAGATCAACGGTATTACTACTGAAGACCCTGGTACCATAGCCGAACATCTGGCAGATCATTTCGCCAAATCTTCATCCACTTCGAATTACACCAATGCCTTTAAGAATATCAAAGCCAAAGCAGAGCTAGAAGTGTTTTCCTCTGCTACAGGTCAACAGCACGAATACAACAAACCTTTCTCCATGGACGAGCTGCTCTGGGCCCTTAAAAGGTCCAAAGGTAAGTCAGCCGGCCCGGATAATATCGAATACCCGATGATAAGACACCTGCCCCACCATGCGAAAACCCTGCTTTTCCAGATTTTCAACGAGTGCTGGACAAACAGATACTTTCCAGATTCATGGAAAGCTGGCATGGTAATCCCGATCCCCAAAGCAAAGGAGGACAAACGTGATGTGAATAGCTATCGCCCTATCACGCTCCTCAGCTGCTTAGGGAAACTTTTTGAAAGGATGATTAACCGAAGACTGATAACAACCCTCGAAGAACAACAACTACTAGACCCCAGACAACATGCTTACCGTCGAGGAAAATGCACAAGTACATATTTCTGCCATCTCAACCAATTTCTTCATGACTCCACACAGAAGAGACAACACAATGAACTTGCTTTGCTTGATCTTTCCAAAGCATTCGATACCACCTGGAAGCATAATATCATAGATCAACTCCACCAATGGGGATTCGAAGGTTACCTCTTCGAAATCATTCAAACTTTCCTCCTCAACCGAAGTTTTCAAGTTTTCTTCGGAGGGTCAATATCTGAAAGCCGAGTTCAAGAAAACGGAGTACCACAGGGCTCTGTTCTTTCGGCAACTCTCTTCTTAATAGCAATGCAATCAGTTTTCGATGTTATTCCACCAAACATCGAAATACTGGCATATGCTGACGATATACTGCTTATGGCCCGAGCATCATTCACTGAACTTGCACGCAGAAGACTCCAGATAGGAATCTCTGCTATCAGCAGCTGGGCAGATTCAATTGGTTTCAAAATTTCAGCACAAAAATCCAATATACTTCATTGCTGCAGTCTAAAAGGTCACAAGAAAAAATTCAAACCATGCATAATTAATGGTGCACTTGTGAAACGAGTTAAATCAGCTCGAATTCTAGGTGTTACAATAGATAAAAATCTTTCATTCACAGACCACATCAAAAAGACAAAAGCAGATATCAAAAGCCGTATCCGGTTAACGATGGTAATAAGTGGTCGCAGCCGCTTAAGAGCGCGTAAAACCATTTATAAAATCGGTAGAAGTATCGTCTTCACAAAAATGCTATACGGGATTGAACTCTTCAGCAGTGCATCCTGGAAATCAATTGATCATTTAAAACCTTGCTACCATAGCGTAATCAGATATGCCTCAGGAGCCTGTAAGTCCAACCCAATAAAAGCTTTGCTTGTGGAGGCTGGCCAAGTTCCCTTCGAAATGTTCATCACCAGAGCCTTGGCCAATCGAGCCATCCGAATCTCACAGAAATATCCAAATCTCACATCAACCACCACGAGAGCTAGCAAATGGCTTCAAGACATTTGCAATATCACTCTCCCGGGAGCCGCTCCTCTAACTAGAGAAGGCCCTCGACCATGGTACGACCAAGGACCAAAATTTGACTGGACTATTAAAAACTCTGTTAGAGCTGGTGAAGCCAACAGTATAGTCACAGCTATCTTCAACAATCACATACATAAACAGTTCCCCTTTCATCGCAAAATCTTCACAGATGGATCTGTTGATGGTGATAAAGTAGGATTTGGCATCTTTTCCGACAATGCTCAGATAAAATTCCAATTACCATCCATTTGTTCAATTTTCTCAGCAGAAACAGCTGCCCTCCTCGTTGCGATATCACTATGTGATGATAACACGAAAACGGTGATTTTCTCCGATTCCTACAGCTCCCTGCTTGCACTCCAGAGTGGCGAAAATAAGCACCCCTGGACCCAAAGCATTGAAGCTGGAATCAAGGGAAAGGACATCATTTTCTGTTGGATCCCGGGACACTGCGGAATTCAAGGAAATGAATTAGCTGATCGTCTTGCCAAAGAGGGAAGAAATTCTGAACTATGGACTGATATCCCCCCGTCCGAAGACATCATCAGATGGGTTGATAACAACCTACGATCGTGTTGGGATATAAATTGGAACACCTCTAATGACTTCTTTCTAAGAAAGATAAAGAATACCACCCATCCTTGGATGGACAGTACTAAGCGCCCCATTCAAGTATGCCTGACACGCTTGCGTATCGGACATACTCTCTTAACACATAATTACTTGATCGCAAATCAACCGCGCTGCACATGGTGCAATGTAAGGCTCACAGTAGAGCATTTGTTAATCAATTGCCCAGTTTTTAACATCTCTAGAACAAAATTTCAGGTTGGAGACAGCATCAGAACTGCATTAGCAAGAGACGACATCGAAGAGGACCGGACCATAAAATTCTTAAAGGATACAGGTTTATTCGACAAAATTTAATAATATAATATCGAGATGAATACACATTAAAAGTATTTTCCTTTTCTGTTCTTTTCTTTTCAGCAAAAGATGAGCAGGTTTTTACGCCCATTTTAGAAGCAAGCTCTTCAAGCACACTAAAATGGGCTTTTTCCCTGCTCCAATTGTTTGGTTGTGTTTTTGGCCCCAGAGCCGTGTAGGGTGCGGCGATACGACATACGTCCATAGCGGTTACTAGGACTGAGTCGAGCGAGAGTAACGAATTTTGCAATAGTTTTTCTTAGTTTTCCTTCAGTTAAATTTCCCGCCCTCAAGGGCAAGAGACGAATGAGCTCTCAGAGTTTAAAGTCTCTCTAATTCAATACCTTCCTTCCTTCCTTGCTTTCGTTCATTTCTTACTCTACTCTCGCACCGTGACGACTCGTTTGTTTGGGACCAAGCAGATAGCTAGTTAGTCTTTCAGTGGTAAGGCACACGAAAGCAGCTCGGATAAGCGCATCAGCCGCAGGATAGGTGAAGAAGCCACATCGCTATCGACCGGGAACTTTGCGTGAAATTCATCGCTATCGGAAGTCGACCGAATTGCTGATCCGCAAGCTACCTTTGCAGCTTTTGGATCGTGGAATTGCTCAGGACTTCAAAACCGACTTGCGCTTCCAAAGTTCCGCGGTTATGACGCTGCAGGAGGCTTATTCGAAGATACAAATTTGTGTACTATCCACGCAAAACGCGTCACATGATGCCCAAGGACATTCAGCTGGCCCATCGAATCCAAGGAGAGGGTGCTATATAAGCTTAGCATATAATCAACGGCCCTTTTCAGGGCTCCAAATATGATGGATTAGAGTTTAGAAAAGTTTTTTGCAGGCCAAACTGAAACGAGAATTTTCGTTTGGATGCCATACAGCATCGAGAAAATTCCGGAAAGATCTAATCGTTGCTGAAAAATAATCTGCCAGTTCCCTGGGAATTGAAGAATACATCCATGCGAAAGAGTTTATTATAATGTTTTCTAATTATATGACGAACACAGCGACCAAATACATTTGATTTCGTAATTTTTCAATCAAGTGTAATTAGCTGGAAAGCTTCTGAAGATTATTCTTTCTCATCAGTAGGATATTTTCGTATCCAATATTGGATGCATAACATGAAAAACGGAAAATGTTTCGTATCGCGAAAATTATATAATTTTCAATCGATTATTGCTCAGTCGCCGAAATTTTCACACTCAGAGAGTTCATTCTCCTCTAGTTTGCCTTCCAAATTGCCATCGTAAACCACACCTTCTCTCGATTCAATCACACACGAAAAGCATACTGAAATGATATTCTGGTGGTGAAACCGATTCATTTTTCGTGAGGCGTCATGCACAAATTACGTAACGCGATAAGGGGGGAGGGGGTAGATGTTGCGTTACTTTCTGTTTATTAGAGATAGGAAATTGCGTTACGAAAGGGGGGAGGTGGTTCAAAATTCGGATTTTTAGCGTTACGTAATTTGTGCACGACGCCTGAGGACATCGACAAGACAACATCGTTACTGAACGAGCTGAACGGCGAGGGATCGAGGGATTCATTAACTGGCCTGACCTGACCTGAAATGCAATCAGTTTGTTTTAACTGTGAGGGAGCGCAGAAAAGCCGATGCTGATACTCTCGTGACCAAGAGAGTATCAGCATCGAAATACGGTTCCTCGGGAAGACATAGAAGCAGCCGCCACACACACACACATACACGCGCGCAACTCTTTTCGTTTGCTGGTTATCGAGAGGAAACCTGGAAAGAAATGATCGTTACTGAAAAATAATCTGCCAGTTCCCCTTGGAATTGAAAATTACATTCAAGCGAGTTTATTTTAATGTTTTCTATCCATATAATACTGCGACCACATACATTTGGTTTTGTGATTTGTCAATCAAGTGCAGTTAGCAGGAAAGCTTCTGAAGATTATTCTTCAGAACAAGGTTTTTTGTATCCAATATTGGATGCATAAAACCTTGAGTCTCCAACGTAACACTCTCGTTTTTGAAGTCACCCAAATATATATTTATTCATTCATTCAGGATGGATCTAGATTCAACTTCAAACAAATGATCTCTAAATCAACGATAGTCCTACGTCACCCTTGCGGTTATACCATAGATATAACCCACTTCCTGTTTTTATTTTGATTTGCGTTCCAGGAGACGAAAGCACGAGCTTTTCGGGTCAAACAAATACTCTTACTAAATAATAATCCTAAAATTCTGCTTGATTCTCTAATAATTTCAACTGGATTGCTAGTCTTTTGCTTCTATATATATATCTAGGCTGTCATATTAGGCTGTCAAAAAAGTCCTGCGGTATTTCCGCGAGGTGTCGTTGTAAGCGCGTAGTTCTAGTTGTATTCATTGTATCGAGTCATACTATAGCTTGTTGGAAAGGTATTTTTGCGCGCTATAATATAGTCCTTGAAAGTGTTTTGTTTGGTTAAGTCGTTCGTGTCGCAAATATGGAGCAAAATAAAGAGAAAATCCGACATATTTTACAGTACTACTATGACAAAGGCAAAAATGCATCTCAAGCTGCCAATAAAATTTGTGCAGTTTATGGAGCCGATACAGTTTCCATTTCCACCGCACAACGATGGTTTCAACGTTTTCGTTCTGGTGTAGAGGTCGTCGAAGATGCGCCACGCTCCGGAAGGCCTGTCGTCGTAAATTGCGACAAAATCGCTGAATTAGCCGAGAAAGACCGGCATAGTAGCAGCCGTAGCATCGGCCAAGAGCTGGGGATAAGTCATCAAACCGTTATTAACCATTTGAAGAAGCTTGGATTCACAAAAAAGCTCGATGTATGGGTGCCACACACGTTGACACAAAAAACATCTTTGACCATATCGACGCATGTGAATCGCTGCTGAATCGCAACAAAATCGACCCGTTTCTGAAGCGGATGGTGACTGGCGATGAAAAGTGGGTCACTTACGACAACGTGAAGCGCAAACGGTCGTGGTCGAAGCCCGCTGAAGCGGCTCAGACGGTGGCCAAGCCCTCATTAACGGCCAGGAAGGTTCTGCTGTTTGGTGGGATTGTCAAGGAATAATCTATTATGAGCTGCTTCCCTATGGCAAACGCTGTACTGCCAACAACTGGACCGCTTGAAGGTAGCACTCATGAAGAAGAGGCCATCTTTGATAAACAGAGGCCGCATTGTCTTCCTCAGGACAACGCCAGGCCATACACTTCTTTGGTGACGCGCCAGAAGCTCCGGGAGCTCGGATGGGAGGTTCTTTTGCATCCGCCGTATAGTCCGGACCTTGCACCAAGTGACTACCACCTGTTTTTGTCCATGGCGAACGAGCTAGGTAGTCAGAAGTTAGCCACAAAAGAGGCCTGTGAAAATTGGCTATCCGAGCTTCTATAACAGGGGTATTATGAATTTGGCATCTCGTTGGGAACAAGTCATCGAACAAAACGGCGCATATTTGACTTAAAACAGATTTTTTTTCCAAAATATATATTTTATTAAGGCACATGTGGCGTTAGCCTGACGGGGCCGGGAGTCCAATATTTTGACAATTTTTGTCTTACAACTATGTTAGTAATATGTAACCGATTACTCGCGGTTGGCTCGAGGTTAGTATTACAAGTGTTCTCATAATTGGTATGTTGCAGTCTTCGATGCTCTGTACGTGTGCCCGACACGGGATACCTCCTATTGGGATGCAGCTGATCATTGATCAGCAACGCCCCCCTAGTCTGTACCCCATATCTAGCGTGGTGCGTCTTTCTCGACTCGAGGAATCCAGGATAGAATGGTCACTAGCCGGCGCAATCATCAGCTCGTGTAGAGTTGTCATGAGCGGTACAACCTTTGGCTCTTGTTGAATGATCAGTGGACTGCACTACCTTCGGCCCGTGCATCTGTAAAGAGTGTGTGTATGTATTGCCGCGACTAAGTAAAAGTTTATCGATCGGATAGGAGGGATATGAAACGGGGACGCAACGAAGGAAACATAATTAAACGTTGACATCGGCGTTTCCGAGGAACAGGTATAGATGAAGCAGAAGATCAGAATCACGGCTACCTAAGATATCCCGGACGGGGATATCCGATTGTCTGCCTTGTGCTCTCAGTGCTCTAGAGAGCTGAGAGCGAGCAGCATGGAACCGGATACACGACCAGACAACGTGCTCGATGTCGTGGTAGATTCGCCACAATCACAAAGATTGTTTGCTGCGAGCCCAATGCGATAGAGATGCGCGTTTTAGGTTGTAGTGATTGGACATAAGCCGAAATATCACGCGAATGAAATCACGACCTACATTCAATCCCTTGAACCATGCACTCGTCGGAACCTTAGGGATAATCGTGTGTAACCAACGACCGAACTCATCACCACTCCACATGCACTGCCAACTTACGAGCGTATACTGACGAGGAATGTGGAAAAATCCATTATAAGCAATTTGCCTTTCAAAAAGTGTGCCTTCTAAAGCGCCCACCTTAGCTAGCGAGTCCGCTTTCTCATTCCCCGGAATCGAGCAATGAGAGGGAACCCATCTTGAATAATCTTGAATAATTTTTCGACCAAAACACTCAATATTTGTCTTATTCTTGTTAGGAAATAAGATGAGCGTTTATCAACTTTCATTGAGCGGATTGCCTCTATTGAGCTGAGACTGTCTGAAAAAAGACGGGTGGGTAATGTCGGTGACATAACCGGAGTGACGTAGGACTATACAAAGGGGACAGCTTTTGCTAAATATATATTTTAAATATATTGTTTTATTTTCTTCTCCTACGTGAATTCCTACCTATCTACCTGAAAAATGGATTAGTTTACTGTTTACTCTTTATGAACATGTTGGGGGTTCTGAAAAGAACCTTTGGTGTTGTGTTTTTGCGTTTTTTTTTACAAACTTGATTCTTGATTTTTTTCTGAAGGCTTTGTACTTATGAAATGTTCAACGCCGGGCATCTTTCGGCGTATACACATATCGTACAATCAAAATGATGGCTGCGATAGGGAATGCACAGGTGGTCATCAGCTCGTTCACTATCATATATTTCACTATTGAGCACATTATCGTACCTTAAGCTGTGGTTTCGGAGACGAATGAACTGTAAGATTTGTAGTCTCCGCAAACAAAGTAAATAAAAATGAAAAAGAACTGAGGTTTTGGAGACGAACTCTACGATCTGTCGAAAAATAAACGAGCTATAAGCGTTCTAAAAACCAATAGTAAATACAGGGACGGATGACCTTCGGATTAAAGTCCTTCAAAATAAGAACAGAGCAGCAGGAAATACATAGCTAATCGTGTTGCTCCTTAGTTATTTCTCTATGCAATGCAGATGTAACGTCAGTCACCGAGAAAATTCGTTAATGCCGTCCTGCATACAATGTGTTGTAATTTGAAGCCACTTTTAATTCGGAAACCATGTATGGGTTTGTGAAAACTGAATGATCAATTTGAAAGACCTCAGCCACCAATAAGCTCAAGAACAAGCATAAACAAAATAAATCGGTTTATATTATATATCACTTTAGAATGCATTGGTATTGTGAAAAACTTTTAATAACTCTTCTTTGAATGGTTTAAGGGCCCTGAAAAGTGCCGTGTTTTACGGTGGCTGGTTTTGCCACCAAAGCAGTCTGTATAAACAAACCTTTTTCTTTCTTCTACCTGCTGCCGTTTTGCGATTGCGTTTGCCACTAGCTGAAACTAGTTGTTGCCTTGATGAGCGCCGAACCGAAGCTGCTCTGTTCTTGATGCGTTTTTTTTTGTGATTGTCGTGAGCAGCTTTGCAAGCCAACTCGAGCACTCCGACGGTCGAAACTCTATAATCGCTGTTAGGTATACTGGTGCTCCGGCACCAATCTGTTCGGCCTAGTTACCCTTGCCGAGCAATCAGTGAATGCGACCAGCAGGGAACTGGAGACCTGCACGGTTCGAGTGAGACTTTGCCTTTCCCTTAACTTGTCCTCCTTTGTTACGTCCACACGTCCACGTTGCAGCTTGTCTTCTTATTATGATGTGATGCGATGCGATGTTAAACGATGCCGTATAACCACACTGTGAAACGAGTAGGTCGTTTCATGAAAATTTCAAATTGAGTTACGCCTAATGTTAGATATCAGACCACGAATAGAATCAGACGCTCAGAATAATCGATCAAGAACTTAGTAGTCCTCGACGAAAATTCTAGATTAGAGAATGCCTAAAGATTCGGAAGTAGAGACAGAAATATAAAAAAAAATACTAGAAGATTCGAAAGGTTTCGCAATCGGAAAGAACAGAGGAATCAACCTTTCCATTCTGAGCCGCCGAGCGAAGAAGTTCAATTTTGGTGAAAACGAGTGAAATTATTTTGAGTAGTTTTTCTGAAGTAACAGTAAAAATAGTTTCAAAACGTTTCGAGTATTAAGTTTTGATTATTTCCAGATATTTTCGGAGTGATTTGAATAGAAAAATCAATAAATCGTGAGTTGCGCGATTATTCAAATCAAGTAGAAGACAATTGTACAATTGAGTACAATCAATTAGTATAACTAAAAGTTAGTGCAGCAGTGTGCTTTGCACCCAGTAAAACGGAGCCTTGGTGGCTCCGTGTACAGGTTACAGTTACGTGCCCGAGTCCTAGTAGGGACTGTGCTTGCGTTCCGGCGATCAGCCATCGCTGTGAGATCTTGGTGCTACGGTAAATCCCCCGGAGTGGTCTATCGCCTCGTGGTTGCGTACCACTATAGACCATTCTGGAGCGCGTTGGTCAACGGAAGGGAAGCTCGGCCCCGTGTGAGTCGCACGCTACACGCGACCCTACTCCAACACGGTAAGCTCAGGACGGGAAAGTCCACCAACGCCAGCGAGATTTACCGGAACTCACGTCGGTGGGAGTTTTGGTGTCGGAGCGGAATAAATCATCACGCTGCTCCACCATTTGAAAACCCCATCGTTGCTGCACGGGTGAGCTCATCCCGGTATTAAAACATCAATTAGAGTGAGTACCCTGAAACAGAACGCTATATAACGGACCACCACCACAGTTACGCGTAAAACGACACCAATTAGTAGGGACAAAACATTGTGTTAGTAGGAGAATCATAGAGTTAGGAAAACACGTAAAGTAAAGAGTGACGTCACAAGCAATTTGGAATTGTTGGGAAAAGGAGTTAGGTGTTTGACGAAAATAAGAAACAAAGAATCGGAAAATTTCTGGAAAAGTTTTGGTTAATTTTTTTTATTAAAATATTAGCGGTTGGTTTTAAAATTAGTAACATTTTCTTATTTAGGGTCGGTTAGAAAGAAAGATTGGGTTCCTCAAAACGACAGAGAAACTTTTCGAAATTTTCGTCAGCAAATTGGGAAGTGTGGCAAGCCGCAATTTGAAGGAGGATACTGTAGCGAGGCCTACGGTACGCGCTAGTCCGGGCAACAATCACTCCGAATCCCGACAGAGGACCTTGGTCCTCTGGCGCAAAAGTCGGCGATTTTAAAAGGCTCGCACAGCACCCCCCTTACATTGGCGCCCAACTTTTAATTCACGACCCAATTGAGTTAAGCGTAGGTTTATTTTCTAGTTAGAATTTTTATTTTTTCATTTTCAAGTATCGGAAATTTTAGTTATTGTAGTTTTTGAATTCGGTAAATTGAAGTCTGATTCTATTAGTTAAGGTTATTATTAGGTGGAACTGGGAAAATTTTGGTGGAGGATATTTTTTAATATTTTTTATATATTATTTTTATTTTGAATTTTTAATTTTGGGGGGGACATATATTTTTCTTTTATTATTATTTCTATTGATTTGTAGACTACATTCTGTTTAATATTGGTTTCCTGAAAAGAAAGAAAAGTAAATCGAATTAGCAGAATGGCAGAAAGTAGCAATTGGATAATTAATCCATATGATTTAAGCGAGAATGAATTGGAATATGAGTTAGAAATCCGAAAACAGAATTTCGAGGAATCAGAAAAGCAGAAAAGAGAACGATTAAAAACAATATTCCAGAAAGAGGAAAAGGGGAAATATACATGGGATGTAGAAACCAATATGGGTGAGGAATTTTCTATGGTTAATAGGAGATTGAACGAAATCGAAACAGGTATTAAAGAGAATGTGCGAGTAAAATGGATCTCACAACTTCGTCATTGGAGAGAAAGAATAAACAGAACAAAAACGATAGATTTGGCACAGGAAGAGCAGAAATTTGAAACATTAGTGCGAATTTCAAAATTGATAGAAACGTATAAAACGGTGGCTAGAAAATTAATGAATTTGAGTGATACAGAGGAAAGAGAAGAGTTAGAATCGTCGGGAAATGGAATAAAGCAAGAAGGAAACGTAACATTGTTAGACCAAAGTTTGCAGTTTGAGAGTAGTTTCGCGAAAGGGATTAAAGAAAGTATGAAAAAAAGTAAAATTTCTCCCATTAGAACAGTCGCTGAATTTTCAGAAAATCACAGCAAGGACCAGAAAAAAAAATCGAAAAAATATGAGCAAGAAAAGGTAGAAAATAAAGAAGGAAAACGTCATACGAAGAGTAAGAAGGAAGAGGAGAAATCGAGTGTAGATGCAAAGGAGAAAAAGAGGGATAATGAAAAATCGGGAGAAGAGGATAAAAAAGAAATTAAACAGGAAAAGAAACATAAACAGAAGAAATTACCTCAGAGTTCATCATCGGATTCAGAGAGCTCTTCGTTAGATTCTTTGAGCAGTTTGCTCTCATCAAGCTCATCCTCAACGTCTTCTCTGGATAGCCTTTCCGATAAGGAGAAAAAGTCTCGAAGAAGCGAGCACAAATTTCGTCATTTTCGCCTAGATAGATGGGGAATCCAGTTTAGTGGAGATTCTCATGGGATGGAGGTCTCAGACTTCGTCTTCCAGGTAAAGGAATTAATGGCTGCCGAAAGGATTCCAGACGATTGTTTCCTTGACCAGGCATATGTTTTATTTTCTGGTGAAGCACGTCGATGGTATTTTACCTATAAAAGAAAATATAAAACATGGCATAAGTTTTCTAAACAATTGATAATTCGCTTTGGAGATCCAAATAGAGATAGAAAAATTCTTCAGCAAATTAAAGATAGGAGACAGCGAAAAGATGAGTCTTTTGTAGCATTTTGCTCAGAAATAGAAGGAATGTTCGAAAGAATGACAAAACGGTATTCGGAGCGAAAAAGACTGAAGGTGTTGAAGAATAATATGCGTAGATCATACAAAACAAAATTATCATTCTTCGTTATTAAAAACATCTCACATTTGAGCATGCTTTGCCAAAGACTAGACAGAGATAGTGGTAGAATATATGCAAATAGTTCGTTGCCAGGGAAAAAACACATTAGGCACGTAGAGGTAACTTCAGAATCTGATTCATCATCCTCAGAAGATCTTGAAGTTTGTGCATATGATAAGGACAGGAAGTTTATGGACAATAAGTCAAAGAAACCAATCGAGAGAAATACATTTCAAGAACCGAATGCTCTCTGTTGGAACTGTAGGAAATATGGTCACCGTTGGAGAGACTGCAAACAGTCAAAAGTTATATTTTGCCATGCTTGTGGCACTCCAGGTGCAACTTTCTATACCTGTCCAAAGGGCCATAAGATTCCCCAGGTTCCAAAAAACGGGAACAGGGAAAGGAAATAGAGGGTGATTCTTTTCCTGAAGCTTTATCACACCCTGTTAATAAGGGTAAAAAAACATACGATTTTAATAAAAACGTGGAAATTTTTGAATTACAAGTCAAACCCAATAAGTGCCCCCATGTTAAAGTAAAAATTGTAAATTCGGAAATAGATGCATTGTTAGATTCAGGAGCTGAAATATCAGTGTCAAATTCGCTAGAGATTGCCAAAACATACAACTTTAAATTACACAAAACAAATATTTCGATAGATACCGCCGGAAAGTCAAATCACAGATGTATTGGATTTGTAAATTTACCCATTACGTTCGAAAACATTACACGAGTGATCCGCGTATACATAGTTAAAGATTT
Source organism: Toxorhynchites rutilus septentrionalis (assembly GCF_029784135.1). NCBI lineage: Eukaryota > Metazoa > Arthropoda > Insecta > Diptera > Culicidae > Toxorhynchites > Toxorhynchites rutilus. The sequence goes on from NC_073746.1 coordinate 191,463,448, forward strand.
CGCGAAACCACTCATACTTGGAGTAAATTTTTGGGAGGCGTTTAAAATCGTTCCAGCAATGCGAACCATCAATAATCGCGTAAAAATTTTGGAGAACACAAACTGTCCACAAAATGTAAATTCGAATCAACGTACAAATGATCATATTTCGCTGAAATTTTCTAAATCTGTATTAGCAATGACAGAAGATCAAAGTGATGAGGAAGATTTATCACTTGAAATTCCCACACTGGATTTTCAAGACATGTCCGTCGAGGAAATTGAAACTGAACACGATCTCAGTGAACAGGAACGACAAAAACTAATTAACGCGATAAGTAATTTCGAGTTCTCGGAGGAAGAAAAGATTGGTCGTACGCAATTATTAGCACACGAAATTAATCTGATTCCGGGAGCTGAACTGAAGGCTTCTCCGATGTATCGTTGTTCGCCATACATTCAGAAATTTGTAGATGAAGAAATTGAACGAATGAAAAGAATGGACATTATTGAACCATGCGATTCAGACTATGCGAGTCCGTTACTGCCTGTAAAAAAATCGAACGGGAAATTTCGTGTATGCCTAGACTCAAGACGAGTGAATGAAGCAACGAAGAATGACGCATATCCTATGCCAAATTTGCATGAAGTACTGCACAGAATCGAGCAAGCAAAGTACTTCAGCGTTATAGATTTGAAAGAAGCTTATTGGCAAATTCCACTTTCTGAACCTTCGAGAAAATTTACAGCTTTTAGAACCAAAAATGGACTGTACAGGTTCAAAGTAATGCCGTTCGGTCTAAAAGGTGCACCATTCACTATGTCAAAGCTGATGAACCAGGTGATAGGTACAGAGCTGCAACCAAATGTGTGGGTGTATCTAGACGACATTATTATTGCCACAAAATCGTTAAATCAACATTATGATTTAATTAAGAAGGTAGCAAACAAACTTAAAGCAGCTAACCTGACGATAAGTTTAAGTAAATCCCGATTTTGTAGAAAAAGCGTGAGATATCTAGGCTATGTGGTATCTGAAAAAGGTATTTCGGTAGACATGGAGAAAGTAAAACCGATTTTAGATTATCAAACACCGAAAACCGTCAAAGATATCAGGCGACTGCTTGGTTTAGCAAACTTTTATCAAAAGTTCATAAATAATTACAGTGACATAACTGCACCAATATCCGATTTGTTAAAAAAGGATAAACATAAATTTTCGTGGACTGCTGAAGCCGATACAGCTTTAGGAAAATTAAAGGAAGCCCTAATTAGTCCACCGATTTTAGCAAATCCTGATTTCAATAAAGAGTTTACTATTGAATCGGATGCATCGGATCTTGCTGTTGGAGCAGTGTTAACTCAAATACAGGATAACAAAAAAAGAGTTATCGCTTATTTCAGCAAGAAACTGAATTCTACTCGCAGAAAATACGCGGCGGTAGAAAAGGAATGCCTTGCGGTTTTATGGGCTATTGAAGCCTTTCGAAATTATATTGAAGGAACCCATTTTCAAGTAATAACAGATGCTCGAAGTCTAGTTTGGCTTTCGCGAGTAAGTGCTGAAAAAGGATCAGCGAAATTATGTAGGTGGGCGTTGAAGCTGCAACAATTCGACTTTAGCATTGCATATAGAAAGGGTCGCGATAACATTACCGCGGATTGCCTTTCAAGGTCAATCAACGCAGTACAGGCAAAATGGGAAGATATTGACTACAAATTGATGGTCACGAAAATTAAGAATAATCCGGAAAAATACCGGGATTTCAAGGTAGTGGATAATACGGTTTATAAGCTCGTTAATGATCAATCAAAAATGACGGATAAACGATTCGAATGGAAATTAATTCCAAACAAGGAAGAAAGGTTAGCCATAATACGAGAAACGCACAATGAAGCACATTTAGGCTTCGAGAAAACCCTTAGCAAAATTAAGGAAAAATTCTATTGGCCCCTCATGTATAGTGAGGTCAATCAATATTGCACCGGTTGCATAATATGCAAAAAATCAAAATCGGATAACATTAACCATGTTCCTCCCATGGGCAAACAGAAACTTGCCACTCAACCCTGGCAAATAATCTCTATTGATTATGTTGGACCTTTTCCTAGAGCGAAAAAAACTGGCAACACTTGTTTGTTGGTGATTACCGATATTTTTACAAAATTTGTAATCATTCAACCATTGAAGGAAGCAAAAGCAAAACAGTTAGCTTTCTTCATGGAAAACATGGTATTTTTATTGTTCGGGGTACCTGAAGTAGTCCTATCCGACAATGGAGTTCAATTCACTTCCAAGGAATTTGAACAATTGCTACAAAAATATGGGGTAACACATTGGCTTACTCCAGTTTACTTTCCTCAGGTGAATAACACTGAGCGAACGAACCGTGTAATCACATCGGCAATTCGAGCCCTGATAAAGGAAAGTCAAGATCAATGGGACACGGATATATACAAAATCGCGAATGCAATAAATAATGCTTCACACGTATCAAGTGGCTTTACTCCATATTTTATTAATTTTGGAAGAAACCAAATAAGTTCAGGAACGGAATATCAAAGGCTGAGAGACACAAATAGCGAACCAGCTCCAAATGGAAAAGAACACAGCGACAAAATGATTAAAATATACGAACAAGTTCGGAAAAACCTCAAAATTGCCTACGACAAGTACTCGAAATATTATAATTTGAGATCGGGTAAACTGTTTACATTTGAAGAAGGACAAAAAGTTTTGCGAAAAAACCATATCCTTTCGGATAAAGCGAAGGGTATAAATGCGAAACTCGCACCAAAATTTGTTGAAGCAATAGTTAAAAAGAAAGTGGGAGATTTTTGTTATCTATTGGCAGATTTGAATGGAAAAACGATTGGATTATACCACGTTTCACAACTTAAAAAAATTTAATAATGATAATTTGAAGCTATGTAAACAAACTAAATTAGGGCAACTTAATATGAAAACACGCAAAGACGTTAATATGATTTTTTTCAACAAGAAGCTATGTATAAAAACAACATTAAGCATAAAAGCTTAATAAAAAAAAATACGCGAAGACGGAAAATGAGGATATTTGGAGAGCTATGTACAGAAACTAATTCAGGAGGAAAAAAATGATGTAAAAACACGCTCAGACGGTTATATTAGAACTCACCAAGCTAGTCACTTTGTGGTAAAAATCCATGTTAAAATGGCATCTTCTTCGTAAAAAGGAAAAAATGGATTATAGTTGAAAAACCTAAAAAAAAACAACAGTTAGTAAAATCAGATTGAAAAAAATACTTACCAAAGTGATACTGATTAGATTCCGTAGGTTGTTTTGTTTTACGCCATCGGTGGAACCCAGCTAAATGATATGCTAAGGGAGAGAATACATTTATTAGAAATATATAGGAAGATAAATAATACATTTGGGATGAAAACAATCCTCATAATAGAAAACATAAAGTCATTGACCAGAGGTCAAAGACCTGAGACTATGGAATATATAGAACAAACGAAAGAATAATTTTTGGACAATAAAACTCAGGATAGGAGACGAATATTAGAATGAAAATTAATTTATAGATTAAAACTAAAATTAGTACTTACGTTTTCGCATTACGGCATCACTTTGTACTGGAAAAACACTATAATTCGAATATTTTTTTTAAGCTACTATAACTAAGTAGCTTCACTCCACTGATTTCAAAACACAACTACAATAGCCCAACAATAGTATCCGAGAGTATTGTGTGAGAGAGTATAATTTCCGAGGTTGGTATAAATTTGGTTCATTTTCCATATGTTCCTAGGGAGTGTGATTTGGGATGCGCGTAGGCATTTTGGCTGCGTACACTTGAGAAAAATTGGGTCTCAGTGCACTGGCAGTATATGCTCCGACGGCATCAATTGGTCTATGTTTTCCAATACATATATTGGAGTTAGTGCATAGGGTAAATTTGTCTTTTTCCGCGAAAGAAAGACATAGTATTTTTCCGAGATTATTTTCGGAAATGTGAATTGGGGTAAAGTTGTTCCAATTGATTAATTGGAGGTTTTATTCGGTAATTATATTCCAATTCGTAAATTGGAGGTGATTTGGTCGATTTTATATTTTTGAACACACTCGAGGATACAATGAAATTTCACATATACAATTCCCATAAACAACAGATATTTTAAATAAAGTGCTGTTTTGCAAGTTGTAAATAAATTGATAATGTATCTGACATTTTGTACATATTACTTTGGGTTGATTATTTTTAATTATTTATTCATAATTTGGTAAATTTGGAAGTTTTGTTACTTTGTTAGTAAAAAAGAAAATAAAAAAAAATATATTTCATATATTTTTTTGGGGAAAGTAGGGAGTAATGAAACGAGTAGGTCGTTTCATGAAAATTTCAAATTGAGTTACGCCTAATGTTAGATATCAGACCACGAATAGAATCAGACGCTCAGAATAATCGATCAAGAACTTAGTAGTCCTCGACGAAAATTCTAGATTAGAGAATGCCTAAAGATTCGGAAGTAGAGACAGAAATATAAAAAAAAATACTAGAAGATTCGAAAGGTTTCGCAATCGGAAAGAACAGAGGAATCAACCTTTCCATTCTGAGCCGCCGAGCGAAGAAGTTCAATTTTGGTGAAAACGAGTGAAATTATTTTGAGTAGTTTTTCTGAAGTAACAGTAAAAATAGTTTCAAAACGTTTCGAGTATTAAGTTTTGATTATTTCCAGATATTTTCGGAGTGATTTGAATAGAAAAATCAATAAATCGTGAGTTGCGCGATTATTCAAATCAAGTAGAAGACAATTGTACAATTGAGTACAATCAATTAGTATAACTAAAAGTTAGTGCAGCAGTGTGCTTTGCACCCAGTAAAACGGAGCCTTGGTGGCTCCGTGTACAGGTTACAGTTACGTGCCCGAGTCCTAGTAGGGACTGTGCTTGCGTTCCGGCGATCAGCCATCGCTGTGAGATCTTGGTGCTACGGTAAATCCCCCGGAGTGGTCTATCGCCTCGTGGTTGCGTACCACTATAGACCATTCTGGAGCGCGTTGGTCAACGGAAGGGAAGCTCGGCCCCGTGTGAGTCGCACGCTACACGCGACCCTACTCCAACACGGTAAGCTCAGGACGGGAAAGTCCACCAACGCCAGCGAGATTTACCGGAACTCACGTCGGTGGGAGTTTTGGTGTCGGAGCGGAATAAATCATCACGCTGCTCCACCATTTGAAAACCCCATCGTTGCTGCACGGGTGAGCTCATCCCGGTATTAAAACATCAATTAGAGTGAGTACCCTGAAACAGAACGCTATATAACGGACCACCACCACAGTTACGCGTAAAACGACACCAATTAGTAGGGACAAAACATTGTGTTAGTAGGAGAATCATAGAGTTAGGAAAACACGTAAAGTAAAGAGTGACGTCACAAGCAATTTGGAATTGTTGGGAAAAGGAGTTAGGTGTTTGACGAAAATAAGAAACAAAGAATCGGAAAATTTCTGGAAAAGTTTTGGTTAATTTTTTTTATTAAAATATTAGCGGTTGGTTTTAAAATTAGTAACATTTTCTTATTTAGGGTCGGTTAGAAAGAAAGATTGGGTTCCTCAAAACGACAGAGAAACTTTTCGAAATTTTCGTCAGCAAATTGGGAAGTGTGGCAAGCCGCAATTTGAAGGAGGATACTGTAGCGAGGCCTACGGTACGCGCTAGTCCGGGCAACAATCACTCCGAATCCCGACAGAGGACCTTGGTCCTCTGGCGCAAAAGTCGGCGATTTTAAAAGGCTCGCACAGCACCCCCCTTACAACTGGTTTACGGTTTGAAAGAAAATGAGATATTTTTTTGGGATCCGCGCGTTTTGTACTTTAGCGGTACACGCTCACAGGATAGAGACAAATCGGCAGACTCAGCCAAAGGGGCGAGTCCAACGAGACGAACGAATGAGCGTTAAAAGGGAGCGATGGCAAAAAATACATTCATTACGATTTATTCGCTCGTTGGATTCACATGCAGGCTAAAAAGGGTCCTTTTCAGGATCACAAAATTATCTTTAATCTAAAGAGTTTATTGTTTGGTTATCACTCGATATCCTCATCTTGTTCGGCTAAACCTTCCTGTTTAACGATTGCGTTTGCCACAGCTTTCACAGTTGGGAAATTTCTTCCCATCCTGCTTATGACATGTTGTTCAGTAAATTACATTTAACGCGACGTGTCGAAGCACCACTCAGTGTCACATTGGAGGCGATTTTAACCTGTAATTGAAAATTTGCGATGACAGTGGTACAGTGTCGACTTTCAATGTGGGGTCATAATTTGGATCTCTATGTTTACAAAAATGTCCAACTAAATATGTCGCATTACATGTCCGTCCAATTAGCTAAATGTCGAACTAATTGTAAATTACTGTACTCTCTCTCTCTCTCTGGAAACAATTTAAGAATTGATGAAAATTGAATAATCAGGAAAGTCCCCAACTATCAATAAGCTCAGAACAACTGCCAAATTCACATACTCATCAGATCCTGGCAAACAATTTATGAAAAAATCAATTTGTGTTTTATTATTATTTTGGAAATTATTTTAGAAAGCATTGAACTGTTTTTCGTAAACTCTTTTTTGAAAGGTTCAATGGCCCTGACAAGCGCCTTGTTTTATGGAATGGTTCCAATTTAGAAAACTTTGTACTCGTGGTTTTGAAAAAATCCATTTCGAACGCCCTCGATGCCGCCTTGTTCTGGATTTGCCACCAAAGCAGTTTGTATAAAGAACAAACTTTTTTCTTCTGCTACCAGCTGCCGTTTTGCGATTGCGTTTGCCACTCGCTGCAACTGCCTGTTGTCTTGATGTCCACCGAACCGATTGTGTTCTGTTCCGAATGCGGGTTTTCTTATCGTCGCGAGCAGCTTTGCCAGCTAACTGGATCACTTCGGCGGCCGAAACTATATAACGCCGGCTAGGTGGACTGGTGCACTGGTACTAACGCGCTCGGCCTAGCTACCCTTGCGGGGAACTCCAGACCGACACGGTTCGAGCGGGTTTTGCCTTTCCCTTCACTTTTCCTCATTTGCCATGTCCAGACATGGCTGCTTGGGTTGGTTTGTTGATGTGTTGTGATGCGAACTGATGTGGTGTACGATTTGAATGAGAATGATCGTTACGGAAGGAAGGAATTGTATTATAGAGACTTTAAACTTTTGCAGTTCATTCGCCTCTAGCCTTGAGAAAGGCCCTTTGAAAACTCTACTCTACTCTACTCCAACACTACCACCTCCACCCTCTTGCCTTGAGAAAGGCACTCGATTCCTCGCCGTCCAGCTCGTCCAGCAACGATGTTGTCCAGTCGGTGTCCACACAAAGAATGATCGTTACGGCATCGGAGCGGGGATTTTAAAGCAGACTGGCTGGCTCGAGAATTACGCATGTGTGAGACTGCGACCAATGTTTCGTTCATTTTTGTTCTTTTTCCTTTCCAATCGTGCTTCATTCTATTTCGCTGCTGCTCTGGTTGCCCGTTTTGGTCGGTACGATTTGAGGAGCACAAAATGGACCAATCAAAAATGGGCACATAGTGCATTTGGACAATGCTTGATATTTCACAATTATTCAATTATTTATCTCAAGAAAAATGAAATGTTATTCGTTATGATAGATGCGTAGATATATTTCCTATCAATTGATGCAAAAACCTTTGCGATCTATTGAGAAATGCTCGAGTTATAAGCGTTCCAAATCTTGCATTTTTTCCTACTTGTTCAGTGCCTAGATTTCCATTTCACCCCCTATATCTTCCGGTTAGACGTAGTCCTACGTCAAAATAAAATAGTGGTCGGTGGGCAATGTTTCAATGATCCCTAATGCGTAATATATCGCACCCAGTTCAGCGACATACACGGAACAAGGATCTTTGAGTTTGAAAGAGGCACTGGAATTTTCATTGAAGATTCCGAAGCCAGTGGACCCGTTTATGAATGAACCGTCAGTAAAGAACATTTTATCATATCCAACTTTCCCATATTCTGCCGAAAATATCGGCGGAATAGAATCGGAGCGTAGGTGATCTGGGATTCCATGCATTTTTTGTCGCATGGACAGATCAAAAATGACAGAGGAATTGCAGAAGTGAGGGAAGTAAACTTGGTTGGAGATGCCTGGTGAAGGGTGCACGTCGTGGGTAAGGTACTCATGGTATAAAGACAAAACTTGACTGAGGAGTCAGTTGGAGTAGATTTTCGAAGTTATCAATCACCAATGGATTCATGATCTTGCAACGGATGAGAAATCTGTAGGATAATTCTGTGAACCGAAGAGTAAGCGGGGGTACTCCTGCCAAAACTTCGAGACTCATCATATGTGTCGAATGCAAACACCCCATGGCTATACGCAAGCAACGATATTGTATTCTCTCCAGCTTGAGAATATGAATCCTGGCAGCTGATCGGAAGCAAAAACTGCCATATTCTAACACTGATAATATCGTTGTTTTGTACAACTGAATGAGGTCTTCTGGATGGGCACCCCACCATGTTCCGGTAATTGTTTGGAGAAAATTGATTCTTTGCTGGCATTTCTGTTTCAAATACGCAATGTGTCTCCCCCAGGTACACTTAGAATCAAAATATACACCCAGGTATTTGAAAAACATAGAGTGTTGGATCGTTTTGCCGGATAGGTGAAGCTGGAATTGGGCGGGTTCGTGCTTCCTAGAAAAAACGACCATTTCGGTTTTCTCCGTAGAGAATTCGATACCCAGCTTGAGGGCCCACGTGAACAAATTGTTCAGGGTATCTTGCAACGACTTTTGCAGAACGACGGGATTAGTACCCGTGATGGAAATAACTCCATCGTCTGCAAGTTGTCTCAGCGTGCAGTCTCTAGTTAGACAATCATTCATATCATTGACGTAAAAACTGTACAAGAGGGGGCTTAGGCAGGAGCCTTGTGGTAGGCCCATAAAACTGTAACGAGAAGATTTCGAGCTGCCATGAGAGAAAATCATGTGCTTTTCTGACAGTAAATTGTACAGGAAATTGTTGAGAATTGGTGAAAGTCCACGGTTATGAAGCTTCTCTGAGAGAATTTCCATGGAAACTGAATCAAATGCCCCTTTGATATCGAGAAAAACGGAAGCCATTTGTTCTTTGCGAGCAAATGCGATTTGGATTTCAGAAGATAGCAGCGCGAGACAATCATTTGTTCCTTTACCTCGGCGGAAGCCAAACTGCGTATTTGACAGCAAATTGTTCGTTTCGACCCACTTGTCCAAACGAAGTAGAATCATTTTCTCTAACAATTTACGAATACAGGATAACATTGCAATCGGCCTATACGAGTTGTGATCGCAAGCCGGCTTGTTGGGTTTCCGTATGGCTATCCCTCTCACTTGTCTCCAGTCATGCGGGACAATATTCAGCTCCAGAAACTTGTTGAACAAGTTCAGCAAACGCTGTTTTGCCAAGTCGGGAAGATTCTTCAACAAGTTGAATTTAATCTTGTCTGACCCCGGAGCTGAATTGTTACATTAGAGAAGGGCAATTGAGAATTCCACCATCGAAAAATTCTCATAATCGCTTTGAAGTGGAATGTCGGGTACGACGTTTTGTGCAGGAACGGTGTCGGGGCAAACCTTCCTTGCTAAGTTAAAAATCCAACGGTCAGAGTATTCCTCACTTTCGTTTGTATGGTTCCAGCCACGCATTTTCCTAGCCGTATTCCAAAGAGTGCTCATAGCGGTCTCCCTTGACAAACCATTAACGAACTTCCGCCAATATCCACGCTTTTTTGCTTTAATCAAACCTTTTAGTATGGCTTCTAGAGCTTGGTACTTTAGAAACCATTCCACTAATCCAGTTTTCCTGAATTTTTTGAAAGCGGATGATTTTTCAAGGTAGACCTTTGAACATTCCTTGTCCCACCAAAGTGATGGAGGACGACGTCGGAAAGTGGTAGCCGCTACACGTTTCTTTTGAGCTTGAAGTGCGCTTTCGTAAATCAAACTCGATATAAAGTTATACTCTTCGGGTGGAGGAAGTTCATGCATTGAAACAATTGCTTCAGATATTATGTCCGCAAATGTTCTCCAGTCAATATTCTTTGTGAGGTCATACGAAATATTAACTGACTCACGAGAGCTTGATTCATTGGCGATCGATACAATTATTGGTAGGTGATCACTACCGTGGGGATCTTGGATTACCTTCCACATGCAATCCAAGGATAACGAAGAAGAGCATAGAGATATGTCTAGCATGCTTGCCCGTGCAGGAGGGTTGGCTATTCTGGTTGCTTCCCCAGTATTCAAAACTGTCAATTTGAAGTTGTCGCACAGATCATAAATCAAAGTGGCACGGTTGTCGTCGTAGAGTGATCCCCATGCTGTTCCATGGGAGTTGAAATCACCTAAGATTAACCGCGGCTCCGGCATTGCCTCGATAGTATCAAAGAACTGATGGCGGCCTACCGTAGTTCTGGGAGGGATATATATCGATATTTGTGTCTGGCAAGCAACAACTCCAATGCCTGTCATCGATGGGAGAGTGACTCTATAGAAGGAGTGACATTTTTTAATCCCCAATAGTACGCCACCAAACGAGTCATTTCGATCGAGGCGAATAATGTTGAAATCGTGGAAATTCAGCTCGTCGGCTGAAGAAAGCCATGTTTCACAGAGGGAAAATACATCACAGTTAGAGCTATGAACTAAAAATTTAAATTGATCTAGTTTAGGGATGATGCTTCTGCAATTCCACTGTATTACAGTGGTCAATTCCTTGACCTCTTGCACTGAATCAGGCATCGAGGGAAATGAACGAAATGAAGGAAATGAAGGCACATTTTTCTTTCAAGAGTGTTCTCACTACCGGAAGCAAACATAATACTATGCTTTTAAGAGAGTGATTAATATTCAAAGCATTCAAAATGTTGTCCACCAGGTCAGAAAGCGCAAACAAGCCAGGTTGTGAATGTTGCTTTGACCGCGAAAAAGGAATAGACGTATTGGGTGTTGTTCCGGAACGTGCTGAGGACCCCTGGTTAGTAGAAGAACCGTGTAAACCAGGAGGTACTTGCTTCGGTCGATTTTCAGCACGTTCGGTTCGAAGTTTCAATCCAACTTGGGAAATTTCGGACTTCTTACTGGGGAGTGATGGAAAAGTAGTAATTTTCCTTTTCCTGATGGCACCCTGCGATGTACCAGAACTTCCCGCGTTGGGAGCGTCAGCGACAGGCTCGTCGTTCTGCAGGAGGGAGTAAGGATTGTCCTGCGTCGTTGGCACGGAATTCTTAAGCATTTCTGCATAAGTCCGTTTTGAAAATTCCTTTAAGGAACGCTTGATTTTTTCCCCTCTTTGTATGTACACCGGGCATTGAGAAAGATCATGGGGGCCCCGTCGCAATGGAGATACTTGCGCTCTTTTGCGCAAGAAGTCCCATCATGACTCTCTCCACAATCTGCGCAACGCTTTTTGTTGCAACAGTAGACGGCCGTGTGACCAAGTTGCTTGCAGTTGTTGCAACTCATTACCCGGGGTACAAACAATCGAAAAGGTAAACGAAGCGCATCTATCGAAACGAAGTTTGGAAAGGCGGAGCCCTCAAAGGTTACACGAAAAGAATTTGTCGAACTGAGAACTCTCTTATTATTTATAATAGATACGGATTTCAGTTGGTCGCATGCAAGAATCTTCACAGTTTTAAGCGAAGAGTTCTTGAAGCGACCGACTCCATCCTTGAGTATATCATTTCGGGTCCAACCCTTTTCGGTGATTACGCCGTCGATTTCTACGTTACGACAGGGCACGTATACGCGATACTCAATCGCAAAGAGATCGTAACGGGTTATATCATTTGCTTGGGTCCGGCTGGAGACGACAACTCGTAATTTGTCTGGCCCCATCCGAGTAATCTCGGTAACATCTGAGAAGTTTTTTGTCAGCTCTTTAGATATGCGAATAACATTGAGGGGTTTGGATTTTCGCCTAAAGTACACAATGAATGGGCCTTTGGAGCCCTCAGGGTATACTTTTTGACGAATATCCAGTTTTTCTTCATCCTCCTCATCATCAGAAATTACGTTTTCTATTTCCTTTCTTCTTCCAATTTCTACTTCACCTTCCGGTTCTTCAGGGGGTTCCGTATCAGAGATATACGTTGGCGTCGTTGCGGGATCCTCCCCGTCTTCAGCCATAGTAATAAATTTCGTCAACTGTTCGATATGAACAGAATTTATTGGTAATAAAAAAAATTAAAAAATAAATATAATAAGGTAAACTTCTATTTTAGTTACAGTAGAAAATTATAGTTATTCAAACTATTTTTAATTAAATTAAATTCAAAAATGAGTTCAAAAAAAAGTTCCAACAAATGTTCAAGTGCAATATATATGAATATGGTCGCCCTAATGCCAACGCTTGATGATTACATAAACACCAAGCGAAACAATGGTATTTGTTATGCACAGAAAGTGGAAGAAATGATAGAAAGGAGAAAAAAAAAGAAATAAACTTCTACTTGCCGCTGCGGTGTGACGTATGTGATGAGTATATGTGATCTGTTGAATGGATCCTCAGTGTCTCGATCGTACACCACTTATTTGGTTGAGATTCACCACGCTTGCAAGCGCGCCGGATGAAAAAAACACAATAGAATCGATGTGAAAAAAACACCTCTTTCGGATCGACTGAAGAATGCGTCCGATAAGCTTGGAAGTGAGCGAACGAATGACGAATTTCGGGAATATTCTATGACTTAAAACAGATGATTGTAACTAATTTTATGAACAAATGAAAATTCAAAAAAAATACCGCAGGACTTTTTTGACAGCCTAATATATATACAGTGATACAAACTCGTAATCGTACTCACCGTGCAAATCTCTTTTCCCTTCTTTTGAAAGTCGAACACAAAGTTTCAGAACATTCTATTTAGATGAAGTCATAGTGCCATATGATAGTTAAAAGGTTTGCTATCTGTTTTCAGAATAATAGTTTTTATTTCTGTAAGAATCGAGAAGTATGTGCGAATGTATGAAAATTGACTCAAACTCATAATCGTACTCTGGTTGAAATTTCAACTCGATTCATAAAGCGTTAATCAATTTCAGGATTCCATCATTAGTATGGTATCCCTTGTTCATTGCAACTATCTTTAGCTGTCTTTAGCCGTTATCTACGAGTTTTTTGGTGTATTCTGAAGGAATAGTCATCCATTTTTTGATCAAGTGGTTTTTATAATCGTTGTTTTTGAAAATTTGATGGTTTCTAAATATCCTACACAGATAACTTCCATATTATTTAACTGGGATTGATGGTGGGAGATTGGGGAGAAGTATCAATAACTTTTGAGCAATTATAATGTAACCATGTGCGAACTATATGTGACTTATACTTAGGGTCATTGTCTTGGAAAAACTTGAATCCTCGATTCAATCTCATTTTGTTCACACTTTGCTATATGTTTTTCTTTGGTGTGTACAGTTAAACATTCTGACCCAATACACCATCGATGGAAACCAAATTACCCCCTACATGCACCCTCATACCATCCCTCCACCACCAACATGTTTATACGTTGCTTTCAGATTTTTATGCTCAATTCATTGTTCGGCTTCCTCGATACGAAACGACAATCATCAGAGTCAAAAATATTAAATTTCGACTCACCTACGGGAACAACATCTTCCTAGTAAGACAGTGGTGTGTTTCATGCTGTTTGAAAAAAATGGAAATTGGAGTTACTGATTTATTTTACCGTTGAACGGTTTTTCCGTCTGTGCTCGGACATTCAAGATGTTCTTCCTCGGCACATTACAAACTTGTTTTTTGTTCAATTTGAGTTTCATCGATGGTGTATTGGATCAGAATGTTTACTTGAACATCCTAAAGAAAAACATGTAGCAAAGTGTGAACAAAATGAGATTGAATCGAGGATTCAACTTTTTCCAAGACAATGACCCTAAGTATAAGTCACATATAGTTCGCACATGGTTACATTATAATTGCTCAAAAGTTATTGATACTTCTCCCCAATCTCCCACCATCAATCCCAGTTAAATAATATGGAAGTTATCTGTGTAGGATATTTAGAAACCATCAAATTTTCAAAAACAACGATTATAAAAACCACTTGATCAAAAAATAGATGACTATTCCTTCAGAATACACCAAAAAACTCGTAGATAACGGCTAAAGACAGCTAAAGATAGTTGCAATGAACAAGGGATACCATACTAATGATGGAATCCTGAAATTGATTAACGCTTTATGAATCGAGTTGAAATTTCAACCAGAGTACGATTATGAGTTTGAGTCAATTTCCATACATTCGCACATACTTCTCAATTCTTAGAAAAATAAAAACCATTACTCTGAAAACAGATAGCAAACCTTTTAACTCTCACATGACACTATGACTTCATTTAAATAGAATGTTCCGAAACCTTGTTTTCGACTTTCAAAAGAAGGGAAAAGAGATTTGCACGGTGGAGTACGATTACGAGTTTGTATCACTGTATCTTCTTATGGACTCGGAAACTACTGAACCGATCAACATGAAAATTGGTAGGTAGGGGTTTTTGGGCCCGGGGAAGGTTTTCGTGATAGTTTGAGACCCCTCCTCCCTCTCTAAGGGGGAGCTGCTATAAAAATTAAACACAAATGTCTACATTACTCGGGATTTCATCAAGCAAATGAGACCAAATTAGCCGTATTGAGGTATAGGGCTGTCTTTATTCTATCATATTTTCTGTATAAAAAATTTATTCCATATAACGGAAAAACATGTTATTTGCAAGAGGTTGAAAAATCTTGAACGAGAATTGTGTCTGAAAATAATCTGATATTATAATGATGAGTTTCGGTAGAAATACTAGGAATTTTATATTAAAACGTAAATTCAACGGGGTCGATTGGATGATCAATCAATGAACAGTTCTGCGATTGGACCCATGAACTTGCTTATAGTTAGAAAACGTGAATGTTTGGAGGTATTGATAACAAGAAACAAATTCTGGGCGGGACGAAGTTTGCTAGTATAGTTATATAAATGGATTTCTGTACGTCTGTCTGATTCTTATGGAATCGGGAACTACTGTACCGATCGACATGAAAATTGGTATGTAGGGGTTTTTGGGGCCGGGGAAGGTTTTCATTACTCGAGAATTAATCAAGCAAATGAAACGAAATTTTGCATGTGGAGGTTTTAGGGTGCAATAAATGATTATATGGTGGTTACTCCTCCCCCCTCTCTTAGGAGGGGGCTGCCATACAAATGAAACACAAATTTCTGCATTTTTCGAGAATTAATCAAGCAAATTAAACCGAATTAGGCATATGGAGGTTTCAGGGTGCAATAAATATTTCTATGGTGGTTAGACACTCCACCCCCCTCTCGAAAGGGGGGGACCGCCATGCTGGGCAAACATTTTTGAAAAAGAGGTAAAATTTGATTTCGGACCATTCTAAACAGGAAATGGGCACCCTATGAAAAAAATAAAAAATACAGGTCTAATATTGTGCGATAAGGAACAAAACTACAAATTTCACGAAAACCTGAGAACCACTATATCCTAAAGGGCCTGGCCGGTTATGGAAGTAAAGAATGCCTCCAAACCAAATTACCCGCTCTATGGAAAATAATGTATAGGGTACTAAATAGGAAATTTTGACTATGTTTTTGAACCCCTATGAGAATCAACAAAGGATCTATGGTAAAAAAACGTATTTTTCAATTTTTGCACGCCATTCTCGATAGCTTCGAGATGAAAATTTTAAAACAATACTTATGTCTTATGTCATCTTATAACGGTGTATCGAGAAATATTATAAAAAAAATCACCAGAAATTAAAGTATTAAAAAAATCTTCAAATATTTAAACTTTTTTTTTGGGATTTAGAGATTAACTACTACCCTAATTCATATTTAAATTTGAGTCTGCACTTTTTCTAGATATGTACATTTTTGTTGGTAATTGAAACAGTTTTGCTCGGTACAAAAAAATATATTTCTAAATTTTGATTTTTTTTTTGAATTACAGGTTTAGTTTATATTTAAATATGTATATTTATTTGTTTGTGTATTTATTATATTTGTTGATATTGGTGATATTCTTTCAGTATATTTCGAGAACTGCACGGTACAAAAATATCTAATAAATTTTAAATATTTTTTTATTTTCGTTTTTCTTGCAATTTTCTAGCATTTTTGTGTATAATAGTATACTCATAGTTTTTTTTATCCCTTTTGTTTTATTTTAGGCTCATTAGCATTTTAGCTGTAACAAAGCCGAATTTTAATCGTGTACATGTCACATCTTTATCATATCTATAATTAGCACATTACACAGTTGCCATTTTTCGGCGTTAGAGTATCCCCTTCTATACCATTGCATATGGTACACATTTTTACACAGTAGCCATTTAGGCGTTTGTTCTTCTATTATCCAGTTAGACCGGACAGCGGAGACAGTTGATTGATCATTGTTGAGTTATTTATAGAACAGCAGCCCGATGTTTCTTGCAGAGCAGAGCAGTTGTATGGATGAATCGATCTAATTTCGACCGTGGATCGATCTCCATCGCTGATGATTGTTGCGTGGACGTAGTTATTCTGTAACAACACAAAGATGGTCAAATAAGGGCCCTGAGTTTTGAACTCACGATCGATCGCTTACTAAGCGAACGCGCAACCAATGTGGCTACGGAGACACCCTATACTCATAGTTCTTACTATGATAAAATAACCATCAAATTTTATTGGACATTTCGAACTTTTGTTATACGAAATTGGATAATTCTATAATAGAACAGGTCTAGTCTTATGATTTTAAATTTACGATTTTATTAATCATCGATTTCATAAAAATTAAAAAATGCAGACTGTAAAAATTAGGAAAACATTTTAAAACAATTGATTTACTACAAGCTGCTGTTACATCTCCTCAGTCTTCTGGCAAAGATGCGGAAGCTTTGTTGGCAGATGCTCATGTAGTCAGGGCCTGATTTCAAGTGGATATCCCCTATCAGTGACGTTTTTGGTCAGATTGTGGAAAATAATTAAGTATTATTTTTTTACAAGTTTTGTTAAATTCGTCCGTGTTTAGGTGTTATATGACATTTGGTATTTTATATGTTTATTGTCACAAAATTTTCACCGCTCTACTGTCACAATTGGGAATATTCTATGTTTCGTGTTTTGATTTCACAACTCTATGTTCACTAAATATGTGATACATTCTTTCAAATTTATATCGGGAATTCGTGTTTTTATAGCAAATACTTTATTTATCGTCTAAATTCATATTATCGCCTCAAAATATGTCCCTCCTGAATCAATATACTTTTTCCAACGAAAAATCAATTTTTTATGACTGTATTCAAGAATTGCCTTTAAATAGTACGTTCAATACTCGATACATTGTGAAACAATCATTAATATAAAGAAACAAGTACGAACAAATAAGTATTGTGTCTCAAAACATAATTAAATAATTCCAAAATTTCAAATTATTAAAAATTGTACCGCAAAACGCTCCAAAGTTCTGGAAAAACACGATCAAAAACAGGTACATTTAAATGAAAATTATGTTTTAATGGATCTAAAATTTTAAAAAATCTGAAATTAAAAAAAAAAAAATACCAATAAATTACTTTAATTTTAAAAATTTCATTTTCTATATTAAATTTTTATAATTCGTCGTGGTACACCTCATCTACATTAAGTATTTTCTCGAATTTTCATTTACATTCCTATTGAGTATGGGGTGAAAAAAGAAAAAAAAAACGTTTTTGACTATAGGGATATAGGGATATAGGGATTCAAAAAAATTATTAATTTTTCTTATTTGATACCTTATACAACATTTTCAATAGCGCTGGTGATAATATTTGGAGGTACTTTTAACGAACACATGAATACAATACAATTATAGATTTTAGGATAATAACAAAATATTAGAAAATGATTATTTTTTCTAAATATTGGATATTTTGGCGCCGCGAAGTTCTCGAAATTTTCTGAAAAAGAAAATAAAAAATATCAAAAATCACATACGAACATATTTAACACTAAATTTAGGGATGTTAATTATATACCTATTTTTACTGAAGTGACCCAATATAGCTCACACAAAAAAATTGCAGTTTTTGCAAAAAAAGTAGTTCCAAATCAATTTAAATGAAATGTTTATTATCAAAAAAAATCACGGAAAACATTTTTTTACATATGAACTCTATTTTCCGTAGAGCGGGTGATTTGGTTTGGGGTCCCTTTTTCCATACCCGGCCAGACCCTTTAGAACTAGAATATGGATCTCTTATTTAAAAAAAATACATCTAACTATCAATTTTTCTTTATTCATTCATTCATTTATTCTATACAATAAAAATAAATCTCAAAAAAAGATCACAACTTTTCCAACACCACTGCGCAAATAAAAATACTTCATTATAAATTGCATCTGCTTGAGAGTTCATAACAGCTTTCTTAATTTCAATCACTATTTATTCTAGATTTAATTCCATACCATCCGCCGAAATGTTTCATCCATCCCTATTAGAGAGCAACAAGCCCAAAGCAGCAGACCAATTATAAATGCTTTTGCAACTTTATCTAACACATAGAGAGCTTTGAGCTGCATACAAGCTTTTGGCAAGCTGGACAGCGGCTCTTTCAAACAATATTGGCGACCACCGAGGATAATTCGTTTGACATAATCCCTAGTATCTATCTTATCAACGTCCATATCGAATAACTCGTTGTCTTTCGGAGTGAGATTGTTCGCAATAGCTTGATATTGTTGTGATTTGAAATCCCATTGCCGTGTAGTAAAGAATTGCAACAGCTCCAATCCTTGAGTTACCATCGTCTGGACACGACACATGCTGCAATAAAAAAAACATAGTGACATATACAATTTAATCTACTATGGTATTCTCACAATCTTTTCTGTCCGAAGCAAAACATGAGGAAATCTATAAAATAGGCAGGAATCCAATGAAATAATACAACGCACATTGTGTGATATATTCTGTTCATTGTTATATCTCCATCTGGATACCAAACCCCGGCTTCGAAAGGATATTCATAAGCTGTTGCTTTACCAATTTCCAGCACTTCCTTCCACGTCGTTCTTTTCGTTTCTCTGCAAGTTACGTTATACACTGGAATATCTTTCGGCCTGAAATGAATATTTAGATTATAAATTTGTTATTCAGAATCAGTAATCACTTACAATTCTTTCATTTGTCCTAGGGTGAAAGCGATAGTAATCAGTCCGTTTATAGCAATATCCACAGGGATAACTTCGGCATTATATTCGCCATTGCAAAGCATTGAACGAATAACTCCTTTACCTCCTGCTACCATTATGCCAACGGGGCCGTTCAGGCTGTCCACCCATCCTTCCACTGGTTCCTTATTTGCTGGACAAACTAGAATGAATAGATAGAATTTAAAGTCTTTAAACTGTCCACGATGAGTCCACGATTCCACAAATTACGTAACAATAAAGTACGATTTTGGGAATATCCCCCTTAACTAACACAATACTTGAAAGTATCTGCATGATTGATTGAACACAAATCACATGTGGAACTTACCAATGCTTGGTCTGACGATGCATAAAGGAAGCTCCGGATAGTAATCATTTACAAGACGTTCAGTTAAACGCTTCGAATACGTATAAGTATTGGGATGGGGTTTCATCAAATCCGCCGTTATTGAATCTAAGCTTTTCTCGTCCATCCACTCTATCAATCGCATTAAATCGTATGGGCTATGGTGAAAATCATACACCCGTTCATTCAAAACCTCCTAAAACATAAACAAATACATATACAGTGTTTGATTGATACTAGCAAACTCGGCGCACTTCCTCCCATCCAATTTTTTATTTCAATAATTTCCAACATTCGCGTTTCTTCCAGGAATTGTACATTCATCGTATGTACATTAATATTCGGTAGCAAATGACGCTACCCGAATCTCAAACAGTGATTGTGTCATTAAATTGAAGTTCATGACTTTCAGTCCGACATTTATTCGGTCTGATTTCGCGGTCGTCTAAAGGCACATTTTTCAATGCCGCCAGTGCACTGAATTTCGCGATGAATCGACAATCTTAATGCATTGAAGGATATTCCTTCTGACGACCACAAAATAATTAACAGAACGAATAATCATTCAACTGAAAATCTTGAACATCAAAGTTGATTTCGGAAATTTCAAAATTTATGCTAATTCCAATTTTTTGCATAGCGAATAAACCCAGTGTCAAGAAGTATTCCTATGTTTTTTATTCCAAGTGTTTTGATTTGTGTTTAAATCCAAACGGTCTTTTTCAAGACTAATTTCTTGAGTTTCTGAAATATCATTTTTGAGGCCTCCTTCAGCCGAAGGATCCTCCTTTCCAATGAATGGTCAAGCCATCACCTGATTTTCATTGATAATGAAGAAGGTATTAATCGTCTGAAATGCAAAATCTTCTGGAGCGCCCTCAAGGAGTTCCAGGAAAAATAATTAACTCTTATCGGTACAATATGAGTTACGGAGATCGAACCAGATCAGTCAACGCACCAAGATCCGAATTATCAACTCAACGTGAAATCATGTGTTTGTCAACCGATTCCTGAGGTATATGATTCGAGCCTGATGGTCACACAACTGGAACTCAAATGGCGATGTTTCTTGCAGAGCAGAGCAGTTGTATGGATGAATTATTCTATAACAGTTATTCTATAACAACACAAAGATGGTCAATTGAGGGCTCTGAGTTTGAACTCACGATTGATCGCTCAGTAAGCGAACGCGTAACCAAGTAGCTACGAAGACCCCCAATTTGTTACTTTGATGAAAAACTTTTTTTTTTGCATCGGGCTGCTGTTCTATAAATAACCCAACAATGATCAATATCAACTGTCTCCGCTGTCCGGTCTGCTGAACAATGGAAGAACAGAAAGAATACCCTTACGTCTAAATGGCTACTACTGTGTAATTTACCATAATGTAATGGAACAGAAAACTTAACGCCTAAATGGCTACTACTAACCTAAGTGGTGCGGACTCAATCCACTTCATTCTCAAGCAAATTCTTGCATGTTTTCAAGCGATTTCTTGCAATAAATTCTCAGACCACCAGAGATGCCAGATTTACAAATATGTTTGTAAATTTACAGACATATCTGTAAAACATTCATCACATCTATTCATCACATCAAAAATATTTGACTCACCATATGACATTTTTCCATAGTTTTAATACAGAAAAGTTATTATATTTAGTATATATCAATACACATGACGTTAGACCAGCGATACTCAACCTGCGGCCCGGCAGTCCTTCTTGTTGGCCCATCTGGTGTGTATGATGTTTGGAACTCATACACATAAGTACTTTTGCCTTGACATCATTGCAGACGAAAAAGAGGATACGGTTATTCACAATTAATGAACAGTTGCATTCTCTGCAGGTAAGGAAAAATCTTGAACGAAAATTGTCTCTGATAATTATTTTCTGTTCTAGACAAGATTGTTTTGCTGAAATGCAAGGAGATTTATTGAAAAATAGTGAAGTTAGGGTCAGGACTATGCAACCTATGTATTTAAACAACATCGAATAAAAATTTTCATTCTATTTTCAACAACTTACATTTGCTTTCGTGTCTGCTTATGACGAAATATGGGTTACTGTTCGATATTGTTACGACAGACATGGTTCATGGCCGTGTGGTGGTCTAAAACTTGTATAGCCTTGCATGGCGGATGGAAAATATACACTGCATTTTTTTAAAAATAAAAACGACAAGACCGCAAGCCTTGGTGGATGTCCAATATATCAACGGAGAAATACTGTGTTTTATAAAAATTAACAACGCGTATGTTTGTGTATGTATGTGTATGTATGTATGTGTAGATCGTTGAAACATTTAAACACACTTACAGCACATAAGTTATTAAGTGGTCCGAAAAATAATTTTTTTCCACTTTTTCCCAAAAATGACAAATGAAAATTAATAACATTTGAATCACTGAATCGATTTAGATGATCGACATATAAAATTGACCTAGCCTTTTATAAAAAAATATTTAACTTGCGAAAAACATAATTATATTTTAGTAATTATTGATTGTAGTCGTTTTTTATTTTTTTTATGACTTTGGACTAGAGGGCGCTATATATTTTTATATTTTTTCTTGAAAGCTGAGGATTTTTTACACAACATATCTCGATATCAGGGTTGCTATTTTTTCGTTTTTTAGATATGATTTAAAAAAAAAATCATTTTTCCCCATTTGTCCAAAAATAACTTTCTGCAAAAAATCATAACATTTGAACTACTGAACCGATTTAGATGATCGATATATTAAATTGAAGCCAATAAGCAAAACTCACACTTGCGGGAAGATTGGATTCTAGTAGCATAGGTCTAGTTTAGTCACATATGAATATTGATCGAAGACTTAAAACATGTTAAATTTACAAAATTCTAACTTAAAAACAATAATTATAGCATCTCTGATATCGAGATATGTTAAGTAAATACTCCTCAGCTTTCCATAAAAAAATATAAAAAAATATAGCGCTCCTATCTTTAATCGAGAAAACTATGAAAAACTAACTCAATCCATAATTACAAAAACAAAATTCAATTTTTTCGCAGAAGTAATATTTTTTTAAAAAATATATCTCGTAAGCTTCAATTTGATATGTCGATGATATGAATCGGTCCAATAGTTCGAAAGTTATGACTTTTTGTAGTGGGAAAAATGGGGAAAAATTGTTTTTCGAACCATCGATGATTAGTTTTGCAAAATCATATTTCAAAAACGAAAAAAATAGCATCTCTGATATCGAGATATTTTATGCAAAAGTTCTCAGCTTTCAATCCATATTAAAAATAGGATCCATATTATATGCAAGTTAAATATTTCTCAATTAAAGCTCATTGGCTTAAATTTGATATGTCGATCATCTAAATCGGTTGAGTGGTTCGAAAGTTATAAATTTTTGAAAAAAGTCATTTTGGGAAAAAGTGGAAAAAATGATTTTTGGGATCACCCTAAAATGGAAATGGGCACCCTAATGACAAATTAAAAAAATACGAGTTTAATGTTTTGCGATAAAGAACAAAATTACCACTTTTGACGAAGAGCTGAGAACCACTATATTAGTTTGGCATGGAATGGCTGTATATATATATACAGAATACAATCTTACGTGCATCGTGATGTACAAAGTATTAATGAATAAGTGAAAATTAACGTTAAAAGACATTTCTATAGATCTGCACACTTTTACAGACTTTTCCACATTTTTAACAGACATTCACATGTTTTTACAGACTTTTTTTAAAAATCATCTGGCAGCTCTTCCTTCCACTTTTTATCGAATATTTCCAAATCGCAGGAGTAAACATTTACGTGACTCTGACTTTGTTTGTTTTTATTACGTTCGGAAAAACGTTATGACAAAGAGAGGGGACATTAAAAATGCGTTGCTCAGTGAAAGGCTGAGATGGTCTTTTAGAGATGCAATGGTTAATTAAACAATTGACGGAAAAATGTAGTTCGTTCATTTTATAATTTTACTTATTTTTGCCCTTGACAACAATACCTCTTTTATAGTGTTGATTATCATAAGAAAAATAACACTCCTGATCGTTGGATCTCTTTTGACATTTCAATTGGATCTTTTATGACAGCCGTTTTGATTCAGTCCGCACTACCTAGCTACTAACTACTGTGTAATTTACAATTTATAGAAACATAAACATATGTAGGGGAAAAGGGGGAATTTGGACCACCTAAGCAAATCGCCTAATATTTCCAAACCAATACGGTCTAAATAAAAAATGTCACATTGTATACTTGTTTTCTCTCAATAAATAATGTTTAATCATTATATAAAGCATCAATCTACTAAATATATCATAAAATAAAAGAGAAGATTTTTGGACATTAAAATTTGATGCGGGGTGATTTGGTCCAGTGTGTGTTTCATCGAAAAAAACATACTTATGTTTATGTAAAGTGTTTTGGGATAATGTTACAATCAGTAACAATGTTTTGGGATCGATACCAGGTGTCTTGGCCAGATTCCAGACCAGAAAAGTTGGAATGACACCATCTCGAATTCTGAAATAATCTTTTCAATGTGGGTCGAGCATTTTCAAACACTTTTGATGCTTGGTCAAAGAAAATCCATTCTAGATGGCTTGCGTTGCTCATTCAAGCTCCTCCTTCTTCCAACGTTGTCTGTCCATCCTCTTTTTGTAATTCAGCGGCATCTGGAATCGATTAGACCAAAGAAAAGTATCAAACCTGTAGGACCAATTCACCCCAAAGAAACGTGTCCATGTCACCCCACACAACATGCAAAAATTAAAATGCAATTAATTTCATTTATTGTTATCAAACTTTCAGTTTCGCTACATCAAATTGTTCCTGCTCTGTAGGCGAACAGAACTTTACTGCACAATACACGAAAAGTTTGTTTAATTAGCGGGAAAAACCTTAAAACCACGATCGGAAAGCTCACATTTTTTGACGATCAAAGTCCTTGCTGTGTTCATGCTATCGTTTCCCTCTATTTGTGAAGTTTTACCAAAGTTTTTTTTACTTTAGGTACATACGGTTCAACAATAGAAGGAAATGACATTATAAAAAATCCAAGTTGAGCCGTCATTTTTGAGATAAAGGGGTGGTCCAAATCACCCCGTGTTACCCTACATGTAAACGATTAAAACCCGGCTCTGTTACAGCTAAAATGCTAATGAGCCTAATAAATAAATAAATGGGATAAAAAAAAGTAACAAATTATCCTTGTGCAGAATTTATTGGAGTTTCCAAAACTGCCTTTCGATTTGTGGTGCGATGGTTATTTATTGAATTACTCATCATCAAAGACGAAGGTCATACATCAGCAAGCCGTGGAATAAAGGTGACGTATAATTTTCATCATAACGAATATTGCAGATTTTCTTTGTGACTTGTTTTTTGTAAGCCATTTCAGTGTTTGAAAGACTATTTCCGGAAGAAGTTGTGTACTTCCCGCTGTTTTGACCCTCGGAGCAGAATTTCTGAAGATATTCAATATTCAAAACTTTTTTTGACGGAATTTCGAAAGAAGCCGGAATTATTTTTCAAGTGTTTTTTGGAGTGTGAAGCTTCCATTGGACCCGCTTCAAGTATTTTAGAAGTTCTCTGACATTCATCTAGATACATTTAAGATAAGTTTTCGTTTTATTTTTCTTTCACGCATTCGTATACATATACATATACATACACATATTTCATTTTATTTTATTTATTTATTTATTTTCTTTTTTAATTTTATCATTTAATATTTGCGTGTTCTAAAAAATCTTCTCTCTCATTTTTACGACTTTTTTTTTTAAATGGAGGGTAATGAACCCTCCGATGTTGAAATGAGGGTCTCAGACCCTCCTCCAGATGGTTTAACGGTTTCTCTAGGAAAAAAACAAAAACAATCGCAGTCAAACTCTTCGTCTGTACCAAATAGTGACTCTGTTCTCCGCTCTTCGACACATTCTCTGCCTAACTCTGCTCAACTTCCACGTATTAGACAATACCAGAACGCCCCGGCATCATCGAAAAACCGTTGGGTGGTATTCTTCCGTCCCAAAGGTAAACTTTCGCTCAAAGGTTTCGCTCCGTTTGTGAAGTACTGTGCTTGCATTCAGTGATAATTGTGAAATTCCTGTTTTGATTGTTGGAGACTAGTGACGCAATCGAAGATAAGCATTACCAATATCCACAAAACGAACCGCGAAATCTCGCTTAAGCATTCCTGGTAGCATACTGTTAGGCGAATTTCTCCTGTTCCCGTCACAGACAAGCAGACCTTACTTCCCAAATAAACGGAACTCAACCATAATGGCATGCAAAAAATGCAACAAAGTGATCGCTGATCCTGACAAAATAATCTGCCGTGGATATTGTGGATATTCGTTTCACATGATTTGTGTTAAAATGGATCATTCTTTCCGCGACATTCAGAAGGCACACGATAAAAATGTTTTTTGGATGTGTGATGGTTGCGCTAAACTGTTCACTAACGATCATTTTCGGAATATCTCGTCGCGTTGCACTGAAGATAATTTGCCAGATGCGGCTTCTATCAAATCTCTCAAAGACGATATTGCCGAGTTGAAAGATACTGTCCGTAATCTTGCATCCAAGGTTGATGTCAAGCCGATCACCCCATTGACGGGCACACCGTGGTCTGGTCTCGATCGTATATGCTCAAATCCTATTCGAAACACTCCGAAACGTGTACGCGAAGATCGCCAAGACGAGGAAAAACCGCTTGTTAGACGTGGTACTAAAGCAGCATCCGGAACAGTAAAAACAGTTTCACCCCCGGAGGAGTTGTTCTGGCTATACTTGTCTGCTTTTGATCCCAGCACATCCGATATTGATATCTCTACCTTGGTAAAGAACTGCATGGAGCTAACCGTCGACGTGGAACCAAAAGTCGTGAGATTGGTTCCTAAGGATAAAGATCCATCAACTTTGAGTTTTGTTACATTCAAAGTTGGAATGAATAACACGCTCAAGGATGTGGCTTTATCAAGGGGAACATGGCCGGAGAATGTCTACTTCCGCGAGTTTGAACAGAATTCAAAAAACCAGCGGAATGTCATCAGGGTTACAGGAGAAAGAAACCCGCTTGGGGGCCAATAAACGGACAAGAGAAACTGGGACACACGCAACGACGTACATCTGAACCGAGACGCATCGTGGAAAGCACTTTGGAAGCCCCCGGCTCCTCTGCCTCAGTCGTGCAATTTCCAGCCTGCGTACATCATAGCCGTCTCGGTCCTGTCGGCAGTTGCAGCCCGGGGGCCTTCCAACTTGCTTTAGAAGGCAAGTATTGTGACATTTCAGTCTCTCCGTCGCCTGATATCGCTTTAAGTTCTAGCTGTATCTCTGCCACTCCAACTTTTACGACGGCTCGGGCTTTGATGACGAATTTATCACCTCAGCAAACATCCGATCCGGGACGCATTTTGTACAGCATCTTGGAAGCCCCCGTCTCCTCTGCCTCAGTCGTGTCTATTCCAGTTAATGTTCACCATAGTCGTCTCGGACCTGATGGCAGAGGTAGACCGGGGGTTTTCCAGTCTGCTGCAGCAGGCAAGTACCGTCACACTTCAGTGTTTTCGTCGCCTGATACCGCCTTGAATTCCAGTTCCATCACCGTGATCTCACCATCTGCGTCTATTACCTCGCAATCCAACGTTCTCTCGTTCAATTGCCATCAGAAAATCGTCGTATATTACCAGAATGTCGGCGGCATCAACAGAAATGTCGATGATATTCGGCTAGCTGTATCGGATCAATGCTACGATATCGTTGTTCTCACAGAGACTTGGCTAGACTCACGTACGCTCTCGCATCAGATATTCGCTAAAGATTATTAAGTTTTTCGATGTGATAGGAATGCTGATAATAGCCGTAAGGCTAGAGGCGGAGGCGTTCTGGTGGCCGTGAACTCCAGACTCGAAGCGAGAGTTGTAGATAATCAAAAATGGATTTGCTTGGAGCAGGTGTGGACGGCGATCACACTTGGCGACCGTACTTTATTTCTATGTGCGTTGTACATTCCTCCCGACCGAATACGAGAACGCGAGCTCTTTGAGACACATTGTCAGTCGGTTTTCTCTGTCTTGGAAACCGCTAAAGCAACAGATGAAGTCATCTTAATGGGCGACTTTAATCTTCCAAGAATTTCGTGGAAGAAATCCTGCAACGGCTTCCTTTATCCGGATTTGGCTCATTCGACCATCCCTCCCAATGCTTCTTTCTTGCTTGACAATTACAGCTTAGCCACTCTCTCGCAAATCAATTACGTTACCAATCAGAATGACCGTAGTCTGGATCTCTGCTTTGTGAGTGCGCAGGACACAACCCCATTCCTATGCAGAGCTCCTGCTCCTCTTGTTAAGCACACTCCTCATCATCCACCTCTGCTGGTTACCGTTGGTACTAAGTTGTCACAGGATTTCGATATCTCACCTGTAGCAATTTCTTATGACTTTCGGAATGCCGACCATTGTGGTATCAGTCAGTTACTCTCTAGCTTCAACTGGGACGATATACTAGACACCGTTAACGTCGAATCTGCAGCTTTAACATTCTCCAACGTTCTGGCATATGTTATCGATAGATATGTGCCGAAAAAGAAATGCCACCATGCATCCCGCAAACCATGGCAGACCTGTGTGCTTCGACGACTGAAATCAATGAAGAGGGCCGCCTTGAGAAATTTCACCACACACCGCACACAAATTCTTCAATATCAATATGCGCGAATCAACCACGAATATAAACGTGTTGCGAAGCAATCTTTCCTACATTATCAGCGTCGTGTACAGAGAAAACTCATATCACATCCCAAACAGTTTTGGAAATTTGTCAACGAGCAGCGCCATTCAGCCGGTTTGCCATCGTCTATGGCATTCAATGGAATCGTGGCCTCTACGCAACGGGATATCTGCAACCTTTTCTCAGATAAATTTGCCAGCGTTTTCACCGATGAGAGTTTGAGCGACGAACATATCAGGCATGCTGCTGGCTACGTCCCTCTCTCCAACCAAACCCTGAGTAGAGTTGACATCAGTTTGGAGATGATTTCTAGGTCGTTCTCGAAACTCAAAGCGTCGTTCAATCCGGGACCTGACGGAATCCCATCAGCTTTTCTCAAAACGCACATGAATGACTTGTTGACCCCGCTGCTCCAAATATTCCAGCTTTCCGTGTCTACTGGCGTTTTTCCGACCTGTTGGAAACTATCGCATATGTTCCCAGTCCATAAGAAAGGAAATAGACGGGACGTCAATAATTATCGTGGCATTACTTCGCTTTGCGATTTGGCTAAATTGTTTGAACTCGTTATTATCGAACCGCTCAACGCTCTCAGCAAGCCGTACATTAGCACTGACCAGCACGGATTCACGACGGGTCGCTCCACCACCACAAATTTACTGTGTCTCACCTCCTACATTACCAATTCTATGTTACAATACGCTCAAACGGACGCCATTTATACAGATTTGACTGCGACCTTTGATAAATTGAACCACCGTATAGCTGTTGCCAAACTCGACAGGCTTGGGATTAACGGCAACCTTCTGCAATGGTTCCAATCATACCTCACTGGCCGCCGACTAGCCGTCGTTATTGGCGACTGTCAATCCTCTCTATTTGCTGCTACTTCTGGCATACCACAAGGTAGTCATCTGGGTCCGCTGATTTTTTTGATCTATTTTAACGACGTAAATTTGGTGATTGAAGGACCACGACTGTCATACGCAGATGATCTGAAAATTTACCTTCGGGTCTGCTCAATTGAAGGTTGTCACTTCCTTCAGAGACAGTTGGATGCTTTCGCCGATTGGTGTATGCTCAACCGCATGGATGTAAACCCCGCTAAATGCTCCGTCATCTCGTTCTCGCGCACGAGAAAGAACATATTGTATACGTATGTCTTGCGTGACTCAGAAATCGAGCGCGTTAGTGAAGTCAAAGACCTAGGGGTAATATTGGACACGCAACTCTCGTTCAAACCGCACATCTCGTTCATTGTCAATAAAGCGACCAGAACTCTAGGATTCATCTTCAGACTTGCCAAAAATTTCACTGACATCTACTGCCTCAAATCTCTCTACTGCTCTCTATCTCGCTCTGTTTTAGAGTATGGTTCTGCAGTTTGGACTCCTCACTACAACAATGGCGTCGAAAGAGTTGAGTCTGTTCAACGAAGGTTCGTGAGATATGCACTCCGCAGATTGCCGTGGACGGACCCCTTCCGATTACCGAGTTACGAGAGTCGTTGTCAGTTGATTAACCTGGAACTTTTATCGGTCCGTAGAGATACAGCCAGAGCTCTGTTCATAGCTGATGTTTTGCAAGGACGCATCGACTGTCCCGTTCTCTTGGAGAACATCAATATCAACGTCCGACCTCGAGCTCTCCGGAATAATGCGATGCTAAGATTGCCCGTACAACGTACGAACTACAGCATGTTTGGTGGATTTAGTGGTTTGCAAAGATTATTCAACAGAGTGACCATGTTGTACGACTTCCATTTATCCCGAACGCTTCTTCGCCGGAGGTTTAGCTCTTTTTTTCTGAACTAGTTTAATTTACCATAGGTTTTTAGTTTCGATGTTAGTTTTATTATGTGACGAACTTATGTAGTGTAACATTCATGTTTAGATATAAGTAACATCATTGGGGCCTTCACAGCCTGTTGATGAATAGACAATAAACGAATAAACGAATAAATTTTAATATTATCCGTTTAGACCGCGATGATTGCTATGGAGGAGTTCTCATAGGTATTAAAAAATGCTTCCCATTTTACAGGATTCCCCTGCCTTTAGTCTCTGGAATTGAAATTCTAGCGTGTCAGGTACGTATCAAGGGTAAAGATTTATGCATTGCTTCTATTTATATTCCTCCAAGAACTATGCTTAATTATAGAAATCTTGTGAATATAGTTGAACTTTTACCGCAACCTAATCTTATTTTGGGAGATTTCAACTCTCATGGAATTGGATGGGGTGAGTCTTTTGATGATCGAAGGGCCAATTTGATTTATGATCTTTGCGAGGACATGGCAATTTTGAATACAGGTGATGTAACAAGAATCGCTCCATCTTCAGGCCGCGCTAGTTGCTTAGATTTGTCTCTGTGTTCTTCCTCTTTTTCTTTAGATTGTAATTGGAATGTCATCCAAGATCCACATGGAAGTGATCATTTGCCAATCACTATTTCCATTTCAAATAATTCAAAATCGTCTGAAACAACAAATATTCAGCATGATTTATCTAGAAACATTGATTGGAAGAGATTCTCTTCAATTATTTCAGAATCGGTGGCATTAGTTCATGAGTTACCCCCGCTGGAAGAATATAATTTTCTAACTGGTTTAATTCTTGACAGTGCTATTGATGCTCAGACGAAGCGCTTTCCTGGTAATTCGTTTCGTAGACGTCCTCCTAATCTATGGTGGGACCAAGAATGTACAAATCTCTATAAAGATAAATCGAATGCGTTCAAGGATTGGCGAAAATTGGGCACCCGTGAACGTTATGATAACTACATTTATCTGGAGCGTAAATTCAAAAGCTTCATTAAAGCTAAAAAGAGAGGCTATTGGCGTCATTTTGTAAATGGGCTTTCACGAGAGACTTCCTTGAGCACTCTTTGGAGAGTTGCCAGACAAATGAGAAATTCATCTCATTCAAATGAAGAAGTTGAATATTCAAAAAGGTGGATTTTGACTTTGCCAAGAAGATATGTCCAGACTCTGCCCCCGCACCTTCTCCCTTCTTAGAGACATCTGATGATGTTGAGCCTCCGTTCAGTATGACTGAATTTTCTCTTGCCCTTCTTTCTTGCAACAACACGGCTCCAGGGTCAGATAGGATCAAATTTAATTTGTTGAAAAATCTACCTGATAATGCGAAGAGACGTTTGTTGAAACTGTTCAATGCTTTCTTTGAACAGAATATTGTTCCGCATGAGTGGCGACAAATTAAAGTTATAGCTATTCTGAAACCTGGTAAACCTGCGTCTGATTATAATTCTTATAGACCAATAGCAATGCTATCTTGCATTCGCAAATTACTAGAAAAAATGATTCTCCATCGTTTAGACAGCTGGGTTGAATCTAATAATCTTCTCTCGCCATCGCAGTTCGGGTTTCGTAGAGGCAAAGGAACCAATGATTGTCTTGCGCTTCTTTCATCAGAGGTTGACTTTGCCTTGTGTAGTAAGCAACAAATGGCATCAGTGTTCCTAGATATCAAAGGTGCGTTCGATTCTGTTTCCATTGAAGTTCTTTTTCAAAAACTTCGTCTAAATGGGTTTTCCCAGAAATAAAATAGTTTTCTGTTTAACCTAATGCGTGAAAAACATATGAGTTTTTCTCATGGTTCTTCGTCAGTTTTACGCATTAGCTACATGGGTCTTCCTCAAGGCTCATGTCTTAGTCCAATTCTTTACAACTTCTATGTAAATGATATTGATGTTTGTTTATCGGGAAATTGTACTTTGAGACAGTTTGCAGATGATTGTGTTGTATCGGTAATAGGCAAAGACAACACCGATCTTCATAATCCTTTGCAAGATTCTCTTGACAATTTGGTTGATTGGGCCTGTAGATTGGGTATTGAATTTTCTACTGAGAAGACAGAGATGGTTGTATTCTCAAGAAAACATCATCCTGCACAAATACAGCTTAAACTTTTGGATAGACCTATTCGTCACTCGATGTCATTCAAGTATTTAGGTGTTGTGTTTGACTCCAAAGGAACATGGGGTAAACACATAGGCTACTTGAAACAAAAATGTCAGAAAAGAATAAATTTTCTTCGATCCATAACAGGAACTTGGTGGGGAGCTCATCCTGAGGATTTGATTAGGTTGTATAAAACAACCATTTTATCTGTTATGGAGTATGGTAGTTTTTGCTTCAGGTACGCTCCCTGTACCCATATTTTGCATCTGGAAAGGATTCAATATCGCTGTTTGCGTATTGCTCTAGGATGTATGCAGTCAACACATACAATGAGCCTAGAAATTCTAGCTGGCATACTTCCTCTTTCCGTACGTTTTTTCGAGTTATCATTCCGTTTTTTAATACGGTGTGAAACACTTAATCCGAAGGTGATAGCAAACTTAGAAAAAATGTTGAACTCAGGCGTTCGATCTAGGCGAATGTATCTATATCATGAATTTATGACTTTGGAAATGAATTTATGACCATCTGCTTTATCTGGTTTCCAGATCATTCCTTCAATTTTGTTCAATTCCTCTATTACTATTGACCTGTCAATGAAGGATTATGTGCATAATATTTCAGATGATCTCCGCCATTTAATTATACCTGCGATATTCCTGTCAAGGTATAAACATATTGACCCAACCAAAACTTTTTTTACTGATGGATCTAGTCTTAATGGATCCACAGGCTTTGGTATATTCAATATCAACTTCTTCACTTTTCGTAGGCTTAGTTTACCCTGTTCGGTGTTTGTTGCAGAATTGGCTGCAATATACATGGCCTTACTCCATATTCAGACCTTGGCCCCAGATCACTTTTTCATTTTTTCTGATAGTCTCAGCTCTTTAGAGGTACTCCGTTCAGTGAGAACTAGATATACGTCGTATTTCTTATCTGAAATCCATCAACTTTTAAGTGCTCTGATTACTAGTTCATTTAATATCACTTTCGTATGGATTCCGTCTCATTGTTCGATACCTGGAAATGAGAAAGCAGATTTTCTTGCTAAGAAGGGCACTATAGAAGGAGACTTATTCTATAGGCCTATTACTTTCGATGAATATCTTCATTTTCCTCGTGAACGGGCACTTGTATCTTGGCAGTCAAGTTGGAATAGTAGTGATAAAGGCCGATGGCTATATTCTATCATTCCTAGGGTTTCTCTCAAACCATGGTTTAAAGGATATAATTTTTCTCGTGATTTTATACGGGTAGTGTGCAGACTCATGTCTAACCATTATTCTTCGAATGCACATCTTTTTCGAATTAACATCAGTGATAGTAACCTATGCGTGTGTGGTATAGGATATCAGGATATTGATCATATTTTGTGGTTTTCTGAGTTTCAAAATGACAGGTTGTCTTTAATAGAAAATTTTCGCAATAAGGGAATGCCACCTAATTTTCCGATTCGCGACGTTCTGGCTACTCGTAATATTGATGCTATTTCTTTAATTTATGATTTTCTCAAATCCATACACTTTCAAATATGATTATATATGTTTAGTTTTCATTTATTGTTTTGATTTTTATTATTAGCGTTTCCTTTTCTCTATTTCAACTTTTTTCTTCAGAATTCGAAAAGTGAGCAGATTTTCATCCCTTCCCTAGTCCCAAGGAGATAACTAGTTCCTAGGAGATGGTCATCTCTGCAACAAGAAGCTTAAACAAGAAGCCTATAATATTATCTTATTGTGAATTTTGTCATATTGTTTGTCCATATTGTAACATTTTTCGAAAAGATAATAGGGTTTTTATGCCTTTTTGAGAAAGAACATTGGCATTGTTCTACTCAAAGAGGCTTTTCCCTATTCATAAACACGGCTCACGGCTTACTTAATGTTGCTGAGCCAGTTGAAAATAAATTTAGTACAAAAAAAAAAAAGACGAAGGGGTAATTTTTCATTCAAACTAAAAAATATCTCGGTGTGGGAAGGTCTTACAGGAACGTTCTTGGAACCAAATAAAAGCTGCTTAATACGGTTTATTGGATTTGCTGTCGAGTTGGTTAGCAAAAAAATTGTATTAGCCCGAATATTCTTGAAAGAACAAACAAAAAACGATTTTTCATTTCTTCCCTATATTGTTGCCCACTACACCTACACACACCAAGATGAAAATATGTACTTAAAATATTCTAATATCTGAAAGTTGTAGCTTCAAAATGGCATCCCTTTGCATCCCACCAAGCTAAAGCTGCCTTTTAGTTCCTGTTTCTTTGGGATACGGTCCGGGACAATCCAGTTTGGGGAAATTAAATCGAATGAATCTTTCAGTTGAAAGCAACGATTGTCCTTTCACATGTGAAAATAAAATTGTCATATAGCCCATTCGATTGAAAATGAATATAACACATTCGAGCAGTTTCAGAAATCAAGCAGAAGCGTTTGCTTGAAAATTGAATTGAGGGTCGAGATTGTGTTACTTAATGTGACATAGGGAAGAGGAGGGTTAGCAGTGATCGTTACGTAACAAAATTACATTTTTATTCCTAAATAAATTCACGCACTCTTATGTAAATTTATGTATCAGCTAGCTTCGATTCCGGGACCGAATGAACTGCTTTTCCTGAGCCAAGATGATAAAGCACATGTTGTAATAGGCTTTGCAGCAGCCAGTAAGCAGACCCTGATTAGTGCATTTCGAGTATCGCGTTAATGCACCATCTACGTTATACGTCTGCTAAACAAAAGCTTATTCCGTCTGTTATTGCAGGATGCATAATAAAGCTATGGCACTTCGGTAATGCTGAAGCAGTTCAATACATTGGTCCAATGTATGTTGCAGTTCATTTAGAAATGCACTTCAAACGCATTTGCTTATGGGCTCGATTTTAAAAGGGTGTGCGAGCTGCCTGAATTCGGGATTATTCGGTATCAAGAAATAATCAAGCTAGTAATCATAATCAATGTGGATGAAAGACCGGATATTTTCGATTCATTATTTTAATGATTTGAATCAATTGACATCCCAGTACCGTTTGCAAGTAGTGAAAGGTAACGTCAGGAACTGTTTCATTGAACCTAGGAGTAATTACATTTGTGTAAATCAACATCAATTTATATCATCCCATGTTCTTCTTAGCTAAGTACCAAAATCCCAACAGATGTAAGCATTAATTTTCCGTCTCTGTTTGTTCGAAATTCTACGAAATTGTCGGAAATCACAACTGATTTTTTACGTTGATATTCCATTTACTTAAAAAAGGCTAAAGTATTATGAAAACTTCTCAAACGACTTTGACTTTGTGTACAGATTATGTTAGCGTTACGTAACTTAAGGAGGAGGGAAGTTTGTCTTGCGTTACTTATTGTTACAAAGGGTGAGGGGTGGTTAGGTGGACCACATTTGCATTTAGTCTATAGTTGCTTATGAATAATAATAAATTGTTCATTTTTATATGTTTTTTCAAAGATTTTCTTCAAAGAGAAATTATGATCATGGTTTGTGCGAAAAATGATAATGGTTTGTCAACTTTCAGAAATCACCATTTTTGAATTGAAAAATACGAATTTTCAAGTAGATGTTGCATTTCTCAATGCTTGAGTCATCATGTTGATCCATTCATAATTTAGGCTTTTTCAAAGCTTTTCAAAGGTGAACATCACTCAACAGGAGAAACCTTATTTTTGCTTCGCACGAAGGACAACAAAATAAAACAAACAAACCGCAGCGCGCTAAGCGGTTGCCATAGAAATTTTGTGGACAAACCAACAACAGCGGATCGAACAAACCATGAGGTCATCGAAATGCATTAATTACATGATTTAGGTATATAAATCTGATACAAATGGTGTACAAACATGATGTATACAATATTTGTAATCCAGAGAATGTATGAATACGTACCAAATGATCATCATTCATATATCGTGAACCATTTCAATACCTGATTTGACAGAAGTGCGCAATCAAATAGTGGACAAACCAAGATCATATTTTCGACTGGACTAACCAACATCATTTACCTTATTTGCTATGGTGCAAGACATGCTCTATGCGTGAACCACAGCTAAAGTCGTACATCCACTGTAGCAATTGAACAATCACCCCTTCTTGAAAGGTTTCTAACATCCATTCGATACGAATATAAAAATTGTAAAATAAAGAATGTTATCGATTTTCAAGTACCTATTTAATGAGTGAATCGATCCCTACGCCGTCTAGAAAATCGATTCGAATGAATCGATCTTTTTTTAAAGATCGCCCAATCCTATTATCGCGACTGAATTGGTACCGAACATTGATTTTGTATCCAAAGTCTGCTATGCATTAAATCACTGGATCAATCGAAAAAATTGATCGTTTATAAAGAAATACCACAAACCAAAACCAGAAATCTGATCCATTTGTTACATGCGTTGATGATCTTTACATTATGATGTTATGTATATGTATTTATTATGAAGCCAAAACCACCAATAAATGTGGAATTAGCTTCATAATAAATGCTGAATATGCTATTGCCCTTTGATAGTTTTTATTACTTTATGGTAAATAATTATCTAAGATCATTTTGTTAGCCCACGGTGCAGAGACACGTTCAAGTGGTTATGAAGCGAGCTCATTGACGCCATCGGAGATGCTATTCCACCTTTATGCACGAAAGAAGGGCTTTTTAACAAACTCAGCAACTGGACTATCTAACTTGTTCAGAATGCTCTTTTGGAAATGCTTGTGATGGACAGATGGCTACGCAGTACAAATGGAGTATGCTATGATATATCTGAACACTTTCAGAACAAACATGATGTTTGTTAATTTTTGTTTTTTGCATTACACCAGTCACTCACCTTGTCGCAACAGCAAAATGCAGTCGACATATGAAGTAGTACTTGTAGTTTTTTCATTTGTTTGCATATATCCAATAATCGCTTTGTGCCTACGGTGTTCATCTCAATGGCGTCCTTCAGTTTGGCTTCTAATTTGAGAGTTGCAGCACAGTGAAAAACTACCTCAGTCTCTTCTCTAAGTCTCTTCAAATCCTCGATGGCAATTCCGAGTCCATCTTGTGTCACATCACCCTGAATTGGTATCAATTTCTTAAACACATCTGGTTTCTCATTTTTGATGCGCTGAAATACCTGAAATGAATATAAATAACATAATGAATCTAATACTAAATCAGGCTTAATTTTTTAACACAGATATAAGAAGGACGATTTATGAGTGATATCGCATGTAGCGATGTTTTCGACAAGCGCGGAATTTTAGGGATTGGTTACACATACAATTTGCTAACAATTACTGAAACTGTGTACTGATTTGACAATAGTTCCACTCGCAACGTCCGGTTGCGAAAATGCGAAAAGTGAAAGTATTGCATTCCATTCTTTGTTTTTGAGAGGCTTTAAACTCAGTGAAAGTATCAGATATCTACCATTTTTCATTATTGATGGCTGCTGAAATGAGTGGCGAGTAAAATATTAAAAAAAGTCACAGGAGGGTTGTGTCCAAGACACGACCGCATAGTCGACGTAGGATTCCGTTAGACTATCTGTTGATTTTGGATATGTTTGAAGATTTACATCGTTAAACTCTTTAATAATGATTTGGTGGCCCAGAAAAGGGCCGTTTTGTTTGGTTGTTGGGTATTGTACGTTAACTCCACCAGTGTTTACCGAGTGATGATGGCAGAAGGATGGTAAATAGTCGGTAGATGGTGCGTATCAGATTATCTTTTACCGAAGTGGAACGAGATATGATGAAAACCGCCCTCTGCGATCCTAGACGAGATACCTCCTGTGTTATGTATGGATGAAATAAAGAAAAAAAACCAATGTTATTTAAGATAATTACCAATCCAATACCGAACACAATCATAATTTTCTCTCATCAGTAAAAACATGTTACTTTAATATAGAGAAAACATATTTGGAATGGAAAAGGTAATTTTCTTTTATAATTTTTAATTTCTGAGTGTTTATTCAACCCAATGCGAATTTTAATTGGAATAACAACTCCTAATACTATACATAGAGGATATGGGAAATCACTTTTTCCTAATATTTATTCATTTTTACAATTTTTCTCGCCGTATAAACTTTTCTTGGGAGAAAATGAACTCAACAAAACAGACAGCTTAAACCAAACGACCTATTTTCGAGCGGGAACGCACCTTGGTTTTTGATTTTAGTAAATTAAAATAAATCGTTTCATATATGAAGTCATTTTTAACACATTTTTAACATTTTTAACTGCTTCCATATAAAGGGTGTGTCACATCAAATTGCATCACGGAAAAAACGCTGTAGAAATTTAATTTTTAGGAATTATATCTTCAGCTTTCGCTTATAATCAGATAAGAGTGTATAGATCACGTTGGCAATGCTTCACTGTCAATTTTTCGTAAATTTGGAAAAATGTCGTCGAACGAAAAAGAGCGTCGTGAATTAATCCTGTGCACTCATTTCGAGAATCCGGAGTTGTCACATCGGGACATTGGTAAGATGCTGGGAATCGTCCAATCCACGGTCAGCAGAGTACTAAAACGATACTTCGAGAACCTAACCATCGACCGGAAGGTGAAGAACGGCAAAAATGGATGCTCCGTCAGTGAAAAAGATCACAAGCGTGTAGTTAAGCAGTTTAGACGTGATCCGAGAAGTTCGGTCCGGGATGTCGCCAATAAGCTGAATTTGTCAAGTTCATTCGTCCAGTGGACCAAGCAGCGGGAGGGCCTGCGTACATACAAGGTTCAGAAGGCTCCTAACCGCGACGAAAGGCAAAACATGGTGGGGAAGACGCGAGCCCGGAAGCTGTACACCGAAATGCTGACGAAGCCGCATTGCCTGGTAATGGACGACGAAACCTACGTCAAAGCGGACTTCCGTCAGCTGCCGGGCCTGTTGTTTTTCTCCGCAGAGGACAAATTCAGCGTTCCGGAGGAGATTTGCAAGCAGCAACTATCCAAGTTTGCCAAAAAGTACATGGTGTGGCAAGCGATCTGCTCTTGCGGAAAGCGGAGCGCCCCCTTCGTGATGACCGGTACGGTAAACGGGCAGGTTTACCTTAAGGAGTGCCTACAGAAGCGCTTACTACCACTATTGAAGCAGCACGAGGACCCGACCATCTTCTGGCCGGATCTCGCTTCGTGCCACTATTCAAAGAACGTGTTGGAGTGGTACGAAGCCAACGGGGTCACCTTCGTGCCAAAGGAAATGAACCCGCCCAACGCGCCGGAGCTTCGCCCAATAGAGAAATATTGGGCGATTATGAAGCAGGCCCTCCGGAAGAACCCAAAAGTTGTCAAATCGGAGGCGGACTTCAAGAGAAAATGGATTTCTGTTCAAAAAAAAATACAACCTGACGTTGTACAGAACCTTATGGACTGGGTTAAGAGGAAGGTGCGAGCATACGGGC
Organism: Toxorhynchites rutilus septentrionalis; assembly: GCF_029784135.1. Lineage (NCBI taxonomy): Eukaryota > Metazoa > Arthropoda > Insecta > Diptera > Culicidae > Toxorhynchites > Toxorhynchites rutilus. The sequence goes on from NC_073746.1 coordinate 191,503,095, forward strand.
TTGGGCTCGAAGTATGAATAAAAAGAAAATGCCAAAAGTTGTTTAACAGTTTTTATTTACTGTCTAAAATTTTCAAAAGGATCGGTCTACTGGGCGAATTTCTACAGCGTTTTTTCCGTGATGCAATTTGATGTGACACACCCTTTAAAATTTTACACTTACACTTGGTGCTAATTTGTTCACAATAAACGATTGGTCATTGATATGAAACTTCACGAAGCAACCCCCGACTTGCAAATATTTGCAATTTCAATTTCCCCCAGGCAGCTTGGTTTTGATGTCTCTGTTAGGGACCCGCCGCATGTTTTGTCAATTTCGACCAATCAGAAGTGGGTATTTCCGTTAAGATAGGCGATGAGATTTTTCAATTGTTCGATATTTAGTTTCATGACGTATATTATTTTCTTCAATAAAAAATTGTTATGGAGTACCGAAATCAATTGACGCAAAAATTTCATCAATCCATCATGAAATGACTGAGTAATAAGCGTTTGAAATTGGACAATTTTCACGATGCAATCGATTTTCGGTTTTCAATTTGTACCCCAATATGTTCCCGAAAGACATAATCCTACGTCAAAAATTGCAGTAACTCGGAAACGAGATACTGACAGGTTTGTAAATGACATTAACTCGTATATCACACGGTGTAAGTGGCTGCACTGCATTAACTAACTGAATCGACTCGTTGGAGCATATTCGATGATATACTCATACATATCGGGACACCTTTTGGGGGAAGTCGATGAACCTCTGACATACTCCTTAATCAATTCTTGATGAGCGCGAATTCTCGCTTCAGTTCCGCACTTTCTTGTGCTGCTTTTTTCTGCGGCCTAACTCCACCTCCAAGCCGATCTGAGTAGGTATTTCGGTTGTAGTTGTCGTTGCATGGCGGTATTGCATGCTGTCATTACAGCGCCAGTTCGATGTTTAGGCAATATCATTCATGGATGACACTTCCTGCATAGAGTATGTCGCAATTTCACAGTCATTCTCGCTTTACTAATCAATCAATTTCTATTATTAAGAAGTTCCCGATACTGCTCTGCTTGGATCAATATCTTTGTAAACATGTGTCGCAATTCATTTATCAATTCATCAACAAGCTATAAGGACCCTAATGATCTAACCTAAATCTAAACATGAATACAACATTACACAAAGCCACATACATAAACACTACATAAAGTCATCACATAAATCAATAATCACATGGCAGTTCTTTCAGTAAAAAATGACTAAATCTGCGACGAAGAAGCATTCGAGATAGATGAGAATCGAACTGCCACCCTGTTGAAAAGTCTTTACAGATCACTGATGCGTTCTGCAATGCAACAGCTATGAGCAAAGCTCTGGCTGTGTCAGCTATGGACCGACAAATAGTCCAGATTGATCAACTGATAACGACTCCCTTGATTCGGTAAACGCAAGGGGTCCGTCTACGACAATCTACGAAGAGCATGTCTTATGAACTTTCGTTGAACTGATTTAACTCTTTTGACACCGGGGTTTACATTCATTCGTTTGAGAATACACAAATTGACGAAAGTTGTCTTTGAATGAGGTCATCCGTCAGGTCCCAGATTGAACGACGTTTTTAGCTTCGAAAATGATCTTGGAATCATCTCCGTATCGATGTCAACTCTACTCAGAGTAGCAGCTAGCTGCATGCTCGATATGGTCGCTGCTCAATCTGTAGTCGGTGAAAATACTGGCGAATTCTTCTGAAAATAGTCCTGCTGAGTAGATGCCGTTAAACGCCATAGACGATTACAAGGCATGGCTCGTTCACAAAATCTTAAAACCGTTTAGGACTTGATTTGAGTTTCCTTTGTATTCCACGTTGATAAAGCTTACGTCTTGCAAAGCATTCTTACGTTTATATTCGTAGTTGATGCTCCCATGTTGGAGTTTTTGTGCGGTGTCTAGTGAACTTTCTCGATGAGTCCCTTTTTATGGATTTCAGTCGTAGTTCGCCGGTTTGCCATTGTTCACGAGACGCTAGAGGAACTTACGAGGGCAATCCGATAAGTACTTAGCCTACAAAAAAGTTTATTTGCGAGAGTGTGGCTAAGCTGTACTTATCGAGCAGGAATGAAGCGGAGGGGTGAAAAGCCGAGTGACCCTTATCCGATATATAGATAATCAATAGATCTAGAAAAGTTCGCGTTCTCGTATTCAGTCAGGTTATTGCAAATTCCTGCCTGGTGATCAAAGTCCTTTCACTAGGAGCAGAGCAATATTTGATTTGTCGCTTTCAATGAACATGTCGTTCATCTCAGTTTGACTTTTCCATATTTCTAACAGCTTGTTGGCTTGTCGCCTTCAGAGCTTTTCTCAACGCGTCTCCCGCCGTGTCCTGGGGTTAGGACCTTGACCACTTAAGGCCCCACTTAGATGTTTGGCTGAACTTTCGAACCCTGAATCTTCTTCCGGCCCGAATAGTATTTTACCCGGCAGCGTTATGGAGTTCTGTTTGACATATGCCTCGATGTCCATCAAAATTCAGTGGTTGGGATTATCCAAAATAGGCTCATAAAATATTCGATCTCTCGTTTTAGCCCGATGTTGCTGTTCAGGAGTTTGTTTGGGTACATCCTGCTTCTTGTAAGTTTTCAAATCATGCCTCATCGTAATCCGCTGAATCACTCCGATATTGGTACTAACTTTCAATGCCATGTCACGAATAAAGGCAGATCGATCTTTACGTATATAATTAACGACTTTCTGGTCCGATCCGTGGTCGCTAGAACCGGGACCAGGATTTGGCAAGAATCGGTACAGCCGGGGGTTGGAGAACTGCAGCCATGGATCGTGCTTATTGGCGAAAAATTGTGAATCAGATCTAATCTCTCAATGGGCTGTTGAGTCATTGTAAATAAATAAGAACCTGGTTTACGTCCATTTCTTGGCAGGTCCTCCAGGGAACGCTCATTGTCAAATTTCTCAATTATTCGTTTCACACTCCCCGGCCGAATTTTGACCCTTTTCTAGATTTGATTGTGTATTTCACCCTTCACGGAGCACCAAATGTATAAAACTATGACCTGCTGTTACGTTTTTGACAAGCTAAAAAAATATGCTTTGCATACATTTCTTTATGCATCCGTGTGTGAGTGATGACGTATCAAATGTTTGAGATTACTTTTCGATACACTTCTTAGTTTCACCCATCAGACATAATGTTCACGTTCTGCTGCTCCGAGTGCTAATTCATCTCAATCAGTCCTTTAAAATAAGCTACCAGTATATTTGACATTCATCCTAATTTCGTTAATTTCTACCATCGATAAAACTTCCAACACTTCGGCTGGTTCGTAAGTTTACTTCAATTTCGGAAGAATGTCGGGAGAGAGGATTGAAATCGTGACTTTTAGCGTGAGAGGTACTGATGTTTCTACCATATCACCTCCGACCACATAAGTCGTAGCATCCACTTCTTCAAAAATATTCCTTAAAATCTTTACTTACCGGCAATTTATACCAATCGTCAATGCGAGCTTGTGGACTTTTGCCTCGTTTTGACCGAAGTAAGATATAAATCGATCGAACATCAGGACACGCATACATAATTTTTTCAATAAGAACCTATTGGCGAAGAAAATGGAGTTCAGAAGTGTGTAAACAATCAAAACTATATTTTAATGAATTCTAATGAATTACCTTTCCCATAAATCCAGATCCACCAGTGATGAATATAGTTTTTGCTGAATACCACCGTTGTACAGGTGTTTGAGCCATAGTTTCCTGTACAGAAAGAGAAAAAAAATATAGGAGGTTGTGTCCAAGATACGACCGCATTGTTGACGTAGAACTACGCTGTTATTTTTTATAAGTCGCTTGTTTATACCTTCGGATATTATTCTATAATGCTGTAAATTTTAGAAACAACTGCTTAGTAGAATGATCTCTGAAATAGTATTGCCTCAAAGGAATCGCACCTCTAGGCATCGTTCGTATAACGTAAACCAAGCGCCGAACAAGCGTTCGCCATAGCATGCATACAGAGCCATACATTGGTGGCTTGAAACTACTAGGAATATAAACACTTCTCATCATTTTGCGCTGTTTTCAAAAGAAACGCTTGTGTTAATATTACTGGCCTCGAAAAAAGTTGCATTACTTTCTCATGCTCGAGAGAAGCGCAGCTGTCACTCTTAGTGGAGGAAGTTTTGCCACTGGCAAGCGAAACCTAATCACATACAAAATTCCAGAACGACATCTACTTTCTTGGTGACTAAACAAGCGAAATAAACTCTTTTTGTTAATAACAACCTCGAAAACAGTAGCAATGCTTCATTATGATCAATATTAGCGCAAATGCAATCCAAGTTGAAGGTAATTTTGCGACTGGCACGCGAACCCAAATAACTTATAACATTACAGTAAGACATTCAAGATGCTTGGTATTCCCCAAATAATTTTTTGGCGCGCAACCTTTACGCCTGATTCGCCATAACGTCAGTTTAATGCATTGATGCATTCTCAAAGGCAAGCCCTTATGATGACGGAAAACAAACAATGTTAACTGCTTGGAAAAAGACTGAATTATGCCACACAGCTTGTACTCTGCTGTAACACCCATCGATGCGAATTCGCTGATGAGTTTGTCAAGAGCGACCGCCATCACCACCAGCGGGGGAAGCTTGATTTTGGTTGCTGCCTGGGTAACAGCGCTTATATTTTCAACCGACGCGCCGAAATCGCCTACTTCGATGTTGTTCGATGCGGTGTCACACTCGCGAAGGCTCGGTTCAGTGCGAGCACTTTTCACTGCACCAACATCGCGTGCATCCTTAGATGACGCTTGCCTCGAAATTTTATTGCCCCTGGCAATGCGTTCGTTTTTTGCAGGGCTCGAGCCTGCCTTCCTCTTCTTCTTGCTCATCACACACTACGCGAAGCGTCCAATTTATGACGCGGAAAGAAGAACACACAATACGAATAATGCGAACAGAAAAACCAAACGAAAATATCCAAGTTGGATTACCACTGGTGGGGTCCAATCTTATATCGAAGCGCAGCGAAAACAAAGTGAACTGGATTGCTCAACAGTCCGAAACCGAATGAAAGTTTGCCTCAGCTAGATCCACTGTTTATACTCTAGGCAAGTATTCCCCTTCATTTTTCTACTTTTCCTTTGTTCACGGAGACTTTAAATCCTACGATTCCCTCTCCGTTGGTCGTCGATAAGTTGCTCGTTATTGATAGCTCTGTTCGGGAAAGCACACAAATGGACAGAACAAATGTATGGGAAAATGGAAACGCTTAAAGTTTTCATGAATTTTAATCATTTATAAACCAGGGGATTCTAATGTATAGCATATTAAACAAATCTCGCTTAATTTTTGAAAAGGTCCTATGTAACAAAAGACGAGTGGGTAATGTCGGGGACATAACCGGAGTGACGTAGGACTTTACAAAGGGAACAGCTTTTGCTAAATATATATTTTCAATATATTGTTTTATTTTCTTCTCCTACGTGAATACCTACCTATCTAACTGAAAAATGGATAAGTTTACTGTTTACTCTTTATGAATATGTTGAAGGTTCTGAACAGAACCTTTGATGTTGTGTTTTTGCGTTTTTTTTACAAACATTCTCAATTTCTTCTCACTATCTTATAGTTGCTTCTTGATATTTTTCTGAAGGCTTTGTACTTATTCAATGTTCAACGCCGGGCATCTTTTGGCGTATGCACATATCGTACAATCAAAATGATGGCTATGATAGGGAATGCATAGTGGTCTTCAGCTCATTCACTATCATATATTTCACTATTGAGCACATTACCGTACCTTGAACTGTGGTTTCGTAAACGAATGAATTGTAAGATTTGTAGTCTCCGCAAACAATGTAAATAAAAATGAAATGGAAACGAACTTTACGATCTGTCGAGAAATAGATGAGCTATAAACGTTCTGAAAAACCAACAGTGAATACAGGGACGGATGACCTTCGGATTAAAGTCCTTTAAAATAAGAACAGAGCAGCAGGAAATACATAGCTCATCATGTTGCTCCTTAGTTATGTTTCTATACAATGCAGATGTAACCTCAGTCAATTTTCAACATCAGTTATCAACCAAAGAAAGCAGTTCTTGCTACCGAGAAAATCGTGAATGCCATCCTTCATGAAGCCACTTTCAATTCGGGAACCATACATGGGTTTGTGAGAACTGAATGATCAACTTAAAAGACCCCAACCACCAAGAAGTTCAAAAACAAGCATAAACAAAATAAATCAGTTCATATTATATATCATATTATGTCACTTCAGAATGCATTGGTATTGTGAATAACTTTTAATAACTCTTCTTTAAAAGGTTTAATGGCCCTGAAAAGCGCCGTGTTTTACGGTGGCTGGTTTTGCCACCAAAGCAGTCTGTATAAACAAACTTTTTCCTTTTTCTACCTGCTGCCGTTTTGCGATTGCGTTTGCCACTCGCTGAAACTAGTTGTTGCCACCGAACCAAATGTGCTCTGTTCTGTAGGCGGGTTTTCTTATTGTCGTGAGCAGTATTGCAAGCCAACTCGAGCACTCCGCCGGCCGAAATTCTATAACCGCTATTAGGTATACTGGTGCTCCGGAACCAACCACACTGATTTACGGTTTGAAAGAGAATGATATATTTTTCAGCGGATCCGCGCGTTTTGTACTTTAGCGGTACACGCTCACAGGATAGAGAAAAATCGGCAGACTCAGCCAAAGGGGCGAGTCCAACGAGACGAACGAATGAGCGTTATAAGGCAGCGATGGCAAAAAAATACATTCATTACGATTTGTTCGCTCGTTGGATTCACATGCAGGCTAAAAAGGGTCCTTTTCAAGATCACAACATTATCTTTAATCTAAAGAGCTTATTGTTTTGTTATCACTCGATATCCCCATCTTGTTCGGCTAAACCTTTCTGTTTAGCGATTGCGTTTGCCACTCGCCACAGCTTTCACAGTTGGAAAATTTCTTCCCATCCTGCTTGTGACATGTTGTACAGTAAATTACATTTAACGCGACGTGCCGAAGCACCGCTCAGTGTCGCATTGGAGGCGATTTTAACCTGTTATTGAACATTTGCGATGACAGTGGTACAGTGTCGACTTTCAATGTGGGGTCATAATTTGGACCCCGAACTCTATGTTTACAAAAATGTCCAACTAAATATGTCGCAATACAGGTCCGTCAAATTAGCTATATGTCGAGCTAAATGTAAATTACTGTACTTTCAATCTGGAAGCAATTTAAGAATTCTTGAAAATTGAATAATCGAGAAAGTCCCCAAACATCAATAAGCTCAGCACAACTGCCAAATTCTCATACTCATCATATCTTGGCAAACAAATTATGAAAAAATCAATTTGTGTTTTATTATTATTTTGGATAATATTTTAGAATGCATTGAACTGTATTTCGTAAACTCTTTTTTGAAAGGTTTAATGGCACTGATGAGCGCCGTGTTTTATGGAATGGTTCCAATTTAGAAAACTTAGTACTCGTGGTTTTGAAAAAAACCATTTCGAACGCCCTCGATGCCGCCTTGTTCTGGATTTGCCACCAAAGCAGTTTGTATAAAGAACAAACTTTTTCTTCTGCTACCTGCTGCCGTTTGCGATTGCGTTTGCCACTCGCCACTCGCTGCAACTGCCTGTTGTTGTCTTGGTGTCCACGGAACCGATTGTGGTCTGTTCTGAATGCGGGTTTTCTTATCGTTGCGAGCAGCTTTGTCAGCTAACTCGATAACTTCGGCGGCCGAAACTATATATCGCCGGCTAGGTGGACTGGTGCACTGGTACTAACGCGCTCGGCCTAGCTACCCTTGCGGAGCAATTGGCGGATACACCTACGGTGAATTGCAGACCAAAACGGTTCGAGCGGGATTTTGCCTTTCCCTTCACTTTTCCTCCTTTGTCATGTCCAGACATGGCTGCTTGTGTTGCTTTGTTGATTTGATGTGATGCGAAACGATGTGGTGTACGGTTTCGATGAGAATGATCGTTACGGCAGCGGAGCGGGGATTTTTAAGCTGACTGCCTGGCTCGAGAATTACGCATGTGTGAGACTGCGACCAATGTTTCGTTCATATTTTTTCTTTTTCCTTTCCAATCATGCTTCATTGTATTTCGCTGCTGCTCTGGTTGCCCGTTTTGGTCGGTACGATTTGAGGAGCACAAAATGAACCAATCAAAAATGGGCACATAGTGCATTTGGACAAGGCTTGATATTTCACAATTATTCAATTATTTATCTCAAGAAAAATGAATTGTTATTCGTTATGATAGATGCGTAGATATATTTCCTATCAATTGATGCAAAAACATTTGCGATCTATTGAGAAATGCTCGAGTTATAAGCGTTCCAAATCTTGCATTTTTTCCTACTTGTTCAGTGCCTAGATTTTCATTTCACCCCCTATATCTTCCGGTTAGACGTAGTCCTACGTCAAAAGTAAACAAATCGAGTTAATGGATGCACGCTCTTAGTTTTCAATCGTTGAATGCACTACAAAAACAATCGTTCATGTATCTATCTTCTTCATCTTTTTATCGCCGATACAAAAAATATCCAATGTGCAGATTCGCATTTTAAGCACTCGGCTGTTACTTCGGACGCCACTTTCCTCCGACGCTCGGAACGTCCGAAGTAACAAAGCAGTCAAAACAACACAAAGTCGTACTTCGGTCGTTTCGGGTTTTTGTTTCTTACAGGCGTTGTTAGTGATTTCAGTGCAATTCAACGAGTGATAACAACAATAATATGTCTTTCGAACGAAATGCTGATATTTGAATTGCTGTTTAGTAGTTAGTTTCAGATTCGCATCGTGCAACGTAATATGTCCAATGTGCAAACGCGGCAGTCAAAACGTCCAATGTAACATTTTTCGTTCCTAGGGTTCAAATTTAAGCTCAAATCACTGAACAACAGTTACGATTGGTTTTTCAGAGTTATTCTTGACTGCTAGTGGTGAAAGTAGCGATAGAGATCGATACCTTTCAATACAATTCGCAGATTAATGTTCGGGTCTTCAACTTCGTTTTTCTCGAGTTGATGAAAATGTTACATTGGACCTTTTCAAAAGTTACGCGAGAAATCTTACGGAATAGTATGTAAATCGCCAAAATCCGTTCGCGGCAAAAATAGTTATTAACGTTAACTTTATTTCATAAAAACGTGACCTGTTTTCTGATTTGGCGCCCTTAATGAAAGACGTAGTTCTACGTCAAAAAGAACGACGCAATATTTCTCATGTACTTTTATATGCTAGAGATCAATAACAGTTCGGCTGAAAAGTTTATAAGGTAACACAGTAAAACTATTTTTTTTGCAAAATTCAATTTTATTATTCAACATATTTGCCTTCGATTGCGATACAGCGATCTTGCCACTTTTCGATATAATTTTTATAGTACTCTTTCCAAGTTTTTCTAGAATAGGCCTCAGTTTCGGTAATCACTTCATCATCGGTTTTAAATTTCTTGCCAGCGAGCATTCTTTTCAGGTCTGCGAACAGAAAATAGTCGCTGGGGCCAGATCTGGAGAATACGGTGTATGCGGAAGCAATTCGAAGCCCAATTCATGCAATTTTGCCATCGTTTTCATTGATTTATGATTTTTCCATTTTTTTCACAATAACAAAAGTTGCTTCACTCTCAATACTGTAACTCACGGCCGATTGCTGTCAAATTTTGACACGTATCCATTGGAAGATGGTGCTCTGTGATAGTCAAGTAGATTTTTGCAAGGGGCGCCATCCAGACGTCAACCCTATGAACTTTTCAGTCGAACTGTTATGTTCCGAAAGAACAAAAGAAAGTTCCTGTCCATCCATCATGGTCAAGACATAGCCTTCTTCTTCTTCTTCTTCAATGGCACTAACGTTCCTAGAGGAACTTCGCCGTCTCAACGTAGTATTACTTGCGTCATTTTTATTAGTACTTAGTTGAGATTTCTATGCCAAGTAACACGCCTTGAATGCATTCTGAGTGGCAAGCTCTAGAATACGCGTGATCACAGTGCAAGTCGGAGGAAATTTCTTTGACGAAAAATTCCCCCGACCAGAACGGGAATCGAACCCGAACACCCGGCATGTTAGTTGTGACGCTAACCACTCGGCCAAGGGAGCACAGACTTAGCCTACGACGCATGAAAATTATTAAGAAATCTGTGTTGAGAAGATTCTCCACATGCCGTAATAATTCGTGAAAATCTAGCTATGTTACCCCTTGCAAAAACTACAGAATCTTGTATAAAAGATTTTTTGGCGAACACCAAATTCGAGTTCAACGTAAGCTGAAGCTGAATTCGAAGAGAAAATTACACAGCCGAGGAGAAACATGGATGCATGCTGAAACGTTCCATGTCCACGAATTTGTTGCTTCATACATCATTCATTTTAAAAGCCCTTGGACTTCTCGGCTACTTCGATAGGATCAATCGTCAAATTAATACTGCTTACCGATGCGATGTAACATCGGGTTCGAAAAACCATGTTTCTCCGTTACATGGAATAAATGTTTGATACAGAAAATCTCCTAAGAAAGCAGGAGGAGTATCTAAACACAATAGAATCATTCATTGCGCCCTAAAACCTGTACATGCCAAATTTCGTTTCATTTGCTTGATTAATTCTCGAGTATTGTAGAAATTTGTGTTTCATTTGTATGGCAGCAGATATGTATGGATGAAATAAAGAAAAAAAAACTCACCAATGTAATATAAGATAATTACCAATACCGAACACAATTATCAATTTTTCTCTTCAGTAAAAATATGTTACTTTAATATAGAGAAAACATATTTGAAATGAAAAAGCTAATTTTCTTTCTGAGTGTTTATTCAACCCAATGCGAATTTTAATTGGACTAACAACACCTAATACTTATGACAGACATACAGCTGTACTTGCGTTGTACTTCGAAAATTGTATGTCTGTCACCATGTACAGCGCTAGAACCATGCAAGCAACTCGGTACAATCGCTGTACCTGTACCGACCTGTTTTACCGCGGTACATGGCTACAGTTGTACTGTGCGCAGCGCCATAGACGGTTAGTGGTGGGTAGCATGAACAAGCAGAATCAAATCACTTGATAAACGTTCTTTTCATTGACTTTCTTTTAAGTTAATAACTCAGATTGGAAACTTTTTTGTTGTGTTTGATAGTTTAGACACTAAATAAAAACCTTTTTCATTGAAATATGTGGTGGAAATTGGAAAAATATCTGATTGTCAGTTTGACATACGGTACAATGTACAACCAAAGTATGTCTGTCATGGTACGATGGTACCTGTACAACGCTGTACACGTACAACGCAAGTACAGCTGTATATCTGTCCCTGGTATAATACTATATGTAGACTATATGGGAAATCACTTTTTCTAATATTTCTTCACATTTCCAATTTTTCTCGTCGTATAAATTTTCCTTGGGTAAAAATCAACGCAACAAAACAGACAGCTTATACCAAACGACCCGTTCTCGAGCGAGAACACACCTTTGTTTTTATTTATGAAAATTGAAATAAATCGTTTCATATTTCAAGTCATTTTTAACACAACTGTTACCATAACAATTCTACACTTACACTTGTGCTGAATTTTTCACAATACACGATCGGTCATTGATACGTAATTTCACGAAGCAACCAACATTAAAGTTCCAAATTGTAACCGTTGGTTCCAAGCATTAATTTGAGTTCTACCCAAACAACAATATACTCCAACATAATGTTTTAATAACAATCGCCATAAATACCCACCGCCTGTTGCTTGTAAACAGTTGGCCCAATAGTGAACGGTGTGAAACCTGGGTAAAATGCCCACCGCGAAATACGTTTCATGGGACCATCTTTCATTCAACAGAGCTGCCAACTAGGCAAAACATAAATGAACTCACACAAAAGAAAAAAGAAAAGAAAAGCGTGGTAAAGAGTAGTGTCGGCGAACTACTTTCCACCATCAAGGAAATTGGAAATGCGCGCCGGAACAAGTAAATTTTAATAGTGCCAGAGCGCATCGAAAGCAAATAGAGAAGATAGGTAAAGATTGTTATAAGAAATAAAAGAAATTATAAGAGAAAAGATAGGAGAGTTAAAAAGAAGAGGAGAACCGGATGAGAGGAAAAAGGACCTGGACCTTTCAGCGGACCTTTTTTCTATATTCCATCTTTGTCTCCGCCGAGACGTGTGTTACCCGCCATTGAGAAAAGGGACGTTCGACTGTAATTTCCGCCATTGATAGTCGACGTCGAGTAAGGATACCGGAACAGAAGAGCCATATCCACGCTTGGAGTCTACAATGGGGGTTTCATGCCGTTTATACCACGGAGAAAGAACAGAGAAAGAGAGAAATATACGAAAATACTACTAAGTTAGAAAGCATGAAAGTCTGTGACGTCACAAACAGGATATATGCGAAAGCAATAGGGAAAATAGAATAGGGACAGAAGTAAATTGAAGAGTATATTCAAAAGGAAAGAAGGAATAAAAGAAGAATATTGTAGAAAAATCACATTTATCTCTATTGCGGTGTTGAAAATTTCAGTATTTCGGACTCAAAAGGAGTCGCCAGCCCTCGTCCTCGATTGGTTGGCGGATTTGGCTAGCATTGCCCAACCTTTGAGAGATATTTGATTGTGGGAGTAGTTGGTGGCTTTAGAGCAGGGGTTCTCCAACTATTTTGGACAAGAGACCCCTTTTCCAGAATGGAGTCATATCTCAAACCCCCATAGCCAGATTTTTTTGAGAATCCTATCTTTGGTTTTTTTTTCTTACTGAATAATTATCGGTTTAGAAACATTGCAGTTAGTTAACACTAAACCTACCGATGTTTCATGTATACCTATTCATAAAGCAATAGCAAACGATGTGTAATGCAATGGTTTTGTATCACAACCATACATATAAATCTTTCTGATATCAGATAGATGTTTGCCAGGGTCAAATTACCCGTTGCGGTAGTTAGGGCAGGTTACATATATTTCTCAGTAAAAAAAATAACAAGAGAGGAGTAAACACTGAAAAATACATTCGATGTATGTTTTGGGAAAAGTAGAGTAGACAAATGATGTTGTGGCAATGTAATTTGCAAGAAAATTTTGACTAAATGTTTAAAATGGGCAATTTGACCCCTCGTAGTATGTTTAGTGTTAAATGAGTAAATTTGACATTTTTTCTCATGGAAGCAATCTGGCGTAGTGGTAACATCCGTACCTCTCACCCAAAAGGTCACGAGCTCAATTCTCACTCCCGACATTCTTCCAAAAAATTAAAGTAATGTGACAAACCAGCCAAAAGTGTTAAAAATCACTATAATACAGAAAAAAATATTTTATCATATTATTCAACGAAATAAATAGACATAAAATTTAGTAAATACATATTAAGTGTAATTAATAATTAATAATACAAATTACTCACAAACTATAAAAAGCATTCAAATCCAAAATTAATACATCCGCAACTACCAAAATACCAAAATACGGTTTAATATTGGTTAGTCAAAGTCTAAATCTCCGCTTTCGTTGATTTTCCAATGGTTCCTTCGGTTTCGGGTTGTTTGTAACCACATTGAAGCTTTTTTCGACAAAGATATTGTTCAGCAATGTTCCACAACGCAGGATATTGTTTTTCAATATTGCGTTGTTACCAGAATTGTTGACAACCTTGATTGTACTCCTGCTTGAGCTCCTCATCTGTGTTGATGATAATCAACTTTTCTTGCTCTATTACCATGGCTCATTCCATGGCTGTGACATAGTACGGATTTATTATCCATCGAGGAATTTGAAAGTTTGGAAAATCCTAAAACATCTTAGTAATATACAGGGTTTTCCATTTCGGGCTTCCGAAAGTATACAGCCCTGCGCTGACAACCGTTTCACATAGCTGTCAACCAAAGCGTCATATCGTTAGTTGAATGTCTGCCATTTTACAATATGCATCGCACAACGTGTTAATTTTGTTAAATTATACTATAAAATTGATGAAAACCCGGCAAATGTTTTTCGAGCATTACGGACGGATTTTGGTCGTCATGGACGGCCTACAGAGCACACAATGGCTAATGTAGTGCGTAAATTCGCACAAACTGGATCCGTAGCGGATATTGTGAAACCTGTGCATCATCGTAATGTGCGTTCGGCCGAAAGTATTGCTGCTGTTGCTGCCAGTGTGAGGATGACCCGAATGTTTCGATTCCACGGCGTGCTCATCAATTGGGCTTGTCAAACACATCATTGTGGCGAATTTTGCATTTGGACTTGCACCTACATCCATATAAAGTCCAACAAAATTAGAGCGTGGTGACCATGGAATGCGTCGGGCATACGTCGATTGGGTGAACGAACAACAGCAGCAAAATGCTGAATTTTCGCATCAAATTTTCTTCAGCGATGAGGCACATTTCGAGCTCGGTGGCTATGTGAACACCCAAAATTTCCGTATATGGGGCTCAGAAAATCCGCACGTGATTGTTGAGAGGCCATTGCATCCGCCAAAAGTCACTGTTTGGTGTGCATTATGGTCTGGTGGTGTCATCGGGCCGTATTTCTTTGAAAATGAAGACGGCGAGACGGTAACTGTGAATGGTGAGCGCTATGGCCGCATGTTAACCGATTTTTTTTGCCACAAATTGAAGATATGGATACGGATGACATGTGGTTTCAGCAGAACGGCGCCACGTGCCACACAACACGACCGAACATGGCCATATTGCGAACGAAATTTGAGGGACGCATAATTTCGCGTTTTGGTGATGCCAATTGGCCGTCCAGATCATGCGATTTGAACCCGCTAGACTTTTTTGTGGGGTTATGCGAAAGACCGTGTCTATGCCAACTCTCCGCAAACTCTTGAACATTTGAAAGACAACATTCGTGAAGTTATGACCGAGATACCGCCCCATATGTGCCGAAAAGTCATCGAAAATTACCTGTTCCGGATCAAGGTGTGCGAGGAAGCCCTAGGTGGACATTTGAATGATGTTGTATCTCTCATTTCTAACTACAGCGTGCAGAAGAAACCGAGTAGAGATTTCGTCGTTTTACTCATATAGCTGAGCAAATAATCGAGTGTTCAAAGAATTGTTTCGAAGCTTATTGATAGCATTTATAACATATAACATACTATACTTCAATCAAAAATTTTCCGGAATCACCACCGTGTGGCGCTCTCAGTCACCCGTTTTTATTTTTATTTTTATTTTTGTATGTTGGCACATCTGTCATTGGCATTCTATATGATTTAGTAGTGCGATAGTTTTACATTTCTAAAAGTTGAGTACATCTGCTATTGTGCGTGCCTCGATTTCGTACAATTTGCAAAATTTGCAAAATTAACCGTTATTCGTGAACATTTGGCTTAAAACGAAACGAATACCATTCAGCAACCACCAAATTCACCTGATTTGGCTCCCTGCGACTTTTTCCTGTTCGAACGGTCTGACGGCCATACCGCAAACACCGTTTTGCCTCAAATTCAAACACTTCATTTTTTAATGTAAATTTACTGAACTTTAATATTTTATATCATTGCACAATAAAAACCCTGACATTCTTTGTAGTATAGGCTTCATTTTAACATCATTTACAGGTATCGATTCTGCCTATAGCTTATAATAATATGCATTTGTGTAAAAGTGGCTGTCAAAACCAGCGATAAAATGTTTGCTTTAGCAAATTTTTAGTAGTTATATATTTTTTCAAAGAAGTATAGCTAATTCGCTTTAATTTGATATATCGATCATCTGAATCGGTCTAGTAGCTCAAAAGTTATGATTTTAAAAAAAAGCATTTTGGATGTTCGGAATTGAGACAAATGTAATCAAACATATTTTTAGCTTTTCACCATGAATATGAATTTGTAAATTAATTTTATGGTGATCAAATGAAAGAAAAGACTCTATTGTATCCAAAAACTACATTAATTTCGCGAAAAAGTACCATTTCGAGTAATGAGACACTGTTTAATGGCCAACAAAGCTCAAGTGTTCGGAATTTGAGACAAAACTAATTAAAAAAATAAATGTTTCGTGGATTGGATCAACCGCTGGCATAATTGCGTTGCAGTCGATGGGAAGTACTTTGAAGGGGATTATATTGATATTGATGTATAATCTTGTATTTTTCATTTCCTGAATAAATTCCGGGACTTTCTGATCAAAGATATAGTCAAGACTGATGCGATCTAGGGCTCAAATTTTTTGCTACCAAATGCTGTCTGTGAATCACGCAGTGAATGACTAGTTGGAGAAAAAATATGTTGGTCTATAATCAATTGAATAACATTTTCCCTCTTCGAGACCCATCTCAAGTTTCCTGAAATAATTGAAAAAACTTTTTTTTTTGTTACGCCATGCATATAAGTAACCAAGCATTTTGTAAATTATTTTTCATTCACTTTATTCTAATTCACTTTATTTAGCTATCGTAACACATTGTAATCTCTTGAATTGAATTAGTAGCTCCAATGTATTTCAGAACGCAAATGAACTTTCAACCTAAGGGCAAGCTTGTTATACAGTAAAACATCAGGAGCATGTTTGGACATGAATTTGATGATGACTTCTTTTGTGTTAAATCACGTATATGTTTAAAATACAGAGATATTTTAAACGTGCCTGAAGGACGTGTACGCTCAAACACATTAATTTGCGCACAATTTTCATCTTGCGCACGCTCATCGTCTTGTTGAGTTTTTAAAATGTACAGAAATAAGACTTTCTACTAAAATATTAGTCATTCATATAAGAGGGTGGTTCACGTAACACAACTTATGCAGCATCTTAAATAATTCAAATTGTGAGGTGCGTGAAAGACACAACGTCCTATCCCTCGCAGTTGACAGTATAGCAGTGATGTTGATATTATATACTGGCAACACTAGTTAGCCATACATTGGACATCATTTCCACTCACAACAGACAACTGTCGAGCCGGTAAGTCATACTCAATATTTATTCCCTGTGTCGGGTGATTTCACTGTAGGTTTATACCGACTACATTGAGGAACATGTACAGTAAATATATGAATGCTTCACACAAATAAGGACATTTGTTATTTTATAGGGGTTGATTTTCAGACCTTGTCGACCCCCAAAATCAATTTTAGTTTGTGTTGACGACCTCTGGGAAACCGAAATCGATCCCAGGGGGTCAATATCGACCACTTTGAGAAACCCTGCTTTAGAGAAATGCGTAGGTCTTGTGGAGAAGGATAAAAGCGACACTGCTCCTTTTTGCTGGAGAAACAGATGTTTGCGAGTGAGAGGTAGCAGGTTAAACGACCCTGAGAAAACGAAATCGTAATTAGAGAGTTTCGAAATTTAACTTGACCCAGCGATGCTCCAACTTCTTTAATCCATCTGAAAAATACGTTTTCTCGAGGTCTGCAAAGTAGGCCTCCGTGGCGGCGATGACCTCCTCATTCGACTCAAATTTCTGCTCGACGAATGACTTTTTCAAGTTTGGAAACAAAAAAAAAAGTCGCACGGGGCCAAATCTGGAGACTACGGTAGATGGGGCAGTAGTTCATAGTGCAATTCGACCAATTTGACCGTGGCGACGGCGGAATTTCCATTTTTCCCATTTTTCTAAAATACGCGGACACACCCGCTTCCATACATGGTCAAAACAAAAATACGTTTCGGCTGCAATTCTGAAAGTAGCCGTTTACGAGAATGTACTACACGATAAGTAATCTCTCTTGCGATACTGACACCATCGGGCGATGAGGATAAGTACTTATCGGACCGCCCTCGTACAGCTAGAGTTCTTTTTCCAATCCAATATCGCTCTGATTACTAAGTTCTACTAATTTCAACGTCAGAAGGAGGAATCTGCGTAATCATGACTTTCTTCGGCTTCCAACTGCTCACACAAATTAAGCTCATCATGCTGTTGATAAATAAAAATCAAATAGAATATTTAATTCAGATCTTTGTTTCCACTGCATCAGAAGCACTGAATTTGTCCCGAAAAGCAGTAGACTATCGTTTGAAAGCCATGGGATAGATCCAGAAGCTCGGGAGTGGGTCTCACACAAATTGAACGAAAGCTAAATGAAGCATCGCTAAACCTTTTGGAAAATGCTTCTTCAACGGCATCAAAGAAAGTCAGTTTTCTATAAGATTGTCACTGGCAACGACAAATGGATTTATTTCTAGAACTAGTACAAAAATCATGGCTTTCGCTACTAACGCAATTTAAACTGGATGAATCGGTGAATACATATCACTACCGTCAACAATAATAAATTCAAACTTTGCATCGATGAAAAAAAAGGAATGGGCCCGAAGACACGGTGAAGTGATATTACAGCATGATAACGCACCGACGCATACTGCTAAAGCTGTGAAAGATACAATAAAAACGCTTAACCCTTTCAATACGATAGTGTGCTCCGCCGGAGTGCTACCGCTGCACGGAGCACTGCGCCGAAAAGTATGCACATCGCGCTGGTGTGATCGATGTGCAGTATAACTCTCATGTCGTCTAAAGACGACGCTCGTACACACAGCTCATCGCGCGGATGTCGTCCATAGACGACGCTCGTAGCGAAAGGGTTAACAAGGGGAACGTTATCGCTTACGCCGTATTCTTCAGACTATTCAAGGTATTTATAATCAAACGAAAATTATTTTGAAGTTCTCCTGAAAATTATGTGTTTTCTTCATCGAAAAAAACACAATTCACCTGGTCAATTCACCTAATTATCTTCAATTGCACCCACTCGGAAAATTAAAAAATATATAAATATATTTGTCACTCTTATTATAATATGGCGTTTTCCTAATGAAACCTGTTAGTATTGATATTCATCTTAAGATAGAACTGATTTCTTATTTCCGGATTCCATTTACGCCAGATTTTGATAGTGACCCTTTTAGGTGTGTATCATAAATTAGTGGCCTTTTTAAAAAAATGTATTGAAATATCGACCAACTGATCCAACCGATTGGAATTTGGGTTTTAACCTATTTATTTAGAAATTCATGTTATAGAGAAAAAAAACACTACAATTAATATAAAATTATTTGAAAATTCCGCTGTGTCCGCTTTTTCAAATATATATTTATATATATTTTTGGGAAATAAGGTCAAAAATACAGCATTCAATCAAATTTCGAAATGTGCATCTGATTTAGTTTTTACGACTTTTTATTGTTTTATTAGATTATTTCTCCGCACAGCTCGGCTGGTTTCTCAGCTCTTGACAAATGTTGTGGGATATTTTACATAGTCCTGTAAGAAAAGCTCCAACGGTGTCAAATCGCTTGATTACGGCGACAGCCAAATCTAGAAATTACACAATCTGCTAACTTTTAGCTCTTCAGATCGCGTCTGCTTACTCATTAAACACACGTTGTTCAAACATCAAATGTTTCATATGAAATGGGAATACACGGAATATGTCGGATAGCATGCAAGCTAGACAGCTGTAAGAATATGGAGCCATATTTCTCAGACCACGAAATTGATAACCCTTGGTTGGTAACATTTTTCAGATTGCAGGTATAACTCCAGTAAAAGTAATGTTACCGATCAAAACGCAACAGAACCTTTTTATTTAAAAAACGTATACAACTATGCTTATATGTTCGAATGCATGTTTAAGATTTTTTATTTGATCGTAACTAATCCAGCACAAGAGAAAATAGAAGTTTAAGGTAATTCAAATGGAAAAGATGATTGTACAGTAATTTGTCGAGAGAAGCAGTTTTCGAATATTATTACACAACATATTTTGCAGAGCAAAAAAACCCTAGCATTCGATTGCAATTACATAACACAAATAGTTGAGGCTCGATCATAGCCGTCTCGTTGCGTAATTTCAACTTCGTTCGCTGTGCAATCACTTCTACTTATTTGACTCGCAAAAGAAGAGAGTATGCGGTTATTGTATCTGGAATTGCCTTTCTTACGTACACTTTTCTGTCTGTTTACCCGTTTAGTCGAGAGCAAGTGTGTGAAGCAACCAGCCTTAGATTCAGCGCCACCCATTTGCATCGCTTTAATAAACGAGCTTCATGAGGCACCGAATAATCCAACAAGACACAACCTAAAACACGATTTGGAAAGAAAAAAAATAAGTTTTTCTGTTTGCTTCTCCGATCTATGCGCATTTGCCGTTTTTAATTTGTACAAATTGCACGCAATAAGCCGATATAGGCCAAGATGAACAGAACCATTGATTATATTGCGTCAATAACATTTTTACTAAGATTTCTTTTCAAAGATCGTTGAACAAGCATGTCAAAAATTTAAAAAAAATTATTCTTGATTTCAAATGATTTTTCCAACGCACTAAACCACATTCGTACTTGCCGATGAAATCTACAAAACATAACAACTCTATTCATAAGAGATTATCCTGCAACACATCACCCGAAAATAATCGGATTCGATTTATAACCTCGAGCTTAAAAACTTATTATGTAGGTGCATCGAGTGTAATACGTTTATATTCATGTGGAAAGTAAGTCCAAAACCAGTTTCACTTTCATAAATGAAACGTGTAATGCCAGTTTAGAACACCACATACTCGCTATCCGATTTTCATTCGTATGAACTGGATAGATGAAAGTAGTCTTTACTGGAAAAAGAAAGGCAAAATCGTAATAG
Source organism: Toxorhynchites rutilus septentrionalis (assembly GCF_029784135.1). Taxonomy (NCBI): domain Eukaryota; kingdom Metazoa; phylum Arthropoda; class Insecta; order Diptera; family Culicidae; genus Toxorhynchites; species Toxorhynchites rutilus. Next base: position 191,523,713 of record NC_073746.1, read on the forward strand.
ACAGCCTACCCTCTGAACGATTTACTTTTTACGAGTAAAAAATTACCCTAACCGTTGATTTTTTGTAGTTGACATACATTTCTTTTCATGGCGCTTATAAGAACTATACTTTTCCGTTCTTTGTTTTAAAGAGGCTTTAAACTTTTCAGTTTATTCGCCTTTAGCAAGAGCTATACCATATTAATTTAGAACACTAGCTCTATGACTTTTATTATTTTAGCGATGCGTAAAAATAAAAAAAAATGTTTATTTTTGGTCCGACTGGTCTGGTTCATCATGTTCATGTTTGTGCCAAAATCATTTTTACGGGGCAGAATTCAGCCCACATCTCGAGCATCAAATATATGAGATGGAGACTGTTTGATTGGTTTTAAACTCTACTGACAGCTGCGTCAGATGTAGGCACTTTTTTAGTTTTTTGAACCACCACATAGGAATATGTATATATTAGGCTGTCAAAAAAGTCCGCGATGGGTCGTTGTAAGCGCGTAGTTCTAGTTGTGTTCATTGTATCGAGTCATACTATAGCTTGTTGGAAAGGTATTTTTGCGCGCTATATAGTCCTTGACAGTGTTTTGTTTGGTTAAGTCGTTCGTGAGTTATAGTGTCGCAAATATGGAGCAAAATAAAGAGAAAATCCGACATATTTTACAGTACTACTATGACAAAGGCAAAAATGCATCTCAAGCTGCCAATAAAATTTGTGCAGTTTATGGACCCGATACAGTTTCAATTTCCACCGCACAACGATGGTTTCAACGTTTTCGTTCTGGTGTAGAGGTCGTCGAAGATGCGCCACGCTCCGGAAGGCCTGTCGTCGAAAATTGCGACAAAATCGCTGAATTAGCCGAGAAAGACCGGCATAGTAGCAGCCGTAGCATCGACCAAGAGCTGGGGATAAGTCATCAAACCGTTATTAACCATTTGAAGAAGCTTGGATTCACAAAGAAGCTCGATGTATGGGTGCCACACACGTTGACGCAAAAAACATCTTTGACCGTATCGACGCATGTGAATCGCTGCTGAATCGCAACAAAATCGACCCGTTTCTGAAGCGGATGGTGACTGGCGATGAAAAGTGGGTCACTTACGACAACGTGAAGCGCAAACGGTCGTGGTCGAAGCCCGCTGAAGCGGCTCAGACGGTGGCCAAGCTCTCATTAACGGCCAGGAAGGTTCTGCTGTGTGTTTGGTGGGATTGTCAAGGAATAATCTATTATGAGCTGCTTCCCTATGGCCAAACGCTCAATTCGGACCTGTACTGCCAACAATTGGACCGCTTGAAGGTAGCACTCATGAAGAAGATGCCATCTTTGATAAACAGAGACCGCATTGTCTTCCATCAGGCTAACACCAGGCCACACACTTCTTTGGTGACGCGCCAGAAGCTCCGGGAGCTCGGATGGGATCTTTTGCATCCGCCGTATAGTCCGGACCTTGCACAAAGTGACTACCACCTGTTTTTGTCCATGGCGAACGAGCTAGGTAGTCAGAAGATGGGATATCTTAGGTAGCCGGGATCCTGATCTTCTGCTTCATCTATACCTGTTCCTCAGAAACGCCCGTGTCAACGTTTAATGATGTTTCCTTCGTTGTGTCCCCGTTTCATATCCCTTCTATCCGATCGATAAACTTTTACTTAGTCGCGGCAATACATACACACACTCTTTACAGATGCACGGGCCGAAGGTTGTGCAGTCCACTGATTATTCAACAAGAGCCAAAGGTTGTACCGCTCATGACAACGCTACACGAGATGATGATTGCGCCGGCTAGTGACCATTCTATCCTGGATTCCTCGAGTCGAGAAAGACGCACCACGCTAGATATGGGGTACAGACTAGGGGGGAGTTGCTGATTAATGGTCAACTGCATCACAATAGGAAGTATCATGCAGGGTCGAATGATGATGCGCTTGCTCCGGTGATGATATGAGCAATTAAACTTATCCTGACAACAAATGCCTACTGCGATTATATGCACTCTTAGCTTGATTTTACTTTTTTTTGTGAAACTTACTTATTTGTTATTTGTTATTTGTATTTATTTCTCAATTCAACTGACAATTGTTGTCTCAATGAATAAAAAACTTATGCTAATCTTAGTTGGCCAGCAGTACGAAATAGGTCGAGAAGCCGTTGTCGGAAATTGTTGGCAGAAATATTAAAATCGAAGAGATTGAAATTGTCGTTGAAATGCTGACAGATCGAACGGATGGGCTCATGCAACCCATAATTTCTGCTTCGTGGATCCAACAGCAGAAAATCACGTTGGCGTAATGGTCTTTCAGGCACGTACATGTTCAGTTGAGCCAGCAGTGGTGGGCAGTCAATGTCTCCTGAGAATATTTTCCCAGCAAATGTAGCTTGAGCGACTATGCGTCTAACTTCAAGTGGTTGAATATTCAACAGACGACAACGATCCTCGTAGGGTGGCAGGTTCCGAGGATCGCGCCAACGAAGAAATCGGAGGGCGTATCTGACGAACTTCTTTTGAATAGCTTCAATACGGGCGATCCATCTGGTGTGATAGGGGCACCATACTACTGAGTTTGATTCCAATATTGATCGGACAAGTGAACAGTACAGGGATCGGAGACACAGTGGGTCGCGAAATTCGTCGGCAATTTTGAATATAAAGCCCAATTGGCGATTGGCTCTGGCAACAATATCGTGATAGTGATTCCGAAAAAAAAGTCCGCTATCCAGGATAACTCCGAGATCCTTGAGGTGTTGTACTCGGTCAAGATGACAACCAAACAGGATGTAGTCATGGATGATCGGTTGATTTTTGCGGTGATAGGAGATCACGTTACATTTTTCGACACTGACACTCAGCATGTTTCTGGAACACCAATCTGCAAAGGTACATACCAAAGTTTGCTGGCAGTCCGAATGGCATTTGACTAATTTGAATATTTTTGCATCGTCAGCAAAAAAGAAACGGCATTCCGGAGGTATCAGCAACGAAACATCATTCAAAAATAATGAAATTAATAGCGGCCCGAGGTTACTGCCTTGCGGGACTCCAGAATTGTTGGAAAACGAGGAGAAACGAAACGAAAGCGAGGAGAATTTCGTGGTTCACTGAATCGAAAGCAGCTTTCAAATCCATGTATGCAGCATCAACTTGCCATCCCGAGTCCATACTTCGTAAACAAAACGATGTGAACTGCACCAAGTTGGTGGATACCGATCGCTTTGGGTAGAAACCGTGCTGTTGTGTGTCGATATAGTATTTGCAACAAGCAAACAAAGATCCATTTACTATTATCTCGAACAGCTTAGAACATGCACACAAGGACGTGATACCGCGGTAATTACCAACATCGCGTTTGTCGCCTTTTTTTATGCACCGGAAACATATATGAAAATTTCCAACGGGTTGGAAATTCGCTTTGCTGAACCGACAGATTGAATATCGTTGTTAACGGAGAGCGAAGAACATCTGCACAAAGCTTCAAGACTGCTGGGGGTATTCCGTCGGGCCCAGCGGCATACGAGAGCGTTAATTTACGCATTGCGGTTTTCATCATCTCTTCTGTAAAGTGAGGAATGTCGAAGTTGAATTCATCATAAGGCAGTCCGCTGGTAGCTTCTGCAACTTGCATAGCAGAGGTTGAGGAATTGTTGAACACTCGTTTGAAATGACGTGCAAACAAATTGCATTTCTCAGGATCATTATTAGCCGTGCTATTTCCAAAAAACATAGAACAAGGCATGGATTCCACGTGTTCGTCGATCGCCGTACTATCGTTTTTCCTGTTAGGCGGGAGATAAATAACGCCGATACTTATAGTGTTGTGATTAACTTCCACCAAAACCCACAGTTGCTCAAGTAGGAGAGAAATAGGGGCAGGATCAAGATAACTGGTTAGTCGTCTCGTGATAGCAATCAGTACTCCTCCACCACGAGATTTATGACTATTCAGATGACTTCTATCGGTTCGGTATACGGCGTACGAAGGTCCAAAAAGCTGCGTTGAGAAAATGTGATCATCCAGCCATGTTTCAGTCAGGACAATCAAATCAAACTCTTCTTCGGAAACAGACAAGAAGAAAGCATCTATTTTGGTCCTCAATCCACGCACATTTTGATAATAAATCCGGAGGTTCGAGGAACGTCGATCGCAGGAACTGGAAATCGAAGGGATTTCAGGTGCCGAAAGTTCAGAATTATCAGTATACTCGCCTGAACTTACAGGCCGGAAGCTCCCTGGACCAACACCGACCACATGACCGGGACAATGGTGATGGCAGATGTTGATAAAGGGCACGACTGGGTCGGGTGGCGAGGGAACTTCCTCAATACCTGTTACTGGTTGTCCCGGATCCAATGTAGAGGCATCGAACAAAAAAGAGGATGAGCAGCAATTGCTAGAAGGTGAAGCATTGTCAAGTACCAGAAGCTCGTTATGACAACTACACTTACCTGCTGTTGCAGGTAGGAAGCCCCTTTTACCAACACCAACTGTAGGACCGGGACGACGATAATGACTGGCGTTAGAAGAGAGCACGACTAAGTTGGGCGGTGTAGGGGCTTCCTCAATACTTGTTACGGAGTGTCCCGGGGCCAGTGATGTAGTGGTGACGTCAGAAACCGCAGAGCTGTGATGAATTAGTTTTTTGCCAGGTCAACAAACTCTCGGAATTGTAACCCGGCAGGCCATGAGGCCGGATCAAGTGCCAAATCCTTAATGCTAGGATCCAGACCAATCTTAAATGACACAAAAGTCATGTTACTAGTATCCATGCCTTTAGGAACCAGTCGGAAAACTTCAGCTGGATCTACGTGTCCAAACAGCGGGACACAATGTTTTGCACGTCGCTATCAGAGATGAGTGGATTCAAACGCGATAAATACAGCCAAAACTTAACCGGAGGCGCAGCAGGTGAGATGGAAGGAACAGAGAGATCGCTCAAATCTATCGATTTAATTCCTTTTGCCATTGGTACATCGACATCAGGGCGATCTTCGCGTCTACGTTTTACGCCTGAACTAGGCCAAACTGGAGCTACACTCACTGAGCGATTGCGTTGTGGATTTGTCGAAATGCGATCGACTTTTTTCCCCAGTTCAGCAACGATATCGTGCAGTTGCTGAACCTGTGACTGCAAGTCAGCGAGCGTAGGTGTTGAAATCGATTGTTGTTGATCAGTTATATAACTGCGGATAGATCGTCCTTTCAACTCTTCTCTGCAGGAATGGCAAACAAACATGATCTTTCCAGACGAAAATGCATCCTTCAAGTTTCGCGTGATTAAACCACAGCATTGCTGGTTGATGTGGAAATAAGCTTCGCAAAAACCACAACGTATTGGCTCAAGATCATTGATAACGATTTGACATTCTCCGCATATTTTCATAGTCATTGCGTCTGAGATAAATAGCAATGATATACGCCTTCGCGTAGGCTGTGTTGCTGTATATGCTGGTTTATAGCTCACTCGCAGACGTGAAGCTCAACAGTTTTATTTATGATACGCCTTAAGGGGGGACCCGGTCTGGAAAATCGAAAAAATCGGATTTTTTTGCATTTTTGGGAAGCCCTCAGAAATATTGTCTTGAAGGGATTTTCAGATTTTTGATTTCGTTGGAAAGTTACAGCCAAAAGTATGAAGTCATTTCAAAGGATATAGTATCGCTGTACAAATTTTTGAACGAAACCATGTTTTTACAACTGGTGGTATCGATATCCCAGGATCTACTCGACCGATTCGGATGAAATTTTTTGTCAGCATGTTAAAATCTATTATTGAAGCGTTACATAGCCGTTTTTCGATATTCATTTTTTTTCGATTGTTTATGAGCTTCTAAACAGCAATTTCTCATGAAAAATAACTCATTTTTAACAAAAATGGTAGCCATTTTGGCAATTTTTTGAATTTTCAGAAACCCCTATGTAACGCTTTAGGTATTGTCCTAAAGTTTCAAAATATTCATTGGGATTCGTTCTGTGACACCCCGTTACTTCAGAACCGATGCTACCAGCCAGATACCGATTTTCAGACAGCATCTACGGATCCAGCTGTCAACAGCGTAATAATCATTATTCGTGCTCTCAAAAATTGGAAAATACATCTTCAAATGGTCGGTGTTAAGTCAGACCGGATCATGTGACATTTTTTTGATTTCGAGAAAAACGAGCTTGAAGTTTGGCGCTATAAGGGGCTTCCATTGATCATTCAAAACAATTCCGATACGTTATTCCTGCTATACGCGTAACTTTCCCAATCTGGTAAGTGTATTATGTAGCTTAAGTAATGCTCAACCAAATGCAAACAATAACTCGAAATTTTCAATTTTGCGACGTGGTCCCCTCTGACTTAACACCGACCAAATATATATTAAACAGTAACCAAAATATCCGAACACTTCACTTTAAAGGGTGTGTCACATCAAATTGCATCACGGAAAAAACGCTGTAGAAATTTAATTTTTAGGAATTATATCTTCAGCTTTCGCTTATAATCAGATAAGAGTGTATAGATCACGTTGGCCATGCTTCACTGTCAATTTTTCGTAAATTTGGAAAAATGTCGTCGAACGAAAAAGAGCGTCGTGAATTAATTCTGTGCACTCATTTCGAGAATCCGGAGTTGTCACATCGGGACATCGGTAAGATGCTGGGAATCGTCCAATCCACGGTCAGCAGAGTACTAAAAATATACTGCGAGAACCTAACCATCGACCGGAAAGTGAGAACGGCAAAAATGGATGCTCCGTCAGTGAAAAAGATCACAAGCGCGTAGTTAAGCAGTTTAGACGTGATCCGAGAAGTTCGGTCCGGGATGTCGCCAATAAGCTGAATTTGTCAAGTTCATTCGTCCAGCGGACCAAGCAGCGGGAGGGCCTGCGTACATACAAGGTTCAGAATGCTCCTAACCGCGACGAAAGGCAAAACATGGTGGGGAAGACGCGAGCCCGGAAGCTGTACACCGAAATGCTGACGAAGCCGCATTGCCTGGTAATGGACGACGAAACCTACGTCAAAGCGGACTTTCGTCAGCTGCCGGGCCTGTTGTTCTTCTCCGCAGAGGACAAATTCAGCGTTCCGGAGGAGATTCGCAAGCAGAAACTATCCAAGTTTGCCAAAAAGTACATGGTGTGGCAAGCGATCTGCTCTTGCGGAAAGCGGAGCGCCCCCTTCGTGATGACCGGTACGGTAAACGGGCAGGTTTACCTTAAGGAGTGCCTACAGAAGCGCTTACTACCACTATTGAAGCAGCACGAGGGCCCGACCATCTTCTGGCCGGATCTCGCTTCGAGCCACTATTCAAAGGACGTGTTGGAGTGGTACGAAGCCAACGGGACACAATGTTTTGCACGTCGCTATCAGAGATGAGTGGATTCAAACGCGATAAATACAGCCAAAACTTAACCGGAGGCGCAGCAGGTGAGATGGAAGGAACAGAGAGATCGCTCAAATCTATCGATTTAATTCCTTTTGCCATTGGTACATCGACATCAGGGCGATCTTCGCGTCTACGTTTTACGCCTGAACTAGGCCAAACTGGAGCTACACTCACTGAGCGATTGCGTTGTGGATTTGTCGAAATGCGATCGACTTTTTTCCCCAGTTCAGCAACGATATCGTGCAGTTGCTGAACCTGTGACTGCAAGTCAGCGAGCGTAGGTGTTGAAATCGATTGTTGTTGATCAGTTATATAACTGCGGATAGATCGTCCTTTCAACTCTTCTCTGCAGGAATGGCAAACAAACATGATCTTTCCAGACGAAAATGCATCCTTCAAGTTTCGCGTGATTAAACCACAGCATTGCTGGTTGATGTGGAAATAAGCTTCGCAAAAACCACAACGTATTGGCTCAAGATCATTGATAACGATTTGACATTCTCCGCATATTTTCATAGTCATTGCGTCTGAGATAAATAGCAATGATATACGCCTTCGCGTAGGCTGTGTTGCTGTATATGCTGGTTTATAGCTCACTCGCAGACGTGAAGCTCAACAGTTTTATTTTGTCTGTCAACAGCGTAATAATCATTATTCGTGCTCTCAAAAATTGGAAAATACATCTTCAAATGGTCGGTGTTAAGTCAGACCGGATCATGTGACATTTTTTTGATTTCGAGAAAAACGAGCTTGAAGTTTGGCGCTATAAGGGACTTCCATTGATCATTCAAAACAATTCCGATACGTTATTCCTGCTATACGCGTAACTTTCCCAATCTGGTAAGTGTATTATGTAGCTTAAGTAATGCTCAACCAAATGCAAACAATAACTCGAAATTTTCAATTTTGCGACGTGGTCCCCTCTGACTTAACACCGACCAAATATATATTAAACAGTAACCAAAATATCCGAACACTTCACTTTAAAGGGTGTGTCACATCAAATTGCATCACGGAAAAAACGCTGTAGAAATTTAATTTTTAGGAATTATATCTTCAGCTTTCGCTTATAATCAGATAAGAGTGTATAGATCACGTTGGCCATGCTTCACTGTCAATTTTTCGTAAATTTGGAAAAATGTCGTCGAACGAAAAAGAGCGTCGTGAATTAATTCTGTGCACTCATTTCGAGAATCCGGAGTTGTCACATCGGGACATCGGTAAGATGCTGGGAATCGTCCAATCCACGGTCAGCAGAGTACTAAAAATATACTGCGAGAACCTAACCATCGACCGGAAAGTGAGAACGGCAAAAATGGATGCTTCGTCAGTGAAAAAGATCACAAGCGCGTAGTTAAGCAGTTTAGACGTGATCCGAGAAGTTCGGTCCGGGATGTCGCCAATAAGCTGAATTTGTCAAGTTCATTCGTCCAGCGGACCAAGCAGCGGGAGGGCCTGCGTACATACAAGGTTCAGAATGCTCCTAACCGCGACGAAAGGCAAAACATGGTGGGGAAGACGCGAGCCCGGAAGCTGTACACCGAAATGCTGACGAAGCCGCATTGCCTGGTAATGGACGACGAAACCTACGTCAAAGCGGACTTTTGTCAGCTGCCGGGCCTGTTGTTCTTCTCCGCAGAGGACAAATTCAGCGTTCCGGAGGAGATTCGCAAGCAGAAACTATCCAAGTTTGCCAAAAAGTACATGGTGTGGCAAGCGATCTGCTCTTGCGGAAAGCGGAGCGCCCCCTTCGTGATGACCGGTACGGTAAACGGGCAGGTTTACCTTAAGGAGTGCCTACAGAAGCGCTTATTACCACTATTGAAGCAGCACGAGGGCCCGACCATCTTCTGGCCGGATCTCGCTTCGAGCCACTATTCAAAGGACGTGTTGGAGTGGTACGAAGCCAACGGGGTCACCTTCGTGCCAAAGGAAATGAACCCGCCCAACGCGCCGGAGCTTCGCCCAATAGAGAAATATTGGGCGATTATGAAGCAGACCCTCCGGAAGAACCCAAAAGTTGTCAAATCGGAGGCAGACTTCAAGAGAAAATGGATTTCTGTTCAAAAAAAAACTACAACCTGACGTTGTACAGAACCTTATGGACGGGGTAAAGAGGAAGGTGCGAGCATACGGGCTTGGGCTCGAAGTATGAATAAAAAGAAAATGCCAAAAGTTGTTTAATAGTTTTTATTTTACTGTCTAAAATTTTCAAAAGGATCGGTCTACTGGGCGAATTTCTACAGCTTTTTTTTCCGTGATGCAATTTGATGTGACACACCCTTTATTAATAACATCCAAAAAAAAAAAGGAAAGTTATTTTTTTCGACCTTCCACACAGGGGTCCCCCCTTGAAGCAGCGGATTTTTTTTAGTATATTGGGGGTAGGCTGCAACATTGCTTTGGCTTCGACATCAGACCATCTCTGCCACCTGAGAAATCACAAGCCGATGAAGATCTCGATACAACGCAATAGAACAACGCCCATAACGTAAATGGGCATGGAAGCTAGTTGAGTTACAGGTTTCAAGTGAGTACAAAGTACGTTGGGTAGCTTAGGGCTACTCCCAGCGGTTCGGTAAAGATAACGACGAGATCGTGGCCGAGTGGTCAGCGTCACACATTATCATACCGGGAGTTTAGGTTCGATTCCCGTTCCCGTCAAAGGAATTTCTTCTGACTTACACTATGGTTTTATTCAACCAAGGTCTGAACTCATCACGGATGTCCGTTAAATGATTAAAAAATCGAATTAATACACCTAGAATTGATATTGTGCTTTACAGCAGTATAAACGAACAGACCTTCAACTATTTTGCTTTTGGTTTCAGTCAGGCGAAAGCTTCTAATTGCAGCTGTAGAAAAACAGCATCGCTTGGTTTCCGTATCACGAGATACAACTTGAGGTCGTCGGCGTACGACGACTTGCGGCATTTCAGAATGTAGTTGACGTCATTCATATACAGCAGAAACAGGAATGGCCCTAGATGGCTGCCTTGAGGAACGCCAGATGTCACGGGGAAGGAAGGAGCAACATAGTCCGCAATTTTGACAGACATGCTTCGACTAGTCAAATAAGAAGAAAGCCAAGCAAGCTGGTCGTTCTGAACACCTAACCTGTCATACTTAGCTAAAGCAATGTCGTGATTCATTTGATCGAATGCTGCAGAGAGGTCTGTATATATAGCATCTACTTGATGGTCTTGCTCAATTTCACGGATGATGTAGGAAGTGAACTGTACTAAATTGGTAGTCGTTGAGCGCTTGGACATGAAACCATGCTGGTCCATCGAAATGCAGTGAGCGAAGTTTTGAACCAATTCTTCGAGAATAATTAGCTCGAGAAGTTTCGACGTAGCACTTAAAGCGGCTATTCCACGATAGTTCGATACAGTCCTTTTGCAACCCTTTTTGTGAATCGGAAAAACGTAAGATTCCTTCCAGCAGGATGGGAAGTCACCCTCAGGGAGAGATTGAAAGTATTGGCTAGAGGTGTTGCTAGAGCAATCAAGCAGCGTTTCAGGACCAAGGACGGAAAACCATCAGGACCGGAACCCCTCGAACTTTTCAGTTGACTCCCGGCTGAGATAACCATTTCTCTCGTAATAGTAAACGGACCACTTGAGAAGGATGAGAAAGGAACGTTGCGAGATGCAGCTGCTACATCCTGGCTGTTTGTTCGTTCGTTACTGAAAACGCTGCTAAACTGTTTACGAAATAATTCTGCAATATCTGGAATGGTTGAAGCGTTCACTACACCGTTAGTCATGGTTGACTAACTTCCTTTGACTATTCACGTGTTGCCAGAACCTCTTAGGGTTGGATTTCAGACGACGTTGGAGCTGTCTTAGGTGCGCTTGATGTAGTTGATCGTTCAACCGTCTGTAGTCCGAATTAGCCTTGGAATAACGCGTTTTCGTGGATTCGGTATGAAGTTTGGCATGTTCCCGAAGAGCTGCCCTATTCCGTTTCTTCAAACGCTTAAGCTTCGAGTTCGACCATGCAGGTTTAAGAGGTACACGGTTAGTTCGCTTAGGTACAAATTGATCAATGGCATAGATTATGATGCACGATACCGTTGATGCTGCGTCGTTGACGTCGCGATTGGCCAATTCTTCATCCCAATTAACGTTTGAGAGGAAATTGTTCATCTCGTCGAAGTTGGCTTTGTCGAAGTTGTAGTATATGCTCTCTGTCGTGTCTTTGTAATCACATTGTACGCAAATATCAATGCTGACCAGCAACTGTCATAGGGTACTTTAAATATTATAGAATAACATGTAGAAGGTGTTCTCATTACCAGAAATTCAAATTCACCTGTCCTATTATCCCCACTATCTGTCTTACTCGCACCTTCCTTACGTCGATTTCTCAAAGGCACTCGATGCGGGTGTGCAGGATTACGCTATACAAAAATATTAATGCAAAGAGCCTCATCGACAATCATCACTTGACGGATACATACCGCAAATAATTTGTTCGTCTCAATTTCAAAAGATCAACAGATATTTCTATGTCATCTATATTAGAGGAAATGGGGAGAATTTGGACCCCCTGAGCAAATCGCCTAATATTGGGTTGGGGAAAAAGAAATGTCATATATTGTCAATATATGTACTTATCGCATCGGGTCATACTATACGGCTATTTAAAGACGACAATCTGTGCTACAAGTGTCGTTTCAACAGTGTTGTGATTGTCCTTTTCAGTCTCGAGTTATAGCGCGTCAAAGATGGAGTCCACCAAGCAAGAAATTTGCCATATTTTACGTTTTTACTACCTGCGAGATAAAACTGCAACGAAGGCGGCCGAAAAAAAATCGTGTAGTTTATGGACCCGATACTGTAACGATTCGCACAGCGCAGCGTTGGTTTGATCGATTTCCTTCTGGTGTAGTGGCTGCCGAAGATACACCCCTTACTGGTAGGACAATCGTCGTGGCCAATCGTCGTGGAAATCGATAAAATCGTTGAAATCATCCAAGTAGACCGGCATGTGAGCACTCACTCGATTGGCCAGGAACTGGGTATAGACCATAAAACCGTTTGGAACCATTTGTAGAAGATTGGATTCCAAAAAAAAGCTGGATGTATGGTGCCACACGAGTTGACGCAAAAAAAATCTTTTAGACCGAATCAACGCCTGCGATGCACTACTGAAATGGAACGAACTCGACCCATTTTTTGAAGAAGATGATGACTGGTGATGAAAAGTGGATCACGTACGACAACCTAAAGCGCAAAAAGACGGGTGAGTAATGTCGGGGACATAACCGGAGTGACGTAGGACTATACAAAGGGGACAGCTTTCACAGTTGGAAAATTTCTTCCCATCCAGCTTGTGACATGTTGTTCAGTAAATTACATTTAATGCGACGTGCCGGAGAAACACTTTGCCACTCACTGAAACTAATTGTTGCCTTGATGAGCGTCGAACCGAAGCTGCTCTGTTCTTGATGCGGGTTTTCTGATTGTCGTGAGCAGCTTTGCAAGCCAACTCGAGCACTCCGACGGCCGAAACTCTATAATCGCTGTTAGGTATACTGGTGTTCCGGCACCAATCCGTTCGGCCTAGTTACCCTTGCGGAGCAATCAGTGAATGCGACCAACAGGGAACTGGAGACCTGCACGGTTCGAGTGAGACTTTGCCTTTCCCTTAACTTATCCTCCTTTGTTACGTCCACGATGCCGATGCCGTACAACCACACGGGTTTACGGTTTGAAAGAAAATAAGATATTTTTTTGGGGTCCGCGTATTTCATACTCTAGCGGTACACACTCACAGGATAGAGACAAATCGACAGACTCAGCCAGAGGGGCGAGTCCAACGAGACGAACGAATGAGCGTTAAAAGGGAGCGATGGCAAAAAAAATACATTCATTACGATTTGTTCGCTCGTTGGAGTCACATGCAGGCTAAAAAGGGTCCTTTTCAGGATCGCAAAATTATCTTCAATCTAAAGAGTTTATTGTTTTGTTATCACTCGATATCCCCATCTTGTTCGGCTAAACCTTCCTGTTTAGCGATTTGTTGCCACTCGCCACAGCTTTCACAGTTGGAAAATTTCTTCCCATCCAGCTTTGTGACATGTTGTACAGTAAATTACATTCAATGCGACGTGCCGAAGCGCCACTCAGTGTCGCATTGGAGGCGATTTTAACCTGTAATTGAACATTTGCGATGACAGTGGTACAGTGTCGACTTTCAATGTGGGGTCATAATTTGGATCTCTATGTTTACAAAAATGTCCAACTAAATAAGTCGCATTACATGTCCGTCCATTTAGCTAAATCTCGAACTAACTGTAAATTTCTGTACCTTCAATCTGGAAACAATTTAAGAATTGGTGAAAATTGAATAATCAGGGAAGTCCCCAACTATCAATAAGCTCAGAACAACTGCCAAATTCACATACTCATCAGATCCTGGCTAACAAATTATGACAAAATCAATTTGTGTTTTATTATTATTTTGGATAATGTTTTAGAAAGCATTGAACTGTATTTTCTAAACTCTTTTTTGGAAGGTTTAATGGCCCTGAAAAGCACCTTGTTTTATGGAATGGTTCCAATTTAGAAAACTTAGTACTCGTGGTTTTGAAAAAAACCATTTCGAACGCCCTCGATGCCGCCTTGTTCTGGATTTGCCACCAAAGCAGTTTGTATAAAGAACAAACTTTTTTCTTCTGCTACCTGATGCCGTTTTGCGATTGCGTTTGCCAGTCGCCACTCGCTGCAACTGCCTGTTGTTGTCTTGATGTCCACCGAACCGAATGTGTTCTGTTCCGAATGCGGGTTTTCTTATCGTCGCGAGCAGCTTTGCCAGCTAACTCGATCACTTCGGCGGCCGAAACTATATAACGCCGGCTAGGTGGACTGGTGCACTGGTACTAACGCGCTCGGCCTAGCTACCCTTGCGGGGAACTCCAGATCAACACGGTTCGAGCGGGATTTTGCCTTTCCCTTCACTTTTCCTTCTTTACCATGTCCAGACATGGCTGCTTGGGTTGGTTTGTTGATGTGTTGTGATGCGAACCGATGTGGTGTACGGTTTGGATGAGAATGATCGTTACGGCAGCGGAGCGGGGATTTTTAAGCTGACTGGCTGGCTCGAGAATTACGCATGTGTGAGACTGCGACCAATGTTTCGTTCATTTTTTTCTTTTTCCTTTCCAATCGTTCTTCATTCTATTTCGCTGCTGCTCTGGTTGCCCGTTTTGGTCGGTACGATTTGAGGAGCACAAAATGGACCAATCAAAAATGGGCACATAGTGCATTTTGACAATGTTTGATATTTCACAATTATTCAATTATTTATCTCAAGAAAAATGAAATGTTATTCGTTATGATAGATGCGTAGATATATTTCCTATCAATTGATGCAAAAACCTTTGCGATCTATTGAGAAATGCTCGAGTTATAAGCGTTCCAAATCTTGCATTTTTTCCTACTTGTTCAGTGCCTAGATTTCCATTTCACATCCAATATCTTCCGGTTAGACGTAGTCCTACGTCAAAAGTCGTGGTAGAAGCGTGGTGTGCCAGTCCAAACCATCGCCAAGCCCGGATTAACGTCCAGGAAGGATTTGCTGTGTGTTTGGTGGATTGGAAGAAAATCTTCCACTATGAGCTGCTCAACTATGGTCAGACCCTCAACTCGGTTCTCTACTGTGAGCAGCTTAACCGTTTGAAGCAGGCGATTGACCAGAAGCGGCCAGAAATGATCAATAGGAATGATGTTGTTTTCCACCAGGACAACGCTCGGCCTCACACATCTTTGATGACCCGCCAGAAGCTACGGGAGCTCGGATGGGATGTCCTATTGCACCCACCGTATAGTCCCGACGTGACTCCAAGTGATTATCATCTCTTCCGGCCCGTGCAAAACGCTCTTGGTGATACTAAGTTGGCCTCAAAAGAGGCTTGCGAAAACTGGCTGTCTGAGTTTTTTGCAAATAAGAAGTGGGGGGGTTTTATAAGGATGGGTGGGGGGTATAATGAAGTTGCCTTCTAAATGGCAACAAGTTTGCGTACAAAACGGCACATATTTGACTTAAATTTGATAATTTTAAGTATGTTAAATAAAGAGTCAAATTTCGATCAGAAATACGACATTTCTTTTTCCCCAACCCTATATTTCCAAACCAACCCGGTCTAAATTTAAAAAAATCACATTGAACACTGTGCTACACTAGTTTTCTTAATGATTAAACTTTATTGATTATAATGTTCAATCATATCATTATCATTGTTCCTCTTCTGTAGGCGAACAGAACTTTACTGCTCAATACACGAAAAGTTTGTTTGATCAGCGATCGGAAAACTCACATTTTTTGACAATCAAAGTGCTTGCTGTGTTCATGCTACCGTTTCCCTCCACCTGTTGAATTTTACTAAAGTTTTTTTACGTTAGGTTTATACGGTTCAACAATAGAAAGAGATGATATTATAAAACATCCAAGTTTAGTCGTACTTTTCGAGATAAAGGGGTGGTCCAAATCACCCCGCATGTTCAAATCACCCCAACTTACACTACCCCAAGGGATATCACAAGTGGTGTACCAAAAAATTCGATCAAGAGTGATTGTACGCGCAATAAAATATCACACCTACACAATTGTCAACTAAACTGTAAACTGTTTGGGCATGGATAAACCGCCTCCGGTAAAGTACAATATGGACCGTGGAAGGTTTTATATTTTGTATAATTTAAAATAACTAAAATAGAGTAGAATGAAAATTTATGTGTGTGAAAATATAATCAAAGTTTTAGTTTGTTCTTCGTCGCAACACCCACATATTTTTATACTCCGTATAAATCACACATGGTACAAACTTCATTTCCTGATTATATCTTTCATGGTGATCTGAAATCCTTCATAGTCACCAAATCTGCCTTGCACAGCATCGCACTACCAGCCGACATAAACAAACTATTGCTGTGGTGTAACGAATGGAAATAAATATTAATAAATGCAAAGCAATACCACTTACTCGCTACCACATCTGTAATAAGATACAAAATGCAATACATTAAAATTGACTACGTTTATACTCAGTGGCGTCTACTGGGGGTGCGGACCGCCCCCGGATACACGATTTCAGGGTGCAAAATGATCCGAAAAAAATGGAATCAAAACTTTTTTGTTTCGAATAAAGGTTTTTTTGTATAGCTACAACACAAATTAAATCCCAAGGGGATGCAACCAGACACTTCCGCACCGGGTGCGACATCTTCACTCGACGCCACTGTGTATACTGAAGGTACAAGTGTCTCTGGGATGAATGAATTCTATTCGAGACCTAGGAAATACGTTTCAATGAAATTTCAAAATCACAACAGCCAAAGCGTATATCGTTACATTGCCTGTATTTGGTGCATTTTGCGTTTGACGTGATTCTACAGAAAAATAAATAAAATAAATTTCTTCCATTTTTTTAGAGTCGATAGGGAAAACCATGCCATATTGTCATTGTCATGACTATGCGAGAATGAATTTTGACTATGAATATTAACCGTTAAAATATCATTGCGTGTAGATGTGTGTAGGGTCATTATATAGACCCTCATTGTTTCCCCTAATAACTAAAGTGTTAGCTTTCCAGCGACTGTATGTTTTTGGCCAACGATGCCAAAAAACGTCAATTAGTTCGTTTCGCTACTAGTTTAAAATGACGAATTTCGTTTCAATCGAGTATTATTTGCAGGACTTTTTTATTTTCTTCTTAAAATCGAAGAAAGCTGATGCTTTCTTCGTTCATGGCGTTCATGTCATAGTTCATGGACGTATGATGAACATGATATGTCTTCTAAACCAATCATATCTAGTATATGAGAACATTATTGAGAGAAGTAATACAAATAAAAAATTGTTGTTTTTGTATAGTGCTAGATGGTCTCTCACATGGAAAGTTAAACTTTCATACACATAATAATAGCGAGGGAATATATCACATGAAGATATCATTAGATTGATACCTTCAACTCTAATGAAACTACTAATTCAAATTATACTCTTAAGAGGAAAAATAATCCCCTGTACAACAAATTGCAGCGGATAAATGGAAAAGATATAATTACGATTGTTGAGACGAATGAATCAATGGTATCTAATTGCTCAAGCAGAAGAAACGCCGTATGCGTAACGTGTTCATTATTACCGTTAGTAGTCAAAATTTCGGTAACCCACAGAGATTTTCTCTGCTTGCCTGCAATTATTTTTGTCTGAAGCAATACCATTTTCGTTGAAAATATGATGTAAAAGTTGTGCACGTGATGTCTGGCTCACGTGGAGTGGTCCGACCTTCATTATCTGGTCCTTGCGTAGTAAGAAATTCAAACATGTTACCGAAACATTCAGGTCTTTGACCAAAGTTTATGTAGATAACAGAGTATTTGAAAACATTTGTCTTATTTGCAAACAGCAATGAGAAAATAACTCTGAAAATATGTCGCGAAGAATAGTAACGATAAGATTTAAAAAAAATTATAGGAGGTTGTGT